>NC_055987.1:58395549-59791552 GCF_018446385.1 Zingiber officinale | reverse complement strand
AATCAATTATAATAATTATGGATTAAAAGAAAATTATAATTTTCACTATTATATTTTTATAGATAATTTAAAAATGTCTTCTAAAGCTAAATTTTATGATCAAGGTGGAATTGAAAAAAATATGATTTTGATAATTGATCAAATTAGAATCAGTATGTTATTGGACCGTGCGAGAAAAATTCAATATTATCCATTTCACGTATTTAATTTTTATAATTCCACAAACTCATATTATATTCTCATTGTATCCTTCCCTTCTCTTCATGTTTAAATTTTTATCAATCAGTTCACAAATTTATTATTCTTAATTTACATTGTCAAATTTAAATTTGAGACTATGGATATATCAAGGAGGCTTGTAAAAATATATTAATTTTGATTTGGAGTGATTTGGAGCTTTCTACGTGCATCAGTTAGTTTCGAACAAAATTGACTAGTAGATCTACACCATTTAAAAGTTTAAAAGATTAATATTTTTTAAACTAAAGGAATTCTAAGAATTTATTGATGGTGGTATTAGTATCATTATCTTATACCTTGTAGATTAACGAGACTTCCAAAAATAGATCAGTTTTGATTTAGAGCTATTCAAAATTTTTTAAGTTGATTAGTTAATTTTGTCTTTAACTTAAAATTAAAATTTTCCTGAAAGCTTCCTTTGCCCTCAAATTTGAATTCAGTCGCGTAAATTTAGAATAGTAATTTTTTTTCTAAGATAGAATAAGAATTTGAACTTGAAAAATAAGGAAGAAATATGAGATGTGATTTTATTAAAATTATGGAAGTGGGATACGTCAATAAAATGCGGAATTGGAATTGAACCGAACCGGCCGTTGAACTAGGAAGGAAACTGGTTATTCAACCGATCTGACTGACCTGCTCAAATTTCGCATTTGATGAGATCGTCGTTGTGGCAACGTGTCTGGAACGACCATTTGAAATATCTCTCTCTCTCTCATTATTTTATTTATTTTACTTTCCGAACTAGCCGTTACTCTCCGCTCCACGACTCTGCTATATCCACACGTCCCCCACTCTCTCTTTCTCGCTCTCAGCTGCTTGTTAGCTGAGTTTTAAACCCTAATCGGTTATCCCTGCAAATTCTTCTCCGTTCTCCCTCTGTCTCTAAGATTCAACCTCAGAATGTTCACCGAAGGGCTAGACGAGAAGGCCATCAGCTGGATTAATCAGGCATGCTTAATTCTCTCTCATCCCTCCTACGCACATCATTAGCCCATCCTGTTTCTCGCACTTCCTTGTAGCAGTGACCTTGAATGAAGATGCTTCCTTTTTCACCTTTTCAATCTTGGTTCAAGAACGGAAAGTACCGTTGCGAGAAGTTGATGGTTGTGATTTTATTGCATCAGTTTGTTTGATACTTCGATTTTCTCATCTCTCTGGTGAGTTTGGATTCTTTTGTTTCGGGAGAGGAACTTTTTCGATGGAGTTCGTAATCGTTTATTTTGGTTTTTCTTGCTGTTTCCTAGTCTTTTCCTGCCTTTCTTTTTGCCCTGCACTGGTTTCGTTGTCTGCCTTTTGGTTTTATAATTATGTATGTTCACGTTCTTTTTTGCGTGTTGACTTTTGTAATACTGCTGCACTTCATTGGTTGATATAGCCGGTGTAAAATTCTTTCCTTTGTTGAAGATTACCTTTCTTAACATGGATTTTCTTGGAGAATTTTCACAATTGTAAGCACCTTCCATTTTTACCTTTTCTGATTTTTTTTAATATATATATTTTTTTACATCCGAGTCTTCTCGGCTCCACATTTATTCCTTTTGGCTTATATACTTCAATGCATCTTACTTACTGTCATGATTCAAGCTGTTCTATCTGGTCCGTAATTATTTATCTACGTCTGAATGTAGCAGGGATCAAATGTTGCCAACAAGTCTCGTTCTCCTCTGACGGAGAAATATTCTCTGGATTCAACTGTCTACCAACAATTTCCATCCAAATGCAATACGTCGTTCTTATCTTCAAAAGTCTTGCCGCCTGTAAAATTCCAATCAGTCTTGCTTAGTCCGCACTCTCACTTGTTGGTAGACTCTGAGGAAGAAGAGAGTGTTTGTTCGGTTCCGGAAGGCTACTACGCCAATTACTCTGACACCTTTGAGGGAGGTTTACGTTCTAGTGGTGATTCTGATCTCTTTGAGAAACCAGGTCAGGGAAATTTTGAGGAAGAAATCATGTCTGGTGAATATTTGAGCTGCGAGCCAGAAGGAGAAGCAGGTAGGGAACAGAGGCCAACTTTGATTCGTGGGATTTCAAAAGAGAATCTACGGGTACTAATAGAAGAAAAAAATTCATCGGATGATGAAAAGGTGAAAAAAAGTTTGAATGCTAACACAGTCTCAGATGCATTTTCCCTGGACGATGAACGAAATGGCTTCCCCAATTCTCATGTATAAATTTACTCCTTATCCATCACTGCTTGAAATAAGATTTTGACAATTATTTAATGATTCTTCTTCTGATTTATATGTATTTGAACAAACTTTGTATATTATGGTTACAAGCAATTGTTTTGGTTTACATTTCAGGTTCATAGTTTAGATGAATTCATGGCTGCGAATTTTCAAGAACTTGGAACACCCAGTGCTCCTCCCATTTTGGCAAACAGAAAAGAGTGTAGCACCTCAAATTTAGATGGTAAGGAATGGGTGTAACATTCATATAACACCAATTGAATTTAGAGATAGCTAACTGTTGCATATACCCATTAGGTGAAAACAAGGTTAGATTAAACACCGACGTTTCATCTGACAATCCAATACAACCACAAGAAGTTGGAGAGACTTCAGCAGGGTGAGATTTTCAGCTTAACGAACTTTATTTTGATCAGGTATTCTTGTTTCATATATTAATCATAAATCAGAATCTAAACTTATTGTGTATGTAGAAACCTACTCGTGGAACAAAATGTGCATGCTCCTATGTCTGAAACAAATTTGGCTTCCCATATATCAAGCTACAATACCAGGTTTCTACAAATTTTTAATATCTCAAGGGTGATGAGTGTTTTATTCCATATCTTAATCTATAGTCAAACCTTTAGACATTTTCTGTTGTCAATATGTTGTTGCAGTGTCCAGAGTGCATGGCAAACATTTATCGCTTACGATGCATGTTTCCGTCTGTGCTTGAATGCATGGGCAAGAAACTGCATAGAGGCCCCAGAGTTCCTTCAAGATGAGTGCATGACTCTACGAAATGCATTTGGGTATTTGTTCAATAATTTATAATAAGTTTGATAATCTTGAATGTTTATTGTTCAATATTTGTAGCTTTTTTGTAGGAGTAACATACTCTTAATCAAACAGATTGCAGACTTTCTTGCTGCATCCCAGAGGCCAAATACTAGGAGACAGAATTCATGATGAGAGAAAAGAAGGAACAAATGTTGCTAAAGGTAGGAAAATCATTGGACAGCTGGAGGTAGAAGGTAATCTTTTTTCAATATACTTTCACTGTAAAACAATCTGGACAGCTCCGTTTGAAGTTTGCATTACCACTAATTTGTTCATTAAAATCAGTGACTGGACTGAAGAACTTTTTATCGGACAAGAAACAGATTATATATACTGTCTCTCTTTTTCGCTTCAAGAAGCACTGCCTAGTTGTATATTGCTTAATTCTGCATGTTTTACCCATTTTTTTTTTAAAAAAAACATAGTCTATATTGGTCAATCTTCAAGAGTTAAATTCTTCATTATTATTCGTTCATGCAATATATAAACCATGAATCTCCTTATTTATTACAGTGAAAAGGATTCGTCTTCTAGCTAAAAGAAGAAAGCTGCGATCTATTTCTTCTCATAGAACATTGTATATGCAAATGGGTGCGGATTATGTTAAGAAAATGTCAGAGATTTTGAAGAGTCAAATTAATTTACTAAGAGCAACCTATGAACCAATTGCTTCTGAAGGTTATTAAACAAAAAGTTTGCACCTATTCGCAATCATTTTGCAAACATGTGCTTAATAATAATCTTATACTTTTTTGAAGAATTTATGCATTGTTTTCTACAATTGAAGAACTCCAGTAAAGATGCACCTAGTGAATCAGGTTGTAGTGTGTGCTTGAAACTTGGCACCGGTGATTCTCATATTTTGTAAGTTCTAATCCTTGTCTTTCTAACTCCAAATCCTGAATTAGTCTTAGATTTTCATTTTATGGGCATGCAGTGCTCATCTGAAAGTTACTTTTCAGTTATCCAGAGAATCAAGGAGATTCTATTTTGATTGAAGTCCAAGATATAAATCAGGTCAACCATGGTCATGCTACAATACCAATTTCATCTCTCATTGAAAGTCATGTATGCTTCTGTTCAACCTTCTTTTATGGATTCTTCAATAGAGTAATGTAAAACATACTAATTCTTTTATTCTATAAAGCAGGGAGAAGTAACCAAATGGTTCCCTCTATATTTAGAAGAACATGGTTGTGTAGGAAAGCTTCAGCTCTCATTCACTATCTTTCACTCTTCTGATAAGTTGGCTTCTACAAAGGTGTTTCTTATTGGCCTTTTGAGTATAAACATTCCTTTAGTTTCAGTACGAATGTTGAGATTACAAGTGTTAATGATTTTCATGTTGTGCTATGTTAAGATCATAATATGGCCATATTTTTTTGGTGTAGATGTTGCAGGGTGGTCCAGTTGTTGAAACAATGATATATGATTTGGTACTAGAGGCAGCTATGAGAGCTCAAAATATTCATTCAAGGAATTTACATATAAATGGTCATTGGAAGTGGCTTTTAAATGAGTTTGCTGATTATTATGGAGTATCTAATGCATATACCAAGCTAAGGTAATTGAACATAATGTAACAGACATGACAGATACTTGATTTTTTTTAATCATAATTCTAGTTTCAAAACCTTATAGGTTTCTTTCATCCATCATGAGTATTGCAACACCCATAAAGGAATGTTTAGAGCTTATACATGAAGTTCTTTTACCCATCATCAAAGCTCGAGGAGAAAAAAGTCTGACTAGACAAGAGGTATTGGTCAGCATTGTGTGCGAGCAGCTTAGAAATTAGAAACTGTCAATTGTTGAATTTAAATGGATGTTGCTTTAAGTTAAATAAAAAAAGCATTTTCAGAGAATAAGATTCTTGATTAGACAGGAATCACTGATTTTGTTTCCGAATGATCACTAGATTGTGTTCTCAAATTGATTATAATCTTCGAGTCTTGTGGATACTCATCTATTTTTTTTGTCCATCACAGAGAAGCATACTACTGGATTGTGAAGATCAAATTAACAATTTGTTAACTACTACTTTTGAGAACTACAAATCATTAGATGAACTCTCACCAACAGGACTATCTGATACTTTTGGCATAATTCTGGTGTCTGCTGCACCAGCTTTACTACCTGCTGTACAGATATTCACCCTTTTGCATGATATACTCTCCCAGGAAGCTCAAAATATTTTGAGAAATTATTTGCAGGTAGGTCATCAAAATATATTTTTGATGTCTCGATTGTCTCCTTGTTATTTTACTTGTGTAACAAAATTGACCATTTCTCAAACAACCTTGTAGATTTTGCAAACTATTTAAATTTTTTGTTAGTCTCTTCAAAGAATTCATACAATCCGAAGGCATTCATGACAAAACTTGAACCATACATTGAGTTCTTTCAAGCAGCCAATACAATTTTTTTCTCCAAGCAAGCTAGATGCTTGCATATTTTGAAGGTTCTGCATAGTATATTGCCAATATCGTTTCCTTCATTGTTATAATTGCCAAGACTCTTTCATGGTTATATTATTATTCACTATTAATTACCATTTTTCTTGAATTCCATACCAAATACTTGTGGTCCTCTTTGAAATATATGAGATGCACATCTTACCAAGATTTCATTTTACAGATTGCTGCAGCAAAGCGGTGTAGGCGACATATGGTGGAGACTGATGAGTTTATCTCAGGAAATTGTGATACACTGTACACAGACCCTATGACTGTCTCAACAACATACCTCAAGATGAAAATGCTATGCTTGAACATAAGCAACGAGATTCAAGCAGATATCAAGATTCACAATCAGCATATATTCCCTAGGTATTTGATCACCTAATGTCATCTATAAGGCAATAGAAATACTCACTTGATAAATATAAATATTTGTTTTTCTTTCTCCAGTTCTATAGATTTACCAAGTATTACTGCTTCAATATATAGCACTGAGCTCTACAAAAGGCTCAAAGGGTTTCTTGCAGCTTGTCCTCCATCTAACCCTGCACAGCATGTAGCAGAGCTACTGATTCAAAGTGCTGATTTTGAAAGAGATCTTGACTCATGGAACATCAGGTATGTAATTATTTTGTCTCATGACTACGAAGTTTGATCTATTTAATATATTGCATCATTTCCAAAAACAAGTTGAATGCTACTTTGGTCGCAAACAAGTCAAACTCAGATACACATTCTTGTTAGTAGGAAAAAAAATAGTGGTTCCTTGATAGGCAAAGAAACTGCATGTTGCACTTATGGCTTTGTTATTTCGTTTCTAGTTTGATTAATAGAAAAGTCTGGTGTCTGTCTTCTTCAGGTCAGTCCATGGAGGTTTTGTTTCAAAAGACTTGTTCCACCACTATATATTGGTTTGGATCCAAGATACTCAACTTCAGTTACTTGATCTGTGCAAGTCAGAGAAGGTTCCTTCCCACATTAATTTTCTCTATGCATACTAAACATTTGATATGTAGCAACTAAGATAACAGAGTCATGTCTCCATGGACATCATTTCAAATCTGAGCTTGCTATCAGTATCTCTGGTGCTAGACTTGGGAAGTAATTACTAACTTATGCTAGCTTTTGCAGATGTTATGCTCAGATGTATCCCCAAGTTTTTCAACCTCAACATTTGTTGAGCATATGTATGAACAGATTGCTAAAAGCATAAATGACTATGAAGTGGTTATCAGCAGATGGCCTCAGTACTTAATGGCTTTAGAAAATGTTAGTCATATCTTTTGGAATGCTTATCTGTAGTAGCTGTTTTCATTTTCTTAAAAGAAAGCACTAGCTTGTTCCATTTCTTGAAGATTATTCTCAACCTAGTTACCATATTTTTTTATCATGTTACTTATAGGCTGTTGCTGAAGTAGAAAGAGCGGCACTTAAGGCACTAGAAAAACAATATAATGAGATTTTAATACCTCTAAGAGATGGGATCCCAAAGATAATTGAGAAGCAGGTGCAAAGGCTTACAAGGAGACAATCCATATCCTTTTATGTTGTACCCAATCAGGTAAGTGTCTTATGTCTAGGCTGGAATCCTTTGTAATAATGGAAAGAAAGCTAAATTTATTGTTGTATTGGATTCCTTGCAGCTAGGAATCTTTTTGAACACACTCAAAAGAATCCTTGATGTGCTACATCCAGGAATTGAGCATATTTTAAAATGTTGGGCATCGTGCTTAACAATTGAGGGCGGAAATAATATATTTGGTGAACAAATGAATGGATTCACTGTCACATTAAGGAAAAAGTATAAGAAGTATATGCAAGCAATTGTAGAAAAGCTTGTCTGCAATGTGAGATATTTTTGTCTGCAAATGAATGGTTTCAGATAAATACAAATTTTTCTTCTCATTAATGATTTCATGCAGGCACAATCTAACCGAACCACCAGACTGAAAAGAATTCTTGAAGAAGCAAAAGAAGCAGCAGGTGAATCTGAGATTCGTGACAGAATGCAGACATTATGTTTGCAACTAACAGATTCAATCCATAATCTTCATTGTATCTTCACAAGCAGGATTTTTGTTACAATTTGTCGTGGTTTCTGGGATAAAATGGGACAGGTACAAAAAGGCCCTATACAATTCACAATTACTTTAGTATATTTCTAACTTGTTGCCCATCAGATTATCCTGACATTTCTCGAAAGCCGCAAGGAGAACCGTATATGGTATCGAGGATCTGATTATGCTTTAGGGGTAAGCAAAAACTTCTTTATCTCTTTCAAATTTATTAAAATCTACATTTGTGACTCTCAAATTCCTCTCTATATTGTGGCACTTTTAAAATTAACATCCAATCAATGGACAGTAACATAATGGCACGAAGATTGAGTAATCAGACCATTGTTCGGGTTGTTATAGCGGTGAAAATCAAGAGTGCAAGACTCTGACGCCTCGCTCCACCCTCCTTCAGAGCAAAGTATCTCTTTGTTAGTTACACAGGTTAAATGCGGTCTTCTTTAGGCACAAATGTCAAGGGGTTTCCTCGTTGAGAGAAAAGTATGAACATATTCTAAGTAGCACATGGTTAAGTGAGGTCCTCTTGACGATACTAGTATGAACCTATTTTATTTTTGTGACCATGATCAGCACTATTCTTGAGTTCATGTTAATAGATTGTTGTCATTTTCAATAGGCATTAATAGTAGTACCATAAAGTGTCATCTATCCAGATCAGTTAGAGTCGTTTCTTGTATATGACAGCCATTTTTCTTAAAGTGCAAAGTTCGTATGACCTTTTATGTCATCCTTCCGGAAGGTGCATACAATATCTCCTAGCCATTGAATTTGTCATAAATTATTTATATAATTCACCTTCATCAATCAGAAGTACCTGGAGTTTTGTCGAATTCTTATGCAAATTTATTTTCCGTCAACTTATCCATTTATTTTTGAATTGATTAAATTATATGCAGATCTTGGATGATCTCTTCGCATCGGAAATGCAGAAATTGCTTGGGAAATCATTGCAAGATAAAGACTTGGATCCACCTCGTTCAGTGATTGAAGCTCGGTCCATTCTTTGTTGAAAGTGAATATCCAGCTTGTCAAGTATTATTATTTATTTTCTCTGTTCCCAAGTGTACAATAACAATTCTTTATGTATTATATTAGTCCATCTCTCTGTTCTTATCTAGAACAAAGTTAACTATTCTGTTTAAGACAAGGCTCAAGTAAAAAAGTAATAGTTGGATCATTCTTTAAGATTGACATGAGATATAATTGTAATAAAAGAGACCACAAATTGTTGTGATAAGAACCACACCTTTGCCTCCAGGAATGCCTCTACATTTCCAACATGGGAAGAAAATGCAAAAAATTATAAATTAATTTTTTCAATAATTAATGATATGATTAGGTGCTTGATAATAAATAAAAGAATATCATCTTTAAGAAGTCCATCTAAATTTAGAATTTTTTTATGATTTATATTTTTCCAAGTAAAATATCATTTTTATATTTTTATGA
Source organism: Zingiber officinale (assembly GCF_018446385.1). Taxonomy (NCBI): domain Eukaryota; kingdom Viridiplantae; phylum Streptophyta; class Magnoliopsida; order Zingiberales; family Zingiberaceae; genus Zingiber; species Zingiber officinale. Next base: position 59,782,315 of record NC_055987.1, on the reverse strand, counting down.
TTAGATGCTTTATATTTTTGATATTTGCATATTTTTATAATTAGATGATTAGATGATAAGGGCATCCGTAGTCGTAAACCTATTAAAGAGGTTTATGCTCTGTCACATCATTGTCATATCAAAAATTAAAAACCTTACTTCTTTAAAAATCACTCTCTATTATCATAAAATCTCTCTCTTTTAAAAACTCCACTTCTTTTAAAATTCTCTCTCTATCCTCTTTCCACTATTTATTTTATAAACCCGGTCCCAAGATTTTGATACAGGTTTATAAAAAAAACTATAAACCTTACCTATGTAGTGGTGGAGGGGTTTATATTGAGAGATTTATAACATAAATTGCATGCTATAAACTTCCCACTGCAAATGCTCTAAGTCCATCTAAATTTTTTTCGCCATATTTTGATATTTGCATTTCATGTTCGAATAGTAGGAAAACATGAGATCATTCATGTTGGGATCAATCAACTGGTTGATGAGTTAGAGAGGGTGAATAACGATAATATGTATAATTATAAGTTCCAATTCTCTTGCTCTTGGGGTAATAGTATAATGGTTAGACCCTCCAACAGATTAAGGAGTTTGAATTTCAACTACAGCGTACTATAGGATCCTCTAACGATACAATGCTAGCCATCTAGATGGGTCTACATAAGTGCTTCCCTATTGACTCGGTGCTTTGGTAGAAATTTTTTATAGGGTCGAGTTGATCACCTTAGGATTAATTGATTCGAAGAGCTAAATACCTGATGTCAACTAAAAAAATAAGTTCCAATTCTCTTGTTGCTTTAGCATGGTAATACAATAGTCAATGCAGCAGAATGAAAGAAACATAAACAAATTGTATATCAATAGTTAATAAGGAGTTACATGATTTGGAACCTCATTTCTACTTTCATGGCCTATACTCATCAATAAGTCACTCTTAGAAAACTCAATATCTTCTCGATGAACTACTAAAAATAGAAAAACCTCTTATAGCATGAATAAGATCTACCAAACAAGAGATTAGATTACAATAAAAAGGTTCAACAAGATGTATCTAATCTATTTTCTATTGGTGTAGTCAACACCAATAATCAAACTTGTATTTTGTGATATCTGAAAAAGAGTTTAAAGTTAGATATTATATGTTAAATATGTGAGTTAACTGTGTAGGTCATTTAATATTAGAAAGTCCTAATGAGTCAGGAAGATTAGACATCAGGCATTGAAAAGACCTAATGGGTCAGGAGGACCAGACATTAAGTAAGAAAGTCTTAGTGGATAAGAAGAATTAAACACCGGGCAGAAGGCCAGATGAGTTGATTTGGTGGTACACTTGATGGCATATACTCATCAACAAGTCACTCTTAGGAAACTCACTATCTTCTTGAAGAAAATAGAAAAACCTCTTATAGTATGAATAAGATCAAACAAGAGATTAGATTACAATAAAAAGGCTCAACAAGATGTAACTAATCTATTTTCTATTGGTGTAGTCAGCATCGATAATCAAACTTATATTTTGTCATATCTAACAAAGAGTTTAAAGTTAGACATTATGTGTTTAATATGTGAGTTAAGTGTGTAGGTCATTTAATATTGGAAAGTTCTAATGAGTTAGGAAAACTTGACATCAGGCATCAAAAGACCTAGTGGCTCAGGAGGACTGGACATTAAGTAAGGAAGTCTTAGTGGACTAGAAGAATCAAACACTGGGCAGAAGACCAGATTAGTTAATTTGGTGGTATACTTGATGGGTTAGATGGACTAGACTTAAGTAAAGAAAGTCCTGGTGGGTTGATCGGATAAGCAAAAGAAGAAGTACAAATAGGTCAGTTGGACCAAATGTTTGGTAGGTAAGTAAGGTAAGTCTTAGAGAGGCCTTTCATTCTAGAAGACAATGAGGATGCATCCTAGTTGGTACAACCTTAAGCGTTGATCTAAATAAAGAAACCAATAGAAATTTCTAAGTTGAGATCTGACAGTTAGGACTGTCAGATTAACTAATGTATAATGATATTTTTTAACTCATTTTTTCAAGATTATTATTGTCGTTATTGTGTTGAGTTTGTTTTATAGAAAATCAGAGTCTTTGGTTGACCAAAGGGTTTGATTGATCGAACAGTGTGGTTCGGCTATCAAACCAAGAAAATAAGCACAAACTCGATCTGTATCTAAACAAAGAAGGAAATAAGAGTTCAATCGACTAATCAAGTGAATTAGTTGACTGAACACACATGGAAAGAACATATCAAATATCATTGGATCAAAATAGTAAAAGAAAATTTTGTGGTCCAATTTCCTAGACAAGCATTTAGTCAATCGAATAAGCTAATTTTGCGGGATTGATTTGATTGGATTAAAGCAAGGAAGGAAAGAGATAGTACCTATGTAACTATTCTCTTCATCCTTGTATGATTCCCCTGGAAGTTTTTGGAAAGGAGAATATTATGTAAGTACCCCGTGGTAGTTTTGATGTGATCAACCAAGTCAAGTTAGGTCTTATTATCTTTTGATGCCTTGTGTCTAAGTGTACAGGAACTTAGGAGCACAGGAAGTAGAGCAACAGACGTAGCTAGCAAGGACTGCACAAGAGAGAGTCGATGGGCTCGGTGTGTCCGAAGGATGAGGTGTTGTGGGTGGAAGAGTATACTGTCGGACGAGAAGGAAGCGCGCGGCGTTTTTGAGGGACAAGAAGCCGAAGCGGAAGACTACTCGAGAAGGCTGGAAAATGAGTTTAGGTAAGCCCTATTTCAGATGGTCGAGATCACACAAGCAAGTGGAGCCAGATCTGTTGGTTGATCCTAGGAATATCATATCGGTTCCACTGTACAAAAATTTTGTACAAGTGTCGAACCTTTCCTAACAACCTATTGTGTTTTTTAGAAATTAAATTCGAAATCGCAAACGGAACTTAACATTATTGATTCCAAATTTAACTTATCTGTTCTTAGTGGTTTAGACTTGGATCGCAAACGATGCTTAACATTATTGATCCAAATTCATCCATGTTATAAATTCAATTAAATATTAATTTCAGAAATCGACTTCCAAGTTAAACATGGCGAGGCACTAGGCCTTCTTGGATATGGGAGCAACCATCACTTCCTAGACAAAGCCTTTCAATGAAATCTAATATTTAATTTCCTTATATAACCCTAGGTTTAACCAAAAGGAACAATCGAATCACAAATTCGAAAAACAAAAAAAAAACACAAACTAGAATCATAAATTCAAAACCTAGAATTATATGCCTCTTGTGTTTGGAATTCATACAAAGAAAAACTAATATGATGCGGAAAATAATTACTAGTTATACCTTTCTTTGTAAGCAACAACCTCTTGATCTTCTACCGTATTCCTCTTCTTATCTCGGACGTCGTGTGAGCGACGATCTACCGAGATGAGAACCACCCAAGCCCTTCTTCTTCCTTCTTCCAAGTTTCGGCCAAGTAACCTTCTCCAAGAGATTATAAGTCTCGGCCACCAACCAAGCTCCAAGGAAAAACTAGGAAACAAAACCTCCTCCTTCTTCTTCTTCTCCAAGCTAGATCCGACCACCAAAACAAGCTCCTAGAGGTTGAAGAGGTTCGGCCACTAAGGAGGAAGAAAAGGAGGAGATGATATGGCCGGCCACCACCAAGGAAGAGAGGAGAGGAAAATAGAAGAGAGTTGTTGTCCGGTGAAGACACCTCTACCCTCTCTTTTATATTCCTTGGTCTTGGCAAATAAGGAAATTTAATTATTATTAAAAATCCCTTATATTCTTTGCCTTTGGTTAATAAGAAAATTTTAATTAAAATTTCCTTTAACCCTTTATATGGTCGGTCACCTTCAAGAGCTCCAAATAAGGACAATTTTGTACACAAAATTAAACTTCCTTATTTGCTTCCGAAAATTTTTAAAATAAAAATTTCTCTAATAATTTTTCCCTTATTGGTTATAAAAGGAAACTTTTATAAATTAAAATCTCTCTATTAAAACATGTGGATGATTTACAAAAATGAAAGTTTTATCTAAAATTAAAATCTTCCTTTCAATCTACAAATAAGGAAAGACATCAAATCTTTTCTTAATTTTTTGTAGAAACTATAAAAGGAAAGATTTAATTTTAAAACTCTCTTTTAAAATCATGAGGATGGTTTCATAAAAGGAAAGTTTTATCAAAAATTAAAATCTTCCTTTGAACTACAAATAAGTAAAGATATCAAATCTTTCACTTAATCTTTTGTAGAAAGTTATAAAAGAAAAGATTTATAATTTTTAAGACTCTCTTTTAAAACCATGAGGATGGTTACAAAAAAGGAAAGTTTTCTAAAAAATTAAAATCTTCCTTTTAACTACAAATAAGGAAGATATCAAACCTTTCACTTAATCTCTTGTAGAAAACTATAAAAGGAAAGATTTAATTTTAAACTCTCTTTTAAAACCATGGCTTCCACATATGGAAAAATTTTAAATAAAATCCCTTTTATTCTTTACATGGCCAGCCACACCAAGCTTTGACTCCAAGCTAGGGCTAGCCACCTTTACTTGACTCAACCTTTGGCTTGGCCGACCCAAGCTTGGACTCCATGTAACGACCACCCTTCTTACTACTACTCTCTAAGGGCGACCGTTACCTAACTACTACTCTACATACTAGTGTCACTTATGCTAATATTAGCAACACTTAGATTTATCATGGCCCCAGAGGAATTCCTACCAAAAAATTTCGATAGAGTCTCCCCTGTACCGGTGACCAAATCCATAATACAAACAATATATACGCAGCCACAGGCGGCTGGAACACACTTTTCACAACCACGCAGTAATAAAATCACACTATAATCAACGAAAACTAGTCTAGCAATAAGAACTAAACATAACTCCAAGAGTAGGACATGATAAGCTACAAATGCGAATCAAACTCAATCACAATCTCACAAAACTTCATAATAGTATTTAAGAAGAGAACTAAAACATAAACTCTAAACAGATAGGTCCTGAAGATTTGCTAGCAAACTCTGGATCTCTCCATAGTCCAATCATCACACACCTTCATCACCACCACCACCCTGTCGCCTCCCTTTCATATCTTAGCTTTTCCTTTATCTGCAGTAGGAGGAAAAAAATAGATCTATAAGCGAAACGCTTAGTAAGTACTAATCTATCTCACAAAAACTCGAAGTGCATAAAAAGAATGCAACAATACTAAAACTGAAATGCTAAAAGCAAAGCTGCATGTACTCATGGTATACAGAAATAAAACTGAATACTAAACATGCTCACTAACTGATAGGAAAATAATGAAACTACTACTGTAGGCTCAGAATTAAAGGAACTAACTTCTATTGATTCTAAGCATAATACTCGTTTCATTTTCTTACATCTTTATACTAGAAATTAATCTTTTAATTTCTCTTTCACTTTCTTCTTCTTTTTCTTTTCTTTTCTTCTTCTTTGGGCCCAGGCTTAGTACCATCTTTTGCGCGCTCTCTAATAGTGACTGAGGTAGCGAGCCTCTAGTCCTATGAGGTAAAGACCTTGGTCTTACCAGGGCCAAGACCTTGGAATTGGTCACCTGGATTTATTTAACGACAACCTTGGAAGTCGGGTACTAGCCTCTTACTTTAATTTACTAGTTATTTCTTTTTAACTAAACTCTAGTCTTTTCTTTACTCATACTTCTCATACTCCTTGATTAGAGCTTATTAGAATCCTGTAGATATATCTAACAAGTGTAGGATTACAACTAACCAAGCATGCTATATAAAAATAACATAAGGGAAGCAGATCTGAACTCTCTAAGCATGTTATAAAACAAAGCAAAGGAAAGCAAATCTGAACTTACTAATCATGCTATAAATTAGAGCAAAAGAAAGCAACTTTGAACTTACTAATCATGCTATAAAATAGAGCAAAAGAAAGCAACTTTGAACTTACTAATCATGCTATAAAATAGAGCAAAAGAAAGCAACTTTGAACTTACTAATCATGCTATAAAATAGAGCAAAAGAAAGCAACTTTGAACTTACTAATCATTTACATAACTCATTAAAACAGAATATAAACCTCCTCTTATCACGTTCGAAATATGCAAGGTCTATCACTTACTTGCGCATTTTCATGATGGTAAATATGCGCCATTCATATAATATGAAACATGGTATCTTTACAAGGAAGACAAGCCTAATCCCTTCCAAGCTTCCAAGAACCCGAATCCTTGCATAGTATATAAACCGAACCAAGGTACTAGCATAGTTACAACATAGGAGCAAAAAATCTGAATTCTTAGCATACAAATCCAAAACACTTAAACTTAACCTAAGCTACAACTAACATGCCAATCCAGAACACTTAGCACCATGAAGAGGAGTAATTGCATCAAAATCTAAGCCTTCCCCATTCTATTTCTGTTCAATATCCATGGAAACATTAAAAGTAGCAAAACACTACCAATCTAAACTTAAATCATCATAAGATTCAGCCAGCAGGTTCATCTCAAAGGTTTGACAGGTGAAACATACAAACATAGTTGAAGGTATGATTGGAGCTAACACAAATTTGATACAAGTTGCCTACACTAGAGGTCAAGCACAAAGTATAACCATCCTAAATGACTCAAATCTGTTCTGGAAAGATCCAAAACTAAATGAGACAGGAGTACCTCTAAACTCACATTCCCATTTCATAAATCTGCACTAGAAATCTGATATTTGCAAGACTAAACAGAACAACCAAAAAGATTCTCATATCAATCCCTTTTGGGACTCACGGCAGAACACTAAGCAGGTTTCCAAAAACAAAAGAAAGCTTTTTTAAAAGAAAACTCTTAGAAATCTCTAATTTCTGTACAGCATGTTCCAAAACAACGAGACAAGAATCCGAAAACCTAATTCATGGCAGCAACCCTCACAAGCAATAAACTTCACAGAAAACAAGCTAAAATACACTACAATACTTATACTTTTATAGCACAACAAGATCTAAAATCTTGCTACAACAGCACTTAAGAAGAAGAAAGCCAAGAACACATGCTGTACACTACAATCCGAAAGCAAAGAAAACAAATCGAAGCTCGGAGCAACTCCTACCACAGGTGAGTAGTACTTACATGGATTTGCTTGGACTTACAACCGAAGGAGACGAAGGAGACTTCTAGGGTTTGGGCGGAGCTCTAAATCTCGGCGTTTCCTTTGTGTCCGCGTCTCTTCTTGACGAGAGGAGCTCAATGGTGTAATGACCCCTCGGAGACGAGTGCTCGCCGGCCACCGGAATGCCGTAGCCTCGCTGCGTTTTCGTCCGAGAAGGGTTGGCGCCGTCGCGAGTGAGAAAGGAGAGGTTTCGAGAGGAAGAAAAATAGGTTTAGGGAAAAGAAATCCAATCCTTATACTTAGGGTTATTTCCATTATAACTACATCTTAAATCTCTTTCTCCTCATACTTGGTTAACAAAACGAGCGCAGCCTAATTGGTTGGCTGCGTCCGGTTAGGTCGGGTTCGGCCGGAGGTCATGGGTTCGAGTCTCACCTTCAACGTTTTTTTTGGTCAAAACTTATTTCTTTTTGTAAACATACTAAACGACCTCCAAAAATTACGTAAAAATATTCTAAAAATTCCTAAAAATCTCTAGAATATTTTAAAAGTATTTCCAAATATTTTTATGGACTTTTAGAACTTGAAATAGGGAAAATTGGGTCGTTACACTCCAAGCTTGCTTGGGCGGCCACCTAAGGTTGGGTAGGAAAGTGGGTATAGGTGGGTATCACACTTTATAAATAAGAGGCTACGATAGGGACCGAGAGGAGGAATTGGTTTTGGTCTCCCGATGAAATTAAGCTTCCCGTGTTCGCCCCGAACACCCAACTTAATTTCATCAATAATAATTCATTCCACTAAAGAATTATTATTGAACTACCGCACCAATCCCAAATTACATTTTGGGCTCCTTCTTACCATGAGTGTGTTAATCTCCCTATGTTTAAGATGTCAGATGTCCACTAATTAATTGAGTTGCTGACAACTCATTTTAATTAATATCTTAGTCCAAGAGTAACCACTCAACCTTATTGTCGTGTCGGACTAAGTCCACCTGCAGGGTTTAACATGACAATCCTTATGAGTCCTCTTGGGGACATTATCAACCTAGATTACTAGGACACAGTTTCCTTCTATAATCAACAACACACACTATAAGTAATATCATTTCCCAGCTTATCGAGCTTACTGATTTATCGAGCTAAATCTCCACCTTTGATAAGTTAAAAAAATAAATACTAAATATATGTGCTTGTTATTATATTAGGATAAGAGCATACACTTTCATAATAACTAAGGTCTTGTTCTTTTATTAAGTCAGTATAAAAAGAACTTACCTTAAATGGTCCTGCTCAATACACTCAGAGTGTACTAGTGTAATTTATCAGTCAAGATAAACTAATACCTAATTACATTACGACTATTCCAATAGTTTGTGTAGGACCGTTGGGCCGGCTAGAAGGGGGGTTGAATAGCCTGAAAAAAAGACAACAAAGACCCTTCTCGAACTTTCAACAGAACACTTGCATAAAGTAAATTAGCAGTAAATAAAAAGCAGAAAGAAGAGGCTCACAACTTGACTTGGTTACAACAAAGGAGGTTGTTAATCCAAGGAATGAACGTGCACTAAAATATCTCCTTCAGGCGGAGAAGCCTCTTACAGCAGTGAAAGCACGAAAGACAGAAGCTAAACTAGAAAAGAAGCGCACAAGTATTTGGAATGTAAATTTCTGAGTTAATTTAAAGCTTCTGGACCAAGGTTATATTTATATCCTTGGTCGGGGCGCCTGGAAGGGTTCCGGGCGCCCTAGGGGGGGATAAATTTTATCCCCCAATATTCAGATCGAGTCAAAGCTCGATCTGGTCAAAATCTGACTCCCGGGCGCCCGGAAGGGTTCCGGGCGCCCCGGGCTGGTCCGGTCGCCCCGGATGCTGAGTCAACTATGGTTGACTTTCGTCCGGGTCCTCTGCTCCGGATCCACTTGATTGGGTGATCTCTGCTATCCGGAATAGGACTCACCCGAACCCAAGTTCTGGTCTTCTCGAGCGGGCTTCCCTCCGACTTCTCGTCCCTTGGAATCACTGCGTGTTTCCTTCTCATCTGCCGACGTACTCATCTGCAGTCTTCGTCCCTCAGACGCACCGCGTGCTGTCCTTCTCGCTAGCTGCATCTATTGCTCCCCGAGCAATCTTCCGCTCCGGCTTTCGTCCCTCGGAACCACCACACGCTTCCTTCTCGTCCGCCGGTGTACTCTTCCGCAGCACCTCGTCCCTCAGACTGCCGTCCTTCACGCTAGCTGCGTCTTCCACTCGACTACCTGTGCTCCTAAGCTCCTGCACACTTAGACACAAGGTTAGAAACACATATGACCTAACTTAACTTGTTGATCACACCAAAACAACCTTGGGGTTCCAACAATCTCCCCCCTTTTGATGTGATCAACCCAAGTTAAGCTAGAGTTAAAATAGACATTAAATAAAATTAAGTAAATTAACTTAATTTGTAATTTAAGTGAAAAAAAAAGTTAATATTCCCCTAGACTTATACTAATCCTTCTCCCCCTTTGATCACAAAAAAATGGGGTTCCAAAAAAAATCTAAGGGTTGAAGACTTAGAAAAAAAATTTCTAAGTTAACAAAAAAAAAATTATTTTTGAGAAAAAAAGATTTAAGTCTTTACAAATATTATTTTAAAAAATCCTAACTTAAGGTTTTATGAGTAAGAATTTCAGGTAAAAGTATTTTTCTAAGCATAAAAATAATTTGAAAAAAATGTTTGAAAAAACTTTGAAAGCATTAAGTAATTCTAATTTTAATGCTTTGACAGAAAGTTAATTAAACATTTATTTCAATATTTTGGCTTCCAGGTCGTGGCGAGGCACTAGGCCTTCTTGGTTATTGGAGCAACAACCACTTCCTTAGACAAAGTCTCATAGAGAAATTTATTGTTTAATTTTCTCACTGAAAAGTGCTAATTTTAATTTTAAAACTTAGACTAAACAAGATTTCGGAACCCAATAAAGGTTCCAGCCTACTGGATTGATTAAAAATTTCTTAGGGACATATTTTCTAGAGATATTCTTAATTTTTCCCGGGTGATATCTATAATACCAATTTAAATTTTTAAATTTTCTAGAATTAGATGAGCATGCATAGTTTTTCAAATTATCTACTTGAATTTTCAGATCTTTATTTTCTGATTTCAATTTCTCATTTTCTATTTTTGATTTATCTAATTCTTCTAATGGGCAGGATCTAGCTAAAATTATTTTTAAATTTTTTATTTCTTTTTCTAATTTACAGCAGTCTTTGGTTAATAACTTAACAAACTTAAAAAGTTTGTCGGGAGGAAGAGAACGTACCTAACTTACCTTGTCGAGTTCGTTGTCCGTGTCTCCCCCTGAATTGCTGCTTTCTTCTGACGAAGCTCTCCCTTCATCGATGCTCTCGATGCTCATCTCGGAAGAGCTTGAATCGCAATCGTCATCTTGATGACTCACCATCAGTGCGAGTCCGAAGAATGCCTCGACTTCCGATTCGGACGACGTATCGTCCCACATCGCCTTTAGGGCCTTTCACTTTTGGATAGGCTTCTTACCCTTCTGCTTGTCCTTGTTCTTCAGCTTGGGGCAATTGTCCTTGACGTGCCCTTCTTCGTCACAGTGGTAGCAGCGGATTGTCCTTTTCTTCTTTCCCTGCGAATGGTTAGTAGATCTGGATTTACAAAGTTTCTTAAATCTTCTTACCATCATTACCATTTCCTCATCGTTGAGAGAAGATTCCGACTCGGGTTCGTCTCTCGAGGATTTGACGGCACTTCGTACCTACACATCTTGATTCGTGCACTTCAAAAGTCGAGAAAAATTCTTCTAATGAAATTTTTTCTAAATCTTTTGAAATGTAAAAGGCATCTACTAGTGATGCCCATTTCGAATTTCTTAGAAATGAATTTAACGCATACCTGAGCAAATCTCGGTTACTTACCTTTTCTCCGAGATTCGTGAGTCCGGTAATTATTTCTTTTATTCTGGAGTGCAGATGTGCGACTGTCTCGTCTTCCCCAAGTCGCAGGTTGGTGAGCTGATTGCGAAGCAGATCTCGTCTAGCGAGCTTGGCTTCGGACGTACCTTCATGCAGCTCGAGGAACTTCCCCAAAGTTCCTTTGTCGAGTCGTAGCGCCCGATCTGTTGACTTCTTGAGGTGGGAGAACGCTTAGCAGATGGTATTCTGCTTTGCCGTTTGCCACAAATTCAGCTTGCTCCTTTTTTGTCCATTGACATTTTTCCTTACCTTCTAGAGCTACATAGCCAGATTCCATTGTTAAAGTTAATTCAAAGTCTGTAGTAAAAAATACCTGCATCTGCTTCTTCCAGGTAGCGAAGTCCCCTTCGTATTTCAGCGGGTGGATGCTTGGTCCGGCCATCTTGTTGCTTCGTTCGGCGGTTAGTCCTCCTGAAGCGTCTCGGCTCTGATACCACTTGTAGGATCGTTGGGTCGGCTAGAAGGGAGGGTTGAATAGCCTGAAAAAAACAACAAAGACCCTTCTCGAACTTTCAACATAACACTTGCATAAAATAAATTAGCAGTAAATAAAAAGCAGAAAGAAGAGGCTCACAACTTGACTTGGTTACAACCAAGGAGGTTGTTAATCCAAGGAATGAACGTGCATTAAAATATCTCCTTCAGGCGGAGAAGCCTTTTACAGCAGTGAAAGCACGAAAGACAGAAGCTAAACTAGAAAAGAAGCGCACAAATGTTTGGAATGTAAATTTCTGAGTTAATTCAAAGCTTCTGGACCAAGGCTATATTTATAGCCTTGGTCGGGGCGCCTGGAAGGGTTCCGGGCGCCCTGGGGGGGGATAAATTTTATCCCCCAATGTTCAGATCGAGTCAAAGCTCGATCTGGTCAAAAACTGACTCCCGGGCGCCCAGAAGGGTTCCGGGCGCCCCGGGCCTGTCCGGGCGCCCCGGGTTGGTCCGGGCGCCCCGGGTTGGTCCGGGCGCCTCGAACAGTTCCGGGCGCCCCGCCCCGGATGCTGAGTCAACTCTGGTTGACTTTCGTTCGGGCGCTCCGCTCCGGATCCGCTTGATTGGGTGATCTCTGCTATCCGGAATAGGGCTCACCCGAACCCAAGTTCCGGTCTTCTCGAGCGGGCTTCCCTCCTCCGGCTTCTCGTCCCTCGGAATCTCTGCGTGTTTCATTCTCGTCCGCCGACGTACTCATCCGCAGTCTTCGTCCCACGGATTCACCGCATGCCGTCCTTCTCTCTAGCTGCGTCTCTTGCTCCTCGAGCAATCTTCCGCTCCGGCTTTCATCCCTCGGAACCACCGCACGCTTCCTTCTCGTCCGCCGGTGTACTCTTCCGCAGCACCTCGGGCTGCCGTCCTCACGCTAGCTGCGTCTTCCACTCGACTACCTGTGCTCCTAAGCTCCTGCACACTTAGACACAAGGTTAGAAACACACAAGACCTAACTTAACTTGTTGATCACACCAAAACAACCTTGGGGTTCCAACAGTTTGTTCCTTTCCATCGTAGTCGTGAGCTACAGTTTATAATTTATAAGGAATTGATAACATTATCTTCTGTGTGTGACACCACACACTATGTTATCTACAATATAAATTAATTGAACAACTATACTTAGCTTATAAATGTAGATATTTGACCAATATGATTCTTATTTCTAAGTAAATGTTTATACAAAAGCTAAGCTTTTAGTATACATTCCAACAGATCGGAGTAGAACAGGATGGTCAACGAGATGTTGATTGTCTGGGCACCTGGACCAAGTCCAAGGGCCCGAATGCTCTGTGCGCCTGGACTGGGTACGGACACTCAGACCCCCTGGGTCATCCCAGAGGTGCCTCGATGCCCGCCTCATCGAGGAAGGGTGTCTAGGCGCCCGCCTCATTGAGGAAGGGTGTCCGGGTGCCTGTACCTGTTCTAGGCGCTCGGACAAGGATAAAATTATATCCTATGTCTGTTGCATAGTCATTTGTGTGATGATAAGATTTTCCACACCGGGGGTACTCGGATCGTGCCATGTCAGTAAATGGTCGTTTTCAATCAATGGGCTATAAATAGAGCCTTGGTCTTCTTCTTTTTGAACAACACACTCTGTACTTCGGAATCTTTTCTGTCTTTCATTTTTGAGCATCATTTTCATGTACGAGGCTTCTCCACCTCTGATGTTTTGTTCGAGAAGGAGATCTTGATAGTGAGCTTATATTCCTTGGAGTAGAAATCCTCTAATTACCAACCAAGTAAAAATTTATTTGTCTCCTACTTATTTTATTTCATTATATTTTGTTTAAAGTGTGTAATTGTGCTAAGCCTGATTGTTTCAAAAAGGTATTGCCATTTTTTATTACGCAGGGTAATTCACCCCCTCTTGTCGATCTCAAGGGACCTATAATTGGTATTAGAGCAAGGTCACCTCAGAAGGACTAACCACCAACTGAAGTAAAGACGATGGCCGGAACAAGCATCCACCCGTCAAAGTTTGAAGGAGACTTTGCAAACTAGAAGAAAAAAATGGAGGTATACTTTAAAATCAATTTTGATATATTTTAAATTAAAAAAAAATTATTTTACAATACCTATCAACAACAATGGTGAGTTGAAGAAAGAAGAACATTGGATGAAGAAGGAATAAGCTGAATTTGTGGCAAATAAAAAAGTAAAATTCCATTTGCTAAGCACGCTGCCACCACAAGAGATAAATCGAATCGGAGTCTACGAGTCTACAAAAGACCTCTGGGAAACATTCCTCGAGCTTCATGAAGGATCATCCGAAGCCAAGCTCGCAAAGAGAGATCTACTTCGGAACCAACTAACAAATCTGACTAAAGGAAGGTGAAACAGTTCCTCAACTGCACGCCAAGATAAAGGAGCTAGCCACAGAACTCATGAATCTCGGAGAAAATGTAACTAACCGAGATTCGCTAAGGTATGCACTTAACGCTTTTCCTAAAACTCTTGAATGGTCAACTCTAGTAGATGCATATTACATCTCTAGAGATTTAGAAGTAAGTAATTTAGAAGAACTATTTTCTACTTTTGAAATTCATGAGTCTAGATGCGCATATCTAAAGAAGGAGTTGAAGTACAACATTACCTTGAATGCAAAAATGGATGAACCAGATTCCAAAACATCTCTCGATGATGATGAAACGATGTTTATGGTAAGTAAGTTCAAAAAGTTTGTTAAAACTAATAAATTCAATCAAGTTTAGGCCAAAAGAAGAAAAAGAAAAGTGAGGTGTTATCATTGCAATGAAGAACAACACGTTAAAGATAACTGTCAAAAACTGAAGAACAAGGACAAAATACCAACCCAGAAGAAGTAAAAAAAAATCTAAAGGCGATGTGGGACGAAATGTTGTCATCAAATTCGAAAGTCGTAGCCTATGTCTAACTTACACTGATGGCAAGTCACTAAGAAGATGACCAAGCAAGCTCATCCAAAATGAGCATCGAGAGTATCGACGAAGGGGGATCCACTTTAAAAAGGAAGTAGCAATATAGGGGGAGCATCAGACAACGAGATCGACAAGGTAAGTCAGGTAAGATCTCTTCCTCCTGATAAATTATATAAGTTTATAAAAATGTTTTCGAAAAATTCTTGTCATTTAAAAATTGAAAATGAACAATTTAAAAAGGAAAATGAAGAATTAAAAATAACTTTAGGAACATCTTGTCAATTAGAAGATTTAGACAAATTGAAAATAGAAAATGAAAAATTGAAAGAACAAATAGAAAATTTCAAGAATTTTTCATGTTCGAATTTTACTACTTTTAGAAATTATCAAACATTTAATTGAAATTTTAGATATAATAAGGGCTAAATTAGAATATTATTATCAAAATATGTTCCAAAAAATTTCTAATTAATTCAGTAGGTAGGACCCTATATTGAATTTCAAAATCATACTTAAATTAATTTTGTATGCATGCCTTACTTTTAATTTAATTTAATATTATTTTTGCTTAGAATTGTCAAAATAAATTGTGTTGTATAATTTTTAGTTGAAATTAATTTGATTTTAATTTTTTTTTTTGAGAAAGAAAGAGTTCATTACTTCTTTGTAGAAAAAATTTCAAAATATTTTGACCGTTGAATTATTTGTTATGATTTTATAACAAAAATTATATTTTTCTTTTTAAAATTATTTCAAGCACTTAATTAAAATTTTAGATATAATAATGGCCAAATTAGAAAATTATTATCAAAATATGTTCTAAATTTTTTTTAATTAATTAGTAGATAGGAATTTATATTGGGTTCCAAAATTATGCTTAAATTAAATTTTTATACATATCTTATTTTTAATTTTATTTAATATTATTTTTACGTAGAATTGTCAAAATAAATTATATTGTATAATTTCTAGTTAAAATTAATTTGGTTTTAATTTTTTCAAGAAAAAAGAGTTCATTACTTCTCTGTAGAAAAATTTTCAAAATATTTTGACCATTGAATTATTTTTTATAAATTTTTTAACAAAAAATATATTTTTCTATTTAAAATTATTTCACAGATTTACTTTGCAAACTTTATTTTTTAGTAAAAATATATTAATCCATGAAAATATTTTTAAAAATTTCTGATATTGAATTTTATGTGAATTATTTATCCAAATGCTAACTTTTAATATTAAAAATTCTAGAAATTTTAATTTTTGAATTTTTTTTTTGTAAAAATACTTTCTCTAATACATTCTCAGAAAATTTTTCAAGATTTTTCGAGGTTAAAAACTATGTTTTAGGTAATTCTTTACGAAAATACATCTTTCTATCGAAAATAATTTATTAGTGTTAAAATCATTTTCAAACTTTTATGAAAATTTTATTACTGCTTTGGATATATCAGTTTAACTATTATGTAAATTTTTAGAAATTTTCAACCCTTAAAATTAATTTAAAATTATTTCTCCAAAAATGCTTCCTAAATCGTAAAAGTTAAAATTTTTTAAATTTTAAAATTATGTACTTGTGTAGGGGAGGCTACATTTTAAATTACAAATTTATGTACCTATTATTTTAATGCTATTTGTTTTGATATTCCCGAACTTAATTTAGGTCATTCACATAAAAAAGGAAGAGATTGTAAGTATCCTGTCAACCAAGTCAAGTTAGGTCATGTTGTCTTTTGATGCCTTGTGTTTAAGTGTGCAGAAACTTAGAAGCACAAGAAGTCGAGCGAAAGACGCAGCTAGCGAAAAGGACGACACAGGAGAGAGTTGATGGGCTTGGTGCATCCGAGAGACGAGCTGTTGTGGAAGAGTATGCTGGTGGATGAGAAAGAAGCGTACAACATTTCAGAGGGACGAGAAAACAGAGTAGAAGACTGCTCAAGAAGGCCAGAAAATGAGTTTGGATGAGACCTATTCCGGATGGTTGAGATCACCTAAGCGAGTGGAATCGGATCGGAGCAGAATCGGGCAGGCAACGAGATGTTGACTGTCCGGACACCTAGACCAAGTTCAAGCGCCCTAATGCTCCAGGCGCCCGGACCCCCTAGGTCAGCCCAGGGGCGCCTCGATGCCTTCCTCATCGAGGAAGGGTGTTCGGGCGCCTGGACCTGCTCTGATCGCCCAGACCAAGATAAAATTTTATTCTGCGCCCGTTACATAGCCATTTGCGTGACGATAAGATTTACCATGCTAGGAGTCCCGGAGAGGCTCTGGGCCCCCAAACTGTGTCATGTCGGCAAATGGTCATTTTTTACTAGTGGGCTATAAATAGAGCTATGGTCTTCTCCTTTTCAAACAACACACTCTGTACTTCGAAATCATTTTTGTCTTTCATTTTTTAGCATTATGTGTATGAGGCTTCTCCACCTTCAACATTTTGTTCGAGAAGGAGATCTTGATAGTGAACTTACATTCCTTGGAGTAGCAATCCTCTGATTACCAACCAAGTAAAAATTTATTTGTCTCATACTTATTTTATTTCATTATATTTTGTTTAAAGTGTAATTGTGCTAAGCCCGATTGTTTGAGAAAGGTATTGCTATTTTTTATTATACAGGGCAATTTATGCCTCTCTTGTCGGCCATAAGGGGCCTACAATTGGGCTAACCCAGGGGGTCCGAGCGCCTAAACTTGGTCTAGGCGCCAAGACCGTTAACATTTTGTTGACTATCTGGTTCTGCTCCGATCCGGTTCCGCTTGCTTGGGTGATCTCGGCCATCCGGAATAGGGCTCATCCGAACCCATATTCTGGCCTTCTCAAGTAGTCTTCCACTCCGACTTCTCATCCCTCAGAAATGTCGCGCGCTTTCTTCTTATTCACAAACATACTCTTTTGCAGCACCTCGTCCCTCGGACCTACCGAGTCTGTCGACTCTCTCCCGTGTCGTCCTTCTCGCTTGTCGCATTTTTTGCTCAACTTCCTTTACTCCTAAGTACATGCACACTTAGACACAAGGCATCAAAAGATAACATGACCTAACTTGACTTGGTTGATCATATCAAAAATACCATAGGGTACTTACAATAAATATCGACGAATAAAGGGATTGTGGCCTTGGAGTAGTAGTCACTAGACTATGAACCAAGTAACTAACCAAGTTCTTTTTTTTAGTTTTTCACTATTTATTTGATTTATTCTATAAAATAATTTTTTTAAGCATGATATTCACCCCCTACCCTATCGCTCAATCCGGCCCTACAATTGGTGTTAGATCAAGGTTTCTCTGAATAGGCTTAATTTCTTTTTTGATTTTTTGAGACTATTATAATCTTTCTCTTTTCTTTGTATAGTTGTTTAAATCCTTTATTTATTTTGTTATATTTCTTGCACTGCTTACCCAAGATCTTAGAAAGTCTTTGAATCTGTAAAGTTTACTTTTGTAAAAAAAAATGTTTCAACAAGAAGGGTTCAATACCTCTCGATCATTACTCTTGGACGATAAAAATTTCAACTTTTAGAAGAGGTGGATGGAGCAACTTCTGAAGACAAAAATTGAGACATGGATCATCGTCAATAAAGGATTTACCATGTTAATCAACGAATATGAAGAACTGCTAGAAATGGAAAGGTAGACTCCCAATATCAAGAAGAAGGCTTAAATTGACTCTCAAGTCACATACACTCTCCAGTGTGATTTGACAAATGAAGAACTTGATCGAGGCAGAGATTTGAACAATGTTAAGAAACTTTGGGACAAGTTGGTCAAAATTCATGAGGGCGTCAATGCTTCAATGGTAACAAAGAACAAACTCTATTTGAATAACTTATATAACATTAAAATATAGAAAAATGAATCATCAGCATAGGAGTTGGATATGGAGGAACCAAACAAAAAAAGCTTCATGGCTCTAAAGGGGAATGAAAAAGTAGTTGAACTCGAATCTAAGTTCGAGTCTAAGTCCGAATCAAGCCACAAATCCATATCCATTTAGATAATCAAGAAGAAGAAGTAAACTTTCCCCTAGTGGATAAAATGTATAGTATAATTGCTTGCTTGACTAGAAAGTTAGCTAAATCTGAGAAACAGATTAGATCCCTTCAAAAGGAGGTAAAAGTCCTTAAGAAAGAGATCAACCTAAGTTCTTTAGTTAACCAAGTTTATGAAGGAATCTCAATTCAAGTCCAAAAACTTGAGGAAGAAAATTGTCTCTTGAAAGGTCAAGCTAAAGAACTTAAGGTTACGTTGAAAAAGTGTACTTCGAGCTTCAAATACCTAAATATGATACTTTGAACTCAAAAAGATGTGTACAACAAATTCAAACTTAGATACAAGTCTAACACTCAATATAGAACCTATATGTCCTTAGTAAATAGGAATGTTAACAAAAAGGTTCAAGCATGGGTTCCAATATCATATCTAACCAACGAAGTATGAAATAACAAATTCTGGATTCCTAAAGATAAAATTTGCTATGTGAATAAATAGTATCAAAGTTGTGATCTAGGGGGAGGGGAAAACAGACTTGTATCATTGATTCAGAGGGAGCATGTTTTTTTTGTTTGAATTACATGCTTTCTTTATGCCTTTAATTCCATGATTACTTTATGTTTTAAATTAGAATGGATAGATAGGGCAAATATAATGAAAAAAGATAGTTTAATCTTGATTAACTCTATCAGAGAGGGTTGAGATGATAGTATTATTAGTGCAATTGGCCTCCAAGTTTTAATGTTTGACAATATAGTGTCAACTAAGGGTTAATCCAAATAAGACTAGACGTTTGTGTTAGGACCTTTATGTTCGCTAAAGGAGGGGGTGAATAGCGTCTCACCCAAAACGTCGCTTCCTACAATGGTTAGTGTGCAGTGGAAATACAAACAAACAAGTAGAAAATTAGTCTAAATACAAGACAAGAAATGTAAACCAAGTTGTTGGTTGCTACTCGGAATATCGTACTGGTTCCCCTAAAATTTTGTACAAGTCTCGAACCTTTCCTAACAACCTATTGTGTTCTTTAGAAATTAAATTTGGAATCGCAAACAGAACTTAACATTATTGATTCCAAATTCAATTTATTTGTTCTTAAAGGTTTTGACTTGGATCACAAACGATGCTTAACATTATTGATCCAAATCCACCCATGTTACAAAGTTGATTAAATATTTGTTTCAAAGATCGGCTTCCAGGTTAAACATGGCGAGGCACTAGGCCTTCTTGGGTATGGGATCATCCACCACTTCCTAGACAAAGCCTTTCAACGAAATTCAATATTTAATCTCCTTATAGTAACCCTAGATTTAACCATTAAGAACAATCGAATCACAAGATCAAAAAACAAAAGAAACACAAAATCGAAACATAGATTCGATTGCCTAGAATCGTTAGGATCTTGTGTTTGGTAATTCAAAATCCGTACAAAGAAAACTAGTACGATGCGGAACAAGACAACTAGTTATACCTTTCTTTGTTAACAAAAACCTCTTAATCTTCTATTGTATTCCTCTCATTCTCTTGGACGCCGTGTGGGTGACGATCTACCAAGAAGAAATCCACCAAAGTCTTCCTTGCTTCCAAGTTTCGGCCACCACCACAATGCTCCAAGGGATGCTAGAAAACAATGCCTCCTTTCTCTACTTCTTCACCTCCAAGCAATCGACCACCAAGAGCTCCACAAGAGATGATGCCACTGGCCAAAAATAAGAAGATAAAGAGAAAAGGAAGGGTCGGCCACCAAGGATGGAAGAGAGGAACAATAGAATAGGTTGTGTATCTCATGAAGGCATCCCTCCCTCTCTTTTATAATCCTTGGTAAATCCAAAAAAGGAAAGTTTTATAACAAAAATAAAACTTCCTTTTATTCCTCTCTATGGTCGACCACACCATGTTTAAATAAACAAGGAAAGATTTTAAACAAAAATTAAAATATCTCTTTTAAAAATCTCTTTTGTGGTTAGCTATAAAAAGAATGTTTTATAAATTAAAATCTCTCTCTTTTAAATCCTTTTATGGATATCTATAAAAGATAAGATTTAAAAATAAAACTCCTTTTATATCATGGTTACAAAAAAGGAAAGTTTTCTTAAAAATTAAAATCTTTCTCTTAATATTATAGCTATCTACAAATAAGGAAAGATATCTAATCTCTCTTTTAATCCTTTGTAGAAAATCTATAAAAGGAAAGATCTTAAAATTAAAAACTCTATTTTAAAACCATGTGGATAAAAACATAAAAGGAAAGATTTTATCAAAATTTTATTTTTAATAAAATCCCTCTTCCCTTTCACACTTGGCTGACTCCTTGCTTGGGCACCAAGCAAGGCTTGGTCGGCCCTATCCTTAGCTCCAAGCTTGGCTTGGTCGGCCCTTTGCTTGGGCTCCAAGCAAGGATAGGGGTCGGCCCCTAGCATTGTTGGTTGCTACTCGGAAAACCTAGAGGTTCCACTGTACAAAAATTTTGTACAAAGGTCTGAACCTTTTCCTAGCTACCATGTGTTCTTTTAAATTAAATTTTGGATCGCCTGCGGAACTTAACACGTTTGATCCAAAACTTAATTTATTTGTTCTTTTAGGTTTTGATTTGGATCTCCTGCGGAACTTAACACGTTTGATCCAAATCACCTAAGTTATTAATTCCATTAAATATTAATTTCCAAAATTGGTTCCCAGTACTGACGTGGCGAGGCACATGGCCTTCTTGGATATGGGAGCAACCACCACCGACTAGACAAAACCTTTTAAGGAAAGCTAATATTTAATTTCCTAAAATAACTTTAGGTCAACCGAAAAGAACAATCAAATCACAAGGAAAAGAAAAACAAAAGAACACTATATCAAAAACAAATCCGAAACACTAGAATCGTATGCCTCTTGTATTTAGTATTATTTCCAAAAATAACTAGCATGATGCGGAAAGAAAAATTACTAGTTATACCTTTTAGAAAGACCTCTTGATCTTCTACCGTATTCCTCTTCTAACCTCGGACGTTGTGTGGGCAACGATCTTCCGAGATGAGAACCACCTAGAACCTTCTTCTTCCTTACAAGTTTCGGCCATCAAAACTTCTCCTAGGATGAAGAGGTTCGGCCACCACCACCATGCTCCAAGGGATGCTAGAAAAGAGGCTTCTTTTCTCTCCTTCTTCTCCTTCTTAGTTCCGGCCACCAAAGCTATCTCCAACATGAGAAAATTTCGGCCACACAAAGGAGAGGAGAGGAAAGAAAGGGCTGGCCACACCCAAGGAAGAAAAGAGGGAGAAAAATAATAGAGTTGTTCCCCCATGAAGGCACCTCTACCCCCTCTTTTATAATCCTTGGTCTTGGCAAATAAGGAAATTTAAATAAAAACTTCCTTAATTCTTTTGCCATGAAAAGGAAAATTTATTTAATTAAAAATAATTTTTCTCTTCTCAATTTACAATGGCCGGCCATTATACAAATCTCCAAGCAAATAAAATTTTAAACACAAATTAAAACTTCCTTATTTGCTTCCGGAAATTTATAAAATTTTTCCAATAATTTTATCCCTTCATGATTGGTTAATAAAAAGAAATTTTATAAATTAAAAATTTTCTTTTAAACATGTGGATAAAAAGAAAATTAAAATCTCTTTCAATCTACAAATAAGGAAAGATATCAAATCTTTTCTTAATCTTTTGTAGAAACTTATAAAAGAGATTATTTAATTTTTAAACTCTCTTTTAAATAATGAACATGTTTAAAAAGTAAAGTTTTCTTAAAATTTAAAATCCACCTTTTAATCAATAAATAAGGAAAGATTTTAAATTTTTAAACTCTCTTTTAAACATGTGGATGATTTACAAATAAGAATAGTTTTTAATAAAAATTAAAACCATCCTTTTAATCTACAAATAAGGAAAGTGATTAATCTCTTCTCTTAATCTTTTGTAGAAAGCTATAAAAGGAAATTTTAATTTTTAAACTCTCTTTTAAATCATGATATCCACATAAGAAATAATTTTAATAAAAAAAACCCCTTTTAATATTCTAGTGGTCGGCCACCTAAGCTTGGGACCCAAGCTTTGGCCGGCCACCTACATGGCTCATCCACTTGGTCTTGGCCGGCCCTAGCTTGGGTTCCAAGCTAGCTTGGCCGGCCCCATTGGATGGGTAAGAAGGTGGGTATGCGGTGGGTATACATCTCTATATACTAGAGGCTACGATAGGGACCGAGAGGAGGAATTGGTTTTGGTCTCCTGATAAAATTAAGCATCCCGTGTTCGCCCCGAACACACAACTTAATTTTATCAATAATAATTCATTCCACTAAAGAACTATTATTGAACTACCGCACCAATCCCAAATTACATTTTGGGCTCCTTCTTTTTATGAGTGTGTTAGTCTCCCTGTGTTTAAGATAACAAATGTCCACTAATTAAGTAAGTTACTGACAACTCACTTAATTAATATCTAGCTCCAAGAGTAGTACCACTCAACTTCATCGTCATGTTGGACTAAGTCCACCTGCAGGGTTTAACATGACAATCCTTATGAGCTCCTCTTGGGGACATTCTCAACCTAGATTACTAGGACACAGTTTCCTTCTATAATCAACAACACACACTATAAGTGATATCATTTCCCAACTTATCGGGCTTATTGATTCATCGAACTAAATCTCACCCATTGATAAATTAAAGAAATAAATATCAAATATATGTGCTTGTTATTATATTAGGATTAAGAGCACATACTTCCATAATAACTGAGGTCTTTGTTCCTTTATAAAGTCAGTATAAAAGAAACGACCTCTAATGGTCCTACTCAATACACTCTTAGTGTACTAATGTAATTATATAGTTAAGATAAACTAACACCTAATTAAACTACGACCTTCCAATGGTTTGTTCCTTTCCATCATGGTCGTGAGCTACTGTTTATAATTTATAAGGTACTGATAACATGATCTTCTGTGTGTGACACCACACACCATGTTATCTACAATATAAATTAATTGAGCAACTACATTTATCATAAATGTAGACATTTGACTAATGTGATTATTATTTCTAGATAAATGTTTATACCAAAAGCTAGGCTTTTAGTATACACTCTAACAATCTCCCACTTATACTAAAAGACTAAGCTGCCATATCTGCTGCCATACATCTGATTCCCATGCCCATCAAAAGCTCTTGCCTTAAGGACCTTAGTGAAAGGATCTATAGGTCATCACCTGATGCAATCTAGGCGGCAACAACTTCTCCTCGTTTATACGATTTCTCGTATTGGGTGGTACTTGCGCTCTATTGTTTTTACTTGCCTTATAGACTTATGGTTTCTTCGAGTTTGCTACTGCACCAACATTATTACAATAAATTGTAATAATCTTTGGACAAACCAGAAATCATATCTAAGTCTATCTTGAGGTTATTGAGTCATTCAGCTTTTATGGCTACCTCAGAGGCTTGCCATATACTAAGCTTCTATGGTGGAGTCCAGAAAAATACCTATGCTTATCACTCTTCCATAGTTATGACTTTACCTCCTAAAGTAAACACAAAATCCCGAGGTTGACTTATTATTGTCCCTATCCGATTGGAAGTCAAAATCCGTGCAACCCACAAGGACTAAATTAACTGCCTTATAAGCTAGCATATAATCTCTAGTGCCTCTAAGGTACTACAATATATGCTTTACTACAGTCCACTGTCCTTGTCCAGGATTACTTTGATATCTGCTAACTATGCCCTTGGCAAAACAGATTTCTGATCTCGTGCATAGCATACATTAGGCTTCCAACAGCCGTAGCATAAAGAACTGCCTTTATTTCCTTTATCTCCTTTGATGTCTACAGAGACATATCTTTAGATAAAGTTACTCCATCCTGAAAAGGTAAGAAACCTTTCTTGGAGCTTTGTATGCTTAAAACGAGCAAGGATTTTTCCGATGTATGAAACTTGGGATAAGTAAAATATTCTTTTCTTGCGATCCCTTATTACTTTGATCTCAAGAATATATACATTCTCCCAAATCCTTTATATCGAATTGTTTGGACAACCATACCCTTACTTCTGACAACATTTTGATATTGTTTCCAACTACCAAAAATGTTATCTAAGTATAGTACAAGAAATACCACCACGTTTCCATCACATCTTTTGTATACATAAGACTTATCTGGTTACTAAATCCATAGATCTGGATTACTTTGATAAACCGGATGTTCCAAGACCTTGAAGCTTTGCCTCAGTCCATAGACTGATTGAGCTTGCACACAAGATGCTCTTAGCCCTTTGCAATGAACCCTTCTGGTTGCTTTATATGGATGTTTTCATCAAGACTTCCATTAAGGAATACTGTCTTGACATCCACTTGCCAAATAGATAAAAGAATCTGGATAGACTTAAGCATGGCTACCAGTGAAAAAGTTTCCTTTTTCATCAAGCCTTGCTTTGAAAGTTTCTACCTTCCTGTCTATCCCTCTTTTCCTAATATAGACCTTTTTACATCCAAAGGCTTTTACACCATTTGGTGGTTCTACAAGCTTCCAGATTTTATTAGAATACATATATTCTAATTCTTTTATTCATTACTCTTTGCCAAGATGCTGCATCTTTATCTTGGAGTGTTTCGTCATATGTCCGGAGATCAGGTTCATGTCCTCCAGGGATCGAGTCCAAAAACTCTCCCAAAACATGAATCTTTTTAGGTTGCCTAACAACCCTCCCACTACGACAAGGCACTTTCTGCAATTGTGTATCATTTGTGATACGTGTTGCAGTTTCCTTGTGGTATCTCATCTTGTACAGTTGGTACTAGATTAGACATGCCTTTTATTATTTCCTTAAGAACAAATTTTCTTATGGGCACATGGTTTATTACATAGTCCTTTTCTAAAAATCGGTCATTGATGCTAACAATGACCTTCTGATTTTTAAGACTATAAACCTACTTTCATTTCACTAGGATAACCCACAAACAAATGAATTCCTGTCCAACTTATCATTGTCTCTCTTCTGCATATGTACTGGACTACCCGAATCCGAATATGCTTCGAAATAGGCTTACGCCTATTCAGCAATTCTATATGAGTAGAGAGTTTTGACTTTAGAAGGTACTATATTCACTCCCGTTTTCAGAGTATATCCTTAAAATGATTTTGATAATATTCTTAATAACTCATCAATCTACTTATTTCCATAAGAGTCCTATACCTTCCTTTTCCTACACCATTCTGTTGGGGTGTACCAGGTGCAGTTAGTTGGGATTGAATCCCTACTACTGATAAATGACTCCTAAATTCTCCCAAGAGGTACTTGCCACTACGATCTTACCGTAGTGTCTTGATACTTTTACTTTGTCGTTTCTCCACATCAGCCTCGTACTCTTTGAACTAATCAAAGCACTTAGACTTGTGGCACATCAAGTAAATATATCCGTATCTCAAATAGTTGTCTATAAAATAGATGAAATATTTGAAACAACCTCTTGCCTGGATGCTCATAGGATCACACAAATCAGAATGAACCAATTCCAATATATCTTTGACTCCATACCCCTTAGACTTAAAAGCTTCTTGGTTATTTTTCCTTCCAAGTAAGACTCGTAGGTTGGAAAGATTTCCACTACTAATGAACCCAAAAGTTCATCAGCTACCAATGAATCCTACTCAAGTTAATATAACCTAGCCTTAGAAGCCAAAGATATAATTGGTTCATTTTCGAAGGTTACTTTCTCTTAAAGTTAGAAGATGTGTTACTAATTTCCATTTGTTGCATCGTGAGAGTTATTGGATTTATAAATTGCCAACCAATGTACCAGAACAGATAACTTCCCTCTTTTTCTTAATAACAACTTTGTTATTAAAAGAGGCAGAATATCAAGTTCTTTGAATAGTTTAGAAACTGAAAACTAGTTCTTTCTAAACTTGGTGCGTAAAGACAATTACTCAAAAATCCATGTTTTATTCTTATCAAAAGATAAACATCTCCCACTGCAACAACTACCATTTTAACAGTAGTGCCCATGTAGACGGTGTTTTAATTTTCATTTAGTTGTCGGGTTTCCTAGAACCCTGCAATGAATTGCGGACATGATTAATGACATCTGTATCTACACTCTAGGTTCTGGTAGATAACACCATTAAACATGTTTCAACTAATGAATTAAATACACCTATATTGTTCTTAGTTCTAAGAAGACAGTCTACCTTAATGTCCAAGTCCTATTTCCAATCATTACAATTGGGATTACTAAGTCTTTCTTATAGTATAACTACTAGGGGATTGACAGACATTTTAAATCCTAAGAATCACAAAAATACTTGGTCAAGATCAACTCCTTAAAAATCCCCATGAATTTTGTATGCCACGATAGTGTGGACGTATACAAAATCGAAGAGGAGATTTTATTCATTAATTTTATTATCTCGTCAACTTTATAGCTAATAAATTAATAGTTGATCCTTTGATCAAATATTTGGTCAAAACTTTGAATTTTAAAATAATATTGATTCCTCAAACAATATTATTTAAAATCACCAACACCTCAAAACACCGTGAATTTTGCATGCCACGTTAGTGTGGACGTATACAAATTCAACATTTGTAAAAGGAGGGTTTTAACCCATTAATTTTATTATCTTGTCAACCTAACTTTTTGACAAATAAAATTAATAGTTGGTATCATTTGGTCACACAAATAATAGCAGTGACTCCGATGGGGAGGATACTATTAGATGTGTCTAAGTGTATACCATTACTTGACACTAAGTCCATTAATAAGATTATGCCCCTTCCGTTGGGGAAGATCACACGCTCTTAATTAACTTCCTATAGTCATCCAAAAATGGAAGTCTGTTCTAGTGATCCACAAACAAGCTCATCCGTTATGGAGGAAGGCACTCAGAGCCAACGCGCAAGCTTGTCTGCATCACTTACAAACCAGTAATGGAGACCATGGGATTTACTTAAAAATCCCTCTCCCACTTAGTTATTTATAAATGAGGAATTTTAACTATGCTAGCCTACTAAATATGTAAACTAACATGCACACACAACACAATATAAAAGCAATAAATAGAAAATCTAATTTTCAACTATTATGGCTTTTATCTCTTGTTGTCCTTCGTGTGTTGTCATCCCAAGCTGCTGCCATATTTAGCCACTGCCGCCGGGTCAAGCTGTCACATCCATCTTGCTCCTAGTTCCGCTGCGCCTCTGGTCTTTAGAAGGTTCCACGCTTTGCAAGATTCGATCCGCGACATAAATAGAATTTTACATTTTGATCCTATATTCCTCGAAGGAATGTACATGTAAACTAGATCGAACATAAAATAAAATTTACATTCATCGATCCTATATTCCATAAAAGGAATGTACATGTAACTAGATCAAAAATAAAATCCTAATAAAAATAAATACAACTCCTGCTGTATTTTATAATACAATCATGCACACACAATAAAATGCCATTGACATATCCAAGGGTCCAATCACACACATAATAACTATAAGACATAATAGTTGGATCCTGCATCCACAAAGTTAGCACATCCTACTATTAACCTGCCTAAATTATGTATGACATGTGCATAATTAAACTAATACCAAATACACAGAGGCAAAACCCTAGCTCTGATACCAATTGTTGGTTGCTACTCAGAAAACCTAAAGGTTCCACTGTACAAAAATTTTGTACAAAGGTCTGAACCTTTTCCTAGCTACCATGTGTTCTTTTAAATTAAATTTTGGATCGCCTGTGGAACTTAACACGTTTGATCCAAAACTTAATTTATTTGTTCTTTTAGGTTTTGATTTGGATCTCCTGCGGAACTTAACACGTTTGATCCAAATCACCTAAGTTATTAATTCCATTAAATATTAATTTCCAAAATTGGTTCCCAGTACTGACGTGGCGAGGTACATGGCCTTCTTGGATATGGGAGCAACCACCACCGACTAGACAAAACCTTTTAAGGAAAGCTAATATTTAATTTCCTAAAATAACTTTAGGTCAACCGAAAAGAACAATCAAATCACAAGGAAAAGAAAAACAAAAGAACACTATATCAAAAACAAATCCAAAACACTAGAATCGTATGCCTCTTGTATTTAGTATTATTTCCAAAAATAACTAGTATGATGCGGAAAGAAAAATTACTAGTTATACCTTTTAGAAAGACCTCTTGATCTTCTACCGTATTCCTCTTCTAACCTCGGACGTTGTGTGGGCAACGATCTTCCGAGATGAGAACCACCTAGCACCTTCTTCTTCCTTACAAGTTTCGGCCATCAAAACTTCTCCTATGATGAAGAGGTTCGGCCACCACCACCATGCTCCAAGGGATGCTAGAAAAGAGGCTTCTTTTCTCTCCTTCTTCTCCTTCTTAGTTCCGGCCACCAAAGCTATCTCCAACATGAGAAAATTTCGGCCACACAAAGGAGAGGAGAGGAAAGAAAGGGCCGGCCACACCCAAGGAAGAAAAGAGGGAGAAAAATAATAGAGTTGTTCCCCCATGAAGGCACCTCTACCCCCTCTTTTATAATCCTTGGTCTTGGCAAATAAGGAAATTTAAATAAAAACTTCCTTAATTCTTTTGCCATGAAAAGGAAAATTTATTTAATTAAAAATAATTTTTCTCTTCTCAATTTACAATGGCCGGCCATTATACAAATCTCCAAGCAAATAAAATTTTAAACACAAATTAAAACTTCCTTATTTGCTTCCGGAAATTTATAAAATTTTTCCAATAATTTTATCCCTTCATGATTGGTTAATAAAAAGAAATTTTATAAATTAAAAATTTTCTTTTAAACATGTGGATAAAAAGAAAGTTATCTCTAAAAATTAAAATCTCTTTCAATCTACAAATAAGGAAAGATATCAAATCTTTTCTTAATCTTTTGTAGAAACTTATAAAAGAAATTATTTAATTTTTAAACTCTCTTTTAAATAATGAACATGTTTAAAAAGTAAAGTTTTCTTAAAATTTAAAATCCACCTTTTAATCAATAAATAAGGAAAGATTTTAAATTTTTAAACTCTCTTTTAAACATGTGGATGATTTACAAATAAGAAAAGTTTTTAATAAAAATTAAAACCATCCTTTTAATCTACAAATAAGGAAAGAGATTAATCTCTTCTCTTAATCTTTTGTAGAAAGCTATAAAAGGAAATTTTAATTTTTAAACTCTCTTTTAAATCATGATATCCACATAAGAAATAATTTTAATAAAAAACCCTTTTAATATTCTAGTGGTCGGCCACCTAAGCTTGGGACCCAAGCTTTGGCCGGCCACCTACATGGCTCATCCACTTGGTCTTGGCCGGCCCTAGCTTGGGTTCCAAGCTAGCTTGGCCGGCCCCATTGGATGGGTAAGAAGGTGGGTATGCGGTGGGTATAAATCTCTATATACTAGAGGCTACGATAGGGACCGAGAGGAGGAATTGGTTTTGGTCTCCTGATAAAATTAAGCATCCCGTGTTCGTCCCGAACACAACTTAATTTTATCAATAATAATTCATTCCACTAAAGAACTATTATTGAACTACCGCACCAATCCCAAATTACATTTTGGGCTCCTTCTTATTATGAGTGTGTTAGTCTCCCTGTGTTTAAGATAACAAATTGTTAGGATCGATGGTCGCGGCTAGAGAGGGGGGGGGTGTGAATAGCCGACCCCAAATTGCTCGTTTCTTCCTACGATTAGGGTTAGCGCAGCGGAAATAACTAAATAGAAACGCAAAAAGGAAAGATCAAACCTCAAACTCGAACTCAACGATGTAACGAGGTTCGGAGATGAAACTCCTACTCCTCGGTGTGTCCGTAAGGTGGACGAAGCCTATCAATCCATCGGTGGATGAGTCCCCGGAAAACCGGCTAATAAGAACTCCTTCTGGGTGGAGAAACCTCGCCACAATAGCTTGCAACAGCAATATGGAAATACAAAGAAGAGCAAGAACAAAATACACAATGAATGTACAAATACTCGCTTGCCTTCTCGTCGACTGAAGTCCCGGATGAAGCACCAACTTCACGGACGAATGCCAACAAGCAACTCAGTCGAAGAAGCTCACCCGAAGCTTGACTCATTAGCTGCAAGAGAAGTGCAGAGGAGGAAGAAGAAGTCTCGAGAGAGTCTCCATTGTGAAGCCCTCACTTTTATAGCCTTCATCCACTGCGAAGAAGAAGCGAAGCACGTAAGAACATTGTGAGCCAACAGATAGTTACGGACCGATCGGTGGCTTGATCGGTCTAAAACTCGATCGGTCCTAGGGACCGATCAGGCCCCAGTCTGATCGGCCGATCCCACCTCTGCAAGAGAGGTGGCTGCGTCTCGATCGATCGTGGAGACCGATCGACTCCTTCCGATCGGTCCCCGACCGTCAGTTCACTCACGAGTTGGCTTCACTCCTCGATCGGTCTCGGGCCCGATCGGATGACTCTGAGAACCCTTACATTTGTTATCGATCCGTCACGACCGATCGATACTCGCATCGGATCGGTCACCGGACCGATCCAGGTTAAGAGCCTAAACCCTAAATGGTCCTGAGAACGAGCTACCGAGCCCTCTCTTGACCTAGTCCGGAGAATGAGCTACCGAGCCCTCTCCGACTTCGTCCGGTCCAGAGAACGAGCTACCGAGCCCTCTCTGACCATAGTCCGGAGAACAAGCTACCGAGCCCTCTCCGACTTTCCGTGCCAAGTCTCCAACTTGGTCTTCTCCGTGCCAAGTCTCCATACTTGGACTTTTCCCGTGCCAAGCTCCCTGCTTGGACTTTTCACCAGATGTCTGGTCAACCTTGACCCATCTGGATTTCCCTTGCCTGGCTTCACTCACCAGGACTTTCTCCAACTGCCTGGCTTCACTCACCAGGACTTTCCAAACTGCCTAACATCCCAGTTAGGACTCCCCAGTCAAGTATCCGGTCAACCTTGACCTACTTGACTCTTCTTCATCCAACCTGATCAGACCCTGATCAGTATCTCTCCGCATGGACAACTGCACCTGCATTGTCCATGTCTACATGTCTTTCTGTATTGTCAAACATCGAAACCATGACCAAGGTTTATGTAACGACCCAATTTTCCCTATTCTGAGTTTCAAATGTCCATAAAGATATTTGAAAATGCTTTTAAAATATTCTAGAGATTTTTAGAAATTTTTAGAGTATTTTTGCATAATTTTTGGAGGTCGTTTAGCATTTTTACAAAACCAAAGAAGTTTAGGCAAAAAGCGTTGGAAGTGAGGTATGAACCCGGGACCACGGGTCAGACTGACCGAAGCCAAAACCGGCCTGACCAACTAAGCCAGCGAGATTTTGTTAGTTTAATATGGAGCAATATGTATATAAGTAGTAGTTAGGAATAAGAATAAATAAGAAGGAAAATAGTGGCAGCCGAGACTCGAATCCGCGAGCCTTGACTTAGTCAAAGCGCAGCAAACCAACCGGTCTACAAAAGCTTTGTTAATTATATAGGAGGTGGAATATATTTAAGCTATAGTTAGAGCGTTTTGAATAAAAGGGGAATAAAAGTGCGCGGCTGGGATTCGAACCCAGGAGCTGGGCTTTAAGCAAAACCGGCCCAAACCAGCTGAGCTACACGGACTTTATCAACCTAATATGGAGAGAATTGGATATAAAGTATAGTTATAATGGAAAAACCCGAATGATAAGAGAAGGTTTAAGTTTTCTTTTCCCCAAAACCTAACTTTCCTCCTCCCCCGACGCGACGGCGCTGTGCTCGGGCGGAAACGCAGCCACTTTGGAGCTTCTTTCCGGCGGCCGGCGAAGGCTTCTTCCGGCGAACCTTGCGGACCCGAGTTCCTCCCGTCGAAGAGAGCCTGCGAGCACAAGAGGAGACCGAGATTTCAAGCTCCACCCGGAACCCTAATCGCCCCTTCCTCCTTCTCGGTTGTAAGTGCAAGAACAAGGAGTAAGTACTACTCACCTGTGGTAGGAGTTGCTCCGAAATTAGGGTTTCGTTTTCTTGTTTTCGGATTGAAGTTCTCCTTGATTTGAATCTGCCGTGAGTTTCCCTATTGGATGATTTCTGCGGTGAGTCTTGGATAAGTAGTTCTTCTTGTTTCCGAAGCTTGCATGAGTTTCCTTGCTTTCTCTGCTTTCGGATTATATGTACAGTCGGTTGGTTGTGTTTGCTGCTGTGAATCAAAGAAGAAAGAAGGGGTTTCGGTTGGAATAGGTTTCCATGGGTTTGGCAAGTAGTTAGGCTTCTTAATTCTGATAATAAGTAAGCTTGATTCATTAGGTTACAATTCAGCAAGCTTTGTTCCTTAGTTTTGGATTTTGTTTTCCCTTGCTGTGTTAAGGCTTGCTGTACCGAGCTTGATCAATTAGGGCTGCAGTGCCA
Organism: Zingiber officinale; assembly: GCF_018446385.1. Lineage (NCBI taxonomy): Eukaryota > Viridiplantae > Streptophyta > Magnoliopsida > Zingiberales > Zingiberaceae > Zingiber > Zingiber officinale. The sequence continues at coordinate 59,749,557 of NC_055987.1, read as the reverse complement.
TTTTTCTTTATGATCCGGGTCTTTGCTAATGATGTAGTATTTCATGATCTATGATTCTGTGTACTAGATGTTAGCTTACAGTAGTATAGTAGCCAAATTCTAGTGTGTGGTTCCTTAACAGTAGCTTTTAATTGTTATTACTGTGTGTGTACAACTTTTAAGTGCCATTATTTGAACACAGTAGCTTCTATTTGATTCCATGTGCCCGAGTATAGCCTTCAATGCTATTAGTGGAACATAGGTAGCTTTTATTTGCTTTATTTGATAGCATGTTTAGGAAGTTCAAATTAGCTATCTTTTGCTTTATTTTGTAGCATGATTAGCAAGATCAAATTAGTTTTCTATTGCTCCATTTTGTAGTATGATTAGTAAGATTAGATTAGTTTCTTTGCTCTTATCACAGCATGTTTAGAAGGCCAAGAAATTAGTTTCCTTTACGCTTCGTTTATAGCATGGTTAAGAAGTTTAAAGTAGCATGTTACCTTATTTTGTATAGCATGTTTAAAGGCCTTAAAGTAGTGTTCTTTGTCATGTTTTAATAGCAGGTTTAGAAGCCCTTAAAGTAGCATTCCATGCTCTGTTCCTACAGCATGATAGAAAGTGTAGAGTTACATATATTGCTTTTATTACAGCATACTTAGAAAGCCCAAAGTTAGCTTCCTGTTGCTTTATTTATAGCATGATTAGAATCATTCCATACTTGATTTTACAGCATGTTTAGAAGCACTAAAATAGCATCCTTTGCCATGTTTTCATCGTATGATTCAAAGACTTTAAATTGCTTTCTTTAGTTTAGCTTATAGCATGATCAGTAAGCTTTAAGTTACTTGTTTTATTCTGTTATATAGCATGGTTAGTTGATTATACACCCATACTTGTTAAGTGTATTTAAAGGACCCCCACAATCTTTAATAAAAGATAATAAGGAAGATAAAAGAATAAGAAAGATAACAAGTGAGTCAAGCAAGAGGCTAGTACCCGACATCCAAGAGCTTGTCGTTAAACAAATCCAGGTGACCATTTCCGAGGTCTTGGCCCTGGTAGACCGAGGTCTGCTCTTTTAGGATTGGTGGCTCGCAACCCCAACCTATTAGGGAACGCGCATGAGATGGTACTAAGCCTGGGCCCAAGGTAAAGAAAAGTAAAGAAAAGTAAAGAAGTAAAGAAAGAAAGAAAGAAAGAAAGAAAGAAGAAGAAAGTAAAAGATAGAAATTAAAAGATTAATTTCTAACACAAGGATACAAGAAATGAAACAAGTTACATGCTTAGAATAAATAAGAATGGTTAGTTTCTTTAATTCTAAGTTTACATAGTTAGTTTCTTGTTATTCTGCTTGATACTGAGTATGATTTGTATCTAGTTCATTTTCTGTATACCATGAGCATATGCAGATAGTTTTAGTATTTCAGTTTCAGTACTTATGCATTTCATTTATGCATTTCGAGTTTTGTGAGATAGATTAGTACTTACTAAGCGTTTTCGCTTATAGATCTTGTTTTCTTTCCTCCTACTGCAGATAAAGGAAAAGCTAAGATATGAAGGGAGGCGACAGGGTGGTGGTGATGATGGATGTGTGTGGTGGCTGAACTATGGAGGGATCCAGAGGGGACTAGCAAGACTTATTCATTTAGAGCTTATGTCTAGTTCATTTTCCTTATTTCCATTATGAAATCATGAGTTTATGCTTGAGTTCGAAGTGCATTGTAGCTTGTTATGCTTTGTTCTGAGAGTTTTGAGTTTAATTCTTATTGCTAGTTTAGTTTTTGATTAGAATATGATTTATTAATGCGTGGTTGTGAAGAATATTGTGATCCAGCCGCATGTGGCTGTGTATATCTTTTATGTATTGGGGATTTGGTCACCGGTACAGGGGAGACTCTGCCGAATTTTTCGGTGGGAATCCCTCTGAACTGTGATAAAATCTACCTGACTCTAATTATAGAGTCAGTGCCACTAGGAGTGAAGTTATAGTTAGGTAACGGTCGCCCTTAGAGAGTAGTAGTAAGAAGGGTGGTTGTTACAGTTTACGCTTGGTCAACTAGGTCAACCTTGACCTACTGGAAATTGCACCAACAATCTCCCCCTTTTTGATGTTTGACAATACCTTTAAGTTAGGCTAATCCAATAGCCTCAACTTTCTTCATGCCACTAGGTAATGAAAGATAAGTTACAACCTTACATTCTCCTTTTAAGAAGGCAACCTCCTTCTTAGATAATGAAGGCCTAACTTAAACCCTTCATTCTCCCCCTATTGGCACACATCAACAAACTCTCCCCCTGAAGAGTAAGTTATCGTTGTTCACAACTTCACTCGTTGTGATCAACAAACTCTCCCACTAACTCCAATGTTCTTCCTTGAACATTCTCTAGACATTCTCCATTCTCCCCCTTTTTGACACACATCAAAAAGAGTGAATCAAGGTCAAGAGTTTCTTCCTAATGAAAGTCTCATACCTTTCATTGAAACCCTTAATTTCCCCCTTGATACTAATGTCAATAGTCAATTTAGTGATAATCCCATATCACTCATGACAACTCCCCCTAAAGGTCAACTCCCCTTGACCAATAGGTAAAACTCCCCCTAAAGGTCAAATCCCCCTTGACCATTGCACCAACAATGTCTTGGAGAGTTTCAACCCTTTAGAAATCCAAAACACCAACTTTATTGCTGAAATTTCAGAAATTTCAGACAGCACAGTCGAAACTGGCACGCCCTGATCGGTCACCAGACCGATCAGGCTCCCTCTGGATCGGTCCAGTGACCGATCCACACAGACCTGGACCGATCAGGGAACCTCCTGATCGGTCCACGACCTCTGATTTCTGATTTCTTCTCTCCGAAATTCAGAAACCTCTAGAAAATCACAGAAAATTCCAAAAATTGTAAAATTTTAAGGATACATTCCTCATAACATATATTATCACGGAAAAATAGTTTTCTATGAAAATATCTTCCATTTTTCAATCTTGATACAAAGTTCAAAAGTCTTTGAAATAGTTCAAGTTTAACTCAACTTTGTTTCAACTTGCTCAATGATGAATGCTATCACTAGAAAAGCTTCATCAAGGTTTTTCAAATCAATTTTGAAATGATTTTAAACCCTTCAATTTAGGATCATAATCTTAGGGCTAAATGTACATGACTTGTACACAAGCTTTCCCTATGATCCCCAATTAGAATTAGGCTCATCTAGGTACAAGAACTATGCACCTTGATCCTAACTCACAATCCTAATATCTCACACACATCTAAGGTGTATCAAACACATCCAAGTCAATTTTGATGTGAGATATGGGTTTAGGTTAGCTTAATCTAAGTTCTCATGCATTTTTCTAAATAACAATTTGATCTCCATATCAAATTGTGTTTTAGTCCTTAAATCAATTTCATTGATCATTAATGCACAAGATGATGACATGACATATAATTGTATCATAAATGGAAACATGTGCCAATGTCATGATGTCATGGCATAAAGTATGAAACTTAAATAAAGCATAACATTTAACTAACCTAAGCATTATCATGACATTTTAAATGATCATAAAATAAATATGATGTCATGACATGACATGTGGCAAACAATATATGGCAAATAGCACATAGAGGTATAGAAAATACCTAATTCTAGCCTTAGTTGCCATTTTTGATAATTTTGATCATTTTACCATAGGTTCTATATTCCTAAGTGTAATAGACCTAGCATCTTATACCAAAGGTTTTTAGATCACTATGTGCCAATTAGATTGACTCTAGAAAACTCCTCAAATTTGATTGGCACATTCTAATCACCTTAGGAATAATTCTTAATTTCATTTTCAAGGCTTGATTATACCTTGAAAAATCCTAAAGTGCCACCTTTTGCCATGATTAGGTTAACTACCTATTCAAGTAAGGTTGGCACACCCTAACTAATCTAGCGTGATGAAATCACGCTCCTAGGAACCCAATACCTATTTGAGCTCATTGGGTTCACTAAATATTCACTAGGGATGACTTCCCTAGCAACCCTCCTAATGACCCTCCTAGGCTTTGAAGCCTTGGTCATTTGGGACTCATCAAGATCAACTCTAGAGGTGACTCCCCTTGTGACCTTGGTGATGGTCTTCCTAGTCCTAGGTTTTGTTCCATAATCGAATGGAACATCATGGTAAGTGGGCTTGACCACTTGGGACTTAGGTTTGTGACCCAAACCTTTCTTGTCCTTGGACTTGGGTTTTTGACCCCTAGACTCTAGAGTCAAATCCTCAAGAGCCTTTTCTAGAGAGTCAAGTCTTGACCTCAAGACTTGATTTTCTTTCTCTAATACCTCAAGCTTTAATTTATCATTTTTCTTTGAGGTATTCCTAGGCATATGTCTAGATGATTTTGGATTTCTACCTAGATTTTCCTTAGCCTTAGATGGGTTAATTCTAGGGTTGACATTTCTAGTATTATCCTTATCTAGGTTAACATGTTTGGCTCCTAAGCTCATGTATTGGTTCCTAAAGTTAACATGCTTATCATTCTTGACAATAGCAATAAGGCTACTAGCATGCATCCTACTAGAATTGCAAGAATGTGCCTTAGAGATTACCTTAGGGTTTGCCCTAGCTCCCCCTATACATGTGCTCGATCTCTTGTCCTTGTGAGGTTGCCTCCCCCTCGGACATTGGCTCCTATAGTGTCCCCTTCGCTTGCATTGGAAGCACACCACGTGCTCCTTGCCCTTGCATATTGGGACTCAGGCTTCCTTGACTTTTGGTGCCGGTGGAGTCTTCCTAATCCTCCTTGGACACTTACTCTTGTAATGTCCATACTCCCTACACTCAAAGCACATTATGTGTAATTTATTTGAAATTGAAATGCTTGAGTTACCTAGGGTTGAGGATGGATGAAGACTTTCTTCTTCATCCCTTCCGGAGGTAGAAGCTTCTTCCTCTTGCTCCATTCTTGAAGAAGAACTCTCCTCCTCTTCTTCCTTAGATGTTGAGTAGCCCTTAACTTCTAATTCCTCTCCTCCATGATGTGAGATACTTGGCTCACTTGACTCCTCTTCATGACTTGAAATGGAGCTTTCCTCATGGAGCTTGGCCAAGTTGTTCCACAACTCCTTGGCATTGTTATATCCACCTACCTTACATAAAATGTCATTAGGTAATGAAAATTCAAGAGTTTTCGTTACCTCATCGTTGATTGTGGATTGGTGGATTTGCTCCTTCGTCCACTTTTTCTTCTCTAGGGTTTTTCCGTCTTTATCCACCGGATGGGTAAACCCTACTTGCACACAACTCCAATGAACTAGGTTAGTTATAAGAAAGTACTTCATCCTTACCTTCCAAAACGTGAAGTCGTCGTGATCGTAGAAAGGTGGAATTGTGACGTCTTCTCCAAATAACTCCATTCTCTAGCTCGTGCTCCCCCGGGTGTTGATCCAACGAAGAGCGACCTCGCTCTGATACCACTTGTTAGAATCGATGGTCGCGGCTAGAGAGGGGGGGTGTGAATAGCCGACCCCAAATTGCTCGTTTCTTCCTACGATTAGGGTTAGCGCAGCGGAAATAACTAAATAGAAACGCAAAAAGGAAAGATCAAACCTCAAACTCGAACTCGACGATGTAACGAGGTTAGGAGATGAAACTCCTACTCCTCGGCGTATCCGTAAGGTGGACGAAGCCTATCAATCCGTCGGTGGATGAGTCCCCAGAAAACCGGCTAATAAGAACTCCTTCTGGGTGGAGAAACCTCGCCACAATAGCTTGCAACAGCAATATGGAAATACAAAGAAGAGCAAGAACAAAATACACAATGAATGTACAAATACTCGCTTGCCTTCTCGTCGACTGAAGTCCCGGATGAAGCACCAACTTCACGGACGAATGCCAACAAGCAACTCAGTCGAAGAAGCTCACCCGAAGCTTCGGAGCTCAGCAAAGCTCAAGAGCACCGAACAGCAGCTCAGTGCAGAGGAGGAAGAAGAAGTCTCAGAGAGAGTCTCCACTGTAGAAGCCCTCAGCCCTTTTATAGCCTTCATCCACCTGCGAAGAAGAAGCCAGAAGACAGCAGAAGACAGAAGAACGTTGTGAGCCAACGGATAGTTCTGGACCGATCAGGCTGAAGCCTGATCGGTCTAGGGCACCTCTGATCGGTCCTAGGGACCGATCAGGCCCCAGTCTGATCGGTCCCCGGACCGATCCCACCTCTCTGCAAGAGAGGTGGCTGCGTCTCTGATCGATCGTGGAGACCGATCAGACTCCCTTCTGATCGGTCCCCAGACCGATCAGTTCACTCACAGAAAGTTGGCTTCAACTCCTCTGATCGGTCCCCAGACCGATTAGATGACTTACAGAACCCTTCTGTTTGTTATCTGATCGATCACCAGACCGATCAGATACTCAGGCGTATCGCTGGATCGGTCACCAGACCGATCCAGGTTTAGAGCTCCAGCCCTAAACCCTAAATGGTCCTGAGAACGAGCTACCGAGCCCTCTCTTGACCTAGTCCGGAGAACGAGCTACCGAGCCCTCTCCGACTTCGTCCGGTCCAGAGAACGAGCTACCGAGCCCTCTCTGACCATAGTCCGGAGAACAAGCTACCGAGCCCTCTCCGACTTTCCGTGCCAAGTCTCCAACTTGGTCTTCTCCGTGCCAAGTCTCCATACTTGGACTTTTCCCGTGCCAAGCTCCCTGCTTGGACTTTTCACCAGATGTCTGGTCAACCTTGACCCATCTGGATTTCCCTTGCCTGGCTTCACTCACCAGGACTTTCTCCAACTGCCTGGCTTCACTCACCAGGACTTTCCGAACTGCCTAACATCCCAGTTAGGACTCCCCAGTCAAGTATCCGGTCAACCTTGACCTACTTGACTCTTCTTCATCCAACCTGATCAGACCCTGATCAGTATCTCTCCGCATGGACAACTGCACCTGCATTGTCCATGTCTACATGTCTTTCTGTATTGTCAAACATCGAAACCATGACCAAGGTTTACGCTTGGTCAACTAGGTCAACCTTGACCTACTGGAAATTGCGCCAACACAAATGTCCACTAATTAAGTAAGTTACTGACAACTCACTTAATTAATATCTAGCTCCAAGAGTAGTACCACTCAACTTCATCGTCATGTCGGACTAAGTCCACCTGCAGGGTTTAACATGACAATCCTTATGAGCTCCTCTTGGGGACATTCTCAACCTAGATTACTAGGACACAGTTTCCTTCTATAATCAACAACACACACTATAAGTGATATCATTTCCCAACTTATCGGGCTTATTGATTCATCGAACTAAATCTCACCCATTGATAAATTAAAGAAATAAATATCAAATATATGTGCTTGTTATTATATTAGGATTAAGAGCACATACTTCCATAATAACTGAGGTCTTTGTTCCTTTATAAAGTCAGTATAAAAGAAACGACCTCTAATGGTCCTACTCAATACACTCTTAGTGTACTAATGTAATTATATAGTTAAGATAAACTAACACCTAATTACATTACGACCTTCCAATGGTTTGTTCCTTTCCATCATGGTCGTGAGCTACTGTTTATAATTTATAAGGTACTGATAACATGATCTTCTGTGTGTGACACCACACACCATGTTATCTACAATATAAATTAATTGAGCAACTACATTTATCATAAATGTAGACATTTGACCAATGTGATTATTATTTCTAGATAAATGTTTATACCAAAAGCTAGGCTTTTAGTATACAATCTAACAAGCATGGGCTATAAGGCTAGGCTTGGGTTGATATAAGGCTTTATATAAGAGGCTACAATAGGGATCGAGAGGAGGAATTGGTTATGGTCTCCCGATGAACTTAAGCTTCCCGTGTTCACCTCGAACACCCAACTCAAGTTCATCAATAATAACTTATACCACTAAAGAGCTATTATTGAAGTACCGCACCAATCTCAAATTACATTTTGGGCTTCTTCTTATCATGAGTGTGTTAGTCTCCCTATGTTTAAGATATTGAATTTCCATTAATTAAATGAGTTACTAACACTCACATAATTAATGTCTAGCTCCAAGAGTAGTATCACTCAACCTTATTGTCATGTCGGACTAAGTCCACCTGCAGGGGTTACATGACAATCCTTATGAGCTCCTCTTTGGGACATCATCAACCTAGATCACTAGGACACAGTTTCCTTTTATAATTAACAACACACACTATAAATAATATTATTTCCCAACTTATCAGGCCTATTGATTTATCAAACTAAATCTCACCCACTGATAAATTAAAGAAATAAATACTAAATATATGTGCTTGTTATTATATCGGGATTAAGAGCACACACTTCCATAATAACAGAGGTCTTGTTCTTTTATACAGTCAGTATAAAAAGAAACTAACTCAAATGGTCCTGTTCAATACACTCAAAGTGTACTAGTGTAATTTTATAGTCAAGATAAACTAATACTAAATTACACTACAACTATTCCAATATTTTGTTCCTATCCATCTTAGTCATGAGCTACTATTTATAACTTATAAGGAACTGATAACATGATCTTCTATGTGTGACACCACACACCATGTTATTTACAATATAAATTAATTAAACAACTACACTTAACATATAAATGTATACATTTGACTAATGTGATTCTTTATTTCAAAATAAATATTTACAAAAAGCTAGGTTTTTAGTATACACTCTAACACAAGCTACACGATCATTTAACGTGGTTCGAAGATCAGGGCTCCTACTCCACGGCTGTCCGTAAAGTGGGTGATCCCGATCCATCGGTGGATGACTCCCCGGCAAACTCCGGCTAGCTCACGTAGCTCCTTGTGGGTGGAGAAACTGTTGGTGCGGGTAGCACTAACGGTCTAACTCAGGTTTTGATGAATGACAAATCAGGTTAAGTTAGTTTGTTGTTGTCTAACACTTTGATCGAGTGTGCAGGATGTAATGACCACCCTTCTTACTACTATTCCCTAAGGGCGACCGTTACCTAACTACTAACTCTACTTAACCAGTATGCTACTTAACTACGAGGAATCCCTACCGAAAAATTTTGGCAGAGTCTCCCCTGTACCGGTGACCAAATCAACAATACAAATAATATATACTCAGCCATAGGCGGCTGGAACACATTTTTTTTCACAACCACGCAGTAATAATAACACAATAACTCAAAGGAAACTATTCTAGCAATAGTAAACAGATAGAACTCCAACGATAAGACATAACAAGCTACAAGTATAGAATAAACTCAATTACAGTCCCAACTTCATAATAGCGTTTAAGGAAAACCAAAAAGAACTCTAAATAGAAAGGTCTTGACAATTCCTTAGCAAATTCTTGATCTCCCCATAGTCCAGCCATCACACACCTTCATCACCACCACCATGTCGCCTTCCTTTCATACTTTAGCTTTTCCTTTATCTGCAGTAGGAGGAAATGCAAACTATAAGCATAAAGCTTAGTGAGCGCTATCTAACTCACAAAAACTCGATATGCATGTATATAAATAAAAACATGCTAAAATTGAATGCTAACATATAAAGCTACTCATGCTCATAAATAGCAAAGGAATCATACTAACTGAAATACTAAACATGTATAGCTAATCATGCTCATAAACCAATAAAGGAATCATACTAACTGAAATACTAAACATGTATAGCTAATCATGCTCATAAACCAATAAAGGAATCATACAAACTAATACTGCATGCTGGAAATAAGAAGAACTAAACTTACTGATTCTAAACATATATGTGAAGCTTGTTTCACTTGTTTAATACTTATACTTTAATACTCTTATACTTCAAAATAATAATAAACTTCTCTTGGGCCCGACATTGTACCAATTTACGCGCATCCTTAATAAGAGTCGAGGTAGCTAATCCCGAAACTACTAAGGTACTTCTAGGCAATCTTGTGCCTAGGGGCGATCTAGGAGCACACCCAATGGACCTTGTGTCCGGTACATGCCATTTAAAAGTAAAATACTTATTTTCTTTTTAACTATTACTTCCTTATACTTGTTATTCTTTAATTCTCTTATAATAAAAATGTCTTGGCATTTCTTTGAGCACTTGATGTGACACTGATCCCAATTCTTAAACTTAGGGATTCTATTAAGACCTTGGTCTCTCTTTCTTATAACTTCTTATAACTCTCTAAAGAATTTATTAGAACTCTTTTTCTTTTTTCCACCTAAAGGCAGATTCTAAAGTTTTTATAGAGCAACAGAATTCTTTAATCATGTATCGACAGACTCAAGCAAAGGAAAGCAAATCAAACTTCTTTTAGCATGCTACAATAAACATAAATCTGCACTAATGCTTAACAGAAAATCTAAAATTGAGGTTCATGGCAGCATAACAAGGAAATCTAAATCAGGAAATCTCTATCTGAAATGCTAACTATAAGGGTTGTTCAAACTTAAATCTAACAGCAATAAAGAAAAACTAACTACATGCTCAAAATTTAATCAAGCTATCTTATGTTCATTGCTTATTAAAACTAACCCAAAACTGATAAAACTTGTAAAGGAAACATGAGCATTCTGAGCACAGTGTCACCATCTCATCAACCTCTTTAACTCTGATTAAGGCTTTAATATTGTTATCTACTAAAAAGAATGCTGCTGCTATCAAAAGTTGATGCATGAACATTAGAGCATATAAGGAACCAGAACATAATTCAATGCAAAATAATTCCTTAAACTACTCTTTTAATTCCAAGCTATCCTAATGTTGTTCAGGAAGGAAATCTGGAAGCAAGACAACAAGAAACACTTACTACTCTTACCTTTCTATTCATCCTAATGCTGTACAAAACTGAAGCAAGGACACCAAGCCATTAAAAATCCACCAGAACTCCCAAATTAAAGTTATCCACACCCATTGCATGGCACAAACCCAAATCTGAATTACTCAACAATAAGATGATCCCATAATCAACCTAGCAAATTCGGATTTAATGGTCATGGCAGCAACCACTACAAGCAACCCGAAACCACAGCTCTTCCCCTGTTCCAGATCAGTTGCCTTATATCAAAAAGAACAAACATGCCTAATTCATACCATTAGTTCCCCTCTTTGAAGTACATGGCAGCAAAATCCAAACAACAACCTTTACTACACAATTCAAAAAAACAAGGAGAAACAAAATCCGAAAACCACTCCTACTGCAGGTGAGTAGCAACTCACCGAGCGTTCTTGGACTTACAACCGACGAAGACAACCTCTAGGGCTTCGGAGGTGTGGCTGTTTCGGCGAGCCCTTGACACCCGTGTGCTCTCCTCGACGAGGTGACCACCACCGTGTGAAGATCTCACGAAAAAGGTGCTCGGCCGGCCGTCGAAATCGATGCCCTAGGCTCGGCGTTGTTTCCACCCGAGCACAGGAACGCCGTCGCGCGTGAAGAGAAAGAAGAGAAGAAAGAATCGGGTTTTCAGCAAGAAAGAAAACCTAATCCCTTTATAACTAGGTTTTCTATTACTAACTATACTTTAAATATAACTCGTTCTTTCCTTAATTAACAAAAACTTGCCGGCACAGCTGGTTAACCGGCTTTTAACCAAAGCCACAGATCGCAGCTTCGATCCCTCAACCGCGCCCTTCATTTTTGAATTTCTTTTAAATGTTCCAACTACTGCATATATACATTTCACTCCATATATATTCACAAAACAACTACAGACCGGTTGGTTGGGCTGGGTTCGGCTGAGGTTCGGCTCGGGTCGAGGTCTTGGGTTCGAGTCTCACCTTTAACGTTTTTTGTCAAAACTTCTTTCTTTTTGTAATCCTACTAAACGACCTCCAAAAATTACATAAAAATACTCTAAAAATTTCTAAAAATCTCTAGAATATTTTAAAAGTATTTCCAAATATTTTTATGGACTTTTAAAACCTGAAATAGGGAAAATTGGGTCGTTACACAGGAGAAGTCCAAACAGGTTAACGGGCTAACCGGATGTCTGGCACGAAGCCCAGCTAGGTCGACGGGCTGACCAGATAGCTAACACGAAGTCCAAGAGGGTCGACGGGCTGACCGGACGCTTAGGCACAAAGTCCAGCTAGGTCGACGGGCTAACCGGATAGTTGGCACGAAGTCCAGACGGGTCGACGGGCTGACCAGACATTTGGCAGGTAAGTAAGGTAAGTCACTGGAGGGGAGTGACTGCGAGGACACGTTCCCGGGAAGGGAACATTAAACGTCGATCCGGCTTAGATCCATTTCGGTTATCTAAGTCGAGATCGTGACTAGATTCCGGTCTCGGAAAGACGGAATCTAAGTCATACTCTTTTCTATTAAATCATATTACTTTGTTGAACTTTAATTGTGCTAACAATCTGTTTTACAGGATATATATATTTGCCTCGGACTAACTCTATTTTGCAGGAGAAGGAGTTTCTGGAAATAGGAGGTCCGGGCACCCGGAGGTCCAGGTGCCCGGAAGGGATCCGGGCGCCCGGAAGTAAATATTATCCATGCCGAGTCTTCGCCACGTGGAGTTCGCTGATTAGACTTGCCACGTCGCACCAGGGCGCCCGGAAGGGATCCAGGCGCCCGGAGCAGCATATAAAAGAAGCCCCAGGGGTGGAGCTTCAACATCAATTCAGAACTCTTAGATTGCTTGCTCTGCTGCTCTGCGCTCCAACGACGCTAATGAAGCTCCGACAACGCGCTCTTGTCCTTGTAGTTTTCCGTCTGTCAGTATAACTTTGTTTTACTTTTTATTAGCATCTCTTGTACTGTCTTTGTAATTATTATTTCGAATTGCTAGTAAATTGCCCAACGAAAGTACTCACGGAGTACGGGCCTTCGAGTAGGAGTCGTCACAGGCTCCGAACGAAGTAAAAACACCTTGTTCATTTGTCTATTGTTTTTAATTCCACCGCTCTTACACTCATTATTTTTTGAATTGATATTCACCCCCCCCCTCTATCGAATTCTCACGATCCAACAAGTGGTATCAGAGCAGGTACCGCTCTGATTTGGTGCAACCACCAATCAGACAGGGGGTGAAATATTAACTTTTATTTTCCGATTTTCAATTTTACGCTTAATTCCAATCTGGTATTATTACCTGTTTTGGAAATTTTTTTCGTTGCAATTAAATCTAAATTGGTGCAACACCAATTTAGATACTTCTATTATTTTTTCCCGCACTGCTAATCCAAGACCAAGTCTTGGGATATTTTTTTTGTCGTTGTTTACTTGTGTGCAGGATGTCTCAACTAGAAGGCTTCAGTACAGTACGCCCTCCCCTATTCAACGGGGATGACTTCTCGTACTGGAAGAAAAGAATGGAGGTGTACCTAAAGACGGACTACGATCAATGGTTCAGCGTCATAAAGGCCTATCGAGCTCCAGTCGACAACTCCGGAAATCCACTAGACCCGGAACAGTGGACTCCGGACATGAGGAAAAAGGCGTCGACGGAAAACAAAGCAATCAACACGCTACACTGCGGTCTAACACGAGAAGAGCTGAACTGGGTCGGACCGCATCAGAACGCTAAAGAATTATGGGACAAACTGATCGAGCTGCACGAAGGAACGAGCGACGCAAAGGTAACAAAAAGAGACTTACTTTTAAATAAAATATTTAATATAAAAATGCAGGAAGGGGAAACGACAAGTCAACTGCATGCGAGGATCATGGACATCCTCAATGGACTCCACGCGATAGGCCACTAGATGGAAAACAGAGACTTAATAAGGTACGCACTAAATGCTTTTCCACGTAATAGTTTGTGGGCATCGATCGTAGATGCCTACAAAATTTTCAAAAATTTATCTAAATTAAAGTTAGACAAGCTTTTTTGTGAGTTAGAACTGCATGAACAAACTAATGCTGGAGCCGAGAAAGGTGTTGCTTTATTTGCAGGCTCCTCCAAAGAAAAGAAGAGCAAGTCTGAATCTGAAGAAGATTCTGATCAAGATTCCGAAGACGAAGAATACCTGGTGAACTTGGTAAGAAAAATGTTCACCAGGAGAAAAAGGAGCTTCAGCAAGAAGGACCTTCAAAAGATCAGTTATCCCGCGAACAAAAGAACGTGACTTGCTTTGGATGCAACAAAAAGGGGCACTACAAGAACGAATGCCCAAGACTGAAGCTCGACAAACCGAAGCCGACCAAAAAGAAGGCCCTCCTCGGACGAATCTGAGGTAGAAGAGCAGAAGCACCAGAGCCACCTCGCGCTGATGGCCCGCGAAGCTGAAACAGAAGACGAATCGAGAGATGAATCGGAAGACGGGTCCGAACCCGAATCGAGCCACGAGTCCGTACTCGTTTCCGAAGGCCCGGATGAGGTATATTACAATTTAAACAACAAATTTTTTAAAATTATTTCCTTCTTAAATAGTAAATTGGTTGAAATAGAAAATGAAAACAAATCACTCCTTGAGGAAAATCAAGACCTCAAGGAACAAATCAAAAATTCAAATCCAACTCAAGATTTAACACTTGAGGAGAATTCATCATTAAAATCAGAAATTAATAAGTTAAAAGAAATGCTAGAAAAATTCACTACAAGATCAAAAAAATCTAAACTTAATCCTGAATAATCAAAAGGCGTGTTATAATAAAACCGGACTTGGATACAAGTCGAACTCAAATAAAACTTTTAAATCATTAATAACTCAATACAAATCAACTAATCAAGCTTGGGTTCCGAAAGCGTGTTTGACCACGCAAGTAGGACTTAATCAATATTATATACCTAAAGAAAAAATATATTATATAAACTCGAATAAACCAAATCAAAAACCAAAATACAAACCTAAATCAAAAAATTCAAAATTTAAACATTTTAAAACTCAAAAAAATATAAATTATCACCAAGTTAATTATAACTATAAAAGAAATAGACACAAACCTAAAACGAAAATTTAAATTAAAGGACAATAATTCAGGGGGAGGCTCCAGAATAGTTGGCACCTCCAAAACTAACTTACCCGACAGGGTAACCCAAATAAACTAACCCGACAGGGTAATTAGGATTAGTTAAAAAGGGACCCAGTTTAACTTGAATCATGGTACTGGTGAAGTTTTTTGATGATAGTACGTTGGGGAAGCTTGGGCGTCACATGTCTAGAAAGATATGGCTTCAATCTGGTGCATTTGGCCAAGTGGAACCGACCAAAGCTACCTTTAAATGGATCCTAACTAGTTAGACCAAGGTTTAGTACTAAACTCCGTGGAGAGGACTATTCGGAAAACCTTGAAAGGTTGGTTACATCTAATGACGTCCAAGTGACTCACCAAGCTTAGAAGTTTATCCGAAAAATGTCTATTTGTTGAGACCATAGTTAAACCTGAATCTAACACAAGTTAAACCAAACTCTATAATTAAATCTAATTCATCTCACAAAATTCTAGGATTCCCTGATTGAAAACTTAGATCGGGTGAGATGACTAAGGATCAAAATTAAATTTTGAATTAAATTAATTAAATTAAATTTCGAATTAAGTTAATTAAATTAAATTTTGAATTAAATTAGTTAAGTTAAATTTTGAATTAAACAAATTTCGAATTAAATAACTAAAATGAATTACGATTAATTTATTTTTAACTATAAAATTAAATTCACTTTAAAAAAATTATTTAAAAAAAATAAATTAACTTCAAAAAAAATTATTTTAAAAATTAAATTAACTTTATAAAATTATTTTTTAAATTAAATTTAAAAATTATTTTAAAACTTAAATTAACTTTAAAAAAATTATTTTAAAAAATTAAATTAACTTTAAAAAAAAATTATTTTAAAAATTAAATTAACTTCAGAAAATTATTTTTTAAATTAACTTTAAAAATTATTTTAAAATTTAAATTAACTTTAAAAATTATTTTAAAAATTAAATTAACATTAAAAAATTATTTTAAAAATTAAATTAACTTTAAAAAAATATTTTTAAAAATTAAATTAACTTTAAAAAATTATTTTTAAAATTAAATTAACTTTAAAAAATTATTTTAAAAATTAAATTAACTTTAAAAATTATTTTAAAATTAATTAACTTTAAAAAAATTATTTTAAAAATTAAATTAACATTAAAAAAAATTATTTAAAAAACAAAACTATTTTAAAATCATTTTAAAAATCCTTTTAAAAATTATTTTAAAAACTTATTTTTAAAATAATTTTAAAATGCTTTTAGAAATCCTTTTAAAAACAATTTTTTAAATTATTTTAAAAATCCTTTTCAAAATTATTTTTTTTTTTAAAAAATATTTGAAAAATCATTTTAAAAATTATTTTTAAAAAAATCTTTTAAAAATCCTTTGAAAAACAATTTTAAAAATTATTTTTAAAAAACTATTTTAAAAATTATTTAAAAAAAAACTATTTTAAAAATCCTTTAAAAAACTATTATAAAAATTATTTTAAATTTTTTTTTAAAAAAACTATTTTAAAAATCCTTTTAAAAATAGTTTTAAAAATTACTTAAAAATTATTTTAAAAATATTTTTAAAAACTATTTTAAAAAACCTTTTAAAAATACTTTTAAAAATCCTTTTAAAAATTATTTTAAAAATAAATTCTTTTAAAAATCTTTTTAAAAACTATTTTAAAAATTATTTAAAAAATCTTTTTAAAAACTCTTTTAAAAATCATCTTAAAAATTATTTAAAAACTCTTTTAAAAGTCCTTTTAAAAATTGTTTCTAAAAATTATTTAAAAACTCTTTTAAAAATTATTTTAAAAATATTTAAAAATTATTTTAAAAATGATTTTTAAAATTATTTAAAAACTCATTTAAAAATCATTTTAAAAATTATTTTTAAAAAATCATTTTAAAAATTATTTTAAAATTTTTAAAAAAACTCTTTTAAAAATCATTTAAAAATTATTTTAAAAATTATTTTAAAAACTATTTAAAAATTCTTTTGAAAACCATTTTAAAAATTATTTTAAAAACTATTTAAAAATTCTTTTCAAAACCATTTTAAAAATTATTTTAAAATTATTTTTAAACACTTTCAAAAATCAGTTTAAAAAAAAGTCTTTTAAAAATTAAATCTTTTATAAATCATTTCGAAAAATTCTTTTTAATATTATTTTTCACTTTAATAAAATTTTGTTAACTTAAAAAAATTATTATTATTGATTATTTAAACTTTAAAAATTATTATTTATATTTTAAATTTTTTTTACCTTAAACATTATTTTAATCTTAAAATTATTTTTAAACTTAATTTAACCTTACTGAAAATTAAATCTTAATTAAAACTTTATATTGAAATTACAATTAAAATTTAAAAATTTAACTTAAACTTAAATCTTAAACCTAAATTAATCACTGGTATTAATTTAAATATAAAATCAAAACTGAATTGAACGTATATTAATTGCCATTAAATAATTATAAAAATCATTTTAAAATCCTTTTAAACACTGTTTTCGAAATCCTGTTAGAAATCCCTTAAAAATTATAATAATAATAATTCTTTTAAATTCATTTAAAACTTAGACACCTAACTTAAAAACTTAAATTCCGTTAACTTTAAACTTAATTATGTAATTAATAAGTAGAACTTAACTCTTTAAGTTTAACTTCATTTGAGAACTAAAATTGACTTGAATTAAACTTTACTTAACTGTGTCTAATAATTTTAACTTCATGCTAACTTCAAACTAAATTAATCCCACTTAAAAGGAAGTAAATTAAAAAAAATAATTATAACTAACACTTTCATTGACCAACTCAATCAATTAATATGAAATTTAAATTATTTTATTAAGTATTAAATTATTAAATCAAGTAAAAATTAATCAATAAATTATTGATAATGGCCAACTATTTTTGATTTAATAATGTTTATCTTATTAAACCTTAAACTGAAGCTTAAGCACCTGAATCTAATATTAATTATTGATTAACCAAACTCAAATAAACAATTATATCAAGGATACAGAGATAAATGTGTAAATAATATAAGTGTTACCAAATTCCCTAGAACACTTAGGTAGACAAATGTGTTAGGGCTTGAAATTTAACACACTCAAACCTTAGCATTATATTAAGGGGGAGTAATAAATAAGGAGGATTAATAAATTAAAGGAGTATCAAATTCAGGGGGAGGTATATTTTTTTAATTATCTCCTTAAGTGTTATTTTTTAATCTTCTCTTTAAAATCTCTCTAGAAAATTCTACCTCAATTTTTTTTTTTAAAAAAATTCTACTTTGAATATTTTTAGCAAATATTTTCAAAAATTTAATGTCAGGTTCAGGGGGAGAAATAAAACTAATTCAATTTTTCAAATTAAATTTTAAACTTAATTTTGAAAATCCAAGTTTAAAAATCAATCTTCAAAATCAACTTGTTTAAAATTGTGGAAATTTTTTTAAATCAACTCAAAATTGTTTGTTTTAAATCACAAACTTTTTATCCTTTTTACTTAGTCTTCGAAAACTGAACTTTTCAAGTATTTTAAACCATGGTTTTAAAACTAGTACATTTGAACTTTGAAAATTTGATTTTGGAAAAAGAATTTTACAAAATTATTTTGAAAACTCCTTCATTTTAAAAATTATTTTAAAAATGTGATCTTACTTTACCAAAATTAGTTTTACCAAACTCCTTTGAAAACTAAAAGTAAATTTCAAAATCATTTTTCTTAATGTTTAACTTCACTTTAAAAATTATCCTGAATCTAGTTCTGAAAAATTAGGTTTAACTTAATTTTGATAATTTGATTTGCAAAAACTTAGTGTTGAATTTTTTTTTAAAAAAGTGATGTTTGCAAACTTAAAAATTTTTCAAAGTTACTAAGTTATAAATCAGCTATTTTTCAAGACTTAGTTTTTTTTTCAAGGATTTAAGAAATAAAGGTAAAACTATCTTTTAATTCTAAACTCCCCTAAGTTAACTTGACATTATTTTCTACTTTGTCTGAAGTTTGTATTTATGCTTACTTGACATTAGTTCTTTTGTTGAATGACAAAGGGGGAGGGTTAGGTGGTTAAGTTAGCTAAGTTAGCTAAACCAATTTGAAAACACAAAACTTAACTTAAAAACCATTTACTCGTTTTTACTTGTATTTTTCTTGCATCTGTTTCACTAACTTAACCAGGTTATCATTCCATCAAAAAGGGGGAGATTGTTGGTGCGGGTAGCACTAACAGTCTAAATCAGGTTTTGATGAATGACAAATCAGGTTAAGTTAGTTTGTTGTTGTCTAACACTTTGATCGAGTGTGCAGGAGAAGTCTAGACAGGTCGACGGGCTGACCGGATGTCTGGCACGAAGCCCAGCTAGGTCGACGGGCTGACCGGATAGCTGGCACGAAGTCCAAGCGGGTCGACGGACTGACTGGACGCTTAGGCACAAAGTCCAACTAGGTCGACGGGCTGACCGGATAGTTGGCACGAAGTCCAGACAGGTCGACGGGCTGACCGGACGTCTGGCAGGTAAGTAAGGTAAGTCACTGGAGGGGAGTGACTGCGAGGACACATTTCCGGGAAGGGAACATTAAACGTCGATTCGGCTTAGATCCATTTCGGTTATCTAAGTCGAGATCGTGACTAGATTCCGGTCTCGGAAAGACGGAATCTAAGTCATACTCTTTTCTATTAAATTATATTACTTTGTTGAACTTTAATTGTGCTAACAATCTGTTTTACAGGATATATATATTTGCCTCGGACTAACTCTATTTTGCAGGAGAAGGAGTTTCTGGAAATAGGAGGTCGGGGCGCCCGGAAGGGATCCGGGCGCCTGGAGGTCCAGGTGCCCGGAAGGGATTCGGGTGTCCGGAAGGGATCCGGGTGCCCGGAAGCAAATATTATCCATGCCGAGTCGTCGCCACGTGGAGTTCGCTGATTAGACTTGCCACGTCGCACCAGGGCGCCCGGAAGGGATCCAGGCGCCCGGAGTAGCATATAAAAGAAGCCCCAGGGGTGGAGCTTCAACATCAATTCAGAACTCTTAGATTGCTTGCTCTGCTGCTCTGCGCTCCAACGACGCTAACGAAGCTCCGACAACGCGCTCTTGTCCTTGTAGTTTTTCGTCTGTCGGTATAGCTTTGTTTTACTTTTTATTAGCATCTCTTGTACTGTCTTTGTAATTATTATTTCAAATTGCTAGCAAATTGCCCAACGAAAGTACTCATGAAGTACGGGCCTTCGAGTAGGAGTCGTCACAGGCTCTGAACGAAGTAAAAACACCGTGTTCATTTGTCTATTGTTTTTAATTCCGCCACTCTTACACTCGTTATTTTTTGAATCGATATTCACCCCCCCTCTATCGAATTCTCACGATCCAACAGAAACCTCACCACAACTCTCACAAGAACACTTGAAATGCTAGGGCATAGGTAAACTACTAATAGGGGTTAACCACCTCTATTTCGTCAACCTCAACCAAGCTCCCAAGGCTTGGTTATATAGGCCATGGGTTGGAAAATCCCAAAACCATTAGTCGACTGCACTCTTGTGGAAATTTGACCGTTACATCCCAACGGCTCGTTACCAGTCGACTGATAAAAGTACCAGTTGACTGCTCCACACTGGCCGAGTGAACAGAAGCATTCTGTTCGCTCCCAGTCGACTGCCCAATTGACTACACCAGACCACTGATGAAACCACCAGTCGAATGCTACAGTACTGCTACAGTAACACTACAGTACTACTATAGTAACGTTACAGTAAACCCTAATTCTAGGATTTTATCCTCGAGTGCATTCACTTTGTAACGACCCAATTTTCCCTATTTCGAGTTCCAAATGTCCATAAAAATATTTGGAAATGCTTTTAAAATATTCTAGAGATTTTTAGGAATTTTTAGAGTATTTTTATGCAATTTTTGGAGTTCGTTTGGTATTTTTACCCAGAGGAAGAAGTTTTAAAAATAAAAAAAAAAAGAAAAGAAAAATAAGTTTGTAGAAGCTAAGGTTCGAACCCAGCTCCTCGGCCCAAGCAGATCTCGGCCCGACCAACCGAGCTGTGCTCGATTTGTTAACTAGATATGAGAACAAATTGATTTAAGGTATAGTTTGGTTTAAACCCTAGTATAAGAAAAGGAATTTAGGTTTCTTTTCGGAAAAAAAAAAACAATTTCTCTCAAAATTTTCTTCTCTCTCGCGAACGGCGACGGCGGCGGCGACTCCACTGTTCGGGCGGAGAAGGCGACGTAGCTAGGCCTTTTTTCGGCCGGTCTTCACTCAACCGTGACCTTCTCGTCGTGGGGAGCTCGCGAACGCAAAGAAGCCGCCGGGATCTTCATCTCTCCGCAAACCCTAGAAGCTGCCGTCGGTTGCAAGTCAAGGAAAGCCTAAGGTGAGTTGCTACTCACCTGCAGTAGGATAGTTCCGAGATTTGTTTTCCTTGCTGCCGTGATTTAAGGATTTTGGTTTTATGTTATTGCTGTGAGTTTGATTTTGAAAGCTTGCTGTGAAATCGCTTGTGTGTTTGCTGCTGTGACTTTCAAAGAAGGGAAACGAATTGCATAGTGTAGGCATATGGTCTGAGTTTTCCCTGCCGTGGCACTGGGTATACAGAATGGTTAGGTTTTTGGTTCCTTGCCACAGTACTGAACAGAAGTGTGTTAGTCTTATTGGTATATGCAGTAGACGATGAACATGAGATAGCTTGGGATAAATTTTGAGCTTGTAGTTGTTTTCCTCCTCACTGTTTGTAACGCCCGAAAATTCTCAAAACTATTTTAGAATTATTCTATGATTTTTCTGGAATTTTTAGATATTTTTCCGGAATTTTCCGAGTAGCGGAAGCAACAAAAATAATTAGAACCGCAAAATAGCTTAGGCGGGAATCGAACCCGAGACTTATGGTTTCGGGATAATGTTAGTAACCGGTTGAACCCAGCAGGGCCGTGCTGGAAGAAAGAGGAACCAATTACATTTATATTAGAGTTGGGTTTAATAATCCACTTAATATAAATTAAGAACTTAAGTTGGGTTTGGTTTAATTTGGTTCGGCAACCTTCTCCTCTCAAAACCTCACGCCACCTTCTTCTCTCAAACCCTCACCGCCGCCTCTCCCTCTCCTCCTTCTCACGGCACACCAAGCCCCCAAGGGCCAAGGGAACTTCTTCCGGCGACGACTCCAACACGAAAAAGGTTCTTCTCCGCGAGAGGAACGTGAAGACGCTAGTGGATCGTCGAGAGGATCGTTTCCATCGGAAAACCAGCGATTTGAATCGTAAGAAATTATGAATAGGAGGTAAGAAACCCCTCACCTGCAGTATAATAGCTCCGTTTGATTTCCTACGCATTAGTTTTAGCTATATGCAGGTTTTTCCGGCGCTTGGGGTGTGTTTAAACCCTCCTCGAGGATTAGGGATCTAGTTGAGCACCTCTAGACGGGCCGGACACGTTGTTCTCCTTTAGTTGGAGATTCTAGACGTTGTCGGGTGCCTAGAGGTGACCTCCCTATTAGAGGAGGGAGTTGGAGCACACCAAGTGTTCGGTAAAATGTTAGTGTAGCTAAATACCACCTCAGTTATGTTTAATAGCTCAGTTAAATGCATTAGAAGCGTTTAAAACAATAAATCAGTGTATTTTAGCTTATATGGGACTACGGTCCAATGGGTGGGCTCCCATAGTCGCCTCTAGGTTCAGACAACCTAGTTCTAGGTTCAGATAACCTAGAAACAGCAAGTTAGAACAGTTAGCTATTTTCAGTATTTTATTTTCAGTGGCACTGTACTGGATCAGATATCCATTGGGTTGGACTCCCACAGTTGTCCCTAGGTTTAGATAACCTAGTTAACCCTACTAAATTCGGGACTTGCAAACCCGGGTCTAGTTAGGGATGCGCGCACAGCAAGTACAGTTGCCGGGCCCAAATAGCATGATTATGTATTTTCACTTACTATGAAATAGTTTTCAAAACTCAAAACTTGTTATATTAGTTGAGGTTGATTTCAGTATCAGTTTAGCTTCAGTTTAGCTCTTCCTTGTTTATACCTTATGATAGCTTATGTTCAGCTTATGTTATACCATGCTTTGTACGATGCCATGCCATGCCATGCTTGCATATTCAGTATGTTCTTTTCAAACAGCATGATTTAAAACCATATTTGCATCGTTGCATGTTTTTGTGAGGTAGATGGTTTCTTACTAAGCTTTAAGCTTACAGATACTATTTTTCCTTATACTGCAGATAAAGGTAAAGGAAAGATGGACTAGCAGAGGGAGCTGGAGGACAATGCAAAGGATGGTGTGTGTGGCAGGAACTGGAATAAAAGACCTTGGAGAGTTTAGCAAATTAGAAACTAGTTCTTCCTTAAGACATTTTCTTATACTTTGCTTTTTATGCATTTCTAGTAGTTAAAGGTTATGAGTTGATGAACCTTGCTTTAGCTTAAATTTAGAATTGTTACTACATGCTATTAGAATAGTTTATCATTCATTGGATAGTTGTTATGCGGTATTTTGGCACGCCAAAGTGCTGAAATCAGAGTTCCCAGGCGAAATCAGAACTCTGATCGGTCTCCAGACCGATCAGAGGCCTGAGTAGTGCCACTGGATCGGTCAGCCGACCGATCCAGACGGATGCAGTATGCTACTATATCCTCCTGGATCGGTCAGCCGACCGATCCAGCGCGATACAGTAGTATCCCGGGAGAATTCCAGGTTCCTGGATCGGTCAGCCGACCGATCCAGACATACCTGGTTCGGTCTGCCGACCGATCCAGCCACACCTGGATCGGTCTGCCAACCGATCCAGTTGGGAACAGAACTCTCCCCAGCTTCGACCGATCTGTGGATCGATCGGCAGGTTTGTAGGTAGTTGGGAAGGTTAGTTTCTAGTCCCATGCTCAGTTGGGATGTTCAGTTTCCCTCCCCTAGCATGTGTACAACTCCTAGGTACACCTAGAACATTCAGATTAGTTTTTTTAAAGGATAATAGTTAGCAAAATTTAAATTAGATCAGTTTTCCGCACAGTCAGTACAGTACAACTGTAGCGATTCGCCTTACAGCCTAGTAGTTAGAAGGCGGGTCGTTACAGAGTGGTATCAGAGCAGTAATCCATACTTCCTACACACACATCAGCATTGTACCTGCAGCTTCCAAGTAAGGATACCTCTACTCTCTTTATTGTTTCTTGCTTTCTAGTTACAGTTCATGTTTATATGTCTATTGCCTGTTAGTCTGTGCTAGTCTTTTAACATGATATCAGTAGTTATATAACTGCAATTACCTTAGTTATGTTATGTTCTCTATGTCGTTAGAAATGGCACGAGGACGCCCAGCTAGAAGGGCACTAGCTACTGAGCCCCAGCAAGAGGCAGGCAGTTCAGTGCCTCCTCCTGACCTTACAGCATTAGTGGCTGAACCAAATCTGACGACTCCAGTAGTCTTAGAGGTTCCACCAGCTCAGCCTACAGCACCAGCACCAGCACCAGCACCAGCAGCCCCAGCAGCTGAGCCAAGAAAGGAAGCCTATCTGATCCAGTGGCAGCGGGTCAAGCCAGAGAGCTTCTCAGGCACTAGTGAACCATGGGATGCACAAGCCTGGTTCAAAACACTGGAGAGCACGATGGAGCTTCTGGACTGGCCAGAACACGAGAAGGTGAAGTGTGCCTCCTTCTGCCTGACAGGAGACGCACGCATGTGGTGGGAAAGAATCAGAACGAAGCGCCCAGTGAACCAGATGACATGGGCTGACTTCGAGAAGGAATTCTTCGAGGAATTCTTTCATATGCGGGTTACAAACCGCCACTACGACGAGTTCACTGAGTTTCATCAGGGTAGCCTATCAGTTGAGGAAGCCGTGAAGAAATTCAACAGGTTGGCTCGTCTATGCCCAGAGCTAGTCAGCACAGAGAAGGAACGAATCCGGTTGATGCTCAAGATGATGAGGCCAGAGATAGCAGTGAACGTGGCTGGTGGCATACATAGGCCACAAAACACAGAGGAGTTAGTGAGCAGTGCCTTGACCACAGAGCATTACCAGAACAGCATAAAGCAGCAGAAGCAAGTCTCCTCAGAGTCCAAAGGCCAAGGAAACTCTCACACTCAAAAATAGCAAGGCCACAACTCTAACTGGAAAGGGAATTCCAACAGCAAGCGCAAATCAGGGAGTGAACCAAAAGGAGGACCATCTGGCAAGCGACCCAGCTATCCAAAGTGTGCTACTTGTGGGAAATTCCACCCAGGGGTTTGTCGCAAGGGCACACGAGGATGCTTTGAATGTGGACAAGAAGGGCACATGGCCAAGCAGTGCCCGAACAAGACCGGTCTTCCTCAGGCAGGCCAGCCAGCTCAGTTGTATCAGATGCAGGCCGCTCTAGAAGGTCCACATATCAGCCAGGGCAGATTAGAAGCCCCTCTAGCTATGGCGAATGCGAGGATCTACTCACTCACCAGAGAGGACGTAGCCAATGCCTCGACAGTTGTCACAGGTCAGATTAGCATTTTTTTTAGTATAGTGCTATTGTTCTATTTGATACTGGGGCAACCCATTCATATATAGCCAGGATGTTCTCCGAAAAGTTAGAAATATCCCCAGAGGTACTCAGTGGTCAGTTTCTGACGGCACTACCTTCAGGAGAGGTCATGGCATCCACGCACTGGCTCAGAGCAGTGCCAGTCATTATAGTAGACAGGGAACTCTTTTGCGATCTGATCCTGCTAGAAATGACTGACTATGACGTCATCCTTGGAATGGACTTTCTGATCAGATACGGTGCTTCCATAGAGTGCCGTAAACAGAAAGTCGTATTCCAACCCGAAGCAGAAATACAGTTTGAATACCTCGGAGAACCAAAGAGAAAAGCCAGAAAATTTCCCTCAGCAATGAAGGCACAGAAGTTGATGGATTCGGGATGTACGGGGTACCTAGCACATGTAGTCAATACCAGCCAGGACAAGGACCAACAGCTAGCAGAGGTCCGAGTTGCATGTGACTACCCAGCAGTCTTCCCTGAAGAGTTACCAGGCCTAGCACCAGTCAGGGAGATTGAATTTGAGATAGAGCTTTTCCCCGGCACCAATCCTATTTCCAAGGCGCCCTACCGCATGGCTCCGGCAGAACTGAAGGAACTTCATGAGCAACTATGACAAGGGTTTCATACGCCCGAGTCACTCACCATGGGGAGCGCCTGTACTGTTCGTGAAGAAGAAGGATGGAAGCATGCGGCTATGCATAGACTACAGAGCACTGAATCAGGTCACGATCAAGAACAGGTATCCCCTTCCCAGAATCGATGATCTGTTCGACCAGCTAAAGGGAGCAGCAGTGTTCTCTAAGATTGACCTCAGATCAGGATATCACCAAGTCAGGGTCAAGGAGGGTGATATACCGAAGACAGCATTCAGGACCAGATACGGACATTACGAGTTCGTAGTCATGCCTTTTGGCGTGACAAATGCTCCAGCTACATTCATGGATCTCATGAACAGAGTATTCAGGGAGTATTTAGATAAGTTTGTTATTGTATTTATCGATGACATTCTTATCTACTCAGGAACTCAGGAAGAACACTCAGAGCACCTGAAACTAGTATTGGAGACCCTTCAGCAGAACCAGCTATACGCCAAGTTCACGAAATGTGAATTTTGGCTAGACCAGGTGTCCTTCCTGGGTCACATCATCTCAAAGGATGGTATTATGGTAGATCCCAGTAAGATAGAAGCAGTAAGTAACTGGAAGAGACCTAAGAACGCCAGCGAGATCAGGAGCTTTCTGGGATTAGCAGGATATTACAGGAAGTTTGTAGAGGACTTCTCCAGGATAGCCTCCCCACTGACAGCTCTTACCAGGAAGAACAGAAAATTTCAGTGGACAGAGGACTGTGAGAACAGCTTCAGCGAGCTAAAAAGGAGATTGACCAGTGCTCCCATTTTGGCTCTACCAGACAACACCAGCAGCTTTGACATCTATAGTGATGCCTCTAAGTTGGGACTAGGAGCAGTACTGATGCAAAATGGCAAGGTGATCGCCTATGCCTCCAGACAACTCAAGGATTATGAGAAGAATTACCCTACTCATGACCTTGAGCTGGCAGCAGTAGTGTTCGCTCTCAAAATTTGGAGACATTACCTATATGGAGCTCAGTGCAGAGTGTATACAGATCATCAGAGTCTGAAGTATTTCTTCACTCAGAAGGATCTGCGCAGGTGGCTTGAGCTGGTCAAGGACTATGATGTGGACATCCTCTACCATCCAGGGAAAGCCAATAAGGTAGCAGATGCACTTAGCAGAAAATCCAGTGCTACCTTATTATCTCTTACAGCCATGTCACCGCCCCTACAGAAGGAGATCGTAGATTTCGGTCTCGAGTTCATCGTGGGACAGCTCTCTACTATGACCTTAGAGTCTACCTTGCTTGGTGATATTCAGTCAGCTCAGGAACAGGACCCTGAAATTCAGAAAATCAAGCAAGGGCTAGCAGAAACAGAGAGTAGAGAATTCAGAGTGTCCGATAGCGGGGTGTTGTATTTTGGTGACAGACTCTGTGTTCTAGATCAGGAGGAGCTACGGAGACAGATTTTAGATGAGGCTCACAGGACTCCCTATGCGATGCATCCAGGTTCCACCAAAATGTATCAAGACCTGAAGAACCGTTTTTGGTGGTCCGGGATGAAGCGAGACATCGCCAGATATGTTAGCATCTGCCTCACCTGTCAGAGGGTCAAGGCAGAACATCAGTGACCAGGAGGAGTTCTGAAGCCTATATAGATTCCAGAATGGAAGTGGGAGGATATCTCCATGGATTTCATAGTGGGACTACCCAGAACCACGAATGGTTTTGATGCCATCTGGGTAATAGTCGACAGGTTGACTAAATCAGCCCACTTTTTAGCTATCAAGATATCCTACTCCATGGAGAAGCTAGCTCAGTTGTATCTCCGGAGATCGCCGACTACATGGAGTCCCACGAACCATCATTTCGGAGAGACAATAGATTTACATCACACTTCGGGAGTGTACAACAAGATTGGGCACGGTTAAAGTTCAAGACAAGATTCCATCCTCGATGATGGTCAGACAGAGCGAGTAAATCAGGTACTCGAAGATATGCTCTGAGCATGTGCCCTAGATTTCAAAGGAAGTTGGTGCAAATATCTGAGTCTAGCAGAATTTTCATACAACAACAGCTATCAGGCCACTATCGGCATGGCACCTTACGAGGCTCTCTATGGACGGAGGTGTAGATCTCCAATCTGCTGGTATGAGAGTGGTGAACAGAAGGAACTAGAGCTTCAGACAGATCTAGTCGCAGATACCACAGCAGCTATACAGCAGATCCGCCAGAGGATAGAGACAGCTCAGAGCCGCCAGAAAAGCTATGCTGATACACGGCGCAGACCCTTAGAGTTCTCAGTCGGGGATACAATGTTCCTCAGAGTAGCTCCCATGAAGGGAGTGATGCGTTTTGGGAAGAAGGGCAAGCTTAGTCCCAGATATGTGGGACCATACCTTATTAGCAGAAGAGTGGGTAAGGTAGCAATGTCAGCGGTCCACAACGTATTTCATGTCTCCATGCTGAAGAAGCATACCCCAGATGCCACCCAGGTGATTGAGCCCTAGTCGGTACAGATCCGCGAAGACCTCAGTTATGATAGTCGGCCTATTCAGATAATAGACCGAGCAGTTAAGAAATTACGGAACAAGGAAGTACCACTAGTCAAAGTCATTTGGCACAGTCACACAGCAGAAGAGGGAACTTGGGAGACAGAAGCCAGCATGAGACAGAAGTACCCAGAATTGTTCTAAGTTCGAGGACGAACTTTTTATAAGGTATGGGGGATTGTAATGCCCAAAAATTCTCAAAACTATTTTAGAATTATTCTATGATTTTTCTGGAATTTTTAGATATTTTTCCGAAATTTTCCGAGTAGCGGAAGCAACAAAAATAATTAGAACCGCAAAATAGCTTAGGCGGGAATCGAACCCGAGACCTATGGTTTCGGGATAATGTTAGTAACCGGTTGAACCCAGCAGGGCCGTGTTGGAAGAAAGAGGAACCAATTACATTTATATTAGAGTTGGGTTTAATAATCCACTTAATATAAATTAAGAACTTAAGTTGGGTTTGGTTTAATTTGGTTCGGCAACCTTCTCCTCTCAAAACCTCACGCCACCTTCTTCTCTCAAACCCTCACCGCCGCCTCTCCCTCTCCTCCTTCTCACGGCACACCAAGCCCCCAAGGGCCAAGGGAACTTCTTCCGGCGACGACTCCAACACGAAAAAGGTTCTTCTCCGCGAGAGGAACGTGAAGACGCTAGTGAATCGTCGAGAGGATCGTTTCCATCGGAAAACCAGAGATTTGAATCGTAAGAAATTACGAATAGGAGGTAAGAAACCCCTCACCTGCAGTATAATGGCTCCGTTTGATTTCCTACGCATTAGTTTTAGCTATATGCAGGTTTTTCCGGCGCTTGGGGTGTGTTTAAACCCTCCTCGATGATTAGGGATCTAGTTGAGCACCTCTAGACGGGCCGGACACGTTGTTCTCCTTTAGTTGGAGATTCTAGACGTTGTCGGGTGCTTAGAGGTGACCTCCCTATTAGAGGAGGGAGTTGGAGCACACCAAGTGTTCGGTAAAATGTTAGTGTAGCTAAATACCACCTCAGTTATGTTTAATAGCTCAGTTAAATGCATTAGAAGCATTTAAAACAGTAAATCAGTGTATTTTAGCTTATATGGGACTACGGTCCAATGGGTGGGCTCCCATAGTCGCCTCTAGGTTCAGACAACCTAGCTCTAGGTTCAGATAACCTAGAAACAGCAAGTTAGAACAGTTAGCTATTTTCAGTATTTTATTTTCAGTGGCACTGTACTGGATCAGATATCCATTGGGTTGGACTCCCACAGTCGTCCCTAGGTTTAGATAACCTAGTTAACCCTACTAAATTCGGGACTTGCAAACCCGGGTCTAGTTAGGGATGCGCGCACAGCAAGTACAGTTGCCAGGCCCAAATAGCATGATTATGTATTTTCACTTACTATGAAATAGTTTTCAAAACTCAAAACTTGTTATATTAGTTGAGGTTGATTTCAGTATCAGTTTAGTTTCAGTTTAGCTCTTCCTTGTTTATACCTTATGATAGCTTATGTTCACCTTATGTTATGCCATGCTTTGTACGATACCATGCCATGCCATGCTTGCATATTCAGTATGTTCTTTTCAAACAGCATGATTTAAAACCATATTTGCATCGTTGCATGTTTTTGTGAGGTAGATGGTTTCTTACTAAGCTTTAAGCTTACAGATACTATTTTTCCTTATACTGCAGATAAAGGTAAAGGAAAGATGGACTAGCAGAGGGAGCTGGAGGACAATGCAAAGGATGGTGTGTGTGGTAGGAACTGGAATAAAAGACCTTGGAGAGTTTAGCAAATTAGAAACTAGTTCTTCCTTAAGACATTTTCTTATACTTTGCTTTTTATGCATTTCTAGTAGTTAAAGGTTATGAGTTGATGAACCTTGCTTTAGCTTAAATTTAGAATTGTTACTACATGTTATTAGAATAGTTTATCATGCATTGGATAGTTGTTATGCGGTATTTTGTCACGCCAAAGTGCTGAAATCAGAGTTCCCAGGCGAAATCAGAACTCTGATTGGTCTCCAGACCGATCAGAGGCCTGAGTAGTGCCACTGGATCGGTCAGCCGACCGATCCAGACGGATGCAGTACGCTACTGTATCCTCCTGGATCGGTCAGCCGACCGATCCAGCGCGATACAGTAGTATCCCGGGAGAATTCCAGGTTCCTGGATCGGTCAGCCGACCGATCCAGACATACCTGGATCGGTCTGCCGACCGATCCAGCCACACCTGGATCGGTCTGCCGACCGATCCAGTTGGGAACAGAACGCTCCCCAGCTTCGATCGATCTGTGGATCGATCGGCAGGTTTGTAGGTAGTTGGGAAGGTTAGTTTCTAGTCCCTAGCTCAGTTGGGATGTTCAGTTTCCCTCCCCTAGCATGTGTACAACTCCTAGGTACACCTAGAACATTCAGATTAGTTTTTTTAAAGGATAATAGTTAGCAAAATTTAAATTAGATCAGTTTTCCGCACAGTCAGTACAGTACAACTGTAGCGATTCGCCTTACAGCCTAGTAGTTAGAAGGCGGGTCGTTACACTGTTAGCATTCGGTTAGAACCTTTAATAGAGTAATTAGTTAGTAGAGTAATTAGACCTGCAGTTTCGTTTCTGTTGCTTTATAAAAGTACAAGCCTGAACTAGTTTTACATAGGTTTGTTTAAGATTCCAGCAAGCTTCACAAAGGCTTAAATTCCAACAAGTTTCAAATTAGTTTGTGCCACAAAAGGGGACATGAACAGCCTTGGAGTTTACTGTTTCAGTTTTAGTTTTGTTTGGCATTGTAGTTTTTCAATTGTATTGTAGTTTTAGATTTAAAGCATTCAGTTTAGTTTGTCATAGATTTATTAAGCATTTTAGCGCAGATTTGTATTAGTTTTATATGCAGATTTTCTAGTTTTCATTTGCTATTATTGAGCATGTGCAGTTTTAATTGCTATGAGTTAAGCATGATCAGTTTTCTTTATTACTAGATACACATGAGCAGTTTCTTTGGTTTTATTTGCTATTTTAATAAGCATGAACAACCATGTATTCTAGTGGGAAAACAAGAGTTCTATCAAATTCTTTTAGAAGCATTAACAAGTAAAAAGAAAGAAAAAGAAAAGAAAGAAAAGGCCAAGGCCTTAAGTAAATCCCAAGGTCAAGACTTTAGGGATTTTAGCACACAAGGTGCTTTTTAATATGCCAAGGCATTTAAAGAAGTAATTAAGATAATAAGTATTTTACTTTTAAGAAGAGGCTAGTACCCGACTTCCAAGGTTGTCGTTAAACAAATTCAGGTGTCCAATTCCAAGGTCTTGGCCCTGGTAGACCAAGGTCTGCTCTTGTAGGATTGGCGGCTCGCTACCCCAACCTATTAGGGAACGCGCATAAAATGGTACTAAGCCTGGGCCCAAGAGAAGTTGATTATTATTTTCAAGTATTAAAGTATAAATTTTAAATAAGTGAAATAAAAGAATAAGATTAGAGTAAATGAAGTAAGTTTCACTTTGTTTTAAAGATCAGCAAGTTTAGCTTTCTTTTATGCTAGCAGCTTTTACATGTTTAGTTTCATACATGTTATTTATTTGCTAGTTGATGAGCATGTTTTGCTTTATATGTTAGCATTCCAGTTAGTTTGCTTTCTTTATTAGTTTATGAGCATGAGTAGTTATACATGTTATCTTTTCTGATAGTTGATTTCTTTGCTATTTATGAGCATGAGTAGCTTTACATATTAGCATTCAGTTTTAGCATGTTTTTATTTGTATACATGCATATCGAGTTTTTGTGAGTTTGATAGCGCTCACTAAGCTTTATGCTTATAGACTGCACTTTCTCCTACTGCAGATAAAGAAAAAGGAAAGTTAATATGAAGGAAGGCGACAAGGAGATGCAAGAGGGGTGTGTGATGTCAGCACTATGGAAGTCCTAGGGATCCTTACGAATAAAATAAATTATGATTTGTTCTTTGAGTTAATTAAGTCTTTATGTGTTAAGGAAATTTGATAACTGTTTATAAGGACACTTGATACTGTGTTTGCTATTCAGTTGTGGTTGTGGATTAGTTTTCCTTTATTGTTGCTGAGTTAGATTTATTATACTGCGTGGTTGATTGTTATGTGTTCCAGCCGCTTGTGGCTGAGTATATATACTGCATGTATTGTTGAATATGGTCACCGGTACAGGGGAGACTCTGCCAAAATTTTTCGGTAGGGTTTCCATGTGGTTTTTAATCACACCGGTTAAGTAGAGTTAGTAGATAAGTAACGGTCATCTTTAGAGGGTAGTAATGGTAAGAAGGGTGGTCGTTACACACTTAGCACTCGTCCTTGCTCGACCAACCTAGACCTAGCCTTCTAGCCTCCTCCATCAGCCTTGCGTCCCTCGGATGTCTCCCCATCCTTCACATCTTGCCTTCTGGAGCTTCCATCGGCCTTGTCATTATTGTCGGGTCTTTCTTTGCCAAGAGGTCGCACCTCCAGGATTTCGTCCATTGCCAAGTCACACTTGGACTTACGTTGCCAAGACTACATGCTTGGACTTACACCGCCAAGACTCATCCTTGGACTTTCCTCCTTTGCCAAGATCACACTTGGACTTTCCTTGTTGTACCTATATCCTGTACACTCACAATACATATCAAATACAACAATAAACCTAACTTAAACTTTTGCCCAAACATCAAAACCTAGGGTACCCAGATTGCTCCAACAATCTCCTCCTTTTTGATATTTGACAACCCGTGTAAGTTAGGGAAACAATAATAATGTAAATAAATATGCAATCTACATATGCATAAATCATAGAACCTAATCCTAGACTCTCCCTTCACCTAAGCTCCCCCACAAAAGGTAAACTTCTCCCCCTTTGCTAATAAATAAGCAATCACTTCCCCTTCTCCTAAGCTCTCCCTTGAGTTAGGATTTCTTGCAAAGGTATGTAGGTTTCCGACTTAAACCTAAACTTCTCCCCCTTTGTCATACATCAAAAAAAGCTCCAATAATATCTCAATTATTGGACTCTTTGACCTCTAATGACTATAAATATCGTGTATTAATCCCCTATAAGATTACATACATGTTCCCCACTCTTTTGGTCATTTTCTAATGCTGGAAAATATTTTCAGACCGTATCTGTTGGAACCCCAAGGTTATTTTGGTGTGATCAACAAGTTAAGTTAGGCCCTGTGTGTTTTTAACCTTGTGTCTAAGTGTGCAGGAGCTTAGGAGCACAGGTAGTTGAGCGGAAGATGCAGCTAGAGAGAAGGATGACACGCGGTGCGTCCGAGGGATGAGGCGCTGCAGAAGAGTACACCGGCGGACGAGAAGGAAGCGTGCGGTGGTTCCGAGGGACGAGAAGCCGGAGTGGAAGACTGCTCGAGGAGCAAGAGACACATTTAGTGAGAAGGTCTACACGGGGTACGACCAAGGGACGAAGACTACAGATGAGTACTGTAACGACCCGCCTCCTACTAGCTAGGCTGCGAGGCCGGACCGTCACAATATGCTGTGCTAAGCTATACTTTAAGGTGCGGAAACGTGAACTAATTTAAAATTTACTAAACTCATGCCAATTGCTACTAAATCTGAACTTATGCTTTAAAGTACCCTTTTAAAGGTTGTACCTTTACTCAAAAGAGAAGATCTAGCCTTCACATATAATTAAGGACTGAACTTAAGGGTTCCCAGCTGAAACAGGTATTTCAATAGATCAGCTGATCGATTAGGATGTTCGGATCGATTCACTGATCGATTCAGGTGGCTACTGTATACAAAAGCTTTGTTTGGACCGATCGGTTGATCGATCCAGCCTTGTTAATCGATCCAGTGATCGATCCAGCACGCTACTGTGCATGAAGAATTTATGGATCGATCGGCTGATCGATCCAGCTATGACTCATCGATCCAGTGATCGATTCCAGAGCTCTCTGTTCGCGAGGCTAATTCCCCGATCGATCCAGGAATCGATTCTGGGGCTCACTGTTCACGAAATCAACTCTCAATCGATCAACCGATCGATTGAGGTCCCTCCAATCGATCGGTCGATCGATTGGAGTTTCTGATTTCGCTGCTGAACTCTGATTTTAGCATTGTTTCATGCCAAATCACATACATTAACTCTATAAACAAAAACCAAGCTACTAGACCTACCAATACATACGATTTACTGTCAAACATCGGGATAACTAGTGGATTAACCATAATCCAGTGCCTACTTTCATAACTCATAATATTAAAACATTCTAAAGATATGAAGAAATAGAAACTATAAGAAACTCAATTCTTTAACACTTGCTAATCTCCAAGAATCTTTATTCCAAGTCCTGCCACACACATCTTCACTGCATTAACCTCCAGCCTCCGCTAGTCCATCTTTCCTTTACCTTTATCTGCAGTATAAGGGAAAGAAATATCTGTAAGCTTTCGCTTAGTAAGAAACCATCTACCTCACAAAAACATGCATACGATGAAATCATGCTTTTAAAACATGCTACTTGAAATACATGTTGACATGCTGAAATTTAAATACTGAAGTTACTGATCACGTATACTAAAACATGGCATCAAAACTAAGCATGGAATATCAAGAGCTAAGCATGAACTAACACATGTATCAATAGAAAGAAGCTAAACTGATACAACACTGAGCTGAACTGAACTAAACTAATACTGAATTTAAATCATGTTCACATAACTGATTGTGAGATTTTGAAAAACTATTTATAAATATAGATCAAAATACTAAACATGCTGCTGATGGGCCCGACAATTGTACTTGCTATGCGTGCATCTCTAACTAAACCTGAGGTAGCTAATCCCGAATCTAGTAGGGTTACTAAGTTATCTAAACCTAGGGACGACTATGGGAGCCCAACCCAATGGACATTTAGTCCAGTATAGTGCCACTGCTGAAAATAAAATACTGGATATAGTTGAATTTTCTTATCTTGTTATTTCTAGGTTATCTGAACCTAGAGTTAGGTTGTCTGAACCTAGAGGCGACTGTGGAAGCCCACCCATTGGACCGTAGTCCCATAAAAGCTGTAATAAAACTGAACATGCTGTAAAAATGCTTCTATTGCATTTACTGAGCTATTAAAATGCCCACGATGGCATTTAACTGATTTACACATTTTATCGAACATATGGTGTGCACTAGTTCACACCCTACATACTAAAATTCTTCATACAACTAAACTAATGCCTAAAACCTCGAAAAAGCTACTTATACTACAGGTGAGGGGTTTCTTACCTCCTGCTCGAAGTTTCTTACAAATCTAAACGCTAGGTTTCCGGTGGAGAAGATCCCTTCGGCGATCTCCTTGTGTCTACGTGTTCTTCTCGCGGAGAGGAGTGTCCTCGTGCCTTTGATGTTGCCGGAAGATACTCCTATGGCCCTAGGGATGGAACCCTAGGTCTCCTTGAGGTTGGCGCTGAGAGATGAGGGAGAAAAAGAGAGGGTCGGCGGGTGAGGTTTGGGGGAAAAGTTTTCTCGTTTAAGAAAATAACAATTCCTCACTTAAATTCCCTATTTATATTAAGTGGGTAATCCGACCCAACTCAAATATAAATATAATTGTTCCCCTTTCCTTTCAGCATGACCCTGCTGGGTTTACTTGGTTACTAAAGCTATCTAAAGGTTACCGGACCCGATAGGTCTCGAGTTCAATTCCCGCGTAGGCTATTTTACGTTTCTATTTATTTTTGCTACTTCCGCTACTCTAAAAATTCTGTAAAAATATCCTAGAATTCTAGAAAAATCATAAAAGATTTCTAATATAATTTTGAGAATTTTTTTCGGGCGTTACAATCCCCCATACCTTATAAAAAGTCCGTCCTCGAACTTAGAACAACTCTGGATACTTCTGTCTCATACTGGCTTCTGTCTCCCAAGTTGCCTCTCCTGCTGTGTGATTGTGCCAAATAACTTTTACTAATGGTACTTCTTTGTTCCACAATTTCTTAACTACTCGGTCTATTATCAGAATAGGCCGACTGTCATAGCTGAGGTCTTCGCGGACTTGTACCGACTGGGGCTCAATCACCTGGGTGGCATCTGGGATATGCTTCTTCAGCATAGAGACATGAAATACATTGTGGATAGCTGACATTTCCTGGGGTAGCTCTAGCTCATATGCTACCTTTCCAACTCTTCTGCTGATAAGGTATGGTCCCACATATCTGGGACTCAATTTGCCCTTCTTCCCAAAATGCATTACTCCCTTCATGGGAGCTACTCTGAGGAACACTGTATCCCCAACTGAAAATTCTAAGGGTCTGCACCGTGTATCAGCATAGCTTTTCTGGCGGCTCTGAGCTGTTTCTATCCTCTGGCGGATCTGCTGTATAGCTGCTGTGGTATCTGCTACTAGATCCGTCCGAAGTTCTGGTTCTTTCTGTTCACCACTCTCATACCAGCAGATTGGAGATCTACACCTCCGCCCGTAAAGAGCCTCGTAAGGTGCCATGCCGATGGTGGCCTGATAGCTATTGTTGTATGCAAATTCTGCTAAACTCAGATATTTACACCAACTTCCCTTGAAGTCTAGGGCACATGCTCGGAGCATATCTTTGAGTACCTGATTTACTCGCTCCGTCTGACCATCTGTCTGAGGATGGAAAGTTGTACTAAATTTTAACTTAGTGCCCAATGCTGACTGTACACACTCCCAGAAGTGTGATGTGAATCTGCTGTCTCTGTCTGAAATGATGGTCCATGGGACTCCATGTAATCTAACAATCTCCTTGAGATACAACTGAGCTAGCTGTTCCATGGAGTAGGATATCCTGATGGCTAGGAAGTGGGTTGATTTAGTTAATCTATCTACTATTACCCAGATGGCGTCAAAACCGTTCGTGGTTCTGGGTAGTCCCACTATGAAGTCCATGGAAATGTCTTCCCACTTCCATTCTGGAATCTGAATAAGCTGCAGAACTCCTCCTGGTCTCTGATGTTCTGCCTTGACCCTCTGACAGGTCAGGCAGGTGCTAACATATCTAGCGATGTCTCTCTTCATCCCAAGCCACCAAAAATGTTTCTTCAAGTCCTGGTACATCTTGGTGGAGCTAGGATGCATCACATAGGGAGTCCTGTGAGCCTCATCTAAAATCTTTCTTCGTAGTTCCTCCTGATCTGGAACACATAGTCTGTCACCGAAATATACTGCCCCACTATCAGCTATTCTGAACTCTCCACTTTCTAGTTCTGCTATCCCTTGCTTGATTTTTTGAATTTCAGGAGCCTGTTCCTGAGCTATCTGGATGTCACCAAACAAGGTGGATTCTAACGTCATAGTAGAGAGCTGTCCCACTATAAGTTCGAGACTGAAATCCGTGATCTCTTTTTGTAGGGGCGGTGACATGGCTGCTAGGGATAGTAAGGTGACGCTGGACTTCCTGCTAAGTGCATCTGCCACCTTATTGGCTTTTCCTGGGTGATAGAGGATGTCTATGTTGTAGTCTTTGACCAGCTCTAGCCATCTGCGCTGTCGCATATTCAGATCCTTCTGAGTGAAGAAATACTTCAGACTCTGATGATCTGTATACACTCTACACTGAGCTCCATACAAGTAATGTCTCCAAATTTTGAGAGCGAACACAACTGCTGCAAGCTCAAGATCATGAGTAGGATAGTTCCTCTCATAGTCCTTGAGTTGTCTGGAGGCGTAGGCGATTACCTTGCCATGTTGCATCAGTACTGCTCCTAGTCCCAATTTAAAGGCATCACTATAAATGTCAAAACTGCAGGTGTTTTCTGGTAGAGTCAAAATGGGAGCACTGGTCAATCTCCTCTTTAGCTCACTGAAGCTGTTCTCACAGTCTTCCGTCCACTGAAATTTTCTATTCTTCCTGGTGAGAGCTGTCAACGGGGAGGCTATTCTGGAGAAATCCTCTACAAATTTTTTGTAATAACCTGCTAGTCCCAGAAAGCTTCTGATTTCACTAGCGTTCTTGGGTCTTTCCCAGTTACTCACAGCTTCTATTTTACTGGGGTCTACCATGACACCATCCTTTGAGATGATGTGACCCAGGAAGGACACTTGATCTAACCAAAATTCACATTTCGTGAACTTGGCGTACAGCTGGTTCTGCTGAAGGGTCTGCAATACTATTTTCAGGTGCTCTGCGTGTTCTTCTTGAGTTCCTGAATAGATAAGAATGTCATCGATAAACACAATAACAAATCTATCTAGGTAGTCCCTGAATACTCTATTCATGAGGTCCATGAAAGTAGCTGGGGCATTTGTCATGCCAAAGGGCATGACTACGAACTCGTAACATCCGTATCTAGTCCTGAATGCTGTCTTGGGTATATCCCCTTCTTTAACTTTCACCTGATGATAACCTGATCTGAGGTCTATCTTAGAGAATACTGCTGCTCCCTTTAGCTGATCGAACAGGTCATCTATTCTGGGAAGAGGATACTTGTTCTTGATCGTGACTTGGTTCAGTGCTCTGTATACATAGGCGCATGCTCCCGTCCTTCTTCTTCACGAACAATACAGGCGCTCCCCATGGTGAGTGACTAGGACGTATGAAGCCCTTGTCAAGCAACTCCTGTAGTTGCTCATGAAGTTCCTTCAGTTCTGCTGGAGCCATGCGGTAAGGCGCTTTGGAGATAGGATTCGTACCAGGAATGAGTTCTATCTCGAATTCAATCTCCCTGTCGGGTGCTAGGCCTGGTAACTCCTCAGGGAAGACTGCTGGGTAGTCACATACAACTCAGACCTCTTCTAGCTTTTGGTCCTTGTCCTGACTAGTATCGACTACATGTGCTAGGAATCTCGTACATCCTGAATCCATTAATTTCTGTGATTTTAGAGCTGAGAGAAATTTCTTGGCCTTTCTCTTTGGTTCTCCGATGTACTCGAACTGTACTTCTGCTTCAGGTTGGAATAAGACTTTCTGTTTACGGCACTCTATAGAGGCACCGTATCTGATCAGGAAGTCCATTCCAAGGATGACATCATAATCAGTCATATCTAGCACTATCAGATCACAAAAGAGTTCTCTGTCTGCTATAATGACTGGCACTGCTCTGAGCCAGTGCGTGGATTTCATAATTTCTCCTGAAGGTAACGTTGTCAAAAACTGACCACTGAGTACCTCTGGAGGTATCGCTATCTTTTCGACGAACGCCCTGGATATATAAGAATGGGTTGCCCCAGTATCGAATAAGATAGTTGCACTTTGCTGTAAAATACTAATCTGACCTGAAACAACTGTCGAGGCATTCGCTACGTCCTCTCTGGTGAGTGAGTAGATCCTCGCATTGGTCGTAACTGAAGGGGCTTCTAGTCTGCCCTGGCTGATGTGTGGACCATCTAAAGCGGCCTGCATCTGATGTAACTAAGCTGGCTGGCCTCCGTACTGAATCGGCTGTGGTTGAGGAAGACTAGTCTTATTTGGGCACTGCTTAGCCATATGCCCTTCCTGTCCACACTCAAAGCATCCCCGTGTGCCCTTACGACAAACTCCAGGGTGGAATATCCCACAAGTAGCACATTTGGGATAACTAGGCTGTTTACTAGCTGGTCCTCCTTTTGGGTAACTCCCTGGTTTGCGTTTGTTGCTGGAGTTCCCTTTCCAGTTAGAGCTGTGGGAGCTGTGGCCCTGGTGTTTCTGAGTACCTGAGCCTTCTTGACCTTTGGACTCTGAGAGGACTTGCTTTTGCTGTTTGATATTATTCTGGTAGTGCTCGGTGGTCAAAACACTGCTTACTAGTTCTTCAGTGGTTTGCGGCCTATGGACGCCGCTGGTCACGTTCATTGCTATTTCCGGTCTTAGCATCTTGAGCATCAACCAGACTCATTCTTTTTCAGTGCTGACTAACTCAGGGCATAGACGAGCCAATCTGTTGAATTTCTTCACGGCTTCCTCCACTGAAAGGTTGCCCTGGCGAAATTCAGTGAACTCGTCGTAGTGGCGGTTCGTGACCCGCATGTGGAAAACTCCTTGAAGAACTCCTTTTCGAAGTCAGCCCATGTCATCTGGTTTACTGGGCACTTCGCTCTGATTCTCTCCCACCACATGCGTGCATCCCCTACTAGGCAGAAGGAGGCGCACTTCACCTTCTCATGTTCTGGCTAGTCCAGAAGCTCCATCGTACTCTCCAGTGTTTTGAACCAGACCTGCGCATCCCATGGTTCACTGGTGCCTGAGAAATTCTCTGGCTTGACTTTCTGCCACTGGATCAGATATGCTTCTCTCTGTGTTCCTGCTGGGGCTACTGGTGCTGTAGGTGGGACTGGTAGAACCTCTATAACTACTCGAGTTGCTAAGTTAGGTTCCGGAGTGACAGTGGGGGTGTTCTGCTGATTAGCCCTTAAAGTAGCTATCTCTTGTTGCTGTTCAGCTAGTTGCTGTTGTAACTGAGCCACTACTGTTGTAAGGTCTGGGGGAGGTACTGAACTGCCTGCCTCTTGCTGGGGCTCAGTAGCTGGTGTCCTTCTAGCTAGGCGTCCTCGTACCATTTTCTAAAGAGATAGAGGACATACATGACTAAGGCAATCATGTTTATATAACTACTACCACTATCATGTTAGGTACTATCATCAATTAACATGCTACAGTATCTATAAACATGAAAGAAAGAACATAATAAAGTGAGAGACGTTTCTTACTTGGAAGCTGCAGGTTCAATGCTGATGTGTGTGTCGGAAGTATGGAACTTCTGCTCTGATACCACTCTGTAACGACCTGCCTCCTACTAGCTAGGCTGCGAGGCCGGACCGTCACAATATGTTGTGCTAAGCTATACTTTAAGGTGCGGAAACGTGAACTAATTTAAAATTTACTAAACTCATGCCAATTGCTACTAAATCTGAACTTATGCTTTAAAGTACCCTTTTAAAGGTTGTACCTTTACTCAAAAGAGAAGATCTAGCCTTCACATATAATTAAGGACTGAACTTAAGGGTTCCCAGCTGAAACAGGCATTTCAATCGATCAGCTGATCGATTGGGATGTTCGGATCGATTCACTGAACGATTCAGGTGGCTACTGTATACAAAAGCTTTGTTTGGATCGATCGGTTGATCGATCCAGCCTTGTTAATCGATCCAGTGATCGATCCAGCATGCTACTATGCATGAAGAATTTATGGATCGATCGGTTGATCGATCCAGCTATGACTCATCAATCCAGTGATCGATTCCAGAGCTCTCTGTTCGCGAGGCTAATTCCCCGATCGATCCAGGAATCGATTCCGGGGCTCACTGTTCGCGAAATCAACTCTCAATCGATCAACCGATCGATTGAGGTCCCTCCAATCGATCGATCGATCGATTGGAGTTTCTGATTTCGCTGCTGAACTCTAATTTCAGCACTGTTTCATGCCAAATCACATACATTAACTCTATAAACAAAAACCAAGCTACTAGACCTACCAATACATACGATTTACTGTCAAACATCGGGATAACTAGCGGATTAACCATAATCCAGTGCCTACTTTCATAACTCATAATATTAAAACATTCTAAAGATATGAAGAAATAGAAACTATAAGAAACTCAATTCTTTAACACTTGCTAATCTCCAAGAATCTTTATTCCAAGTCCTGCCACACACATCTTCACTGTATTGACCTCCAGCCTCCGCTAGTCCATCTTTCCTTTACCTTTATCTGCAGTATAAGGGAAAGAAATATCTGTAAGCTTTCGCTTAGTAAGAAACCATCTACCTCACAAAAACATGCATACGATGAAATCATGCTTTTAAAACATGCTACTTGAAATACATGTTGACATGCTGAAATTTAAATACTGAAGTTACTGATCATGTATACTAAAACATGGCATCAAAACTAAGCATGGAATATCAAGAGCTAAGCATGAACTAACACATGTATCAATAGAAAGAAGCTAAACTGATACAACACTGAGCTGAACTGAACTAAACTAATACTGAATTTAAATCATGTTCACATAACTGATTGTGAGATTTTGAAAAACTATTTATAAATATAGATCAAAATACTAAACATGTTGCTGATGGGCCCGACAACTGTACTTGTCATGCGTGCATCCCTAACTAAACCTGAGGTAGCTAGTCCCGAATCTAGTAGGGTTACTAGGTTATCTAAACCTAGGGACGACTATGGGAGCCCAACCCAATGGACATCTAGTCCAGTACAGTGCCACTGCTGAAAATAAAATACTGGATATAGCTGAATTTTCTTATCTTGTTATTTCTAGGTTATCTGAACCTAGAGCTAGGTTGTCTGAACCTAGAGGCGACTGTGGGAGCCCACCCATTGGACCGTAGTCCCATAAAAGCTGTAATAAAACTGAACATGCTGTAAAATGCTTCTATTGCATTTACTGAGCTATTAAAATGCCCACGGTGGCATTTAACTGATTTACACATTTTATCGAACATATGGTGTGCACTAGTTCACACCCTACATACTAAAATTCTTCATACAACTAAACTAATGCCTAAAACCTCGAAAAAGCTACTTATACTACAGGTGAGGGGTTTCTTACCTCCTGCTCGAAGTTTCTTACAAATCTAAACGCTAGGTTTCCGGTGGAGAAGATCCCTTCGGCGATCTCCTTGTGTCTACGTGTTCCTCTCACGGAGAGGAGCATCCTCGTGCCTTTAATGTTGCCGGAAGATACTCCTATGGCCCTAGGGATGGAACCCTAGGTCTCCTTGAGGTTGGCGCCGAGAGATGAGGGAGAAAAAGAGAGGGTCGGCGGGTGAGGTTTGGGGGAAAAGTTTTCTCGTTTAAGAAAATAACAATTCCTCACTTAAATTCCCTATTTATATTAAGTGGGTAATCCGACCCAACTTAAATATAAATATAATTGTTCCCCTTTCCTTTCAGCACGGCCCTGCTGGGTTCACTTGGTTACTAAAGCTATCTAAAGGTTACCGGACCCGATAGGTCTCGGGTTCAATTCCCGCGTAGGCTATTTTACGTTTCTATTTATTTTTGCTACTTCCGCTACTCTAAAAATTCTGTAAAAATATCCTAGAATTCTAGAAAAATCATAGAAGATTGCTAATATAATTTTGAGAATTTTTTTCGGGCGTTACAAGTACGCTGGCAGATGAGAAGGAAGCATGCGATGATTTTGAGGGACGAGAAGCCGGAGCGAAAGCCTGCTCGAGAAGACCGGAAGTTGGGTTTGGGTAAGCCCTATTCCGGATAGTAGATATCACCCAAGAGAGCAAAAGACTCGGTCTGAGGCAAACAGAGCCGGAACAGAAGACTCGAGCTGAAAAAAGTCAACGAGGTTGACTTTCTCAGCTGGAGCGCTCGGAATTGTCCGGGGCGCCGGAACC
This sequence comes from Zingiber officinale, assembly GCF_018446385.1. Lineage (NCBI taxonomy): Eukaryota > Viridiplantae > Streptophyta > Magnoliopsida > Zingiberales > Zingiberaceae > Zingiber > Zingiber officinale. The sequence goes on along the minus strand of NC_055987.1, from coordinate 59,705,782 downwards.
CTTCCAGGCGCCCGGAGTTGACTTTTGACTAGATCGCGTCAATCGTGATATGAACATTGGGGGATAAAGTTTTATCCCCCCCCCCCCCAGGGCACTCGGAACCCCTTCGGGGCACTCCGACCAAGGCTATAAATATAGCCTTGTTCCAGAACTTTTCATCAACTCAGAAATTGGAATTCCAACACTTGTGTGCTTCTTTTATTTTGCGCTTTCATTGCTGTAAGAGGCTACTCCGCCTGAAGGAGATATTCTAGTGTGATATCTTCCTTGGATTAACAATCTCCCCGGTTGTAACCAAGTTAACATCTGGTGCCTCTTCTTTTTCTGCTTTAATTTATTGCTTTCTTAATTTATGCAAGTGTTAGTTTAAGAAAGTTCGAGAAAGGTTGTGTTTTTTATTTTCAGGCTATTCAACCCCCCTTCTAGCCGGTCGTCGCGGTGCAACAAGTGGTATCAGAGCCAAGGCGCTTTAGGAGGACTAACCTCTGAACGAAGCAAGGAGATAATAGCCGAACCAAGTATCTACCCGCCGAAGTTCGAAGGGGAATTTGCTAGCTTGAAAAAGCGAATGCTGGTATTCTTTAAAACTGATTTTGATTTAATGTTAATTATGGAGTTCAGCTTTACAGCACCAGAAGATAAGGAGAAATACCACTGGATGAAAAAGGAGCAGGTCGACTACGTGGCAAATGGCAAAGCTGAGTACCATCTACTAACCGTTCTTCCGCCACAAGAAGTCAATCGGATCAGCAACTATGACTCTGCGAAGGACTTTAGGAGAAGTTCCTTAAACTGCATGAAGGAATGTCCGAAGATAAGCTCCTGAAATGGGATCTACTTCGTAATCAGCTCACCAGCCTGCAACTTAGAGAAGATGAGACAGTTGCACATCTGCACTCAAGAATTAAAGAAATCATCACCGGACTATCGAATCTCGGAGAAAAGGTAAGTAACCGAGATTCGCTAAGGTACATGCTAAATTCTTTTCCAAGAAATTCAAAATGGGCGTCACTAGTAGATGCCTTTTATATTTCAAAAGACTTAGAAAAAATTTCATTAGAATAATTCTTTTCTATATTTGAAGTGCACGAATCAAGATGTGCAGGTTTGAAGGAGCCCAAACACAACGTCTCCCTTAAAGCATCGAGAGACAAACCTAAGCCGGAGTCTTCTCTCAACGACGAGGAAATGGTAATGATGGTAATATGGTTTAAAAAAACTTTATAAATCAAGAACCTCTAACCATCCGCAAGGTAAAAAAAAAGGATGATCCGCTGCTACCACTGCGACGAAGAAGGGCACGTCAAGGACAACTGCCCCAAGCTAAAGAACAAGGATAAAGATAAAGGTAAGAAGCATGTTCAAAAACGTAAAGCATTAAAAGCGACGTGGGACGTGTTAGAGTGTATACTGAAAGCCTAAGCTTTTGTAGATATTTATTTTGAATAAAAGAATCACATTAGTCAAATTATCTATATTTATTTATATTTGTTCAATTAATTTATATTGTAGATAGCATACTATGTGGTGTCACATATAGAAGATAATGTTATCAGTACCTTATAAATTATAAACAGTAGCTCACGACCAAGATGGAAAGGAACAAACCATTGGAAGGTCGTAGTGTAATTAGGTATTAGTTTATCTTAACTATATAATTACACTAGTACACTTAGAGTGTATTGAGTAGGACCATCAGAGGTCGTTTCTTTTATACTGATTTTATAAAGGAACAAAGACCTCAGTTATTATGGAAGTGTGTGCTCTTAATCCTAATATAATAACAAGCACATATATTTGATATATATTTCTTTAATTTATCAATGGGTGAGATTTAGTTCGATAAATCAATAAGCCCGATAAGTTGGGAAATGATATCACTTATAGTGTGTGTTGTTGATTATAGAAGGAAATTGTGTCCTAATGATCTAGGTTGATAATGTCCCCAAGAGGAGCTCATAAGGATTGTCATGTTAAACCCTGCAGGTGGACTTAGTCCGACATGACGATAAGGTTGAGTGGTACTACTCTTAGACTAAGATATTAATTAAATGAGTTGTCAGTAACTCACTTAATTAGTGGGCATTCGACATCTTAAACACAGGGAGACTAACACACTCATAATAAGAAGGAGCCCAAAAATGTAATTTGGGATTGATGCGGTAGTTCAATAATAGTTCTCTAGTGGAATGAATTATTATTGATAAAATTAAGTTGTGTGTTCGGGGCGAACACGGGATGCTTAATTTTATCGGGAGACCAAAACTAATTCCTCCTCTTGGTCCCTATCGTAGCCTCTTAGTTATAGAGTAATATACCCACCTATACCCTGTTAGGATGTACACTAAAAGCCTAGCTTTTGGTATAAACATTTATCTAGAAATAAGAATCACATTGGTCAAATGGGTACATTTATGATAAATGTAGTTGTTCAATTAATTTATATTGTAGATAACATGGTGTGTGGTGTCACACACAGAGGATCATGTTATCAGTATCTTATAAATTATAAACAGTAGCTCACGACCAAGATGGAAAGGAACAAACCATTGGAAGGTCGTAGTGTAATTAAGTATTAGTTTATCTTAACTATATAATTACACTAGTACACTTAGAGTGTATTGAGTAGGACCATTAGAGGTCGTTTCTTTTATACTGACTTTATAAAGGAACAAAGACCTCAGTTATTATGGAAGTGTGTGCTCTTAATCCTAATATAATAACAAGCACATATATTTGATATATATTTCTTTAATTTATCAATGGGTGAGATTTAGTTCGATAAATCAATAAGCCCGATAAGTTGGGAAATGATATCACTTATAGTGTGTGTTGTTGATTATAGAAGGAAACTGTGTCCTAGTAATCTAGGTTGAGAATGTCCCCAAGAGGAGCTCATAAGGATTGTCATGTTAAACCCTGTAGGTGGACTTAGTCCGACATGATGATAAGGTTGAGTGGTACTACTCTTGGACTAAGATATTAATTAAATGAGTTGTCAGTAACTCACTTAATTAGTGGACATTCGACATCTTAAACATAGGGAGACTAACACACTCATAATAAGAAGGAGCCCAAAAATGTAATTTGGGATTGGTGTGGTAGTTCAATGATAGTTCTCTAGTGGAATGAATTATTATTGATAAAATTAAGTTGTGTGTTCGGGGCGAACATGGGATGCTTAATTTTATCGGGAGACCAAAACCAATTCCTCCTCTCGGTCTCTATCGTAGCCTCTTAATTATAGAGTACTATATCCACCTATACCCACCTTCTTACCCATCCTATAGGGGACAGCCAAGCTAGCTTGGAGACCAAGCTAGGGCCGGCCATAGGTAGGTTCATGGGTGAATTCATGTGGCCGGCCCTAGCTTGAACTCAAGCTTAGGTGGCCGACCCTATTAAAATAAAAAGGAATTTTAATTTTAAAAATTTTCTTATGCGGATAGCATGATTTAAAAGAGAGTTTATAATTTAAATCTTTCCTTTTATAAGATTCTACAAAAGATTAAGAGAAGAGCTAAATCTCTTTCCTTATTTGTAGATTAAAAGGTTGATTTTAATTTTGGTAAAAACTTTCCTTTTAATCATGTTCATGATTTAAAAGAAAGTTTAAAAAATTAAAAATTTTTTTTTATTAGTTTCTACAAAAGATTAAGAAAAGATTTAATATCTTTCCTTATTTGTATATTGAAATGAGACTTTAATTTTTAGAGATAACTTTCCTTTTTGAAAATTATCCACATGTTTAAAAGAATGATTTTAATTTATAAAATTTCCTTTTTATTGACCAATTATGAAGGGATTAAAATTATTGGAGAAATTTTTATAAATTTTTGGAAACAAATTAGGAAGTTTTAATTTTTATTTTAATTAAAACTCTCCTTGTTTTGAGGAAAGAGGTGGCCGGCCATTGCAATTGAAAAAAGAAAATTGTTTTAATTAAAATAATTTTTCTTTTTCATGGCAAAGGAATTAAGGAAATTTTTATTTAAATTTCCTTATTTGCCAAGACCAAAGATTATAAAAGAGGGGGTAGAGGTGCCTTCAGTTGAAACGACTCTATTCTTTTCTTCCTCTCTTTTCTTCCTAGGTGTGGCCGACCCCTAGAGTTTCCCCTTTCCCTTCTCTCTTCTACTTCTTGTGGCCGAGACTTCATCACCTCTTGGAGACATAGAAGTGGCCGGATCTAGCTTGGATAAAAAGAGAGAAAGGAGGCTTGTTTTTTGCATCCCTTGGAGCTTGGTTGGTGGAAAAAGATCTTCATCCTTTGGAAGTTTTTGCTTGGCTGAAACTTGAAGGAAGGAAGAAGAAGGTGCCTTGGTGGTTCTCATCTCGGAAGATCATTGCCCACACAATGTCCGAGGTTAGAAGAGGAATACGGTAGAAGATCAAGAGGTCATTGAAAGTTCACAAAGAAAGGTATAACTAGTAATTATTTTCCGCATCATACTAGTTTTATTTCTTTGTAAAAATACCAAATACAAGAGGCATGTGATTCTAGATTTTGAATTAGTTTTCGATGTTGTGTTCTTTTGTTTTCTTTTCAAACTTGTGCTTCGATTATTCTTTTTGGTTAACCTAGAGTCATTTAAGGAAATTAAATATCAACTTTCCTTAAAAGGCTTTGTCTAGGCGGTGGTAGTTGCTCTCATATCCAAGAAGGTCATGTGCCTCGTCATGCAGTCCTGGAAGCCAAATTTGGAAATTAATATTTAATCAACTTTGTGACCTAGGTGATTTGGATTGAACGTGTTAAGTTCCGCAGGAGATCCAAATCTAAACCTAAAAGAATATATAAGTTAAACTTGGGATCAAACATGTTAAGTTTCGCAGGCGATCCAAGTTTAATTTAAAAGAACACATGGTAGCTAGGAAAGGTTCAGATCTTGTACAAAATTTTTGTACAGAGGAACCATTAGATTTTCCGAGTAGCAACCAACATACCCACCTTCATACCCATGTTGTAGGGGCCGGCCAAACTAGCTTGAGAACCAAGCTAGGGTCGGCCAAGCCTTGGTCCATGGGTGGCCGACCCTAGCTTGAACACAAGCTTAGGTGGCCGGCCCTATTAAAATAGAAAAGAATTTTAATTTAAAATTTTTCTTATGTGGAAGATATAATTTAAAAGAGAGATTAAAAATTAAAATATCTCTTTTATAAGTTTCTACAAAAGATTAAAGAAAGAGATTAAATCTCTTTCCTTATTTGTAGATTGAAAGGATATTTTATTTTTCTTCTTTGTAAATTATTCACATGTTGAAAAATTAAAATTATAGAAATTTCTTTTTATCAACCATGAAGGGATTTTAAAGGGAAATTTTATTTTTTAAAATCTCCGGAAATAAATAAGGAATTTTAATTGGTTGATTGAAAATTGCCTTATTTGCTCTTCCATGAGGTGGCCGACCATGACATAGGTTATTAGGAAATTTTATTTAATTTTTCTTAATTAATTCATGTCAAGGAAAGTTAATGAAATTTTATTGTAATTAAATTTCCTTATTTGCCAAAGCTAAGGATTATAAAAGAGGGGGGTTGGGTGCCTTCAAGGTGAACAACCTCTATTCTATTTTCTCCCTCTTTTCTTCCTTGGTATGGTCGGCCCCTTCAAGTTCTCTCCTCTCCTTGGTGTGGCCGAACCTCTCATCTTCCTTGGAGATCAAGTGGTGGCCGGATTTTAGCTTGGAGAAGAAGGAGAGAAAGCTTGCATCCCTTGGAGCTTGGTTGGTGGAAAAAGATCTTCATCCTTTGGAAGCTTTGTGCTTGGCCGAAACTTGAAGGAAGGAGAAGAAGGTGCTAGGTGGTCCTAGTCTCGGAAGATCGTTGCCCACACAACGTCCGAGATTAGAAGAGGAATACGGTAGAAGATCTAGAGGTCATTATTCACAAAGAATGGTATAACTAATAATAGTTTTTCCGCATCATGTTAGTTTTTGTTTCTTTGTAAAAATACCAAATACAAGAGGCATGCGATTCTAGTTTTTTGAAGTTGTGTTCTTTTGATTTTTCTTTTCCTTGTGATTTGATTGTTCTTAGTGGTTAACCTAGGGTTACTATGGGAAAGTTAAATATTTAATTTCCATAAAAGGCTTTGTCTAGTCGGTGGTGGTTGCTCTCATATCCAAGAAGGTCATGTACCTTGCCATGTAGTACTGGAAGCCGATTTTGGAAATAGATATTTAATTTTCTTCGTGACCTAGGTGATTTGGATCGAACGTGTTAAGTTCCACAGGAGATCCAAGTCTAAACCTAAAAGAACAAATAAATTAAACTTAGGATCAAACGTGTTAAGTTCCGCAGGCGATCCAAGTTTAATTTAAAAGAACACATGGTAGCTAGGAAAAAGGTTCAGACCTTTGTACAAAATTTTTGTACAGTGGAACCGATAGGTTTTTTGAGTAGCAACCAACAATTGGTATCAGAGCTAGGGTTTTGCCTCTGTGTATTTGGTATTAGTTTAATTATGCACATGTCATACATAATTTAGGTAAGATAATAGTAGAATGTGCTAACTTTGTGGATGCAGGATCCAACTATTATGTCTTATAGTTATTATGTGTGTGATTGGACTCTTGGACATGTCAAGGGCATTTTATTATGTGTGCATGATTGTATTATATAATACAGTAGGAGCTGTATTTAGTTTTATTAGGATTTTATTTTTTGATCTAGATACATGTACATTCCTTCGAGGAATATAGGATCGAAAAATGTAAAATTATATTTGTGTCGCGGATCGAATCTTGCAAGGCGTGGAACCTTTTAAGGACCAGAGGTGCAGCGGAACAAGGAACAAGATGGATGCGACAACTAGACCCGATGGCGGTGGCCAAAAATGACAGCAGCTAGGGATGGCAACACACGAAGAACAACAATAGATAAAAGTCATAATAGTTGAAAATTAGTTTTTCTATTTATTGCTTTTATATTGTGTTGTGTGTGCTTGTTAGTATGCATGTTAAGTAGGCTAGCATAGTCAAAATTCCTCACTTTAAATAACTAAGTTGGAGAGAGATTTTAAATAAATTCCACGGTCTCCATTACTGGTTTGTAAGTGATGCAAACAAACTTGTGCGTTGGCTCTGAGTGCCTTCCTCCATATCGGATGAGTTTGTTTGTGGATCACTAGAACAAACTTCCATTTTGGATGACTATAGGAAATTAATTAAGAGCGTGTGATCTTCCCCATCGGAAGGGGCACAATCTTATTAATGGACTTAGTGTCAAGTAATGGTATACACTTAGGCACGTCTAATAATATCCTCCCCATCGGAGTCGCTGCTATTATTCGTGTGACCAAAGGACACCAACTATTAATTTTATTTGTCAAAAAGTTAGGTTGACAAGATAATAAAATTAATGGGTTAAACCCTCCTTTTACAAATGTTGAATTTGTATACGTCCACACTATCGTGGCATACAAAATTCACGGTGTTTTGAGGTGTTGGTTAATTTAAAATAGTATTGTTTGAGGAATCAATATTATTCTAAATTTAGAGTTCTGACCAAAAGTTATTTGTGATTCTTAGGATGACTTTCTGTTAGTTAGAGCCCTAGAGCGAATCATTTGATGATTGTATGGACTCATTGTATCATATTCTTGTATATTAATAAAGGCATTTGTTTGGTTATTATACTTATTTGTATTAGTGCCAAATAGACTAAGTATAATAGCGTCCTTGAGTAGAAGGTTCATACCTATATCAATCGATTAGTTGAATCGATAGTGAGATGATATAGGGAACACTACTCTAAATCATTCCTAGTCGAGTATTAACATTCAGGGACAATGTTAATGCAATAAGACTGGCATGTAGGTCAGCTCGATGACTTGATCTCACAAGTCATGGATATAGAGATATCATGCTGACACATGGGTATACATTGGAGAATGTATACTGAATGACCCGCCATGAGAAAGTATCATGGATCGTTATATGAGTGTCATATACTTTCTCATGTGGCTATTAGTATGACTATTAGTCCTTAGACCTGAAGTCACCATGGATCCCTACATAAGGAGTTATGTACTTTAGTTTCGTCAAACGTCACCCGTAACTGGGTGGACTATAAAGGCGATTACTGGGTATGTAACGAATTATGCAGAAGGATGTGAGTGATGTAGATGGGATCTATCCCTCCCATATGACGGGAGCGACATCGCTATTCTTGATAGAGTGAGACCACGAAGTGCATGGCCATGCCCAAATGAGTCAACATTAGATGTTGAGCTCATTTGATCGAGTGAGTCTACTTGGAGTTCAAGATTTAGATTGATTAGAGGATGACACGGTCTATGCCTCACATTAATCAATCTAGATGTCTAGGATAGAAGGACACTTGTCACATATTGTGAGGAGTCACAATTAGTAGTCACAAGGTGATGTTGGATCTCAACATTCTTGTAACTTGGGTAGCAATGATGTATTACTAGATGCCGCTCATTGCTTATGTTTCTAAAGGAGTTTAGAAATATTGCCAACGTTACAAGAACCTATTGGGTCACACACAAAGAACAAGTGGATGGAGATTAGGTTCATATGATGAACCAATTGGATTAGGTTCATGTGATGAACCAAATTGGATTAAGAGTAATCCAAATTGGGCTAATTGAGTTAGACTCAAGTTGATTCATGTGTTCAATGAGTCTAATTTGGATTATGACTCATTGAATCAATTTAATTAAATGAATTAGATTCATTATATTAAGTTGGCTTGAATCAAATGGTTAGATTAGATCAACCATGAGAGAGATTTGGTCAAGTTTGACTTGATTTGAGAAGGAAGATCAAAGGTCAATTTTGAATTGACCATTTGCCACCTCATTTGTGAGTTGGCATAAGGTGGACCATTGATGATGCTCCACATCATCATGGTTGCACATGTGTGTGACACCTCATGGAGGTTACAAATCCCTCTTTAATGGCCACATTAAATGGGAAGGGGTTACACACACATGAAGGAGAGTGAATGCAATTCATTCTCATTCATTCCATCTTCTTCCTCCTTAGCTCTCTCTTGCTTTCTCCTCTCTTTTGGTCGTGGGTTCCATGAAGGGAGAGAAGGTGGTTGAGTTGTATTCCAAGAGAAGAAAGAAAGGGTGAAGGTCACAAAAGAGGAGACTACTTCTTGAGTGTAAGAGTTTCCTTTCTTCTTTCTTTTTCCCTCCATTTAAATCCTATCCGAGAGCTCTAGAAAGTGCTAGCACACTTGGGGCTCTCTTCTCCATCCTTTGAGTGTGAGAGACACTCCTTGTTCGTGTGGATATCACTAGAGAAGTATCTACCTTGATACTTTGGAGATCCGACAAGTACCTTGGACGAGCGGGATTTTGCAAGGGCACGCATCGAAGGTAAAATGGTTTTTCCTTTGTAGATCTACTGTAGATCGTAGTATAAAACTCGTATTTGTGTTTTCGAAATTTTTCCTTGCACGGATCTACGGCTTTGGGTGATTCGGGGTTTCCGCGACGCGAAAAGCGATTTTCGCGGTCCGAAAAACCCAACACTTTCAACCCACTAGCCATCATACTAAAAGAGAACAGACTTACTGGTCCTAACTACATAGATTGGAAAAGGAACCTGGGCATTATTCTTACTACTGAAAGCTATAAGTTTGTACTGACTGAGCCTTGCCTTGATGCACCCACTGGTGAATCTACCCAAGAGGAGATTGAATATCATAAGAAATGGGTAAAAGTAGATGAGATGGTGCGGTGTTACATTTTAGCTTCAATGTCAAATGTATTGCAACATCAGCATCAAGATTTACCAACAGCTTATGATATTATGAATAATCTCAAGGAACTCTTTGGTCACCAGGATCGGGCCTCTAGGCAAGAAGCCATGAGAAAGATAATGACAGCCACCATGCAAGAGGGTACTCCTGTGAGGGATCATATCCTAAAGATGATGGCTTATCTAAATGAAATACAAATCCTTGGAGGAGAAATTGATGGGGAAACCCAGATCGATATGATCCTCCAAACGCTACCTAGAAGTTTTGAGCAATTCTGCCTAAATTACAATATGAATAAAAGGGTATATTCATTGGTGGAACTACTGACAGAACTTCAGGCAGCAGAAGGTTTGTTTCGTCACAATTCTCAGATTCACTATGCTGAAAATGGTTCTACTTCTAAACCGAAAGGAAAGAAGAAGAAGAAGAAACAAGTTAGCTCAGCAAAGAAGGTGAATAAATCTCAGAGTACAGGACCTAAAGCTGGAGTGAAGAAGTCGAAGGGCAAGTGCTTCATCTGCAAGCAGTCAGGGCATTGGAAGGCGGATTGTCCTCGTAGGAATCAAAACAACAAAGGTATATCTCATGCTCTGGTTGTTGAAACATGTTTAGCGGTGTTATCTACCAGCACCTGGTGTGTAGATACGGGAGCCACTGATCATGTCTGTAATTCTTTGCAGGGGTTCCAGGAAACCCGACGACTGTATGAAGGAGAGATAACCATCTACATGGGCAATGCTACTAAGGTGGCGGCTGTTGCAGTGGGAGACGTCTACTTATCTTTTGATAGGAATAGAAAATTGGTTTTAAGAAATTGTCTTTATGTACCCAGTTTTAGAAAGAATTTAATTTCAGTTTCTAAACTGTATTTGGATGGATATTCTGTTTCCTTTAATAACAATGTAGTTATAAAGAGAAATAAAGTGATTATCTGTTCTGGTGCATTAGTTGGCAATTTATATACTTTAAATCCAATTTCTCCCACAAAGCAAAATATGAAAATTTATAACACATCTTCTAACACTAATAAGAGAAAACAACCTTCGGAAATGAACCAAGCGTATCTTTGGCATCTAAGGCTTGGACATATTAACTTAAGTAGGATTCAAAGGCTTATAGTTGATGGACTATTGGGTTCATTAGAGTTGGAAAATTTTCCAACTTGTGAATCTTGCTTGGAAGGTAAAATGACCAAGAGGCCTTTTAAGGCCAAGGGGTATAGAGCCAAAGAAGCGTTAGAATTGGTTCATTCTAATTTGTGTGGTCCTATGTCTATCCAGGCGAGAGGTGGTTTTGAATATTTTATCTCTTTTATAGATGATTATTCAAGATACGGATACATTTACCTAATGCGTCGCAAGTCCGAGTGCTTTGATAAGTTCAAAGAGTACAATGCTGATGTGGAGAAACGACTAGGTAAAAGTATCAAGACACTATGGTCTGATCGTGGTGGCGAATTCCTCTTAGGAGAGTTTAGGAATTACTTATCAGAGGCTGGGATTCAATCCCAATTGTCCGCACCTGGTACACCCCAATAGAATAGTGTGGCAGAACGAAGGAACATGACTCTTATGGAGATGGTTAGATCAATGATGAGTTATTCAGAATTACCAAATTCATTTTGGAGATACACTCTGGAAATGGCAGCGCACATTCTGAACTTAGTACCTTCTAAATCAGTATCTTCTACTCCCACAGAATTGTGGAATGGGCGAAAACCCAGTCTAAGACATATTTGGATTTGGGGTAGTCCAGCACATGTGCTGAAACCAGATGCTGATAAGTTAGAATCTCATACAGAAGTTTATGTGTTTGTGGGTTATCCCAGAGGAACGAAAGGTGGTTTATTTTATAGTCTTAAAGACCAGAAGGTCATTGTTAGCACCAATGCCCAGTTTTTAGAAGAAGACTATATAATGGATCACAAGCCCAGTAGCAAAATTATTTTAGAAGAACTTAGAGAGGACACGTCTACTTTAGTACCAACAGTACAAGATGAAGTACCACAAGAGACTGCAACACGTGTTACACATGATACACAACCACAGACGGTGCCTCATCGTAGTGGGAGAGTTGTGAGAGAACCTGAAAGATTCATGTTTTTAGGAGAGTCTTCAGACTTGATCCCGGGTAAACATGAACTTAATCCCCGAACATATGACGAAGCACTCCAAGATATAGATGCAGTATCTTGGCAAAAGGCAATGAATTCTGAAATAGAGTCTATGTACTCTAATAAAGTCTGGGATCTTGTAAAACCACCTGATGGTGTAAAAGCTGTTGGATGCAAGTGGATCTACAAAAGGAAAAGAGGGACAGATGGGAAGATAGAAACCTTCAAAGCAAGGCTTGTTGCAAAAGGGTACACTCAGAAAGAGGGAATCGATTATGAGGAGACCTTTTCACCGGTAGCCATGCTTAAGTCTATCCAGATACTCTTATCCATTGCCTCTCATATGGATTATGAGATTTGGCAAATGGATGTCAAGACAACTTTCCTTAATGGAAGTCTTGAAGAAAACATCCATATGAAGCAACTAGAAGGGTTCATTGAAAAAGGTAAAGAGCATCTAGTGTGCAAGCTCAATCGGTCCATTTATGGACTGAAGCAAGCTTCAAGATCTTGGAACATCCAGTTTAATGAAGTAATCCAATCATATGGATTTATTCAGTGTCCGGATGAGTCTTGTGTATACAAGAAGTGTAACGGAAACCTGGTGATATTTCTTGTACTATACGTAGATGATATTTTGTTAATTGGCAACAATGTCAAGGTATTATCGGACGTAAGGGTATGGTTGTCCAAACAATTTGATATGAAGGACTTAGAAGATTGTGTACACATTCTTGGGATCAAAGTTATAAGGGATCGCAAGAAAAGAATGTTGTGTCTATCCCAAGCTTCATATATAGATACAATCCTTGCTCATTTTAGCATGCAGAATTCCAAGAAAGGTTTCTTACCTTTTAGGCATGGAGTAGCTCTATCTAAAGAGATGTCTCCGAAGACATCAAAGGAGATAGAGGACATGAAAGGAATTCCTTATCCTTCGGTTGTAGGAAGCCTTATGTATGCAATGCTGTGTACAAGACCTGATATCTGTTTTGCCGTGGGCATGGCTAGCAGATATCAGAGTAACCCTAGATAAGGACATTGGACTGCGGTAAAGCATATATTAAAGTATTTGAGAAGGACTAGAGATTATATGCTAGTTTACCAAGCAGACGATTTGCTCCCTGTGGGTTACACGGATTCGGATTTCCAATCGGATAGAGACAACAGTAAGTCTACATCAGGCTATGTGTTTACTTTAGGAGGTGGAGCCATTGCATGGAGGAGTGTTAAGCAGAAATGTGTTTCGGACTCAACTATGGAAGCTAAGTATGTGGCAGCCTCTGAGGCTGCTAAAGAAGCAGTATGGCTCAGGAACTTTCTAATGGACTTAGATGTGATTCCTGGTTTGCCCAAAATCATCACAATTTATTGTGATAATAGCGGTGCAGTTGCAAACTCGAAGGAACCACGAGCCCATAAGACAAGTAAACATATAGAGCGCAAGTACCACCTGATACGAGATATCGTGAAGCGAGGAGAAGTTGTCATCGCCAAGATAGCATCAGCAGATAACCTGGCAGATCCTTTCACTAAGGCCCTTCCAGCAAAAGCTTTCGATCGGCATGTAGAAGGGATGGGAATCAGATGTATGGTAAGCAGATATGGCAGCTTAGTCATTAGTATAAGTGGGAGATTGTTAGAGTATATACTGAAAGCCTAAGCTTTTGTAGATATTTATTTTGAATAAAAGAATCACATTTGGTCAAATTATCTACATTTATTTGTAGTTGTTCAATTAATTTATATTGTAGATAATATAGTATGTGGTGTCACATACAGAAGATAATGTTATCAGTACCTTATAAATTATAAACAGTAGATCACGACCAAGATGGAAAGGAACAAACCATTGGAAGGTCATAGTGTAATTAGGTATTAGTTTATCTTAACTATATAATTACACTAGTACACTTAGAGTGTATTGAGTAGGACCATCAGAGGTCGTTTCTTTTATACTGACTTTATAAAGGAACAAAGACCTCAGTTATTATGGAAGTGTGTGCTCTTAATCCTAATATAATAACAAGCACATATATTTGATATATATTTCTTTAATTTATCAATGGGTGAGATTTAGTTCGATAAATCAATAAGCCTGATAAGTTGGGAAATGATATCACTTATAGTGTGTGTTGTTGATTATAGAAGGAAACTGTATCCTAGTGATCTAGGTTGATAATGTCCCCAAGAGGAGCTCATAAGGATTGTCATTTTAAACCCTGCAGGTGGACTTAGTCCGACATGACGATAAGGTTGAGTGGTACTACTCTTGGACTAAGATATTAATTAAATGAGTTGTCAGTAACTCACTTAATTAGTGGACATTCGACATCTTAAACACAGGGAGACTAACACACTCATAATAAGAAGGAGCCTAAAAATGTAATTTGGGATTGGTGCGGTAGTTCAATAATAGTTCTCTAGTGGAATGAATTATTATTGATAAAATTAAGTTGTGTGTTCGGGGTGAACACGGGATGCTTAATTTTATCGGGAGACCAAAACTAATTCCTCCTCTCGGTCCTTATCGTAGCCTCTTAGTTATAGAGTACTATACCCACCTTCATACCCATGTTGTAGGGGTCGACCAAGCTAGCTTGAGAACCAAGCTAGGGTCGGCCAAGCCTTGGTCCATGGGTGGTCGACCCTAGCTTGAACCCAAGCTTAGGTGGCCGGCCCTATTAAAATAGAAAAGAATTTTAATTTAAAATTTTTCTTATGTGGAAGATATAATTTAAAAGAGAGATTAAAAATTAAAATATCTCTTTTATAAGTTTCTACAAAAGATTAAAGAAAGAGATTAAATCTCTTTCCTTATTTGTAGATTGAAAGGATATTTTATTTTTATTCTTTGTAAATTATTCACATGTTGAAAAATTAAAATTATAGAAATTTCTTTTTATCAACCATGAAGGGATTTTAAAGGGAAATTTTATTTTTTAAAATTTTCGGAAATAAATAAGGAATTTTAATTGGTTGATTGAAAATTGCCTTATTTGCTCTTCCATGAGGTGGCCGACCATGACATGGGTTATTAGGAAATTTTATTTAATTTTTCTTAATTAATTCATGTCAAGGAAAGTTAAGGAAATTTTATTGTAATTAAATTTCCTTATTTGCCAAAGCTAAGGATTATAAAAGAGGGGGTTTGGGTGCCTTCAAGGTGAACAACCTCTATTCTATTTTCTCCCTCTTTTCTTCCTTGGTGTGGCCAGCCCCTTCAAGTTCTCTCCTCTCCTTGGTGTGGCCGAACCTCTCATCTTCCTTGGAGATCAAGTGGTGGCCGGATTTTAGCTTGGAGAAGAAGGAGAGAAATCTTGCATCCCTTGGAGCTTAGTTGGGGGAAAAAGATCTTCATCCTTTGGAAGCTTTGTGCTTGGCCGAAACTTGAAGGAAGGAGAAGAAGGTGCTAGGTGGTCCTCGTCTCGGAAGATCGTTGCCCACACAACGTCCGAGATTAGAAGAGGAATACGGTAGAAGATCTAGAGGTCATTATTCACAAAGAAAGGTATAACTAATAATAGTTTTTTCGCATCATGTTAGTTTTTGTTTCTTTGTAAAAATACCAAATACAAGAGGCATGCAATTCTAGTTTTTCGAATTAGTTTTCGAAGTTGTGTTCTTTTGATTTTTCTTTTCCTTGTGATTTGATTGTTCTTAGTGGTTAACCTTGGGTTACTATGGGAAGGTTAAATATTTAATTTCCTTAAATGGCTTTGTCTAGTCGGTGGTGGTTGCTTTCATATCCAAGAAGGTCATGTGCCTCGCCATGTAGTACTGGAAGCCGATTTTGGAAATAGATATTTAATTTTCTTCGTGACCTAGGTGATTTAGATCGAACGTGTTAAGTTCCCCAGGAGATCCAAGTCTAAACCTAAAAGAACAAATAAATTAAACTTAGGATCAAACGTGTTAAGTTCCGCAGGTGATCCAAGTTTAAATTAAAAGAACACATGGTAGCTAGGAAAAAGGTTCAGACCTTTGTACAAAATTTTTGTACAGCGGAACCGATAGATTTTCCGAGTAGCAACCAACAGGACGATACGTCGTCTGAATCGAAAATCGAAGCTTTCTCCAGACTTGCACTAATGGCAAGTCATCAAGACGACGACTGCGAGTCAAGCTCTTCTGAAATGAGCATCGAGAGCATCGATGAAGGGGGAGCCACGTTAGAAGATAGTAGCAATTCAGGGGGAGACACAGACAACAAGATCGACAAGGTAAGTCAGGTACGATCTCTTCCTCCCGACAAATTGTTTAAGTTCGTTAAACTGTTAACTAAGGATTGGTGTAAATTAGAAAAAGAAATTAAGAATTTAAAAATAATATTAGCTAAATCTTGCCTAATAGAAGAATTAGACAGAATTAAATTAGAAAATGAAAAATTAAAAGTAGAAAATGATAACTCAAAAGTACAAGTAAATAATTTGAAAAACCATGCATGCTCATCTAAGACCAATGTTAGAAAATTTAACAATTTAAATTGGTATTTCAGATATCATAAGGGACAAATTAGGAACATTTCAAAAAGATATGTCCCTAAGAAATTTTTAGTCAATCCAGTAGGCTGGAACCTATATTGGGTTCCAAAGTCCTGTCTGACCTGAACTTGAACTAATTAGATTTAGAGTTTTCAGCGAGAAAATTAGACATTAAAATTTCATTAAGAGACTTTGTCTAAGTAAGTGGTTGTTGCTCCAATAACCAAAAAGGCCTAGTGCCTTGCCACGACCTGGAAGCCAAAATATTGAAATAAAATGTTTAATTAACTTTCTGATAAAAGCATTAAGGTGGAAATTTAATAATGCTTTAAAAAAAATTTTAAACATTTTTTTAAAAAAATTCAAATTTTTTTTACTTAGAAATTTTCTTTCTGAGTAAAACTTTTACTTAGAAGTTAAAAGTTTTTCTAAAATTAGAAATTTCTTCTTAAAATATTTACTTAGAAAAATTTTTAAAAATATTTTTACAAAATTTCCTAAGTCAGGATTTTTTTAAAATTCTCTTACTTAAAGCTTAGAATTTTTTTTATACTTGAGTTTTTCCGTAGAAAATTTTCTTATGTAAAGTTTTACTTAGAAATATTTTAACTTAGAACATTTATTTTCTGAAAATTATTGCAAATTCTCTAACTTAGAATTTATTTAACAGAGAATTTTTGTTAAGAAACTTAGAAAAAAAAATTTAACCCTTAGATTTTTTTCGAAACCCCATTTTTTTATGTGATCAAAGGGGGAGAAGGAAAAGTATAAGTCTAGGGGGAGGTAGACCAAAATTTAAATTTTCTATCTTTTTGCACTTTATTACAAAATTAGTTTGTTTATTTTTTTTTATCTATTTTTACCCTAGATTAATTTGGGTTGCTCACATCAAAAAGGGGGAGATTGTTAGAACCCCAAGGTTGTTTTGGTGTGATCAACAAGTTAAGTTAGGTCCTGTATGTTTTTAACCTTGTGTCTAAGTGTGCAGGAGATTAGGAGCACAGGTAGTCGAGCGGAAGACGTAGCTAGCGAGAAGGACGGCACGCGGTGCGTCCGAGAGACAAGGTGCTGCGGAAGAGTGCACCGGCAGACGAGAAGGAAGCGTGCGGTGGTTCCGAGGGACGAGAAGCCGAAGCGGAAGACTGCTCGAGGAGCAAGAGATGCAGCTAGCGAGAAGGTCGGCACAGGGTGCGACCGAGGGACTAAGACTGCGGATGAGTACGTTGGCGGACGAGAAGGAAGCACGCGGCGATTCCGAGGAACGAGAAGTCGGAGCGGAAGCCTGCTCGAGAAGACCGGAAGTTGGGTTCGGGTGAGCCCTGTTTCGGATGGCAGAGATCACCCTAGCGAGCGGAAGACTCGGTCTGAGGCGAATGGAGCCGGAGCAGAAGACCCAAGCTGAAAAAAGTCAACGGGGTTGACTTTCCCAACCGAGGCGCCTGGAACAGTCCGGGGCGCCCGGAACCCTTCCGGGTGCCCGAAGTTGACTTTTTGACCAGATCGCGTCAATTATGATCTAAACATTGAGGGATAAAGTTTTATCCCCCCCAGGCGCCCGAAACCCTTCAAGGCGCCCCGACCAAGGCTATAAATACAGCATTGGTCCAGAAGCTTTTCATCTACTCAGAAATTGTAATTTTAACACTTGTGTGCTTCTTTTAGAGTTTAGCTTCTTTCGTTTTACGCTTTCATTGTTGTAAGATGCTTCTCCGCCTGAAGGAGATATTCTAGTGCGACATCTTCCTTGGATTAACAACCTCCCCGGTTGTAACCAAGTAAACATTTGGTGCCTCTTCTTTTTCTGTTTTAATTTATTGCTTTCTTAATTTATGCAAGTGTTAGTTTTATAAAATTCGAGAAAGGTTGTGCTTTTTATTTTCAGGCTATTCAACCCGCCCATCTAGTCGATCGTCGCGATCCAACAGTATCAGCCGACTGATATAAGTCCCAATCGACTGTCATCGTCAAAATGAGCTTACAAAGACATTCTGTACTCGTGAACAGTGTTACCAGTCGACTGGTAACTATACCAGTCAACTGGTAACTGTACCAGTCGACTGGTACACACTATTTAGCAAAAATCAGTCTTTTCTGACCAACTTCAGAAATGCACCAAAAATTCTACAAACCTCCAAAAAATTTTAAATTTTGTGGAGAGGTCTATTTTATCTATGTATACCTGGAAAAAATATATATATAAATATATTTATCACAGATCCCAAGATTGACAACAAATTTAAAACTAGCTAAATGGTTCAATTGAACTTTGACCTAAAGTCCTAGTTTTGGATTCCTCTTGATGTATCTGCCCATACTAAACCATAATGCATTCCTAGCATTAGTTTATATGACATATATACATCCAAAACTAATTTTCATGCAATATGAAACCTTTTTCATATTTTCATGCATGATACTCAACCCAATTGTGTCAATTTCTTAGATTTGAGACTCAAGTCTATCTCTAAACCACTTTGGCACATTTGATGACCCATTTTGAGTCCCAAGCATGGTCCGCTTGAGATTCATTTACCATATATCCCAAAGACTCTTTGAGCTTCCCCTAGAGCTCTTAGTCTTAGCCACCTCTCTAGGTGACTCATCTACTATGGCTAGGTCATTTCGGTGCACCTCGAGTGACACTTGGCCTACAAAACTCACCTTCTTAACCTTAGACACCTTGTCTTTGGTTAATTTCTTCTTGTCCTTAACCTTGGACACCTCAAGGATATGTCACCCTAGCATATTCCTTTTTATTGGCCTTGGATGACTTTCTCTTGTCCTTGGTCACTCCTCCCTTACTAATGTTGTGTGTCACCTTAGCACTTTACCTCCTTTTGGTCTTGGAGGGACCCAATTTGATATTTTTGGATCTTTGACCACCCAAATACATGTCAAGTCCTTTAGGTCCAATAATGAACCTCTCTAGAACTTTCTCCATTTCCTCAAGCTTTGCCTTCAAGGCTTGATTTTCCAATTCTAGGGTTCTAACCCTAGAATCAACATGTACATCATGGACATTCCTAGACCTACCCTTCCTAGGCATGTGTCTCCCCTTCTTGGGATTAATGCCTAGTTTTCAACCACCTTCTTCTCATTAGGCAAGATAGGTTGTTTCCTTTTAGTCTATCATTTGAAAACGATTTCCTAGGGTTATCACCTACATTAACTCTATTCCTATCATTATATCTAAATCCATTATTATGCTTGGGTAAATAATAAAAATTATTTCTAGAATGCATGGAAGAATTTAAATTTGAACTTGAATTCAAATTAGGGTTTACCTCCCTTACCCTTGAAGCTCTCTTCTTCTCCCGCTTCTTCAAGTGCGCCAATTTCCTGAGCTCTCCTCTCCTTGGGCACTTTGTGTGGTAGTGTCCCCACTCACCACACGTGAAATACCTAATGTGCTTCTTCTCCTTCCTACAACTCACATTAGTTAAATCAACCTTGTTGAGTTTAGGCTTTACGTCCCTTATCTTTTGAAGCATTGGACACCTACTCTTGTAGTGTCCCATCTTACCACACTCAAAGCATTTGATGTGATACTTTGTGCTCTTCTTGGTAGTCGAGGTGGAGAGTTGAGCTTCTAAGATCTCCTCTTCCTTGGATTGCTCTTCTTCCTCTTCACTTGAAGATGTTGATGGTTCTACTTCTTCCTCCCTTGAAGATGTGGATGATACCTCCTCATCTTCCTTCTCCTCCTCAGATGTTGAACCCGTGTCAACATCCAATTGATTCTTCTCTTCTTAGACCAATGAGCCCTTCTCTTTGGGCTCCTCCTCTTCTTGGATTTGTGTAGGATTCTCATGAAGCGCAATTACCTTTTTCCAAAGGTCACTTGCGTTCTCATATTCACCTACATTCAATATCGCATTAGGAGGCAATAAATTAATTAAAATTCTAGTTACCTCCTTGTCTGTCTCCGATTGCTCTCTTTGCTCCTCGGTCCAATATTGAGGTCGGAGATGCTTTCCCTTCTTGTCCGTTGGAGCTTTAAACGCTTCCTCCAACGCAATCTATTGGATCCAATTCATTTGCAACCACATCTCCATGCGCTTCCTCCAATAGTCGAAGTCCTCGTGCTCGTATAGAGGTGGGATTTGGATGTCCCATCCTAGCGAACCTTTAGACTCCATCTTCTTCCTCTAGCACTTACTCCCTTGGATATTAGTCCAACAAGAGCTAAGCTTGCTATGATTCCACTTGTTAGGACCTTTACGTCTGTTAGAGGGGGGCTGAATAGCGTCTCACCCAAAATATCGCTTCCTACAATGGTTAGTGTGCAGCGGAAATACAAATAAACAAGTAGAAAGCTAATCTAAATACAAAACAAGAAATGCAAACCAAGCTACACGATCATTTAACATGGTTCGAAGATCAGGGCTCCTACTCCACGGCTGTCTGTAAGGTGGGCGATCCCGATCCATCGGTGGATGACTCCTTGGCAAACTTCGGCTAGCTCACGTAGCTCCTTATGGGTGGAGAAACCTCACCACAACTCTCACAAGAACACTTGAAACGCTAGTGTATAGGTAAACTACTAATAGGGGTTAACCACCTCTATTTCGTCAACCTCAATCAAGCTCCCAAGGCTTGGTTATATAGGTCATGGGTTGGAAAATCCCACCTACCAGTCGACTGTCAAAACCATCAGTCGACTGCCCTTTTGTGGAAATTTTACCGTTACATCCCAATGGCTCAATACCAGTCGACTGGTAAAAGCACCAGTTGACTGCTCCACATTGGCCGAGCGAACAAAAATATTATGTTCGCTCCCAATCGATTGCTCAATCGACTACACCAGACCACTGATGAAACCACCAGTCAACTACTACAGTACTGCTACAGTAACGCTACAGTAAACCCTAATTCTAGGATTTTACTCTCGAGTGCATTCACTCAGCACTCGTCCTTGCTCAACCAACCTAGACCTAGCCTTCTAGCCTCCTCCATCAGCCTTGCGTCCCTCGGATGTCTCCCCATCCTTCACATCTTGCCTTCTGGAGCTTCCATCAGCCTTGTCATTGTTGTCGGGTCTTTCTTTGTCAAGAGGTCGCACCTCCGGGATTTCGTCCATTGCCAAGTCACACTTGAACTTACGTTGCCAAGACTACATGCTTAGACATACACCGCCAAGACTCATCCTTGGACTTTCCTCCTTTGACAATATCACACTTGGACTTTCCTTGTTGTACCTATATCCTGCACACTCACAATGCATATCAAATACAACAATAAACCTAACTTAAACCTTTGCCCAAACATCAAAACCTAGGGTACCCAGATTACTCCAATAGTTTGGATAAGAGTAAAGTCTAGTCAGGTCAAAGGTTGACCAGATGACTACTAAGAGTGAAGTCTAGTCGAGTTAAGGGTGACCGGATGGCTAGTAAGGGAAAGACCTAGCAAGTTAGTGAGAACCAAATATTAGATAAAAGTCTAAGTAGGTCAAGGGTAATTAGATACTTGGCAAGGGAAAGCCCTAGTAAGTAGAGCAAAGGATTACTTGGTGGAAAATACAAAACATGATATTTAGGAAACAAAGGATCACTTGGTGATTATTTTGATGTGTTTTGAGATATAGTACTTCTTTACCACCTTTTATATAGCTCGTTGTCAGATATTCCTAAACCTTAAGTAGAGCAACTGTAGTATAATAGATTGCAAGGTGATGGTTAGTTGACTTGCCTAACATTGTCTCCACTAAGTAGCTCAAGATCTTAACCATATATTCATTCATCCAAGGTCTTGAAGTTTACATTTTGACCAAAATATCTGACCCTTTTTTGAGACCTGTCGGAGAACATTTATAGGCAAGAATAGAAGAGTTGTAGTGATACTCTTATAGTAGATGTTGACCATTAATTAGGAAGTTAAGGGATGTCCTTTAGACTTCGGTAGTCATACCCTCATGGTGAATCTACAAGTGTTGGAAATGGTGGAATTTGACATCATCCTAGGTATGGATTGGTTGGCCACGTACCATGCTACTGTTGATTGCTGAGTGAGAGTAGTTTTTGACCCCTGGGCCAACCCTCTTGGGAATTTATTGGAACCAAAGATGATGGGATCTTATTCATTTCAGCACTACATGCTTAGAGGCTATTATCCTATGATTGTTGGGAATACTTATCATCGCTGATAAATGTTGATGAGGATAGTGTGTCATAGCTCTCGAACGTTCATACAGTTTGAGAATATCAGGATGTTTTTCCATAATAACTCCCCAGCTTGTCCCAAAGAGACAAGTGGAAGTTACGATTGAGATGATTCTGGGTACAACACTGGTATCAAAGAGCCCAACATACCACATGGTATCAAAAGAACTGAAAGAGTAAAAGATATAGGTATAGGAGTCGTTAGTTAGAGGATTTATTTGATTAGCTTAAGAATACTTGTGTATACTCTAAGATTGATCTGTGCTTAACTATCATTAGCTTAGAGTAGTGTTTCGAACTCAACATAGACATTATGCGTTTTTGGTGATGCCATTTGGGCTTACCAATACTCCAACTATGTTCATGGAATTGATGAACTGGGTATCCTAATATTTTTGGATCAGTTTGTCATTGTCTTCATTGATAATATTTTGATATATTCTTAGTCTGAGGAGGAACATGAACAACATCTTTATATAGTTCTAGAGACGCTTAGATGAGAACATTTCTATGCGAAGTTCCATAAATACACATTTTGGTTGTCCTATAACGAGAAGGGCATCAACCTTTTGCGACGTTATTGAACCTCACCTCTATTCATATCCACTCCAAGCCCTTCAAGACAACTCCAAGAGAACAAGCTTCGCCTTTGGAAGGTACTAGTCATGAGTGAAGGAAAAGGATCAAGAAGAGCAAGAAGGAGCAAAAGGAAGATCTTCTTCCTTTGGGTGGCTCACGGCAACAAGAGGAGAACCTTTTGTTGTGGTCGATGACAAGAGAGAGGGAGAGAGAGAGAGGTATTGGGTTTAGGTTTCCAAAACCTAATCAAGCCAATAACGAATTGTGTGTTAATTTTCTCTTAACCATATCAATATATAGTCATCTTTAATGAGTTAGATTAGAAAGCCCAAATCTAACCTATTATGCCTTAACCAAAAATTAGTCCATTAACCTCTTGGTTTGGTTCACAACTAAATCAAGTTGGTTCATGGCTAAACCAAATTAGTTCATAACTAAATCAAATAGGGCCCTACTCTTTCATAAGAGATGTGGCACATCCGCACTTCTATTTCAACAAATATTTCTATATTTGACTTATGAATGGTCCAACCAAACATTTATCTCTTGATCTAAGAATTACATTCTCTAACTTATTTTTACCTCTTTTAGAGAATAGATTCCTAATTTATCTTGGTCATCCATAATTAACTACTTAATTATGGAACGATCATGAGTGACGCCTACTAGTACATCATAAGACCCAATTAATAAAAAAATCATAGTTGATCTCAAAACTAATTTTGGACCTTTCGGCAACTACAGTGAGTTGTGCCTCATTTCTTTAACTCATCTTATATCCACTTGGTTCAGGATATGGTCAATGTATCTACTCCCAGTAGGTTGACTATGTCACACCTACCCCAAGTAATACTTTCTTATTCTGTGAATTTAAATTACTCGTACATGTGTATAAGAGTCCTATACTCTTAACATGTGATGCTTTGGTCAAAGACTTTGAGTAACAATCCTAATGAGTGGTCATAAGAGTCATCCTTATCCAAGGATACTGTAAACCCTAAACCCTTGTCCCCATACTTCTCTCTCTCTCCCTCTCTCTTGTCATCGACCACAACAAAAGGTTCTCCTCTTGTTGCCGTGAGCCACCCAAAGGAAGAAGATCTTCCTTTTGCTCCTTCTTGCTCTTCTTGATCCTTTTCCTTCACTCATGACTAGTACCTTCCAAAGGCGAAGCTTGTTCTCTTGGAGTTGTCTTGAAGGGCTTGGAGTGGATATGAATAGAGGTGAGGTTCAATAACGTCGCAAAAGGTTGATGCCCTTCTCGTTATAGGACAACCAAAATGTGTATTTATGGAACTTCGCATAGAGATGTTCTCATCTAAGCGTCTCTAGAACTATATAAAGATGTTGTTCATGTTCCTCCTCAGACTAAGAATATATCAAAATATTATCAATGAAGACAATGACAAACTGATCCAAAAATATTAGGATACCCAGTTCATCAATTCCATGAACATAGTTGGAGTATTGGTAAGCCCAAATGGCATCACTAAAAACGCATAATGTCTATGTTGAGTTCGAAACACTACTCTAAGCTAATGATAGTTAAGCACAGATCAATCTTAGAGTATACACAAGTATTCTTAAGCTAATCAAATAAATCCTCTAACTAACAACTCCTATACCTATATCTTTTACTCTTTCAGTTCTTTTGATACCATGTGGTATGTTGGGCTCTTTGATACCAGTGTTGTACCCGGAATCATCTCAATTGTAACTTCCACTTGTCTCTTTGGGACAAGCTGGGGAGTTATTATGGAAAAACATCCTGATATTCTCAAACTGTATGAACGTTCGAGAGCTATGACACACTATCCTCATCAACATTTATCAACGATGATAAGTATTCCCAACAATCATAGGATAATAGCCTCTAAGCATGTAGTGCTGAAATGAATAAGATCCCATCATCTTTGGTTCCAATAAATTCCCAAGAGGGTTGGCCCAGGGGTCAAAAACTACTCTCACTCAGCAATCAACAGTAGCATGGTACGTGGCCAACCAATCCATACCTAGGATGATGTCAAATTCCACCATTTCCAACACTTGTAGATTCACCATGAGGGTATGACTACCGAAGTCTAAAGGACTAACTTCCTAATTAATGGTCAACATCTACTATAAGAGTATCACTATAACTCTTCTATTCTTGCCTATAAATGTTCTCCGACAGGTCTCAAAAAAGGGTCAGATATTTTGGTCAAAATGTAAACTTCAAGACCTTGGATGAATGAATATATGGTTAAGATCTTGAGCTACTTAGTGGAGACAATGTTAGGCAAGTCAACTAACCATCACCTTGCAATCTATTATACTACAGTTGCTCTACTTAAGGTTTAGGAATATCTGACAACGAGCTATATAAAAGGTGGTAAAGAAGTACTATCTCTTAAAACACATCAAAATAATCACCAAGTGATCCTTTGTTTCCTAAATATCATGTTTTGTATTTTCCACCAAGTAATCCTTTGCTTTACTTACTAGGACTTTCCCTTGCCAAGTATCTAATTACCCTTGACCTACTTAGACTTTTATCTAATATTTGGTTCTCACTAACTTGCTAGGTCTTTCCCTTACTAGCCATCCGGTCACCCTTAACTCGACTAGACTTCACTCTTAGTAGTCATCTGGTCAACCTTTGACCTGACTAGACTTTACTCTTATCCAAACTATTGGAGTAATCTGGGTACCCTAGGTTTTGATGTTTGGGCAAAGGTTTAAGTTAGGTTTATTGTTGTATTTGATATGCATTGTGAGTGTGCAGGATATAGGTACAACAAGGAAAGTCCAAGTGTGATATTGTCAAAGGAGGAAAGTCCAAGGATGAGTCTTGGCGGTGTATGTCTAAGCATGTAGTCTTGGCAACGTAAGTTCAAGTGTGACTTGGCAATGGACGAAATCCCGGAGGTGCGACCTCTTGACAAAGAAAGACCCGACAACAATGACAAGGCTGATGGAAGCTCCAGAAGGCAAGATGTGAAGGATGGGGAGACATCCGAGGGACGCAAGGCTGATGGAGGAGGCTAGAAGGCTAGGTCTAGGTTGGTTGAGCAAGGACGAGTGCTGAGTGAATGCACTCGAGAGTAAAATCCTAGAATTAGGGTTTACTGTAGCGTTACTGTAGCAGTACTGTAGTAGTTGACTGGTGGTTTCATCAGTGGTCTGGTGTAGTCGATTGAGCAATCGATTGGGAGCGAACATAATATTTTTGTTCGCTCGGCCAATGTGGAGCAGTCAACTGGTGCTTTTACCAGTCGACTGGTATTGAGTCATTGGGATGTAACGGTAAAATTTCCACAAAAGGGCAGTCGACTGATGGTTTTGACAGTCGACTGGTAGGTGGGATTTTCCAACCCATGACCTATATAACCAAGCCTTGGGAGCTTGATTGAGGTTGACGAAATAGAGGTGGTTAACCCCTATTAGTAGTTTACCTATACACTAGCGTTTCAAGTGTTCTTGTGAGAGTTGTGGTGAGGTTTCTCCACCCATAAGGAGCTACGTGAGCTAGCCGAAGTTTGCCAAGGAGTCATCCACCGATGGATCGGGATCGCCCACCTTACAGACAGCCGTGGAGTAGGAGCCCTGATCTCCGAACCATGTTAAATGATCGTGTAGCTTGGTTTGCATTTCTTGTTTTGTATTTAGATTAGCTTTCTACTTGTTTATTTGTATTTCCGCTGCACACTAACCATTGTAGGAAGCGATATTTTGGGTGAGACGCTATTCAGCCCCCCTCTAACAGACGTAAAGGTCCTAACAAGTGGAATCATAGCAAGGTTAGCTCTTGTTGGACTAATATCCAAGGGAGTAAGTGCTAGAGGAAGAAGATGGAGTCTAAAGGTTCGCTAGGATGGGACATCCGAATCCCACCTCTATACGAGCACGAGGACTTCGACTATTGGAGGAAGCGCATGGAGATGTGGTTGCAAATGAATTGGATCCAATAGATTGCGTTGGAGGAAGCGTTTAAAGCTCCAACGGACAAGAAGGGAAAGCGTCTCCGACCTCAATATTGGACCGAGGAGCAAAGAGAGCAATCGGAGACAGACAAGGAGGTAACTAGAATTTTAATTAATTTATTGCCTCCTAATGCGATATTGAATGTAGGTGAATATGAGAACGCAAGTGACCTTTGGAAAAAGGTAATTGCGCTTCATGAGAATCCTACACAAATCCAAGAAGAGGAGAAGCCCAAAGAGAAGGGCTCATTGGTCTAAGAAGAGAAGAATCAATTGGATGTTGACACGGGTTCAACATCTGAGGAGGAGAAGGAAGATGAGGAGGTATCATCCACATCTTCAAGGGAGGAAGAAGTAGAACCATCCACATCTTCAAGTGAAGAGGAAGAAGAGCAATCCAAGGAAGAGGAGATCTTAGAAGCTCAACCCTCCACCTCGACTACCAAGAAGAGCACAAAGTATCACATCAAATGCTTTGAGTGTGGTAAGATGGGACACTACAAGAGTAGGTGTCCAATGCTTCAAAAGATAAGGGACGTAAAGCCTAAACTCAACAAGGTTGATTTAACTAATGTGAGTTGTAGGAAGGAGAAGAAGCACATTAGGTATTTCACGTGTGGTGAGTGGGGACACTACCACACAAAGTGCCCAAGGAGAGGAGAGCTCAGGAAATTGGCGCACTTGAAGAAGCGGGAGAAGAAGAGAGCTTCAAGGGTAAGGGAGGTAAACCCTAATTTGAATTCAAGTTCAAATTTAAATTCTTCCATGCATTCTAGAAATAATTTTTATTATTTACCCAAGCATAATCATGGATTTAGATATAATGATAGGAATAGAGTTAATGTAGGTGATAACCCTAGGAAATCGTTTTCAAATGATAGACTAAAAGGAAACAACCTATCTTGCCTAATGAGAAGAAGGTGGTTGAAAACTAGGCATTAATCCCAAGAAGGGGAGACACATGCCTAGGAAGGGTAGGTCTAGGAATGTCCATGATGTACATGTTGATTCTAGGGTTAGAACCCTAGAATTGGAAAATCAAGCCTTGAAGGCAAAGCTTGAGGAAATGGAGAAAGTTCTAGAGAGGTTCATTATTGGACCTAAAGGACTTGACATGTATTTGGGTGGTCAAAGATCCAAAAATATCAAATTGGGTCCCTCCAAGACCAAAAGGAGGTAAAGTGCTAAGGTGACACACAACATTAGTAAGGGAGGAGTGACCAAGGACAAGAGAAAGTCATCCAAGGCCAATAAAAAGGAATATGCTAGGGTGACATATCCTTGAGGTGTCCAAGGTTAAGGACAAGAAGAAATTAACCAAAGACAAGGTGTCTAAGGTTAAGAAGGTGAGTTTTGTAGGCCAAGTGTCACTCGAGGTGCACCGAAATGACCTAGCCATAGTAGATGAGTCACCTAGAGAGGTGGCTAAGACTAAGAGCTCTAGGGGAAGCTCAAAGAGTCTTTGGGATATATGGTAAATGAATCTCAAGCGGACCATGCTTGGGACTCAAAATGGGTCATCAAATGTGCCAAAGTGGTTTAGAGATAGACTTGAGTCTCAAATCTAAGAAATTGACACAATTGGGTTGAGTATCATGCATGAAAATATGAAAAAGGTTTCATATTGCATGAAAATTAGTTTTGGATGTATATATGTCATATAAACTAATGCTAGGAATGCATTATGGTTTAGTATGGGCAGATACATCAAGAGGAATCCAAAACTAGGACTTTAGGTCAAAGTTCAATTGAACCATTTAGCTAGTTTTAAATTTGTTGTCAATCTTGGGATCTGTGATAAATATATTTATATATATATTTTTTCCAGGTATACATGGATAAAATAGACCTCTCCACAAAATTTAAAATTTTTTGGAGGTTTGTAGAATTTTTGGTGCATTTCTGAAGTTGGTCAGAAAAGACTGATTTTTGCTAAATAGTGTGTACCAGTCGACTGGTACAGTTACCAGTTGACTGGTATAGTTACCAGTCGACTGGTAACACTGTTCACGAGTACAGAATGTCTTTGTAAGCTCATTTTGACGATGACAGTCGATTGGGACTTATATCAGTCGGCTGATACTGTTGGATCGCGACGATCGACTAGAAGGGCGGGTTGAATAGCCTGAAAATAAAAAGCACAACCTTTCTCGAATTTTATAAAACTAACACTTGCATAAATTAAGAAAGCAATAAATTAAAACAGAAAAAGAAGAGGCACCAGATGTTTACTTGGTTACAACCGGGGAGGTTGTTAATCCAAGGAAGATGTCGCACTAGAATATCTCCTTCAGGCGGAGAAGCATCTTACAACAATGAAAGCGTAAAACGAAAGAAGCTAAACTCTAAAAGAAGCACACAAGTGTTAAAATTACAATTTCTGAGTAGATGAAAAGCTTCTGGACCAATGCTGTATTTATAGCCTTGGTCGGGGCGCCTTGAAGGGTTTCGGGCGCCTGGGGGGATAAAACTTTATCCCTCAACGTTTAGATCATAATTGACGCGATCTAGTCAAAAAGTCAACTTCGGGCACCCGGAAGGGCTCCGGGCGCCTTGGAGGAGTCCGGGCGCCCCGGACTGTTATAGGCGCCCCGGCTGGGAAAGTCAACCCCGTTGACTTTTTTCAGCTCGGGTCTTCTGCTCCGGCTCCGTTAGCCTCTGACCGAGTCTTCCGCTCGCTAGGGTGATCTCTGCCATCCGAAACAGGGCTCACCCGAACCCAACTTCTGGTCTTCTCGAGCAGGCTTCCGCTCCGACTTCTCGTCCCTCGGAATCGCCGCGTGCTTCCTTCTCGTCCGCCAACGTACTCATCCGCAGTCTTCCGCTCCGGCTTCTCGTCCCTCGGAACCACCGCACGCTTCCTTCTCGTCCGCCGGTGCACTCTTCCGCATCACCTTGTCTCTCGGACGCACCGCGTGCCGTCATTCTCGCTAACTATGTCTTCCGCTCGACTACCTGTGCTCCTAATCTCCTGCACACTTAGACACAAGGTTAAAAACATACAGGACCTAACTTAACTTGTTGATCACACCAAAACAACCTTGGGGTTCTAACAATCTCCCCCTTTTTGATGTGAGCAACCCAAATTAATCTAGGGTAAAAATAGATAAAAAAAATATCACCATCTCCATATCCGTTGTAAACTGACATCTGTATACTCGGGTATGATCATATCACCATCTCCATATACGAAAAATATATTCTTAGTTTTTCTCAAGTACTTAAGGATTTTCTTAATAGTCACCCAATGATCCATTCCTAGATCTGACTGGTATTTGCTTGTAACACTCAGAGCAAATGATACATCGGGCCTTGTACATAGCATAACATACATGATAGATCCTATTGCAGATGCATAAGATATCTTATCCATGCAAATTCTCTCATCTTTTGTGCGTGGATGCATAGACTTTGAAAGGTGAATTCCATACCTCGCAGGTATGAAACCTTTTTTGGATTTAGATATGCTAAACTATTTTAGCACTCTGTCTATATATGTCGATTGTGAAATACCAAGCAACCTTTTTGGTCTATCTCTATAGATCTTCATCCCTAGGATGTAAGTTGCTTCTCCTATATCATTCATGGAGAATGTCGTGGACAACCAAACTTTCACTTACTATAAAATCGGCACATCATTTTCTATAAGTTTTATGTCATCAACATATAATATTAGGAATACGACCACACTCACACTAATCTTTTGATATACACAAGGTTTATTTAGATTTTGTGAGAAATCAAACTCTTTGATAACCTCATCAAAATAGATATTCCAACTTTTACATGCTTACTTTAGTCCATAAATAGACCGTTGAAGCTTGCATACTTTATTCTTATTAACAAATATGAAACCTTCGGGTTGTATCATATACATGTCCTCGAGCAGGTTTCCATTAAGGAAAGCTGCTTTCACATCCATTTGTCATATCTCATAATCATGATGATCTGATATGACCAGGAGTATATGAATAGATTTAAGTATGGCTATAGGTGAGAAGATTTTGTCATAGTCAATGGCTTACCTTTGACGATTGCCCTTCGCCACCAACTTTGCCTTATAGGTAATTACATTACCATCCATGTCAATTTCCCTCTTGAAAATCCACTTACACCCTTATAGGTGTAATGCCTTCAGGTGGGTCCACCAAATTTCAAACTTGGTTTTCATACATGGAATCTATTTTTAACTTCATGGATGTAAGCCACTTGTTCTTCTCTAAGCTATTTAGAGTCTCTTTGTAATCAGTAGGTTCTTCATCCTCAAAGAGTAATATGTCATTCAATTCTCTTACAAGAGATCAATATCTCTAAGGAATATTATGTGTCATACCTGATATACAAGGAGGTTGTGTCATAATTGGATGCAGTTCTTGACTAGGCATCTCATAAATGTCTATTGGAGTCTCTTGAACTTCATCAAATTCAACTATACTCCCACATGCTTCTTGTAAGAGAAACTCTTTCTCTAGGAATGTAGCATGTCTTGAAACAAACACCTTTTGTTCCAAGAAGTGATAGAATTAGTAACCTTAGTTTCCTTAGGGTCCAACTTATCCAATAAATAAACACTTATCTGATTTAGTATCCAACTTATCTGATACAGTCCTCTTCACATAAGTAGGACATCCCCATATCTTTAAATAAGATATGAGGGGTTTCTTACTAATCCATACCTCATATGGAGTAGTTGAGATTGCCTTCGTCGAGATTCTGTTTAGTAAGTAATAGTTGTCATGAGTGCATAAACCCAAAAGGTTTTGGGAAGATTTGCACGATTCATCATTGATCTAACCATGTCTAACAGGATTCGATTACGTCCTTTTGATACACCATTATATTGTGGCATATAAAGAAGAGTCCATTGAGATAATATACCATTGTCCCTTAGAAAATCTTGAAACTCGTATCTTAAATACTCACCATCTCAATCGGATCAAAGTATCTTAATACTTTTACCAAGTTGTTTCTCTGCTTCATTTCTGAATTCTCTAAACTTTTCAAAGGCTTCAGACTTATGTTTCATTAGATACACATACCCATAACGAGAGTGATTAGCAATGAAAGTAATGAAGTAGTTATAACCTCCTAGTGCGTGAGTTGACATTAGTCTACATACATTAGTATGTATGAGCCCAAGTAACTCATCAACTTATTCACCATTTCCAAAAAAGGTAACTTTGTCATCTTGCCTTTTAAATATGAATCACATGTATCAAATGTATCTAATTCAAATGATTCAAGAACTGCAATCTTTTACAATTCGGACATGCGTTGCTTGCTTATATGGCCAAGACGACAATACCATAAGTAAAGGTTAATTGATTATCTATTAGAGTAAGTTTATTGCTCATTTTGATATTGAATACATCATAAAAAAATACATAGATGTCATTACATAAAGTTTCAGTGTCATAAAGAATGTCATTCAAAGTTATATAACAATAATTGTTACTAAAAGGCAAAGGAAACCCTTTTTTAATTAAATAAGAAATAGAAATAATATTCTTTATTAATGTAGGATCAAAATAACAATTATCCAGTTCTAAGACAATTCCACTAGAAAGCTATAACATCTATATTTTGATGGCGACTGCAGCAACCTTTGCTCCATTCTCAACTTGTAGACTTGATTGTCCCTTGACAAGTCTTCTGCTATTCTTTAGCCTCTGTATGCCATTATATATATGTGACCCACACCTAGCATCTAATATCTAAGTGTCTAAGGAAATAGAATGACAATCAATAATAAATATACCTGAAGAGGATGGGGCATCAGATGCCTTATTCTTCTTCACGGGCTCAAGATAAATCTTGTATTTTCTTCGCTAGTGTCCCATCTTGCCACAATGATGGCATGGATCCTTTTGTGTTGGTTCTACTATCTTTGCCTTTTTTGCTCTTCCCCTTAGCCTGATGTTTTGGCTTCGTCTTAGAACCTTGCTTAGAGTAGTCTACTAACATCACAGTTTTCTGTTCACTTTAAACAGAAGGCTCCATAGTCTTGAGAATATTAATCATTTTAGGGATGGTCATTTCTAAATTATTCATCTGATAGTTCATCACAAATTGTGAATGACTTTTTGACAAATTATGTAGAATTAAGTCAATACTTAACTCATAATCCATTGTAAAATTGAGTGATACTAAACGCTTTATGTAGCCATTCATCTTTAGTATAAATTATACTCGAGACGAATCCTTGTGCATCTTTAAGCAAAAGAGAAGCTTAGAGATCTCAAACCTTTCGGATCTAGCTTGCTAATCAAACAAGTCACGAAGATGATGTAACGCCCCAAATTTCCTCAATTAGAGTCCTAAAAGTAATTTAAAAATATTTAAAAAAATGCTATAGAAATATTCTAGGGATTTTTATAAATTTTTAGAGTATTTTTATGAAATTTTTGGAGGTCGTTTGGTATTTTTACCAAAAGAAAGAAGTTTTGAAAAAAAAATGTCCAAGCCGAGGCTTGAATCGGCAACCCCTGACCCGAGCAAAACCCGGCTAACCAACTGGGCTAGCAGTTGTTACTTAATCAAATAAAGGGAGAATTTTATTTAAGTAGTAGAAGTTAATAACAAGAAATAATAGGGAGAAAAATGGTTGCAGCCGGGATTCGAACCCGTGACTCCAACCATGAGCCAAGCCGCGGCTGACCAAGTGCTCCAGCCGTCGGTTCTGCTTAGAAAAGGTAGGAAATTTATTTAAAGCAGTTAACATAATATTAAGGTTATAAGAGGAGGACTTAGGGCTTGATTATTTCCCCATGACCTAGTTTTTTTTCCCTTTCTTCCTCTCGCGTGCGCGGCGTCGGAGGCTTCTGCTCGAGCAAAACCAAAGCCTAGGTTAGGGTTTCTTTCTTCTTCTCCGGCGTCGGCATAAGGTGTTCATCGAGGAGAGCTTGAGGACACGAAGGAGGATTGGAAGTTCGAGTTCCCCCGAAGCCCTAGTTGTCTTCCTTCGGCTGTGAATCCAAGGATAGGTAAGTGCTTCCTCACCTACAGTAGGATAGCTCTGAGGTTTAATCCTTGATTCTCCCCTTGTTCCCGAAGCTTTGCATAAGTTTCCTTGCTTACTCTGTTTTCGGATCATGCTGCCTGTGATCTCTGTGTTGTGAATTTGGATGAAATGTTTCGGCTTTGGTGTTTTCATGGCCTCCTTGAGTTGGAGTTGTGTTCACAGAATCGGGTTCTTGGGTGCTGCAACCGTGGTGTTGTTTGGCTTTAGTATTTCAACCCTAAAGTTTTCCTTACACTACTAGTTGGCTGAATCATGGTAAGTAGAGTTGTGGATTGGTGGTGTTATTATGAATTTTCAGTAAAACTTGCTGTGATAGGAGGTTGATTCGATGCTTTTCAATTTATGGAATTATCACAGCTTGGTATAGATTCGATTATTGTGTTTCTCCCCCACTGAATTACAGTGAACTTGGATTCTTTGTGAGAATTTCTTCGATGTTTCGAGTGCATTCCGTGGTGTTTTATGTTCCTGTGAGTTCTGAAATTCTAAGTTAGTGTAGTTGTTTAGAGCTGAAAACCACTTCAGCAATACCCATCATTCAAGTTTATTGAAGTGTAGAACATTTATATGAAAAGCCTAAGGATTTGCACCACGGAGCATTTATATGAAAAGCTACAGTAATCATTTAGTTTTTTTTAAGCTTTAAATAAGGTTTAAGTTTCAATCTTGTTCCATGTATCAATTAGCAAGTAGAACAATAAGTCATAATAGTATTAATCACAGTTAGCTAACATAAAGTAATTGTAAACTTCATAACGAATGCTGACCATCATAGTCAATAAAAGGATGTGGAAGAGGTTAAACCATCTAAAGTTAATTCTAATTCAGTAGGAAAGGAATAAGAACAGTCGGTATCTTAGCAATCCAGTTTTGACCAAGTTGTAACAGGCTTAAAGGTTACGATTTTCTTATAAAAGTATAGCTGTGAATAAGTTTTATATTAGTATTGTTTTAGTTTTCCAGTAAGCTTAAATTGGTTGTGTAGCCTTGCAAATCTTGGTTTGTGGTTTGAGATAGCATGGATATTTGGAAGTGTTCGGATTGTAGTTTTAAGTCATTGTTCGAGTAATGTAGTTCAAATTCCAGAATTTACTTATGTCAAATCTGAGCATGAGGTTTAGATATGCTACTTTCATTCAAGTATACAGATCTGAGGTTCTTTATTCTAGCATGAGGTTCTCTATTCTAGAATTTGCTATTATATACAGATTTGAGGTGCTTATATTGGTATGTTGATTCTGCTAGTATACCTTCTGCTAGTATTACAAGAGGTTTCGAATTAGAATTGGAAAGAATTCCCAGAAGTGTTCTAGGCTATGTCTAATGGTCTTATTACTTGTAATACTAAGACTAGTAGGGGATATGTTTAATAATGCTAGAGAGTTTAACCAGCAGAAGTTAGTTAGTGTAGTAAGCAGATTTGATTAAGCTTATAGTGCAGAATTTTGATTAAGCTTATATGCAGATTCATTTTTTTTGGTTAAGCCTTTCAAGTTTAGAATTGTTTAAGCATATCAGATTTAGAATTTGTTTAAACATTTTAGTTTTGTAGAAGCATTCCTTTATTGGAAATATTAATAAGAACAAGTATTTTACTTGAACAAGTATAAGAAAGATAAAGAGAAGAACGAAAAAGGCCAAGGCCTTAAGTAGATCCCAAAGTCAAGACTTTGGGGATTTTGTCACACAAGGTGCTTATTAAAATGTCAAGGCATTTAAAGAAGAAGTAATTAAAATAATAAGTATTTTACTTTTAAGAAGAGGCTAGTACCCGACTTCCGAGGTTGTCGTTAAACAAATCCAGGTGTCCAATTTCGAGGTCTTGACCCTGGTAGACCGAGGTCTGCTCTTTTAGGATTGGTGGCTCGCTACCCCAACCTATTAGGGAACGCACATAAGATGATACTATGACTGGGCCCAAGAGAAGTTGATTACTATTTTGAAGTATTATAAGTATAAGTTTTTGAACAAGTAAAGCAAGTTTTACATAAGTATAAAGTGTTAAAGAATAAGTTTTAAACAAGTGAATTAAAGAATAAGTTTAGAACAGATGAATTAAGTTTTACTTTGTTTTAAAATCAGCAAGTTGAGTTTTCTTTTATGCTAGCATGTTATCTAGATTAGCTTACTGTTCTTTGCTATTTTCTGAGCATGAGTAGCTTTACATGTTTAGCATTTCAGCATGTCTTGTTCTTTTATTGGTAGATGAGCATGAGTAGTCTTCAGTAAGTAATCAGTTAGATCATGTTATAGATATATGTACATGCATATCGAGATTTTGTGAGTTAGATAGCGCTTACTAAGCATTTTGCTTATAGATTGCATTTCCTCTTACTGCAGATACAGGAAAGGAAAAGATATAGAAAGGAAGGCGACAAGGAGGTGTTCGAAGGATGTGTGATGCCAGGACTATGGAAGCCTTGGGACTAGGAAAGAAGTTTTATTTTAGTTTCCATTGTCTTTTGTTATGTTAGGAGTATTTGAGATAGTATTTGTTATTTTGATGTGATTAGGACATAGTAGAAGAATTGTAATCTTGTGTGATGATTTCTGGTGTTGTTCTCTTTTATTTTGGATTTATTAAACTGTGTGAGAGTCTGTTACATGTTCCAGCCACCTGTGGCTGTGTATATTATGTATGTATGTCAGTTTAAGGTCACCGGTACAGGGGAGACTTTGCCAAAAATTTTCGGTAGGGTTTCCTTGTGATTTTAATCATACCGGTTAAGTAGAGTTAGTAGTTAAGTAACGGTCACTCTTAGGTAGTAGTAGTAGTAAGAAGGGTGGTCGTTACAGATGATAGACAATATCATAAGTATCTAAATACTCATGCTATTTTTGTAGTTTAGGAGTCATAGCAGCTAGCATGATGCAACTTGTAAGTACAGAATCATCTTTATATTTTTGATGGGTCAACAATTGGTCTACAGTTGCATCGACATCAAGACTTGTGGGAAGAGGCTTATCAAGGGCATAAGCTAGTTTCTCAGCTTTGAGAACAATTCTTAAACTTTGAAACCATTCCAAGAAGTTTGGCCCAGTCAATTTGTTCGAGTCCAAAATTGAACGTAAATTAATAGAAGTCATAATTAAATGATTAACCTAAAAATATAAACATGAGAATGTATTAGAAATATGATTTTATTTATGTAAAGAATTTACATGTAATAAATGATCTCTTATTTATCAAATTCAAATACCCTTATTTTAAAGTTAGGAAATGATAGGTTTTCTCCAAGTGGGTTGATATCCATCATAGATAAGAATAACCTTAACTTTGGCCAACAAGTCATTCTTAGCTATAGTAATAGGTAACAAGTTTACCGATTGCATATCACTTATATACAACTATCATATTATGCTAGCAACTAATTGTTTTTTGTATAAACATCAGGTTGTTAACACATTAATAAGTATACATCAAATGTATATCACCCAACTTCACCTCTGTAACGCTCCGCCTCCTACTGACTAGGCTGTGAGGCTGAGCGTCACATTATGCTGTGCTAAATTACTATTGCGGAAATCTGAATTGATTAAAATTTTACTAAACTGATTACTGTAAAATCTGAACTTAATATTCTAGGTGTACCTAGGAGTTGTACACCTGTTGGGGAAGATAATCTATGCCTCTCGGATGTCCTGCTAGTTGTAACCAGGCATTTCAACCGATCCATGAATCGATTGAGCTGTCCGATCGATCCAGTGATCGATCCAGCTTGATACTGGCACGGAGGAAAACTCTAGATCGGTCGGCTGACCGATCCAGTGGCTATATGGCTTCTGTATGCGGCTGGATCGGTCTACCGACCGATCCAGGAGTACACTGATCGGTCGGTAGACCGATCCAGTGGCTCACTGATCGGTCGGCTGACCGATCAGTGAGCTTCTGTACTCTCTGCTAACTCTCTCTTCGCGACTGGATCGGTCAGCTGACCGATCCAGTGGCACAACCCCAATTCTGATCGATCTGTAGATCGATTTGGGTTTCTGATTTTGCATTGGACCTCTGATTTCAGCACTAGTTCGTGCCAAAATCTCATATAAGAATTCTAAAACCATTTGAAATAAGTTCTAACATCTATTAACTAACATTCTGACATAATTACTAACAATTTAAACAAATCTTCCATGGGTTAACATTCTAAGGTCTAAAAGTGCATAAAGGTACTGAAGAAAAGAAAACTAAGTTCTTAATTTGCTAACTCCCTAAGGATCTTCATTCCAGGTTCCTGCCACACACACCATCACTGCATTGACCCTCAGCTTCCTCTGCTAGTCCATCTTTCCTTTACCTTTATCTGCAGTATAAGGAAAAGAAAGTATCTATAAGCTTTCGCTTAGTAAGAAACCATCTACCTCACTAAAACATACATTCGATGCAATATGCTTTTAAAAGAATGCTACTTAAAAACATGCACTGAATTTGTTAAAGCATGGCATACTGAAGTTACATGGCATAATTACTGAAACATGGTATAAATACTGAAACATGGCATGCATAATAAAATCTAAGCATGGAGCTATCTCATGGTATCAACTAGGAGAACTAAACTGAAACTGAAACTAAAACTGAGCTAACACTATATTCACATAACTAGATTAAGAGTTTGAAAGCTATTATCATAATAAGTGAAAATAGTAATCATGTTGCTGTTTGGGCCTTGCTGTGCGCGCATCCCTAACTAGACCCGCGGTTGCAAATTCTGAATCTAGTAGGGTTTACTAGGTTAGCTAAACCTAGGGACGACTGTGGGAGCCCAACCCAATGGATATCTAATCCAGTACAGTGCCACTGAAAGTAAAATACTGAACGTGAGCTAATAAATTCTTGTCTTGCTTTTACTAGGTTGTCTAAACCTAGAACTAGGTTATCTAAACCTAGAGGCAACTGTGGGAGCCTACCCATTGGACATCTAGTCCTGTAAAAGCTAGAGAAAGACTAAATAAACTATAAAATGCTGCTACTGCATTTATCTAAGCTACTAAAATGCCTAAGTTGCATTTTTCTGTGCCAAACAACTAAAACGAACACTTGGTATGCGCTAATTCGCATCCTTTGTGTCGGTAGTCTACATATTACTAAACTAATACATGGAATTCACACGAAGCTACTTATACTGCAGGTGAGGGGTTTCTTACCTCCTGTTCGTAATTTCTTACGATTCAAATCGCTAGGTCTTCAGAGGAGACGATCCTTTCGACGATCTTCTCGCGTCTATGCGTTCCTCTCGCGGAGGGGAGCGTCCACATGTCGAAGTCGTCGCCGGAAAATGCCCTTGGGCCAAACCCTGACCTTGCTTGTGGTTGGCGCCGAGAGGAAGAGAGGAGAGGGAGGGTTGCGGCATGGCTAGGGTGAGGAAAGGGTTTTCTCGTTTAAGAAAATATAACAATTCATCACTTAAATCCCTATTTATATTAAGGAATTAATTCTCCCAACTCTAACTTAAATAAAATTATTTCCCTTTCCTTTCAGCACGGCCCTGCTGGGTTCACTTGGTTACCATGGTTCACCATAAGTCGTAGGACCCAATAGGTCTCGAGTTCAATTCCCGCGTAGGCTATTTTACGGTCTTAATTATTTTTGCTACTTCCACTACTCTAAAAATTCCATAAAAATATTCTAAAATTCCAGAAAAATTATAGAATATTTCTAAAATAATTTTGAGAATTTTCGGGCGTTACAATCTCTATCCACATTGATCATGATTTTGGCACAACAAATCAACGTTTGAAGTTTAAAACCAATCCGTTAATCATGAGATTGCATCTCCATAGTTTGAACATATTTAATTTCAAGTTGAGCTTAACTTTGGCCAACAACTCAAACAAGAATTTAAACTCTAGTTCTTACCATATTAACGGAAGATGTATATTTTAATATTGTGTAAGGGATTTGGTCTTATCTACATCATACAAATATATTCTATCAACATGACATTATACACATGACATAAATGATGATATGACACATCACATGCATGTCATAGATGATAACATGACATATCGCACGCATGTCATAGCATGACACATCACACATACGGCAAGATCTAATCACATCACACTCATGACAAAATCTAATCATGTCATAATTAATGCATCTACATGGTATACAATATGGCATGAATATGACATAAATTTAAATATGCTATAATTTAATTTTAGAAATAAAAATATGTTATAAATATGATTTTAATAAATTAAAATTTATCTAATTAAATTAGGAAAGTAATTTTTAAATTTAATTATCATCTAGAATATTTCTATCAATCAAGAATCTTTAATTATTTTGAAAATAAATTTCTAAATTAATTTCTTAAAAATTTAGGAAATAAATAATTAATATTTCATAATTTATTACAAAATAATTCAAATCTAGCTTTGATGTTATTTTCTAAATTTTTCCAAATTTAGTATTTCATAACAATTTAGGAAACTTTTCAAAATAGAATATTTTAATAAATCTAAAAACTCTAGAAAAGATAATTTTTATAATTTAATTCTGAATATCTTAAATCTAGATTTTTAAAAATTTTTGAAATCTTTTCAAATTTGGTATTACCTAAGAAATTAAGAAATTTTTCAAAAATAGAATATTTTTTTAAATTCTAGAAATGATAATTTCTATTCCTAACAATTTAGGAAACTTTCAAAAATAAAAAATTCTTAATAATTCTAGAAAAATACCAAAAATTAATTACAACACTAAGTATAAATTATAAACTAATTTTACGATCATATTGAAACACAATTGGGCTATGATATCACTATTAGGATATGCCCGATGCGGTGTGTGCTTAAAACATATTTCGTAAACATGCACAATAAAAAAATAATAAATAAACTAGTTTATTACATCATACACACCACATGCATGCAAGATATAATCACGCAGACAAGACAATGCAAGGGAGAATCATCCAAGGCCAATAAGATGAAATATGCTAGGGTTGCATATGATTATGACAAGGATGAGTTGTCCAAGGTGAAGAAGATAAGGAAATCTTCAAAAGGGTATCTGTAAGATATCAAAAAATTTAAATAGATAGGGTTATTTGGGAAATAGTCTTATAGAATTTTTCCAGAATTTTTAGAAATTTTCTGGGAATTTTTCAGAGCTCGTAAGATGGGTTTTGAGGGGATCAATTTCGGGGTACAGTGGAGGCCTGTTTGGAATACCCAAATTAAGTGGGAGTTGATTGAGGAATGAACTTACAGTTTAATTAAGTTAACTCTAAGTATTAAATTAACTTTAAATCCCTAATTGTTTTTTTTCTCATTTCTTCCCCCGATCCCATCCTTTTTCCCCTTCGCACGCGGCTTCCTTCCTCCCGAGTTCTTCCGGCGATTCCTCCTCGCCCGATCGCCAGCCACCGCGAGTTCACCGCCGGCAGCGACCTTTCCTCCGCGTGCCTCACCAACGCCAACCTCTCTTGGCTACCAGGCGGCTCGATCCTCTCCTCCCTCTCCCTCGCGATTCCTCCCCAAAATCGCGATGTCGACCCTGTGCTGCTCCGATTCGTTGGTCGCCAGGCATCCAGGAGTAGCCGATGCTGGCCACCGCTTCCTGAGCCCTAGCTTCGGGTCCGCAACCTTCTTCTTGATCCAAGACCTCGCCTTGGCACGATTTGATCTTGGACAAGAGCAAGGATCGGAGCCCTAGCTCCTGTTTTCCCACCGCGCCAACCTATCGGATTAGTCACGATACTTCCGGCCATAGGAAGGTAGGTTATGTTGTTGATTCATGTTTTCTCTAGCCGATCTTTGCTTTGAGTAGTGCTTGGATTCTCGATCCTTTCCTTGTAGAGGGATTCCGTTCCTGATACTTGGAGTTGTACTAGTCTTCTTGCTTGGATCCGACATGAAGCATCTGCTTTGAATCTCCCAGACAACACAGCCCGACTACACATCACTGTTCTCGTTGGAAAACAGGGATCGAATTGGAGGTAAGCTGTGATGAGAATTGAATTGATACACTGTTGGTTATTTCTTGCATTAGATTTGTGGGTTGAAAGGTTGGTTGGATTGTTAGGCTAGTAGGTGATAGAGGTGTGGGCAGTAGTAAGCATCATACCCATGATTCCTAGCAGTAGTTGCTTCGGTTTTGGCTCTTTGATGGCTCCTGGCACTGTTGACACCAATCTATGGTAAGTTGTTAATTAAAGATTGTGAATTAAGGATTAAGATTTTTCTTCTAGTGGTAAGTATTGTTTTGGTTAATTAGTTGTTGATAGTGGTTGGTCGATATAGATTGTTATGTGATCATTCTTAGGATCATCGGATTGATTGTCGGTTGGATTATCAAATGGGGTAGTTAGAGATTAATTTGGTGGAAGGATTATGCATGTTGGATTCATAATGTTTAGTAGAGATGATATAGGGGATTGATTAATAGGTTATGGATTATGTTTGGATTTAGAAGGGGTTGGGTTAAGGATGGATTTATCATTTAATTGGATCTTTAGGTGGAATTAAACATGGTTACCTAATTTACGTAGGATTAGGTTCGGGGTTTAGCTAGCTGTTGTTGATGTGAATAGCTAAACTATATATATCATGTGACTCGCAGGACTTGGATTCGGGACGAGCGTCTCGATGTGGGATTTCCAGGCACGGTCTACGTATTAAGGCGGGTATTTCTTCCTTGGCATCTATGTAGATTTTCTTGTACTTAGTGCATGGTTATTATTGGATGAATTAGGTTGCTTTATCTTATATCATGATCGGTTGTTGTTTATTTCCTGCATGATACCTATGCTTGACCTTTGTGATGATCTATTTAATGCATATACAGTCTCCACTCTTGATATCTACTCTATTGTGATTACACATATAGAGTATGTCTTGTAGGGATTGTCGGGTTGTTGGTATTACCATGTTGATTGGGTATATGATGTGGACTGTCCATAGGTGAGTATGTGTTATAGGAGTTATCTTGTTGACCGTGCATTTACATGTAGTGTGTACATACGTATTTGTCATGTACTTGTGGAGGAGTTGTGTTGATTGGATATTTGGGGTATATACACATGTCTGTCGTGTTTTTTATTGGATGATACATGTTGATTGTACTTATCTTTTGTGTACATGTGTCTGGTGGGATTATTGGAGATTTTTGGTTGATTATACATGTATAGTGTGTACATATATTTAGTGGGATACGTGGAGGTATCATGATGATTATACTCTTGTTGGAGGTATTTATGAGGTTTGGGGTTGTTGCATGGATGATGATTATATATATATATATATATCATGTTCATCATTCATTGCATCTGATGACCATTATCTCCCTTGTGGTGAGAGAGTCATCAGTTGATTTGGTTTAGCGCCGCACACTCGGCCACTCATGGGTAGTGGTAGCTAGAGCAGTTGCCGCTCGTCCTGTCGTGCCACCGGGTCACGAGGTTTAGTGTGATCCGGCGTTGTGAGCAGTCAGGGACCCTGATGCTATGTAGCTAGATAGCTGCTAGTGGACTGTCCGCCTCGACCACTATATAGTGGGCTGGAGGGTAGTACAGTTGTCACGGACCCAAGCCTCTCGGCCATACTGGGGTCGTGGTGTCTGGAGAGGTGTCGGGGGTGACCATGGAGCATGCATACGCAATTATTATTCCTGCATTTGATGCGCGGTGCATCTGCATTTGCATACATGCCTACTAGATACTAGTTGCATGTGATTGTCGTTGTTGCACTTGATTGAGATATGGTTGTTGCATTTGGTTGTCATGCTGCATACATGTCATTTATTTTACATGTATATGCAGTCGTATTTATATTGCACAGGTGTCATGGGTACGTCTGTTGCAGATCCGATGAGTTTACTGATCATTGTACCATGTGTCGATTCCAGATTGGGTATGTATCTGTCATTATGCTAGTTGTGGTTTGTACAGTTTATGTCAGGTTATTATGTCAGGTATGTTCAGATGCATTGATTATGATAGTATGATCATGTTCTTATTCCCTACTGAGACTGTATACTTGTGATCTCCATGTTGTTTATGGACC
Organism: Zingiber officinale; assembly: GCF_018446385.1. Lineage (NCBI taxonomy): Eukaryota > Viridiplantae > Streptophyta > Magnoliopsida > Zingiberales > Zingiberaceae > Zingiber > Zingiber officinale. Next base: position 59,661,710 of record NC_055987.1, on the reverse strand, counting down.
ATGCACTATCTTGTCTATTACCCGCTGAGTTACCTATACTCACCACCGCATGTATACATTTATGTTTTCAAGTAGCCTGTAGATGGTTGGTGTCGCTCGGAGTATCCTGTCTGCCGGGTCCTATGTCACATCCGAAGACTGTGTTCGTTTTCTATTGTATATTCTTTTCTTATTCGTGGCATTGTATTTGTGTTTAGCCATGTGGCTATCTTATTCTTTTGGTGTTGTATTTGTGTTTAAGCCGTGCCGGCATGCATTGTATCTATTTGTCTTGTGTGGGCTTTCCGTTTTCGTTTTTCCGCTGTGTTGGTTTTTATATATAACTGCGTGGTTGTGATTATTTCATTCCAGCCGTGAGGGCTGTTATTATAACTGCGTGGTTGTGTATATAAATATTCCAGCCGCATGTGGCTGATGTATTTTGCTTGTAGTGATGCTTCATATTGTCACTGGTACAGGGGAGACTCTGCCGGATTTTTGTCTGGCAGGGACTCCTTGGGGCGTGACAGTATCATTGGGGTTTAGCCACAATAGACAAGTCGCCAAGGGAGGTGACTAAGGTTAAGAGCTCTAGGGGGAGATCAAAGAGTCAATTTGGGACCTATGGCAAATGGGTTTCAAGTGGGTATTACTTGGGATTCTAGATAGATCATGGAATGCGCCAAGTGATTTAGAGATGAACTTGAGTCTCAAACCTAGGGAATTGACACAATTGGGTTGAGTTCATGCATGGAAATATTGCATTGTGGTCATATTACATGATAATTGGTTTTGGATTATATATGTCATATAAATCAATGCTAGGGATGCATTAAGGGTTAGATGCGTAAAAACATCAAGAGGAATCTAAAACTAGAACTTTAGGTTAAGGTTCAATTGAACCATTTAGCTAGTTTTGAGTTTTATCTCAATCTTGGAATTGGTGATAGATATATTTTTAAATGTATTTTTCCAAGTAGACATGGGTAGAACAGACCTCTCTATAAAATTTGAAATTTTTTTGATATCTATAGAATTATTGGTGCAATTCTAAAATAGGGTCAAAATGATAATTAGGTTGAAATCAAGATACCAGTCGACTGGTGCAGATATCAATCGACTGGTAATAGTATTTTTCGACCACGGAATGCCTCTGTGAGTTTGTATCGATGAGGTCAGTCAACTGGTGTTTGGAGCAGTCGACTGATACCATCCTAAAACTTTTTTTTCAGCACTGATTTTGACCGAGTCAACTCGCATAGGTGTATGAAATCCCCTAGGGAGATAGATACACAAGTTTAGGGTCAGTTTGGATGATCAAATTTTGATAATTGGGATATTATTGGAGCTATTTAATATTAGGCAAAGGGGGAGAAATAAGGTTTAGTTGGGAAAACCTTAGGTGTCTTTGCGTAGAGGGAGCCTTATAATAGGTTCTTAAATATCCCTATGGTAAAATTCCTAACTCAATGGGAAGCTTAGGTGTAGGGGGAGTCTTGTGATAGGTTCCAATGCATGTTTGTATTTTTGTCTCGGCGGTGTAAGTCTAAGTGTGTAGCCTTGTCAACGTAAGTCCATTTCTTGATGGTGTAAGTCCAAGTGTGTAGCATTGGCAACGTAAGTCTATTTCTCGGCAGTGTAAATTCAAGTGTGTGGCCCTGGTAACGTAAGTCCATTTCTCGGTGGTGTAAGTCCAAGTGTGTAGCCTTGGCAACGTAAGTCCATTTCTTGGCGGCATAAGTCTAAGTGTGCAGCATTAGCAACATAAGTCCATTTCTCGGTGGTGTAAGTCCAAGTGTGTAGCCTTGGCAATGTAAGTTCATTTCTCGACGGTGTAAGTTCAAGTGTGTAGTCTTAGCAACGTAAGTCCATTTCTCAGCTATATAAGTCCAAGTGTATAACCTTGGCAACGTAAGTCCATTTTTTATTATCATATTATTTTTTCTATTATGTTTTCTCCAACTTAAATGTATTGTCAAATATTAAAAAAGGGGAGATTGTTAGAGCAATCCCAATGGTCCATGCGATCATGTGTTTTAATGTTTGGGCAAAGGATTTAAGTTAGGTTCACCATTGTATTTGATATGTGTATATGAGTGTGCAGGTTTACATGATACACAGATGACTCAGCATAAAGGCTTCGGGTCCGGTGAAGGATGGAGCATCCGAGGGACCGTGGACAAGGTAGTAAGGACAAGGGTCGAGGGAAGCGACTTTGAGGCATACGCGAAGAATGACATTGGGGATGATCCGCGAGCTATGCATCCGAGGGACGAGAGCCAAAGGAAGTAGACTTAAAGTTAAGAGGTCGAAGCTGTAAAGAAGAGTCAAGTGAGTCGTGGGGTCCGAGTGCGAGAGAAATGTACTCGGAAAGGGAAACCCTATGTTTAGGATTCTACAAGTCGGTTGGTGCTGGGATCAGTCAACTATGGCAGAGCACAGAGAGTTTCTGTGCCTGAACGGCAGGGATCAATCGACTAGTGCAAGGACCAATCGACAGGTAAAGAGTCATTGGAGAGTCGTTGGTCAGGCACTAGTCGACTGGTACAAGGACCAATCGATTGGTAATGGTAAAAACAACAAGGTTGTTGTTAGGATATATACTAAAAGTCTAGCTTTTTGTATGAACATTTATTTTGAAATAAGAATCACATTGGTCAAATGTCTGCATTTATGTTAAATGTAGATAACATGGTGTGTGGTGTCATACAAAAGATCATGTTATCAATTCCTTATAAATTATAAATAGTTGCTCACAACTAAGATGGAATGGGACAAACCATTGGAATGATTGTAGTATAATTTGGTATTAGTTTATCTTGACTATAAAATTATAATAGTACACTCTGAGTGTATTGAGCAGGACCATTTGAGGTTGTTCTTTTTATACTGACTGTAAAAAAGAACAGAACCTCTATTATTATGGATGTGTGTACTCTTAATCATGATATAATAATAAGCACGTATACTTAATATTTATTTATTTAATTTATCAAAGGGTGAGATTTAGTTCGTAAAATCAAAAGGACCGATAAGTTGGGAAATGATATTATTTATATGGTGTGTTGTTGATTATAGAATGAAACTGTATCCTAGTGATCTAGGTTGATGATGTCCTCTTGAGGAGCTCATAAGGATTGTCATGTAAACCCTGCAGTTGGACTTAGTCCGACATGACAATAAAGTTGAGTGGTACTACTCTTGGAGCTAAATATTAATTGAGTTGTCAGTAACTCATTTAATTAGTGGGCATTCGATATCTTAAACACAGGGAGACTAACGCACTCATGATAAGAAGGAGCTCATATTGTAATATAGGATTGGTGCGGTAGTGCAATAATTGTTGGTTGCTACTCGGAAAACCTAAAGGTTCCACTGTACAAAAATTTTGTACAAAGGTCTGAACCTTTTCCTAGCTACCATGTGTTCTTTTAAATTAAATTTTGGATCGCCTGCGGAACTTAACACGTTTGATCCAAAACTTAATCTATTTGTTCTTTTAGGTTTTGACTTGGATCTCCTGCGGAACTTAACACGTTCGACCCAAGTCACCTTAAGTTATTAATTCCATTAAATATTAATTTCCATAATTGGTTCCCAGTACTGACGTGGCGAGGCACATGGCCTTCTTGGATATGGGAGCAACCACCACCGACTAGACAAAACCTTTTATAGAAATCTAATATTTAATTTCCTAAAATAACTTTAGGTTAACCAAAAATAACAATCAAATCACAAGGGAAAAAAAACAAAAGAACACAACTTCGAAAAACATATTCGAAATACTAGAACGTAAGCCTCTTGTATTTGGTATTATTTCCATAAATAACTAGCATGATGCGGAAAGGAAAAATTACTAGTTATACCTTCTAGAAAGACCTCTTGATCTTCTACCGTATTCTTCTTCTAACCTCGGACGTTGTGTGGGCAACGATCTTCCGAGATGAGAAACCACCAACCACCTTCTTCTCCTCCTAGCTAGGTTCGGCCAACAATAAGGAAGCTTCACCAAGGAAGAAGATCAAAACACCAACCAAGCTCCAAGAGATGCTAGCTTTCTCTCCTTCTTCTTCTTCTTCTCCAAGTAGTATCCGGCCACCACAAGAGCTCCAAGGGGAGAGAGAGGTTCGGCCACCACAAGAGGAAGAGAGGGAGAGGATGATGGCCGGCCACACCAAGGAACAAAAGAGGGAGAGAAAATAATAGAGGTTGTGTCTCATGAAGGCACCCTCACCCCTTCTTTTATATTCCTTGGCCTAAGCAAATTAGGAAATTTAATTACAATAAAATTTCCTTAATTTCCTTAACATGATTTAATTGAGAAAAATAAAATAAAATTTCCCCAATTAAATTCTAATGGCCGGCCACATCATGAAATCAAATTAGACAAGTTTCAATCAACAATTAAAACTTCCTAATTTGTTTCCGGAAATTTGAAAATTAAAATTTCTCTTCAAAAACTCTTCATGGTTGATAAAAAGAAATTTCCATAATTTTAATTTTACAACATGTGAATAATTTTTAAAGAGAAAATAAAATATCTCACCAATCTACAAATAAGGAAAGAGATCTAATCTCTTTCTTTAATCTTTTGTAGATCTTTTACAAGAGAGATAATTTAATTTTAATTCTCTTTAATAAATTATATCTTCCACATAATAAAAATTAAAATTAAAATTCTTTTTTAATTTAATTTGGCCGGCCCCTCTAGCTTGGGTTCAAGCTAGGGCCGGCCACCCTAAACCCATGCTTAGGCCGGCCCTAGCTTGGTTCCCAAGCTAGCTTGGCCGGCCCCCTTTAGGTGGGTATAGAAGGTGGGTATAGTACTCTATAAATAAGAGGCTACGATAGGGACCGAGAGGAGGAATTGGTTTTGGTCTCCCGATAAAATTAAGCATCCCGTGTTCGCCCCGAACACACAACTTAATTTTATCAATAATAATTCATTCCACTAGAGAACTATTATTGAACTACCGCACTAATCCCAAATTACATTTTTGGGCTCCTTCTTATTATGAGTGTGTTAGTCTCCCTGTGTTTAAGATATCGAATGTCCACTAATTAAGTGAGTTACTGACAACTCATTTAATTAATATCTTAGTCCAAGAGTAGTACCACTCAACCTTATCATCATGTCGGACTAGGTCCACCTGCAGGGTTTAACATGACAATCCTTATGAGCTCCTCTTGAGGACATTATCAACCTAGTAACTCTAGGACACAGTTTCCTTCTATAATCAACAACACACACTATAAGTGATGTCATTTCCCAACTTATCGGGCTTATTGATTCATCGAACTAAATCTCACCCATTGATAAATTAAAGAAATAAATATCAAATATATGTGCTTGTTATTATATTAGGATTAAGAGCACACACTTCCATAATAACCGAGGTCTTTGTTTCTTTATAAAGTCAGTATAAAAGAAACGACCTCAAATGGTCCTACTCAATACACTCTAAGTATACTAGTGTAATTATACAGTCAAGATAAACTTATACCTAATTACACTACGACCTTCTAATGGTTTGTTCCTTTCCATTTTGGTCGTGAGCTACTGTTTATAATTTATAAGGTACTGATAACATCATCTTCTGCATGTGGCACCACATACTATGTTATCTACAGTATAAATTAATTGAACAACTACATTTATCACAAATGTAGACATTTGACCAATGTGATTCTTATTTCTAGATAAATGTTTTATACCAAAAGTTAGGCTTTTAGTACACATTCTAACAATAATAACTCTTAAGTGGTATGTGTTACTATTTATGAACTTGAGTTGGGTGTTCGGGGTGAACACGAGAAGCTCAAGCTCATCAGGAGACCAAAACTAATTCCTCCTCTCGGTCCCAGTTGTAGTCTCTTATTTATAAAGTATTATATCTACTCAAAGACCAGCTTCTTAACCAGGCTTAAGGGTCGGCCACATCCTTGCTTGGAGCCCAAGCAAGGGGTCGGCCAAGCTAAGCTTGGAGCTCAAGCTAGGGTCGGCTAAGCCTTGCTTGGTGCCCAAGTAAGGGGGCGGCCATATCATAACAGAAAAGAAAGTTTTATTAAAAATAAAATTTTGATAAAGTCTTTCCTTTTATGATGGCATCCACATGGTTTTAAAAGAGAGTTTTAAATTTTAAAATCTTTGCTTTTATAACTTTCCTACAAAGGATTAAAAAGAGAGATTTGAAATCTTTCCTTATTTATAGTTATCTATAATGTGAAAGAAATATTTTAATTTTTTGATAAAACTTTTCTTTTTGTAACAATATTTTAAAAGAGAAGTTTTATTTTAAAATCTTTTCTTTTATAGATATCCATAAAAGGATTTAAAAGAGAGAGACTTTAATTTATAAAATATTCCTTTTATAGTTATCCGCAAAAAGGATTTTAGAAGAGAGATTTTAATTTTGTTTAAAATCTTTTCTTGCTTTGAGCACAAGCTTATGGTCGGTCATGCCATGATAGAAAAGAAAGTTTTATTTTCTTTTTGTTATAAAACTTTTCTTTTTTGCAATCACCAAGGATTATAAAAGAAGAGGAGGTGGTTCCTTATGGTTTAACACACATCTCTTATTCCTCTTCTCTATTCCTTGTGGTTGGCTCTCCCTCTTCTCCCTTTCCTCTTCTTTGTGGTCGGCGGCATCAAGCCTTGGAGAGACATTGGTGGTCGGTTGCTTGGAGAAGAAGAAGAAAGAAGTGAAGGAGGTATTGCATCCTAGTATCCTTTGGTGGAAGGTGGCGAAACTTAGAAGCAAAGGAAGAAGCTTGGGTGGATTTCGTCTTGGTAGATCATCACTCACACGACGTCCAAGAGAAGGAGAGGAATACAACAGAAGATCAAGAGGTCTATAAGTTACAAAAGGTGTAACTAGTTATTTGTTTCTGCATCATGACTAGCTCATCCTTTTGTATAGATCTTGAAAAATCAAACACAAGAGGTTATCGGTTTTAGGTTATCGTTTTGTTATCGATTTTATTTTTCGATTTCATGTTTTTGATATTGTGCTTCTATTGAGGTCTCTGTAGTTAAACCTAGTTTACAATAAGAAGTTAAATATCCGATTTCTTTGAAAGGCTTTGTCTAGGAAGTGGTGGATGATCCTATACCCAAGAAGGCATAGTGGCTCGCCATGTTTAACCTGTAAGCCAATCTTTGAAATAGATATTTAATTTGTTAGTACAGGAAGCATTCGACGATCGAACCGGTGTTTTGATTATGTCAAAGGATTCAAGTTAAGTTGTTTTGTTATCTAATGAGCTTAAACAAGTGTGCAGGAAAGTCCTAACTGCGGTTAGGCAGGTGGAAAATCCTAAGGGGCGGTAACCTTAGGTCCTAGGGGGTGGTAACCCTAGGTGAAGGAGAAAAATCCTAAGGGGCGGTAACCTTAGGTCCTAGGGGGTGTTAATCCTAGGTGGAGGAAAATCCTAAGGGGGGCAACCTTAGGTCCTAGGGGGTGGTAACCCTAGGTGGAGAAAAACCCTAGGGGGTGGTAACCCTAGGTCCTAGGGGGTGGTAACCCTAGGCGGAAAGTCCAGTCGGTCTAGAGGACCGGACTGGCATCAGGCAAATCTCCTGAGTGGAGTAGGTGAGGATGCGTTCCCCGTAGAGGGAACAGTAGGCGTCAGGTCGACCTAGGGTTTCCGGTCGAAAACCCGAAGTCAGACCCGGACAGTCCGAAGGCTGTCAATTCATTTGTTTATATATTATCTTTAGTGTTCTAACTCTGTTTTGCAGGAAACTAATACTTTTGTGCAGGGTTAGTACTGACCGGGATCGATCAACCGAACCTTGGGATCGGTCGACCGAACCTTGGGATCGGTCGACCGAACCTCCAAGCTACCAGATCAGATCTCCAGAAGTTGGACCGGGTTCGACCAGGGATCGGTCGACCAAACCTGGGATAGGTGTCGACTGGATCAAGCCGAAGTGTGCGGGTCAGAGGAGACTAATCGGTCGACCGAACCTTGGGATCGGTCGACCGAACCTTGGGATCGGTCGACCGAACCCAGGGATAAAGTTTGACCAGATCGAAGCGGAGCGATGGATGGACGGATCAGATGCGATGGAGATCATCTGATCGGTCGACCGAACGTGAGGATCGGTCGACTGATCCGCTTCGGGTCAAATCTGATCCCGAGATTGGGGATTTGGATCAGACCTTGCAGAGCCATAAAAAGAGGCCTCGAGGTGCAGCTCAGAACATCAACTTCGAACAGAAAACTCTGCTCTTCCGTGTGCTGCTGCTAAACGCCTCAACAACGCTCTGCTACTCCAACGAATCAATCCAAAGTTCTCTATCCTCCTTTTCGTTGGTATAGTTTATTTACTGCAATTACTTGTACTTATTCACTTGTAAAGATTTGCGCTATATAGTTGTTGCCCACCGAAAGCGGTCAAGGATCGCAGGCCTTCGAGTAGGAGTTGAGATAGGCTCCGAACGAAGTAAATCAATTGTGTCTTTGTATTTACTTTACTTTTCATTTCCGCTGCGTTACTTTAGTTACTCGAACGATTTCCGTAAATCGATAAAATAGCCACGAGCGCTATTCACCCCCCCTCTAGCGCTTTCGATCCATCAATTGGTATCAGAGCCTGGACTACTAGAAGGTTTAACTGCCGACTATGCACAAGAGCTATGGTCTGATTGAGCCATGTGGGTACAATATTGACTCGAACAAGGAAAGTGGGGCTACTATGTTCGGATCAAGAGGACCAGACACCAGGCAGGAAGTCCTAGTTGCGACTAGGCAATGAAGTCCTAGTAGGTCGGGTGGACCGAGGGGCAGGAAGACCTGGTGGGTCGAGGATCGGACGTGGGAAGCCTATGGTCCTTTGTTTGATGGGGGGATTGTTGGGGTTGTAAGGTTACAAACATAGTCCCATATTGAAAACACATGGGAAAGATCATGGGTTTATAAGAGAAAAGATATCTCCATTGGCATGAGACCTTTTGGGGAGAGCCCAAGAGCAAAGTCATGAGGCTCTAGGCCCAAAGTGGACAATATCATGCTATTGTGGAGATATCTAAATTCTTTTCGATCCTACATAATTAACTTCTGTAATATGGTTTAACTTATGAAGAACACATCGGTTAAACTTGGAGTAAAAATGTTAGGTATCGTTTCCAATCCAAGTTTAACTTCTGAAGGACAATTTGGATTAATAATGTTAAGCATCGTTTGCAATCCAAATTCAACTTTAGTAGAGCACATGGGTAGCTAGGATAGTTTTATGCTTGTACAAATTTTTGTACAGAGGAACTAGAACGGTATTCCAAGTAGCAACCAACAATTGGTATCAGAGCTAGGTTTTACCTCTGTGTGTTTGGTTTTTAGTTTAATTATGCACATGTCATACATATTTTAGGCATGAAAATAGTAAGATGTGCAAATAGATTAACTCTATGGTTGCAGGCTCCAACTATTATGGCATATTGTGATTATGTGTGATTGGACCCTCGGACATGTCGAGGGCATTTTATGTGTATGCATGATTATATTTATTAAATACAGCAGGAGCTGTATTAGTTTTAGGATTTTACATTTTGTTCGATCTAGACTTTATGTACATTCCTTTGTGGAATATATGATCGATATATGTAAAATTTTATTTTTATCGCGGATTGTATCCTTGTGAGGCGTGGTGCTATTTGAGGACCGAGGTGCAATGGAAAAGGAAGCTCGATGGGCGCGACGACATGAGCCCTAGGGCTGGCGGCTAGGTTTGACGACTGCTAGGGCTGGCAGCACACGGAGGACATTGATGGAAGAGGCCATAATAGTTGGAAAATTATTTTTCCATATTTATTGTGATGTGTGTGTGTGTGCTTGCATGTTAAAATCCTCATCTTAAATAACTAAGTTGGAGAGAGATTTTAAATAAATTCCACGGTCTCCATTATTGGTTTCTAAGTGATGCAAATAAACTTGCGCGTTGGCTTTGAGTGCCTTCCTCCACATCGGATGAGTTTGTTTACGGATCACTAGATCAAACTTCCTTTATGGATGATTATAGGAAATTATTTAGGAGTGTGTGATCTTCTCTATCTGAAGGGGCACAATCCTATTTAATGGACTAAGTATCAAGTAATGGTATACACTTAGGCGCATTTAATAGTATCCTCCCCATCGGAGTCACTGCTATTATTTGTACGACCGAAGGAATACCAACTATTAATTTTATTTGTCATAAAGTTAGGTTGACAAGAATAAAATTAATGGGTAAAACCTCCTCTTATAAATGTTTGAATTTGTATACGTCTACACTATCGTGGCATACAAAATTCACAGTGTTTTGATGTGTAGGTGAATTTAAATGATATTGTTTGAGGAATCAATATTATTCTAAAGTCTTATGTTTTGACCAAAACTTATTTTGTGATTCTTAGGATTTCAAATGGCTTTCAACCCACTTGCTGTTATTCTAAAAGAAAACAAAATTACTGGTCCCAATTACATAGATTGGAAAAGAAACTTGGACATTGTCCAAACTGCTGAAGGCTATAAGTTTGTACTGTTAGAGGTCTGCCCTGATGAGCCTAATAGTGATTCTAGTGAAGAGGAGATTGGGTATCATAAGAAATGGGTCAAGACAAATGAGATGGCGCGGTGTTACATTTTGGCTTCTATGTCAAATGTGCTACAACATCAGCATCAGGCCATGCCTACTGCCTATAACATGATGTACAATCTCAAGGAACTCTTTAGACACCAGAATCGGTCTGCTAGGTATGAGGCTATGAGAAACTTAATGATAACCACCATGTCAGAGGGGGCACCCGTAAGGGATTATATCCTCAAAATGATGGCTTACTTGAACGAGATACAAATCCTTGGAGCTGAAATCGATGGAGAAACCCAGGTCGATATCATTCTCTAAATGCTACCCAAAAGTTTTGAGCAATTCCGCCTGAACTACAATATGAATAAAAGGATTTATTCATTAGCGGAACTACTGACAGAACTTCAAGCAACAGAAGGGCTATTTTATCATAGTTCTCAATTCAATTTGCTAAAAATATTTCTACTTCTAAGTCGAAAGGCAAGAAGAAGAAGAAGAAACAAGCTGGCTCGGTAAAGAAAGTGAATCGATCTCTAGGTACTGGACTAAAAGCAAGAGTGAAGAAGCTGAAGGGCAAGTGCTTCATTTGCAAGCAATCTAGACATTGGAAGGCGGACTGTCCTCGTAGGAAAGAGAACAATAAAGGTATATCTTATTCTTTAGTAGTTGAAACATATTTAGCGGTGTTATCTACCAGTACCTGGTGTGTAGATACAGGAGCCACTGATCATGTCTGCAATTCATTATAGGGGTTCTAGGAAACTCGACAACTATATGAAGGAGAGATAACCATCTACATGGGCAATGCTACGAAAGTGGCAGCTGTTGCAGTGGGAGATGTTTACTTATCATTTGATAGGAATAGAACTTTGTTTTTGAGAAATTGTCTTCATGTACCAAGTTTAAGAAAGAATTTAATTTCAGTTTCTAAACTATTTTTGGATGGATATTCGGTTTCTTTTGATGACAAAGTGGTTATCAAGAAGAATAGGGTAGTTATCTATTCTGGTACATTAGTTGGCAATTTGTATACTTTAAATCCAATAACTTCCACAAAGCAACAAATGGAAATAAATAACACATCCTCTAATTCTAATAAGAGAAAGGAACCTTTGGAAATGAACCAAACATATCTTTGTCATCTAAGGCTTGGTCATATTAACTTGAGTAGGATTCAAAGGCTAATAGCCGATGGACTTTTGGGTTTATTAGTGGTGGAAGACTTTCCAACCTGCGAATCTTGCTTGGAAGGAAAAATGACCAAGAGATCTTTTAAGGCCAAGGGGTATAGAGCAAAAGATGTGTTAGAATTGGTTCATTCTGATTTATGTGGACCTATGACTATCCAGACAAGAGGTGGATTTGAATATTTTGTCTCTTTTATAGACAACTATTCAAGATATGGGTACATTTACTTGATACACCGCAAGTCTAAGTGCTTTGATAAGTTCAAAGAGTACAATGCTGATGTGGAGAAACGTCATGGTAAAAGTATCAAGACACTATGGTCTGATCATGGTGGCGAGTATCTCTTAGGAGAGTTTAGGAATTACTTATCAGAGGTTAGGATTCAATCCCAATTGTCTGCACCTGGTACAACCTAACAGAATGGTGTGGCAGAACAAAAGAATAGGACTCTTATGGAAATGGTTAGATCGATGATGAATTATTCTGAATTACCAAATTCGTTCTGGGGATATGCTCTAGAAATGGCAGTGTACATTCTAAACTTGGTACCTTCTAAATCAGTACCTTCTACTCCCACAGAATTATGGAATGGGCGTAAGCCTAGTCTGAGACATGTTCGGATTTGGGGCAGCCCAGCACATGTGATGAAGGGAGATGCTGATAAGTTGGAATCTCGTACAGAAGTTTTCTTGTTTATAGGTTATCCTAAATAAACAAAAGGTGGTTTATAGTCCCAAAGATCAGAAGATCATTGTTAGCACTAATACCCGATTTTTAGAAGAGGACTATGTAATGAACCACAAACCCATGAGTGAAATTGTTCTAGAAGAAATGAAAGAGGACACGTCTACTTTAGTAACAATAGTGCAAGATGAAATATCACAAGAAACTGCAACATGTATCAAAAATGATGCATAACTATAGGCAATGTCTCGTCGTAGTGGGAGGATTGTAAGGCAACCTGAAAGATTCATATTTTTGGGAGAATCTTCGGACTTGATCCCAGGTAAACATGAACCTGATCCCCGAACATATGACGAAGCACTCCAAGATAAAGATGCAGCATCTTGGAAAAGAGCAATGAATTCAGAAATAGAATCTATTTATTCTAACAAAGTTTGGAGCTAGTAGAACCACCAAATGGTGTAAAAACTATTGGATGTAAATGGGTCTACAAAAGAAAAAGAGGGACAGATGGGAAGGTGGAAACTTTCAAAGTAAGGCTTGTTGCAAAAGGGTATACTTAGAAAGAGAGAAACGATTATGAGAAAACATTTTTGCCGGTAGCCATGCTTAAGTCTATCCGGATTCTTTTATCTATTGCCGCTCATATGGATTATGAGATTTGGCAAATAGATGTCAAGACAGCTTTCCTTAATGGAAGTCTTGAAGAAAACATCCATATGAAGCAACTAGAGGGATTCATTGCAAAGGGTAAAGAGCATCTTGTATGTAAGCTCAATCGATCTATTTATGGACTGAAGCAAGCTTCAAGATCTTGGAACATCCGGTTTAATGAGGTAATCCAGTCTTATGGATTTATTCAATGTCCAGATGAGTCTTGTGTATACAAAAAGTGTGACGAAAACGTGGTGGAATTTCTTGTACTATACGTAGATGACATTTTGTTAGTTGGCAACAATGTCAAAGTGTTGTTAGAAGTAAGAGTATGGTTGTCCAAGCAATTCAATATGAAAGACTTGGGAGAATGCGAACATATTCTTGGGATCAAAGTAATAAGGGATCACAAGAAAAGAATATTGTGCTTATCCCAAGCTTTATATATCGATACTATCCTATCTCGTTTTAGCATGCAAAACTCCAAGAAAGGTTTTCTACCTTTTCGGCATGGAGTATCTTTATCTAAAGAGATGTCTCCTAAGACATCAAAAGAGATAGAGGAAATGAAGATAGTTCCTTATGCTTCAGCTGTAGAAAGCCTAATGTATGCAATATTATGCACGAGACCGGATATCTATTTTACCGTGGGCATGGTTAGCAGATATCAAAGTAATCCAGGACATGGACATTGGACTGCTGTAAAGCATATATTAAAGTACTTGAGAATGACTAGAGATTATCTACTAGTTTACAAGGCAGATGATTTGCTCCCTGTGGGTTACACGGATTCAGACTGATAGGGACAATAGTAAGACAACCTCAGGGTTTTTGTGTTTACTTTAGGAGGTAAAGCCATAACATGGAGGAGTGTTAAGCATAAATGCGTTTCGGACTCCACCATAGAAGCCGAATATGTGGCAGCCTCTGAGGTAGCAAAAAAAGTTGTATGACTCAGAAACTTATTGATAAACTTAGATGTGATTCCTGGTTTGCCCAAAATTATCATCGTGATAATAGTGGTGCAGTAGCAAACTCGAAGGAACCATGAGCCCATAAGGCAAGTAAACACATTGAGTGCAAGTACCACCCGATATAAGACATCATAAAACGAGGAGAAGTTGTTGTCGCCAAGATTGCATTAGCAGATAACCTATATCCTTTCACTAAGGCCCTTCCGGTGAGAGCTTTTGATGGCCATGTTGAGGGGATGAGAATCAGATGTATGGTAGCATATATGGCAGCATAGTCTTTTAGTATAAGTGGGAGGTTGTTAGGATATATACTAAAAGTTTAGCTTTTTGTATGAACATTTATTTTGAAATAAGAATCACATTGGTCAAATGTCTGCATTTATGTTAAATGTAGATAACATGGTGTGTGGTATCACACAGAAGATCATGTTATTAGTTTCTTATAAATTATAAATAGTTGCTCACAACCAAGATGGAATGGGACAAACCATTGGAATGGTTGTAGTATAATTTAGTATTAGTTTATCTTGACTATAAAATTATACTAGTACACTCTGAGTGTATTAAGCAGGACCATTTGAGGTTGTTCTTTTTATACTGACAGTAAAAAAGAACAGAACCTCTATTATTATGGATGTACATACTCTTAATCATGATATAATAACAAGCACGTATACTTAATATTTATTTATTTAATTTATCAAAAGGAGAGATTTAGTTCGTTAAATCAATAGTTCCGATAAGTTGGGAAATGATATTATTTATATGGTGTGTTGTTGATTATAGAATGAAATTGTGTCCTAGTGATCTAGGTTGATGATGTCTCCTTGAGGAGCTCATAAGGATTGTCATGTAAACTCTGCAAGTGGACTTAGTCTGACATGACAATAAGGTTAAGTGGTACTACTCTTGGAGCTAAATATTAATTAAGTGAGTTGTTAGTAACTCATTTAATTAGTGGACATTCGATATCTTAAACACAGGGAGACTAACGCAATCATGATAAGAAGGAGCACATATTGTAATATGGGATTGGTGCGGTAGTGCAATAATAACTCTTTAGTGGTATGAGTTATTATTGATGAACTTGAGTTGGGTGCTTGAGGCGAACACGGGAAGCTCAAGCTCATCGGGAGACCAAAACCAATTCCTCCTCTCGGTCCCTGTTGTAGACTCTTATTTATAAAGTCTTATATCTACCCAAAGACCAGCTTCTTAACCAAGCTTAAGGGCCGGCCACATACTTGCTTGGAGCCCAAGCACGGGGTCGGCCAAGCCAAGCTTGGAGCTCAAGCTAGGGTCGGCTAAGCCTTGCTTGGTGCCCAAGGAAGGGGTCGGCCATATCATAAGAGAAAAGGAAGTTTTATTAAAAATAAAATTTTGATAAAGTCTTTTCTTTTATGATGTCATCAACATGGTTTTAAAAGAGAATTTTAAATTTTAAAATCTTTCCTTTTATAGATTTTCTACAAAGGATTAAAAAGAGAGATTTGAAATCTTTCCTTATTTATAGTTATCTATAATGTGAAAGAAAGATTTTAATTTTTTAATAAAATTTTCCTTTTTTTAACCATGTTTTAAAAGAAAAGTTTTATTTTAAAATCTTTTCTTTTATAGATATCCATAAAAGGATTTAAAAGAGAGATTTTAATTTATAAAGCATTCCTTTTATAGCTATCCACAAAAAAGATTTTAGAAGAGAGATTTTAATTTTGTTTAAAATCTTTCCTTGCTTGGAGCACAAGCTTGTGGTCGGCCATGCCATGATAGAAAAGGAAGTTTTATTTTTTTTTGTTATAAAACTTTACTTTTTTGTAATCACCGAGGATTATAAAAGAAGAGGAGGTGGTGCCTTATGGTTTAACAGACATCTCTTATTCCTCTTATCTATTCCTCGTGGTCGGCTCTCCCTCGTCTCCCTTTCCTCTTCTTTGTGGCCGACGGCATCAACCCTTGGAGAGACATTGGTGGTCGGTTGCTTGGAGAAGAAGAAGAAAGAAGTGAAGGAGGTATTACATCCTAGTATCCTTTGGTGGAATGTGGCCGAAACTTGGAAGCAAAGGAAGAAGCTTGGGTGGATTTCATCTTGGTACAAAGAGAAGGAGAGGAATACAACAGAAAATCAAGAAGTCTATAAGCTACAAAAGGTATAACTAGTTATTTGTTTCTGCATCATGACTAGCTCATCCTTTTGTATAGATCTTGAAAAACCAAACACAAGAGGTTATCGGTTTTAGATTATCATTTTGTTATCGATTTTATTTTTTGATTTCATGTGTTCGATATTGTGCTTCTATTGAGGTCTCTGTAGTTAAACCTAGTTTACAGTAAGAAGTTAAATATCCGATTTCTTTGAAAGGTTTTGTCTAGGAAGTGGTGGATGATCCTATACCCAAGAAGGCCTAGTGTCTCACCATGTTTAACCTGGAAGCCAATCTTTGAAATAGATATTTAATTAACTTCTGTAATATGATTTAACTTATGAAGAACACATCGGTTAAACTTGGAGTAAAAATATTAAGTATCGTTTCCAATTCAAGTTTAACTTCTGAAGGATAATTTGAATTAATAATGTTAAACATCGTTTGCAATCCAAATTTAACTTCAGTAGAGCACATGAGCAGCTAGGATAGTTCTATGCTTGTACAAATTTTTGTACAAGGGAACTAGAACGGTATTCCGAGTAGCAACCAACAATTGTTTCTTCCTAGCTCTATATAATGGAGCTTGGAATGGTTGGCCAAAGTTGACGAAATTAGAGATAGTTAACCCTTATTAATAGTCACTAAGTATTCAAGGTTTTCCTTATGTCCAAGAGGTCTTGGTTGGAGTTATGGTGAGGTTTCTCCATCTACAAGGAGACTTGAGATAGCCGGAGTTTGCCGGGGGCTAATCCATTGAAAGATTGAGGGATCATCCACCTTACGGATAGTCATAGAGTAGGAGCCCTAATCTCCGAACCACGTTAAAGGAAACGTGTTAGCGGTTTGCATTTCCTTCTTAGTCTTTAGCTTTCTTTATATTCATATTAGTTTATTTTTTCACTGTACACTAACGAATACGTAGGAAAGCATCGATTTGGGGGCACCGTCTATCCAACCCCCTTTCTAGCAGGTCATACGATTCCCAACAAAGACACTCACTAGTTCTGATCCAATCATAAGTACTTTCATACTATAAATTATATTACGGGTATTCAGTAAATGAGTTTAAGATCATTCAAATACATAAGTAAAGTGCATTCAAATAGTGAATTTATATTTATTAAAATAAATAGTATAAACCATTAGGACACCTCTCAAATATAACATACTCCCACTTGGCCTAATACCAATCACCATGGTGTCCTAAATTGTAAGCCTAAATGTAACTCTCAAATTTACTTTATAGTAGAGCCTTTGTTAAAGGATCCGCTAGATTCCTTTCGGTGGAAATTTTTTTGAGTTGTATTTCTTTCCTACTGATGATCTCCCTGATCAGATGATAGCGGTGAAGCACATGTTTGGAACATTGGTGAGACCTGTGTTCTTTTGTTTGCACAATGGCTCCAGTATTGTTATAGTAAATGGGTAATACTTCAATAATAGTTGGAACCACTCCTAGTTCAGTGATGAACTTCTTGATCTAAACTGCTTCCTTTGTTACTTCCCAAGCTGCAATGTATTCCGCCTCACAAGTACAATTTACTACAATACCTTACTTGGAACTTTTCCAGCTAACTATGTCTTTGTTCAATGTGAATATGTATTTAAACTGGGACTTGGAGTTATCATTGTCTGTCTAAAAACTAGCATCCGTATACCCGCGTATAACTATATCACCGTCTCCATATACTAAGAGTATATCCTTAATTTTTCTTAAGTATTTAAGGATTGTCTTGATAGCCGTCTAATGATCTATTCTTAGATTTGATTGGTATATGCTCTTGACACCAGCGTATGATACATTAGGCCTTGTCCATAACATAACATACATGATAGATCCTATCGAAGATGCAAAGGAAATCCTATTCATGCAAATCCTCAAATCTTCTGTGCATGGACATATAGATTTTGAAAGGTGAATTTCATGCCTCATGAGTATGAAACTTTTCTTGGATTCAGACATGCTAAATCTTTTTACCACTTTATCTATTTATATAGAGTATAAAAGACCAAGCAACATTTTTGATCTATCTCTATAAATCCTCATCTATAGGATGTAAGTTGCTTCTCCAATATTTTTTATAGAAAATGTCTTAAACAACTAAAATTTATCTAACTGTAGAATTGGTACATCGTTTCCTATGAGTAATATGTTATAAATATATAATATTAGGAATACAACTACACTCCCACTAATATTTTGGTATACATAAGGTTTGTCAGGATTTTATGAGAAATCAAATTCTTTGATTAACAGACATCCTAACTCCTGAATGCTTGCTTCAGTCCATAAATGAGCTGTTGAAGCTTATATACTTTATTTCTATCAACAGATGTGTGATGTGAGTAGATTATATATGTTTTTATGCATTCTTTGGCGCACATCTACTTGTATTTTATGAATATAATCTATGTTTATTGTACCTTTTTTATTATTATGTTATACTTGTTAGTTTTTTAGAGATGTCCTAAGGCAATCACCTTATAATTTTACTATTTATTTGATAAATATAGATTCACTATTTGGGTACACATTCTTTATGTGTATGATTGGATCTTAAGCTCACATACTGAATGTCCGTGATACGATTCATAGCATGAGAGAACTTATGATTGGATCACAACTTGTGAGTATCTCTATTGTGAAATTATGAATGTATTAGAATATTCCCTAGTCGATGAATTGATGAGTTCGGACATCATCGATTTTGATAGACTAGCACGGATTATACTCCTTGGTCTAACCAGGCAATTGTTTCTCACTAGCTGGAGATATTGGGATGTTGAGAGTTAAACATGAATACTAGTTATGGTAACTAGTTCATTGGAATGACCTACTGTAAGATTTCATATGGTTATCTACATATATATAAATATATGTTTGTGAAACTCTTACTACAGCTTGAGTGCAAGTTTCCTTTGACTTGAGGTATACAAGTCATCTTGGTTATGGAAACTTATACTTTGACATCTTAAGCAAACATTTCATTGAGGTTTGGACCCGGGATGATTGGGGATACGTCGAAGTGCTCGAAGGTATTTGGATAACCCACAGAGGATTCATCGCTCCTTATGAGGAGACGTATACCCTATGGCTACTCGTTAGGATTATTACTCAAAGTCTTTGGCCAAAGCATCACATGTTAAGAGTACGAGACTCTTAGACACATGTCAGAGTAATTTGAATCCGCAGAATGAGGAAATATTACTTGGGCTAGGTGTGACATAGTCAACTTAGCGGGGACTGACACATAGACCATATCTTCAACCAAGTGGGTATAAAATGAGTGAAAGACACATGGAACAACTTACTATAGCTACTAAAAGGTTTGGAAGTGGTTCCGAGATCAACCTATGATTTTTTAGTTAATTGGGGATCATAATATACTACTAGGTGTCATTCATGATTGTTCCATAATTGATGGTTAATTATAGACGGCAAACATAATCGAAAACTTATAAGGTCACACGCACTATGAGCTTATCTAAGAGACATAAAATGAGTTTGAGAATTAGATTCTCAAATTGAAAGAGATTGAGTCTGGTTGAACTAGACAAAAGGATAAATATGGAATTAGAGTGACACAGCAGAAGAGGAGATGAGCCACGTCTTTTGAAGACAAGTTGAACTCTCTTTGTTTTAATTAATGAACTAAATTAGTTTAGTTCTTTAATTATGTCACTATTACTATTTTATTTTATTATTTTCTACTATTATTTACTTTTATTTACTGTTACTATTTATTTTTATTGTTTACTGTAAAATTTACCCCCAACTCTTTTAGGTGCAGAAAAGTTTGGTATAGAAAAAAATATATCACATTTAGATTTTGAGAATATAAAAAATTTTGCCTCTTTCTCGTAAATCGATCTCCTATTCCTCTCTCCCGTTGCGAATAGAACCAAAAAGGGCTTTGTCATTTTCTCTTCATCGCCGCCTAAATGAAAAGAGACGCCAACCAACGTCGTCGGCTAAAGAGCTCCTCTAGTCAGGAAGCCTCCTGGGCAGTAGGAGGCTGAGCCACCGTCGGTCGAAGGGAGCTATCGCCGCCCAGCTCAGGATCCGCCCAAAACAACCGCTCGCTCTCTTCTTCGCCGCCGATCAGTGCCGCTATCTGACAGCTCATGTTGTTGCTCCGATCAAAGAAGTATCGATGGAGAAGGGTTGTCGTTAGTTGGCACTGGCCAAAGCCTGCTGCCGCTAGGAAATCAACACCGACAGAATCTGTTCTGCCGTCGGCTGATAAGCTGTGTCGCCGGACGTCTATTCCTTTTTGCTCCAACCGAGGTTGCTGAATCTCTAGAAGATTGCTACTGGGTCGTAGATAAAGGTTGATTCGAATAGCCCAAAATCTATTCTGGCCGCCCAAATTCCCTATTCCGGCCAGCAAAGATTGCTGCCAAAATCTGTCATCGCCAGACCTGTTGCAGCTTGCCGACAGTGAGGTTGATGGTTCCGAACAGTGGTAACAATGGTTGTTATTACCAATTGATTTGTACCGTTTGGTTGCAATTGTAAATGAGTACAAATCAGACCGTGATCCCTCTCTTGGATCCAACAACTCAAACTAAAATTAAATATGTTCAAACATAAAGATACATTCTCATGATTAATGGGTTAGTTTTAACTTGAAGCGTTGATTTGCGGTGCCAAAGTCATAATCAACATGGATAGAGGTGAAGTTGGGTGATATGCATTTGATGTGTAGGACCCTTGGCGGCCGGCTAGAGGGAGGTGAATAGCCCTGCAAAGAAAAATGAACCTTCCTAGAACTTTATAACTTTATAACAATTAACCCTCCATAAAATAATTTAGAGGCTAAATAAAGAAAGGAATAGACACGAAAGAGTTTACTTGGTTACAACCGAGAAGGTTGTTAATCCAACGAAGTTGAGAGTGCACTAATGTCTCCTTTAGGCAGAGAATCCTCTTATAGTAATTGAAGCACTCGGTTACAAAACAAGATTGAAAAAAATGAATAACAAGTGTTTTATTTTAGCTTTTGGGACCATGGTTGTATTTATAGCCTTAGTCAGGGAGCCCAAAAAGGTTCCAGGCACTTGAGAGGGGATAAATTTTTATCTCCGTTGCAACAAAACACGCCACATCGCATTCCAGATAAAAGCTTACTCCGGGTGCCCGGACCCAAGGTAACATCATGTTAACTATTTGGTATGGGTTCTTCCGCTCCGGCTCCGCTTGCTTGGGTCTGGGTCTTCCGCTCCGGCTCCAACTCCGCTTGGGAGATCTCGGCCATCCGGAATAGGACTCACCTGAACCTAACATCCGGCCTTCGAGCAAACTTCTGCTCTGACTTCTCATCCCTCAGAAACATCGCGCACCTCCTTCTCGTCCGCCCGCTATTATTCCGTAGCACCTCGTACCTCGGATGCACTGAGCCCGTCAGCTATTTCCCATGTCGTCCTTCTCACTAGCTGCGTCTTTCGCTCAACTTTCTGTGCTCCTAAGTTCCAACACACTTAGACATTGGGGTTAAATACCAACAGGACCTAACCTGACTTGGTTGATCACATAAAAACTATCAGGGAGTACTTACAATCTCCTCCTTTTTTTTATGTAAGCAAACCCAAGTTAGGGTAAATGACAAAAAATAACAGATATAAAATTTTTGCAAGTACAAAAATTAAAAAATTGTACTACCCTCTCCCTAGACTTAATTTATACTCCTCCTCCTTTTGATTACATTAAAAATGGGGTACTTAAAAAATTACTACTTGGAAAGTCTAAAATAAAAGTCAGGGATAATTAATATCCAGAATTTTTTTAAAAAAAATTGTAACGGTTAAAAAAAATTACATTTAGATAGATAATTAAAAAAATCCAACAGTCAAAAAAATTTTAAAAAATGATCGATAACATGATAAGAATTCATAGAAAAATAAGATCTGCAAAAAAAATTTCACTACAAGATATAATATTTTTAAAAATGATTCAATGGTTAAAAAATTTCTAAATTTTTCTTACTGATAGGCGTTGAACTCCTCTTTTTCATAAGACTTTGGATCGAATTAATTTCAAAAAAATTGACAATACTAAGTAAGAAAATTAAGTCAAGTAAAATCTGCAAGAAGAATTTAATTTAAGCATGAATGATGATTTTTCAATTTAAAATTGACTTTGGAACCCAATATAGGTATAAACCTACTGGATTAATAAAAAAATATTAGGGATATATTTTCTATCAACTTTTGCAATCTAACCCTTATGATATTTAAAATATCAGTTAAGCCTTCGATGATGTTTGTAATGTCTTTCTGGAGCATGCGAGAAATTTGAACATGAATTTTTCTTTTCTAACATTTTTATTTTATCTTTTAATTTTAGATTTTCATCTATTAATTTTTGAAAATTCTTCTTTTAAGTATGCATACTCTTTCTTTATTTTTACATACTTTGTTCTCTTTTTATATAATGATTTACTTAGTATTTGCACAATTTTAAATAATTGCTCTGGAGGAAGTTTACATTCCTGACTTACTATATATTCGTCGATAAACGCTCCCCTTTCATTGTTGCTTTCTTATGTAGTGTCACCCCCTTCATCGATGCTCATTTCTGAGGTACTTTCTTTATCTTTTGGTAGATATTTAGCTATGAGTACTATTTCAGCAGATTCCTCGATCTCAGATTCTTCCGTCGACGACTCGGTGTCCATCGAGGAGTTGGATTCAACTTCTTTTGATTTTTCATAGAGCTCCAAGAACTTTTCTCAAAGTTCTTTTGTGTATTAGTAGTTGCCGATTTTGTCGAGTTCTTGAGCAGGAAGAACACTCAGTAGATGGAACTCAGCCTTACCATTTTCTATCAATTTATCGCGTTGCGTCTGAGTCCAAAGATGCTCTTTGAGTTCTTTTCCATCTTTTCTTTTGGGGACATCAAAATCAAATTTCATAGAAAGCATTATATTAAAATCAATTTAAAAAATACCTCTATTTTTTATTTCCAGAATGAGAACTCCCCCTCAAACGTTGACGGATAGATGCTCAGTCTGGCCATCGATTTTGCTTCGGTCGGCGGTTAGTCCTTCTGAAGCGAACCTTACTCTAATACTACTTGTAGGACCCTTGGTGGCCGACTAGAGGGGGGTGAATAGCCCTACAAAGAAAAATGAACCTTTCTCAAACTTTATAACTTTATAACAATTAACACTTGCATAAAATTATTTGATATGCTGGGCGACGCTTTGTGCGTGATCGTGACCATCGCGCAGACGTGGCGTTGCCAGCTCGATTTCCTTATAAATAAAATATTCCTTTTATTCTCTCTCCCCTACAGGCCTCTAGTCAAAACTTCAGCGGTGGAAATTACCCAAATTAAAATCTCCCTCCCCGCTCTCTATCCCCCTCGCTCCCGTCGTCTCCATCATCCCTCGCTCTCTCTCCCTCGCTCCCTCCGTCTCCGGCGTCCGGGTGACCTCACACTCCCGCCGAGAAAGTTTAATATTAAAATCTCCCTCGCCGCTCGCTGCCCCCCTCGTTCGCTCCCTCCTTCAACGTCCTCTGTCGAAACTTGTCCCTCGTCCCTCGCGCTCCCGGCCGGAAGGTTTCTGATGCGTCTTCATTCGCACAGCTGCTGTGAGATCCTACCACCTCACTCCATTTTAATTTGTTAATCCACACTGTTATAGCCTACAAAAATTGGTCTATCATAATAGTTGAAATAATTATATAAAGATGCACCGCGCCTTTGCTTCACTTCTAAACGTTGCATCAACTACTTCGCAGGAATCGTCCTTGTAACAGCTCATCTTGGATTGGTCGTTGTAGAAGGTCGGAAGGAATTATGCTACGACGTGGAAGGCCGACGGCTGCAACAACCGCCTGCTCTACGTTGGACCTTCCTTTGTTGTGACAAGGTGTAGCAGCTACATGGAGAGGTAGCTGCTACAACGTGTAGCAGTTAACTCTCCGTATAGCTGCGACACCTTGTAGCAGCTAACTTGGTAAGTCGTGTTTCTAACAGCCCTATTTTCTAGCAGAGATTAACCCAGTTGCCATAGTTTTCATATTGTATATATCAACTTGATTCAAAAATCATTTTTGCTCAGTCTTACAGTGCCATGCTTTGTAAGCTTGATTTCCCGCAAGGCCCTCTGGTTTTGTCCTCTGTGAAAGCATGAGACCAATGGCCCCCAGCTGTGGGCTGATATAATCATATACAACCTTACACCAATTATACCTACCTAAACTGGTAAAATCATCTACGCAATCTATTAGTGATTGTACTGATAATCTAGATATACTGCTAGTAGTAGTAAATAAAACAGTAACAAAGAAATACAATATTAATAACTGGCAAAAGAGAGTATCGGATTCAGCAAAAGTAGGTTGTTTGCTGAGGGTGACCATCTTGTTCTCTAGCTCCTTTTGTATACACTCCATATTATGGAAGTGTTGAAGAAATAGTGGGGTGGTGGTTGCATGCTGTTGCAAATTTACTTCAGTGTCTTGGTCTGGGAGTCCCAGAATCAATGAAATATCTTTTCTAGTGAAGCTAACCTCCTTATTATGAAAGATGAAGCATCTGGCTTGCACGCCCCAATTGTCAAACATATTTTGAATAAGGCTTCGAATATTTGCAATTTCAGGCATGGCTACTGCCCAAGCAAATGGGGATCCATTGATCATCTTCATCTACCGGTCGGTTATGTGTAGTGATGATATAAACGCCTTGAAGTGAGGGTAGTTACTTTTCCAGTGCACTTTCTTACGATATGCATGGGAAGCAACAGTTCTTTGGCTCGCCATTTAGTTCTGTATATCAAAAAATACATAAGATCTTAATGATACTCAGTTGCGTTCACTGAAATGCAATTGATTTTCACCCATACTATAATACCTGACACTCTTATTTTTAAACCATAATCTAATACATTACAATGTCTATAATTTCTCCTATGTAGTTCATTGTGACTTATTGATGCTAAACATGAATACTCTATACGTTGTAGCAGTTAGTGTCAAGTACCTGCTACAATAGTGAGAAGTCAATCGACACTGTAGGGTCTAACCATGTTCTATCTTTTTGTAGCAGTTCAACAACAGGAGTTGTGACAACAAAGATAAATAATTTTTTTTAACCTCTTGGTTCCCTCAAAGTAAACCCTCATTGATTAGTGACCTAAAAATATTAAACCCCATTGTAGCAGCTAGGAGACGGATCAAAACCCTAAAAATTCAAACTATCAAAGTAGGCGAAGCTTTGAATGATAAACCCTAAGACAATACTCACGATGGAGGCGAAGCTTTGGATGAGAAACAAGTCGTCGCAGTGAGGTTGACTGATGAACACTCCGTGGGGCACCGATGTACTATCAAAGAAATTCCTTCGAAATATTGGTCACACGACAAGTTTAGGGGTTAAAACTTTGGCCTATGAGGGTAAAAATGTAATTTCACATTATATATATTAGCACAATCATTGAAAAAAGGTATTTGGTTAGAAAAAGTTATTTGTAATGCTAGCTGCTACAACGTGTAGCAGCTTCTGCCAACTAGCTGCTTCAACATGCTATAATTGTTTCTACAACGAAATGTAAGTTAGCTGCCACAAGGTGTGGCAGCTACCTGGAGAGTCAGTTGCTACAAGGTGTAACAGTTATTAGTCGAAGTAGCTGCTTCAACGTGTAGCAGCAAAGCATGGCGAAGCCGCTGCAACAGCGGAAATAATTTTAAATTATTTTTTTAGCAAGTAGATATACAGCTACAAAAATATAGCTATTGTAAAAAATGACTTACTGAGTTAGCTGCCACAAGTTGTGGCAACTACTTGGAAAGTTAGCTGATACAAGGTGTAGCAGGTATTAGTCGAAGTAGCTGCTTCAACGTGTAGCAGCAAATCAAAGGGAAGGCGCTGTAACAGTGGAAATTTTTTTAAATCACTTTTTTAGCAAATTGATATACAGTTACGAAAATATGACTATGAAAATATGACTTACCGAGTTAGCTGCTACAAGTTGTGGCAATTACCTGCAGAGTTAGCTACTATAAAGTGTAGAAGTTATTAGTAAAAGTAGCTGCTTCAATGTGTAGCAGCAAAGCAAAGCGAAGGCGCTGTAGCAGCGGAAATAATTTTAAATCATTTTTTAAGCATGTTGATATACAACTACGAAAATATGGCTACTAAAAAAATGACTTACCGAGTTAGCTGCCACAAGTTATGGTAGCTACCTGGAGAGTCAGCTGCTACAAGGTGTAGCAGTTATTAGTTAAAGTAGTTGGTTCAACGTGTAGCAGCAAAGCAAAGCGAAGGCGCTGTAGCAGCGAAAATAATTTTAAATCAATTTTTTAGCAAGTTGATATACAGCTACAACAATATGGCTAACTAAAAAAAATGACTTACCGACTTAGCTGCCACAAGTTAAAGCAGGTATTAGTCGAAGTAGTTGCTTCAACGTATAGCAGCAAATCAAAGAGAAGGCGCTGCAACAGCGGAAATTTTTTTAAATCATTTTTTTAGCAAGTTGATATACAGTTACAAAAATATGACTACTAAAAAAATGACTTACCGAGTTAGCTGCCACAAGTTGTGGCAACTACCTGCAGAGTTAGCTGCTACTAAGTGTAGCAGTTATTAGTCGAAGTAGCAGCTTCAACATGTAGTAGCAAAGCAAAGCGAAGGCACTGCAGCAGCGGAAATAATTTTAAATATTTTTTTAGGAAGCTGATGTACAACTACAAAAATATTTTTCGGGTTAATTCTGTTAGAAAATATGGCTACTAAAAATATGACTTACCACTTTAGCTATTACAAGTTGTAGCAGCTACATGGAAAGTTAGATGCTACAAGGTGTAGCAGTTAACAATCGACAGGTACCTGCTACACGTTGTACCAGTTAACTCTCCATGTGACCATGTAGCTGCTACAACTTGTAGCAGCAAAGGAATGTCCAAGTGGCTGCAGGCGATTGTAGCAGGCATCGACATTGCACGTCGTAACATAAATCCTTCCTACCTTCTACGACCATCATTCTAAGTTAGCTGCTACAAGTTGTAACAGCTACAAGGACGGTTTGCTGTGAAGTAGTTGCTGCAACGTTTAGAAGCGAGCCAAAGCCGCTGCATCTTTACAAAATAATTTCAAATAAATTTTTACGAAGTTGATATACATGAAATTAACTATTTGTAGGGGTAATATCTGCTAGAAAATGTAGCTACCAAATAAATGATTACCAAGTGGGTACTTCAACATATAGCAGCTAACCTGCAGCCCACTTGGTTGTAGCCTGCAGGCGTTTGTAGTCGGCGTCATCCCGACACGTTATAGCATTAATCATTCTAATATATGTAGGCTATAATGGTGTGGAATAACAAATTAAAATGAAATGAATTACCATTGGGAATGGAGAGAGGTGGACTAGCTGTCACAGTAGCTGTGAGGTTGAAGACGCCGATGAAACTTTCCCAGCGCTGCTGTGAGGTCCGACGGACGACGGAGACGGAGGGAGCGAGAGAGAGAGAGAGAGAGAGAGAGAGAGCGGCGAGGGAGAGATTTTAGTATTAACCTTTCCCAGCGGCTTGTGAGGTCGGTCGGACTTTGGACAACGGAGACGACGGGAGCGAGGGGGAGAGAGAGAGAGGGGAGGAAGATTTTAATTTAGGTAATTTCCGCCGTTGAAGTTTTGACCAGAGGCCCATAGGAGAGAGAGAATAAAAGGAATATTTTATTTGTAAGGAACTCGAGCTGGCAACGTCACATCTACGCATCGCTCACGGTCGCGCATAAAGCGTCACCCAGCATATCAACTCTGTATGACTATATATATATATATATATATATATATATGAGATTTTGATTTTTAGAATATAAAAACGTTTAACTCTTTCTCATACAAATTGATCTCCTATTCCTCTCTCTTGTTGCGAACAGAACCAAAAAGGGCTTTTCTCTTCATCGCCGCCCAAAAGAAAGGAGAGCTTCCCGGGCATTAGGGGGTTGAGCCACCGTCAGCCGAAGGGAGCTGTCGCTGCCTAGCTCAAGCGCCTCCCAAAACAACCGCTGCCTCTCTTCTTCGCCGTCGTAAGTGCCACTTTCTGACAGCTCTTGCTGTTACTCCGGTCGAAGAAGCATCAATAGAGAAGGGTTGTCATTTGTCGCCACTAGCTAAAGCCTACTACCGCTAGGAAATCAACCACCGACATAATTTGTTCTACCACCGGCTGATAAGCTGTGTTGCCAGACGTCTATTCCTTTTTGCTCTGACTGAGGTTGCTGAATCTCTGGAAGATTGCTGTTGGGTCATAGATGAAGGTTGATCTAAATAGCCCAGAATCTGTTCTGGCCAAATAGCCCTCTTCTGGCCACCCAAAGGCCCTGTTCCGGCCAGCAAAGATTGTTGTCAAAATTTGTCATTGCCGGACCTATTACCGCTCACCGACAGCGAGGTTGATGGCTCCGAACAGTAGTAACAATGGTTGTTATTACCGGTTGATTTGTATCGCTTGGTTGCAATTATAGCCGGGTACAAATTGGACCGTGATCCCTCTCTCGGATCGTCCATTTTTGCACTCAAGACTAGTACCGTTCACGAGGATGGAACTTGGACTTATCAAAGTCATCTCGAAGATAGCTCGGCGTGGATATGAATAGAGGCGAGGCTTTAGAGCGTCGCTTGGTCGATCTCCTTCCCACTTTGGATCATTGAATGGAATCTTCTACGCATCATCCGTCAAGTATACTTAGTGTAAATTTACTTTCTATAAAATTTTATTATGCAATCATGTCTGGCATGTTGTATCCTTATATGCGTATGGTGTGTGTAATGTAATAATTAAAAATTATTATTATTTTTAGTTCCCGCTATGCGTGTTTACAAAACGTGTTACAACACGCATCCGCGTCGAGTTACCCAATAATACTTTCATTCTATTTGTTCGGATGATATGTTCTTTGCTTGTTTTGATTGACAAGATGTAATTGGAGCAAAAATAGAATGGAAAGGCACTTAGAAATAACTTTAGAAGATCAACAACAAAGGTTATTCCAAAAGACATGGTTGTGTGCTCTCTCCCAGAGTAAAGCAGGCTTCGGTCGTGCCAAAAGGCACGACCATGGCTATAGGGATCTAGCGCGCTAAGCGCGCTTAAGCACCACGAAAATTAACTAGATCCTCTCCATAAGATCCATGCGAAGGAGAAAACAATCATATACTATGTTTTACATAAGAGGTATATTTTTGTTGCGTGCCCTTCACAATCCCGACAGCAACTTTTTCTTTGGATGCAAATCTCAGCGCAATCAAGTGTCTGCGTCTCTACGGTATCCACACGAACACATCCTTCATTCGTCACATGAATGAAGCCTTCGGAGAAGAACCACCTTTATGGTTGTAACGACCCGACCCTCTTGGCCCATTTGGCGGCCCATTTGGCGACCCTCGGGTCGTCGACCGTCGGCCCTTATGTCGTCGGTCCATTTGGCGACCTCTCATATCGTCGACCGACGACCCTTGGCCGTGTCGTTACTCACTAGGACTTTCCACCCCTGGCAGTGGATTTTTGCCTCCCCTAGGATTCGAACTCTAAACCTCCAGGCTTAAGTACTGGAGTTTTTGAATCCTGGTAACCAAGTGAGATCACTGTTGAGATCATCTCACTTGGTTACCAGGATTTATAAACTCTAATACTTAAGCCTGGAGGTTTAGAGTTCGAATCCTGGGGGAGGCAAAAATCCACTGGCCAAGGGTGGAAAGTCCTAGTGAGTAACGGCACGGCCGACGGTTGACGGTCGATGACCCGAGGGTCACCAAATGGGCCGCCAAATGGGTCGAGTCGTTACAATAAAAAAGGCGCCTTTTATTGTAACGACCCGGCCCTCTTGGCCCATTTGGCGACCCTCGGGTCGTCGACCGTCGGCTCTTATGTCGTCGGCCCATTTGGCGACCTCTCATGTAAGGACCCACGAGCAATTAGATTTATTTACGAAATGTCTAGGATCACACAGGTGCTAACCAAGGGATAAGTTTATAATTTTTTTAATAAAGTTAGAAATTGTTCAGAAATTTAAACTGAATTTGTATGATAGATTCTAAGAGGAAATAACGGTGGAAAGTCCTAGTGAGTAACGGCACGGCCAAGGGTCGTCGGTCGACGACATGAGAGGTCGTCAAATGGGCCGACGACATAAGGGACGACGGTCGACGACCCGAGGGTCGCCAAATGAGCCTCCAAATGGGTCAAGAGGGCCGGGTCATTACAATGGTGCTAACCACTCATGGAGGCTCGGCCAAGAGCAAAAATCGCCCAAGGAGGAAGAAGGAGGAAGAAGAGGGAAGATTAAGAGTCGCATTTTTCGTCTCTTTCTCAACTTATGAAAAATTCATTCCAAAAAACATATTTATATTCATCCCATGAATACCAATTGTCTCTTTGTATTCCTCTTAATAGATTGTATTATTATATTGGATTAACCATTAATCCAATAACACAATAAGTCTAACATATTAATACAATGTGTCTGATTCGGATTGGACTCAATCCAATGAGTAGGTTCATTTGAGTCTAACTCAATGTGTAACCCAAAAAGCATAATCATCTCATAATTAGCTCTTAAGGCTAATTACTAACAATGGCCCCCACCAGAGATAAAGCAAGGTTCGATCATGTCATTAGGAACGGTTGTACCTCTCATCCAGAGCCTATTTAAAAGGAGACTGTGTGAAATCACACGGTCGTACCTCCCATATAGGCCCTATTTAAAGAGAGGTGGTGTGAAATCGCATAGTCATGCCTCCTTTTCCAAGCCCATTCATGCTCTGTCCATGCTAAATGGAATGACAATGAAACAGCCCAGGCAAGGGGCGTGCCTAGTGCTATAAAAGGATATTTTTTTCCCTTTTCACTCATCTTTGGCTTGGGGCTCTGCCTCATTCCTTGGAGAAGGGTTGTCCCCCTTAGGGGAACCCTAGAAGCTTCATTTTCGTTGATCCGTTCACCTCCAGAGCTAGGATTTCATCCAAGAAGATCAGTGATGCATAGATATGCATTCTCCTTTCTTTATCTTGTGTATTGAGTTATAGATTCTTATCTCTTGGTTGTATTTCCTAAGTAATGGAGTAGATCTCTAGATCTAGGATGTAGAGAGTATTTGTGATATGATATTGATGTATAAACTATGTATATATCATTTCCTTATTCAATGAAGTGTTTGTGACTTATTCTTGTGTAATGTACCTTATATATTTTGACAAAATGTATGTGTAGTATATGCATGTGGATTGTGATAGATTTGTCACTTTGTAGAGGAGAAGTACTAGATTGTATGACCATGGAGCCCTGTTATAGGGGGTAATCCTATAAGTAGACTTTCTAGGATGATCCTCTTGCAAGGAGACTGATTCACTGTAATGACCCACCTTCTACTGACTAGGCTATGAGGCCAATCGCTACATTATGCTGTGCTAAATTACTATTACGAAAATCTGGATTGATTAAAATTTTACTAAACTGATTACTGTAAAATCTGAACTTAATATCCTGAGTGTACCTAGGAGTTGTACACATGCTAGGGAAGATAATCTATGCCTCTCGGATGTCCTGCTAGCTGTAACCAGGCATTTCAATCGATCCATGAATCGATTGGGCTGTCGGATCGATCCAGTGATCGATCCAGCTTGACACTGGCAGGGAGAGAAACTCTGGATCGGTCGGCTGACCGATCCATAAGTTGATATAGCCACGTATGAAATGGATCGGTCTACCGATCCAGAGTACACCGATTGGTCGGTGGCCGATCCGGTGGCTCACCGATCGGTCGGTTGACCGTCGATGAGCTTGTACACTCGTTCGCATCGGATCGGTGGTGGCGATACATAACAGACGCTAACTCTGTTCGCGGTGGATCGGTCGGTGGCCGATCGATGGCTAACCTAATTCGATCGATCGTAGATCGATCGGGTTCGATTCGAATCGAACCCACGATTCGACACTATTTCGTGCCCAACTCGTACATATCAAGTCTATAACAGCTAGAAACATTCTTAACATGTATTAGCTAACATTTTAAACATGATATCACGCATGGTTCACTAATTCATGGCATGCAAATGTTCTATGTGTAGAATAATAAGGTTCTAATAGTTAACTAATTTTGCTGAAAGTTCTAATGCATAAATAAAGTTTGTTAGATCCCTAAGATCTTTTATTCCAAGTTCCTTCCACACACATCTTCATCGCATTGTCCTCCAGCCTCCGCTAGTCCATTTTTCCTTTACCTTTATCTGCAGTATAAGGAAAAAGTATCTGTAAGCTTAAAGCTTAGTAAAAAACCATCTACCTCACTAAAACATGCATTCGATGCAATATGCTTTTAAAAACATGCTATTTGAAATACAAACTGAATATACTAAACATGGCATGTTATCATACATAGAAATCAAAGCTAGTCATGGCATACTATCATCTAAACATGTGTAATAAAAACTGAACATAAACACCAAAACATGGCATACAAAGCTAACCATAACTATCATGTGTAACAACAAGGAAAACTGAGCTGAACATGAATTAAACTAGTCTGAAACTGAATTCAAACTCAACTAACATAACTGATCTTTATGAGTTTTGAAAAAACTATAATATAATAGATTAAAATACATAATCATACTGCTAATGGACCCGACAACTGTACATGCTATGCGCGCATTCTCAACTAAACCCGGGGTTGCAAATCCCGAATTTAGCAAGGTTCACTAGGTTATCTAAACCTAGGGACCGACTATGGGAGCCCAGCCCAATGGATATCTAATTCTGTACAGTGCCACTACTGAAAATAAAATACTGAATCATAGCTAATTACTTTACCTTGCTTCTACTAGGTTATCTGAACCTAGAGGCGACTGTGGGTGCCCACCCATTGGACCGTAGTCCCATATATGATGTGGCAAGGCTAACTAAACTATTTAAATGCTTCTATTGCATTCACTGAGCTATTAAAATGCCTAAGTTGCATTTTTCTGTGCTAAATAATTTAATCGAACACTTAGTATGCACTAATTCGCATCCTTGTGCCGAAAGTCTACATATTACTAAACTAAAACATGAAATTCACACGGAAGCTACTTATACTGTAGGTGAGGGGTTTCTTACCTCCTGTTCGTAATTTCTTACGATTCTAATCGCTAGGTTTCACGGAGGAGAGATCTCTTCGACGATCTTCTCGCGTCTATGCGTTCCTCTCACAGAGGGGAGCGTCCTCGTGTCGAAGTCGTCGCCGGAAAGTGCCCTTGGGCCAAACCCTTGCTTGTTCTGGTGGTTGGCGCCGAGAGAGGAAGAGAAGGGAGAGGGTCGGCGGAAACTAGGGTGAGAAAAAGAGAGGTTGCCGATCCAAACAAAATAAATCAAACCCCACTTAAATTTTCTATTTATATTAAGTGGGTAACTCGGCCCAACTTAAATATAAATATAATTGATTCCCCTTTCTTTCAGCACGGCCCTGCTGGGTTCAACTGGTTACTTAAGCGGTCTAAAGGTTTAGCGGACCCGAGAGGTCCCGGGTTCGATTCCTGCTTAAGCTATTTTGCTTTTCTAACTATTTTTGCTACTTCCGCTACTCTAATAATTCTGGAAAAATATTCTAAAATTCCAGAAAAATCATAGAATATTTCTAAAAATAGTTTTGAGAATTTTCGGGCATTACAATCCCCCATACCTTATAAAAAGTTCGTCCTCGAACTTAGAATAATTCTGGGTATATGGCTTCTATCTCCCATGTTGCCTCTTCTGTGGTGTGATTGTGCCAAATGACTTTGACTAATGGTACTTCCTTGTTCCAATTTCTTAACCGCTTCGGTCTATTATCCGAATAGCCGATTATGTCATTGAGGTCCTCGCGGATCTGTGGGGGCTCAATCACTGGTGGCATCGGGATATGCTTCTTGACATAGAGACATGAAATACATTGTGGACGGTGACATTGGGTAGCTCTAGCTCATATGCTACCTTGCCCACTCTTCCGCTAATAAGGTATGGTCCCACATATCGGGGACTTAGCCTTTCTTCTCAAAACGCATTACTCCTTCATGGGAGCTACTCGAACTGAATCCCCAACTGAAAACTCTAAAGGTCTGCGGTGTATCGGCATAGCTTTTCTGGCGTGAGATGTCTCTATCCTCTGGCGGATCTGCTGTATAGCTGCTGTGGTATCTGCCACTAGATCTGTCTGAAGTTCTAGTTCTTTCTGTTCACCACTCTCATACCAGCAGATTGGAGATCTACACCTCCGCCCATAGAGAGCCTCATAAGGTGTCATACCGATAGTGGCCTGATAGCAGTTGTTGTATGCAAATTCTTCTAGACTCAGATATTTGCACCAACTTCCTTTGAAATCTAGGGCATATGCTCGGAGCATATCTTCGAGTACCTGATTTACCCGCTCCGTCTGTCCATCGGTCTGAGGATGGAAGGCTGTGCTGAACTTTAACTTCGTGCCCAAAGCTGACTGTACACACTCCTAGAAGTGTGATGTGAATCTGCTATCTCTGTCTGATATAATGGTTCGTGGGACTCCATATAATCTAACGATCTCCTTGAGATACAACTGAGCTAGCTGTTCCATGGAGTAGGATATCCTAATAGCTAAGAAGTGGGCTGATTTAGTCAATCTGTTGACTATTACCCAGATGGTATCAAAACCACTCGTGGTTCTGGGTAATCCCACTATGAAGTCTATAGAAATGTCTTCCCACTTCCATTCCGGAATCTGAATAGGCTGCAAGACTCCTCCTGGTCGCTGATGTTCTGCCTTAACCCTCTGACAAGTTAGGCAGGTGCTGACATATCGAGCGATGTCTCTCTTCATCCCAGGCCACCAAAAACGTTTCTTCAAGTCTTGGTACATTTTGGTGGAGCCTGGATGCATCGCATAGGGAGTCTTGTGAGCCTCATCTAAAATCTTCCTTCTGAGTTCTTCCTGATCTGGAACACATTATCTGTCGCCAAAGTACAACACCCCGCTAACGGACACTCTGAATTCTCCACTTTCTAATTCTGCTAATTCTTGCTTGATTTTCTGAATTTCAGGATCCTGCTCCTGAGCTGTCTGGATGTCACCAAGCAAGGTAGACTCTAATGTCATAGTAGAGAGCTGTCCGACTATGAGTTCGAGACCGAAATTTGTGATCTCTTTCTGTAGGGGTGGTGACATGGCTGCTAGAGATAATAAGGTAGCACTGGACTTTCTGCTAAGTGCATCTGCTACCCTATTTGCTTTTCCTGGGTGGTAGAGGATGTCTATGTCGTAGTCTTTGACCAGCTCTAGCCATATGCACTGTCGCATATTCAGATCCTTCTGAGTGAAGAAGTACTTCAGACTCTGATGATCTGTATACACTCTGCACTGAGCTCCATACAAGTAATATCTCCAAATCTTGAGAGCGAACACTACTGCTGCAAGCTCAAGGTCATGAGTAGGATAGTTCTTCTCATAATCCTTGAGTTGTCTAGAGGCGTAGGCGATTACCTTGCCATCTTGCATCAGTACTGCTCCTAGTCCCAACTTAGAGGCATCACTATATATATCAAAGCTATCTGCGTTCTCTGGTAGCGTCAGAATAGGTGCACTGGTCAATCTCCTTTTCAGCTCGCTGAAACTGTTCTCACATTCCTCTGTCCACTGATACTTTCTGTTCTTTCTGGTAAGAGCTGTCAGTGGGGAGGCTATCCTGGAGAAGTCCTCTACGAATTTTCTGTAATAGCCTGCTAATCCCAGAAAGCTTCTGATCTCGCTAGCGTTCTTGGGTCTTTTCCAGTTGCTCACAGCTTCTATCTTACTGGGGTCTACCATGATCCCATCCTTTGAGATGATGTGACCCAGGATAGACACCTGATCTAACCAAAATTCATATTTTGTGAACTTGGCGTATAGCTGATTCTGCTGAAGGGTCTGCAATACTGTTTTCAGGTGCTCTGCGTGTTCTTCTTGAGTTCTGGAATAGATAAGAATGTCATCGATGAACACGATAACGAACTTATCTAAATATTCCCTGAATACTCTGTTCATAAGGTCCATGAAAGTAGCTGGAGCATTTGTCACGCCAAAGGGAATGACTACGAACTCGTAATGTCCGTATCTAGTCCTGAATGCTGTCTTGGGTATGTCCCCTTCTTTAACCTTCACCTGATGATAACCTGATCTGAGGTCTATTTTAGAGAACACTGCTGCTCCCTTTAGCTGATCAAACAGGTCATCTATTCTAGGAAGAGGATACCTATTCTTGATCGTGACTTGGTTCAGTGCCCGGTAGTCTATACACAGGCGTATGC
Source organism: Zingiber officinale (assembly GCF_018446385.1). NCBI lineage: Eukaryota > Viridiplantae > Streptophyta > Magnoliopsida > Zingiberales > Zingiberaceae > Zingiber > Zingiber officinale. Next base: position 59,625,240 of record NC_055987.1, on the reverse strand, counting down.
TCCCATCTTTCTTCTTCACGAACAATACAGGTGCTCCCCATGGTGAGTGACTAGGACGGATGAAGCCCTTGTCAAGCAGCTCCTGTAATTGCTCATGAAGTTCTTTCAGTTCTGCTGGGGCCATGCGATAAGGCGCTTTGGAAATAGGATTTGTGCCGGGAATGAGCTCTATCTCAAATTCTATCTCCCTGTCTAGTGCTAATCCTGGTAACTCTTCAGGGAAGACTGCTGGGTAGTCACATACGACTCGGACCTCTGCTAGCTGTTGGTCCTTGTCCTGTCTGGTATTGACTACGTGTGCTAAGAATCCCGTACATCCTGAATCCATCAATTTCTGTGCCTTCATAGCTGAGAGAAAATTCTTGGCTTTTCTCCTGGGTTCTCCGACGAATTCGAACTGTGCTTCTGCTTCAGGTTGGAATACGACTTTCTGCTTACGGCACTCGATGGAGGCACCGTATCTGATCAAGAAGTCCATTCCGAAGATGACATCGTAATCCGTCATATTTAGCACTATCAGATCACAAAAGAGTTCTCTATCTGCTATAATGACTGGCACGGCTCTGAGCCAGTGCGTGGATGCCATAATTTCTCCTGACGGTAGCGTTGTCAGAAACTGACTACTGAGTACCTCTGGGGGTATCGCTAATTTCTTTGCAAATACCCTGGATATATATGAATGGGTTGCCCCAGTATCGAATAAGACAATTGTACTTTGCTGTAAAATACTAATCTGACCTGTAACAACTGTCGAGGCATTTGCTACATCCTCTCTGGTGAGTGAGTAGATCCTCGCATTGGTCGTAGCTGGAGGGGCTTCTAATCTGCCCTGGCTGATATGTGGACCTTCTAAAGCGGCCTGCATCTGATGTAACTGAGCTGGCTGGCCTCCATACTGAATTGGCTGTGGCTGAGGAAGATTGGTCTTGTTTGGACACTGCTTGGCCATATGTCCTTCCTGTCCGCATTCAAAGCATCCTCGTGTGCCCTTACGTCAAACTCCAGGATGGAATTTCCCACAAGTAGCACACTTTGGATAACTGGGCTGCTTGCTGGCTGGCCCTCCTTTTGGGTAACTCCCTGGCTTGCGCTTGTTGCTGGAGTTCCCTTTCCAGTTAGAGCCATGGGAGCTGTGGCCCTGCTGTTTCTGAGTGCCTGAGCCTCCTTGACCTTTAGCTTCTGAGAGGACTTGCTTCTGCTGCTTGATGCTATTCTGGTAATGCTCAGTGATTAGAGCACTGCTCACTAGCTCTTCAGTGGTTTGTGGCCTATGAACGCCACCAGCCACATTCATTGCTATCTCCGGCCTCAGCATCTTGAGCATCAACCGGATTCGTTCTCTTTCTGTGCTGACTAGTTCAGGGCATAGACGAGCCAATCTATTGAATTTCTTCACGGCTTCCTCAACTGATAGGTTGCCTTGACGAAACTCAGTGAACTCGTCGTAGTGGCGGTTGGTGACCCGCATGTGAAAGAACTCCTCAAAGAATTCCTTCTTGAAGTCATCCCATGTCATCTGGTTCACTGGGCGCTTCGCTCTAATTCTCTCCCACCACATGCGTGCATCTCCTGTCAAGCAGAAGGAGGCGCACTTCACCTTCTCATGTTCTGGCCAGTCCAGAAGCTCCATCGTACTTTCCAGTGTTTTGAACCATGCCTGAGCATCCCATGGTTCATTGCTGCCTGAGAAATTCTCTGGCTTGACTCTCTGCCACTGGATCAGATAGGCTTCTCTCTGCATTCCTGCTGCTGGGGCTACTGGTGTCGTAGGCTAGACTGGTGGAACCTCTAAGACCACTGGTGTCGCTAAGTTAGGCTCCGGGGTGACAGTGGGAGTGTTCTGCTGACTAGCCTTTCAGGTGGCTATTTCCTGTTGCTGTTCAGCTAGCTGCTGCTGTAACTGAGCCACTAGTGCTGTAAGGTCTGGGGGAGGCATTGAACTGCCTGCCTCATACTGGGGCTCAGTGGCTGGTGCCCTTCTAGCTGGGCGTCCTCGTGCCATTTCTAAAGACATACAGGACATACATGACTAACATAAACATAATAGAGAAACTATTGTTATCATGTTAACTACTATCATAAACAAGCATGCTTTAGTTATCTATAATAGAAAAACAATAAACATAACGAAAGTGAGAGATGTTCTTACTTGGAAGCTGTAGGTACAATGCTGATGTGTGTGTAGGAAGTATGGAACTTGCTCTGATACCACTCTGTAACGACCCGCCTTCTACTGACTAGGCTGTGAGGCCAATCGCTACATTATGTTGTGCTAAATTACTATTGCGGAAATCTGGACTGATTAAAATTTTACTAAACTGATTACTGTAAAATCTGAACTTAATATCCTGAGTGTACCTAGGAGTTGTACACATGCTAGGGAAGATAATCTATGCCTCTCGGATGTCCTGCTAGCTGTAACTAGGCATTTCAATCGATCCATGAATCGATTGGGCTGTCGGATCGATCCAGTGATCGATCCAGCTTGATACTGGCACGGAGAAAAACTCTGGATCGGTCGGCTGACCGATCCATAAGTTGATATGGCTTCTGTATGCTACTGGATCGGTCTACCAACCGATCCAGGAGTACACTGATCGGTCGGCTGACCGATCCAGTGGCTCACTGATCGATCGGCTGACCGATCCAGTGGCTCACTGATCGGTCGGTGGCCGTCGATGAGCTTTCTGTTAAGCATCGGATCGGTCGGTGGCCGATCCATAACGCTAACTCTGCTTGGATCGGTCAGCTGACTGATCCAGTGGCACAACCTAATTCTGATCGATCTGTAGATCGATCTGGGTTTCTGATTTCGAATCAGAACCCCTAATTTCAGCACTATTTCGTGCCCAACTCATACATATCAAGTCTATAACAGCTAGAAACATTCTTAACATGTATTAGCTACCATTTTAAACATGATATCACGCATGGTTCACTAATTCATGGCATGCAAATGTTCTATGTGTAGAATAATAAGGTTCTAACAGCTAACTAATTTTGCTGAAAGTTCTAATGCATAAATAAAGCTTGTTAGATCCCTAAGATCTTTTATTCCAAGTTCCTTCCACACACATCTTCATCGCATTGTCCTCCAGCCTCCGCTAGTCCATTTTCCCTTTACCTTTATTTGCAGTATAAGGAAAAAGTATCTGTAAGCTTAAAGCTTAGTAAAAAATCATCTACCTCACTAAAACATGCATTCGATGCAATATGCTTTTAAAAACATGCTATTTGAAATACAAACTGAATATGCTAAACATGGCATGTTATCATACATAGAAATCAAAGCTAGTCATGGCATACTATCATCTAAACATGTGTAATAAAAACTGAACATAAACACCAAAACATGGCATACAAAGCTAACTATAACTATCATGTGTAACAACAAGGAAAACTGAGCTGAACATGAATTAAACTAGTCTGAAACTGAATTCAAACTCAACTAACATAACTGATCTTTGTGAGTTTTGAAAAAACTATAATATAATAGATTAAAATACATAATCATACTGCTAATGGACCCGACAACTGTACATGCTATGCGCGCATTCTCAACTAAACCCGGGGTTGCAAATCCCGAATTTAGCAAGGTTCACTAGGTTATCTAAACTTAGAGACCGACTATGGGAGCCCAGCCCAATGGATATCTAATCCTGTACAGTGCCACTACTGAAAATAAAATACTGAATCATAGCTAATTAATTTACCTTGCTTCTACTAGGTTATCTGAACCTAGAGGCGACTGTGGGTGCCCACCCATTGGACCGTAGTCCCATATATGTTGTGGCAAGGCTAACTAAACTATTTAAATGCTTCTATTGCATTCACTGAGCTATTAAAATGCCTAAGTTGCATTTTTCTGTGCTAAATAATTTAATCGAACACTTAGTATGCACTAATTCGCATCCTTGTGCCGAAAGTCTACATATTACTAAACTAAAACATGAAATTCACACGGAAGCTACTTATACTGCAGGTGAGGGGTTTCTTACCTCCTGTTCGTAATTTCTTACGATTCTAATCGCTAGGTTTCACGGAGGAGAGATCTCTTCGACGATCTTCTCGCGTCTATGCGTTCCTCTCGCAGAGGGGAGCGTCCTCGTGTTCAAGTCATCGCCGGAAAGTGCCCTTGGGCCAAACCCTTGCTTGTTCTGGTGGTTGGCGCCGAGAGAGGAAGAGAAGGGAGAGGGTCGGCGGAAACTAGGGTGAGAAAAAGAGAGGTTGCCGATCCAAACAAAATAAACCAAACCTCACTTAAATTTTCTATTTATATTAAGTGGGTAACTCGGCCCTACTTAAATATAAATATAATTGATTCCCCTTTCTTTCAGCACGGCCCTGCTGGGTTCAATTGATTACTTAAGCGGTCTAAAGGTTTAGCGGACCCGAGAGGTCCCGGGTTCGATTCCCGCTTAAGCTATTTTGCTTTTCTAACTATTGTTGCTACTTCCGCTACTCTAATAATTCCGGAAAAATATTCTAAAATTCCAGAAAAATCATAGAATGTTTCTAAAAATAGTTTTGAGAATTTTTGGGCATTACATTCACTACAAAGGAGTATCTAATTAAAGTTTAGAGGATTTCTTCCAAATTAATATTAGTAAGTGACTTATGTAATCTTGAACTGTATGACCAGGGGGCCTGATAGAGGGGTAGTCTTTTAACCAGACTTTGTAGATTACCTCTTCTACTTAGTTGTATTAATCTACTGTTAGGAAGTAAATTGGATAGCTCTAAGATTGTATGATCAAGGGGTCTTTAGGTAACTCTTTAACCAAACTTTTTAGAGTTGTTTCTTTACTTAATGGCATTAGAACTTGGGTAAACTCCCTGGTCTAATTTTTACAAGGTTGAGTTGAGCTGAACTTTAGTTAGAAAATCTACAAAGTATAGCCATGGAGATAAGAAGATGAATAATGCATAAGGATATTAACTAACATCATACTGAAACTAAACTCCTATAATCATTCATCCATCATCCAACTCCTCTCTCTCTCTCACTCGCTTAACTCTCTCACTTTCCTAACTCTCTCTCTCTCTCATTATCTCTTGCTATCAAGCTTTTCCAACCAACCTCCAACTATCTACATAATTTGTCATATGAATTTAACTAGTGTTTAATCAACAGTCCCTGTGGGATCAATATTTTGATTACTTGATGACAACCGTGCACTTATGGATTGTATACATCAATGTGAAACTCTCGAGTTGTATCATATATGTGTCCTCGAGCATGTTTCCATTAAGAAAAGTTATTTTCACATCTATTTATCATATCTCATAATCATAATTAGCTGATATGGTCAGGAGTATCCAAATGAATTTAAGCATAGCTACTAGTGAGAAGGTTTCATCATTATTAATTCCTTACCTTTGATGATAGCCCTTTGCCATCAATCTTTATTTATAGGTAATTATATTGCCATCTATATCAGTTTTCTTCTTGAAAATCCACTTGCACCCAATAGGCGTAATGTCTTTAAATGGATCCACCAAGTTACAAACTTAGTTTTTATACATGGAATCTATTTTTGACTTCATGGTTGCAAACCACTTGTCCCTTTTAGAACTTTTTCATAATCAGTAGGTTCTTCATTCTCAATGAGTAATAGGTCATTCAATTCATTTATGAGAGATCCATATCTTTTAGGAATATTGCATATCCTATGAGATCTATGAGGAAGTTGTGTTACCATAGGTTCAACTGATGGTTCATCATTATGAGTAATCGGTTGTGGTTCTTGACTAAACATCTCTTCATTATTTATTGGAGTTTCTTGAACTTCATCAAGTTTAACCATACTCCTACTTATTTCCTATAAGAGAAACTCATTATCTAGGAATGTTGCATGCCTTGAAATAAACACTTTTTATTCCAAGGGATTATAGAATTGGTAACTCTTTGTTTTCTTAAGGTAACCAACAAATAGATACTTATCAGATTTAGCATCTAGCTTGTCTGACACAGTTCTCTTCACATAAGTAGGACAACCTCATATCTTCAAATGAGATAGATGAGGTTTCTTACTAACCCATATTCCATATGGATTAACAAAAATTGCCTTAGTCGAAACTCTGTTTAGCAAGTAAATAGTTGTCTCGAATGCATAACCCCAAAAGGATTTGGGAAGACTTGCATGATTCATTATTAACCTAACCATGTCCAACAAAGTTCGGTTTAACCTTTTAAATACATCATTATGTTATGGCGTATAAGGCGGAGTCCATTGAGATAATATTTCATTATCCCTTAGATAATCTTGAAAATCTTGGCTTAAGTATTTATCACCTTGATCAGATCGAAGTACCTTAATGCTTTTACCAAGTTGTTTCTCTACTTTATTTCTGAATTTTTTGAACGTTTCAAAGGCTACAGACTTGTATTTCATAAGATACACATAACTAATTAGGAAACAAATTCCCTAATTGTAATTTCTTAATTATTTTAGAATTTCCAAAATTAGAATTTTTGGGATGTCTCCAAGTTGTGCCAATCAATTGGCACAAGTTATTGATCGATTGGGAAGTTCTCAATTGATGTAGTGATCGATTATGTAACGACCCGGCCCTCTTGGCCCATTTGGCGGTCCATTTGGCGACCTCTCATGTCGTCGACCGTCGGCCCATTTGACGACCTCTAATGTCGTCGACTGACGACCCTTGGCCGTGCCGTTACTCACTAGGACTTTCCACCCCTGGTCAGTGGATTTTTGCCTCCCCCAGGATTCGAACTCTAAACCTCCAGGCTTAAGTATTAGAGTTTATGAATCCTGGTAACCAAGTGAGATGATCTCACTTGGTTACCAGGATTCATAAACTCTAATACTTAAGCCTGGAGGTTTAGAGTTCGAATCCTGGGGGAGGCAAAAATCCACTGACCAGGGGTGGAAAGTCCTAGTTAGTAACGGCACGGCCAAAGGTCGTCGGTCGACGACATTAGAGGTCGTCAAATGGGCCGACGGTCGACGACATGAGAGGTCGCCAAATGGACCGCCAAATGGGCCAAGAGGGCCGGGTCGTTACAATAAAAGGCGCCCCTCCTTACTACTCCTCTAAGGGTGACCGCTACTGAATCTACTATCTACACATAACTGGTACTACCTACTTTAACACTAGAAATGCTTTAATCTATTTGTTTAAAACATATCACATATCAACTAAAACTTTAAACTGCTCTGATGTTTTTTTTTTCCTTTCTTACTTATTTAAACATGCAAATAAGTGTAACACAAGCAAGTGTAACATATAGGCAATGAAGCTTAAGTATCTCTACTGTTTGCTACTTCCTTAATTAACTTGCATTCATGAAATCCTACCTAACATCCCTTGTTACAGAATGTAGTTATTCATTCTACAACCAAACCGTAATTAAAAGAAAGTGAAATAAACTACTACTCATTCATTTCCTAACAAGACGAACCACATGCTTTTCTTTCATACACCAAAACTCCTACTGCCCATGCATTTCTAACAAACCGATCAGTATATATTTCCCCTACCATTAAACAGTTACTTCTACAAAATATAAAACACTAGCATGCAAAATAGTTTCCAAGTGAATAACTCCAAGCTAGCAGTAACCAAAAATTAGCATGTACATAGGGATACTGAGTATCTAGCAAACCGAACTTCCCATGCCAATTTCCTCCATAGAGTAAAGCTCATATAACATACCAGCAAACATATAAAATTTCTGAGTATTAACAATCCGAATTTAACCCAGCAGATTTAACATTCCAGCAGTGATAAGAAAAATACTGAGTATATAAATTTACCATCTTATTGATTCTAACACATAAATGAAGCAATTTAAACACATCTTAGTATTTCAAAACAATTTCCTTTTTGCAGAAATTAAAGAAACCAGCAGGTATAACATTCAGCAAGAATCCCAAACTTCCATAATAGCCACCACACACACACCATCAACGACTCCTTGTCGCCTTCTTCTACACCACTTTAGCTTTTCCTTTATTTTTATCTATATCTGCAGTAGGAGGAAAAAGTAGTATCTATAAGCTAAAAGCTTAGTAAGTGCTTTCTACTCACAAAATCCGATAAGGAATGCATAAGCATTAAAGAAAGCAGGGAGTACATGCTCAACATGAAAATAGCAATATAGAACTACATCATGCATCTCTAAAGGAAACAACCATTTAACTTGCTAGAATTTGCAACTTAGATAAAAGAACTTGTTCTGTTTGTTTCCAAATTAATACTTTTATACTTTAAAATAATATTCAACTTTACTTGGGCCCGGCATTGTACCACTTTGCGCGCCTTTCTTAATGAGAATTGAGGTAGCTAATCCCAAAACCATTAAGACACTTCTAGACCTTATGTCTAGGGGCAACTTGGAGCCCATCCCTTGGACCTTGTGTCTGGTACATGCCCTTTAAAAAGTAAAATACTTTTCTTTATATCCTTCTTTAAATACTTCTTGTAATAAAATGCCTTGGCATTGATTTAAGCACTTAGTGTGCTTTGATTCTAAATTCTGAAATTTTAGGATCAGATTGTGACTTTATCTCACTTTACTTGCACTTCTCTCGTTTATTCAGTATACAAGAGATTTTAAACCATATGTCACTGATATAAAAATATAAACCAGTACCTACTCAAACTAAATTCCACAGTAATTTAAAAAGAACAACTATACCACTGGAATGTAACATGATATGTTCAAACTGAATTTCAACAGCCAATAACAAAAAACTACATGGTCATAGATGGTATCCTTAGTTAGGCTCACGGCAGTGATAGTTTTCCCCACAATAAGCTTGTAAAAATTACCTTATTTCAAATCTTAACAGTTCCTTGATCATGCTGTAACTTGAAGGAAGTTTAACTACTTAATCATGCTTAAAGTGTAAGGTAAATACATCTAAATAGCATGCTGTGGTAATCAAGGAAAAACCCTCAAGAATTTCCATCCGAGCACTAAAAACACTTCAACAACATGCTGTGACCAACAAGGGAAACATCAAGGCTCTGCCGTGCATCAAAATAACCAAAAGGACCTATCCCAAATCTTAACCCGGATTGTTAAAAACAAGGGTTGAAATAAATTCCATATTCTAGAATGAAAAGGCTACTATTGTTCATTTTACAACCAAAATGCAAAACAAAGCCCCGAGAGCTACTCCTACCGCAGGTGAGAAGCACTTACATCGGATTCTTGGACTTACAACCGAAGAGAAGCGCCCTAGGGTTTCGGTGGAGCTTCGATTCCACCTTTTTCCTTGTATTTCCCGAGCTCTCCTTGCCGGAATAGTCACCCACGAGTGGAGACCGGCCGGAAAACACCTCACCGACGTCGTAAGGAGGAAACCCTAGCCTTGGCTGCGATTTCGCCCGAGGGAAGAAAACGGCGTCGCGTGCGTGAGGAGAAAAGGAGAGATTAGGTTTTAGGTTTCGGGAAGGAAATTAATCTCCTTAAATAACCTAGGTTATTTCGGTTCCATCTATTACTTAAATATATTTGTTCCCACACTTAGTTAACAAAACGAGCTCAGCTCGGTTGGTTGGGTCGAATACTGCTTGGGCCGAGAGACTGGGTTCGAACCCTAGCTCTTGAATTTTTTTTTTTAAACTTTCTCCACTCGGTAAAAATACCAAACGGACTCCAAAAATTGCATAAAAATACTCTAAAAATTCCTAAAAATCTCTAGAATATTTCAAAAGTATTTTTAAATATTTTTAAAGATATTCAGAACTCAAAATAGGGAAAATTGGGTCATTACAATTCCACATACCTTATAAAAAGTTTGTCCTCGAACTTAGAATAGTTCTGGATATTTCTGTCTCATACTGTCCTCCCGCTCCCAAGTGACTTCCTCGTGTTCCTGGTTCTGCCAGACGACCTTCACTAGTGGTACTTCTTTGCTTCTTAGTCTCTTGACTGCTCTGTCCACTATCTGTGTAGGTCTACTCTCAAAACTAAGATCCGCTTGGATCTGCACTGACTGAGGCTCAATCACTTGGCTAGGGTCATGGAGGCACTTCTTTAACATGGAGACATGAAACACATTGTGTATTGCTGACATGTCTTGTGGTAATTCCAGCTTGTAAGCTACCTTCCCAATCCTGTCTGTAATCAGGTAAGGTCCTACATAGCGAGGACTTAATTTGCCCTTCTTGCCAAATCTCATCACTTCCTTCATAGGAGCAACTTTGAGAAAAACTGAATCTCCTACTTGAAATTCCAGTGGCCTACGGCGTGTGTCAGCATAGCTTTTCTGTCTACTCTGGGCAGTCTCAATCCTCTGTCTGATTTTCTGAATAGCCTGAGTGGTTTCTTCTATCAGCTCTGTCTGAATGCCCAGCTCTACTTCCATTTCCTTTCTTTCACCTGCTTCTTGCCAGCATATAGGTGATCTGCACTTTCTGCCATACAACGCCTCATATGGTGCCATCCTGATGGTGGCTTGGTAGCTGTTGTTGTAGGCAAACTCAGCTAAGCACAGATACTTGCACCAACTACCCTTAAAATCTAGTGCACAAGCCCTGAGCATATCTTCTAAGATCTGATTTACTCGCTCTGTCTGTCCATCAGTTTGAGGATGAAAGGTTGTGCTGAACTTGAGTTTGGTGCCTAGTGCATTCTGAACGCACTCCCAAAAGTGTGAAGTGAAGCGCCCATCTCTATCAGAAATGATAGATTTGGGAACTCCGTGAAGTCTGATCACCTCTTTAACATACAGCTGTGCTAACTGCTCTATAGAGTGAGACACCTTGATGGCTAGAAAATGGGCAGACTTGGTCAATCTATCCACTATTACCCATATTGCATTATATCCATTCGTAGTTCTTGGGAGACCTGTTATGAAGTCCATGGATATGTCTTCCCACTTCCACTCTGGTATTGGAAGAGGTTGTAGAACTCCTCCTGGTCTCTGGTGCTCTGCTTTGACCCTCTGACATGTTAGGCAGGTACTGACATATTTAGCCACATCTCTTTTGAGTCCAGACCACCAGAACTTCTGCTTCACATCTTGGTACATCTTGGTAGAACCAGGATGCATGGAGTATGGTGTACTATGGGCTTCTTCTAAAATTTTCTTTCTCAGCTCTTCATCATTTGGAACACAAAGGCGATTCCCCTGATAAAGAATTCCACTGTCTGATACTCGAAATTCTGAACTTCCTTCCTCTTGTATCCCTTGCTTGATCTTTTGAATATCTGGATCTTCGCTTTGCTTTTTCTGTATATCCTCAAGCAGGGTTGACTCTAGGGTCAATGCAGAAAGTTGCCCATAAATAATTTCAAGTCTGAAATCTGACAACTCCTTCTGTAGTGGCAGAGCTAATGATGATAAGGACATCAAGGATACACTGGACTTTCTGCTTAGTGCATCTGCCACTTTATTAGCTTTACCTGGGTGGTAGAGGATTTCACAGTCATAATCTTTGACCAACTCTAGCCACCTGCGCTGTCTCATGTTTAAGTCCTTCTGAGTGAAGAAGTACTTAAGACTCTGATGGTCTATGAAGATTCTGCACTGGACTCCATACAAGTAGTGTCGCCAGAGTTTCAATGCAAAGACTACAGCTGCCAGCTCTAGATCATGAGTGGGATAGTTCTTCTCATAGTCTTTGAGTTGTCTGGAAGCATAAGCTATAACTTTTCCTTCCTGCATGAGTACAGCTCCTAAGCCCATCTTGGAAGCATCACTGTAGATGTCAAAACTCTTGTCGCTCTCTGGAACAGTCAGTATAGGAGCACTGGTCAGTCTCTTCTTGAGTTCTTGAAAACTCTGCTCACATTTCTCTGACCATTCAAACTTCTTGTCCTTCCTGGTGAGGGCTGTAAGTGGAGAGGCTATCCTGGAAAAGTCCTCCACAAATTTCCTGTAGTACCCAACTAAACCAAGGAAGCTTCTCCCTGGCATTCTTGGGTCTTTTCCAGTTGTTGACCGCTTCTATTTTGGCCGAATCCACTTGAATACCTTCTTTTGAAACAATATGACCTAGAAATGCCACCTGCTCTAACCAGAACTCGCACTTTGAGAATTTAGCATAGAGCTGCCTTTGCTGAAGGGTCTGTAGGACTATTCTCAAATGCGTGTCATGCTCTTCTGGGGTTCTGGAATAGATTAGAATGTCGTCGATGAACACAATGACAAATTTGTCAAGGTATTCACTGAACACTCTATTCATCAAGTCCATGAAGACTGCAGGTGCATTAGTCACACCAAAAGGCATAACCACGAATTCATAATGTCCATATCTGGTCCTGAAAGCAGTTCTGGGTATATCACTCTCCTTTACTTTTAACTGATGGTACCCAGAGCGTAGATCTATCTTAGAGAACACTGTTGCCCCTTTCAATTGATCAAATAAATCATCGATCCTGGGCAGTGGATACCTGTTCTTGATGGTCACTTGATTCAGAGCTCTATAATCTATGCACATTCGCATAGATCCATCCTTCTTCTTGACAAACAATACAGGAGCTCCCCATGGTGAATGACTAGGGCAGATGAAGCCTTTGTCAAGCAGCTCCTGAAGTTGTTCTTGTAACTCTTTCAACTCCGCTGGGGACATGCGGTATGGAGCTTTTGAAATTGGGCCGGTACCAGGAACCAGTTCAATCTCAAACTCTACTTCTCTATTGGGAGGTAGTCCAGGTAGCTCTTCTGGGAATACCTCTGGATACTCACAGACTACCCGAACTTCCTCCTGCTTAGGTCTTTCTTCTTCCTTGGTACTCACAATGAATGCAAGAAAACCAACACACCCTTTAGCTAACATCTGGTGAGCTGTGAGAGAAGAGAGGAACTTCTGGGTCTTCCTCTTTGGTACTCCTGTAAATTCAAAGGAAGGTTCACCTTCTGGGCTAAAGATCACCTTCCTTCTGCGGCAGTCCACTGAAGCACTGTACTGGCTGAGGAAATCCATCATGAATAAGACAGAGACTCATTTTACCCGGTCCTTCTCTCGCTGACAGGGAAGGAAGGCACCGAAGAACCATAGGATCAGGCTCACCAAGTAGCACTCGTCTGAACCAGCGAAGTGGTCTGGTCTTCTGGGGTCAAGTCATCCACATCTCGGACTAGACATAGGAGCGACTAAGAGGAGCGGTGAAAGGAAAGGTAGACGCGGAGGGACGCCGACCTTAGAATTTCTCTGCCTAGCCCTTTCACCAACTATCCCTCCGGTGCCGATCTATTCTTGGATATCTGATGGCTGACCAGGGAGCTTCTTTCCCCGTAGCACTGAGCCAATTAGAGTCTGATTGATCACTGATTCCTATTTCCTACTCCATAGGACAGAAGGCTTCCTAGGCCGATGCTCCCTCTTCTTAATGGCTTCCTCTCGCAGCTACAGTTCCCATTTCGTCTACTCTTCCTTCGAGGTCCAGGTATAGAAAAATGGGATCCAGCGACCTAGGCATACTTCCCTATAGCAGTAGAGTGGCATGGAAAGAGTTAGCCGATAGCTACGTGGGATGAACATGAACCACCTAGAGGTCGAGCTCCGAAGAACCTATCCGAAGCTAAGCCCTCTACTCCCCACCTATCAGCTGACGAAGCCGCTCCTATCGATTCCCTACTTCCACGATAGCAAGCATGCCTACAAGTCCTTTCACTCTGAGCCTATGAATGATGATTGCGGGACACTTGGTCGCTCATCGCTCCCGTCTTCTTTCGGTTGCTTTCATTGAGTGCTTCAGATCGGTGGATTGGCTCTACCGTATATTTCGATCTTCTCTTTCATACCAGGCATGACTTGAACTCAGATCAGGTTGATGACCGCAGATGACTCTTTCTATCTGATCCAGCTTCCATGGCATGTCTTTCCCTATTCTCCGATTGACTCTTACTTAGTGGCTTCCCAAAGCTCCACTTGGCGGCTGATGGGAAGAGTTTCTTGCCGCACCCTTGCTTCCTTGTTGCTCCCGTTGAGACCTGGACCGAGCCCCATCTATAGCACCCGACCGGGCCCAGTTGAGCGCTTGCGCGCAATCTGGGCAACTCTCTCTCCTGCGAAGCGAAATAAATGATATCGAAATCCTGCATAGCGAGGACTACCAGGTTAACATATAGCTCTCGGTCTGAAATCCTGACTGGTACAGACCGAAGCCACTGGCTGGATTCCATGACGTCTCCAGAAGGTAGAGTTGTCAGGAACTTGAAATTCATGTTTTCTGTAGGTACCCGTAGTTCTTTGGCAAAAGGTATGGATACAAAAGAATGGGTCGCCCCAGTATCAAATAGTGCAGTAGCTATATGCTGAAAAATAACTACTTGACCTGTTACGACCGTGGAGGCACTAGCAGCTTCCTCTTTGGTAAGGGAGAATACTCTGGCATTGTCAAAGGCTAGAACTGGTGGAGCTTCCAACCTTCCTTGACTGATCTGAGGTCCTTCCAGAGTTGCAGGCATATAATGTAGTTGAGGCTTGGCTCCATATTGTATTGGCTGTGGCTGGGGTGCTTTGAACTTGTTAGGACACTGTTTGGCCATGTGTCCTTCTTGACCACAAGAATAACATCCAGTCTTACCCAAGAGGCAGGCTCCTGGATGTGTTCTCCCACATTTGGGGCAGGGAAAGAGCTTAGTCTGTTTGGTTTCTGGTCCTCCCTTCTGGTTACTTCCTGAATCCCACTGCTTCCTTTTAGTACCCTTGCCTTTCCAGTTCTGATTATTTAACTGGGGTTTCTGATTTCCCCCAGTCTTGGTCTCCATCTTGATTGGCTTGTGCTGCTCTCTTTGTGCCTTCATGCTGTTCAGATAGTGCTCAGCTACTAAGGCTCTACTGACCAACTCTTCTCCAGTCAGGGGTTGATGAGTCCCACTGCTCACATTAAGTGATATCACAGGCTTCAGCATTCTGAGCATTAGTCTGACTCGCTCCTTCTCTGTACTTACTAGTTCTGGGCAGAGACGAGCTAGCCTGTTGAATCTCTTAACTGCTTCCTCCACTGTCAGATCCCCCTGTCTGAACTCCATAAACTCCTCGTAGTGCTTGTTGGTGATCTTTTGGCGAAAGAACTCGTCGTAGAATTCTGTCTCAAAATCAATCCATTTCATCTGATTGATTGCCCTCTTGCTCTTTACTCTCTCCCACCACATGCGTGCGTCTCCAGTCAGGCAGAAGGAGGCACACTTAACTTTCTCGACTTCTGGCCAGTCAAGAAGTTCCATGGTGCTCTCCAGTGTTTTGAACCAAGCCTGGGCATCCCAGGGCTCAGTTGTGCCTGAGAAACTCTCTGGTTTCAGTTTCAGCCACTGAATGAGGTAGGATTCTTGTCTCTGGGGTGTTGTGACGACTCCTTGGGCAGCTGGTGGAACCTCAGTTACCACTAGAGTCTCCACAGTTACTGTTTGAGGAGTAGGAGGGACTGGTTGTTGATTTGCCATCAGATTGGCAATTACTTGCTACTGCTCAGCTACTTGTTTCTGAAGTTGGGCAACAACTTCAGAAAGATTGGGCTCCGTTGAGCCTGGCACCTCTTTCTCCTGTACTTGGTCCTCAATACGAGCGGTACGGGGACGTCCTCTTCTCGACATCTAGTTAAACAAATAAGAAAATTTGATGATTTCTCTACCCTTTCTAAACATACCCATTTATATATTAAGAAAGGAAATAGCTAAAAAAAATAAAACTCTTATCTTACTCATTCACTTATAACTATCAATCCATACTGCAAATAATAATGTAAATAAAGGAAAGCAATAAAGAAAGAACTTAAATACTTTCTTACTTGAAGACGGCAAGGATGATGCTGATGTGTATGTGTTGCTGGAAAATGGACCTGCTCTGATACCAACTGTAACGACCACCCTCCTTACTACTCCTCTAAGGGTGACCGCTACTGAATCTACTATCTACACATAACTGGTACTACCTACTTTAACACTAGAAATGCTTTAATCTATTTGTTTAAAACATATCATATATCAACTAAAACTTTAAACTGCTCTGATGTTTTTTTTTTCCTTTCTTACTTATTTAAACATGCAAATAAGTGTAACACAAGCAAGTGTAACATATAGGCAATGAAGCTTAAGTATCTCTACTGTTTGCTACTTCCTTAATTAACTTGCATTCATGAAATCCTACCTAATATCCCTTGTTACAGAATGTAGTTATTCATTCTACAACCAAACCGTAATTAAAAGAAAGTGAAATAAACTACTACTCATTCATTTCCTAACAAGCCGAACCACATGCTTTTCTTTCATACACCAAAACTCCTACTGCCCATGCATTTCTAACAAACCGATCAGTATATATTTCCCCTACCATTAAACAGTTACTTCTACAAAATATAAAACACTAGCATGCAAAATAGTTTCCAAGTGAATAACTCTAAGCTAGCAGTAACCAAAAATTAGCATGTACATAGGGATACTGAGTATCTAGCAAACCGAACTTCCCATGCCAATTTCCTCCATAGAGTAAAGCGCATATAAGATACCAGCAAACATATAAAATTTCTGAGTATTAACAATCCGAATTTAACCCAGCAGATTTAACATTCCAGCAGATTTAACATTCCAGCAGTGATAAGAAAAATACTGAGTATATAAATTTACCATCTTATTGATTCTAACACATAAATGAAGCAATTTAAACACATCTTAGTATTTCAAAACAATTTCCTTTTTGCAGAAATTAAAGAAACCAGCAGGTATAACATTCAGCAAGAATCCCAAACTTCCATAATAGCCACCACACACACACCATCAACGACTCCTTGTCGCCTTCTTCTACACCACTTTAGCTTTTCCTTTATTTTTATCTATATCTGCAGTAGGAGGAAAAAGTAGTATCTATAAGCTAAAAGCTTAGTAAGTGCTTTCTACTCACAAAATCCGATAAGGAATGCATAAGCATTAAAGAAAGCAGGGAGTACATGCTCAACATGAAAATAGCAATATAGAACTACATCATGCATCTCTAAAGGAAACAACCATTTAACTTGCTAGAATTTGCAACTTAGATAAAAGAACTTGTTCTGTTTGTTTCCAAATTAATACTTTTATACTTTAAAATAATATTCAACTTTACTTGGGTCCGGCATTGTACCACTTTGCGCGCCTTTCTTAATGAGAATTGAGGTAGCTAATCCCAAAACCATTAAGACACTTCTAGACCTTATGTCTAGGGGCAACTTGGAGCCCATCCCTTGGACCTTGTGTCCGGTACATGCCCTTTTAAAAGTAAAATACTTTTCTTTATATCCTTCTTTAAATACTTCTTGTAATAAAATGCCTTGGCATTGATTTAAGCACTTAGTGTGCTTTGATTCTAAATTCTGAAATTTTAGGATCAGATTGTGACTTTATCTCACTTTACTTGCACTTCTCTCGTTTATTCAGTATACAAGAGATTCTAAACCATATGTCACTGATATAAAAATATAAACCAGTACCTACTCAAACTAAATTCCACAGTAATTTAAAAAGAACAACTATACCACTGGAATGTAACATGATATGTTCAAACTGAATTTCAACAGCCAATAACCAAAAACTACATGGTCATAGATGGTATCCTTAGTTAGGCTCACGGCAGTGATAGTTTTCCCCATAATAAGCTTGTAAAAACTACCTTATTTCAAATCTTAACAGTCCCTTGATCATGCTGTAACTTGAAGGAAGTTTAACTACTTAATCATGCTTAAAGTGTAAGGTAAATACATCTAAATAGCATGCTGTGGTAATCAAGGAAAAACCCTCAAGAATTTCCATCCGAGCACTAAAAACACTTCAACAACATGCTGTGACCAACAAGGGAAACATCAAGGCTCTGCCGTGCATCAAAATAACCAAAAGGACCTATCCCAAATCTTAACCCGGATTGTTAAAAACAAGGGTTGAAATAAATTCCATATTCTAGAATGAAAAGGCTACTATTGTTCATTTTACAACCAAAATGCAAAACAAAACCCCGAGAGCTACTCCTACCGCAGGTGAGAAGCACTTACATCGGATTCTTGGACTTACAACCGAAGAGGAGCGCCCTAGGGTTTCGGTGGAGCTTCGATTCCACCTTTTTCCTTGTATTTCCCGAGCTCTCCTTGCCGGAATAGTCACCCACGAGTGGAGACCGGCCGGAAAACACCTCGCTGACGTCGTAAGGAGGAAACCCTAGCCTTGGCTGTGATTTCGCCCGTGGGAAGAAAACGGCGTCGCGTGCGTGAGGAGAAAAGGAGAGATTAGGTTTTAGGTTTCGGGAAGGAAATTAATCTCCTTAAATAACCTGGGTTATTTCGGTTCCATCTATTACTTAAATATATTTGTTCCCACACTTAGTTAACAAAACGAGCTCAGCTCGGTTGGTTGGGTCGAATACTGCTTGGGCCGAGAGACTGGGTTCGAACCCTAGCTCTTGAAATTTTTTTTTTAAACTTTCTCCACTCGGTAAAAATACCAAACGGACTCCAAAAATTGCATAAAAATACTCTAAAAATCTCTAGAATATTTCAAAAACATTTTTAAATATTTTTAAAGATATTCAGAACTCAAAATAGGGAAAATTGGGTCGTTACAGATTACAACCCTTTTCTTTCGAATAGAATGACCCTTAATTGATTCGGTAATCGATTCAAGGTCTTAATTGATTAAGCAATGAATCATGGAGCCTTTCTGTTCGCGAATACAGATCTCTCAATTAATTGGGTGATCAATTGAGATGCTTAATCGATTTAGTAATCGATTAAGAAGCTTTCTGCATGTGATTTTAGAGCTTTTAATCAATTGGTAATTAATTCAGATGCTTGATTGATTCATTAATAGATTATAAAGTCCTTTGTTTGTGATTTTTGGCCATTTAATCAATTGATAATTTTTGTCAATCGATTGGGATCAATTGAACCAATCAGTCAATCGATTTAGAGGTCTTTTTTCGCAATTTTCATCATTTAATTGATTGGCGACCTTTTCCAATCTATTGAGTTCGATTAAATTGATTGGCCAATCGATCAATTGATGATCTCAACCTCTTTAATTGATTGAGAATAGTTTTCAATAGATTAAGAGAAGCTTTTGTTGTGAATTTTGAACTACAGATCGATTGAAACAAACGCTTAATCGATTAACAGGTATATCAATTGATTGGGGATTGATTAAAATAGATTATGTGGGATTCTAATATTGGATCAGGAAATAATATTCCACCTCCATAATTTTCCTAATACCCAAAATAATAAAACTACAATTTATAAAACAAATTTTACGATCATGTTGAAGCGCGATTAGGTTTTGATACCACTGTTGGGTTATGACTGATGCGATGTGTGCTTAACACGTTTCGCAAAACATTCAGTGGAAGTAAAAATACGATAATAAAACTACTTTTATTGTAACACACACCACACACATGCAAGATACAATTACACATACATAATCATAAAATAAAAATTTAAGAATAACAATTATTCTAGGCATACCTTACGAATGATGTGTAGGGAAAAGTGTAGGTCCCTTACGGTCGGAAGGAGGGGGGTGAATTGCCCTACACAATATAAAAATAGCAATATCTTTCTCAAACAATCGGGCTTAACACAATTACACACTTTAAACAAAATATAATGAAATAAAACAAGTACGGGACAAACAAATTTTTACTTGGTTGGCAATTAGAGGATTACTACTCCAAGGAATGTAAGCTCATTATCAAGATCTCCTTCTTGAACAAAACGTCAGAGGCGGAGAAGCCTCGTATAGGAAAATAATGCTCGGAAATGAAAGATAGAAAAGATTTCGAAGTACAGAGTGTGTTTTTCATATTTAAGAAGACTAGGGCACTATTTATAGCCCACTGGTAGAAAACAACTGTTTGCTGATGTGGCACGGTCTAGGCTCCTAAGCCCTCTCCTGGCACCCCCAACGTGACAAATCGTATCGTCACGCAAACGACTATGCGACGAGCTCGGGATAAAATTTTATCCCGATTCGAGTGCCCGGAATAGGTCCAAGTGTTTGGATGCCCGTCCTCGATGAGGCAGGCGTGAGGTGGCCCTGGGCTGACCCAGGGGGTCCTGGCACCCGGAGCATCCGGGCACTTGGATGTGATCTAGGCGCTAGAGCATCCGAGCGCCTGGACTTGGTCTAGGCACATAGACAGTCAACATCTCGTTGACTGCCCGGTTCTGCTCCGATTCAGCTCTGCTCACTTGGGTAATCTCAGTCATCCATAATATGGCTCACCCGAACCTATTTTTTGGCATTCTCGAGCAGTCTTCTGCTCCAGCTTCTCGTCACTAAGAAATGCCACGCGCTTCCTTCTCATCCAATAGCGTACTCTTCCGCAACACCTCGTCCCTCGGATGCACCGAGCCCGTCGACTATCTCCCGTGTCATCCGTCTACTAGTTGTGTCTTTTGCTCGACTTCCTATGCTACTAAATTCCTACACACTTAGACACAAAACATCAAAAGATAACAGGATCTAACTTGACTTGATTGATCACAACAAAACTATCACGGTGTATTTATAATCTTCCCCTTTTTGATGCGTGCAACTCAAGTTAAGTTAGGGTAAATTAAAACAAATAACATTAAAATAACATATACATAATTTATAATTTAATAACAATGTACTCTCCCCCCAAAACTTAATCTGTAATTCTCCCCGTTTGATCACATTAAAAATAGAGAAAATATTACAAAATAACTTTAAAATAAATTCGAAATAATTTCTAAGAAAAAAATTTTCTAAAAAAATTTAAAATTTTAAAAATTTTAACTTCTGCGATTTATAAACTATTTTTGGAGAAATAATTTTAAAATTAATTCTAAGTATTGAAAAAATTATGAAATTATTTATAATAATTAAATAGATGTATCTAAAATAGTAATAAAATTTTTCATAAAAATTTGAAAATGATTTGAGCAATAATAAATTATTTCTATAAAAAGACCTATTTTTGTAAAAAAAAATGCCTAATAATAGTTTTTAAATTTAAAAAGTCTTTAAAAAAATTTTGAGAATATACTAGAGCAAGTTTTTTTGCAAAAAAAAAATAAATTTTTAAAAATTATCTTTTCAAGAATTTTTAATATTAAAAGTTAGCAATTGGATAAATAATTCATATAAAATTCAACAACGGTCAAAAATTTTTGAAAATATTTTCATGGATAGAAAACATAATAAATTTTCACAAAAAATAAAGTTATAAAAGTAATAGTAATTCACCATAGTAATTCACTATGATCCACACGTGAGAGTACTTTCGATGGACAATCTACTATCAGTTCCGAATAAGTACAGGAATGAACTTACAATATTAAAACAATTGTAAAATAAAGAATACCGATAACTACAGATCTGAAGATTCTTGTTCTAGGTCGTCGGAGCAGCATTAAGGCATCAAGGAGGTGTTTTTTGAGTAGCTTGAAAAAGCGAAAGTCGTTCGTTGCATTGTTCTGAAGCTCCTGGTTGAAGCTGCTTTTATAGGTTATTCTAGGCGCCTGGAACCCCTCCGGGTGCTTGGACCATGTAGCTCAGCCACTCCGCGCGCGCCACATCAGCTTAGCGATAACTTTTGAGTTCTAGGCGTCTGGACCGACTTTGGGCGTCCGGACCAGCTCAGGGTGCCCGGACCAGTTCTGGACGCCCAAACCAACACAGGGCACCTGAACCAGTTTCGAACGCCCGGACCAGCTTGAGGCGCCTGGACCAGCTCAAGGTGCTCGGACCAATTCCGGGCGCCTGGACTCCGGGTGCCCAGACTAGATTTTTCTAGCCCTTTATTTTCTATAAAATAAAGTTAGTATAGACATAAAATAATATATATAAACTGAAATTTGACAACCTCTGACTATCCAGTTCTGACTTTGAGGTTCGTCGAAACGCTAGGTCGAACCAACGCCTACTGTTCCCTCGTCGGGGAACGCTTCCTCACCTACTCCTCTCAAGAGAGTTTACCTGTTGCCAGATCAGTCCTCCAGATCGACTGAATTTTCTACCCAGGGTTACCACCCCCTAGGGTTTTTCTCAGCCTAAGGTTATCACTCCCTAGGGGTTTCCTCAACCTAGAGTTATCACCCCCTAGGACTTAGGGTCACCATCCCCTAGGGTTTTCCACCTGTCTAACCACAGCTAGGACTTTCCTCCACCTAGGGTTACCACCCCCTAGGACCTATGATTACCACCTACCTAGAATCCACTAGGATTTTTGCCTAAGACAACTTATGACTTTCCTGCAAGCTCAATAAACTTTGTTAGATAGCAAGACAACTTAACTTTGGACCCCTTGACATAATCAAAACACAGGTTCAATTATCGGATACTTTCCGCACCAACAATCTCCCCCTTTTTGATTATGACAACATGGTTCAAAGTTAAGTAAAATATAACAAAATAATAAAGGAATTTAAGCATGAACATAAATACAATAATTTGTAAAAAACTTCCTTATGCTCCCCCTTTCATAAAAATTATGTTTAAATTCTTAACTTTGACTTTTCTCTCTCCCTTTGATATAAATCAAAAGTAATACTAAGTAGAGAGAAGGTTGTTTTACATGTAAAGATAGATAAAAAATATTTAATCTATTTAACTTTAAGCTCCCACTGAAGGGTAGCACTTAAAAAACTTAACTAATTTTTATGCGTTTGAAAAAAAAACTTAGCTAAACTTAGCTTTTGAAAATAAGTATTTTGAAACACATTTATCTAATTTATAAATATTTTGAAAATACATAGCTTTTTCCAAAAAAAACTTAGTTAAATTTTAGCTTTGAAAATAATTATTTTGTCAAGTACTTAACTTTCAAGAGAAGTTGATAAGAACTTAGCTTTAATACTTAGATTTATAAAGGTTTTGAAAAAGCCTTAGTTAAAAGTACTCAGCATAAAAAGGATTTTGATTAAAGCTTAGTTTAAAAAATTTGATAAAAACTAAGTTAAGTACTTAGCTTAAAAAAAAGTAGTTAAGTACATAGCTTAAAAATAATTTTGCTTGAAAACTTAGCTTTAAAAAATTAATTTTGCTTAAACACTTAGCTTAAAATAATTTTGCTTAAACACTTAGCTTTTAAAAATAATTTTGCTTAAACACTTAGCTTTTAAAAATAATTTTACTTAAATACTTAGCTTTTAAAAATAATTTTTTGTAAAAATACTTAGTTAAGTAAATGATTTTTTTTGAAAAAATACTTAAATATACTTTATCAAATACTTAGTTTCTGTCTTTTCAAAAAATAATTTATTTTTCTTTTCAAAAATAGTAAAAAATTGAACTTCCTCTTTTTGAAAAGTTTAACTTTGAAAAACAATGCTTTAACAAAATAAAAAATAATGTCTTAAACTTCTTTGCACTCCCTCTTAATTAATGCCAAATTTTTTTTAGAGTTTTAGAGTCAAGCATGTAAAAAAAACATAAAAGTTACTATTTACTTTCCTGATTTTCCATCTCACCCATAGTAATTCACTAAGATCCACCTGTACTTATCAGGCATGTTCAGTTTATAAGTATGTGTGAGACAAAGTTAAGTTTATTTTAATTTTATCAATATTTTAAAAATATTGAAATTGACATATTAAAATATAAGTTTGAATTTTCAATGAGTTTGAATTTCAAAATTTAAAATATAAGTTTAATTAAATTTAAACATTTGACAATAATTAAAATTTTGAAGATTTTGAAAATATATTGAAAATTAATTAAGTTTGAAATTATAAACTTACATATTAATTATGATTATCATTTAAAAATAATAAAAATTCTGAAAATCTAAGAATTAATAATTTAAATTTTAATTATGATTTAAAAATTAATAATCAAATAATTAAGATTTTTAAAATTTATCATGATTAATTTTGAGATTAATTATATTTTTGAAATTAATTAGATTTTATAAATAATATTTTGAAATTAAGATTTATTAAGATTTTGAAATTAATTAGAATTTGAAATTAAGATTTTGAAATGAATTATGTTAACTTAATTGAAATAATTTTAATTAATTTAGGTTTGGTTAACTACTTTATATTTTAAACCTAAATCCATCTCACCCTTTTTTAAATTATCAACCATAGAACCTTATAGGATTTTGTTAGATGATTAATTTCATCTTCAATTTAGATTACGATCTAAGGATTGATTTACAATTGAGTTAGACTAAGATTTTAAGTGAGTCAATTAAATACTTATTTTCAATGATTGGCTTCCAAGCTATGGCGAGACACTAGGTCTTCTTGGGTATGAGATCATTCATCACTTCTAGATAAAGTCTTTCAATGAAATTGGATATTTAATTTTCTTTCTGAAACTCCTCAGTCTAACTAGTCAAGTGTGAATTAAGTCTTAGTCCTTATCTATCCAAATCTAGATTAAGTAATTAGTAATCATGAATGACATTTATTAATTAATTACTTATATGCATATTCATAGTAATTATGCATGGATCAAACAAATCAAGCATTTAGGTTAATAAGTTACAATTTTAAGTTAACTTTTAAGTTTACCAATTAATTTAGTGTTTATTGATTGGTTTCATAATTAAAAAGCACTTGATTATAGCTTGGTTTATAGAGTTTAAGTTTTACCATAGACTTGTAATCTAGGTCTACATTTTGTGATTTAGTTAAATTAGTAACAATCTTTTCTAATTTATCAATTTTATCTTTTAAAATATTATTTTGTATTTCAAATTTTCTAAAAATTAATTTCTTATTTTTATTAAATATTTTTGAGTTATTCTTATTTAGATTTGAATTAACTTTATTCATTACATTATTAGCATGCATATTTAATTTTTGAGAGAAATCTAAACTAGTGCAATCAGGATGAGTTATGGTACCAACATGCATTGTAAAAATTGGATTTTCATATAATGTAAATTTACTAACCTTGATTTCTCCCCCTGGATTCTTGGGTCTTCTTTCTGGATATTATCTTTTGCAGTGACCCATTCGTTTGCACTTGGAGCATTCAATGTGCTTCTTCCCTTTCCAGATCGATTTCTCCTTCTCCTCTGGTTATGCTGTAACACCCCACCCTTCTCGCTACTGGACTGTGAGGGCGGAGCGCTACTGGACTACTAACTTTACTTAACTATCCTTGTTCACATGTTGATAGTAATTCCTAAAAGTCTTAGAGAACTCAAAACTTACAATTAACTAGCAGTGGAAGACTAAATGACTCATCTAATACATTCTTAATAAATGACAATCTTAATAAATTCTTATGCTAGGTCCCAAGGCTTCTATAGTCCAGGCATCACACATCCATCCGCACCTTCTTGTCGCCTTCCTTTGCTATAACTTTTCCTTTCCTTTATCTGCAGTAAGAGGAAATGCAACTATAAGCAAAATTGCTTAGTAAGCGCTATCTAACTCACAAAATCTCGATATGCATGTACATATATCTATAACATGATCTAACTGATTACTTACTGAAGATTACTCATGCTCATCTAATAATAAAGGAATCAAACAGGCTGAAATACTAAACATGTAAAGCTACTCATGCTCAGAAAATAGCAAAGAACAGTAAGCTAATCTAAATAACATGTTAGCATAAAAGAAAACTCAACTTGCTACTTTTAAAACAAAATGAAACTTATTTCATTTGTTCTAAACTTATTCTTTTATTTCACTTGTTTAAAAACTTCTTCTTTAATACTTTTATACTTATGTAAAACTTATTTTACTTGTTCAAAAACTTATACTTATAATACTTCAAAATAATAATCAACTTTCTTCTTGGGCCCGGCAACTTGCGCGCATCCCTAACTAGACCCGAGATAGCTGGTCCCGAATCTAGTAGGGTTTACTAGGTTATCTAAACCTAGGGACGACTATGGGAACCCAACCCAAGGACAACTGAGAGTCCAGCACAGTGCCACTGATAAAAGTAAAATACTGATTTATAAGATGATTTATCTTAATTACTTCTTCTTTAAATGCCTTGGCATTTTAACGAGCACCTTGTGTGCCAAAATCCCTAAAGTCTTGACTTTGGGATCTACTTAAGGCCTTGACCTTTTTCTTTCTTTTCTTTATCTTTCTTATACTTGTTAATACCTCTAATAAAAGAATGCTTCTTTAAAAACTGAAATGTTTAAACAAATTCTAACTTTGAAATGCATAAATAAAAATCTGCATACTATGCTAATCAAAATTCTGCATACTATTCTAATAAAGATTCTGCATTCTATGCTACACTATTTCTGCATACTATACAAACATAAATTCTGTACTATAATACTTAACCAAACTGCACTATAATCTTTTTCTTTAAAAACTGCAGTATACGTTCCACCAAAAATCTGCGCTACAAGTTCCACCAAAAATCTGCACTATAAATTCCACCAAAAATCTGCACTACAAGTTCCACAAAAAATCTGCACTATAAACTTTAAAGAAGTCTGCACCATAAACTCTTAAGAAATATGCACTACAAGCTCTAAAGAAATCTGCTCTAAAGAAATCTACATTTTAAGCTCTAAGAAATCTGCACTACAAGCTTAATTAAAATCTACACTATAAGCTTACATAAAAATCTGCACTATAAGCTTGATTGAAATATGCACTATAGGCTTAATTAAAATCTGCACCTATAAACTTAATTAAAAATCTGCACTATAAACTTAATTAAAATCTGCACTATAGGCTTAATTAAAATATGCACTATAAGCTTACATAAAAATCTGCATTATGAGCTTAATTAAAATCTGTACTATAGGCTTAATTAAAAATCTGCACTATAAGCTTAATTAAAATCTGCACTATAAGCCTACATAAAAATCTGCACTATAAGCTTAATTAAAATCTGTACTATATGCTTAATTAAAAATCTGTACTATAAGCGCTTAATTAAAATCTGCAATATAAACTCTACATAAAAATCTACATTATAAGCTTAATTAAAATCTGCACTATAGGCTTAATTAAAAATCTGCACTATAAATGCTTCTTATGCTTCGAATTCAAGAAGAACAAATGTCCGAAACTACTCTTACTGCAAGTGAGAAGCACTTACCTTGCTTCTTGGACTCACAACCGAACAAAAAGGGCTTCTAGGACCTTGGTCGACCGCCGGAGATGATGCCCTAACTCCCTTTCGTTTTCTGCCCAAGCTCTGCCATCGTACGCAGAAGAGAAGGAGAGAATGGTTTAAGTCATGGGAAAATAGAACATCAACTTATCCCTTTTTATAACTTAATATTTCTGTTAACTCCTTAAATAAATTCGCTATCTTTTCTAAACAGACAAATCCAACATCAACTTATCCCTTTTATAATCCAATATTCTGTTAACTATCTTAAATAAATTCGCTACCTTTTCTAAACAAACAAATCCAACATCAACTTATCCCTTTTATAATCCAATATTCTGTTAACTATCTTAAATAAATTCGCTACATTTTCTAAACATACAAATCCAACATCAACTTATCCATTTTATAATCCAATAGTCTGTTAACTATCTTAAATAAATTCGCTACCTTTTCTAAACAAAAAAATCTATTTGCCCACCTGGTTAGCTGGGTTTTGACCGAGTCAAAGGTCATGGGTTTAATTCTCAGCTTGGACATTTTTTTGTCGAAACTTTCTTCGTTTAGTAAAAATACCAAACGACCTCCAAAAATTATATAAAAATACTCTAAAAATTTCTAAAAATCCCTAGAATATTTCTATAGCATTTTTAAATATTTTTAAATTACTTTTAGGACTCTAATTGAGGAAATTTGGGGCGTTACATATGCCGGCCAAATCTTAAGAGTAGGGCACTTATTTCTATAGTGTCTTCTCTCCCTATACTTAAAACAAGTAATGTGAAATTTAAAATTTGAATTTACAATTTTATCTTTTAGATCCATGATAGGATTCTCCCCCTTGACTGTTGTCATCTCGAATTCAGACTCAGATTCAGCTATCTCTTCCTTGGCCATCAGTACTATAAAATCAGTCTGATTTGATTCTTCTAAGTTTGATTCAGAGATTGACTCTGGAGATTCAAACTCAGATTCGAACTCATGTTTGATTTGGTCTTCTAGCTCTGAAGGAATCTCATGAAGCTTGATCAACTTCTCCTAAAGCTCCTTAGCATTGTTGAACATTCCAACTCAATCAAGATCTAAATTTGTTAGTCTACATAGAAGAGTATATGTTGCTTTTGCATTTGCCTCGATTTTTCTTCTTGTTTGTGCATCCCACTTATCACAGGCGATGGACACACCTTCTTCAGTGGGGAGTATAAATCCGATCTGGACTATGGTCCATATCTCCATTTGGGTCTTCAGTTGGTGCTCCATCTGGTCTTTCTAGTATCCGAAATTCTCGCTAGACAAGAGTGGTAGGCGTGCGGTGTTGTTGCCTTCTTGGTGGGCCATTGTAGAAGAAAATCTCGCACATAAAAAGTAAAAAAGAAACAAATGTCCCAAAGACTTGGTCTTGGATTAGTAATACGGGAGAAAAATAAAAATAGCAATTTACTATTTTTTAAAAAATAATAATAAAATATTAATAAAAATATAAAAAAAATATTATTATAAAATTTTGAAAATGCGATATTTTGCTAATACCGACCAATGGTGAAAAGATGAAAATGAATTTTCAAAAATAGTTTTGGAAGGAAAGAACGAAAGGCTTAAGGTTTTATTTTTAACAAAAACGGACGAAAAAGCGACGAATAAGAATGCTCGAATGGTAGTTGTATCGATTCAGAGCGACCCTACTCTGATACCAATTGTAGGATTGTAAAGCACTAGAGGGAGGGTGAATAGCGCTCGTGGCTATTTCATTCGTTTCAGAAAACTCAAAGTGAATACGCAACGAAAAAAGTAAAGACACGAAAGCAATGCTAACACTATTTCTTTTACTTGGTTCGGAGCCTGTGTCGACTCCTACTCCAAGGCCCGCACATGAGAGTGCTTTCGATGGACTATCCACTATCAGTTCTGAATAAGTACAGGAATGAACTTATAATATTAAAACAATTGTAAAATAAAGAATATCGACAACTATAGATCTGAAGATTTTTGTTCTAGGTTGTCGAAGTAGCGTTAGGACATTGAGGAGGTGTTTTTTGAGCAGCTCGAAGAAGTGAAAGTCGTTCGTTGCATTGTTCTAAAGCTCCTGATCGAAGCTGCTTTTATAGGCTGTTCCGGGCACCCAGAACCCCTCCGGGCGCCTGGACCACGTGGCTCGGCTACTCCACATGCGCCACATCAGCTTGGTGATAACTTTTGAGTTCTGGGTGCCTGGACCGACTCCGAGCACCCGGACCAACTCGGGGCGCCCGGACTCTGGGCACCTGGACTCTAGGCACCTAGACTCTGGGCGCCCGGACCAACTTTTTCTAGCCCCTTATTTTCTACAAAATAAAGTTAGTTCGGGCATAAAATAATATATATAAACTGAAATTTGACAGCCTCTGACTTGTTGGTGCAACCTTAGGTCAAGGTTGACCTGGTTGACCAGACTCGAGTTGACTTGACTCGAGTTGTGTTTTGATGTTTGACGAGTTATGTTTGACAAGGATACAAGCTTGGGAGATTGTGGGTGCAACCTGTGGTCAAGGTTGACCTGGTTGACCCGAGGTGAGTTGACCTGACTCGGAAAAGTCCAAGCAGGGAGCTTGGCACGGGAAAAGTCCAAGTATGGAGACTTGGCACGGAGAAGTCCAAGTATGGAAGCTTGGCACATGGGAAGTCGGAGAGGGCTCGGAAGCTCGTTCTCCGGACTGTGGTCAGAGAGGGCTCGGTAGCTCGTTCTCTGGACCGGATGTAGAAAGTCCTGGTGAGTGAAGCCAGGCAGACGGGAAAGTCCTGGTGAGTGAAGCCAGGCAGTTAGAAAGTCCTGGTGAGTGAAGCCAGGCAGTTGGAAAAGTCCTGGTGAGTGAAGCCAGGCAGTTGGGAAATCCTGGTGAGTGAAGCCAGGCAGATTGGAAATCCTGGTGAGTGAAGCCAGGTGAAAACCCTAGTGAGTGAAGCTAGGTGAAAGTCCTGGTGAGTGAAGCCGGGCAAGGGAAAATCCAGATGGATCAAGGGTGATCGGACATCTGGTGATGGGAAGTCCAAGTAGGTCATAGGATTGACCGGATACTTGGTACGGAGAGAAAAGTCTAAGTGGGTCAAAGGGATTGACCTAACACTTAGCGGGGAGTCCTAGCAGGACAAGGGAGTGACTGGATGCTAGGCGCAATGTACCAACAGGTCAAGATTGACCGGATGTTGGTTTGGACTTGGTTTGGGCGAAAACCATGAGCTGGATCGATCTGGTGATCGATCCAGTGATACCGCGAATATTCTGATCGGTCCGGTGACCGATCGAGCGTGCCAAATTCTGTCTGAAATTTCTGAAATCTCAGCTCGGGAGGCGATAGGCTGATCGGTCCGGGGACCGATCAGCACAAAGCCTGATCGGTCCCCGGACCGATCAGGAAGTTCCCTGATCGGTCTGTGGATCGATCAGTAGGTTCAGGGCACTAGCCGTTGCGACGCAACGGCTAGATTCTGTGCTTCTTTCTCCGCAGGTATAAAAGGAGGCTGAGAGCTTCTACATATTTTACTACTTCTTCTTCTTCCTTGGATTGAAGCTTCTGCTTCTGTGCTCTGAGGTTCTGAGCTTTGTTGAGCTCGCTTCCGAAGCTTCGCGTGAGCTTCCAGTCGTCGATCAGCTGCTGCAGTTGGGTTGTGAAGTTGCTGCTTCATCGCCTCCGGTCGACAGAGAAGGCAAGCGAGTGTTGCATTCATATTGTTGTCTGTATTTGCTTCTTGCTTTCCTTGTACTCCTTTCTTGTTGTTACAAGTATTGTGGCGAGGTTTCTCCACCCACAAGGAGCATCTATTAGCCGGTTCTCCGGGGACTCATCCACCGACGGATTGATAGGCTTCGTCCACCTTACGGACACGCCGAGGAGTAGGAGTTTATCTCCGAACCTCGTTACATCGGTTTGTTTGAGGTTTGTCTTCTTTCCCTTTCGTTTCTATTCGTTTTATTTCCGCTGCGCTAACCCTAATTGTAGAAAGAAACGCGAAAATTTGGGGCGGCTATTCACACCCCCCTCTCTAGCCGCGATCATCGATCCTAACATGACTGTCCGATTCTGACTTTGAGTTTTGTCGAAACTCTAGGTCGAACCGACGCCTATTGTTTCCTCGTCGGGGAACACATCCTCACCTACTCCTCTCAAGAGAGTTTACCTATTGCCAGATTGGTCCTTCATATCGATTGGACTTTCTGCCTAGGGTTACTACCCCTCAAGGTTTTCCTCAGCCTAAGGTTGCCACCCCCTAGGATTTTCCACCTGCCTAACCGCAGCTAGGACTTTCCATCACCTACGGTTACCGCCCCCTAGGACATAGGGTTACCACTCCCTAGGGGTTTCCACCTGCCTAGAATCCACTAGAACTTTTGCCTAAGATAACTTAGGACTTTCCTGCAAGCTCAATGAACCTTGTTAGATAACAAGACAACTTAACTTTAGACTCTTTGACATAATCAAAACACAGATTCGATCATCAGATGCTTCCCACACTAACAGGAGATAGAGACCGTACCTAACTTATCTTATCGATCTCATTATCTGAAGCTCCCCCTATAGTGTTGCTTTCTTTTGACGTTGCTCTCCCTTCATCGATGCTCTTGATGCTCATCTTGGATGAGCTTGCTTCATCATCTTTTTTGTGACTTGCCATCAGCACAAGTCCGGCGTAGGCTTCAATATATGATTCTGATGATATTTTATCCCATATTACTTTTAGGTTCTTGTGTTTATTTTGGGTTGGTCTTTTATCCTTCTTCTTGTCCTTGTTCTTGTTCTTTAGTTTTGAGCAGTTATTTTTTACATGCTCTTCTTCATTGTAATAATAACACCTCACTTTAATTTTTCTTCTTTTAGCCTGCACTTGATTGAGCTTATTAGCTTTAAAAAATCTTTTAAACTTTCTTACCATGAATGTCATTTCGTCATTATCAATAGATGTTTCAGAATCTTGTTCGTCTATTTTCGCCTTTAATGTAATATTTTGCTTCGGCTCCTTCTTTAGATCTACATATCTAGACTCATGGATTTCAAATATAGAAAATAACTCTTCTAAATTACTTACCTCTAAGTCATTAGAAATGTAATATGCATATACTAGAGTTGACCATTTAGGTGTTCTTGGAAAAGTGTTAAGCGTATACCTTAGCGAATCTCGGTTGGTTACCTTTTCTCCGAGATTTGTGAGTTTGGTCACTTGCTCCTTTAGCTTGGTGTATAGTTGAGGAATTGTTTCACCTTCTTTTAGTTGTAGATTCGTCAATTGATTCTGAAGAAGATCTCTTCTTGTAAGCTTGGCTTCGGAGGATCCTTCATAAGCTCCAAGAATTTTTCCCAAAGATATTTTGTAGACTCATAGACTTCGATTCTATTTATCTCTTATAGTGGTAGCATACTTATCAGATGGAACTCTGCTTTCTCGTTGGCCACAAACTCGGCTTGTTCTTTCTTTATCCAACTTTCTTCTTTCTTTAACTTATCATTACTATTAGTAGGTACTGCAAAACTATTTTTTTAAGATAAGAAATATATCAAAATCAATTTTGAAATAAACCTCCATCTTCATCTTCCATTGCACAAAGTCTCCCTTGAACTTTAGTGAGTGGATGCTTGATCTGGCCATCGTTTTTTACTTTAGTTGGTGATTAGTCCTGGCAACATTGCTTTGATACTAATTGTAGGTCCCTTGCGGTCGGCAAGAGGGGGTGAATTGCCTTGTACAATATAAAAATAGCAATACCTTTTTCAAATAATCGGGCGTAACATAATTACACACTTTAAACAAAATATAATGAAATAAAATAAGTACGAGACAAACGAATTTTTAGTTGGTTGACAATTAGAGGATTGCTACTCCAAGGAATGTAAGCTCACTATCAAGTTCTCCTTCTCGAACAAAACATCGGAGGCGAAGAAGCCTCGTAGACAAACTCTCAGAAATGAAAGACCGAAAAGATTTCAAAGTATAGAGTGTGTTTTTCGAAAAGGAGAAGATCAACACTCTATTTATAGGCCACTGGTTGAAAATGACCATTTATTGACATGGTATGATCCGGGCACCAAAACCCTCTCCGGGTGCCCCCAGCGTGACAAATCTTATCGTCATGCAAACAGTTACACAATGAGCGTGGGATAAAATTTTATCCCAACCCGGGCGCCCGGAGTCTAGGCGCCTGGTGCAGGTCTAGGCGCCTAGATGCCCTTCCTCGACGAGGCGGGCATTGAGACGCCCTTGGGCTGACCAAGGGGGTTCGAGCGCCCGGACCTAGTCTAGGTGCCTGGAGTATCTGGCCGCCTGGACCAACTCTGGGTGCCTAGACTTGATCCAGGCGCCCGGATAGTCAACATCTAGTTGATTATCCGATTTTACTCTATTCCAGCTTCGTTCACTTGGGTGATCTCGATCATCCAGAATAAGGCTCACCTAAACCTATTTTTGGACCTTCACAAGTAGTCTTCCGTTTTAGCTTCTCGTCCCTCGGAAAGACCATGCACTTCCTTCTCGTCCTCTAGTGTACTCTTCCACGACACCTCATTCCTCGGACGCACACGCCCGTTGACTCTCTCCCATGCCGTCCTTCTGTTAGTTGCGTCTTTCACTCAACTTTCTGTGCTCCTAAGTTCTTGCATACTTAGACATAAGGTATCAAAAGACAACAAGACCTCAATTGACTTGGTTGATCACATCAAAACTACCACGAGATACTTACAAAAAGGACATTAACTTTAGCGACATCCACGAACCTCGCTTCTATTCGTATCCACACCTAGATCTTTAAGACAATTCCTGTGAATAACAATGTTCACCTTTAATTGGTACTAGCCAAGTGTGGAGGCAATGCGATCCAAGAGGAGGAGGAAGAAACAAAAGCTTGAGGAAGGAAAAAATCCTCCTTTAGCTCTTGGCGAGCGATGGCAGAGAGAGGAGAGGAGCGAGAGGAGGCTAGGTTTTTCAAAAACCTAAACTCTTGAATAATGAATTCCTTTTTAATTTTATCCCTTCTATATCAATATATATGCTCTCTTAATAAGTTAGATTAAAAAGTTTAAACCCGACCTAAATTTCTTAACCAAAATTTGGCCTAATAACCTTCCAAGTTGGTTCACAAACAAACCCACTTGGTTTAAACCAAACCAATTTGATTCATTACTAAACCAAATAGGGTCTAACTCTTTCATAAGAGATGTGACTCATCCGCACTTCCGTTCTGACAAAATATCTTCCACATTTTCCCTTCGTCTAGTCCAACCAAACATCTTATCTCTTTATATGAAAATCAAATTCTTAAACTTGATTTATGTCTCTCAGATACTCATAGTGCGTGTGATTTAATAG
Source organism: Zingiber officinale (assembly GCF_018446385.1). Classification (NCBI taxonomy): domain Eukaryota; kingdom Viridiplantae; phylum Streptophyta; class Magnoliopsida; order Zingiberales; family Zingiberaceae; genus Zingiber; species Zingiber officinale. Next base: position 59,590,948 of record NC_055987.1, on the reverse strand, counting down.
ATTTTCGGTTTATCTTGGCAAACCATAATTAAATATTTAATTATGGATCAATCATAAATGACACCTAGTAGTACATCATGATCCCTAATTAACCAGAAAATCACAAATGATTCTAGAACTAATTCTGAACCCTTCTGAAGCTATAGTGAGACATGTCTTATTTCTTTCGCTCGTCTTATACCCACTTGGTTTAGGACATGGTCTATGTGTCTGTCTCTACTAGACTGACTATGTCACACTTAACCCAAGCAGTACTTCCTTATCTTGTGGATTCAAATTACTCCTACATGTGTCTAAGAGTTTTATACTCTTAACATATAACACTTTGCAAAGATTTTGAGTAATAATCCAAACATGTGGCCATAAGGTATATGTCTCCTCGCAAGGAGTGTGAATCCTCTATGGGTTATCCAAAAACATTCGGGCACTTTGACTTATACCCAATCATCATGAGTTTATATCTCCAAAGAGATGTTTTGCTTAAGATGTCAAAGTATAAGCTTATATGACCAACGTGACTTGAATATCTCAAGTCGAATAAAGTTTGTACTTGAGTTACAGTAAGTACTTCACAGACATATTCATATATGTAAAGAACCATATGAACCTTACAGCAGGTCACTCCAATGAATTAATTATCATAACCAACATCCATATTTAACTCTTAACATTTTAATGTCTCTAACTAGTGAGTAACAACTATTTAGTTAGATCAAGGAGCATAATCCGTGCTAGTATGACAGAATTGATGATGCCCGAACATATCAATTCATTGACTAAGGAATGTTTCAATACTTTCATAATTGCACATGCAGAGACTCTCACTAGTTGTGATCCAATTACAAATACTCTCATACTATGAATCGTATTGCAGACATTTAGTAAATGAGTTTAAGATCATTCAAACACATAAGTAAAGTGTACTCAAATAGTGAATTTATCTTTATCAAAATAAATAGTACAAATCATAAGACGATTGTCTTAGGACACCTCTTAAACATAACAATTCATATTTCTATCTTTGTTTTATTTTTGTATTTCTTTGTAAATAATATATGTTGTAAGATGTTTCTTTGCTACTAGAAAGTATCAGACAAAGAGAGAGATAGTGATGATTTTGCTAGGATGGTAGATAATAGAGTAGAATTCAAGGATTCCAAACCACTTTAATTTGGCACAATGTGAATGTGTTTTATGTTGTATTTTGGTTTTATTCTTTCTACTGTATACTAACATATTGTAGATAAGTACAATGACCGAGAACAACTGTGAAATTGTGAATTACTATTCATCCCCTCTAATGTGGTCAACGATCCCAACACAATTCACCAATTTGGTTCCTTTTCCTTGATTGTCTGCTAACCTAAAAAGGTGAGTTGGATCTTGCTCATTTTCACTTCTAAGCCTGACCTAAGGGGGTGGCAGGTGATAGATACCCTAGGATAGTGATCTAATTCCAAGCCAACATATCCAACCTACATGGTCATGCCAAGTCATATATCCAACCTACGTGGCTCTATCCCATGCCATCACTCCTACTCGCATAAAGAATAGGTGCCCTGTGTAGTTCCTTGATCAACTTAACACCTTAAGTTGCTTATACAATTGGTCATCCCTAGTTGCCTATACTAGTCAATATCCTAAGTTCCTTGTACAACTTGATTTCTCGTGTTCCTCGTGCAACTCAACCTCCTAGGTCCTCCATACAACTTGACCCCTAAAACACTCTGCACTACTAAATTTCCAAATCCTAGAAGCACTCTGCTTAGAGCTATTCTTGAGCTCTGTATTCAACTCTCCCCTCTAAGTATATTAGGCTTCTCTAGGGCATGACCTCTCTACCGCCCTATTCAATTGCATGAGGAATTTTTCATATGAGTCATAATTGGACATAACCCTTTCACAACTATAACCCACTATCCCTAGGACCTAACAACCCTAGGATTTAGGATGTTGATCCCTTATAAGCATGAAAGACGATAATAATATGAGGACCTAAACTCGATCTCACTTTTCTTCTTCTATTATTGTTCTACTATTGTTTCATCGGCTACCACAATATTATAGTGACTTAAGAATCAAATGAGCTTTGTTGGATAAATGTTCTCTAACATGTGCTATTTTGTATAGGGCAATCTTACTTTTGATCATGATTTTTTTGCTTTAACATCCAATGCGACCATGAATTTCAAACATATGATATTATTTTTTTTAATCCATATATCTAAACTTTTACAAACCCGACTAATCTGGTAGGCAGGCGACCCTCTCTTGGTTTGTCCATCGAATAAATCTGAAAGTGCTCACTATAATTTGCCACAACAGTTGACCTTTATAGTTGAAAATTCACTATAAAGCCCATTTCGAACCGTGCTATTTAATAAATACATTGAGCGCCTTACTAGTACACTGTGCCCGGGGCTCATAATACTACTTTGATAAAATGTAGTAAAAAACGATTCGCTTGTTCTCAAGAGGTAAATCATGGGTGACCACTATCTATTAGTACATGTGGCGAGACATAAGGGAAGACATACTCAGACACGTCAAGTTTCGACCCCAAGACTTCATGTGGTAACACCTTAAGACAACATGCATAAAGAAATGTAAGTATTTCAGGGATTTAATGTGTAATTTAATTAAGGAAAAAATGGTGTATTTGCAAGACATGATGTCGCGGTATGACATTTAAGTTATCACCGTGTGTATTTTTCGATTTATCCTGATGATCGATGAAAATTTTTGTAAGACTGGACCAAGCACTCCTAGAGATAGTCAATGACATTAATTAGGATTATCATTTTTTTTAATATAAATTTAAGAAAATTTAAATACATGGTTTAGTAAATTGAAAAAAAAAGCAAAAAAAAAAAAAAAAAAAAAAAAATCATTTGTGTCGTGATTGACGGGTCGTCTACTTCGATAAACGAAACCAAACGATACCTTGTGCATCGCGAAGGAGCCGAAGACCGCTTCCAGTATCTGCTGATCCTACGGTGGTGTTCATCGCTACCCTCCTGAGAAGTAACTGGTCCGGTGACAATGGCCTCCTCGATGCTAAGTGCGACGCAGAGATACGCGGCAGGAGCGCTTCTGGCACTCGCCCTCCGCCAGGCTCAGATCCATCAGATTCACCCCCTTGGCTCCGACGTCTCCGAAGTTGATCCCAACGCAAGGGACAGGTGCAGCTCCGCTAGCGCCACTAGCAGTGAGAGTGACGGCGACGATCCCGAACTCTGGACACATCAGTCCCGAGGTCTTCTCCGCCCTGTTTTCAGGTTCCCTCATTTGGTCTTTGCTTTCTCCTTTCCTTCACGAACTCGTTCCAAGATGCATGTGCCTGAGTCTTTTCCTATTGGACGGAATAGGTTTTTGAACATTGATTCCAAGGCCTGGCTAGGATTGGAGGAGACTGCTGGGTCATCGGAAGTCACACATCACATAGGAGCGGTACACTGATTTTCGCACACACCATCCTTCATACTTTTTGTGTGTTTGGGTTGTTAATCGGTGGTTGTTATTGTAATTGAAGAACCTGTTTGTTAGTTTGCCCGATCACTTATCTGTGCGAGTTTTGATAGTTACGAGTCGCTTTCTTTCTAGGCGGTTGTGGGGACAGTGGAACGATGCTGTCCTTATCTTTTCCAAGTTTTTCACACTGATCTGGGATTGTATGGGCGTTTATAGATGTTGCAATTGAAATCTAGGAAATCAAGGTGACATTTTTGAAAACTTTCTGTTACCTTGATATTGATGTGGTGAAGAAGCTAGATTCTATGGTGGAAGGGGAGAGTGAGGAGGCAAACGTATGAATAAGGACACATGGAACTATTGAAACATCATTTTTCTGCTCATGTATTTCTTTAAAACAAGTATAACTAAGATTCCAAACTAAAGACAAATAATCCTAGTGCCAAAACAGAGCTAATATGGAAAGTCATATTGGCGCGTTGATAGGGACCCTCTTTGGTTGTGTATCTGTGTAGGTAAATGTCAAGATCCTTTTGTTCATTCTTTCATATCCAAATGTAAATTATGATTAGTTTTGCTCATCCATTTGATTAGGAATATCCATTTTGTGGCAATATAATCATCAAGCATGACCTTAATCTCATCATGTCTTCTCGATAATGACTTCAAAAATGAAATGGATGAAACCTGTATCGAGGTTTTGCTGCTTAGGGTTTTATTATTTATGTACCTTATGGCAAATCCATAATTGGCTCAACCATGTTTTGGAATGTCAGTGGGTCTTCAGTGTTGAAGATGTTTTGTGTCATCTTGGACAGTAGCATCAACATTACAATGATTATGGGACATAACTATTTAAATAATGGAAAGGATACATGCCAAGCATCCTTAGTTTCTCATATTGATGAGTCAATGACAATGTAGATCTAATCAAATATATTTAATAGCAAGACTCAACAATGTTTGCAAAGTATCATCAAAACCATTAATTTATCCCCATCTTTTGATGATTTTTTTGGCTTCTATGTTACTCATTAATAATTCCATGAACCAGTTGATGGACTATCAGAGCTTCTATCGAAAATGCTTATGATTTTGAAAGGAATGTGATAATTTTATAGTTCGTCATTGTTGAATGCAACAAGAACAACAAATCATGTCCAACTATTTTGGGTTGGGATCAGCACCCAACCATGATTCACCATGTTCATAATAATGAAAAATCACATGATCTGTTCATGGTGTTGCTTTTGATTGAAATTCCTACTTATCTTATGCTTTGACATGTCTAATGGATTTTTTTTTCAAAAAATTAGTTTTGACAATGCAAAATTCCAACCTTGATGATCATTAATGATTAGGTGAGTCAATCTAGGAGGTTGTGTTATTAATACATGTGGAAGAGGAAGTGTGGATCTCATGATCTTTTAAAATACTATGAACTGCAAAATTCCTTGTCTAGAAAATAAATGCTAACTATATGAACGTTTAAATTTGGTTCATTCATAATAGCTTAATATTGGACTAATAGCCAATTAATTAAGTTTAACTTGCTATTGGCTTGTTTTTGAATCCTATAATTACAAAAATGTTCTACCATCTAGTCCATTTCTAGGCCTGTCCAATCAACCAACCACTAGTACAGATGTTGTGCTAAAAATATTAAGCTACATATTGGGATATAACTATGAGTTGCAAAGTTCTAAAGTACTACTTGACTTTACAAACCTTGCCATGACAGGACCAAGATGATGACTGCTTTTTAGCATATTCAGCATGCAAGAGTTCTAATAATATGTGGTTTGCTGTATGGTTATTCTTTCACATTGAACTATATGTAAGACTGTTGTAGATATAATGTTTAGATATTTTAAGTCACTTTTAATATGTTACATGCATTTTTCTTTGGTTTCCTTCTACTCACATCCTAAACTCTAATTGATGGGAGCGTATGACAAATTATCTATGATGCCCAAGCTTTGTCTTTCCATAGTGGAACACAATCTTTCTTATTTGATCGAGCAATGCACTTGTTTTTCTTGTAGTTGGCCCAACAAGTCTTCCTAATATGGCATTAAATCTTCAATGAAGATTGATCAATGGTTGTAGCATAAACAATATGAATTTCCTAATACACCAACTCTTGTTAAAGGTTCCAAAAGTTTGAGTGCTTCATGGCTCACAATTGAGGGAAAATTTCCTTTTATGATGATGATGTATGAATTTTTATTCGATGTTTGAGAAAATTACTATCATTAAATTGTTTTAACATTTTATGTTATGGTTACAACTATGCATATACTTTTCACTGATAGGATTTTTGTTCAAGGGCATATCTATGACACTATCCCTTGAGGAATGCTTGGATTTTTCCTTCAGATTTTGTTGGTTTCTATAGATCATACATCAGAGAAACTTTTTACTTATATCCACAAACTGTTTCTTCATTGTTTCATTAAAAAAAATTTCATTTTGACTTCTGGCAGGCCTGTGCAATGATTGTCTTAATTTGTGCTTCAATAATTAATAGGGTCTGCCTTAAGATGATTTGAGACATCCAACTCACAAGTCTGAGGCCTCGATGCTTGAACAATTTCTGTGTAAGATTATAATTGACAGTGGAAACAAAATCAGTTTAATAGTTTGAAGATTATTTGCTCCAAGTCTTCTGAAGCAATCACTTTATACAACAGCTTTGTGTTTGTTAATAATAAAATTGTAAAAAGTGTTGGTTGAAACATACTTTTTTAATAATCAGATATATTCTAATAAAAGCTGCTTTTGTATGAAAGAAGTATTTTTGATCTTTCTAGTCAAAGTTTCTGTTCTTGGACAATAACTTCATAAGTGCAATATTGATAATTTTATATTACTTTGAAGAAATGATTCAGTAAACATTAACACTGAGCTGTCATTTTGATGTCATTATGAAGGTCTATGCAGGTGCAAACTGCCAATGTTATGAATGTTGCTCAATGACTTCTGGTTTTATTCCTTCTGTCACAGTATATGAGAATGATTTTTGAAGAAGACGGTGAAATTTCTTCAGAGAAGGATGAGCTAGAATTCGCTTTAAAAAAGGGAGTTGATGCCATGTCAATGAGCTTAGAAACTTCTTCTGGCAAGGTATCCTGTGAGAAGCATCAGAATCAGGATCAGGAAGATTTTGACAAACCTACCTTATTGGCATCCCATAAGAGCTTAGAGAAGACATCAGAAACATGTCCAACTTTGGAAAACAGAAATTTGAAGGTGTCTCTTAAAATGGAGGACTTACAAAATCAGTTTGACAGCCAATGCAGTGAAGGACCAATAATAACAGACTCTCCTTTTTATCAAAAGAGGAGACTGGTAGTGTTGTATGAACTCCTTTCTGCATGTGTGGCCGATATACCTCAAGATGACAAAATATCTAAGTTTCGAAATGGCTATGATGCTAGACATCGTGTTGCCATACGGTTGTTAGCAACTTGGCTTGATGTGAAGTGGATCACAGTGGTATGTTTTTTATTGATAGACATACTTTTTCAACTGATTTTTCAGTCAATTAAATGAAAAAATGCCCCAATTTCAATAATATGCACTATTATGGTTTTTTAATTAACTTATTTTACCTAAGCATCATATCGTAAAATCCTTTAGACATGAAGTTTTCACATGTTAGAAGTATTAGTATTAATAGTTTTGTTGGAATAATGAATCATAAAATATCTTATTTTATTGTTACTAACCAAGTCTTTTTTTGATCTCTCTTCCTCGTTTAATGTGCATATCTGTCATAGTACATGTCCGTACTATCTTAAATGTCTCCCATAGTTTTCTCTCAATAGATACAACTCTGACTCTCTAATACTCTTATTTTTTATTCTGTCCATCATCGTATGCCCACACATCCACCTTGACATCCTCATCTCTCTCATCTTCTGTTCATGTGTTCGAGTCATAGCCAAATATTTAATGCCAGGTCTAACCACTGTTTTGTAGAACTTCCTTTTAATTTTTAGAGGTACTTTATAATCACATAAAACACCTTACACACTCCTTCATTTCAACCATCCTCCTTTTATTCTATGTAAGAGAGCTATCTCAGTCCCTCTTTCGTTTTGCAAAAATGATTTTAAATACTTAAAGCTCTCAGTTTTAAATAACTTCATCTCTTATTTTAATAATTGTCTCATCATATCTAATATTACTAAACTTAAATTTCATATATTTTGGCTTTACTTAGCCTAAAACGTTTCACTTCAAGTATTTCTCGACAAGATTTTAGTTTAGTATTTACTCTTTACGTGTCTTATCTACTAAAATAATATTATCTGCAAACAACATATACCATAATGTCTTGAATTTGTCTTAAATGTGTCCAGTGAGTTCGAATTAGTGTAAAAAGATAAGGACTTAGAACTGATACTTGATGTAACTATATCTTTATTCGAAATGTTTTAGTTAATCTGATTGTTACTTCCTTATTGATATTTTTAATTAGTTCAATATATGCTATGCTAACACCTCTTTTTTTAGAATTTTTCATATAATATTTATAACAATCAAATATTAGTAAAAATATTTTTTAATTAATATATTTATATTTTAAAAGTACTAAAACCGTATCAACATAGCACAATATCGAAACTGTATATCATAAATTGAAATTTCGACATAGCTCAAAATTTTAAACCTAGAATGGAAGTCTAGATTGCTAGAGGAGACTAAGATAAGGTGGTTATGGAGTTTTATCGTGATTAATTATGTACAAGTTTTAATTATATAATATAATATAATATAAAAGTGACAAACAAAATGAAGCTAATTATTAAGATATGTAGGAGAGTTGGGATCAATTGATTCTAATCGAGATTCATTCTACTCCGAACTTTCTTATTATATCTCTTATGCATTATATGTGATCCATTATATTAGAGGTCTTGGAGATATGTGCATTTATCCTATTCTTGTATCAATTCAGTTTCTAATGGGTAGATGAAGTCCAATTTCTAGTGGTTAATTGAGACATGCTGATGGAGATGTGGAAAATCAATATTAGTGCTACATGTGCTGAGATAATTATTAATTTGAGTTTATCTTATGAGGATGTTACAAAGCTAGGGTTCTTTAGTATGAGGTTTCCTCGCACAACCCTACCATGGTATGAATTTTCAGCTTCTCAGCCCTAGTATGATCTTCCATAGGGATTCCTGCTAATGGCTTTAAAAGCTTGTAATTCTAGCTTTTTACTCAATCTTCCAGAACTTGTGATCCATGTTGCTAAAAACCAAAATACTATCAATTAGTGAGCTACGCACGTTTGATTGTGCCTAAGTGTTTATTTATCCGTGCTAACAAAAAAGAGGTGATCTTTCAATTTTAGGTTCAATATTTCAAATCACCTGGAAGTGCAGTGCTGCTTTACTACTAGTAACCAATTTGCCATCATGAATATTGAATTTCAGGATTTACAAGACTAGATTAATTAACTCAATTGATTTGTACATTCTGCTCATTTTCAATTATTAATAAATTGGTAGTCTCCCCCCAAGATTAGCATACCTATTGCCAAAATAGTTGCACTTGAGGAATGAAACTTTTTCCCCCTCTTAGCAACTCATTTAATTTAGGGCTCTTAACCTTTGAACTTTGGTGTTATAGGAGGCTATGGAGATAATGGTTGCTTGCTCTGCAATGGCTGCAGCAAAAGAGGAAGTACAGTCCCAAGAAAATGAATCTGAAAAGAGCAAATGGTCAAAATGGAAACGTGGTGGAGTCATAGGTGCAGCTGCATTGACTGGAGGAGCTTTGATGGCTCTAACTGGAGGTTTGATATGCCAAATTATTAATAATAAATTCTACTCCTTGGTTGATTTACCTTCATGCAAGTTTTATAAGTTACTTATCCACTATCTATAGGTTTGGCTGCTCCAGCAATTGCTGCAGGGTTTGGTGCTTTAGCTCCCACATTAGGGACTCTAATCCCTGTTATTGGAGCAAGTGGATTTGCTGCCATAGCTACTGCTGCAGGATCTGTAGCTGGTTCTGTAGCAGTTGCTGCTTCCTTTGGAGGTGCACCTTTAACTTACCCCTTCTAGTCCCTTCCAAGTTTAACTTAAAGACACATCATTTTATTATAAATCATGCATAAGCACACAAAACATTGGTTGGTTAAAATAAAGGCTTGATTAATAAGTCAATCACAATCTTTATGAAATTTCAAATTAGCATAATGTTTATTTTTTTTTAAATATTCACAATGATATATTTTAGTTTTAAATTTATCATCCAAGCCAATTCCATCTAGTGGTATGTTGGTAATGTGGTGTCCCATCCACTATTAAGTTGGTGGTATGGTGGTAAGGTGGTCTATCCACTAGTAAGTTGGTGGCATGGTGAAGTGGTGGTGACGTGGTAAAATGTTAGATTAGTTGATGCCTACTTATGTTACAACTAGGTACTATCAATAACGTGTCACTAGTTTAAATACAAGAAGAAATATTCAAGTCACTATCTCTAGTCCCCGTGTTGACCATGAACTCAACTCCACTATTGTTTTTTTCCCAGCTATGTTGATGTGGCATGGCTAGGCCTCCCTTGGTAGATAATGTAGACAAATTGACTACATTAGCACTCCTCTATATCACCAACTTCATAACGGACTATATTTAAAACAAAAATTTAGATTTGAAAATGTAATTATCATAATGCTTAAAATTTTTTAAATCTTCACAAATTTTAGATTTTAGTTTTAAATTTATGAGTCAGTTGCACTTGTCTATATCCACTGTTAAGTTGGTGATGTTGCGGTGAGTTGGCAAAATGCTAGATTAGGTGATTTGTGATATATCTGTCAACTAGGTACTAATTTATGACATGTTACTAGTTTAAATTAGATTTTTTTAAGGCACTATCTCTAGGCCTTGTATTGAACTTTGCTATAGTTAATTTTTTCCACCTAAGTTGGCGTGGCATGGCTAGTACCCACTTGGTAGATAATATAGACAAATCGATTGCTTTGGCATTCTTCTATGTCACCAACTTAACAATGGATTATATATTTAAAACTAAAACTTAAATTTGAAAATGTTTGAACGCTATATTAGATTTGAAATTTAGAACAAAAGTTATAAAATTTTTACTAATTAACCCCCAAACAAGCCATCTAGTATCTAGCCTCAACCACTTCAACATTTAACTTCTAAACGAATGGATTCTATTTTTTTTTAATAATCTAGGTGCTGAGCTTCGTCCACTAATCTTGGAGGTAGATGACCTTTCCCCTTGGTTCGTCTATAGGGTAAATCCGGAGCACAACTTATGCACACTCAGAATTCAATCTTCAAGATATTCATCCAATTTGAGATTTGAACCCTAGTCCTCTATTGGCTCCTTTAAGCGCTTTACTCAAAAAACAAAAAAAGGAAAAAAAAGATTGGATTCTTCGTATCCCTTTATATGTTCTTATGTTGTATAGTTCATTAAATAAATGACCATATTGGCCATGGTCCTTTTTATTGACCAAGCTTACTTGCCGAGCATGATTTGTTTGTAGCTACATTATCCTTTATGATATACGAAAAATGCTGTGAAAGAATTGAGAATGAAAATTAAAATTATTATAACAAATCGTCATACTTTTTTATTATAATAATTTAGCTCATATATATACAACTTTGTCTACGAAATAAAAAATGAAATAATTAGGCATATAGGTCATAATCTTTCAACTATAAGGAAAAAAACAAAAAACAAAAAGAAAATAAAGGAAAGAATTTCCTAGAAAAGAATCAACTAAAGGACCACTGTGCACGAAGCTCCTGTTAATGCAGGGTCCTGACGAAGGATTTATTATATGCAACCTTACTTGCATTGTAAGAGGTTGTTTTCGCGACTCGAACTTGTGACTTGCACACAACAACTTTACTATTGCGACAAAGCTCCTCTCAGAAAAGAATCAACTAAAAATAAAAAAATAAAAAACAAATAAATCAATCTTCTAATAAAATGATTTGCTAAATCACTCTTAGAATATTCCAATGCTCCCCCGAATGGAAACGTTTATCTTTCCTAACTTGTTTACCATGTATTGACTTGAAAAGTCTTTATTAAGACTTCAACGGTTTGTTTCTTAGTTGGAATGTATATCATGTGGATATTCCCTTTATCAATTTTTTCTGTGAGGAAATGACGATCCACATGTATGTGCTTTGTTCAATCGTGATGAACTGAATTGTGAGGAATACTAATAACTATTTGATTATCACAATAAAGCATTATTGGAGAGTCATTAAATATCTTCAATTATCCTAGTAACCTCTGAGCCATATCCCCTCACATTTCCGGTGTGCAAGTGTTCAAAATTCTGCCTATGCATTGCTTTGAGCCATTGCTGGTTATTTCTTAGTTCTCCATGTCACTAAGTTGCCCCAAATATATGCGCACTATCATGAAATTATCTCCTATCCACAAAGGAACTACCCAATCAATATTAGCATAGACTTCTACCATTTTGTGACCTCCTTTCTTGAAAAATATGTCCATTCGCGGAGTATCTGTCATAAATTGGCTAACAACTTTTACTATAAAGGTCATATTAGGACGAGTTTGTGATCGGGAAATAAGTTTACCTATGAATCTTTTGATAATGCTCTTGATTAACCTCCTTTCCACCCTCAATCCAAATTTAACATTGGCTGTATAGATATCTCAATTGGCTTGCACCCCAACATATGTCTGTCTTAAAGTATATATTTTCTTTGAGAAACCAGAATTCCTACACTACTTCTAGCCACTTCCATACCTAGGAAGTGTTTAAGAGCACCCAAATTTTTTAATTCCAATGCACCAACTAGATAGATTCTAACTGCGTGTGATCAGTACTAGTAATAATTAGTCTAGGATAAAAAATCTTGGCATGAGTGGAGATTTTAATCCTTGATTTAAACCACCCAATATAGTGTTAGATACACACTTCAAGTATGGTACAAGGATGTGCACTCTTAGGATCAAATGGTGGAGATTAAAAGATGGGAAATAATGCATCTTAAAAGAGAGGATAGGTGCACAAATATTAAGTGAAATACATGTTTATTAGACTACAACATGGGATAAAATGACATTAAATTTGAAAATGATCGCCAAGAGTGTAGTCCGTGAGTCAAGGGATGAACATCACCAAATAAAGAATTTTGATGGTGGAATGAGGAAATACAAAGAAAATGATGGAAAAAGAATATCATACTAACTATACACTTGTGAGAATGAATTTTTTTTTTTTAAAAAATATGCGGTCATCGAGAAAGAGACTGACAAAGTAGCGAGTGAAGCTTTTGAATGCTTATATTGACAGCTTGATGCAAAAGAAGAGAAAAGAGATGTCTATAAAATAACTAATGTAGGCTTGGAAATGAATCGAATGTTTGTGAATAAGTTTAAGCTTAGTGTTTAGTTTGGTAAGAGTTTATTTATGTTCATTTAATACATACAAGATCAATTAAATGAATAAGCTTGAACAACTTGTTAAACTAAACGAATAATCTCTAACATATGTGTTCAGCTCTTTAACGTTTGTGAACAACGTTCGTGAATAATGTTCAAGAACCATATTGATCAATAAAACTCTTATTAACATGCCAAATAAACAAAGTTTTAAAATAAATAAATAAGTTTGTATTATCAAACTCAATAACTAATTAAATAAGCTTAAAATGTAAAATTTTTAAATAATCAAATAAGCTAGAATTGAGAGCTCGATAACATCTAAACAAATCTAGCTCAAACTCATAAAAAAAGAAACCATCATTTCAATGACTTGGTTCATTTTAGGCTGTTATCTTATCAAACAAGCTTGAATATCATAAAGCTTGACTCGATTTGGCTTGTTTACAACCATATGCTAAAGCGAGAGAGAAGAAAACAAATGATCTTATCCAAATAAGATGCATTGAAGATGAGCCAAAAGGGTACTAATGAAGGATGGGGAAATAAACGAGTGATTATATAGATATTTTCATTAACTTTTTTATAAAGATTTAGATGCAACTTAGCTTAGGAAATTAAGTAAATTAGAGATGTATACAAATTGAAATTTTTATTTGAGAATATAAATTTTAGAATTAGAATAGATGTTAAGTGATATGCAAAATGGAAAAATGATTGGAACGGGTGATATTCCAATAGAGGTATGAAGTACTTAGGGAAGTAGGGTATTGAATGGTTTATGAAATCATTCAATCTAGTATTGAAAATGCAAAAATGTTATCAGTTGAGGTAAGTACTTTATTCCAATGTATAAAAACAAATGAGACACAAAATTGTATGAATTATTAGCACTTTAAACTAATGGGCCATATCATGAAACTTGAAAAAAGAGTCATAGAGAAGATTAAGACCAAAATGACAAAAGCAATATGGATTCTGGCCTAAAAAGTCGATAATAGAAATTATACATCTTCTTAAACAACTGATTGAAAATTATCGAAAAACCAACAACACTTACACATGGTATCTATTAATTTAGAAAGAAACTTTTAATAGAGTCTAAGGAAAATTATGTAGAGAATTTTAGAAAAGAAAGACATTAGTGTAACATATATTGAAATAATTAAGCTATGTATAGGATATAACGATAAAAGTAAAAGACTCTAAGCGAATAAATAAAGCATTTCCTAGGAAATGCAATAGATTAATCAAAATGGTACAAAAATATATTTAGCTTCGTTTGGTTGATGCAATAAAATAATATAGGAGTAGAATAAGAATATGAAGTTCTGGTCTCATTTCTATTTATGGTTTGTGGAAGTTGTGTGATTAATTGACAAGTAATCTCCATAATACTAAAATTTGCCAAGAAATATATTTGTTGTCCTTCATATGTTGTTATCCATCCCCTAGCTTGTCCATTTCATCCAACCCACTTGGCCACAGCACTAAGTGGAGTTGAAGATGGTTAAAGGCTATGCAAGGACCTTCAAAGGTTAATTCTTAATCTTTTTCTTTTAGCTTCCATTTATACTCATCTTGTAAAAAAGGTTATAAGAGGTTTCTCCACTCTAGAAGAAGTTTGTAAAGGAGAAAGGTTAGTGGGCTTTCAGTAGTGAGCCACTGAAGAGTTATAGGTCATAGTATAGGGAGTAGGAATGAGGGTCAAACCACGTCAAGCAGAAGTGTTAGCGTTTATTTTCTTGTTGTATCTATTTTAGCTTCATTAATTGTTTTGGTTAACCTTGCTAAACAATTAGCAAGAGCACAAGTATTAGTTATAGATCAAGTGATATTCACCCCCTCTAACCACTCAACCCACCTAACCTACTAATCCTAACAGTATCAAACTCTTTGGTAATCTGATTTCTCCCCTTGGTTTTAATTGGGGAGAGTGTAAGGTTATATTTTGTTGAGAGATTCTTAGTTTTTGGGGTCAATCTTATAATCTTTTGAAAATCTAATTGGTCTAGGTCAAGGTTTTTGTCTTGAGGAAATCCTATCCATTTGAGTCAAAGTTTTAATCTCTGTGAGATGGCATCTTCGGTTTGTTAATGGTTATTCCTTTGTCTCGTTTAAAATGATTGATGTAGTGGATTTTGATTAGGGTTGCATACCCTATTATAGGTTGTGAAATAGGAACAATCTCTCTAAAGCATGTTATATATTAACATTGTTTCTTTTATTCCTTTCACATTTTCTCATGCATTTCATTTTCTTCGGCTATCACAATATATAAATTCACATGTGTACACTCTTTGAAATGTTTTATGTTGGGTTTTGTAGCAAAATCAAGCATTAAAACGCAGCGGGAAAAAGAACCCACTAGAGATCCATACAAATTCTAATTAGATCGTTGGTGTGAAAAGTTACGTATTCGATGCATAGAACCTTTGCAAATCTAGAGAGTCAAGCTGATCTAATCATGATTAGTGTTCGCGCCTCTATGGTATCCACACGGGCATAATCGTCTCCAGTCTCATGAGCACAATTGGAGTCTGTTGTTCTTCGTGTAGTTCTAGCTACCATGCATATATATAAGTTGATATCAAACCCTAACTTTTAGGGTTATCACAATCTTATCAAACTCAACCACCAAGTGTTATCTACTAAGACGAATAAAACTTGGCCAAGTCTTATCTAATAAGACACTATCTAATAATGTGGCCCAGTCTTATCTACTATGATATTATCTAATAACGTAGGCTTCATTCGTTTAGGCTTGTTTGAAAAATCCAAATAAATATTAGATTAACCATTAATCCAATAAGTTTAAGATCCTTAGATTAATCTAATAATTTAATAAAATCTAATTAGATTAACCCATTAATCTAACAAGTTTAAGATCCAGAATTAATTTCAAACTTAAAATTTAGACCCACTTTATTTTAATCATACTAAAATAAACCAAACTCTAAAATTGATGTGCTCTCTATATGTGATTCAATAGGTTCTCATAACGTTAGCAGTGACTCTAAGATCTCATTTTAAAGAAACAAGCAATGAATGACATCTAGCAATACATCATAGCTAGCCAAGTGATGAGAATGTTGTAGATTCAACCTAACCTGTCTATGACTATTCTAATGTATAACTTAGTCCTTTTGTCTAAGACATCTAGACTGATTTATGAGACATAGATCGTATCATCCTCTTACCAATCTATCAGTTCTTGATCTCTAAGTAGACTTACTTAACCAAATAAGCTTAATATCTCATATTGACTTATTTGAGCATGACCATGAATTTTAGTAGTACTACTTAATCAAGGGCCCCACAGACGTCACTTCCATTATATGGAAGGGGCATTCCATCTACATCACTCATATCCCTCCGCATAACTCATTGCATATCCCGTGAATGATGTTATTATCAACCTTGTTATAGGTGACGTTTATCAATACTAAAGTACAAATTTTCCTATGTAGGAATCATAGTGATTTCAGGTTTATACTAATAATCACTATAAGAATATTTATGACACTCATATAACAATCCATGAAACATTCTCATGGCAAGTCAATTCAGTACATATTTTATCGTTAACTTGATATCTTAACCTACATGCTAGTCTCGATACATTAATATTTCTCTTGTATATAAATACTTGACTAGGGATAATTGAGATTAGTGCTCTATATATCTATCTCTAACAATCAATTTAACTATTTGATATAACAGAACCTACCACTTTGGACATATTATATTTATTCAAATTTGCACAGATATAAAGTAAATATAATAAACACAAAATGCTATTTTTATTAAAATATGATATAATAGTTCATATCAATCATCTCATGATTGACTCTTAGGGTTGACACTCACATTTTAGCTATCTATTCACCCTTGCTCTAGTCGAGCTGTTTGATCGTACACATTTCTTGTTAAGCTTCTTTATCATCCACGTCTATCAATCTAGTTGAGAATTCTATTTCATGTTAAACTTCAAATCGAGCACTCTAGTCACTTCCCTATTCATTGCTTCTTGGTGGACAAGCTACATGTTGCTAGGTGTATTCATTTCTCAACATCGTCCTTAGGAATCCTAGCTATATTTTGCACATTTTAATGAAAATATCTTTAAAGTTACATAGTTGCAATAATCCCTCACCTCAACCTTCTTTAGTTTATAGCTCCTAACTTTATATATACTCCTTTAAATCCATTCTCCTTGGATGGCGTATCTAGTTTTCTCAAAGGTTGAAGTTAGACTACACCTCTATTATAAGCCTATAACTACTTATTTGATTGGATCAACCCTAACTACACTTACCTCTTCGAGTTAAAATTTCAAAACCAAGTGGTATATTGAGACAACTTTAACTTAATCAAAGCCTACCTATATGTTGCAGGTGAGTGTAATACCATATACATAATGCATGGATTCTCTTCAACCATTATAGTTAGATCAACTGTTTGAAGAATCCTTATGTCATTCCCAACAAATCCTATCTACGTGGTACTTTTTAGCTATAAAGTTACTTTGGGTAAACCTATCTTTAAGAATGCATTATTGTACAACACATTGACTTAACACTTGTTGTAACACCCCTAGTTTTTCTTTTTATAATAATACATAAACTGCGGACATCACTTACTCATTCTTCCATAACAGTTTCTTAGTTCAAATAAAATTACTTAGACGGTTCGAAAGAAAACATAACTAAATGCGGAATTTTTAAACTGGGTGGTCTTCGGGTTGTACTGCCCTTGTTCCGAGCTGGCTCACCTCATTGTCTGAAAAAAAAGGTTATAATTTGTGAGTCGAGAGACTCAGCATGTTCAAAACGGTGTTATGCATTAGTTAGCGACTATAATCTAGTGTACTAAGGAAAACCACATACAAGGTAACTTGGGATCTCCCTACTAGCATACTATGAACGTAAGCATAGACATCGACATAATCATGAGAGCATAAACATAAGCATGGTAAATGACCTAGGCATAATGATAGACTTGATCATGAGCATGTACATAAGCATAACATAAGCCTAAACAAACTTAATCATGAGCATATATGTAAGTATAACATAAGTATATTTGTATGGTATAAATATACACATAAGAATAAACTTTATCATGAGCATATACATGGGTATACATGAGCATGGGCATAGCATATTGAACTTAACATATTTGTAGCATATCATGAACCTAATACATTCATAGTATATCATGGACTTAACGTATTCATAACATAATATGAACTTATACATAGCATATCATGAAATTAACATATTTGTAGCATAACATGAACTATACATAGCATATCATGAACTTAACATATTCATAGCATAACATGAATCTGAACTTAGCATATCATGAATCTAACTTATTCATTACCTAACATGGAAATCGATATTGGGCTCTCTATGGGGCCTTGTCTCGTAAACGGGATCCCTCTGTGACTTTTTCCCTCACAGTATTCCCATCAAATCCTCATCATTTCAATATTAGGCTCCCTGTGAGACCTTTTCCCGTAAACGAGCTTCCTTTGGGGCCTTTTTCCGTAAACGGGCTTCCTCTGGGGCCTTTTCCCGTAAACGGACTTCCTCTGGAGCCTTTTCCCTCACGGTATTTTCATCTTTATCATTATCATTATTACAATCAACTTACCCGATATTGGACTCCCTCTGGGACCTTTTCCCGTAAACGAGCTCCCTCTGGGCCTTTTCCCGTAAACGGGCTCCCTCTGGGCCTTTTCCCTCGCGGTATTCTCATTTAGTAATTTTCATTATCATGATAGGATGTAAAAGGAAACATAACATCCACCTAAACCTAGATCATATTAAGATATCATAATAAGATATAAGAAAGAACATGAACATGATCTTTAGACGCAAGCATGCAATTTTACATATAGCCTACTAATCTACCATGATGTGGAGCAAGAAGCAACTTGAACTTATCTAATCTAGAGATTTGAAACCTAGACGTAGCATATATACATAGTCATCATGATAAGTAGAACATAAATCAAAATCGTGAACTCATTTAAGGTACCTAAACATATATGAACAGAGGAACTAACATAAAACATGATATGAAGAAATCGTAGGGTGGCATCATGATGAATATGACCTTGAAAACAGAATTTAAAACTACTCTTAGTAAACTAAAATTTACTAGTTTTGTAAGGTGATTTGAGCATAGGAAAGTTTCCTATCTTCTAATGGAAAGCGACTAGAAGCATGGCCCCAACTGTAATGCAACATTCATATTCATAACTCTTAAAATAGAATTTAAACCTACATTTATCATGTCCGAAACTTGCAAGGTCTATAACTTATTTTGGGCATGCATAGTTCTATAGGGTATACAGTTAGTGAAATATGAAACAACTCGTTGAGCAAGATCATGATGACTAAAGCTCTAAAACAGAATTTAAAACTCACCACAATAGAACCAAAAGCCGCAAGGTCACAATATAATTCCAGATTCGTCAGTCAGTGGTATAAAAATTATATGTAATTCATCTTTGATCCGAAAAGGGTTCTGTAAATTGGTAATGAAAGCTAACTAAATTTCCTACATTTCAACAGAAGACACCGAAGTGAAATTCGTTCACCTATTGAGGCTAATTTACACCACAATAGAACCAAAAGTAGCAAGGTCACAACATAATTTCAAGTTCGTCAGTAAGTGGTATACAAATCATATGAAATTCATCATTGATCCGAAAAGGGTTTTGTAAATTGATAATGAAAGCTAACTAAATTTCCTTTATTTTAACAGAAGATATCGAAGTGAAATTTGTTCACCCATTGAGGCTAATTTATACCACAACAGAACCAAAGGCAGCAGGGTCACAACATAATTTTAGAATATCTATGAAACATCAACCCAATCTACGGTACCCGAAATTCACAAGACATAGAAGCTAAATAAAACAATAACATGGTTGAGAACATGCCTTTGATTCTTTAGCTATTTTCTCTCTCTTCTTGTTTTCCCTTGGAGCTATGAAACCGGTGCAACTTGATGAGGTGGGGGCTTAGGGCCAACGATAACAAGAAAGCAAGGTGGAGTTCTAGGTAAGGGTTTTATATAATGTGGAAGCTTTAAGACTTGGTCTAAATTTCTAATTCCTATAAATTTTATATAAAACCTCTTACTAAGTTTTTATCCTTATCCTTTATCCATATCCATAATTATATAAATTTCATATATATATATATAATTTGCATTTGATAATATTGTAGTTCTTAGTCATTATCTACAACATATACATTTTATAGGTTGCGTATATACACATGAGGCATATAAGTTGATATACAAATTCTTATATTTTTATTTAAATACTAGATGTATTTTATAAATGTTAAGTCCTATATATTATTTTTATAAAACTAAATACTAAGTCTAAATAGAAACCTATATCCATGGATACATAATAATGTATAATTTATAAAACTATAGTTTCTTAATTTATTATGTGCACGTTCTGTATATATTAATCTTATATTTTCCTTATTTAATTCAATGCTTTGAAATTTTTATTATACATTTTATATTACGTAATATATTATCTATATTTTATTTATATATTAATTAGATGAATAATCTTTAAAATTTATACATATTAAGTTTTATCCCTAAATACTAAGTCTTTTAATTCCTATATACTAAGTTTTATCCATTATTATAGTTTCTTAATTATCATACACACGTTATATTAAATTTATACTCTATAATTTATTATATATATCATACATATATTATACAACAACAACAACAATCAAGCCTTTTCCCACTAGGTGGGGTCATACATATATTATATATTATTTATATTTCATTTCCATTATGATTAGATGGATAATTTATACACATAAATTATATAAATACTACGTCTTTATATATTTGTATTTTATTACTTTCTTAATATAATTCACAAATCCAAATTTCCTATATATATATATATAATTCATAAATTAAAATGTCATAATTTTTTAGTTATCATCTGCACGTTTTAATCTTATAATTATTATTATTTTTATAATTTATACTATATACTCTATAGTATATTATTTATATGGATCAAATTTCTTTGATATATATATATAATTCATATACTATATTTTCTTCTACACGTTATATATGAATATTATAATTTTCTTATTTTTATTATTTATTCTATATACTTTATATTATATATAATATATTATTTATATTTTTTTCTGGTATTAATTAGACGAATAGTCAATATAATATCTTTATATATTTATATCCTATTATTTTCTTAACTAATCAAATGAACCTTTAATTAAATAATTCTGAATTCTAATTAAATTACAACCTAACCTCATAAATCTCCTTAATTAAATAAGTGGTTTCAGACACTACACTTATATCCACCAACACCTTTCAAGTCAAACAATTTGCAATTTAGGCCCAAAATATTAACACATCTTGATGATCCCTAGTGTCTTTGACTTATCATTGCTTTCCCTTCTTGACACAAGATTCAAGGCTTGCTTTCTCCTCCTGACATAGGTCCTCCAATTATCAAGATGAAATACTTCTGTAGCATCCCCCAAATCTTGTCCTTCTCCTTTAGTTCATTCTCACTTGGACACAAACTCATGCAAGTGCTCTCTTTTAATTACCTCTCCTCTATTCGAAACCTTGTTTGGAATGCATTCATTTGTATAGTGCTTATGCTGTCCTATCCTTCCTATATAACATAGATAACATTGGTTGTTGCTCTACTAGTAGTCGATTTTTAATCTTTGATTTTCATTAAGTTCTTAGCTTTTGGGACATTCGAAGATGACTTTTTACGCATTCCCATTATAGATGGATGTTTGTCAAACTCTTTGTAACACTTCACCTCCTTCTAGAACCTCCGCAGCTCCTTAACGCTCTAGATTTTCTTTATTATGTTATCTTGCATTACACTGCTCGTGGTAGCTTTTGGAACATTCGAAGATGACTTTTTACGCATTCCCATTATAGATGGATGTTTGTCAAACTCTCTGTAACACTTCACCTCCTTCTAGAACCTCCGCAGCTCCTTAACGCTCTAGATTTTCTTTATTATGTTATCTTGCATTACACTGCTCGTGGTAGGTTATATTATTTGTATTGTTTAGCATTTCAACATTGTACTTTAGGTTTTCTCATATAAAGAATGCAGCAACCAAAATGGTCACAAGGAAAACTTAAAAAGTTAATCAGTTGGATTTGAACCATCCATTTGTCTGTACACTTTCATAAATCTCTTGAAATTTTTGAGCCATTTTGCCCCCTTTACGTTAATGAAATAAGGCTATCAACACTTTAGGCTATTCAATTATTGCCAATTAAATAAGCGTTAAGCTTTGAGTGGGCTCTTGAAGTTGCAATTTCTCTCAATGACAACTAAGTGACCCAGCAGGTTGATGCCCCTCATAATGTGGTTGGAAAATCTCAATACATCAAAACATTTCCTATATAAAGATATTTGTAAATTGAAAACATTAACATGCTTTGAAGGGTTTACTCCCATTATAAATGTGCATGTTTAGGATATCAAATCTCTTCAAGACTTGCTTCTCTTGTATATCTAAAATGAAGGGTGCTTAATCTCTAGGGATCGTTCTTCTCTGATTTAATGGAAACTTTAATTGGGACATAGAAGAGTTTGAGGGTTTGATTCGCTGTGAGTTACATGACAAAATAGATAGAATTAAGCTATTGTTTATAGAATTCAAACAAAAACAGTTGAAATGAAAATAACTCACCGGAAAAAAAGAGGTTTTAGATTCATTATTTATAGATATCAACTAAAGTCCTATTTGGGAACGTTTGACAATTGAAAAGGTTAACATGCTATGAGGGGTTTGTATTTCATTACAAGATGTTAGGACCTCAAATTTCTTTGAATTTACTCCTATTATATCTCTAAATTAAGGGTGTTTAATCTCTATGGATCTTTCTGTTATTCCGATCATGCCTTAAGCATGCAATTTTCATGTGGTTTTAAAATGTGTTTGACAAAGTTTAAGTTAAGTTGATATTGTCAATCTTATATGTGTACGTCAGGTGTCAAGGTGCAGAAAATAAGACGTGTTGTAGGTCCAATAAATAGAAGTCTAAGTAGGTCAATGAAAACTAGTTATTTAGCATGTGAAAAGTCCAAGTATGTCGGGGGCTAAATACTTGGCAAAATAAAGTCTTCTTAGGTCAGGAGACTGTGCTAAGCAAGGCATGAAGTACAAACAGGTCAAACAGATGAAATGTTAAGAAAATGAAGTTTTGGAGGTAAGGAGATTTTAGAAAGACCTGGGAGCAAGAAGC
The DNA here is from genome assembly GCF_018446385.1 of Zingiber officinale. Lineage (NCBI taxonomy): Eukaryota > Viridiplantae > Streptophyta > Magnoliopsida > Zingiberales > Zingiberaceae > Zingiber > Zingiber officinale. Next base: position 59,567,728 of record NC_055987.1, on the reverse strand, counting down.
TTCTTGGTGTGACAAAGGCCCAAAGGTAAAGAGCCTCTAGGCACGAAGGTACCTGAGCCTTAAAAGTGTGGAGTCAGACTTAAACCAAATAGAACAAATAGAAAGAGAAAATCTTTCTTTTTAGGATACAATCAACTAATTAGTCTCTTGTGTAGGCATTAATCGTCTAAAGATTCAGTCCACCGATGACCAACGATAAATTACCAAATTAATGTTAAAGTTGAAATTCAGTAGATGATAGTCAAGATACCTATACCTAAAAGCTAGACAATCAACTAATGGTCTAAATGAGTTGACCTAATGGAACTATTAGTGTCAAAATCAAGCAATTAATCTTTTGATAGTAAGGAGCAATCAATTGATCACCAACAAAAAGGCTAATTCCATTATGTAAAATGTGAAATCCGTCATGCCCCCCCCATTGGGAGGGAGTAAATCAGGTACGGAGCAAGCTTTTCACCGGCTTAGCTGGGATTCAACCCTTGCTTCATTCTACAAATTTATCACATGCCCTGGGGAAAAAAGGCTAATTTAAAGGCAAAATTATAGCGGTTCAAGAAGACAAAAGGGAGAATAAAAAAAATTAAAACTTAAGTCTGTCTTAAAGTGCTCAATTCTCATTGTTCTCTCTAGTTCTTTTCATTGTATTCTTCTTGTGCTTATAGAAGATTTTGTAAGAGATTTTTCCACTTTAAGTTGTTGACAAAGGAGAAAGATAGTAGTGCATTCGAGGGTGATCCTCTTGAAGGATCATAGGTTGTGGGGTAGAAGGTAGGGGCCACCCAAAATTGTTAAAATGGATGTGTTGTTTTGTTTTACTTTATGATATGAACCCAAGGAGAAAGATGTCTCATGAACCCACAACAAAATTGAAGTAAGAAACAAAGAAAGTCTAAATTGATAAGATAGATGAAAAGAACCTCAACCCAATGCTTAAGAAATCACTGACCTTGGTATAGAAGATAGAAGACGTCACAACCTTGGGATTGAGGTTGATAAGTCCTTGAACGCCACAAAGGGAGTCTCACCATGCTTGAGATTGAAACAAGCCAAAAGTTACATGTGTGATCGTCACCGCCTTTTTTTTTAGTTATAGGGTGACCTAAAAACCTTAAAAGGCCAAAAGGGAGCTTATTTTGCAGAGGCCTATGTAAACTACATAGCTAGTTTGAGTTTAAGTCAACATTAAATCGGTAGAAATTGAGCCTATAAATCAAAATTGTCCTTACTACATAGAAATGAAACTTAAGTGCTTAATTAAGCTTATCTATGACTTGAATTAGGTTAACTAAGTTGGGCATGACACGCTCTTGGTCAAATCTTCTTCAATTGTAGCTTTGTCGTTAACATTTTCAATTAGCACATTAAGTGATTTCTTCATATTTTTAGCCTTAACCCTTGTAATTGAGTTTCCATTAATGCATAATGGATCATCAACAACAACATCTAGAGTGGGATGCTCCTTTTGTTCCATGGCCTTAACTTGATCTCCATCATTAGCTTGTTGAGCCGCAACTTTGATCTTCATCTTTAACTCTATCATTCCTCCCCTCCTCAAAAGGATTCGTCCTCGAATCATCATCACCTACATTAGAGGGAGAATGATCAGAAACGTTAAATATAACACTTACATTATACTCACCTAGTAAGTTAGGCATTATCATTGATTCGAGTTGTGACTTAACATGGTCCATCTCCTTGTGGATGCAACTTAGTACGACATTTAGTAGGGAATCTATCCTTTCTCATATGAATACAAACCCAATCTCCAAGTTTAAAGATCATTCTATTTCGTCTCTTGTTGGCTTGGGTTGCATATGACCTCTTTTCAATTTGTAACCAAACTTTCTCATGCATTTACCTCACAAACATGACTTTTCTTGTACCATCTAAACTAGCACGCTCCTTGATAGGCAAAGGTGACAAATCCAAAGGAGTTAAAAGGTTGAACCCATATACTGTAGGTACCCCGAGTGAATTTTGATATGATCAACCGAGTTAGGTTAGACTTTGCATTTTTGATGCCTTGTGTCTAAATGTGCAAGGACTTAGGAACATAAGAAGTTGAGGGGAAGATACAACGAGTGAGAAGGATAACACAGGAAGCGAGTTGATAGGCTCGATACATCTGAGGGATAAAGAGCTACGAAAAAGTATATCGACGGATAAGGACATGCGTAGCGCTTTTGAGGGACAAGAAGCCGGGGAAGAAGACTGCTCGAGGAGAAAACAGGAATTGGGTTCGGGTGAGCTCAACTCTAGACGATCGGAACATCACCCAAGCGACTGGACAAGTCAAGTCAACCTGAGTTGACTGTGCCCTAGCACCTGGACCAGGTTCAGGTGCCCGGACTTCAGGTGCCCGAACTAGTTCCAAGCGCTCGGGATGTCCTGGCCACATCAGCGACCAGTTGCAGCGAGGATTAGATTGGAGTCCACGTCAGCAAGACTCTAAGCGCTCGGACTGAGTCCAAGCGCTTGGACGCCGATATGTCATTGATGAGAGCTATTGCGGAGTGAATTGAGGCGACTACATCCAGCCATCCGGACTGGATCAAGGCACCCGAGAGCTACCACGTCAATACATGGCTAGTTTAACCAGTGGGCAGTGTTCTAAAAAGCGCCCTAGGCGGCCGCCTAGGCGCTTGGCGGCCGATAACTGCACTGGAAAGGTGCTGGGCGGCCAACCTAAGCGGCCCAGCCGCCTAGGCGGCACTGGGCGCCGATGGTCGTCGCTGGGCGCCACATCGCGGGATACGGGACGCGTTCGCCACTACTGGACGCGTTCACGAACGCGTCCGTCGCAGCCAGATTCGTCGCTGGAAGCTTCTGGCGACATTGGAAGCTTCGCCCGAGGCTTCCTGCGGCGCTAGCGGTGCCAGGGTCGCGTCCAGTGCAGGTGCGGGATGCGATGCTAAAGCTTCTGGTGCCGCCGGAAGCCTCCGGCGACAGGTCCGGCGGTTGCGGACGCGTCCGACGGCGGCGACAGCAGACGCGTCCCGCGTGTCGTTCAACGTTCGCGATTTTTCTTTTTTCTTTTCTTTTTTTAATTTTTAATTATTTATTTAATTAAACAATTCCTCACTTAAATAGGTTTTCAATAGGCTTTTATACCCCTAATTAAATTATCCCAACAAACAAAATAAAAAATATATTTAAAATTTAAATCTTTTTTTTTAATTTTATTAATTATTTATATTCTAATAATATTATATTTAAAATTTAAAAATTAGGATTAACTATTATTAATTAATTTATAATATTTTAGGTATAAATTAAAAAATTCTAATAAATCTTATTAATCCATATAAATCATATTTATATTCATAATTTTATATTTAAAATTTTAAAAAAATTCTAATAAATTTTATTAATTTATTTATATTCTAATAATATTATATTTAAAATTTAAAAATTCTAATAACTATTATTAATTAATTTATATTTTGATATTTTATATTTAAAATTAAAAAATTCTAATAAATCTTATTAATCCGAGGGATCCGCTTAGCGGTGCTTAATCCCCGCCTAGGCGGCCTAAGCGCTGGTCTAGCACCCGATTAGCGCCTAGCGAATTTTAGAACCTTGCCAGTGGGCAATAAATAGAGTCCTGTTCTTGGAGTTTTAAAACGCACACTTGTATTTCATCTACGAATTCAGTTTCAACTGTTCGCGCTTTAACTTCTGTAAGAGGCTTCTCCTCTAGGAGACTTTCTATTAGAGTATACATTGTCTTGGATTAACAACCTCCTCGGTTGCAAACCAAGTATACTTGGAGTCTTCTCTTACTTTATTTTTATGCATTTGTTTTTGCTTAACTAACATGTGTTCGTCCTTGCTAAGTTTTGAAAGTAAGAGAAAGTGCTAATATTTTTATAGGGTTATTCACACACCCCCGGTCTACACGGGACTAATAAGTGGTATTAGAGCCAGGTTTGTTTCAGAATGACTAGCTACCAACTAAAGTAACAAGGAGATGGCCGGAGCAAATATTTATCCACCGAAATTCAAGGGGGATTTCACGATCTGGAAAAAGAAAATGGAGGTACTCTTTAAAACAGATTTTGATATATTGCTTACTATTAATTATGCTTTTGTAGCACCCATAGATCAGCACAGAGCTTAAAAAGAAGAGCACTTGTGGAGCAAGGAGCAAGCCGACTTCGTGGCAAACGACAAAGCAGAGTTCCATCTGTTAAGCATTCTTCCATCCCAAGAAGTCAACCAGATTAGCGCTTACAACTCCGCCAAAGAGCTCAGGGAGAAATTCCTGGAGCTTCATGATAGGACCTTAGAGGCTAAGCTAGCAAGACGAGACTTGCTTAGAAATTGGTTGATGAACCTCTTGCTGAAAGGTGAGTTGGTCTCTCAATTGTACGTCAAACTAAAGGAGCTGATTACCGAACTCACAAATTTTGGAGAAATGGTAACGAACAGAGACTCCCTAAGGTATGCTCTTAATGCTTTCCCGAAGACTCCGGATTGGACATCGATAATCGACTCCTACTACTTCTCTAAGGATCTAGAGGTAAGTATGTTAAAAACTTGTTTTCTATATTAGAACTTTACAAATCTAGATGTGCAAGTCAGAATATTGCCCTAGAAGCAAAAAGGGACGAACATACTCCGAAGCTTCTCTCGACGAAGATGAAGAAACTTTTCTGGTAAGAAAGTTTTCAAAATTTTTAAAATCTAACAATTTTGACAAAAGACAAGTAACAAAACCTGTTTGGAGTAAAAGGAAGGTTCAGTACTATAACTGCGAAGAAGAAGGACATTATCAAATATAACTGTCCGAAGCTGAAAAGCAAAAGACAAAGGGCCAAGTAGATCTAAGCACAAGAACCTAAAAGCAATATGGAACGAGTCCTCATCCGAGTTCGAGCTAGAAGAATACGCTGGGCTAGCACTGATGGCGGATTACCAAGAAGACAACGAAAGCTCATCCGAAATGCGCATTGATGAATAGGGAGACATAATGGAAGAAAGCAACGATGAAGGGGAAACGCAGACTACGAGAACAACACGATAAGTGAGGTACGCTCCTTACCTCCCGAAAAATTGTATGAGTTTATAAAAATGCTTTCTAGAAGTTCGTACAAATTAAAAACAAAGCTTGCACTATTAAAAAGAGAATTTCGAATTAAAAGTTATCTTAGCAAAAACATGTTTATTAGAAGATTATGATAGACTAAAAATTAAAAACGACAAATTAAATGATCAAATAAAAACATTAGAAAAGAATTATCTATATTCAAATGTTTAGAATTTTAGAAATTTTCAAAGGCATAATTGGTATTTTAAATTTCATAATGGCCAAATTAGAAAAGTGATACGAAAATATATTAAAATTTTTTTGTTAATCTAGTAGGTAGAAGTTTATTTTGGGTCCCTAAGTCATGATTCAAATTAATTTTATGCATGCTTTAATTTTAAGTTGCTTAATTTTTTTAACATTGCTTACAAAATAAATTATTTCATAAATTTGCCGTTCATTTTTTCTATTGAAATTTTTTCTATGAAACACAAATGGATTTACTATAAGTTTAAAAATTTTTGGAATTTTTTTGACTAGCAATTAATTTTTTATGAAATTTTTATCAAAAAATAAAATTTTAAATTTTTTCAAAGATTATTTTTGAAAAACATGATTTTTCGGCTAGAGACCATTATATTTGAATAATTAAAAAAATCAGTCAAAATTAAAATTTTATTTTTGAAAATAACTCTATTTGTTCAAAAATATTTATTACAATGAAAATAAAAAAGTTATGTGCTTGAAATTTTTATCATGTTTTCGAATGATTATGATTATAATTGATAAAATTTTTCCATATTTTTCGACACTAAAATAATTTTTACATGATCTTTGCTAAACTTTGGATTAATTGATTAAAAATTGTTCCTTTTGAAAATTAATTTCAGTAAAAATACAAATAATTGAAAATTCTATTTTAAACCCTAGAAAAAGTTTCACTATTTTTCTAATTGGCTTTTTGAGTTTCCCTATTTTTTTATTTAATCAAAGGGGGAAAAGTTAGGGATTAAGTTAAGGGGGAGACATATAATATTTTTTTACTTGAAATACTTTTCGTGAATTAAATTGATAACAATTTTTATTGAAAATTAACTTAGTTAAATCGTTTTATTATTTTGGTTGAACCCAAACTTAATTTGGGTTGGATTTATATAAAAAATAAAGAGATTGTAAGTACCTTGAGTGAGTTTTGATGTGATTAACCGAATTAAATTAGGCTTTGCATTTTTGATACCTTGTGTCTAAGTGTGCATGAACTTAGGAGCACAAGAAGTCGAGTGGAAGACGCAGTGAGCGAGAAGGATGACACGGAAAGAAAGTTAACAGGCTCGGTGCATCCAAGGGACGAGGAGCTGCGGAAGAGTACACCGGTGAAAGAGAAGTACTTGCACGACGTTTCTGAGAGATGAGAAGCAGGGAAGGAAGACTGCTAGAGGAGAAGGCCGGAGCTAGGTTTGGGTGAGTTGAACTCTAGATGGCAAGCGACCGAACAAGTTAACCTGAGTTGACTATGTTCAGGCGCTCGGACCAGGTCCAAGCGCTCGGACCAGGTCCAGGCGCCTAGGACATGGATGTCCTGGCCACCTCAGGGACCCATTACAACGAGGATCAGATTGGAGTCCACGTCAGCAAGACTCCAGGCGCTCGGACCGGGTACAGGCGCCCGAACGCCTATAAGTCATTGACGAAGAGCCGTTGCGTAGTGGATTGTGGCGACCACATCTAGGCATCCGGACTGGGTCCAAGCGTCCGAGAGCTATCACGTCAACAAATAGTTAGTTTGGCCAGTGGGCTATAAATAGAGCCATGTTCTCGGAGTTTTTAAAAAACACACTTGTATCTCATCTACGAATTCGGTTTCAACTATTTGTACTTTAACTTCTGTAAGAGGCTTCTCCGCTTTCAACAAAGGAGACTTTCTATTGAAGTTTCCAGTGCTTTGGATTAGCAACCTTCTCTGTTGCAAACCAAGTAAACTCAGAGTCTCCTCTTACTTTATTTTTATGCATTTGTCTTTGCTTAACTAATGTGTGTTCGTCCTTGTTAAATTCACCCCCTTTTAGCTGGCCTACACGGGACTAACATATGCCACTTCAAAAGGTGAAAAAATAATAGTAATTCTATTATAAGCAAATTCAACATGTGGTAAACAATCTTTCCAACTTTTTAAATTCTTTTGAATGATAGCTCGTAATAAAGTAGACAAAGTTCGATTTACTATCTCAGTTTATCCATCTATTTGTGAATGATAAGTTCTAGAAAACAAAAGCTTAGGAACTTTGCATCATGACTATACTCCTCGCCACTCCATGAAGCCACATGATCTCTTTAAAGATAAATTTTGCATCATCTATTTTACTATAAGGAATAAAATGAGTTATTTTAGGAAATTTGTCCCATAAAAATAGAATCCATACCTCTTTTGGACCTAGGTAATCATACAACAAAGTACATGGAAATATCAACTAAAGATTCACTAAGAATTAGTAAAGGTGTATATAATTCATAAGGTAGAAATCTAGATTTTGCTTGCCTACATGTGATACACTTCTCACAAAACTGGACTACTTCTCATTTCATGTGAGGTCAAAATAAATGCTCAACCAAAACTTCTAGAGTTTTACTTACTCCAAAATATTCCATTAGTCCCCCCACCATAAGCTTCTTAGATTAATAATTCCCTTAATGAACAATTAGGCACACACAACCTATTCACTCCAAAAAGAAATTCCTCAAGCGTATAAAACTTCCCAAATGCGGCATGTTTATACACTTCAAACTCATTTTCAAGGTCAGGTTTATTAGAATGTAGATCTTTAATATATTCAAATCCTAATAATCTAGTGTTCATAGTAAAAATCAAGATATACCTTCATGACAAAGCATCTGCAATAGTATTTTCCATACCTCGTTTATAGTTGAGCACAAAAGTAAATGAATTAATGAACTCCACCCATTTTGCATGACGTCTATTTAACTTTGGATCTTCTAATACTTCAACGAATCACTATAAATGGTAAACTCTTTAGGCCACAACTAATGATGTGAAGTCTCTACAACCCTCACCAATGCATATATCTACTTGTCGTAAGTTGGATAGTTCAAAGCTACTTCGTTGAGTTTCTCACTAAAATAACCAAGTAGTCGACCTTCTTGTATTAGCGCAACTTCAATACCTATTTTGATGCATTACACTCAATTTCAAAAGTTTTAGCAAAGTTAGGTAATGCAAGTAATGTTATAGGCATTAGTTTCTCCTTAAGTAAGTTGAAAGTTGAATCTTGTTCACTATCCCAATGAAATCCAACATTATTTTTAACAACTGCAGTTAAAGTACTAAAATTCTTAACAAACTTCTTATAGAAACTAGACAACCCATGAAAGCTTCGTATGTCAGTTATGGTTTTTGGTGTTGTTCATTCACGAATAGCCTTAACTTTCTCATCAATTGCTATTTCCTAACACTAAGAATATAACCAAGAAACTCAATCTGACTAATGCAAAAAGAACATTTTTGAAAGTTAGAGTACAACTTTTCATATCGCAAAACAAGTAGAACTTTTTGTAAATGATTGAGATGCTCATCTAAGTTTTTGCTATAAATTAAGATGTCACCAAAATATACTTCAACAAAGTACTCAATATAAGCACGTAGAATATGGATCATTAATCTCATGAAAGTTTTACAAAACGGCGGTTAGACCTGCTATGATATATAAAGCTGAATGTTAGGCTATGACGCAAGTAAATGAGCAGAAGATGAGAGTTACAAAAATGAAGATGTTAAGGTGAATGTGCGGATATACAAGGATGGATAAGATAAGAAATGAAAATATGAGAAAGTCAAGGTTGCACCTATTGAAGGAAATCTGGAGACATATTTAAGATGGTATGAACATATATTTAGACGACCAATAAATGCTCTAATTAGGTGATGTGAAACTATACCATATGAAAGAAGACTAAAAACGACTTGTTAATAATAAAAAGGACAGCCCGGTGCACGAAGCTCCCACTATGTGAGTCCCGGGGAAGGATCCATTGTACGTAGTCTTACTCTACTTTTTGCAAGATGTTGTTTCGAGGATCGAACCCGTGACCTTTTGGTCACAAAGTAACAACTTTACTGTTGCGCCAAGGCTCCCCTTCACTTGTTAACAATAAAATAAGATAAAATCTATTTAAATATAAATTATAATATAGTAGAGGATAATGCCCAATGTCGTAGAAGGATCCATATAGCCGACTCCACCTAATGTGATAAAGTTTGGTTGTTGTAATCTCATGAAAGTATTAGGTGCATTAGTTAGCCTAAATGATATGACTAACCATTCGTACAAACCATATCTAGTCTTAAAAGTAATTTTCCATTTATTTCCCTCACACATGCGAAATTAATGATAACCCGACTTCAAATAAATTTTAGAGAAAATGTAAGAACCATATAGTTCATCAAGCATATCATCTAATCTAGAAATAGGATGACGATACTTCATCATAATTTTGTTGATAGTTCTGCAATCAATGCACATTCTCCAAGTTTCATCCTGGCACAACCAAAACAAACTACATAAAGACTCAAACTTTCTCGGACATACCCTTTTCTCATCAACTCTTCAACTTACTTTTGAAGCTCCTTTATCTTCTCAGGATTTTGTATAAGCTAACTGATTAGGAATTGTTGTTGTTGGGATGAAATCAATCTGATGCTCTATTTTCATATGTGGTGGCAATCCATTAGGAATCTCATCAGGAAATACATCATCAAATTCCGACAAAAGAGATTAATTTAACAACACTAGACAAAATAAGGTTAAAATTGTTAGTGTTGAAATAAGTCTCCTTATACAAAAGTACAATCATCCACCGTTGAGAATAAAAAACTCTCTTAACCTCTCTTTCTTTTGCATAAAACTCCTTTTTTTTTCCTCTCTTGTTGTTGATTTTTTTCTTTTTCAATCTTTTTTTTTTTCACTTTTCTCATCCTTTTTCTTTTTTCACACTCCTTTTCTTTTCTTCTTTTGTCATTCTTTTTTTTCCTTTTCAATCTTTTTTCTCTCAGTCATTTTTCTTTTCACTCTGATTTTTTCCTCAATTGATTTTCATATACTTGCCTAGGAGTTAATGGTACAAAAGTTACAAGTTTGCCATACATCATAAAAGATTATTTATTTTTGAACTTATCATACATGAACTTTCTATCAAATTGCCATAGTCTACCTAAAAGCAAATAACCTGCATGCATTGACACTACATAACAAAGCACCTCATCATGGTAACCTACCAATGAAAAATGAAACCAAAATACTGTCTTTAAAGTGATAGCGTATAAAAGATATTGTCACGTTCTTCATCTGCTTCCTTCACTTGTACATTTAGAGCACGTTTAATGACAAGGGTTTTACCTTGAACCGGATACTCCTCTCCATTTCTTTCCATCAATGGTGACAATGCACTATCATCATACGACTCACTCTTGTTTTCAATATCCTCATTTTCTCTCAAAATCATAACTCTTTTGTTTGGATATTGTGATGCAATATGTCCCCTTCCCAAGCACTTAAAACATTTAATATCTCTATTTCTCAAAAAATTGGGTAGGTCCTTTTCTGTTAAGCAAAATAGAACTTGCATCCTTATTCTTAAAAAACTCGGTCTTACTCATAGAGACAATTTTATCATCTCTTTTGCTCCAGTTAGATTTCCAAGTGAATGAACTAAAACTTTGTCCATGCTTGACTAAACCATTCCTTTTAAGCTGTCTTTCAACTTTCATGGACATATGCACCAAATCCTTTAGCTCTATACAAATGTTGCAACTCTACTATATTTGCAATTTCTAGATTCAAGCCTTGTAAAAATCGTGTCATGGTTGCTTCTCGGTCCTCCTCTTGATGTGAACCCAAGGAGAAGAAAGTCTTATGAACCCACAATTAATTGAAGGAAGAAACAAAGAAAATCTAAATTGATAAATGAAAAAGAACCTCGACCAATGTTTAAGAAAGCACGAACTTTGGTATAGGAGATGGAAGACGCCGTAATCTTAGGATTGTAATTGCTAAGTCTTTGAACGCCACAAGGGGATGCCTTGATAAGTCCTAGTTCAATGAAGAACCGACAAGTTAGAGCCTCACCATGCTTTAGATTGAACCAACAAGCTATAGGGTGATCTAAAAACCCTAATAGGCTATAAGGAAGCCCATTTAGAAAAGACCAATATAAACTACAGCGCTAGTTTGCCCTTAAGTCATAATTACAACTCAAATAAAGATAGAAATTGATCCTACAAATCATAATTGTCCCTACTACTTAGAAATGAAACTTAAGAGACTAATTAAGTTCATCTAATGCTTGAATTAGTTTGACTAAGCCGCTTGACTTGCTTTTTATCAAATCTGCTTCAATTGTAGCTTTGGTTTTAACATCTTCAATTAATACATTAAGTGTTCCTTCATCTTTTTAACCTTAATCCTTGTAATTAGACCTCCATTGATGGAATCATCAACAACATCTAGAGTGGGATGCTCCATTTCTTCATTAGATTGTTGAGCCACAACTTGTTCTCCATCTTTGATTCCATCACTTTATTTGTTCATTTTTTATAAGTTATATCTGTCCATTGCTTAACAATGTAGGCAAATGGAGAAAAATACTATGCCGAAGTTTTTGGGCCAATAAATTTTTTCAATAAAAGTTTCTCTGGCCAAAAATACTCTAATGGGTTTTGATAAGGATCCCAGAGCCAAGGGCTACCTTGGATAGAAGATCTTTAATGTTTAAGTTGTTCTTGAAGTGGTTTAGGAGAAGTTCATTCTTTGTTAGAATGAGAAGGATATTCCTCAAATGGAAGTAGTTGAACATTAAGTTTGATTATATGTCTAGCTGGCTCTGTTTGTAAGTTTATTCATTCTGGAGGAGAATTGCCAAAAGTGCATAAGACAAGAGTTTCTTTTTCTTCAAGTATATGTTGTAATATTTAACCAAGTGTATTAGGAAAAATTTTGTACTAAGACCAAATCATGAACCCAAAGTTGTTGTAATAGACCAAAGTTCATTAAAGTGAAGGGAGTGATAAGTCGTCCCCTATAGTTCGTGTTGAAATTTTTCATAGTCAATATTGGCTTTCCTGAATGAATACAACAACTGACATTTGCATCCCAAGTCTAAAGTGTTTTAACACATTGGGGAAAAGATTTTGTACGAGTAATTTTGTACATGTATTTTTCTCCATAAGTAATGGTGATTTCTGGTGTTGGATTTTAATGAAACAAGTTAAGTGTTTCTTTAAGTTCTATAAATTGTTTAAAAGTGGAAGTATCACTCAAAGTTTGGATGTAAGTAAGTATGTCTTCTAGTAGAATTTTGATGGAAAATAAAGTATCCTTTCTTCCACGTGGCTTGTAATATTTCAAGTGATTCGTAATTCATCGATTTTAATGTCCTCATTGGAATTGATAATAAGTTAGTGCCAAGTCTGGGTAGAAAGTGTTGCTGCCATTAACTAAGTAGAAAGTGTTGCTGCCATTAACTAAGACTTATCTTTTTAGATTTTTCCATCTGTACTAAGTAATGGACTGATGATGAAATTTGGGCCCAAAGTAGTTCTTAGTAAGTCATATGCTTCATCCACTGGGTAAAAAATTTTATAAGAAGGTTTATTTTCTTCTGGTAAAAGAACCTTGACTACGTTCTAGTGGCATATAGTTCAGCATAAGGACTTGAAAGAATAGCACAACAAGAAAACTTTTTCTCCGGTGGTTTTTGTACGATTGTCAAGAAATAATTAGAAAGAGTATTAATAATGGTTATCTTCTAATTAGCTATTCCTGGAGAAGTTGGAATATTCCAGATATTGTCTATCAGACAATGTTGTACTGAATCAAGTTGTACTCTTATATAAAATTAAAAAGTATCTTCTTTTTTAGAGTGTTGAGGAAGTTTATATATACCAAATCTTATGGTTTTATAACCATAAGTGCAGACTTTCTTTTGTTTGTCCATTCCTGAAATGACATAAGTCAAGTTAATAATCGAGATAAAGTATCAGCAAGGAAATTATTAGTTCCTCTTATGTGTTACTGTACAATAATGTGATAAAAAGAATACATATAATTTTATTGAAGGATGACACATTTATATATAAACTAGAAATCTAATTTAAGAAATTATAATTAGGTTAATTGTCAATTAGCCTAATTGACCTATATATATTAACTAATTTGTACTGATAATATGGTAATTAATATATAGAAATATAAGAACTAATATACACAAATATGGTAACTAATATATACTGATAAAATACTTCCCCTCAAGTTGGAGCATAGATATTAATCATACCCAACTTGTTATAAAGATACTCAATCCTAACCTCATTTAAAGATTTTGTGAAGATATCCCCGAGTTCTCCCGTCTTCACATATCCGGTAGAAATGAAGTTTTGTTGAATTTTCTCACGAACAAAATGACAATTAATTTCAATGTGCTTAGTTTGCTCATGAAACACAGAATTTGATGCAATATTAAGAGAGGCTTGGTTATCACACCATGGTTTAGCTGGTACTGAAATTTTAAATCCTACTTCAGTCAAGAGTTGATATATCCATATTATCTTCCACATACTGTGTTATAGCCCTATATTCTGACTCTGCACTAGATCGTGACACAACATTTTGCTTCTTACTCTTCTATAAAACTAAATTTCCTCCAACAAAAATATAATAATCTGAAGTAGATCTATCCATTTTAGAACCTGCCCAATCTGCATCTTAAAAACATTCTATATGAGTGTGCCCATGATTCTTATATATGATACCCCGTTCGGATGCTCTCTTTAAGTAACACAGAATTTGCTCTAACGTTGCCCAATGATGAATGGTTGGAGATGACATAAATTGACTAACAACATTGACTGAATATGCAAAATCTGGATGAGTCACGATAAGGTAATTTAACTTCCCAACCAACCTTCGATATCTCTCAAGATGTTCAAATAGTGCTCCATCTCTTATGAGATGCATGTTCTGAGTCATTGGAGCATTACAAGGCTTTGCTCTCAATTTTCCTGTCTCAGTTAATAAGTTGAGGACATATTTTCTTTAAGATAGAAATATACCATTTTTACTTCTCACAACTTCAATACCCAAGAAATACTTTAACACCCCAAGTCTTTCGTATGAAACTGCGTATGAATGAAAGATTTAAGGGATGAGATTCCCGTAGTATCACTTCCAGTGATAACAATATCATCTACATATACAACTAATAGAATGATATCAGCTCTTGACTGCTTGTAGAACACAGAATGATCAGACTTGCTTTTCATCATACCAAATTTTCTAATAATCTGACTAAATTTTTCAAACCAAGCACGAGAACTCTGTTTCAAACCATACAAAGATTTTCGAAGATGACAAACTTGCCTAAACTCCCCCTGAGCAACAAACCCAGGAGGTTGCTCCATATACACCTCCTAAAGATCACCATGAAGAAATTCATTCTTGATATAAAGTTGATGTAAAAGCCAATGATGAGTAGCGGCCATTGAAATAAATAATTGAACCGATGTCAACTTTGCAACAGGAGAAAAAGTATCAGAATAATCCACCCCATAGATTGAGCATAGTCTTTAGCGACAAGATGGACTTTAATCTGGCAACTGACCCATCCAGATTGACTTTAATTGCGAATACCCATTTGCATCCAATAGCTTGTTTCCCTTAAGGTAGATCAACCAAGTCCCAAGTGTCATTGTCATCTAAAGCATTTATCTCCTCTATCATTGCATCTTTCTAATCAGGATGAGATATGACCTCACGCATAGTCTTAGGAATAGAGTTAGAATCAAGTGAAGTAATAAAAGAGCAAGAGGAAGATAACAAGTTGTTATAAGAAACAAAAGAAGTAGGCTAAGTACATTGTCGCTTACCTTTGCTTAACGCAATAGGAAGATCATAGCTTGGAATTGGATCTGATGATGAAGTAGTAGGTACAGGACATGAATCTAGAGAGTGACGCTGGGAATAAACTTGAATAATAGGAGGCTTGGCTGGAGCAGGTTCCAAGACAGGTGTCGGTTCTGAGACAAGTATGGAGGGTGTGATCGAATGCTAGGAAATAAGGTGAGGAGAATATACCAACAAATTATCATTCTCCTTTTGTTGAGTCGGAATAGTTGAGGATGAGAAATAAGGTGTATCTTCCATGAAGGTAACATCTATTAAGATAAGATATTTATTAATACTGGGACAATAACACCAATAACCTTTTTAAAGACTAGAATAATCAAGGAAGATACACTTCAAAGACTTGGGATCTAATTTAGTAACATATGGACGAATATCCCAAACAAAACAAGTACTACCAAATATCCTGGGGTTTATTCTCGGCCATAAGATTTCTCTCACGGGAACGCAACAATAGGAAATGGAGTGTATAGATCTATAGCTTGTGTTGGAAAGACAAAATGTAGTAAATGGAAGAAAGTGCAGCAATAGGGACTAATTTCTTACTTACGCCCAGAGGATCTGAGGACAAATTTGTCATGGACAAGAGGAAGAGACAACACAATTGTCGCTGCAGCAACAATCTCAACGTTACTTCCTGTTGGACGATGGCAGCAACAAGGAAGACCTTCCTCCTTGTCGCTGTCGTCCGACGACTGTTACTTCTATGTGGCAACTTGGTGGCTAACAGAAGGTAGAGCAAGGAGATCACGGCAAGGGGCTGCTGCTGTCTTCTTTGAGCGGTAGTGCAAGGAGATCAAATCTCCTTGTATCTGTTGTCTGGTTGCTTCCTGCCCAGAGGGGCCTACTGGCTAGCTAGAAACAAGCAAAAAGGAGGGGAGAAACCTAATCAAGAGGAGGCCATCGAAGGAGAAACCTCATATGATGCTATGAGTCGATCCTTGTTTTGATGAAGGCGGAGAGGGCGTCGACGAAGAGTGTTGGCAGGAGCAGTGGGCGTCGAAGGAGAACTATGGAGGAGGAAGTGTCGTCGATGAAGCCGAGTCGTGTCTTGGCTAGCGAGCGAAGAGCGTCGAAGGAAATAGGGGTGAGGTCGATCGGAGTGGAGAGACCGACGGAGGAAAGCTAGGAGGGCTCATGGCACGGGGCTCTGAAATTGGAGACAAGTGATAAATAAAGAGGAAAGGAAAGCGGCATATGAGGACGACGGTGGATGTAATCCTAATTTCTAATCACAATGACTCTGATACCATGTATAATATGATAAAAAGAATACATACAACTTTATTGAAGGATGGGATATATTTATATACAAATTAGAAATCTAATTTAGGAAACTATAATTAGGCTAATTGTCAATTAGCCTAATTGACCCATATATATTAACTAATTTGTACTCATAATATGGTAATTAATATATAGAAATATAGGAACTAATATACACAAATATGGTAACTAATATATACTGATAATAGTTCCCATTTGATTTTTAATCCCTTATTGAGAATTGTATATGTAAATTTAATCTATCTTTTTGACCCAAGTCCTTTGCTGGTTCCCTTAGTTTGTTGGCTATATTTAACGATAGCTTCTCTGTTCTAAGTGTAATTTCTATTTTACTACAAATAAATAGCATAAAAAAATCTAAACAGTAAATTACTGTCAATATTTCATAATCTAAAGAAGTAAGATGACCTTTATATTTTCTTGAGGCATATCTACAAAGAGATTCTAAAGTTTTTGGGTCATATTTGGATGGTTTGCTAAATAATGCTCCTCCCCATCCTGTTTCACAATCGTCGGTTTCTATAACCAAGTAGTCTGAGTCTGAAGGGAGAGTTAACATTGGTAATTGTTGAATCATGGTTTTGATTTGCCTGACAAGATCTATGTCTTGTTGATTAAAGTATCTTTGTCTAATCTGAGATATTTTATTATATAACAGACCACTTATTTTCCAATGTCTTTAAGGTATAGTCTGACATAATTAAGTAATCCCAAAAAAGATTTAAGTGTTTTGATATCTTTCATTTTATCTGGGAAATTTAATAACTTGGTACATATATGGGCTTGCGGTATAATTTTTCCTTGGCCAATGATACTACCTAGGAATTCAATATGAGATACTATCCATTTCATTTTCTTTCGCAAGACAATTAACCTATGTTTTTCAAATAAGGTAAATATCATGTGTAAATGAGCATAATGTTCTTTTGTTTTTGAAAAGATTAATACATCATCAATATATACACAAGTAAAAGAAGTAACTCCTCTAAAAATATCATCCATTTTTTGTTGGAAAATTTGGGAGCTACTTTAAGTCTGAATGCCATAACAAGCCATTCAAAATGTCCCTCATGGCAGGAAAAGATATTCCAAGGAATAGAGTCTCGGTGCATTTTTATTTGTCAAAATCCTGATTTCATATCAAATTTTGAGTACCATTTGGAGTTCTGGATTTTATTAAGTAATTGGTCCTTGTCTGGTATCTTATAACCATCTTCATGACAATTGTCATTGAAACCCTTATAGTTAAATGTCATTCTAGACTGAGCTCTCTTTTATTCTGCTCCCTTGTTTACAATAATGGTTGGGCTCCTATGTCTAGAGTCCAATCGTTGTATGACCTTAAGTGTTAGTAATTGGGTAATGTGATTTTTACATTCCTCATTTTCCCAATTAGTATATCTTAGGTCTTGTGCCTTAATAGTTAAGTCTAGATTGATAATATTAAGTTTACAATATATTTTATCCCGTTCTCAGTACTTGGTAGGGTTTTCTCCTATAATTTCTAATTTTTCATGTCTAGAGATAACTATGTTTAAACTATCTTATGTTTTCATAATGTACATAAGTAGGAAGGATTTATAAAATCCTGATAATAAGTATCTGAATCAAGATTTCTAAAATAACACGTGCCCGGGTCTTCTAGTTCCATATCTGGGCTATCATAGCCAAGTATAGTTAGTTTTCTTGCAGGTGGATGCTCATTTTGGGTTTACCTTTTCAGGCATTTTTAATAGGGCACTGACATTCAGAGCTAGAGCTAGAGGTGGGGTTAAAAGATTCAGAAGATAGCCATTCAACCGTTTGACCTAAACTTTTGGGTAAACAACATAGTTTATATGTACAATTTCTAGTTTAGTCAGCAAACTTGAATACTTAGATCTTGCTTTATAACCATGAACAATAGTTATTTAGATCATAACAAGCATACTTATTATATCAAAACCAAAACACTTTTGCACTGCTTACACTCAGATAGTGCACACTTAAATTCTCTAACAGACTTAGTAATAAGTATAGGAACATCTTTAGAAACAGAGTCCCAACTCTTAGTACAAAAACTAGAAAATATTTCTCAACACTTAGCTAACAAAACAAGTTCGCAGCAGAAGTTTTACGGAATCTTGATTATCTAAAGGCCTCTCAAGAATCTTTGAACCAAACTTTACAAACTGAATGTTTTCCTAAGAAAAAGGAAAAACAAAATTCTGATAACGAATCAAAACAATTATTACTACAATCAAAAGACTTGATTGTTAGTAACAAATCACAACTTTATGAAAAACTTGATACGTTGCTTCGTTTACTTGAAGAAATTAAATATAAATGAGCAAACTTCGATTTGAAAATTCACACTACGAAGAAGCAGTAGAATAGACAAAATACTTTTCCATCACAAAAGAAGACGGCTATTGTCAGACAGAACTTATTGGAAAAGGAGATAAAAAATAAGTACAACAAAACAACACCATTATAGCCCTAGTAACCTCACTCCATTATAGACTTTCCCTGATTGAAACCAGACTACTTCAAATAGAAAAACTCACCTTAGGAGGTGCACAAACTAGTGATTGGAAAGAAGCTTTAACAAAGCTAAACAAAGACTTAAGTCAGGACACCGCCAATTACTTCTAAATTTTTAATCTATACTAGACCAGATGAGTCTCACAAGAACTGAACTTTTTACGGGCCCTTCTCAATTGGTTAGACCTACAAAAGTGAATATCACTTCCTGGTTAGATGCCCTTACTAGATGAAATAGTTTTTCGACCATAGATCCATGTAGATTGGAAGAAATTATTGACGTAGAAAAAGATTTAAATATCTTTTCTAATGAATAACTAAATACTTTAAATCCCAAGTAACCTTGTAGCCAAGGGATTTTAAACTTCTAAACCACTGTATATAGACATCATAGGCAAGAAGTTCTTTATCTTCCTGATGAAGGAGAAGTAAGACTTGGTCTTATGACAGAAGAAGTTGCCAAAACACTATATCTTAGGAAACATAATTATATCTATTTAGGACTCATTGTGTTGGGCCTAAGAGGACTTACAAGAGACAAGTTAGGAGATAAAATACTTTTAGTATTACATGATACTAGACTGTCAGACAATGAAAAAGCCATTATAAGCCTTATTGAAATAGACATGAATATAGACTTAGGTATTACTTACTTATGTCCAAATTTTAATATGATTATCAGAGACTTCGTTAAACATATCCCAATTCACATCCAAGCAAAAGGATACAACCAATTTTAAGGAGATAATATCCAACTTGATATTATATTTTTAGGTAAAACCATAAATCACATGAATAATCATTTTAAAATCTCTGTGGCTGATGTGATTGAAGCGTTAACTACTAAAGGAATACATTTCCTTAAGCCCAGAGAATACAACTTAGAAACATTAGCAGGATTAGAATGGAATATCAATCTACAAAATCTAGAAATTACACTAAAACAAACATCGTCACTTATGTACAAAGACAAAAACAGTCGACTCTCTGTCCACTTTTTTGGATATCAACCAATAACATTTGTTAAAAGATTCAGGAGGGGTCTCACCACACTTACAAGCACTAACCTCTGATGAATAGGCAGAGAGAATGGGAGAGATGACGCGGGGAGAGAAAAATGGTATAATCCTTAGTAAGAGAGCTCTGTGAGTCCTTAAATAAGGGGAATATTTTTATGAGGCACAGGACGTGCCCAAAGTTGTAGAATGAGAAGAGGAGAGCTAAATATATCACAATTAGTGTAAAACCAGAGATGGACATTTTTAACAAATTTATGGCAGCTAAGCTACTGACCATCAAATTGAGTACTTACTAGAGGTGTATTGGTAGTTTTAATGAGGTGACTAGGTAGAAATGAGGTAACTGTTCATCAATAGTTGAAGTTGTAGCACCGTTATCTAAGAATATGCATGAATAGTAAGTTCATGGCCTTGGATATTAAGGGTGCATTGAACATGAATATCGACGGTAAGACCAGAATTACAAATACTTGGAGTTTTGTTGGATACTAATTCAGTATTCGCAGGATCTTCTGATAGCATAAGGCGTTTACCTTTGCTATGATCCAAAGGAGGAGTTTGCTTGCGGAGTTGAGCAAGTTCAGTTTCTAAGATATTGAGACGAGTTTCTAAAACAGAAACCCTGGTTTCTAGTAAGGAGTTTCGAGTACTGCCTTTAATAGTATAACTCGGTGGAATTATAATTTGAAATAGAGCATTTTGACAAAGATTACAACATTGTTTTTTACAAAGTTTGCAAGTCCCTCATTGTAAGATAGAGCAATATCCACATGTAAAACAGGGGGCATTATCCGTTCCTTCTTTTACAGACCACTCATGAGGACAAGTACATTGATTAACTCGTAAATTAGTTAAGTTTTGTGGGATAAATTGATGATATATAAATGTGAAATTGTTTATATCTTTTATTGTATCTTCAAAAGTAGTGTCATCAGGTACTATTGAAGGGTCTAAAAAGGAGTTGATTAAAGTGTAATCAGTAGAAGATGAAATATCTTCAAAATCTTCTACTGAAATAGAATAAATAGAAGAAGTATCAGATACATTTGATTGGACTTCAATTAAGTCCAAGTTTCTTTTCTTTGCTCTTTCTGACATAATAAGTCTTTTGGGGTTTTAGTTTTGGTTTGTGAGAGATGATGGACTTCATAGATTTTCATTTATGTTTTTGTTGAGCAGTTCTGTATTGTTGCGGAGTATAAGTCTGATTACAAAATCCATATTGTTGGGTTTTCAATTGTTTTTAGATATGAATATAAGTACATTTAGCTTTGAGTGTGGTTAATATGTGTTGAATTCTAACTCTTATGTTGTCATAGAGTGCTAGGACATTTTGATTTGTCCTCGACTTGTGAATTTCTTTTCCTAAGTCTCCTGGAATCGTTCTCCTATAGCCGGACTATAGTAATTTCCTTATACAGCTGTTAAGGCTAAGTCATTACAAAAGGTTTTATGTAATTCTAGTTAAACAGTTGAACTTGTTCTAAGCGTCGCATAACTTTTTTCTGTCTAATATCTAAGCCAGTATTAGCATCTCTTGCTGTTAAAAGTCTATGATTGACGTAACAAAAGCTTAAAATATTATTTCCTTGTAAAGCTATTTTAGTAACTTCTTCTGGGAAATGAAGTTTAAAGTCTTCCCATGTGGCTCTGGCCACATTGCCTAAGTAGTTTTCTCCTACTCTTATCATGGCATCGCCTGTTTCTATATCTAATTCATGTTTTGCTTGATAATCACTTTTTATCGAGACTATGCACTGTTCTAAGTAAGTATCATATAACTATGGATCACATTCAGTTATATTTAATAAGACTGCATCTTTTTCAAAAAAAAATATAACTTCTGGGAGTCGTCTTTTTCTGTAGTCATGACTAGAGGATTGTTATTTGTGTAGGGCACTATCTTAGTTCCAAGAGGATGACCTTGGCCATAGTTCATTGTTCTCATTGTACTTTCTAGCAACCTAACTTCATATGGTCATGAAGTACATGAAGTTTTTGGTTGACGTAGGAATGCTAAGATTAGAAAGGGTCTCTGTCATTCCTATGGACTGAGTATTTTGACTATGATATTTCGGTCTTAATCAAAAGATAAAGTCCAATTTGCTGAAAGTTTATGATATTCTAGCTCAAAGGCTTCTAATTCTAAAAGGTCTTGAGTAGTTAAGTGTACTGTAGCCTCTGATGGCATATAGACATGTTCATCTAAGTCACTAAACAGGCCAGACATTGGTTCTAGTATGTTCATATAATTGTAAGTTTCTTCTATAGTACGTGCTTGTTTAATCTTATTTTTTTGTACCATTTGCAGATGTTTTTGTCCTAGTTGTCTTAAAATCTGGACTAGATCTGAAATATGAAACATTAAGTTATGATTGGGTTCTGACACTTCTGTTTCAGTAGCAAGTGTTGTTAGTTGATATCCAGAAAAGCAGACCGAGAGTTGATTGTTTCTGTCTTTGTGCATAAGTGACGATGTTGGTTTTAGTGTAATTTTTGGATTTTGTAGATTGATATTTCATTCTAATCCTACTAAAGTTTCTGAGTTGTATTCTCTGGGCTTAAGGAAATGTATTCCTTTAGTAGTTAACGCTTCAATCATATCAGTTATAGAGATTTTAAAATGATTATTCATGTGATTCATGGTTTTGCCTAAAAATATAATATCAAGTTGGATATTATCTCTTTGAAATTGGCCATATCCTTTTGCTTGGATGTGAATTCGGATATGTTTAATGAGTCTTTGATAGTCATATTAGAATTTGGACATAAGTAAGTAATACCTAAATTGGTATTCATGTCTATTTCAATGAGGCCTATAATGACTTTTTCATTGTATGACAGTCTAGTATAAAAATAAAAGATAGTTCAAATAGAAA
Organism: Zingiber officinale; assembly: GCF_018446385.1. Lineage (NCBI taxonomy): Eukaryota > Viridiplantae > Streptophyta > Magnoliopsida > Zingiberales > Zingiberaceae > Zingiber > Zingiber officinale. The sequence goes on along the minus strand of NC_055987.1, from coordinate 59,545,017 downwards.
TCAAAGAAAGAATGCAATGATACTAACAAATTAGTGAGATTGATTGAAATAGAAGGATAATTGATTAAAAGATTCTTCACCCTTATAAATGATGATGTGACTTATTTAAATTGTTGTTGATGTAACTTATTATCTTAATATTACCACGTGTATGCTATGCTATTATTAGTTCAAGGAAATAATAGGAGTGTAAAAACTATAGAGGTGTATTTAGATGATTTTACAATTCTATAAAAACATTTTGAATAGGAAGATAAACTGTGTTTAATGAATTTCTCTTGTACAAAATTTTTATTTTTTGAGTATTACTAAACTATATTTAATTTAGTTAAGAGAAAATTTCATATATTTGGTAATTAGCATTTTTATTGCATGTATTTATTTTAGTTAAAAGAAAATATATAACATAATTTATAGAATATGCATATCTTTGAGCATTTTTTGGTTTTGCATCTATGATTCTTTAGGACCCATGACATTATTTTCAAAAATTATATAAAATGTTTTGGCTCTCAACCAACTTTTAATCAAAACTTGGTCAATGCTAAAATAGAGTTAGCATAAACAATGACTTTTAAAATGTTGTTGAGTCAAATGTCAAAAACGACTCTTTTAAAATGTTGTGATTCAAATGTCAAAATTTTATACCTAGTGGATGGTTGAGTATCCAATCATGGTTTGACACTATTTTTTGTTAAAACTTGGATCCATATTAGTCTCCTATACTCCATATGTAATGTTGGAGACATATATATTATTCTTAATATTTGTTACGATCATTGTAGTCCCCTTGTTGAAAATTTATATATTTTATCCCTATTTTGGCACTCAACTAATTTTTCTCAAAAGTTGATTGAGTGCCAAAACATATAATAATTCCCGTAAATCACATAAATTAGGGGTGGTTCGGTATAGTCGTTATAAAAAAAAATCATACCGAATTTTTGGTATGGTGTAAATTTTATACCGTTTATATAAAAATGCTGGTATCGGTACGGTATATATGGTATACCAATACTAAATCTCATACCGATACCGAAAAGTTCGGTACGTACTGAAATTTTCGGTATATTGATAATGTTGGTATGATTCGGTATATTTCGGTACGATATGTGCGGTATACTAAATTTTCAATATTTATTCCCACCACTATCCTTAATAACCTTAAGATATATCACTTTATTTTGCCACTCTACTTAATTTTGGTCAAAACCTAGTTATTATACAAGGCTAAAACATGACTGAGCGGCAAAATAGATTATATAGTTATTGTAAATCACATTTGGTCCTAAATAATAATAAGATGCATCATTATTTTTTAGACGCTCATTTTAGTCAAAACTTGGTTATTATATAAAAAGAGGGGGTAAGGATAGGGGTAGGGGGGAGTAAGATATTGTAGAAAAGAAAGATGTCTTTTTCTAGCTAAGGGGGTGTTTAGGTGTAGTCAAATTCTAATTTTATTTAATTTTATCTAACTTGAATATATTGTCAAACATCAAAAAGAAAAAAATATTGGTGCAATTAGGCCTTTGGTGATTGAGATCAATTATTGGGTTTCGATGTTTGAATAAATAGTTTATGTTAGGATCATATTTGTATTTGATATGAAGTTGTTCAAGACTTGATTGAGATACACTTGGGGATTTGGCATGGCCAAGTGTATTGATGACTCGATGGCTTGAGGTCTATGAAGATGGGAGAAAGATAATATTGGACATCCAAGGGACTACAGGATGAGGAGCATTGGAGTGTCGTTGAGCCGAAGGAGGCAAATTGCGTAGGTGAAGATGTGAAGGATGACACGTGGAGCGAGTTAAGGGGTCAAGTGCATCTAAGGGATGAGTAGCCTGATGGGAGATGATGTCGAGGCAAAGGAATATAACTCTTAGTGATCTGAGTGTTGAGAGAACATATATCTTACTTTGACACCTTCACATAGTAAGGTGGAAAACATATTTAGCATCTCATCTCTCTTCTCTTGTTCACCATTTGATCATCTTGAGAAAGGGGGTAGCAGTCTTTTTGGAAGATGTTTTAGATCTCTGAACTCATGAAGTCATGCACGATAAAGTCTTTTTTGGAAGATGTTTTTGATCATCTTGAGTGCTGAGGTCGTCCAATTGGTTTCTTGATAATCATCAGATTAGCCAACCATGTTTTGGAATTCAATTTTTTCTGATGCTTCTGTAACTCTTCATCCACAACTTCTTATTAGATTCCTATGCAATTTTCAATGCATTTGTTAGAGGATAATTAACGTTCACATGAAGGCGATTATCCAAGATGCTTTGGTTTATCCTCTTTATATCTTTAACAAACTCAGCAAAAGTTATTTGGATTACCTTGATAGGTATATGGACTTCATCCAACTTTCTGTCCTCTTTTAGAATTAACTCGTTTTCGCTTTGGCCTTGTTGTAAGCTTTATCCTCCGCCTTATCTTCAGAATTGAAGCTGTAATTATTATATTCAATAAATTGTTGGTATCCTGCCTGAATTCCTTTGAATCATCTCAGACTAGCACCCCCTTCCAAAAAACATGGATCAATATTTTAGGCAAAGGGCAAGTCCATTAATTCTTGCTTAGGTCTGGTATATCCTTTCATTTGTTTTCAAATCTAGCATAACATCTATAATTCTTAATATGACATTTTCTTCTGCTCACCACTCAAATGTTGATGTGGTATTGATGTGACACAATGATGATTTAGCAAAATGCTAACATGGATACTAGCTTGGATCCATGATTTAGTGGCAGGGATCACCCTTTCTTTGGTTGTCGCCTTTGATATCTGAGGAATTGATGGTCAATCATTGACCAAGAAGAGAGGGTAGGGTGAATCACCATACACGTTGATATTTTGTTGTGTTGGCATAATGACGTGTGGACATCATGTTAGTAGTTTATGGACAAACAGATGGAAAATTAAGAGTGCTAGATTTTAACACATTCTATGGATGTTATGCTCGATTTAAGTAAACTTAGTATATTAATAACCTTTCAAATTGGATGTAATTGGAGTGTAGTATCAAAAGCTTCTTCAATTAATAATTTTTTGAATATTTATATTATCATATTTATATTAACATCAAATGTCCAATGTTTTTATTTTATGAACTTTTTAAAATTTCTGCTATTATACATAAAGCAAATTTTTAATGTAGTAAAGTTATGACTGAAGGTTTGTAAGTTGGTTAATCTTCACGCTATTTGTTCTTAATTTTATTATAACTTTATTGCAGTTTCATAACGCATGTGTTTGTTTAGCCAACATTTATAAAATAGGTGATGGAAATGATTATGTTCTTCGAATTGGAAGATAAAATGCTTCTCATTTAATCCAAAAAAGGTCCTATTTAGGATAGGGAACAAAAGATCAGAGATTTGTATTGTTAGGCCAATTTGTAACTTAGAATTGTCTAATCTTAAAATGTGAGTCTCAAACTTGTCAAACTTGGTCGACTCATCTTGTGTCACTTCCATCTCTATGGCCCCTAGTGTCTTAATTGTATTTTCTCTGCATCCAATGAAGATCTAATTCATTGACTCAAGATAACTCTGGTCTATTCCGTCTTTGGGAACATTCTACATGCTGAATTATCCCTAGCATCCTCCTTAATAAGTAATTTGCCACTTGGGCTCAAGAGTGTTCTCATGGTTTTACTCAATGCCAGCCATCTCTACCTTTGATAGTTTCAAAACACATTAGTATTCTCTTCTGATCAGCAAAATCAAGAAGCCTTTGGGCATATGACTAATACAAATCATGGTCAGCAAATTAGTATTCAGAATCCATACTGCTATTGGCCCTTTGATACAAATGTTAGTCTGACACTGAGATTAGGCTCTCTCCCGCTTTGGTTAGGTGCTAATTTGCTCCTCTTTCTCAGCAACGTATTTTTTTTTTCTTTTCAATCTTCTCCTATTTATCAGCTTAGGTTTCAATAGTCCTTGTATTCAAAATCAGTTGACCTTGAGTGGTCATGGCTTCTGATTCAGAGGAATTTTTGACCTGACATTTCGCATTTAGCATTCTATGACGTGCCACCACTTCAGCTTTTTTAAAATATGAATTCTATGATATGCCATTTTGCACTAGCATGAAATCAATAAAATCCTGTCATTTCAGTAGCCTGAAATCATTAAATTCATTCAGAACTCACCCATCTAGTTTTAGGGTATTGTTTCAGTAACTTCAAATCGATGATATCATGCAATTTGTTAAATTTAGAATGGCTTGGGCCTGCCATTCTGCATTTTACAGTCGTCTATACTGTTTCAGATGGTTGCTGGGAGATTTATAAATGTTTATTCCACAAATGACTGGATACTTGGAGTGGCTTTTCGTGCAAGGTATATGTAATTATTTGTGTCCAAAAGAACTTATAGTGTTGCACGTCCTCATATGCTTCGTTTCAGTTTGTTGACCCAAGGTTTGGCTGGAATACAACCCATTGATTCTCCTGGGATTGAAAATGTAATTAGCTCGCGCCCTTTATTTTAACAAGTTCTCTTCACTTCTTCATGTCTTGTGCGAAAGATTAAATGTGTTTATATTTTGTTTAGATTGATGCTACTGATTACATTGACCGGCACTCTTCATATCTTTGGACGACCCGACACATTCTGGAGCAACTTGAACTTGATACTTACTATCCGGTTTTCAATCATATCCCCTTGGATACTTACCAGGATATCAGAAATCAATCCAGCTAGGCTTGTATGAATCCAGTGCGATCCAAAATTGTACGACGGTAGATTGTTACATTTTGTTGAAATGAATAAATTTAATGTACCATATATTTTACTAAAAAATTGTGACTCATTTTACTAAATTGTATATCATATGAAGCATTATTGAATTTAAACATCATCAAATAATAAAAAAAATTCTTGTGGAAAAATCATCCAATTGTGCAGCGGTGAAGATGTTAGCATAGAAAAGGGAAGGATTGACATTGAAGAGGGAGTTCATTGATATGTACCAAAGTAGGCAATTTGACAAGTAATGGCTATGACGAGGTTAGGGACCCACCCCCAAATTGGGTGCTTAGTAAGGGAGTGTTAGTAGTTTTGATTAAGGCAGAAGGAATAACAGAGGTGAGTAGAGTTTCATTAATCATGGAGGCGGTAGCTCCATTATCTAAGAAAGCATGTAATGTTAGTTCATGTCTTTGTATATTAAGAGTACATTGGACATGAATATCGAGGATCAATCCCATGTTACAGATACTGGGAGTTTGGATGAAAACAAACTCAGAGGTTTCAGGTTCCTCCAGAAGTAAACCTTTGCCCTTGTCAGAGGGGAAATCGTTTAGGTAAGTGGCAGGGCTGGGTTGTAGTGTAGGTTCAAGTGGAGACAATCCACCTGGGTGAGGTGCAGTTCAAGTCCATACCGTAGCATAGCGATCTCTGTTTCTAAGAGATTTAATCGGGTTTCAAGGATTGCTACTCTTGATTCTAAGAGTGTATTGCGAGTACTCCATTTCACAGTATGATCGGAGGGATACTGATTTGGAAGAGTTGGGAGGCATAAATTATAATATTGTTTCTTACAGTATTTGTAAGTGCCTCTATTAGGAATGGAAGGATAATAACCACATGTGAAATAAGAAATATTATCAAAACCTGTTTTAAGGTTCCACTCATAAGAGCATGTTCGTTGGTCAGATCGTAAATCTATTAAATTTTGGGGAATGAATTGGTGATACATGAGAGAGATGGTGGAAGTCGTTTCATCAAAAAGTGGATCAGACAAAGTCTTCCTCTTCTGAACTATAGTTGTGAGTGGGATCCAGAAAAGAATTGATTAAAAAATAATCTTTAAGTATTGGAGGAGGATTATTTTTTAGGTCAAATAACAAAAGGATTGAATAAATAGACGAGGTACTAGAAACATCATATTGTACTTCAATTAAGTCAAGATTAATATTTCCAACTACTTTAGCCTCTCTGCTATATAAATTTTTCCTATCAAGACCAGTAGAAGAAAGATGCCCTGTTTTATGACATGCAAAATACGTAATAGTGTTTGCATAAGTTTTCTTTGGCTTATACCTTCGGATATGTTTTTCTTTATTTAAGAAAGATTTACTTTCTTTACTTTTTCTAATATAATAAGTTTTCTTTGGAGTGATTGTACGCTTTGAAGCAGGTAGTCTTTTCTACTATTTTCTTTGCTGTTTATACCTAGTTTATTTTCGTTGGCTTCCGTATTGTTGGGGAGTGTAAATTTGACTACAGAAATTATATTGTTGGTTTTTAAGTTGTTTCTAGATTTGAATATAAGTACATTTTGTTTTTAAGTATAGTTAGAATATGTTGAGTTCTTACACCAATATTATTATAAAATGGGGGAACTTGTAAGTTTGTCCAAGGTTTATATATTTCTTTTCCTAATTCTCCTGGTAACTTACTAAACAAACATTCTCCTAAGGTTGTATTACAGTAATTTCCTGACATAGCTGTTAGGGCTAAAAAGTCATTAAAAGGGTTTAATATAATTCTAATTAAACAATTGAAGTTGTTCTAAGTCTCTCATGATTTTTTTTTTGCCGAATATCTAATCCTGTATTGGAATCTCTTGCTGTTAGAAGTATGTGAATAGCGTAACAGAAATTAAGAATATTATTGCCTTATGCGACAATACTAGTTACTTCTTCTGGGAAGTGAGTTTTAAAGTCTTCCCATGTCGCTCGGGCTACATCCCCTAAGTAGTTTTCGCCAACTCTAATCATGGCTTCGCCATATTCTATATCCATTTCATATTTAGCTTGGTAATCTCTTTTTACAGAGATAATCCATTGTTCTAGATAAGTATCATATAACTGAGGGTCACATTCAGTTATATTAAGTAAGACATCATTCTAGTCAAAAAAAGGCATTTCTGATGGTCTTCATTTTCCTATAGTTCTTACTAGAGGATTATTATTTGTATAAGATGCTATTTTAGTTCTTGGTGGATGCCCTTGGCCATAATCTATAGTGTTCATGGTGCTTTCTGAAAGATGCACATCATAAGGTCTAGAAGTTGCAGAAGATTTTGTTGGATTCATTCTATTGGAAACAAGTATAGGTTTAGGTTCTAGATATGCTTTCATTAATTGTAAGTGTTTTCTTCCTAAAGAAACAAGTGAGTGAGTTTGAGTTTCTAGTTGTGTCTTTAACGTTACTGTTTGATTCATTAAGTTTAAATGAGGTACATTTTCGGTGCCATTGAAGTGGGTTGATACCCTAAAAACCTGACAGAGAGTTGATTATTTCTATCCTTATACATAAGTGAGGTAGTGGGTTTTAAAGTGGAGTTATGGTTTTGTAAATTGATATTCCATTTCTAGAGTTTCAGAATTGTATTCTCTGGGTTTTAGGAAGTGTATGCCTTTTGTTGTTAAGACTTCAATCATGTCTGTAACAGAGATTTTAAAGTGATTATGCATATTCATTAAGTTTAAATGAGGTACATTTTCGGTGCCATTGAAGTGGGTTGATACCTTGAAAACCTGACAGAGAGTTGATTATTTCTATCCTTGTACATAAGTGAGGTAGTGGGTTTTAAAGTGGAGTTATGGTTTTGTAAATTGATATTCCATTTCTAGAGTTTCAGAATTATATTCTCTGGGTTTTAGGAAGTGTATGCCTTTTGTTGTTAAGACTTCAATCATGTCTGTAACAGAGATTTTAAAGTGATTATGCATATGGTTCATTGTTTTTCCTAAGAAAATAACATCTAATGGAAGGTTATCCTCCTAAAATTGTTCGTACCCTTTGGCTTGGATGTAAATCTGATATGTTTTACAAAATTGCATATCGTCATATTAAAATTGGAACATAAGTAAGTAATGCCTAAATTAGCATTCATATCAACCTCAATAAGTCTGATGATGGTTTTCTCAGTATCTGAGAAGCGAGTATTATGTAAGACTAATAAGACTTTTCTTCCTAGTTTGACTCAAGTTAATCCTCTGAGTCCAAATACAATAAGTCCAAGATGAATATAGTTGTGTTTTCTAAGGTATAGACTTTTAGCAGCTTCTTCTATCATGAGGCCAAGTTTGACTTCTCCTCCATCTGGAAGATGAAGGCCTTCTTGTCTATGATGTCTGTATACAAAGGTGGAGAAATTTAAAATGCCTTGGCTATAAAGTTTCTTAGGATTTAAAGCATTTAATTATTCATTAGAGAATACTGTAATATCTTTATCAACATCAATGACTTCTTCTAATCTAAGAGGTTCTAAAGTTGAAGTACTATTTCTTCTGGTTATTATCTCTAACCAAGAAGAAGATGTATTTATTTCCATAGATCTTATTGTCCTGGAAGGACCATGAAACGTTTCAGTTTTTGTGAGACTCATTGTGTGTACAAGTTAAAAATTTAGAAGTAATTGGCGGTGTCTTAGGAAAGGCTTTTCCTAATAATGATTGGCTAAAATCTTTATTAAGTTTAGCAAAAGCTTCCCTTGATTCACTGGAACCAAAATTTCCAGACAGATGTGTTTTTTTTTGCCAATCTAATCTTAAGGTTATTTAAGATTTTTTATAAGTGTATGATTTTTATTAAGTAATAAAATATTGATCTCACGAGCACTGTGATTAAGCATATATTGGTTTTGCAATGTTGGTTATCTAAATAACCAGAATTGGTTGAGTTCACTAAATTGAGAAAAGAGAGAGAGAGAGTTATGAGCATGTTGTGAGATGTGAGAGAGAGGAAGAGATGAAAATAATGGAGTCGTTGAGAGAATTCTGGATTGGGGGATGATTCTAGAATTTTGATTTTGCTACGATTTGTTAACATCTTGAGTATTATTATTTCCTATATGTATGTTTATTCTCATGTAAGGTATCCTATCTAAGTTACAGTTACAAAATTGGGAGATTTGTATTAGAGTATCTACCCTAACTTATTGTATTGTAGTAAGTTAATAACACAAGAAGTTTGCTTTGTGGATTATCTCTTATCCCCTGTCACTAGGGCTTCATGGTTCTGTTGGTGCAGTTTACACTAACGATCTTATTAAGATTTTGATGAATGACAAAGTAACTTAAGTTAGGTATTGTTGTAATCTAATCACTTTACTAAGTATGTAAGAGTTAACCAGATAGGTCGACGAGCCGACCGAATATCTAGTGCGAAGTCTAAATAGGTCAACGGGCCGACCTAATATCTGGTGAGAAGTCCAGATAGGTCGACGGGCTGATCGGATATCTGGCGGGAAGTCCAGATAGGTTAACGGATTGACCGAATATCTGGCAGGAAGTCCAGATAGGTCGACGGGTTGACCGGATATCTGTCAAACTGATAAGTAAATGTAAGTCACTGGAGGAGAGTGACTAAGTGAGGGCGCATCCTGGTTGAGGGGACAGTAAGTGTCGATCTAGTTTAGGTCTATTTCGGATCCCTAATCTGAGACCTTGACTAATTACGGGTCCAGGGTGAACAAGAACTAATTACTACTACTTGTTATTATGCTAACACTTGTCTTGCAGGTCATTATTTGGTTGGACTAATGTTATTTTGCAGAACAAATGAGCAAATTTGCCTTCGGATGAACAGTGTTCGAAGGCGTCTTCAAGCAGATGAAGGTGCCTTCGTACTGTTCATGGAAGACGCCTTCCATGGCTATGGAAGGTGCCTTCTATGGCTATGGAAGGTGCCTTCCAAAGGATGAAGTTTGGCGATCGAAGCAGATAAGGCACCACATTTACGGGATAAACTTTATCCCATTGGAGACATCTTTAATGTCTATGGAAGGCGCCTTCCATGCTCTATTTAAGGCTGCTCACCCAAGGCTTCTGTAAGAACTCACATGCAAGCTTCTACGCATCTGATTGAGGTTCTGATTGCTCCGGCCTACTGCTGTGACTCTGCTATGACGTTGTTGCACTCGACTACTTCCGAGGAACCGACCGACACCGAGCCTAAGCTAACAATCTTCGAAGGTGTTGGGTAACGAGCTATAATTTGTGTATTTAACTATTTGAAATAAGACAAGTGCAGAGTGTTGCACTTATTCCATCTTTTTGTGTACTCGATTCCCTTTTATGGAGGTACTGGAAAAGGTATTTTAGTGGATTACCCATCAATAGGTCCGCGAGATCTGGGTCTTGGAGTAGGAGTCGCCAAAGGCTCCGAATCAAGTAAAATCGAATGCGTGTTCTTTTACTTGCTTTTCTATTTTCATCTTTTCTCGTAGTTTTCCGCTGTGTACCGAGTTCTTAAAAATGAAAAAGACTAGTTTTTTAAAATCACGTGATTCACCCCCCCCCCCCCCCCCCCTCCTCTCACGTGTGACTCGATCCAACAAGTTCATCTATTCTATTCCCTATACTCGATGATCTTAAATCAGGGCAGATCCTTTAAATCCTAAGATAGTTTCCATTCATAGGCACTCAATCTACCTTTAAGGGAATTATACTAGGATGTCTATTTCACACAATTGCCCCAATCACTAGGGCTCTATGATACATCTAGATTACCCCCTAATGATTTCCCGCGTCCTCAAATAATCACAAATAACGTTGCAAAATAGGACTATGAAATAAGCATGTCATTCAATAGGAAAATACCAAATACTCATGAACAAATGTCAACAATTATATCAAGACTACTTCCTATTTCTAGAATTTGAATATCTACTCCATTGAGAAGGGATTATAATCAAGAAACTTCAAATTAAGCATCTTATAGCTTAGATATGAGAGAAGGGAGAGAAGAAGATGTTTATCCAATCAAATTTGGCATCTTGAAAGTGATCCCAAGCTCTGAAGATGGATGGATCGCCACAATAGCTATGGAAGTGGTTGTCCTAGGCCTTCTTGTAAAGGAAAGAACCCTCCTCCTTGAATTAGGGGGACCCTTGGGCCTTTTATAAGCCCCCAAAACCATTATAAATAGTTTAATGTGACTCTACAATATTTTTCACCGACCGCAACATAGCCCGTGTGCAATTTGACACTGCTGTGCCTTTGGCCCTTCTTGAAGAGAACATGGTCATGTGAAATCCTTGTTATCCTTCTATGGTCAAAAGCATGGTCATGTGATTTGACACATGACTATGTGAAACTCTTGTCAATGAAGTCAAGTCTCTATGGTCAAAAGCACGATTGTGTCGAATTTGACACGGTCGTCTAGAATTCACATAGCAGTGTGATCTCAGTCATTTTCCCTATGTGGTGAGAAGCGTGTGTTGGGATGTATACTATAAGTCTAGCTTTTATATGAACATCTGTTTTGAAATATTTTGAAATGAGAATCACTTTGGTCAAATGTTTGCATTTTATATTTATATATATGTCAATGAAGTTGCTCATTTAATTTATATTGTAGATAACATGGTGTGTGGTGCCACACAAAAGATCATGTTATTGGTTCCTTATAAATTATAAATAGTAGCTCACAACCAAGATGGATTGGGACAAACCATTAGAACAGTTGTAGTATAATTTGGTATTAGTCTTCTTGACTATAAAATTACACTAGTACACTATGTGTGTATTGAGCAGGAGGACCGTTTGAGGTTGTTTGATTTGTACTGACTATATAAAAGAACAGAACCTCTGTTATTATGGATGTGCGTCCTCTTAATCCCTATATAATAACAAGTACGTATACTTAGTATTTATTTCTTTAACTTATCAATGGGTGAGATTTATTCGTTAAATCAATAGGCCCGATGAGTTGGGAAATAGTACTATTTATATGGTGTGTTGTTGATTATAAAAGGAATCTGTGTCCTAATTATTTAGGCTGATGATGACCCCTTAAGGAGCTCATAAGGATTATCATGTAACCCTGCCCGGCATGATAATAAAGTTGAGTGGTACTACTCTTGGAATCAGATGTTAATTAATTGAGTTGTCAGTAACTCTTTTAATTAACGGGCATATGATATCTTAAACACAGGGAGATTAATGCACTTATGATAAGAAGGAGCCCATATTGTAATATGGGATTTGTGCGGTAGTTTAATAATAAACCTTTAGTGGTATGAGTTATTATTGATAGACTTGAGTTGAATGTTCGGGTCGAACACAAGAAGCCTAAGCCCATCAGGGGGTCTAAACCAATTGCTCTTCTAGGTCCCTGTTGTTGCCTCTATATAAAGCCTCGCATTCATCCATCCATGTTTGGTTTTGGTTAATCCTCCTTCCTAGGGTCGGTGGCAAGGGTTATAAAAGGGAGTAGGTGGCGGCCCCTAAAACCTAATTTTCCCATAATTCTCTTTTCCTCCTTGCTAGGGTCGGCGCCACCTCCTCCTCCTTGCTAGGGCTGGCGCCCCTTGCTTAGCATCCTTTGTGGACGGCGACTTGGAAAAGAAGAAGAAGAGGGGAATGTGCCTCATCCTAGAGCTTCTCTTGGTGGTCGGCGATTTGGAAACAAAGAAGGGAAGGGTGTTTGTTATCTTGGTAGATCGTCGCCCACACGACGTCCAAGAAGAGGAGAGGAATACAACAGAAGATCAAGAGGTCTTTGGCTACAAAGGAAAGGTACAACTAGTTCTTTGATTCCACTGTGTAATTAGTTTAGTTTTCTTTGTATCGATTCTGAATACCAACACAAGAGGCCATCGATCTTGTATTTCGATCAAGGTGTGCTTTGATCCATCAAGTACTTGCTCAATTGATCAAACACATGTCTAATCGAAAATACGGGTTGCTAGGAAAAGTTCTGTACTTGTACAATTTTTGTACAGGGGAAATTGAAACAGAACGGAATTCCAACGCCTTCAAGTGGTATCAGAGCAAGATTTTTTGGCTCTGTGTGATTGGTTTTCGATTAAATTATATACTGCTCATATATAAGTTTAAGTAGGATAATAGTAAGATGTGCTGTAAAATACGGTACCCAAATAATATTTAAATAATAAGGTTATTTGTCAAATAATCTTATTAGAATTTTTAGGAAATTTTAGAAATTTTCTGAGAATTTTTCGGAGCTTGTATGACATAGATTAAGGGGATAAATTATTAGGCCAGGATAAAGTCTGTTTAAGCTACCTGATTTAAACGAGGAAATATTTAATTTCCTTAAATATTTACTTTTCCCTTTTCTTTAAAAACCCTCCCGTGCCCTAACCTTAATCGCCAAAAAAAAAAAACCTTCCTCTCCCTCTCGCGACGCCGAGCAACGCCGAAGCCTCCTCTTTCTCCCCAAACCCACCGCCTCTCCTCCTTTGTCGAGCTTGAAACGCTGGTTGAGACTAGCCATCGCCACACTACTCCCTCCATGTCTTGGACAACAGATCGCCATCCCTGACTTCCCGTGGAATGCAGGTAGTTATGCTGTTGGAGAAGAAGCGAAACGGAAGGTAACAACGATGAGTAATTAAGGCAAGGATGTGATTAATGCAATTATACATTTAATTAAAATTAGTGGAAAACAACGAATTAAGGAATTATCAAAACAGTGGTTTTAATTAGAATCCAAATTTATGTTTTTGAGTTAATTAGATTAATTAAATATTTATGCAAGGTTAATTGAAGGTTTGGTTTAAATGAATTATTTATAATTTAGTTATGAGTTACGTACTTATAGGATGAACAAATAGAATTGATTAGAAGGATTAAACGGTTGATTAGGTGAGATTAATAGATGGATTAGTTGATTAATTGAGGTTAATTGATGAAATACAAAAAAGTAATGCTTAATCAATTAGTAAATAGGTTGATTAATGGATTAATCCGTGGTATACCTTAGATAATATTCCTAATCGGATTAGGATTATGATTAGCTATGTGGTTTATAATAAATCTTAGCTATATTGTGCATGCTATGTGATTTGCAGGACGTTGATTCGGGACGAGCGTCTCAATGTAGGATTTCTGGTCACGATTTTCTTATAAGGCGGGTATTTCTTGCTTTGTTTTCTTCTAGTACTTTGACCTTAGTGCATGAATTATTTTGGATAAGGACTGTTTACCTTCACTCCACTCTTATTTTTCCTGCTCTTGATACTTCCACGCAATCTTTGAGAAATTCGTTCCATATCTATACAGGCTCTTGTTGTTATCCATGATTAGTAGCAGATACTAGATACCATGTTTGTATGCTTTGATTGTTGTTTATTTATGTACTATATTGAGCATGTTGGATTCATGTAGTATACCTGTTTCTGTTTATATATATATATGATGACTGTTGCATTGTTCGCATCATGTCATTGCATGCATGCCGCATCCTCGGCCACTCGAGAGAGTGGTAGCTGGAGTTGATGCCGCTTGTCCTGTCGTGCCGCACTCGGCCACTCGTGTGAGTGGTAGCTCGAGTACGAGCAGCAGGGACCCCGTCGCAGATGTAGCTAGTTAGCTACTATGCAACTGTCCCCTCGGCCACTCGTGTGAGTGGTAGCTGGAGTGGTGTACAGTCTGTCACTGACCCGGCCTCTCGACCATACAGGGGTCATGGTGCAGAGAGGTGGGCGGGAGTGACCATCCGTGCATACGCTGTTGTTATTATATTTGTTATGGCTGCTGCTGTTTATATATGCTTTTATTGCTTACTTTCTGATGTTGTTCGCATATGCTGATATGCTTGTGTTGAGATATATTCTCGTTGTCGATGTTTAGTCATTGGAAATTTGTATATACCTTGCTTATTACCACTGTAGTTATGAGCAGTACTGTAGCAGATTAGTACCAGTTCTAACCTACTATACCTAGCCTAGGATATGGTTTCAGGTATGAGCATTTGTTTTGATTCTATTTTAGTATCTGCTATTTTCTTTTATGAGACTGTATACTCTTGGCTCACTTTCTAGTTATATATTATGATCATGCACTATCTCTTTCCTTACCCGCTGAGTTCCAATACTCACCACCCCAGAAAATGGTTTTCTTTCGCCAGGTAACAGATAGATGAGTCATGGATGCTTGGAGAGATGCCGGCTGCCAGTCCTAGGTCCTACGTCACACTCGAGGATAGTTTTCGTTTTGGTTTTGTTATCATTTGGGGTGACATATTGATTTTTGTGTATTTAGTTTTCAATAAGTCGATATGAATTTTGGGTCAAGTATGTGATGGCAAGTATTTTTGTTAGTGTCGTTGTTGGTTTTACGTTCGTATCGTTTTATGTCTTCCGCTGCTGTGTGCTTATTTTGTTCCAGCCGAGTGGGCTGATGATATAAACTGCGTGGTTGTGTTTATTTCATTTTTGTCTAGCCGGGTAGGCTGAGTATATTAAACTGCGTGTCATGTTGTTATATTTTGTATATATATATTCCAGCCGAGTGTGGCTGAGGTATATTTTGTATGTAGTAATGTTTCAGATTGTCACCCGTACAGGGGAGATGCTACCGAAATTTCTTCGGACAGAGACTCCTCTGGGGCGTGACATGTGCAAGAAAGATTAACTCTGTGGTTGCAACTATTATGGTTTTTTGTGTTTATGTATGATTTGAACCCTCAGGCATGTCGAGGTTGTGATGTGTGTGGATGATTGTAATAATTAAATACAGTCGATTGTTGTATTATTTTTTACATTCTGTTCGATCTAGATTACATATAAATTCCTTTGAGGAATATATGATCGATAAATGTAAATTTTTATTTCTTTTTGTTTCGGCTTGTATCCTTGCTATGCGTGGTGCTATTTTGAGGACCAGAGGCGCGGTGAAGAAGGAAGCAAGATAGACGCGACGACTTAATCCATTGGCGGCATATTGGAAGACAGCGATGAATGATGCCATAATAGTTGGAAATTTTATTTTCATATTTATTGCCTTTTATATGCTGTTTTTATGTGTTGTGATGTGTGTGCATGTTAAAATTCCTCAATTTAAATAACTAAGTAGGAGAGAGATTATTTAAATGAATTCCACGGTCTCTATTACTAGTTTGTAAGTGATGCATTCAAACTTTCGCGTTGGCTTTAAGTGCCTTCGTCCATATCAGATGAGTTTGTTTGCGGATCACTAGATTAAACTTCCTCTATGGATGATTATAGGAAATTATTTAGGTATGTGTGATCTTCTCCATCTGAAGGGGCACCATCCTAATTAATGGACTAAGTATCAAGTCATAGTATATACTTAGGCACATTTAATAGTATCCTCCCCATCAGAGTCACTACTATTATTTGTGTGACCGAAGATGAGCCAACTATTAATTTTATTTGTCATAAAGTTAGGTTGACAAGATAATAAAATTAATGGGTAAAACCTCCTCTTACAAATGTTTGAATTAGTATACGTCCACACTATCGTGGCATACGAAATTCACGGTGTTTTGAGGTGTTGGTGAATTTAAATTATATTGTTTGAGGAATCAATATTATTTTAAATTCTAAAGTTTGATAAAATATTTTATTTTGTGATTCTTAGGATTTCAAAATGACTTTCAATCCTCTTGCTGTTATTTTAAAAGAAAATAAACTTACTGGTCCAAATTATATTGATTGGAAATGGAACTTGAACATTATCTTAACTGCTGAAGAATACAAGTTCGTACTTCTTGAGGTCTGTCCTAGCATGCCTGACAAGGATTCTAGTGAAGAGGAGATAGAGAGATATAGGAAATGAGTCAAGATAGATGAGATGATGCAGTGTTACATTTTGGCTTCTATGTCAAATGTACTGCAACATCAACATCAGACTATATACACTGCTTATGACATGATGCTCAATCTCAAGGAACTTTTCGGACACCAGAATCGGGTTGCCAGGCAGGAGGCAATGAGAAACTTAATGACGACCACCATGACTGAGGGAACACCCGTAAGGGATCATATCCTCAAGATGATGACTCATTTGAATGAGATGGAAGTCCTTAGAGCTGAAATCGATAGGGAAACCCAGATCGATATCATTCTCCAAATGTTGTTCAAGAGTTTTGAGCAGTTCCGCCTGAACTACAACATGAACAAAAGAATTTATTCGTTGGCGGAACTTCTGATAGAACTCCAAGCGGCAGAAGGGCTATTTCGTCAAAGTTCTTAAGTTCACATTGCCAAAAACGTTTCTGCCTCTAAGCCGAAAGGCGGAAAGAAGAAGAAACAAGTTGGTTCGACAAAGAAAGTGACTCGACCTCAAGGGACTGAGTCGCAGGCAGATGTGAAGAAGCCGAAAGGTAAGTGCTTCACATGCAAGCAGTCTGGACATTGGAAGGTGGGTTGTCCTCGTAGAAAGGAGAACAATAAAGATATATCTTATTCATTAGTTGTTGAAACATGTTTAGCGGTGTTATCTACCGGTACCTGGTGTGTAGATACGGGAGCCACTGATCATGTCTACAATTCATTACAGGGGTTCCAGGAAATCAGGCGACTATATAAAAGGGAGATCACCGTCTACATGGGCAATGCTACGAGAGTGGCGGCTATTGCAGTGGGAGATGCTTATTTATCTTTTGATAGGTATAAAATTTTGATTTTGAAAAATTGTCTTTACGTACCATGTTTTAGAAAGAACTTGATTTCAGTTTCTAAATTATTTATGGATGGATATTCTATTTCTTTTGATGACAAAGTGGTTGTCAAGAAAAATAGGGTGGTTATCTGTTCTGGTGCGTTGGTTGACAATTTGTATACTCTTAATCCAATAACTCTCACGATGCAACAAATGGAAATTAATAACACATCTTCTAATTCTAATAAGAGAAAGTAGCATTTGGAAATGAATCAAACATATCTTTGGCATCTAAGGTTGGGTCATATTAACTTGAGTAGGATTCAAAGGTTAATAGCCGATGGACCTTTGAGTTCATTTGTAGTGGAAAACTTTCCGACCTGTGAGTCTTGCTTGGAAGGAAAAATGACCAAGAGGCCTTTTAAGGTAAAGGGGTATAGAGCCAAAGAAGTGTTGGAATTAGTTCATTCTGATTTGTGTGGACCTATGACTATCCAGGCAAGAGGTGGTTTCGAATATTTTGTCTCTTTTATAGATGACTATTCTAGATATGTGTATATTTACTTGATGTGACGCAAGTCTGAGTGCTTTGATAAGTTCAAAGAGTACAAGGCTGATGTGGAGAAACGTCATGGTAAAAGTATCAAGACACTACGGTCTGATCGTGGTGGAGAGTACCTCTTAGGAGAGTTTAGGAGTTACTTATCAGAGGTCGGGATTCAATCCCAATTGTTTGCACCTGGTACACCCCAACAGAATGGTGTGGCAGAACGAAGGAATATGACTCTTATGGAAATAGTTAGATCAATGATGAGTTATTCAGAATTACCAAATTCGTTTTGGGGATATGCTTTGGAAATGACGGTGTATATTCTGAACTTGGTACCTTCTAAGTCAATACCCTCTACTCCTACAGAATTGTGGAATGGACGTAAGCTAGTTTGAAACACATTCAGATTTGGGGTAGTCCAGCACATGTGCTGAAGGGAGACGCTGATAAGTTGGAATCACGTACAGAAATTCGCTTGTTCGTGGGATATCCTAGAGGAACGGAAGGTGGTTTGTTTTATAGCCCTAAAGATCAGAAGGTCATTGTTAGCACCAATACCCGATTTTTAGAAGAGGACTATGTAATGAATCATAAGCCCATGAGTAAAATTGTTCTTGAGAAAATAAGAGAGAACACTTCTACTTTAGTACCAACGGTACAAGATGAGATATCATAAGTAACTGCAACACGTGTCACAAATGATGCACAATTACAGGTAGTGCTTCGTCATAGTGGGAGGGTTGTTAATTAACCTGAAAGATTCATATTTTTGGGAGAGTCTTCGGACTTGATCCTTGGTGAACATGAAGTTGATCCCTGGACATATGATGAAGCACTTTAAGATAAAGATGTAGCATCTTGGTAAAGTGCAACGAACTCTGAAATAGAATCTATGTATTCTAATTAGGTCTGGGAGCTTGTAGAACCACCAAATGGTGTAAAAACCATTGGATGTAAATGAGTCTACAAAAGGAAAAGAGGAACAGACGGGAATGTGGAAACCTTTAAAGCAAGGCTTGTTGCGAAGGAGTATACTCAGAAAGAGGGAATCGATTATGAGGAAACTTTTTCATCGGTAGCCATGCTTAAGTCTATCCAGATTCTTTTATCTATTGCTGCTCGTTGCTCATATGGATTATGAGGTTTGACAAATGGACGTCAAGACAGCTTTCCTTAATGGAAGTGTTGAAAAAAATATTTATATGAAGTAACCAAAGGGATTCATTGTGAAGGGAAAAGAACATCTTGTATGTAAGCTCAATCGGTCCATTTATTGGCTGAAGCAAGTTTCAAGATCTTGGAACATCCGGTTTGATGAAGTGATCCAGTCTCATGGATTCATTCAGTGTTCAAATGAGTCTTGTGTATACAAGAAAAGTGACGGAAATATGGTGGTATTTATTGTACTATACGTAAATGACATTTTGTTAATTGGCAACAATGTCAAAATGTTGTCAGACGTAAGGGTATGGATATCCAAGTAGTTTGATATGAAGGACTTGGGAGAATGTTAATATATTCTTCGGATCAAAGTAATAAGGAATCGCAAGAAAAGAATGTTGTGCTTATCCCAAGCTTCATACATCGATATTATCCTAGCTTGTTTTAGCATGCAAAATTCCAAGAAAGATTTTCTACCTTTTCGGCATGGAGTACCTTTATCTAAAATGATGTGTCCTAAGACACCAAAGGAGATATAGGAGATGAAGGTAGTTCCTTATGCTTCGGTTGTAGGAAGCCTAATGTATGTGATGCTATGTACGAGACCGGATATATGTTTTGTCGTGGGCATGGTTAGCAGATATCAAAGTAACCCAGGACCGGGACATTGGACTGCTGTAAAACATATATTAAAGTACCTGAAAAGGACTAGAGATTATATGATGGTTTACCAGGAAGATGATTTACTCCCTGTGGGGTTACACGGATTCGAACTTCTAATCAGATAGGGACAATAGTAAATCAACCTCGGGGTATGTGTTTACTTTGGGAGGTGGAGTCATAGCATGGAGGAGTGTTAAGCATAAATGCATTTCAGACTCCACCATGGAAGCTGAGTATGTGGCAGCCTCTGAGGCAGCTAAAGAAGTTGTATAGCTCAGAAATTTCTTGATGGACTTAGATGTGATTCCTGGTTTGCCCAAACTTATCATAATTTATTGTGACAACAGTGGTGTAGTAGCAAACTCGAAGGAACCACGAGCCCATAAGACAAGTAATACATTTAGCGCAAGTACCACCTGTTACGAGACATCGTAAAACGAGGAGAGGTTGTTGTCATCAATATTATATCAGTAGATAACCTGGCAGATCCTTTCACTAACGCCCTTCCGGCGAGAGCTTTTGATAGGCATGTTGAGATGATGTGAATCAGATGTATGGCAGTATTTATGGCAGCATAGTTTTTTAGTATAAGTGAGAGATTGTTGGGATGTATACTATAAGTCTAGCTTTTGTATGAACATCTATTTTGAAATATTTTGAAATGAGAATCACTTTAGTCAAATGTTTGTATTTTATATTTATATATATGTCAATGTAGTTTTCCATTTAATTTATATTGCAGATAACATGATGTGTGGTGCCACACAGAAGATCATGTTATCGGTTCCTTATAAATTATAAATAGTAGCTCATAACCAAGATGGATTGGGACAAACCATTGGAACGGTTATAGTGTAATTTGGTATTAGTTTGTCTTGACTATAAAATCCCACTAGTACACTATGTGTGTATTGAGCAGGATCGTTTGAGGTTGTTTGATTTGTACTGACTACATAAAAGAACAGAACCTCTGTTATTATGGATGTGCGTCCTCTTAATCCCTATATAATAACAAGCACGTATACTTAGTATTTATTTCTTTAACTTATCAATGGGTGAGATTTATTCGTTAAATCAATAGGCCCGATGAGTTAGGAAATAGTACTGTTTATATGGTGTGTTGTTGATTATAGAAGGAATCTGTATCCTAATTATTTAGGTTGATGATGCCCCTTTGAGGAGCTCATAAGGATTATCATGTAAACCCTGCAGGTGGACTTAATCCGGTATGATAATAAAGTTGAGTGATATTACTCTTGGAATAAGATATTAATTAATTGAGTTGTCAGTAACTCATTTAATTAACAAACATACGATATCTTAAACAGAGGGAGATTAACACACTCATGATAAGAAGGAGCCCATATTGTAATATGAGATTGGTGCGGTAGTTCAATAATAACCCTTTAGTGGTATGAGTTATTATTGATGGACTTGAGTTGAGTGTCCGAGCCGAACACAAGAAGCCCAAGCCCATCAGGAGGTCTAAACCAATTCCTCCTTTAGGTCCCTATTGTAGCCTCTATATAAAGCCTCGCATCCACCCATCCACATTTGGTTTTTGGTTAATCCCCCTTCCTAGGGCCAGCGGCAAGGGTTATAAAAGGGAGTAGGTGGCGGCCCCTAAAATTTAATTTTCCCACAATTCTCTTTTCCTCCTTGCTAGGGTCGGCGCCACCTCCTCCTCCTTGCTAGGGCTGGCGCCACCTCCTCCTCCTTGCTAGGGCCGACACCTCCTCCTTGCTAGGGTTGGCGCCCCTTGCTTAACATCCTTTGTGGGCGACGGCTTGGAAAAGAAGAAGAAGAGGAGAAAGTGCCTCATCCTAGAGTTTCTCTTGGTGGTCGGCGGTTTAGAAACAAAGAAGGGAAGAGTGTTTGTTATCTTGGTAGATCGTCGCCCACACGACGTCCAAGAAGAGGAGAGGAATACAATAGAAAATCAAGAGGTCTTTGGCTACAAAGGAAAGGTACAACTAGTTCTTTGATTCCGCTGTGTAATTAGTTTAGTTTTTTTTGTATCGATCCTAAATACCAACACAAGAGGCCAGCGATCTTGTATTTCGATCAAGGTGTGCTTTGATCCGTCAAGTACTTGCTCGATTGATCAAACACATGTCTGATCGAAAATATGGGTTGCTAGGAAAAGTTCTGTACTTGTATAATTTTTGTACAGGAGAAATTGAAACAGAACGGAATTCTAGCGCCTTCAGCACGGTCATGTGGAATTCCACACGGTCATGTGAAATCTTGAAGACTTCCTTTTTACTCCTTTTTTAGGTTAACTTCGACCAGAGGAACACGCCCGTGTCTTAGGACACGATCAGAGCGTGTTCCATACTTTTCATTCATATTTTAAGGCTTTTAGACTCCATTTTACTCCATTTTGTGTCCCAGCAAAGCAAACATATAAAGAACAAATCTTTGGACTAAAAGAGTAAAGATAACAAAATAAGAGAGAGATATGCATGGAAAATATACTCATGGAATGCAACAGAATGTCAGTGCGGGAAGCATCCGACGATCGAACCTGTGTTTTGATTATGTCAATGGATTCAAAATTAAGTGTCTTATTATTTAACAAGGTTTATTGAGTTTACAGGAAAATCCTAAGTTATCTTAGGAAAAAGTCTTAACTGCGGTTAGGCATGTGGAAAATCTTAGGAGGTGATAACCCTAGGTGATGGAAACCCTAAGGGGTTGTAACCTTAGGTCTCAGGGGGGTAACCCTAGGTGGTGAAAACCTAAGGGGCGGTAACCTTAGGTCCTAGGGGGTGGTAACCCTAGGTCCTAGGAGGTGGTAACCCTAGGCTGAAGAAAACCCTAAGGGGTGGTAGCCCTAGGTCCTAGGGGTGGTAACCCTAGGTTCGAGAGGGTGGTAACCCTAGGCAGAAAGTCCAGTTGGTCTGGTGGATCAATCTGGAAAATAGGTAAACTCTCCTGAGTGGAATAAGTGAGGACGCGTTCCCCGGTGAGGAAACAGTAGGCGTCGGTTCGACCTAGGGTTTCCGGAGGTGAAATTCGAAGTCAGAACCGGACAGTCCGAAGACTGTCAAAATAAGTTTCTATTTATCTTATTTTGTTATACTAACTTTGTTTCGTAGGGTATACCTTGTTTGTAGACTAACATGCCTTGCAAGACAGAAATTGCACAAGAAAAGCCTCGGATGAACAGTCTCGAGGCGCCCTCCATGGAGCTTGGAGGCGCTTCGGGTGACTTGGCCGACATCCCCGCAGCAAGGCTCAAGGGTGCCCTCCATGGAGCTTGGAGACACCCTGGACGCTGCTTGGAGGGCGCCCTCCATGGAGCTTGGAGGCGCCCTCAGGTGGATAAGTAGCGGGCGTTGCGGAGGTTATCATCGCGGTTGACTCGACAGGTTGGAGGTGCCCTCCATGGGGTTGGAGGTGCCCTCAACTGACTATTTAAGCCGAGTTCGAGCAGCAGCTTACACAATAAAGAAAAACACGATCCTTCTTCTGTGTGCTGCTCAAAGAACAATCCGACAAAGTTGTAACTCGACTCCGACGACCAGAAGCCTCAAGTTTACTGATCTTAGTCGTTGGTATATTTTACCGTACTTTAATTAACTGTACTTAAAGTTGAAATATTTCGAACTGATAGTGATTGCCCAAAGTAAACGCTCAACAAGTGTGAGCCTTGGAGTAGGAGTCGCCACAGGCTCCGAACCAAGTAAAACTCTTGGGGTTCGTGTATTATTTTATTTTTCTGCTGCGTGATTTACTTTAAATCAATGAATTGGCCACGAGCGCTACTCACCCCCCCCTCCTCTAGCGCTTTCGATCCTACATAAAATGTATGCATGATGATGCTTAAAAACACATAAGAATTTCACACATCACATCCCTAGACTTAAATCTTTACTTGTCCTCAAGCAAAATCTACTATTTAGACTTATGTGTGTAAAAGATGCATCATAATCCTAAGTGAATTAATCTAATCCTATCCTTTAGTTTCATTAATGAGTTGAAACGAAAAATTGTTTGAGTGTGGCCTAAGTCAAGTCTTCATGTAACTGTGTTTCTAATACTTCCAATGATAGATACTTATCTGCCACACATAAAGTTCTTCTCCCTTAACTACACAAGATCTCAAAGGAATGCTCGGTATTAAAAGAAACATGACAGTTATTCTCCAGTAACTTAACTTGGTATCAAAGGACTAGCTTAGTAGCTTCTATTCAAGACAACTATTTTCTATTTTATCTTATTTTTCTTCTCCTCTTTTTCTATATATATTTTTATTTTCCTTAAAGTAATTGCAAATTGTAACACTTGAATATATTGGGAACCTTGATTTTTCCCAATGAGTATCATAATCTGAGTTTTTTTCCCATAATCAAAATGTAGCTAAGTGGTCACCTAGGAAACAAGAGTACTAGTTTGGTTCTTTGAATCATGACTATTTTCATATATATCTACTATGAAAGTCAAGCATACACAAACATTTCAATGAAAACAATACTCACTTCATGCTACTATGGATACGAAAAGATAGATCACTAAGCATACTAACATATTGGGCACATAAATAAAAAGTATCTAGAAACAACATGCTAGAATCTTAATAAAAGGGCAAACAAACAACACAATGCATGAATGTGATGAAAAGAAAAATTTTATTTTGCATAAAGAAAATAGCCTAAACTAACAAAATCTAAACATAAACTAAGCTAAAGTATGTGTTGGTGCATTTGACACCAAAGATCAACCTTGAATTTTGATGAATGACAAATGGATTAAAGTTAGATTTGTTGTTGATCTAACTTTATTATCGAGTGTGCAGGGTTGACTAACTTGACTGGTCAATAGGATCTGACACTAGGCAGGAAGTCTAGTCAGAATGTGTGATTTCTGATTAGCGAAGTCTAGATGTGGGATTCTGGAAGGAGGAAGTCATGATGTGTGATTCCGACAGGAGATTGGGATGTTTAATTCTCGGTTGGAAAAGTCTGGATATACGATTTTGGCAGGAAGACCTGGTGGGTCAGATTAGACGTTAAGAAGGTAATTCAACACTCGGTAAATGAAGGTAAGTCACTGGAGGAGAGTGACTAGGTGAGGGCGAGTCCCGGTTGAGAGGATAGTAGGCATCGGTCCAATTTAAGTCCATTTTAGAAATCTAAATTGAGACCCTAATTAGATCCTGGTCTGAAGGACAGGGTCTAAGTCATAAATTAATTATAACTATTATTGTGCTAACCTTGTTTTGTAGGTTAAATATTTTTATTGGACTAACATTTTTTGTAGGGCAAAAGGTGTTAGAATGTATATTAAAAGCCTAGCTTTTGGTATAAAATATTTCTCTAGAAATAAGAATCACATTGGTCAAATGTCTATATTTGTGATAAATGTAGTTGTTCAATTAATTTATATTGTAGATAACATGGTGTGTGGTGTCACACACAGAAGATCATGTTATCAGTACCTTATAAATTATAAACAGTAGCTCACGACCAAGATGGAAAGGAACAAACCATTGGAAGGTTGTAGTGTAATTAGGTATTAGTTTATCTTAACTATATAATTACACTAGTACACTTAGAGTGTATTGAGTAGGACCATTTGAAGTCGTTCCTTTTATACTGACTTTATGAAGGAACAAAGACCTCAGTTATTATGGAAGTGTGTGCTCTTAATCCTAATATAATAACAAGCACATATATTTGATATTTATTTCTTTAATTTATCAATGGGTGAGATTTAGTTCGATAAATCAATAAGCCCGATAAGTTGGAAAATGATATCACTTATAGTGTGTGTTGTTGATTATAGAAGGAAACTGTGTCCTAGTAATCTAGGTTGAGAATGTCCCCAAGAGCAGCTCATAAGGATTGTCATGTTAAACCCTGCAGGTGGACTTAGTCCGACATAACAATGAAGTTGAGTGGTACTACTCTTGGAGCTAGATATTAATTAAGTGAGTTATCAGTAACTTACTTAATTAGTGGACATTTGTTATCTTAAACACAGGGAGACTAACACACTCATAATAAGAAGGAGCCCAAAATATAATTTGGGATTGGTGCGGTAGATCAATAATAGTTCTCTAGTGGAATGAATTATTATTGATAAAATTAAGTTATGTGTTCGGGGCGAGCACGGGATGCTTAATTTTATCGGGAGACCAAAACCAATTCCTCCTCTCGGTCCCTATCGTAGCCTCTAGTATATAGAGATTTATACCCACCGCATACCCACCTTCTTACCCATCCAATGGGGCAGGCCAAGCTAGCTTGGAACCCAAGCTAGGGCCGGCCAAGACCAAGTGGATGAGCCATGTAGGTGGCCGGCCAAAGCTTGGGTCCCAAGCTTAGGTGGCCGGCCACTAGAATATTAAAAAGGATTTTTATTAAAATTATTTCTTATGTGGATATCATGATTTTAAAAGAGAGTTTAAAAATTAAAAATTTCCTTTTATAGCTTTCTACAAAAGATTAAGAGAAGAGATTAATCTCTTTCCTTATTTGTAGTTTAAAAGGGTGGTTTTAATTTTTGGTAAAAACTTTCCTTATTTGTAAATCATCTACATGTTTAAAAGAGAGTTTAAAATTTGAAATCTTTCCTTATTTGTTGATTAAAGGAGGATTTTAAATTTTAAGAAAACTTTCCTTTTTAACCATGTTCATGATTTAAAAGAAAGTTTAAAAATTAATAATTCTCTTTTATTAGTTTCTACAAAAGATTAAGAAAAGACTTGATATATTTCCTTATTTGTAGATTAAAAGAGATTTTAATTTTTAGAGATAACTTTCTTTTTATCCACATGTTTAAAAGAAAGATTTTAATTTATTAAATGTCCTTTTTATAAACCAATCATGAAGGGATTAAATTATTGGAGAAATTTTTATAAATTTCTGGAAACAAATTAGGAAGTTTTAATTCTTGTTTTAATTAAAACTTTCCTTGATTTGGGGCTTGAGGTGGCCGGCCATTGTATTTGAAAAAGAAAATTATTTTTAATTAAATAATTTTTATTTTCAATGGAAAAAGAATTAAGGAAATTTTTATTAAATTTTCCTTATTTGCCAAGACCAAGGATTATAAAAGAGGGGATAGAGGAGGCTTCAAGGGGAACGACTCTATTTTATTTTTCTTCCTCTTTTCCTTAGTGGTGTGATCAACCCTTCCTTCTTCTCTTCTTCTTCTCTTTGTGGCCGAACCTCTTCATGCTTATGGAGTTTTAATTGGTGGCCGGATCTAGCTTGAGGAAGAAGGAGAGAAAGCCTACATCCCTTGGAGCTTGGTTGGTGGAAAAGATCTTCATCTTTTGGAAGCTTTGTGCTTGACCGAAATTTGAAGAAAGGAGAAGGTGCTTTGGTGGTTTATCATCTCAGAAGATCGTTGCCCACACAACGTCCGAGGTTAGAAGAGGAATACGGTAGAAGATCAAGAGGTTTTTCTAAAAGGTATAACTGTTAGGGTGTATACTAAAAGCCTAGCTTTTGGTATAAACATTTATCTAGTAATAAGAATCACATTGGTCAAATGTCTACATTTATGATAAATGTAGTTGTTCAATTAATTTATATTGTAGATAACATGGTGTGTGGTGTCACACACAGAGGATCATGTTATCAGTACCTTATAAATTATAAACAGTAGCTCACGACAAAAATGGAAAGGAACAAACCATTAGAAGGTCGTAGTGTAATTAGGTATCAGTTTATCTTGACTGTATAATTACACTAGTACACTTAGAGTGTATTGAGTAGGACCATTTGAGGTCGTTTCTTTTATACTGATTTTATAAAGAAACAAAGACCTCGGTTATTATGGAAGTGTGTGCTCTTAATCCTAATATAATAACAAGCACATATATTTGATATTTATTTCTTTAATTTATCAATGGGTGAGATTTAGTTCGATGAATCAATAAGCCCGATAAGTTGGGAAATTGTATCACTTATAGTGTGTGTTGTTGATTATAGAAGGAAACTGTGTCCTAGAGATACTAGGTTGATAATGTCCTCAAGAGGAGCTCATAAGGATTGTCATGTTAAACCCTGCAGGTGGACCTAGTCCGACATGATGATAAGGTTGAGTGGTACTACTCTTGGACTAAGATATTAATTAAATGAGTTGTCAGTAACTCACTTAATTAGTGGACATTCGATATCTTAAACACAGGGAGACTAACACACTCATGATAAGAAGGAGCCCAAAATGTAATTTGGGATTGGTGCGGTAGTTCAATAATAGTTCTCTAGTGGAATGAATTATTATTGATAAAATTAAGTTGTGTGTTCGGGGCGAGCACGGGATGCTTAATTTTATCGGGAGACCAAAACCAATTCCTCCTCTCGGTCCCTATCGTAGCCTCTTGTATATAGAGATTTATACCCACCACATACCCACCTTCTTACCCAACCAATAGGGGCCGCCAAGCTAAGCTTGAAGTCCAAGCTTGGGCCGGCCAAGCCAAAGGTTGGCTTTATGTGGCCGACCAATAGCTTGGAGCCCAAGCTTAGGTCGGCCACATCATATTAAAAAGGATTTTTTTATTAAAATTATTTCTTATGTGGATATCATAGTTTTAAAAGAGAGTTTAAAAATTAAATCTTTCCTTTTAAAAGCTTTCTACAAAAGATTAAGAAAAGATTTGAAATCTTTCCTTATTTGTAGATTGAAAGGAGATTTTATTTTTAAGAAAAACTTTCCTTTTTAACCATGATAATAATTTAAAAGAGAAGTTTAAAATTAAATATTCTCTTTATACAAAAGATTAAGAAAAGATTTGATATCTTTCCTTATTTGTAGATTGAAAAGAGATTTTAATTTTTAGAGATAACTTTCCTTTGGAAATTATCCACATGTTTAAAAGAAGAATTTTAATTTATAAAATTTCCTTTTAATGAAGGAAAATTATTGGAGAAATTTTTTATAAATTTCTGGAGACAAATTAGGAAGTTTTAATTAATTAAAACTCTCCTTGTTTATAGCTTGATGGTGGCCGGCCATGTAAATTGAGAATAGGAAAATTATTTTTAATTAAATAAATTTTTCTTTTTCATGGCAAAAGAATTAAGGAAGTTTTTAATTAAATTTTCTTATTTGCCAAGACCAAGGATTATAAAAGAGGGGGTAGAGGTGCCTTCATGGGTGATCAACTCTATTATTCTTCTCCTCTCTTTTCCTCCTTGGTGGCTGGCCCTAGCTTCTTCCTCTTCTCTTCTTCTTATGGCCGGCGGCAACCTCTCTTTTGGAGCTCTTGATGGTGGCCGGTTCTAGCTAGGAGAAGACGGAGAGAAAGGTGATTTTGTTTCTTGCATCCCTTGGAGCTTAGTGGTGGTGGCCGGACCTCTACTTCTCTTGGAGAATTGTGGTGGCCGAAACTTGTAAGGAAGAAGAAGGTGCTTGGTTGTTCTCATCTCGGAAGATCGTTGTCCACACAACGTCCGAGGTTAGAAGAGGAATACGGTAGAAGATCAAGAGGTCTTTTAGAAGGTATAACTAGTAATTTTTCCTTTCCGCATCATGCTAGTTATTTATGGAAATAATACCAAATACAAGAGGCTTACGATTCTAGAATTTCGAATATGTTTTTCGATGTTGTGTTCTTTTATTTTTTTTCTTGTGATTTGATTGTTCTTTTCGGTTAACCTAAAGTTATTTTAGGAAATTAAATATTACCTTTCTATAAAAGGTTTTGTCTAGTCGGTGGTGGTTGCTCCCATATCCAAGAAGGCCATGTGCCTCGCCACGTCAGTACTGGGAACCAATTATGGAAATTAATATTTAATGAAATTAATAACTTAGGTGATTTGGATCAAACGTGTTAAGTTTCGCAGGAGATCCAAGTCTAAACCTTAAAGAACAAATAGATTAAGTTTTGGATCAAACGTGTTAAGTTCCGCAGGAGATCCAAAATTTAATTTAAAAGAACACATGGTAGCTAGGAAAAGGTTCAGACCTTTGTACAAAATTTTTTTACAGTGGAACCTCTAGGTTTTCCGAGTAGCAACCAACAATTGGTATCAAAGCTAGGGTTTTGCCTCTGTGTATTTGGTATTAGTTTAATTATGCACATGTCATACATAATTTAGGCAGGATAATAGTAGGATGTGCTAACTTTGTGGATGCAGGATCCAACTATTATGGCTTATAGTTTTATGTGTGTGATTGGACCCTTGGACATGTCAAGGGCATTTATATGTGTGCATGATTGTATTATAAAATACAGCAGGAGCTGTATTTAGTTTTATTAGGATTTTATTTTTGATCTAGATACATGTACATTCCTTTTATGGAATATAGGATCAAAATTGTAAAATTCTATTTATGTCGCGGATCGAATCTTGCAAAGCGTGGAACCTTCTAAGGACCAGAGACGCAGCGGAACAAGGAGCAAGATGGATGCGACAGCTAGACCCGGTGGCGGTGGCCAAATATGGCAGCAGCTTGGGATGACAACACACGGAGGACAACTTGAGATAAAAGCCATAATAGTTGAAAATTAGATTTTCTATTTATTGCTTTTATATTGTGCTGTGTGTGCATGTTAGTTTACAAGTTTAGTAGGATAGCATAGTTAAAATTCCTCATTAATAAATAACTAAGTGGGAGAGCGATTTTTAAGTAAATCCCATGGTCTCCATTACTGGTTTGTAAGTGATGCAAACAAGCTTGCGCGTTGGCTCTGAGTGCCTTCCTCCATAACGGATGAGCTTGTTTGCGGATCACTAGAACAGACTTCCATTTTTGGATGATTATAGGAAGTTAATTAAGAGCGTGTGGTCTTCCCCAACGGAAGGGGCATAATCTTATTAATGGACTTAGTGTCAAGTAATGGTATACACTTAGATACATCTAATAGTATCCTCCCCATCGGAGTCACTGCTGTTATTTGTGTGACCAAATGAAACCAACTATTAATTTGTCATAAAACTAGGTTGACAAGATAATAAAATTAAAGGGTTAAAACCCCTCTTACAAATGATTGATTTTGTATACGTCCACACTAACGTGGCATACAAAATTAACGGTGTTTGAGATAATTTTATTTGTCATAAAGTTACGTTGACAAGATAGTTAATGGGTAAAACCCTCCTCTTACAAATGTTGATTTTGTATACGTCCACACTAACGTGGCATGCAAAATTCACGGTGTTTTGAGGTGTTGGTAAATTTAAATAGTATTGTTAGAGGAATCAATATTATTTTAAATTTAGAGTCTTGACCAAATATTTGATTAAAGATAGACCAACTATTAATTTTATTCGTCATAAAGTAAGGTTGACGAGATAATAAAATTAAATAAAATTTCCTCTTTGAATTTGTATACGTCCACACTAACGTGGCATACAAAATTCATGGGGATTTTTAAGGAGTTGGTCTTAACCAAATATTTTTGTGATTCTTATGAAGATGGTCAATCCCTAGCTGATATACTTTAGGATAGACTTAGTGGTCCCAATTATAATTGATTGGAAATAGAATTTGGACATTAAGGTAGACTGTCCTCTTAGAACTAAGAACAATATAGGTGTATTTTATTCATTAGTTGATACATGTTTAGTGGAGTTATCTACCGGTACCTGGTGTGTAGATATGGGAGCCACTGATCATGTCTGCAATTCATTGCAGGGTTCCAGGATACCCGACAACTAAATGAAAATAAAAAACACCGTCCACATGGGCACTACTGCAAAAGTAGCAGCTGTTGCAGTGGGAGAGGTTTATTCTCTAATAGGAATAAAATTTGGATTATTAGGAATTGTCTTTACATACTAAGTTTAGAAAGAACCTGATTTCAGTTTCTAAACTATTATAGAATAGATATTGTGTCTATTTTGATAACAAAGTTGTTATCAAGAAAAATAGGCAAGTTATCTATTCTGGTATGATTGGTTGACAATTTATAATCCAATAACTCCCATGATGCAACAAATGGAAATTAATAACACATCTTCTAACTTAAGAGAAAGCAACCTTCGAAAATGAACCAATTATATCTTTGACATCTAAGGCTAGGTTATATTAACTTAAGTAGGATTCATTGGTAGATGATGAACTTTTGGGTTCATTAGTAGTGGAAATCTTTCCAACCTGCGAGTCTTACTTGGAAGGAAAATAACCAAGAAGCTTTTAAGTCCAAGGGGTATGGAGTCAAAGATATGTTGAAATCGGTTCATTCTGATTTGTGTGATCCTATGACTATCCAGACAAGAGGTAGTATTGAATATTTCATCTATTTTATAGACAACTATTCAAGATACAAATAAATTTACTTAATGTACCGCAAGACTAAGTACTTTGATTAGTTCAAAGAGTACAAGGTTGATGCGGAGAAATGTTAAAGTAAATGTCACTATGGTAAGATCGTAGTGGCAAGTACCTCTTGGGAGAATTTAGGAGTCACTTATCAAAAGTAGGGATTCAATCCCAACTAACTGCACCTGGTACACCCCAACAGAATGGTGTAGTAGAAAGAAGGTAAAGGACTCTTATGAAATAATTAGATAGATGATGAGTTATTTAGAAAATTACCAAATTTGTTTTAAGGATAAACTCTGATAACTAAAGTGAACATAGTACCTTCCAAGTTAGAACTCTCTACTCATATAGAATTGTTGAATAGGTGAAAACCTATTTTGAAGCATATTCGGATTCGGGTAATCCAGCACATATGTTAAAGAGAGACAATGATAAGTTGGATAGGAGTTCACTTGTTTGTAAGTTATCCTAGATAAACAAAAGTAAGTTTATAGTCTTAAAAATCAGAAGGTCATTGTTAGCATCAATGACTGATTTTTTAGAAAAGGACTATATAATGAACCACGTGCTCATAAGTAAATTTGTTCTTAAGGAAATAATAAAGGACATGTCTAACCTAGTACCAACTGTACAAGATGAGATACCACAAGAAAACTGCAACACGTATCACAAATTGATACACAATTACAGAAAGTGTCTTATTGTAGTGGGAGGGTTGTTATGCAACCTAAATAGGTTCATGTTTTGGGAGAGTTTTTGGACTCGATCCCTGGAGGGCATGAACCTGATCTCCGGTCATATGATGAAGCACTCCAAGATAAAGATGCAGCATCTTGGCAAAGAGTAATGAATAAAAGAATTAGAATATATGTATTCTAATAAAAATCTGGAAGCTTGTAGAATCACCAAATGGTGTAAAAGCCGTTGGGTATAAAAAGGTCTATAATAGGAAAAGAGGGATAGACAGGAAGGTAGTAACTTTCAAAGCAAGGCTTGATGAAAAAGGAAACTTTTTCACTGGTAGTCATGCTTAAGTCTATCCGGATTCTTTTATCTATTTGGCAAGAGGATGTCAAGACAGCATTCCTTAATGGAAGTTTTGAAGAAAGCATCCATATAAAGCAACCAGAAGGGTTCATTGCAAAGGGCTAAGAGCATCTTGTGTAAGCTCAATCAGTCAGTGAGGCAAAGCTTCAAGGTCTTGGAACATCCGGTTTATCAAAGTAATCCAGATCTATGGATTTATTTAGTAACTGGATAAGTCTTGTGTATACAAAAGGTGTGATGGAAGCGTGGTGGTATTTCTTGTACTATACGTAGATAACATTTTTGGTAGTTGGAAACAATATCAAAATGTTGTCAGAAGTAAGGGTATGGTTGTCCAAATAATTCGATATAAAGGACTTGGGAGAATGTATATATTTTTGAGATCAAAATAATAAGGGATCGAAAGAAAAATATATTTTACTTATCCCAAGCTTGATACATCGGAAAATCCTTGCTCGTTTTAAGCATGCAAAACTCCTCGAAAGGTTTCTTACTTTTTAAGGATGGAGTAACTTTATCTAAAGATATGTCTCTGTAGACATCAAAGGAGATAAAGGAAATAAAGGCAGTTCTTTATGCTACGGCTGTTGGAAGCCTAATGTATGCTATGTACGAGATCAGAAATCTGTTTTGCCAAAGGCATAGTTAGCAGATATCAAAGTAACCCTGGACAAGGACAGTGGACTGCAGTAAAACATATATTGTAGTACCTTAGAGGCACTAGAGATTATATGCTAGCTTACAAGACAGTTAATTTAGTCCTTGTGGGTTGCATGGATTTTGACTTCCAATCGGATAGGGACAATAATAAGTCAACCTCGGGGTTTTGTGTTTACTTTAGGAGGTAAAGTCATAACTATGGAAGAGTGATAAGCATAGGTGTTTTTCTGGACTCCACCGTAGAAGCTTAGTATATGGCAAGCCTCTGAGATAGCTATAAAAGCTGAATGACTCAATAATCTCAAGATAGACTTAGATATGATTTCTGGTTTGTCCAAAGATTATTACAATTTATTGTAATAATATTGGTGCAGTAGCAAACTCGAAGAAACCATAAGTCTATAAAGACAAGTAAACACAATAGAGCGCAAGTACCACCCAATATGAGAAATCGTATAAACGAGGAGAAGTTGTTGCTGCCTAGATTGCATCAGGTGATGACCTATAGATCCTTCCACCGAGGTCCTTAAGGAAAGAGCTTTTGATGGACATGTTGAAGGGTTAGGAATCAAATGTATGGCAGCAGATATGACAGCTTTGTCTTTTAGTATAAGTGGGAGATTGTTAGGGTGTATACTAAAAGCCTAGCTTTAGGTATAAACATTTATCTAGTAATAAGAATCACATTGGTCAAATGTCTACATTTATGATAAATGTAGTTGTTCAATTAATTTATATTGTAGATAACATGGTGTGTGGTGTCACACACAGAGGATCATGTTATCAGTACCTTATAAATTATAAACAGTAGCTCACGACAAAAATGGAAAGGAACAAACCATTAGAAGGTCGTAGTGTAATTAGGTATCAGTTTATCTTGACTGTATAATTACACTAGTACACTTAGAGTGTATTGAGTAGGACCATTTGAGGTCGTTTCTTTTATACTGATTTTATAAAGAAACAAAGACCTCGGTTATTATGGAAGTGTGTGCTCTTAATCCTAATATAATAACAAGCACATATATTTGATATTTATTTCTTTAATTTATCAATGGGTGAGATTTAGTTCGATGAATCAATAAGCCCGATAAGTTGGGAAATTGTATCACTTATAGTGTGTGTTGTTGATTATAGAAGGAAACTGTGTCCTAGAGATACTAGGTTGATAATGTCCTCAAGAGGAGCTCATAAGGATTGTCATGTTAAACCTGCAGTGGACCTAGTCCGACATGATGATAAGGTTGAGTGGTACTACTCTTGGACTAAGATATTAATTAAATGAGTTGTCAATAACTCACTTAATTAGTGGACATTCGATATCTTAAACACAGGGAGACTAACACACTCATGATAAGAAGGAGCCCAAAAATGTAATTTGGGATTGGTGCAGTAGTTCAATAATAGTTCTCTAGTGGAATGAATTATTATTGATAAAATTAAGTTGTGTGTTCAAGGCGAACACGGGATGCTTAATTTTATCGGGAGACCAAAACCAATTCCTCCTCTCGGTCCCTATCGTAGCCTCTTGTATATAGAGATTTATACCCACCACATACCACCTTCTTACCCAACCAATAGGGGCCGGCCAAGCTAAGCTTGAAGCTTAAGCTTAGGGCCGGCTAAAGGTTGGCCTTAAGGTGGTCGCCAATAGCTTGGAGCCCAAGCTTAGGTGGCCGGCCACATCATATTAAAAAGGATTTTTTATTAAAATTATTTCTTATGTGGATATCATAGTTTTAAAAGAGAGTTTAAAAATTAAATCTTTCCTTTTAAAAGCTTTCTACAAAAGATTAAGAAAAATTTGAAATCTTTCCTTATTTGTAGATTGAAAGGAGATTTTATTTTTAAGAAAACTTTCCTTTTTAACCATGATAATAATTTAAAAGAGAAGTTTAAAATTAAATATTCTCTTTTATTAGTTTCTACAAAAGATTAAGAAAAGATTTGATATCTTTCCTTATTTGTAGATTGAAAAGAGATTTTAATTTTTAAGAGATAACTTTCCTTTTGGAAATTATCCACATGTTTAAAAGAAGAATTTTAATTTATAAAATTTCCTTTTATTAAAAATGAAAAATTATTGGAGAAATTTTTTATAAATTTCTGGAGACAAATTAGGAAGTTTTAATTAATTAAAACTCTCCTTGTTTATAGCTTGATGGTGGCCGGCCATGTAAATTGAGAATAGGAAAATTATTTTTAATTAAATAAATTTTTCTTTTTCATGGCAAAAGAATTAAGGAAGTTTTTAATTAAATTTTCTTATTTGCCAAGACCAAGGATTATAAAAGAGGGGGTAGAGGTGCCTTCATGGGTGATCAACTCTATTATTCTTCTCCTCTCTTTTCCTCCTTGGTGGCCGGCCCTAGCTTCTTCCTCTTCTCTTCTTCTTATGGTCGGCGGCAACCTCTCTTTTGGAGCTCTTGATGGTGGCCGGTTCTAGCTAGGAGAAGAAGGAGAGAAAGGTGGTTTTGTTTCTTGCATCCCTTGGAGCTTAGTGGTGGTGGCCGGACCTCTACTTCTCTTGGAGAATTGTGGTGGCCGAAACTTGTAAGGAAGAAGAAGGTGCTTGGTGGTTCTCATCTCGGAAGATCGTTGTACACACAACGTCCGAGGTTAGAAGAGGAATACGGTAGAAGATCAAGAGGTCTTTTAGAAGGTATAACTAGTAATTTTTCCTTTCCGCATCATGCTAGTTATTTATGGAAATAATACCAAATACAAGAGGCTTACGATTCTAGAATTTCAAATATGTTTTTCGATGTTGTGTTCTTTTATTTTTTTTTCTTGTGATTTGATTGTTCTTTTCGGTTAACCTAAAGTTATTTTAGGAAATTAAATATTACCTTTCTATAAAAGGTTTTGTCTAGTCGGTGGTGGTTGCTCCCATATCCAAGAAGGTCATGTGCCTCGCCACGTCAGTACTGGGAACCAATTATGGAAATTAATATTTAATGGAATTAATAACTTAGGTGATTTGGATCAAACGTGTTAAGTTCCACAGGAGATCCAAGTCTAAACCTTAAAGAACAAATAGATTAAGTTTTGGATCAAACGTGTTAAGTTCCGCAGGAGATCCAAAATTTAATTTAAAAGAACACATGGTAGCTAGGAAAAGGTTCAGACCTTTGTACAAAAATTTTGTACAGTGGAACCTCTAGGTTTTCCGAGTAGCAACCAACAATAACTAGTATTTTTTCTTTCCGCATCATACTAGTTATTTTTGGAAAAAATACTAAATACAAGAGGCATACGATTCTAGAGTTTCGAATTTGTTTTCGATATAGTGTTCTTCTGTTTTTCTTTTCCTTGTGATTTGATTGTTCTTTTCGGTTAACCTAAAGTTATTTTAGGAAATTAAATATTAGCTTTCCATAAAAGGTTTTGTCTAGTCGATGGTGGTTGCTCCCATATCCAAGAAGGTCATGTGCCTCGCCATGTCAGTACTGGGAACCAATTATGGAAATTAATATTTAATGGAATTAATAACTTAAGGTGACTTGGGTCGAACGTGTTAAGTTCCGCAGGAGATCCAAGTCAAAACCTAAAAGAACAAATAGATTAAGTTTTGGATCAAACGTGTTAAGTTCCGGAGGCGATCCAAAATTTAATTTAAAAGAACACATGGTAGCTAGGAAAAGGTTCAGACCTTTGTACAAAATTTTTGTACAGTGGAACCTCTAGGTTTTCCGAGTAGCAACCAACAATTGGTATTAGAACTAGGGTTTTGCCTCTGTGTATTTGGTATTAGTTTAATTATGCACATGTCATACATAATTTAGGCAGGTTAATAGTAGAATGTGCTAACTTTGTGAATGCAGGATTCAACTATTATGGCTTATAGTTATTATGTGTGTGATTGGACCCTTGGACATGTCAAGGGCATTTTATTGTGTGTGCATGATTGTATTATAAAATACAGCAGGAGCTGTATTTAGTTTATTAGGATTTTATTTTTTGATCTAGTTACATGTACATTCCTTTTATGGAATATAGGATCGATGGATGTAAATTTTATTTTATGTTCGATCTAGTTTACATGTACATTCCTTCGAGGAATATAGGATCAAAATGTAAAATTCTATTTATGTCGCGGATCGAATCTTGCAAAGCGTGGAACCTTCTAAGGACCAGAGGCGCAGCGGAACTAGGAGCAAGATGGATGCGACAGCTAGACCCGGTGGCAGTGGCCACATATGGCAGCAGCTTGGGATGACAACACACGGAGAACAACTAGAGATAAAAGTCATAATAGTTGAAAATTAGATTTTTATATTTATTGCTTTTATAATGTGTTGTGTGTGCATGTTAGTTTACATATTTAGTAGGCTAGCATAGTTAAAATTCCTCATTTATAAATAATTAAGTGGGAGAGGGATTTTTAAGTAAATCCCATGGTCTCCATTACTGGTTTGTAAGTGATACAAACAAGCTTGCGCGTTGGCTCTGAGTGCCTTCCTCCATAACGGATGAGCTTGTTTGTGGATCACTAGAACAGACTTCCATTTTTGGATGACTATAGGAAGTTAATTAAGAGCGTGTGATCTTCCCCAACAGAAGGAGCATAATCTTATTAATGGACTTAGTGTCAAGTAATGGTATACACTTAGACAATTCTAATAGTATCCTCCCCATCGAAGTCACTGCTATTATTTGTGTGACCAAATGATACCAACTATTAATTTTATTTGTCAAAAAGTTAGGTTGACAAGATAATAAAATTAATGGGTTAAAACCCTCCTTTTACAAATGTTGAATTTGTATACGTCCACACTAACGTGGCATGCAAAATTCACGGTGTTTGAGGTGTTGGAGAATTTAAATAATATTGTTTGAGGAATCAATATTTTTTTTTATTCAAAAGTTTTTGACCAAATATTTGATCAAAGACAGATCAACTATTAATTTTATTTCGTCATAAAGTAAAGTTGACGAGATAATAAAATTAATGAATAAAATCTCCTCTTCGATTTTGTATACGTCCACACTATCGTGGCATACAAAATTCATGGAGATTTTTAAGGAGTTGATCTTAACCAAATATTTTTGTGATTCTTAGGATTTAAAATGTTTGTCAATTCCCTAGTAGTCATACTATAGAAAAGACTTAGTAATCCCAATTGTAATGATTGGAAATAGGACTTGGACATTAAGGTAGACTGTCTTCTTAGAACTAAGAACAATATAGGTGTATTTAATTTATTAGTTGAAACATGTTTAGTGGTGTTATCTACCAGAACCTGGAGTGTAGATACAGATGCCATTAATCATGTCCGTAATTCAATGTAGGGTTCCAGGAAACCCGACAACTAAATGAAAATTAAAACACCGTCTACATGGGCACTACTGTAAAAATGGTAGCTGTGGCAGTGGGAGATGTTTATCTTTTGATAAGAATAAAACATGGATTTTTGAGTAATTGTCTTTACGTACCAAGTTTAAAAAGAACTAGTTTTCAGTTTCTAAACTATTCAAAGAACTTGATATTCTGCCTCTCTTAATAACAAAGTTGTTATTAAGGAAAAGAGGGAAGTTATCTGTTCTGGTACGTTGGTTGGCAATTTATAAATCCAATAACTCTCACGATGTAACAAATGGAAATTAGTAACACATCTTCTAACTTTAAGAGAAAGTAACCTTCGAAAATGAACCAATTCTATCTTTGGCATCTAAGGCTAGGTTATATTAACTTGAGTAGGATTCATTGGTAGCTGATGAACTTTTGGGTTCATTAGTAGTGGAAATCTTTCCAACCTACGAGTCTTACTTGGAAGGAAAAATAACCAAGAAGCTTTTAAGTCGAAGGGGTATGGAGTCAAAGATATATTGGAATTGGTTCATTCTGATTTGTGTGATCCTATGAGCATCCAGGCAAGAGGTTGTTTCAAATATTTCATCTATTTTATAGACAACTATTTGAGATACGGATATATTTACTTGATGTACCGCAAGTCTAAGTGCTTTGATTAGTTCAAAGAGTACGAGGCTGATGTGGAGAAACGACAAAGTAAAAGTATCAAGACACTACGGTAAGATCGTAGTGGCAAGTACCTCTTGGGAGAATTTAGGAGTCATTTAACAGAAGTAGGGATTCAATCCCAACTAACTGCACCTGGTACACCCCAACAGAATGGTGTAGGAAAAGGAAGGTATAGGACTCTTATGGAAATAAGTAGATTGATAAGTTATTAAGAATATTATCAAAATCATTTTAAGGATATACTCTGGAAACGGGAGTGAATATAGTACATTCTAAAGTCAGAACTCTCTACTCATATAGAAATGTTGAATAGGCGTAAGCCTATTTCGAAGCATATTCGGATTCGGGTAGTCCAGCACATATGCAGAAGAGAGACAATGATAAGTTGGACAGGAATTCACTTGTTTGTGGGTTATCCTAGTGAAGTGAAAGTAGGTTTATAGTCTTAAAAATCAGAAGGTCATTGTTAGCATCAATGACCGATTTTTAGAAAAGGACTATGTAATAAACCATGTGCCCATAAGAAAATTTATTCTTAAGGAAATAATAAAAGGCATGTCTAATCTAGTACCAACTGTACAAGATGAGATACCACAAGGAAACTGCAACACGTATCACAAATGATACACAATTGCAGAAAGTGTCTTGTCGTAGTGGGAGGGTTGTTAGGCAACCTAAAAAGATTCATGTTTTGGGAGAGTTTTTGGACTCGATCCCTGGAGGACATGAACCTGATCTCTGGACATATGACGAAACACTCCAAGATAAAGATGCAACATCTTGGCAAAGAGTAATGAATAAAAGAATTAGAATATATATATTCTAATAAAATCTGGAAGCTTGTAGAACCACCAAATGGTGTAAAAGCCTTTGGGTGTTAAAAGGTCTATAATAGGAAAAGAGGGATAGAAAGGAAGGTAGTAACTTTCAAAGCAAGGCTTAATGAAAAAGGAAACTTTTTCACTGGTAGCCATGCTTAAGTCTATCCGGATTCTTTTATCTATTTGGCAAGTGGATGTCAAGACAGCATTCCTTAATGGAAGTCTTGATGAAAACATCCATATAAAGCAACCAGAAGGGTTCATTGCAAAGGGCTAAGAGCATCTTGTGTGCAAGCTCAGTCAGTCTATGGACTGAGGCAAAGCTTCAAGGTCTTGGAATATCCGGTTTATCAAAGTAATCCAGACCTATGGATTTATTGAGTAAACGGATAAGTCTTGTGTATACAAAAGGTGTGATGGAAACGTGGTGGTATTTCTTGTACTATACGTAGATAGCATTTTTGGTAGTTGGAAACAATATCAAAATGTTGTCAGAAGTAGGGGTATGGTTGTCCAAATAATTCGATATAAAGGACTTGGAAGAATGTATATATTCTTGAGATCAAAGTAATAAGGGATCGCAAGAAAAGAATATTTTACTTATCCCAAGCTTCATACATCGAAAAAATCCTTGCTCGTTTTAAGCATGCAAAACTCCAAGAAAGGTTTCTTACCTTTTCAGGATGGAGTAACTTTATCTAAAGATATGTCTCTGTAGACATCAAAGGAGATAAAGGAAATAAAGGCAGTTCTTTATGCTTCGGCTGTCGGAAGCCTAATGTATGCTATGCACGAGATCAGAAATCTATTTTGCCAAGGGCATAGTTAGCAGATATCAAAGTAACCCTGGACAAGGACAGTGGACTGTAGTAAAGCATATATTGAAGTACCTTAGAGGCACTAGAGATTATATGCTAGCTCACAAGGCAGTTAATTTGGTTCTTGTGGATTGCATGGATTTTGACTTCCAATCGGATAGGAACAATAATAAGTCAACCTCGGGGTTTTGTGTTTACTTTAGGAGGAAAAGTCATAACTATGGAAGAGTGATAAGCATAGGTGTTTTTCTGGACTCCACCATAGAAGCTGAGTATATGGCAAGCCTCTGAGGTAGCCATAAAAGCTGAATGACTTAATAACCTCAAGATAGACTTAGATATGATTTCTAGTTTGTCCAAAGATTATTACAATTTATTGTAATAATAATGGTGCAGTAGCAAACTCGAAGAAACCATGAGTCTATAAGGCAAGTAAACACAATAGAGCGCAAGTACTACCCAATACGAGAAATTGTATAACGAGGAGAAGTTGCTGCCGCTTAGATTGCATCAGATGATAACCTAAGGTCCTTAAGGCAAGAGCTTTTTAAAAGGCATGGGAATCAGATGTATGGCAGCAGATATGACAGCTTAGTCTTTTAGTATAAGTGGGAGATTTTTAGAATGTATACTAAAAGTCTAGCTTTTGGTATAAAACATTTATCTAGAAATAAGAATCACATTGGTCAAATGTCTACATTTGTGATAAATGTAGTTGTTCAATTAATTTATATTGTAGATAACATGGTGTGTGGTGTCACACACAGAAGATCATGTTATCAGTACCTTATAAATTATAAACAGTAGCTCACGACCAAGATGGAAAGGAACAAACCATTGGAAGGTCGTAGTGTAATTAGGTATTAGTTTATCTTAACTATATAATTACACTAGTACACTTAGAGTGTATTGAGTAGGACCATTTGAGGTCGTTCCTTTTATACTGACTTTATGAAGGAACAAAGACCTCAGATATTATGGAAGTGTGTGCTCTTAATCCTAATATAATAACAAGCACATATATTTGATATTTATTTCTTTAATTTATCAATGGGTGAGATTTAGTTCGATAAATCAATAAGCCCGATAAGTTGGGAAATGATATCACTTATAGTGTGTGTTGTTGATTATAGAAGGAAACTGTGTCCTAGTAATCTAGGTTAAGAATGTCTCCAAGAGCAGCTCATAAGGATTGTCATGTTAAACCCTGC
The DNA here is from genome assembly GCF_018446385.1 of Zingiber officinale. Classification (NCBI taxonomy): domain Eukaryota; kingdom Viridiplantae; phylum Streptophyta; class Magnoliopsida; order Zingiberales; family Zingiberaceae; genus Zingiber; species Zingiber officinale. The sequence continues at coordinate 59,502,527 of NC_055987.1, read as the reverse complement.
AGGTGGACTTAGTCCGACATGACAATGAAGTTGAGTGGTACTACTTTTGGAGCTAGATATTAATTAAGTGAGTTGACAGTAACTTACTTAATTAGTGGACATTTGTTATCTTAAACACAGGGAGACTAACACACTCATAATAAGAAGGAGCCCAAAATGTAATTTGGGATTGGTGCGGTAGATCAATAATAGTTCTCTAGTGGAATGAATTATTATTGATAAAATTAAGTTGTGTGTTTGGGGCGAGCACGGGATGCTTAATTTTATCGGGAGACCAAAACCAATTCCTCCTCTCGGTCCCTATCGTAGCCTCTAGTATATAGAGATTTATACCCACCTTCTTACTCATCCAATGGGGCCGGCCAAGATAGCTTGGAACCCAAGGTAGGGCCGGCCAAGACCAAGTGGATGAGCCATGTAGGTGGCCGGCCACTAGAATATTAAAAAGGATTTTTATTAAAATTATTTCTTATGTGGATATCATGATTTTAAAAGAGAGTTTAAAAATAAAAAATTTCCTTTTATAGCTTTCTACAAAAGATTAAGAGAAGAGATTAATCTCTTTCCTTATTTGTAGTTTAAAAGGATGGTTTTAATTTTTGGTAAAAACTTTCCTTATTTGTAAATCATCTACATGTTTAAAAGAGAGTTTAAAATTTGAAATCTTTCCTTATTTGTTGATTAAAGGAGGATTTTAAATTTTAAGAAAACCTTCCTTTTTAACCATGTTCATGATTTAAAAGAAAGTTTAAAAATTAATAATTCTCTTTTATTAGTTTCTACAAAAGATTAAGAAAAGACTTGATATATTTCCTTATTTGTAGATTAAAAGAGATTTTAATTTTTAGAGATAACTTTCTTTTTATCCACATGTTTAAAAGAAAGATTTTAATTTATTAAATTTCCTTTTTATAAACCAATCATGAAGGGATTTAATTATTGGAGAAATTTTTATAAATTTCCGGAAACAAATTAGGAAGTTTTAATTCTTGTTTTAATTAAAACTTTCCTTGATTTGGGGCTTGAGGTGGCCGGCCATTGTATTTGAAAAAGAAAATTATTTTTAATTAAATAATTTTTATTTTCAATGGAAAAAGAATTAAGGAAATTTTTATTAAATTTTCCTTATTTGCCAAGACCAAGGATTATAAAAGAGGGGGTAGAGGAGGCTTCAAGGGGAACGACTCTATTCTATTTTTCTTCCTCTTTTCCTTGGTGGTGTGGCCGGCCCTTCCTTCTTCTCTTCTTCTTCTCTTTGTGGCCGAACCTCTTCATGCTTATGGAGTTTTAATTGGTGGCCGGATCTAGCTTGAGGAAGAAGGAGAGAAAGCCTACATCCCTTGGAGCATGGTTGGTGGGAAAGATCATCTTTTGGAAGCTTTGTGCTTGGCCGAAATTTGAAGAAAGAAGAAGGTGCTTTGGTGGTTTCTCATCTCGGAAGATCGTTGCCCACACAACGTCCGAGGTTAGAAGAGGAATACGGTAGAAGATCAAGAGGTTTTTCTAAAAGGTATAACTAGTATTTTTTCTTTCCGCATCATACTAGTTATTTTTGGAAATAATACTATATACAAGAGGCATACGATTCTAGAGTTTCGAATTTGTTTTCGATATAGTGTTCTTTTGTTTTTCTTTTCCTTGTGATTTGATTGTTCTTTTCGGTTAACCTAAAGTTATTTTAGGAAATTAAATATTAGCTTTCCATAAAAGGTTTTGTCTAGTCGGTGGTGGTTGCTCCCATATCCAAGAAGGTCATGTGCCTCACCACGTCAGTACTGGGAACCAATTATGGAAATTAATATTTAATTGAATTAATAACTTAAGGTGACTTGGGTCGAACGTGTTAAGTTCCGCAGGAGATCCAAGTCAAAACCTAAAAGAACAAATAGATTAAGTTTTGGATCAAACGTGTTAAGTTCCGCAGGCGATCCAAAATTTAATTTAAAAGAACACATGGTAGCTAAGAAAAGGTTCAGACCTTTGTACAAAATTTTTGTACAGTGGAACCTCTAGGTTTTCCGAGTAGCAACCAACAAAAGGAGCAAAAATTACCTCGGGTGAAAAGTACCCGAAGCGCCTTCCATGGGACAAAAGGCACCTTCAGGTTCATGGAAGGCGCCTTCAGGTTCATGGAAGGCACCCTCGATGCTATGGAAGACACCTTCCAATGGATAAAATCAGACTTTGTGGAGAATAAGAACCGAGCTATTCGGGATCAAATTTTACACATTGGAGGTGTCTTCAGCTCTATGGAAGGCGCCTTCCACACATTATAAAAGTGGTGCTCGACCAAGCATTCTACACCAACTCTTCTATAAATTTCTACGCGTCCATTTTAAGTTCTGACTGATTCGGCTTTCTGTTGTTTCTCTGCTACGACGTTGTTGCATCTGACCATTGCTGAGGAGCCGACCGACACCAAGCCTAAGCCGATCATCTTCAAAAGTGTTGGGTAACAAAGTTACGTATTGTACTTATCTTTTGCAAAAGGAAAAGTATAGCGTGTTACACTTTTCAAAAGTATTGCAAGTATTGTAAAATACCGGAAAAATGGCGAATAATGATAAGAGAATTTTTCAGAATTTTTAAAAATTTTCTGGGAATTTTTCGGAGCTCGTATGGACGAGTTTACGGGGATAAAAACGGGGCCCGGGAAAGCCTGTTTAGGCTACCCATTTAATTGAGGAAAAGTTATTTTTTTTCTTTTCCTTTTTATTTTCTTTTTTTCTTTTATTCTTATTTCTCTTTTCTCCGTTTCTTCCTCCCCGCGCCTTCTTCTCTCCCGAGTTCCCCCGACGCCATGCCCTAACTGCTCTTCCCCAAACCGACACCGCCGCCAAGGTCCCTCCTCATCCCCGAGTACAAGCCCCGATCCTCTTCTCTTCTCCCTCGTGTGCACGCCCGCACCCTCTGCTGCCAGCGACGAGAGTCGGTTTCTCTCTTCTGGCCGATGCGACGACGACCCTGACCCCTGATCTGCCGACATCAGCCCTAGCGCCGACCTCTCCTCCTTCTTCCCGAGCCGCTGGAGCAGTGCCGGCCACTATCTCTTCAGTTTTGCCCTGGATTTGGTCCACGACGTCTCTGCCCTAGCGTCGGCTGCCTCCACTTTGCCCTAGACGACGCCACCACCGCCGTCTCCCTCTGCCCTAGCCTCAGCCGACACCCCTCCCAACGCCAACAGTCACCACCAAGCCCTAATTGTTGATTCTCCTCTGACACTTTGTTGCAGCTTTCTCTTGTGTCTAGCCATCGCAACCAGGTTGAGCTTTGGCTCCACGAATCAGTTGCGGTTAATGAGGTATACTTGTTATAGTTCAGTTTAAGCTTGATCCTATATTAGGGTGCTGAATTGGGTTTAATACTTAGATGTGGTTATGATGATTGTTGTATAGGGCATTTGAATTAGAAATAAACAACTCTATCTTGTTCCGACCACAATCCTTGGCAGTGAACATATTTTTCAGTGGTGAATCAACATGAGAGCATATGAGATTTGGCTGAGTTATGATGGATTCATGTTTAACTTAACCTAATGTGATTATGGAATGCTTAATCTATTGTAGTTGTGATGGTATATGGATTAAGCTTATTAAATTTTTATTGAGATGAATTAACTACAGTTGATTTATATTGGATTAGATTTAGTCCTTGGATTTATTAGAGATGATCATATTGCTAATCGTAAGTTGATCAGCGAAAGGAAATGATTGTGTTGATTGAGGATTATTGATTAAGAAGATTAATTCAAGTTAATCATTAATTAGGATTAATTAATGATGGATCGATTAGGATTTTTCCTAATTAAGTTGGGTTGGATTTAGCTAGTTGTTGTTTATAAAATTTAGCTAAATTATATATCACGTTATCTGCAGGACTGTGATTCGGGACGGGCGTCTCGACATTGGATTGGTTTGATTCGATCTACATTGGAGGCGGGTACCTCTTGACTTATCTTTTATGATATTGTCATTTGGATATGCATAGTATTTTATAACTACAAGCAATGAACATGTTTGCCTTTGGTAGGTCACTGTTTGATATCCATAGCATGTTAGTTTTGTCGCCTGTGATGTATCCGTACTTATATCTCGTGATTTGTTGCTATGAGTATCTTATTGCCATGAGTATCTTAGTTTCTAGAGTGACATACCATGCTTTACTGAGGTTAGGATTAGGCTCTGGATTTTTGTTTCTGGCATGTGTATCCAAATTATCTGATACTTAGGTTTTTATGCCTTGCCTGGATTGTGTATTTCTATTGGTATATCATATATGGTTCATGTACCTAGACCTTGTGGCTTTGATCTGTGCATATTGTCGGTACATAAGCTATTGAAGGGGGATATGTTTAGGATCTAGGTTGTTATACCATAGAGGACCTGTATACCCTAGATCCGTGGATTTGACCTACTGATACTGTGGTACTCATATTATGTATATATGGATTTTTCTATGCTGATCAGGATATTCCATACTTATTATGTTCAGGACATAGGTTTTTGATATTCTATCTGACCTGTGTACTCTAGATCTTGGTATGTGACCATCGATTTTACAGTACTCATTATATATATATGAATATGGTTATGTTGATCAGTTTTGCTATGCTTAGTGTCATGCATCATGATTGCATGCTGTGCGATTGTCGGCTCCACTATGGTTGAGCCCATCGCCAGTTACATGTACTGCACACATCACCACTCATGGATTAGTGATTTATCAGGCAGGTGTGTGGCGGTTCTGCTGTTTGGCTCCGTTGGTCAGGTGACTCAGCGTGGTAGCCGGCAATCAGTTCTGCTCTGTTTGGCTCCGTTGGTCAGATGACTCAGCGTGGTAGCCGACAGAGATACCTCCCCGTCATCGTGTACCGGGAGATGAGAGCATTGAGCTCCCCCATTTATGATTTGGGGTCAGAGGACAGGAGTATTCCGACAGCATTCCGTCCACTTGGTCACTGTTCAAGAGCAGTGATGTTAGAGTGCACGGTCATCACATGCATTGATTGCATTTATTTTCTTGTGTTTACTGCACTTATATGCTGCATTTTGGTGGATGCATTTGTTTGACATGCATACAGGAGACATACTGCGTATCGGTTTGATGACCCTTTAGTTCAGGATAGGGGTTCCGGGTGAGTACAGCTTCCTTGGGTACTTTTTAGTTTTGTATATTTCCTATATATTATTTGGAAGCTGTATTCCATGTTTATTGCTGTTAGATATATCTTACTAGGCATGTCTATTGGTATTCGCTGAGTTGTTGAACTCACCCCCGTGGACACTATCTTTTTCAGGTACCAGGTTATTTATGGTGTCGCTTGGAGCATCCTGTTTGCTGGTCCCCGCGTCACATCAGAAGACATGTCGCTGTCTTTTTGCTGTTTTATCATGGTATATGATATGTGAGTTTTTGGTTCTGTGATTCCGGTTTTGTTTCTGGAAATGTTGCTTTGTTTATTGTGTAAGCCTAGCCGGCTAGCAGTTTTCGTTTTGGGTTGTATGTGTTGTCTTTTTCCGCTGTGTTTTTTTTTGGTTTTTGTTCCAGCCGAGTGGGCTGATGATATAAACTGCGTGGTTGTGTGTATATTCCAGCCGTTTGTGGCTGATGTATATTTTGTATGTAGAATTGCTTCAGATTGTCACCCGTACAGGGGAGGTGCTGCCGAAATTTCTTCGGACAGGGACTCCCTCGGGGCGTGACAATTTAGTGGTATCAGAGCAGGTATATGATACTTGCTATGTGTTCTGGATTTTCGAGATTTATCTGATACCAATTTATTTGGTATCAGAGCACAGTTTATGAGTCTTATTTCCGATGTTTTGGATTTAGTGATTTTGTCTTCTCGATGTGACTTTTCGGGTGTTGGGACCTAGCAGCAGCAGGACATCTCCAAGATATAGGAGGTATGTTGGTATATATTGTTATCCTACCTTTCTGTTAGTATATGCCCTATATTACAGTTTATCATCTGTATTAGCATTCTTTATTAGTATCTGTCTGGTTGTTGTAGCACATACTATATGTGATGGGATAGCCACTGATCTTGATCGACCTTAATAGAGATTAAGGAATATTGTCTCTGTTGATTTTTCATATCATACCATTAGTAGTATTAGCTTTTGTTACTACTAATTGGTTAGGAGATGGAGGCACATACCAGCCTATGTTATTATTAGTGTGTAGTAGATAGAACCTTCATATTCATGTTGACATAGTCAATAGAATACCGATATACTTTAGTTAGTTTCCGTCGGTAGATGATTATTTTACTCTGGTTAGATAGGTCAATAGAAAACTAATTTACACATATTGACTTGGGGTAGTCGTGGGTTGATTTACCTTAGACGCTTGTAGAGGTTTGATTTGTTCTTGATTAGTTAGTTGATGACCGATTAGTTTTGTTGATCCGATCAGTAGGGGATTGACCTACTTTACTTTTAGATGTTTGAATCTTGGTTATTCGTGCTTAGTTGGATATCTTGAGCACAACGAGTACCTAGCTTATACTGACGTGGGAAAGGATTGAATTAGCCATATACTATTGACGACTTGGTCAGTCTATAGAGGATCGATGTATCCTATTCCATGGGTACTTTAGTTTTAGACGGTATGTACCTAGTTGGATAACTTAGAAGGTAGCATAGGGAATGTCAGGTTGATTGGGTCAAATATGTTGATTATTCCTATCTTTGTTTCATGTACATATGATGGTTATGAGTTGAAGGAGTTCTATGATGGATAGTTCATTTGCAGATAGTGTGGGTATTCCCATCTAGATATGGTTATTGTAGGTTCCTTGTGGATTATAGCTATTTAGTCAGCTGTACATGCCTGATTGACATATTGGAGATATCTTATCGATTTAATCCGAGTTGTGATATGAGCAGATGTGTTTGGTGTGGTATCTGAGGTATATTGTTGCTTATGTTTGATATGTGAGTGCACCTGGGTTTAGTATGCTTTATTGGAAGTTGATGTTGATTATACTCTTGGCATAGTGTATATTTGTCATGTGAGTGTTGTTTGAGGGGTATTGTTGATTTTACCTACGATGATATATGCACACGGGTTCGGTATACATTGTTGGAGGTATCACGGTGATTTATACCTAAGTTGTGAGTATATTTGGTGTGTACTAATTGGAGGATTATGTCGATCATACATATGTTGTGTATGCACGTGTGCCAGATGTATGGTTGGTAGAATCATGATGATTCTACTTATGTTGAATGTAGAATGTTGAATGTCTACATTATGACATTTGTGGTATTACCCTGTCAACTAATTATCCTATTAGTGGGTGATCGACTCACTAGGATGATGATAGAGTTGACTATGGATTTGATTTACGTATTGGGTGGTTATACCCTAGGCTACCCACAGTGATCTGTGGTAGAGAGATCTCGTGCAGTCTCTAGCAAGATAGTTAGGTGCTTTGGCACTTATGGATCGTTTGTGGTAGAGTGTAGCTTCCACATATTCTGGATTCCCACATATTTAGGGATTGTTTTGTAGTAGAGCATTGCTTCCACATATTGCGGATTGCTTGTAGCGGAGCATTGCTCCCATGTTTATTGTAGATACATATTTCGGATTATCCCACATATGAAGGATTTCTTGTGGTTGAGCATTGCTCCCATATATGTGGTATTTTGTGTGATGGAGCGTTGCTCTCACACTGGAGGATATATTCCTTGGTAATTTATATCGTTGGTGATCATATCTGTTTATTGTTGAGGATCTTATGGTTAGGAATGTCTGTGATACGGACATTATGTGTCTTGGTTTTACCATTAGTGCTTGCGGTGCCCTAGATATTATCATGGACTCGATGATTTGAGTATCCCTAGGATGTTTGGATTGGTTTCCATTATCTTTGTTGACGATGTGGAGATATATTTCTGATCCGAGGTGGGTCACGTACACCATCTTTGCATAGTTCTAGAGATGTTTTGTCGGAAACGTCTATATGTGAAGATCAGTAGTGTGTATTTTTGGTTGTCTTCTGTGAGATGTTGGAGACACACGGTCCCCAGTAGGAGTGTACCGTGGTTTCCATAGGAGATAGAGGTTGTTATCGTTGGGAGTAGACGGAGTCTATAGAAGAGGCTCGCAACTTCCTTTGGTTTGACTCGATATTTCCGGAGATAAGTTGAGGGTATCTCTCGGATTGTTATGCCACTGACACGTCTGACCAGAAAGGGCGTGAAGTTTACTTGGACTGAGGATTTCAAGGCCAGCTTTCAGGAGCTGAAGCGGAGACTAGTGTCGGCTTCGATTTTGGTTTTACCTTCTGGAGAGGACGGATTCGTGCTCTATACCGACGCATCTCTATAGGGTTGAGCGTTGTTTTGATGCAGCACGGCAGGGTAGTCTCCTACTTCTCGGTAGTTGAGGGAGTATGAGGAGAATTACCAGTACATGACTTGTGACTGAACGCCAGTATGTTTGACTTGAAGATTTGGCAGCATTATCGGTGCGGTGTTACAATTGAGATTCTCACTGACCATAAGAATCTCAAATGTCTGTTCACTCAGCAGGAACTTAATCTCCGACAGAGGAGATGGATGGAGTTCCTGAAGGATTATGGTTGTACCATTAGCTATCACCCGAGGAGAGCTGATGTTGTTGCCGTTGCACTTGGCAGGAAGTCCGGAGGGACTCTAGCTTGCCACCGAGTTGTGGTCACAGACTTGATTCAAGGTTTCTCCGGGTTAGGACTTGAGGAGTAAGAATGGACAGAGAAAGGTATTCTTGTTACCATGGTTGCTCAGTCGTTGATCAGGACGAGGATACGAGAGCCCTAGGCTGCTGATTAGTATTTGCAGTTTATTTGCAGCCAGATAGCTTCCGGGCAGCAGACCGAGTTCACCCGAGACAAGGAGGGTATTATATACTCTCGAGGCAGATTATGCGTGCCTCAGTCTCATCCGGTCTTACAGGAGCTACTTCAGGAGACTCATCACTCTCGATTTGCTATCCACCCAAGCGGTAATCGTATGTACCGAGATTTGAGACGTTCTTATTGGTGGAAAGGTATGAAGAAAAACATCGTGGAATTTGTAGCGAGATGTCTGGTCTGTTAGCAGGTGAAGTATGAGTACCAGATACCTGCCGGATTATTTTAGCGGATTCCTATTCCTGAGTGGAAATGAGAACATATTACCATGGACTTTGTGGTGAGTCTGCCTAGGACACGACGAGGCTATGACGCGATTTGGGTAATTGTTGATTTATTTAACCCAAATCCGCGCACTCGTTAGCGATCCGGAAGACGGATTTCCTGGATCGATTGGTAGATCTGTTTTGTCGAGGGATCATCAGATCACGTGATGTTCCATTGACTATTATTTCGGATAGAGGCCCCGGTTCACGTCTCGTTTGTGACAGAGTCTACAGCAGGCCTTGGGCACGCAGCTCTGTTTCAGTACAACTTTCCATCCGCAGACAGATGGACAGTTAGAGCGGACCATTCAGACTCTAGAGGACGTGCTGAGGTCTTGTGTATTGGATTTTGAAGGCAGTTGGGAGGACCATCTGCCATTGATAGAGTTCGCCTATAATAACAGCTTTTATTCGGCTTTCCAGATGGTACCGTTTGAAGCGTTGTATGGTAGGCCTTGTCGAACACCCACCCTCTGGGATGAGGTTGGGGAGGTCCAGTTATTGGGACCTTGTAGAGCTCAACTTGATACAGAGTTGGTCCGTACTATCAGACGGAAGATGTCAGAGGCGCAGAACCGCCAGAAGAGTTATGCAGACCGGAGAAGAAAACTTTTAGAGTTCTCTGCAGGCGAACATGTATTTCTGCGAGTTTCACCCACGAAAGGGGTGAAGAGATTTGGCCTCAAAGGTAAGCTAGCTCCGCGATACTTTGGACCTTTCCAGATCTTGGAGAGGGTTGGAGCGGTAGCTTATCGTTCGGCGCTACCACCAGCTTTGGCAGGTGTTTACGAAGTATTTCATGTGTCTATGTTGAGGAGGTATATATCCGACTAGACATTTGTGTTGACCGATATCTTAGTTCCGTATAGCCTGACATCACCTATGAGGAGATTTCGGTACGGATTCTGGACCCGAAAGAGCGTCAGTTGCGGAACAAGACTATCCGGCTGGTTAAAGTCGGATGGCAGCATCATTCGGATGAGGAGGCTACTTGGAAGCTCGAGGATACTATCCGAGCTCGATACCCCCATCTTTTCACTTGAGGTATGTGATTTAATTTACCATTCAACATTTATACTCTTTGCCTGTTGTTAGTAATTGCTGATGGTAGATAATGAAATTTGGGGACCAAATTTTTATTAGTGGGGGAGAATGTAAAATCCCTGAAAAATGGAGAATAATGATAAGGGAATTTTTCGGAATTTTTAGAAATTTTCTGGGAATTTTTCGGAGCTCGTATGGACGAGTTTACGGGGATAAAAACGGGGCCCGGGAAAGCCTGATTAGGCTACCCATTTAATTGAGGAAAAGTTATTTTTTTTCTTTTCCTTTTTATTTTCTTTTTTCTTTTATTCTTATTTCTCTTTTCTCCGTTTCTTCCTCCCCGCGCCTTCTTCTCTCCCGAGTTCCCCCGACGCCATGCCCTAACTGCTCTTCCCCAAATCGACGCCGCCGCCAAGGTCCCTCCTCATCCCCGAGTACAAGCCCCGATCCTCTTCTCTTCTCCCTCGTGCGCACGCCCGCACCCTCTGCTGCCAGCGACGAGAGCCGGTTTCACTCTTCTGGCCGATGCGACGCCGACCTTGACCCCTGATCTGCCGACATCAGCCCTAGCGCCGACCTCTCCTCCTTCTTCCCGAGCCGCACCAGGCGTCATCACCATCTGAGGTCGGTCGGAGCAGTGCCGGCCACTATCTCTTCAGTTTTGCCCTGGATTTGGTCCACGACGTCTCTGCCCTAGCGTCGGCTGCCACCACTTTGCCCTAGACGACGCCACCACCGCCGTCTCCCTCTGCCCTAGCCTCAGCCGACGCCCCTCCCGACGCCAACAGTCACCACCAAGCCCTAATTGTTGATTCTCCTCTGACACTTTGTTGCAGCTTTCTCTTGTGTCTAGCCATCGCAACCAGGTCGAGCTTTGGCTCCACGAATCAGTTGCGGTTAATGAGGTATACTTGTTATAGTTCAGTTTAAGCTTGATCCTATATTAGGGTGCTGAATTGGGTTTAATGCTTGGATGTGGTTATGATGATTGTTGTATAGGGCATTTGAATTAGAAATAAACAACTCTATCTTGTTCCGACCACAATCCTTGGCAGTGAACATATTTTTCAGTGGTGAATCAACATGAGAGCATATGAGATTTGGGTGAGTTATGATGGATTCATGTTTAACCTAACCTAATGTGATTATGGAATGCTTAATCTATTGTAGTTGTGATGGTTTATGGATTAAGCTTAGTAAATTTTTATTGAGATTAATTAACTACAGTTGATTTATATTGAATTAGATTTAGTCCTTGGATTTATTAGAGATGATCATATTGCTAATCGTAAGTTGATCAGCGAAAGGAAATGATTGTGTTGATTGAGGATTATTGATTAAGAAGATTAATTCAAGTTAATCATTAATTAGGATTAATTAATGATGGATCGATTAGGATTTTTCCTAATTAAGTTGGGTTGGATTTAGCTAGTTGTTGTTTATAAAATTTAGCTAAATTATATATCACGTTATCTGCAGGACTGTGATTCGGGACGGGCGTCTCGACATTGGATTGGTTTGATTCGATCTACATTGGAGGCGGGTACCTCTTGACTTATCTTTTATGATATTGTCATTTGGATATGCATAGTATTTTATAACTACAAGCAATGAACATGTTTGCCTTTGGTAGGTCACTGTTTGATATCCATAGCATGTTAGTTTTGTCGCCTGTGATGTATCCGTACTTATATCTCGTGATTTGTTGCCATGAGTATCTTATTGCCATGAGTATCTTAGTTTCTAGAGTGACATACCATGCTTTACTGAGGTTAGGATTAGGCTCTGGATTTTTGTTTCTGGCATGTGTATCCAAATTATCTGATACTTAGGTTTTTATGCCTTGCCTGGATTGTGTATTTCTATTGGTATATCATATATGGTTCGTGTACCTAGACCTTGTGGCTTTGATCTGTGCATATTGTCGGTACATATGCTATGGAAGGGGGATATGTTTAGGATCTAGGTTGTTATACCATAGAGGACCTGTATACCCTAGATCCGTGGATTTGACCTACTGATACTGTGGTACTCATATTATGTATATATGGATTTTTCTATGCTGATCAGGATATTCCATACTTATTATGTTCAGGACATAGGTTTTTGATATTCTATCTGACCTGTGTACTCTAGATCTTGGTATGTGACCATCGATTTTACAGTACTCATTTTATATATATGAATATGGTTATGTTGATCAGTTTTGTTATGCTTAGTGTCATGCATCATGATTGCATGCTGTGCGATTGTCGGCTCCACTATGGTTGAGCCCATCGCCAGTTACATGTACTGCACACACCACCACTCATGGATTAGTGATTTATCAGGCAGGTGTGTGGCGGTTATGCTGTTTGGCTCTGTTAGTCAGGTGACTCAGCATGGTAGCCGACAATCAGTTCCGCTCTGTTTGGCTCCGTTGACATTTAGTGTAGCAGCGTGGTAGCCGGCAGATGGTGGACTCTGTTTGGCTCCGTTGGTCAGATGACTTAGCGTGGTAGCCGGCAGAGATACCTCCCCGTCATCGTGTACCGGGAGATGAGAGCATTGAGCTCCCCCAATTATGATTTGGGTTCAGAGGACAGGAGTACTCCGACAGCATTCCGTCCACTCGGTCACTGTTCAGGAGCAGTGATGTTAGAGTGCACGGTCATCACATGCATTGATTGCATTTATTTGCTTGTGTTTGCTGCACTTATATGCTGCATTTTGGTGGATGCATTTGTTTGACATGCATACAGGAGACATACTGCGTATCGGTTTGATGACCCTTTAGTTCAGGATAGGAGTTCCGGGTGAGTACAGCTTCCTTGGGTACTTTTCAGTTTTGTATATTTCCTATATATTATTTGGAAGCTGTATTCCATGTTTATTGCTGTTAGATATATCTTACTAGGCATGTCTATTGGTATTCGCTGAGTTGTTGAACTCACTCCCGTGGACACTATCTTTTTCAGGTACCAGGTTATTTATGGTGTCGCTTGGAGCATCCTGTTTGCTGGTCCCCGCGTCACATCAGAAGACATGTCGCTATCTTTTTGCTGTTTTATCATGGTATATGATATGTGAGTTTTTGGTTCTGTGATTCCGATTTTGTTTCTGGAAATGTTGCTTTGTTTATTGTGTAAGCCTAGCCGGCTAGCAGTTTTCGTTTTGGGTTGTATGTGTTGTCTTTTTCCGCTGTGTTTTTTTTTTGTTTTTGTTCCAGCCGAGTGGGCTGATGATATAAACTGCGTGGTTGTGTGTATATTCCAGCCGTTTGTGGCTGATGTATATTTTGTATGTAGAATTGCTTCAGATTGTCACCCGTACAGGGGAGGTGCTGCCGAAATTTCTTCGGACAGGGACTCCCTCGGGGCGTGACAAGTATTGTTCTGATTCTTTTTATACTTGATCCCCTTTTCCGACGCTTCTAGAAAAGCTATTTAGTGGATTACCTATCAATATGTCTGCGGCACATGGGTCTTAGAGTAGGAGTCGCCGAAGGCTTCGAACCAAGTGGAATTGATCGAGTCGTGGTTTCGTATTTTCTATTTGTGTGTTTAAATCTCCGCTATGTATACTTTGATTTCAAAACAGCAAAAGAAAGTTTTTTTTAAGCCACGTGATTCAACCCCCCTCCCCCCACATTCGTCTCGATCTAACAATTAGTATCAGAGCAGGTTTTGCTCTGAATTGGTGCAACCATCAATCAAATCGAGGGAACCATTTTTCTTTTCGAATTTCAATTTGTCGTATCTTATTTGAATTGGTAATATTTATCTCTTCAAATAATTCTTTCTCAGTTGGTTTTTACTCAAGTTGGTGCAACACCACTCGAGTCGTCGACATTTTTCTCATGTACTACTGATCCAAGACCAAGTCTTGGTACCTCTTTCTAGATTTCTATTTTAGTAATCAATGACCCGACTTGAGGGATTCAACATCACTCATCCTTATCTCTTTAATGGAAATGACTTATCATATTGGAAGAAGAGAATGAAGGTCTACTTAAGATAGGGATCGAGCAGTGGTTGACCATCCAATGAGGGTACCATACGCCTGTAGACGAAGTAACTAAAGTACCACTCGATACAGAAAGATGGAGTCCAGAAGATAAGAAGAAAACCCAGATTGACTTAAAAGCATTGAACACGATCTAGTGCAGACTCATGAAAGAAGAACTCAACCGAGTTGACCCACACGAAAATGTAAAGGAGCTATGGAACAAACTTATCGAATTACATGAAGAAACTAACGATGTCAAGGTAACTAAACGAGACCTACTTCTAAATTCATTATTTAATATTAAAATGCAGGACGGAGAAATCGCTAGCCAACTCACGCGAGGATCAAGGGCATCCTCAATGACCTACACATAATCAAACATCAACTCGAGAACTGTGATAGCATCAAGTACGCTATGGACTCATTTCCTCGAACCTCACTATGGGAATCGGTCATAGATGCCTATAAAGTTTTGAGAAACCTTTCAAAATTAAAACTAGATGAATTATTTTATGAATTAGAGTTACGCAAACAAACTAACGCCACAAAGGTTGAGAAATGAATTGCATTTCTTGCTGGTACTTTAAAGGGAGCTAAACCCAAAACAGAATTGAGTTTGAATCATAATCAGATGAAGAAGAGCAGCTAGTGAACATGGCAAAGATGTTCACTAGATGCAAGAGAAACTTCACCAAACACGACATCAAGAAGATGTCCAAGTCTACATTCAACAACTCAAAGGCGAACACCACGTGCTACGGCTGCAATAAGAAGGGGTGCTTCAAACACAAATGCCTGAACGAAGACAAGATCAAGAAGACAAAGTGAAAGAAAGCACTAAAGGCGACTTGGGACGAATCTTCCTCGGACGAATCAGATGTTGATGAACTAAAGCAAACTCAAAGCAAACTAACTACCTTGCATTGATGGTAACCGGAGGTGAAACAAATCAAGAAGAAGAATTCAAATACAAGACAAACAACGAATCTACATCCGGTTCAGATGAACGAACTAGGGTAACATTTAATTATACCATAAATTTTTTAAAAATTATTTCCTGCTTAAACAAGAAATTAACAAAAACTGAGGAACACGCTAAACTCCTCCTTAAGGAAAATAACATCCTTCAGGAACAACTGAGTTTGACCTCCTTAACTGACCAAGTTCAAAACAGAAATTCAACTCAAGCTACAAATCTTGAGGAAGAAAATTCTGTCTTGAAAAGTCAAGTTAAAGAGTTAAAGAAACAGTTGGAAAAGTTTATCTCAGAATCCAAGTATCTAAATATGATACTTGGATCCAAAGAGCTATGTACAATAAATTCGGACTTGGATACAAGTCTAACTCAACCTTTAAATCATTCCTAATCCTAACTCAAAATAAAAAACTAACTAAAGCTTGGGTTCCAAAAGCATGTCTAACTATGCAAGTAGGACTTAATTAATACTATGTATAAAAAAAATAAAATTCACTGCCTAAATTAAAATAAACTAAATAACTCACTCTTAATTTCAAAAATTAAACCTTCAAAACTAAATTCAAACCTGAAGAATAAAATCAAATCAAATAAATACAAAATTAATTTAAATTCAAACTATAACCAACTCTATTATAACTATAAAGTAAATCGACACAAACCTAAAACTTAAACTTAAGTTCAATAATTCAGGGAAGGTTCCAAATTAGTTGGCACCTCTAAAATAATAATTTACTTGGTTGGGTAATTAGGACTAGGATAAATAGGGATAAAAGTTTAATTTAATAAATGGTACTGGAAAAAGTTTTGGATGATAATAGGTTGAAAAGCTCTGTCTATGCATGTCTAGGAAGATATGACTTCGACCTGATGCATTTGGCTTAATGGAACTAACCGAAGCTACCCCTACTAATCTTAACTGGTTAGACCAAAGTTTTATATTAAATTCAATGGATAGGACTATTTAAAAAATTTCAAAGGTATGGTTACTCTAATGATGTCTGGATGACTCACCACAGCTTAAACGTTTATCCAAAGAATGTCTCTTTGTTAAACCGAAAGCTAAACTTGAAGCTAACACAAAGTCAAATCAAACTCATTTTATAAAATTATAGGATTTCTTGATTGAAAATATAAATCAGATGAGATGAATAAAGAATAAATTCAAATTAATTAAATTAAAATATATTCAAATTAATTAAATTAAATTATATTCAAATTAAATAAATTAAATTCAAATTAATTAAATTAAATTCAAATTAATTAAATTAAATTAAAATTAATTAAACTAAATTAAACTTAAATTAATTAAATTAATTAAATTCAAATAAATTAAATTAAATTAAACCAAATTAATTAAATAAAAACAAATTCAAATTAATTAAATTAAATTAAAATTAATTAAAATAAAATAAAATCTAAACCTAACTTAAAACTTAAAATTAATTTAAAACTTAAAATCACATTTAAACTTAACTTAAACTAGAATCACTTAAAAAAAATGAAAGGGAGAGCTGGCACCGAATGCACCTTTGATAATCTATATAGTTAGCTACTTTTTGATCACTTTATTTGGATAATATAGGAAATCCCTTTTTAGAGTAGGATATGTTTTTCCTCAAAATAGTTTTTAAATAGTTTGTAAATCCTACGAAAATTCTTTACTTATATTTTCTAAAAAAAACTCATTTCCCTAATATTTCAAAATTAATTTTGGCCTTAGTTTAGATGGCACTCATAGAAAGCATTATCCTATAAATCTAGCTAATGAGCATCTCACAAATACACTAGGTATTGTGTATTCAAAAACTTGAAATAGCGTGAGATGCATAGACCTCTTGCTTGAACTACAAAAGTTTATATCAGTGCATCAACACAAATCTCGGCAAAACACCAAAATTATAGTGATCAGGTTAAGTAATTCATTTTTGTCAAACATTAATTAGATACATTTACTTAACTTGACTAACCAAGTGAATATTGTTATCTTCTGATAGTTAGTTAGTAACTTACGGTTAGACATTTAAGGCTTAATTTTTAGATGAATATTTTTTTTAAAACTATATCAGGTTCAGGGGAGGATATTTGAAAATGATTTTCAAAATAATTTATTTTATTTTCTACTACATGTTGCAAAAATCACTTTCAAAATATTTGCAAAATACTTTCAAACATGCCTTTCAAATACTTGCTTTGCAAAAATTCTTATTTTTTCAAACAAGTATTTTTTCACTTTGAAAAATCTAACTTTGAAAATATTTCTAAAACTATTTTACTTAGATAAATTCTTTGAAAAGATTTTTAAAAAAGAGCTTTGAACAATTCAAATTTTAAGAGGTACTTTTCAAACAAACTATCTTTTTAATAAATATTTTGAAATATATTTTGCTTGCCGAATTTATTTTTACAAAGTGGTTTGTTTTGCAAAGTTAATTTTAAAAATATTGAAAACCTTTTTAAAAGTTAGAAAATTTCTATCGAAATACTTTGAAAAATACTTTAAAAGATGGTTTTCAAACACTTTGAAAAGATTTTGAAAATTTTAGAAAACTCCTGCACAAATTTATTTTACTCAACAAAATTTCTTTGAAGACACTTTAAATTATTTTACAATATTCATACAACATTTTTTTAAAGTTTTTTATATCTTGCAAAATGATTTCTAAACTTCTTTCATAGTTTAAACTTTGCAAAATGATTTGCTTTAGTAAATTAATATTTTCAACATTTTGAAACTCTTTTGAATCGTTTGAGAATTTCTTTAAGACTGATATTAAATCCTCCTTCTAATAAAACCCATAGATTTTTTTAAGCTTTATACTTGCTAAAGTTTTATTACAATCAGCTATATTTATTTGCATTGTTTTTGATGAAATAAATTATCAAGGAAATAAAGAGGAAATTAAAATTATTTTTATTTCTCTTGAATCATGTTATTTCTATTTCCTTTTATCGCATATTTTTCTAATTTTAACCTAGGTTGTCATTGTATAAAAAAGGGGAGATTGTTGGTGCATTTGGCACCAATGATCAAACCTAAGTTTTAATGAATGACAAATAGATTAAAATTAAATTTGTTGTTGATCTAACCTTGTTATCGAATGTGCAAGGTTGACTAACTTGACGAGTCAAGAGGACATGACATCAGGCAGGAAGTCTAGTTGGGATGTGTAATTCCCAATTGGTGAAGCCCAGATGTGGGATGCTGGCAAGTGGAAGTCTGGATGTGTGATTCCGGTAGGAGATCAGGATGTTTAATTCCCGATTGGCGAAATTCAAATGTGTGATTCTGACAGGAAGACCTAGTGGGTCAAATTGGACATCGAGACGGCAATTCGACACTCGGTAAGTGTAAGATATGACAAATTAAATAACCTGTGTTATGGAGAACTTACCTTATTGGATTTTTGTGTAAATTTTTAGAATTTTTAGAATTTTTTGGAATTTAAACAGAGTTTGTATGACACGTTTAAGGGGATGAATCGGTTTGGCTAGGAAAAGCTTGTTTAGATATTCCAATTAAATTGCCAGTTATTAGATTAATTAAACTAAGTTGGAATTATAAAAACCTACGTTTTATTTCCCATTCCCTATTTTTCTCTTCTTCTCTGTAACTTCGCAGACTCCATTTCCCTCTTGTGATCCCGATTCATCGCCGATCGTTGGGCATTGACGCCGACCACCATGATGAGTCGATCATAGCCGGTAAAGTCCTCCTCAAACGGTGATGCTCTCGCGACCCCGAAGCCGTAGCGTCGCTTACCTTCTTCCACGCAACGCTGACTGTCAGGCTCTCTTCCTATCTTGCCAATGCTGGTGCCATTCCGCTCAATCGCCATGCCGCCACCTTCTCATTCTTGGTCGCGGATGCCAAGCACTCACTAGAACCAGCACCAGAGCTCCATCTCCAGCCATGCCCTAGCTCCTGATTTTGCCGCGTCATCGACCGACCACCACTAGCACCCGAGCACACCTGAGCAGACTCGAAACTTGGAGAGGAGGATGACAATCGGAGCATTTTCTTCCCTGCAAATTCGAGGAGGAGAGAGCACAAATCCCACACAGCGACCTCTAGGATCTAGATCGATCAACAGCAGATTCGAGTGGGGGACTTCTTTCTCTATGCTGCTGCATCGAGAGCCCTTCACGAAGGACAGCGATTTCATCTTCTCCAGTAATGAGTTCTTCCAGCTATGAATTATTGGCTGAGCCACCAACTCTGGACCATGATCGATGATAAGCATCTTGACGTGGGGGTTCTTTCAGACATGAGTTATATAAAGATTGGTTCTTGAGTTTGATACCTTATTGCTTGCCCTTACATTATGATCTATTCGATATCTATGTAGTCTGTCTCGTTTGTTATTCATGATTGGATTGGCTATATATATATGCATGATATTACCATACCATAGTCTAGTTATAGACTTTTATTTGTGCATTTATATTATAATATGGTTATATACGTAGGTTCTAGTCTACAGGTTATTGATATCATATGTAGTATAGCTGTATACTTGTGTAACGAAATATATATGTTAGTGAGTTCATACTAACCTATACTTGATAGTGTTGGTTGCTACTCGGAAAACCTAGAGGTTCCACTGTACAAAAATTTTGTACAAAGGTCTGAACCTTTTCCTAGCTACCATGTGTTCTTTTAAATTAAATTTTGGATTGCCTGCGGAACTTAACACGTTTGATCCAAAACTTAATTTATTTGTTCTTTTAGGTTTAGACTTGGATCTCCTGCGGAACTTAACACGTTCGATCCAAATCACCTAAGTTATTAATTCCATTAAATATTAATTTCCATAATTGGTTCCCAGTACTGACGTGGCGAGGCACATGGCCTTCTTGGATATGGGAGCAACCACCACCGACTAGACAAAACCTTTTATGGAAAGCTAATATTTAATTTCCTAAAATAACTTTAGGTTAACCGAAAGGAACAATCAAATCACAAGGAAAAGAAATAAACATAAGAACATTACATCGACAATAAATTCGAAATACTAGAATCGTAAGCCTCTTGTATTTGGTATTATTTCCAAAAATAACTAGTATGATGCGGAAAGGAAAAATACTAGTTATACCTTTTAGAAAAACCTCTTGATCTTCTACCGTATTCCTCTTCTAACCTTGGACGTTGTGTGGGCAACGATCTTCCGAGATGAGAAACCACCAATGCACCTTCTTCTCCTCTTAGCTAGGTTCGGCCAAAACAAAAGAGCTTCACCAAGGATGAAGAAAAAACCACCAACCAAGCTCCAAGGGATGCAAGCTTTCTCTCCTTCTTCTTCTTCTTCTTCTCCAAGTAGTATCCGGCCACCACAAGAGCTCCAAGCCAAGGAGAGTTTTGGCCACCACAAAGAGGAAGATGGGAAGAGAGGATGGTTGGCCACACCAAGGAATAAGAGAGGGAGAAAAATAATAGAGATTCACTCATTGAAGGCACCCCAACCCCCTCTTTTATATTCCTTGGCCTTGGTAAACTAGGAAATTTAATTACAATAAAATTTCCTTAATTTTCCTTGACATGAATTAATTAAGAAAAATTAAACAAAATTTCTTAAAAATCCATGTCTTGGCCGGCCACATCAAAAGGGGGCAAATTAGGTGAGTTTCAATCAACAAATTAAAACTTCCTAATTTGTTTCCAGAAATTTTAAAAATAAAATTTCTCTTCAAAAATCCCTTCATGGTTGATAAAAATAAATTTCTATAATTTTAATTTTTTTAACATGTGAATAATTTTCAAAGAGAAAATAAAATATCTTTCCAATCTACAAATAAGGAAAGAGATCTAATCTCTTTCTTTAATCTTTTGTAGACCCTTTTAAGAGAGATATTTTAATTTTAATTCTCTTTAATAAAATATATCTTCCACATAATAAAAATTAAAATTAAAATTCTTTTTAATTTCATTATGGCCGGCCCCCTCTAGCTTGGGTTCAAGCTAGGGTCGGCCACCCATAAACCAAGCTTAGGCCGACCCTAGCTTGATTCCCAAGCTAGCTTGGCCGACCCCCTTTAGGTGGGTATAGAAGGTGGGTATAGTACTCTATAAATAAGAGGCTACGATAGGGACCGAGAGGAGGAATTGGTTTTGGTCTCCCGATAAAATTAAGCATCTCGTGTTCGCCCCGAACACACAACTTCATTTTTTCAATAATAATTCATTCCACTAGAGAACTATTATTGAACTACCGCACCAATCCCAAATTATATTTTTGGGCTCCTTCTTATTATGAGTGTGTTAGTCTCCCTGTGTTTAAGATGTCGAATGTCCACTAATTAAGTAAGTTATTGACAACTCACTTAATTAATATCTAGCTCCAAGAGTAGTACCACTCAAATTCATCGTCATGTCGGACTAAGTCCACCTGCAGAGTTTAACATGACAATCCTTATGAGCTCCTCTTGGGGACATTCTCAACCTAGATCACTAGGACACAGTTTCCTTCTATAATCAACAACACACACTATAAGTGATATCATTTCCCAACTTATCGGGCTTATTGATTTATCGAACTAAATCTCACCCATTGATAAATTAAAGAAATAAATATCAAATATATGTGCTTGTTATTATATTAGGATTAAGAGCACACACTTCCATAATAACTGAGGTGTTTGTTCCTTTATAAAGTCAGTATAAAAGAAACGACCTCAAATGGTCCTACTCAATACACTCTAAGTGTACTAGTGTAATTATATAGTCAAGATAAACTAATACCTAATTACACTACGACCTTCCAATGGTTTGTTCCTTTCAATCATGGTCGTGAGCTACTGTTTATAATTTATAAGGTACTGATAACATGATCCTCTGTGTGTGACACCACACATCATGTTATCTACAATATAAATTAATTGAACAACTACATTTATCATAAATGTAGACATTTGACCAATATGATTCTTATTTCTAGATAAATGTTTATACCAAAAGCTAGGCTTTTAGTATACATCCTAACAGATAGAAATCACTTCCTAGGGGTAACATATCCCACTAGGCTATTCTCTTCAGATTACCGTCTAGGACTACTTGTTCTTGATCCCGTTGCCTATTATATGTATGATGATATCATGGAGTCCGAGGGAATATTATGACTAGATGGCTAGGATCCCCTTGGATTAACATTGTTACTATTGTACTTGCTGTTGTGGTACCTAAACACATGTCATTAGACTTGTTATTTAATGCATATCTATGTATTTAAATAGCCTATTAAACTAGATAGTGATCTTGAGCTATCGCAGGTAAACCGTAGTGAATAGTTGAATATCCTACTAGACCCTTTACTTGTTATGTAGGCTCAAACCTACACATTTGTAAGATTATACCATAATGTAGGATATTCAGTATCCAATTAGACCCTTGGTTATTATTTAGGCTCATGTCTATCTGCTGTTGATTTTGGACCGTAGGGTAGCTTGAAGAGCATTATCCTCGGATGGATTGTTACTGCTTATTTGTCTTTATGGTTGGATATCTATATATACCCTGTTTGCCCACGGGATCATCTATGGTAGAGTGTTTTTCCGCAGACAATGACCACTTATATATCCTGTCTGCCTACGGGATCATCCGTGGTAGAGCGTTCTCCCGTAGATAGTGACTGTTTGCATACCCTAACTGCCTACAGACCATCCGTGGTAGTGTGTTCTCCCGCAGTTAGTAGCTGAGGTGCTAGATAACTACCTCATCCTGTCCGCCCACGAGACCATCCGTGGTAGAGAGTTCTCCCATGGATAGTGACTATTTATATACCTTGGCTATTCACGAGACCATTCGTGGTAGCATATTGTTCAGAGAGTCAGGACTTGTTATTTACTGGTTATGCAATTGTTTGTACAAGGTTTGGATGTACTGTAGGTACTCTTGATTTAATTGTTATACTTGGTTAAGCAGGTTAGTGGAGGTTATATTATGAAGTATGTTTTTGCTTAGCAGATGATTATATGAGTACTCTTACTTTTATGGTAAGTATTTCTTTTGAGTATGTTTTCTTTGATCTCCTTACATGCATATAGTATCATGCACTATCTTCTTATACCCACTGAGTATTTTGTACTCACTACCCTTGCTTTCCCTTTATTTCCAGGTTAGCAGGTAGGGGATGTATCGTGTCACTCGGAGGTCCTAGCTGTCAATCCCGCATCACACTTGAGATCGTGTTTTCCACGTGGTTTCTATTGTTACTTTTGTTCGAGTTTTTAGAATTAGTTGTGCAAAAATCAACTTAATAGTGGTTTCCATTTTACGATGTGTTTATATTTGGTTATGTACTTGTTGTGTCAAGCCGAGCTAACTCGTAGTCAAATGTATGGTTTTTATGTTTTCTGATGTGTACAACCGTATGCGTTGTTTATTATACAACTGTGGTTATGTTCCTTTTCCATCCAGCCGTGTAGGTTGTTGTTGGCTTGTGAGTAGCCTTGTGACATTGTATACAGGTTGTATTGGTCACTGCTACAAGGGAACTATCCGTTTGTCGAGTAGGGAGTCCTCTGGGACGTGATAATTTATTGGTATCAGAGCCAAGTTTTATGAGACCTATTGTTTTGTGTTTTGGATGTTGTAATTTCTTTTCTCGATGTGACTTTTTGAGTTTTGGGACCAGGCAGTAACAAGACATCTCCGAGCTATAGGAGTGATGGTATGTCTTTTGCATTGTGTAGATGCTAATATACCTATTTATTAGTCACTCTCTGATTGGGCTTAGTATGATGGCATTTATTCAGTTATCTCATTTGCAATCATGGTTGAGGTCAACCATGGAAGCAAATATAGATTCCTCTGTGGCACCAACTCATACCTAGTTGGAAGGTAGGAGTCTGTCAATAATTTTTTGGAGACCAGATATTACAACCTCAAGAAATACCACCAACCATACCAACCTCGGCTACTACCAACCGGGTGAAAGATAGAGTTATATACTCTTGTTAGCTCGGTTAATAGAGGATTGATGCACTCTTGTTAGTTCGGTCAATAGATGATCGATTTACTCTTATTGGTTCGGTCA
Organism: Zingiber officinale; assembly: GCF_018446385.1. NCBI lineage: Eukaryota > Viridiplantae > Streptophyta > Magnoliopsida > Zingiberales > Zingiberaceae > Zingiber > Zingiber officinale. The sequence goes on along the minus strand of NC_055987.1, from coordinate 59,478,320 downwards.
GTAGAGGACCGCTTTACTCTATTTCATAGAGATTCTAACCCTTGGGATACGTGTACTTGGTTAGATAACCTAGAAAGTATATTTGAGCACATGACTTGTACAAACGTAGAAAGGACTGAATTAGATGTACACCATTATTGACTCAACCAGCCTATAGAGGATCGATGTATCATATTCCATGAAGATTTTGACCATAGACTATATGTACCTAGTTGGATAACTTAGAAGATACATTTGGATAGATGATCCCATTGATGTGATAAAGTATATAGCTAACTAACTACTTGACACTTACAAGATCCAACTGTTGTCTGGTGGAAAACAACGAAGATTATTTTCGGAAAACAAAACATCTCTTGTTGATAATTTCATGATGCTCTAAGGAGATAGTATTTCATTACCTCTTTCTGTATAGCTCATCATCCGAAGTTCTTAAACCTGAAAAGTAGGAATTAAGGCATCATGGTTAACAAGGCGATGGTTAGTTGACTCGTCTATAGCTGTCCCATAGGAGATCCTGACTCATGGACCGATCATATATGATTATATATCTTCGTTGGTACCTAGATGCATATGACCCATAATTATACGGAGAATGTGGTGTTAGTTGATTATCACCAATGGAATACAATTGTTATTGTGTGGAAATTAAAGAAGATGATCTTTGAGGAGTAGAGCGTTGATTGAAAGGACAAGTTATTTAGTGATAGTGTTCTTCTACCATTGTGTGTATTGCTCATCGTTAGATGTTTCTGAACTTTAAGTAGAGCAATCATAGTATAACGGGTTACAAGACAATGGTTAGACGCCTCAACTAATATTATCTCCATCAAGTAGTTCAAGACCTTGACTACATGATCATTAACTAAAGGTCTTGAAGTCTTTGTACTGACCAGAGTGTTCTACCTTTTGTTGACATTTATCGGAGGATATTTATGTACACAATTTTGAGAATTGTGGTGATACCCTTTTAATAGGTAGACTCTCAGTCAAGAGGTTAAGTAACCCTTTAGAGTTTGGATTGACATTTCCTTGTGGTAGATATTTGAGTACCTCATGACGAGAGTGAGTCACTAGAAAGTTAGATTTGTGAGCATATGAGGGGTCTGTCTCATTAAAAATATATGCTGCAACAAACTTACTCACAGGGTATAATCCCTTTAGTTGGTACAATATAGACATGCAATGTTGAATCATGGTAGATATATTTAAATTCGTTGGAAGTGGGTGTTGAAAGTTGAATGCCTTCCTTTTACAATATCATTGTGCATAAAGCTATTAGGTTTGATTAACATTGAGGATGATCTAGGATTGGTGGATATTATGAGATTAGACATTGTGATATATTATTTTTTAATGGACTATTAGGGGATATTTGATTTTGATTATAACATGTGGAGTGGCATGTGGGCCATATTTATAAATGGTGAATTTAGTTCGATTGTGAATCTGTTGAAGCTAGGAGGCCCCAAATAGTGAATTGGGTTCAAGGGCAATATGTTGAGGTACTCTTTCCTAACATGATAAGTGGTTAACTAATTATCTTTACGGTAATGCATTGCTTAATAGAGTATGATTGATTGATAGAGTATGATTGATTACTATATGTTAACTAATTATCTTTACTGTAATTCATTGCTTAATAGAGTATGATTAATTGAATCTAGTAAACCTATATGATATAGATTGCTAATTGAAGATTTGAACATTTTTTTGTGAGTATTATATCTGTATTCCTTCCATGGTGCTACATCAATGGGTAGACTTGTAACGACCCACCTTCCTTACTACTCTCTAAGGTGACCGTTACTTAACTATTAACTCTACTTACTAGTGTTACTTATACTATTATTAGTAATACTCAACTTTGTCACGCCCCCAGAGAAGTTCCTACCGAAAAATTTCGGCAGCATCTCCTTTGTACCGGTGACTATATGGAGTATACATACACAAAAGAAATAACATCACCACGCAGTTTAATAAAACCAGATCATGCAAGTAATGAATAGCGGAAACATAATGAAATACAACTTCTAACTCCAAAATTTTCTAATCAACTTAAATAAATAATTAATGTAAACAAATTCTTAAACTAAATCCCAAGGCTTCTATAGTCCACACATCACACATCCATCCGCACCTCCTTGTCGCCTTCCTTTGCTATAGCTTTTCCTTTCCTTTATCTGCAGTAAGAGGAAATACAATCTATAAGCAAAATTGCTTAGTAAGCGCTATCTAACTCACAAAATCTCGATATGCATGTACATATATCTATAACATAAACTAACTGAATGCTTACTGAAAATTACTCATGCTCATCTAATAGTAAAGGAATCAAACAGGCTGAAATGCTAAACATGTAAAGCTGCTCATGCTCTTCTAATAGCAAATAACAATAAGCTAATCTAAATAACATGCTAGCATAAAAGAAAACTAAACTTGCTGATTTTAAAACAAAGTGAAACTTATTTCATTTGTTCTAAACTTATTCTTTTATTTCACTTGTTTAAAACTTATTCTTTTATTTCACTTGTTTAAAACTTTTACTTTAATACTTCAAAATAATAATCAACTTCTCTTGGGCCCAGGCGTAGTACCATCTTATGCGCGTTCTCTAATAGGTTGGGGTAGTGAGCCACCAATCCTAAAAGAGCAGACCTTGGTCTACCAGGGCCAAGACCTTGGAATTGGACACCTGGATTTGTTTAACGACAATCTCGGAAGTCGGGTACTAGCCTCTTCAAAGTAAAATATCTTAATTACTTCTTCTTTAAATGTCTTGGCATTTTAACAAGCATCTTGTGTGCCAAAATCCCTAAAGTCTTGACTTTGGGATCTACTTAAGGCCTTGCCCTTTTTCTTTATTTTCTTTATCTTTCTTATACTTGTTAATACCTCTATTAAAAGGATGTCTCATACAAAACTGCACTAAAATGCTTATTAACACTGCACTGAAATGCTTAACAGAACTGCATGGGAATACTTAATAAAACTGTATTGAAATGCTTATTAAAACAACACTAAAACTAAATCTGCATACAAGCTTAATCAATTCTACATACAAGCTTAATCAAATCTGTATACAAGCTTAATCAAATCTACCTACAAACTTAATCAAAATTCTGCACTATAAGCTTAATTAAAATCTGTAAATCTAATTAAGCTACTAGAGATCTAATTGGATCTTCCAATGCTAAACCATCAAAACTGCAATGCTATACAATTCAAAATCTGCATACAAGCCAAGTAAAAATTTGTATTCAAACTTAGCAAAATCTGCATATCTACTTAACCAAAATTCTGCACTATAAAGTCCTAACCAAACTGCACTATAATCTTTTTTTTTTTAAAAAAACAGCACTATAAGTTCCACCAAAAATCTGCACTACAAGTTCCACCAAAAATCTGCACTATAAATTCCACCAAAAATCTGCACTACAAGTTCCACAAAAAATCTGCACTATAAACTTAATTAAAATCTGCACTATAAGCTTACATAAAAATCTGCACTATAAGCTTAATTAAAATCTGCACTATAGGCTTAATTAAAATCTGCATTATAAATTCCACCAAAAATCTGCACTATAAATTTAATTAAAATATGTACTATAAGCTTAATTAAAATTTGCACTATAAGCTTACATAAAAATCTGCACTATAAGCTTAATTAAAATTTACACATAGGCTTAATTAAAATCTGCACTATAAATTCCACCAAAAATCTGCACTACAAGTTCCACAAAAAATCTGTACTATAAACTTAATTAAAATCTGCACTATAAGCTTAATTAAAATCTGCACTATAAGCTTACATAAAAATCTGCATTATAAGCTTAATTAAAATCTGCACTATAAGTTTAATTAAAAGTTTGCACTATAAGCTCACATAAAAATCCGAATTTCTAATTACAAGGGAAAAATAAATCTTGGATCTACTCTAAATTCCCAAGCAACCACAATCCTTTACAGCATATTCCAAAAACTAAAAGAAACACTAAATCAAAGCTCGAAACTACCCTTACCGCAGGTGAATAGCACTTACCTCTTCTTGAACCTACAACCGAGCGAAAGGAGGCTTCTAGGGTTTTTGGATAGCTCAAATTCCAGCGACTCCTTGCATCTCCGTGCTCTCCTCAACGAGGGAATCGTGAAGACGGGAAGAACTTCCCGAATTGAACCCTTGGCCGGCCACCGAGACGAAGCCCTAGCTTCGTTCTTCAATTTCCACCCGAGAAGAAACTGCCGCGGACGCGAGAGAGAAGAAGAGAGGGGAAAAGCTAGGTCACCGATAAATCCAACATCAACTTATCCCTTTTATAATCCAATATTCTGTTAACTATCTTAAATAAATTCTCTACCTTTTCTAAACAAATACGTCCGCTTGGATTCTTGGTCAGCCGGATTCGCTTAAGGTTTGGGTCGGGTCGGAGGTCGTGGATTCGAATCTCGGCCGAAACCCTTTTATTCCTGATTATTTTCTATTTCCTAACTACTGCTTAAATAAATTTTGTTCCTTCTTTGATTAGCAATGCCTGCTTGGGCACTTGGTCAGCCGGATTCGCTTAAGGTTTGGTTCGGGTCGGAGGTCGCGGGTTCAAATCTCGGCCGCAACCCTTTTATTCCAATTTATTTTCTGTTTATTAACTACCACTTAAATAATTTTCACTCCTCCTTTAATCAGCAACGCTCACTTGAACACTTGGCTAGCCGCGTTTTGCCAAAACCTCTAACCAGGTCAGAGGTCGCGGGTTCGATTCCTCATCCGAACTTTTTATTCCCATTTATTTTCTATTTCCTAACTACTGCTTAAATAAATTTTGTTCTTCTTTTAATCAGCAACGCCCACTTGGGCACTTGGTCAGCCGAATTCATTTAAGAGTTGGCTCGACCGGAGGTCTCCGGTTCGAATCTCGGCTTGGACATTTTTTTGTCGAAACTTCTTTCGTTTAGTAAAAATACCAAACGAACTCCAAAAATTACATAAAAATACTCTAAAAATATCTAGAATATTTCTAAAGCATTTCTAAATATTTTTGAATGCTATTAGGACTTGGAATGAGAAAATTTGGGTCGTTACAAGACTTATCACGCCTTAGGTAGTCCCTGCCAGAGAAAATTTTAGCAACATCTCCCCTATACAGGTGACAATATGAAATTTCCTACAATACCCTCAGGGCCACATATACCTCGGCCAATACGGTCGGAACAATAATAATATATAACAGTACAAATATAGCAAGCATCCACGCAGTTTGATAGTAACAACTAAACATAAGCAGAGATAAGGAAATCATCGCAAAAATCCTACTCAACTGCACTCATAAAACACAAATTCGATATCCTACTCAACTACACTCATAACACAAATCACCAGCATACATCCAAACGAAAATCCATCGATAATAAGGAAACGTACAAGATCCAAATACCAGAAGACACAAGTCTGAAACATAGTTCAACATAATAAGAAAATTGAAATGTGCGAACTCGTCGCGACGCGCAGTGGTGGGGGACTAGCGACTGGAACCTCCTGAACAACCTCAACCTGAAAATAGTAATAACAAGGTGTGAGTCCAACACTCAGCGGATGCCTAGTTGACATGCATAGTAAATAATAACCAGCAGTAATAAATATGCATACAGTCTCCTGGATATCATATAGAAAATGCAAAACTATAAAACAAAGGAGTATCTGTACTAACTAGGACCTAGGTATAGGAATATCAAGGTCGTCAGACCCAGAGTATCGTAAATCCTGTATGCATGTCAAACATTGCATCCATCCAATATGCAGCATATAAAGTGCAGCAAACACAAGCAATAAATGCATATCTTGTATGTATGTCAAACAATGCATCCACAAAAAATGCAACATATAAAGTGCATCAACCACAAGCAATAAATGCATCATGCATATGATGCCAATGACATGTCCTGGTCACCCCTGACGCCAGTCAACAATCTCACACACGATGGTGAGACCGAGTGGGTAGGGTTGTGACAACCGTGCACTCTGTCGTCACTGCTCCTGATGAGTGACCGAGTGGACGGGATGTTGTCGGAGTACACCTATGCTCCTACCCTAAATCATAAGTGGGGGAGCGCAATGCTCTCATCTCCCTGAGACAGTCCAGAGGGATCCCTGCCGCCTACCACGCTGCGTCACACTACCCATGAGCGGACCAACGGAGCCAAACAGAGCAGCCTGCTGCACACACCCTGCCTGAATAAAAAATCACTAACCCATGAGTGGTTGTGTGTGCAGACTCATGTAATTGGCGATGCGCTCAACAATAATGGAGTCGACTATCGCACAGCATGCAATCATGCGAGATGGTGTATGACACTAAGTATAGAAATATCCTGATCCTATCTACCTCCATACAAACATGTACCATATACGTGGATCAAATAATATGATCTAGGTACACAGGCCAGGTATGATATTTAACCAATCCGGTATATCATAAAGCATGCATATCACTACCTCCATAACATAAATAATAAACAGAGCATGAACGCTAAACAAGTAACGAACAAATCATGCTCAGAAACAAATAGTGACATGTCGATGCAGATATAAATATAATTATTGCTACTTACTAAAATCTACTAAACATATTAACAAGACATATCAAAATAGATAGGTCAAGGTACACGCCTCCAATGTAAATCGAGCTAATCAACCTCTATGTTGAAGTGTTCATCCCGAATCCGAATCCTGTAATAATATACATATAATTTAACTAATTCTAAATGTAACAAGTTAAACTAAATTCGTAATTTCATTAGGAACTTCCATTTGGATTGTCCTACACAATCCATCCAAATTAACTAATCCAAATTGGGTCCAACTTACTCATTTATCAATCTAATACAAACAAATCATCAATTAACTCATCTGTTAATTACCTTAACTCATAATAAATTTAATTCCCTATTAATCCCATAACAGAAATGGACTGAGGTACAATGATCGAGCAAATAGCTAACCTCAATATCTCAACCAGCAAACTGAAATCAGATCGATGCTACATCTACTACCAAGCATTTCTTACCCAAATCTGATGTCTCAGCTGCTGAACCAAGAAACACCCTGCATTTCACGATCCAGATCAAAATGGAACTCAAGAAATCATCACAGCCAACAACAACCAAATTCTAAAACAATTTGTGCACCTTACCTCTACCTCTAACTGCCTGTGAGTACCAAGGATTCGACGAGATGCTGCTGAAACCTTCTTGTGACTTCTATGGAAGCAGCCAAAACAAATCACCAAGGCAGATTTGCAAGCCACCAAGATGAAGTTTGGTGCAGCGAAAGAACAGCAAACCTTCCTGATGAAATCACCGCTGCTTTGTTTGGATCCGACAGCAAGAGGGGTTGGTCGCCCTAACCCTTTCGTCGATTACTCCCTTCCGGTGACGGCGATACCAAGCAGTGGTGGCGGCAGAGGAGATCGAAGGTAGCAGAGGGAGAGAAAGAAGTAACAGTCGGTGAAATAGATGGCAGCCCCTGTGGCTATGTCGTACTAGTACGGGATCGGCACCGACCTCATGGTGTCCCTCAGCGTCGCGTCGCCGAATGCTCGCCGGAGCCCCTGCCAAGGCCTTTGCTTATGCAGCCGCCCCGCACGCTCCTCCTCTAGCCGGATCGAAACGGTGACCGGGCATCAGCCGTCTGCGACTTTGCTGAGAGAAAGAGAAGAGGTGAAGGGCTCGGGTGGAAGCTAGGGTTTCAGGGCTTTCCTTTGGCCGGTAGTTATGAACGCGAGGGAGAGAAGAGGAAGAGGCATCGGGTTGAGGAAGGGGAGCAAGCGCCATCGGTGGAGAAGAGGAAGGGGAAAGGGAAGGTGATCGGGCACGGGTCGGCGACAGGAAGAAATAGAAAAGGAAAAAAAATAAAATAAAATAAAACCTTTCCTCGTTCAAGTGGGATAACTTGAACAGGCTTTCCTGCGGCCCAATATTTATCCCCGTAATCTACATCATACGGTCTTCGAAAAATTTTCAAAAAATTTCTAAAAATTTCAGAAAATTCCCTTATGATGATTCGCCCATTTTCGGTATTTTACAAGACTAGCCACCAGTCTAAAGATTGGAATTTTTTTTCCCAATTTTCAATAGTCTCGTCTTTTCTTTATTTTGTGGAACAATGGAACACTAGGATAGTTGGCATTTGAAAATCCAGAAGGATAATTGCAGTGGTTTTGTGCATTGTGCTGGAAACTCACATAATCTTTACAGTCGTAATGAGAAATGACCTGTTTGCATCGTCCGGACCTCTTTGTTGTTTGGACTAGTGTCTTTTAGTTTGTGGTGCTGTTCAAAAGATATAAGAAATTGTGATAGGAAAGTGCTTTGAGAGCATAGTTTGCTTGATTAGTTGTCATATAAAACAGTAAAAATCCTTTCAGATTTTGCTTCGGGATCTGGAGTTAGTGTTCCCTTGGAATGGCTAGAAGATACTGTGAGCTTGTTTGTGCGAGCAAAGGAAAAAGAAATGCCCCCATTCGTGATTCCACCCAAAGAAATACTTCATTTTTTTTTTCTCATTATGTTTCTTCATATAAGTTGATGGGTACTGAAAGGGAAGGTATTCCTAAGGACCGTTTGGAACTTGATTGTGCATCTCTTCCCATTAACTTCACAAAGATGCTTCCTTCTGTTAACTACAATAATAGCACAAATATATATCTGAGGAAGTAGTTGTTCAAGTTTGAAATCCACTATGGATGAAAGATAAACTGGGACAAATACTTTTCAGGAAACCGAGAAGAGCACAAGTCATGAATCGTTATCAAATGGGATGAGAAAAAAATGATGATTTGAAAAGAAAGAGCACTCTAGTGGAAGTCAGAATTTAAAACCTTCGTGAACCCAAATTTCCAGAAGTAGACACTAGTGTCAAAGAAGATCTAGAGTCTGAATGTGTCCGTGGAATTGATAATTGCAAGTGATCCCGTCCGGAGGCTGAGTCGGACGGAGGTCGGTCGAGGTGTCCCGATGGTTGACGGAAGGTCGTAGAAGATAATTCGGCTTCCACGGGTGGCTGACGCTGCTGCAGGACCCTGCGCACACTCAGACGATCTCCCCTTCTACGTTAGAGACCGAAACCCAGGGAAAAAGTCTCCGGATCAGGCCCTCCGACGCTCAAGTCAGGTCCTTTTTCCCCAGAAAAAACAGAGAGAAGCCGAAGGAAAGACAGTTGTGGAAAAGAGTGACCAGAGAGTGTGTGCGTGTACCTGCATACGAGGGATTTCTCCCCTTTTATGCGTCGTCCTTCCCTAGAACCTGCCATCCTGTCAGGAAACCTTAGACGCTGGGCTTTTCGTTTTGTCCCGGACACCTGTCGTACTCCCATTTGTCGTGAAAGTATCTTTCTGTTTAGGGACCTCCGCCTTCGCACATGAGTTTTGTCTTGTAGTGATGGACAGCTGGCAGGCTACTACTGGTTATGAGGGCATCTTTTCGTCTTAGGAACCTCCACCTTCGCCCGCGTCGTTGATATGTAATGATTCTCCTTGACGGACCGTTGAGGTTCTCCGCACCCGTGCTACACAGCTCCCCCGATCCACTGTGACCTGCCCCGGCCTGCACCCGTGGTTTGCATTTCCAGGCCTCCCACTCGCAGACCTGCAGCCCTAACTGTCTAGACACAGCTACGCTGACCTTCAACCTGCACCTAGCGCTTTGTACTTCCTGGCCCTCAACCGCAGGTCTGTAGCTCAGTCTGCTTCTGCTCAGCCCTGCCGCTTCCGACCCATCGGCGTATACTTCCAGTTCTTGGCCTCTGCTTAGCTCTGCCGATCCCGACTTGCATCTTGCGCTTTGTACTTCCTGGCCCTCAACCGCAGGTCTGTAGCTCGGTCTGCTTCTGCTCAGCCCTACCGCTGCCGACCCGTGACCTGTGTTCCGCCTGACGTCTTCCCTCGCCTCCCGACTGCTTTGCCCCCTTGATTGATCAGCCTGCCTGACTTCTGACTATCACACCTGCTCGTCTTTAACCGCCCCGCCAGCCTCGCCTTCCGACTGCTTTGCCCCCTTGATCGATCAGCCTGCCTGACTTCTGACTAGCGCACCTGCTCGTCTTTAACCGCCTCGTCAGCCTAACCATTGACTGCCACATCACCTTGACTATTGACCACCACGTCCTCCTGACTTTTGACCGCCACATAGCATTGACTTTTCCAACCCTTTCCTCATGGGCCCCTCCATTACCAACCGTATCACAAGCCTCCCTCACAAGTCTAGTCGAAGGAGGACGACAGTCTGACTGACTAGACCTTCGTATCTCTCTATGACACTAGCCTATCTCTGAGACCTCAGCATATCTTTGTGCTCCTGCCTCAGCACATCTCTATGACCTCAGCATATCTCTGCGCGCTACTGCTTCCCGCGTCATGCACCAACCTTTGTGTCGCGTCGCCTGAGCTTTCACATCAACCTTCGTGTCGTGTCGCCTGGGATACCATGCCTCCTTTATTGCGTCGCCAGCCGCTTGGGGCGCCGCGCCCACGCAGTTGCCTTGACTTAGCTGCTACTCCTCTTTATAAGGAACCTTGAGGTCGCTTCTCCATGTTATCCCTTCTTCTTTACGTTGTCTTACCCGCGTTCCGCCAACCGCTTCCCCACACGATGCATTCCTCTCCCTCTTCTCAGGAAGTTGACCAACAACCCTCCCGAACGCTGGTGAACGAACTCACCACGCTACTTGTCTCGAGAGAGCGCGAGCTACATCGCGTGTCTCAGGATCGAGATCGCCAGGTAGCCGCTCTGCGTTCCATGGAAGACCAGTATCGCCTTGCCAAGTACTGCGTGGATGTGGAGAAGACGAGGAAGGAGCAGTGCCAGGCTAGCCTGCATCGTCAACTCGGTCTCCAGGAACAAATGCGTCGAGAGCATGAACGGGAGCTATCCCTCCTTCGCTCAGGCCTTGAGGATAAGCAACGCACCATCACTCAGCAGCAAGCGGTCATCAGATCTTTACGCATGGAGCTGGCTCGAGCTGTGAACGCCCCTGAATCTCCCGACAGGTCTTCACGCGGAAGCGTTCACTCCCCAGGGCCAATTCCTTCCCCGAGTCAAAGCTGGCCTGGGGAATAGTTGTCTCAGTGGCTCCTTTGCCATACGGCGTTCCTGCTTGTGGCCTTGGCTGTATCGCCTTCTTATTGGATTGTGCTGCAATGCTTGTACATCCGTCCCCTTTTGGCCCAGTTTCTCCTGCTCAATTTTCATCTAGCAAGTAATTTTAGAAACTGTTTCATAGGTAAAAGTTAAGAATTGCTTCATGATTCTTTTTCACGTGTGAATTTGAGATAACAAAACCGTCATGGAGCTTAAGACTTAAAATTGTAATGATTATGCAGAACCTGATTATGTAATTAATACTGCCATCCTAGGAGTAGGGTAGATGACACTCCGCATCCTTTGCCCTGCGTATTTGCTGCATATTTGCAATTTGTATAACATAAAACCAGACGTAGCTGACCTGATTATAGAAAATGCTCCGCTCCAAGTGAAACACATTCCTCAGAAAAGTAGTCAGGTATAGGCACCGAGCTCGCTTATGATTTTCGCGGAGGAGTTGCTTTTTGATCCCCGCATGGGGGGTCGGCTTATGACTCGCATTGGGGCGAGAGTTTGGGGCTTCCGACCTAAAAGGTCGTTGGGCGTGAGCACAGGGCTCACTTTTAATTCTCACATGGGAGCCGACCTAAAAGGTCGTTGGGCGTGAGAGCAGAGCTCACTTATAACTCGCACTGGGGCGAGAGTCTGGGGCTACCGACCTAAAAGGTCGTTGGGCGTGAGCGCAGGGCTCACTTTTAATTCTCGCATGGGAGCCGACCTAAAAGGTCGTTGGGCGTGAGAGCAGAGCTCACTTATAACTCGCACTGGGACGAGAGTCTGGGGCTACCGACCTAAAAGGTCATTGGGCGTGAGCGCAGGGCTCACTTTTAATTCTCGCATGGGAGCCGACCTAAAAGGTCGTTGGGCGTGAGAGCGGAGCTCACTTATAACTCGCACTGGGGCGAGAGTCTGGGGCTACCGACCTAAAAGGTCGTTGGGCGTGAGCGCAGGGCTCACTTTTAATTCTCGCATGGGAGCCGACCTGAAAGGTCGTTGGGCGTGAGAGCAGAGCTCACTTATAACTCGCACTGAGGCGAGAGTCTGGGGCTACCGACCTAAAAGGTCGTTGGGCGTGAGCACAGGGCTCACTTTTAATTCTCGCATGGGAGCCGACCTAAAAGGTCGTTGGGCGTGAGAGCAGAGCTCACTTATAACTCGCACTGGGGCGAGAGTCTGGACACTCCGGTCCGAGACCGGTGGCGATGGCGCTGATCCGAGACCAGTGATGATACTCCGGTCCGAGACCGGTGGCGTTGGCGCTGATCCGAGACCAGTGATGATACTCCGGTCCGAGACCGGTGGCGATGGCGGTGATCCGAGACCAGTGATGATACTCTGGTCCAAGACCGGTGGCGATGGCACTGGTCCGAGACCAGTAATAATACTCCGGTCCGAGACCGGTGGCGATGGCGCTGGTCCGAGACCAGTAATAACCCCCAAACGGCAAAGGCCTATATGCATCACTCTCTTTCGCCTCCATCCGTGCCGGCCACGCCGGCCTCATTGCTTTAGTTAATCTGGTTGCTATTGCTAGCTTTGGGCGTACTCATTTGTGTTGCGCTTCTTCCTGCAATTGCATTACGCATAGCATAGAATTAAGAATGGAAGAGGGAGCGAAAAAACCCTTACTCAACCCCTGGGCCACAGTGCCCTTGCATCTTATAGTGACCCCGCAGTCCTCGTGACGCGCCCGGTTAGCTGCTCAGATCGGGGCTATCCACGCAGAGCTACTCGCTCAGCTAATCCGCACGAGGAACACCCCTGCAGACCTGCTTGCTACTTTTCTGGTCTGACAGTCGCTTCCGCTGCCCCGTCTTACCTACGGCCCTTTTAAATTGCTTAGCTTCTGCAGCTTCATGAAACTTCCCGCCTAACTTCGAGCCTTTCACGAAGAATGCTTCTTTCTTTGAGGCCACGCCCCATCATGATTACCTTGCCTTGTCGACATTTAATGTGTTCCTTCTCGTGATGACACCTGTCTGGCGCCTTTACTGCGCACGCCTCCTGACGCCAGCAGCTGACCCCCTCTTGCACCCTTCGGCGCTTATTTCTTATCCGACGGTGTTGAGGCGCGTTGCCCCAAAAGGATATGCGGCTCAACTTTCGATGTTTCCTAGGAATGAATAGGCTTTATAAACCCTAAAGGTAGTCCGCCTTCTTTACCCCGACGCTTCACCATCCTCCTCCTCCCTTCGTTCGCGGCCGTTTCTAGCAGTGCAGCTCCTCGTCTTCCTCCTTACGCCTGACCTGTGACCCTTCTTGTCCTCATCCCCCTTACCTGCTTGCTCCTCACAGCCATGGATGGTAAGGACCCCCTCTGGTATTCGCATTACATTTCTGATTTAGACCACCACGACCTGTTTGCACTGCAATCCAACCTGGGGGTAGGCCTGGCATATGAGTTTCGCCTTCCTTCGACAGACGAACATCCTTCTTCTCCCCCCGAAGGGTTTATCACCGTTTTTAAGGATCAGGTCTTAGGTGGTCTTCGCTTCCTGCTACATCCTTTTCTCTCCGAGTTGAGTCAGTATTGCAGGATTGGTATCTCTCAGTTTGCCCCCAATGTATTCCGCGCAGTCTGCGGAACCATCATCTTGTGTCGCATTTATCGAATCCCCTTGACTGCTAGACTGTTCCATCACTTCTATTCCTTCCGGCGAGCTGAGGCGGGGGTATTCAACATCCAGGCCAAGCCGGGCCTTAAGTTCTTTAATGACCTTCCTTCTTCCAACAAAGGCTGGAGGTCTCGCTTTTTCTTCCTTAAGCCCCCTGCCCCCTTAGCTGGACCTTCCCAATGGCATTCTTTCCTCACTTCGGACTTCCCTTCGCATGTCCACGAACCTGCCTGCTCCGCGGCTGCGGACAAGCTAAGAGGTGTTGTTGTTCGCCTGTCCGTGCTGATGCTGGAAGGCATTCTGCACGTTTTTGGTCTTAGTCCTGTCTCCACAGAAATTGGAGCTCCTTTTGGTAAGTTGTTATCTTCTTGTATACCGCTCTTCGCTAACTGAGGTGCTTTTTCTCCTTATTTTTGCAGTGGCTACCATCCTCCGTTCCTTTGCTAGTAAAGAGACGCCCGCGGTGGCCGTTCTGCAAGCTCTGAACGAGGAGCTGACGCAAGGTCTACCTTCTAATCCAGCCGTCGCTTCCGGTTCGCCGCTTTCAGAACCCCGAACTTCTGATGCGGAGGACGTCCCGCTGCTTATTGAGCCACCAGCTCTCTGTCTTGCAGACTCAGCCCTACCCCGCATCGCTGATCAACCTGCGGCCGAGCCATCGTCCGCAGAGCTGGTGTCTTCTCTCCCGCCAACTATGAAGCTGCGCCTTACGCGCAAGGGCAAGAGAACAGCCCCAGCCGTCGCAAATTCGCCTCCACCTTCTCGCCGCCAGCGTGTAGTGAGCTTTTCTTCCCCCACCCGATCCTCAGATACGAGCTCGGTCCAAGAGGCAAGCTTGGTCCAGGAGAAGACCTCTGATCCGGAGGTGGCAGGCCCACCGTTGGACCTAACTGCTTCTGCGCCGATCCAGAGTATGTTCTCTGCCCCGCCTTTGTCCTCTGGCGACCAACCCCTGGGCCTACCGATGCCCTCCGTGTCTCCTCTTCGCGCGCCTCCGAGCCCGGCCATGCCAACCCCGAACCTGCCCTCGACAGACCCAGCCTTCGAAGCGTTATGGAGGCTTCCCTCGGAGACTGATCCGGCCCATACGCCTGCTGCTGATTCGTCGCCTATCTTCGGTAGGGTCGACTTCTTTGGGGACCTGGCCATCGCCTAGCAATCAGCCAGCCAGCAGTTCTGGGAGAGCGGTTCTCCTTTGGGGGAGTTTGATCAAATTGCTCGTTCTCTGGTGGCGGTAAGCTTTTCCTCTTATTTTTCTTGGTGTCCATGTGTCTTCGTAACCCCTTTTCTCTTCTTCTGGCTATTTACAGACCTGCTCCGCGAGTTTGTGCGCCATGCAACGTGCGGCCGAGCTTCAGCGAGAGAAAGTGGTGCTCAAGGCTCGTCTTCAGGAATTGGAGCACCCTGCGGCTTCCTCCGATCCTCCCGAGCCTTCTCTGGGAAGCTTGGATGCCTATTTGCGTGCCATCGGGGAGTCGGCGGCCTCTGCTCGGACCATTTCCCATGCTGCCTTCGATAAACTTCTACAGCTGGAGGCGGCTTTGAAGACAAGTGAGTCTTCCCTGGCTTCTGAGGCGGATCGCCGTCAAGCGGCAGTCTCTGAGCTGAAAGCCAAAGAGACAGAGCTGCTCTCCCAATCAGAGGAGTTGACGCTTCTACGGCAAGGTCAAGAGCTCTTGCAGATGAGGCTGGCCGACGCCCAGGCCCAGGCTAGTGCTGCCGCTGCCCGAGAAACAACCATGCAGACGCAGTGGGAAGCGTGCCAAGCCACTCTCCAGTCCTTGCAAGCAGATCTCTTGAAGGTCCAGGGAACGGTGTCTCAGGGTCAGAGCGATTTGTCCTTGGCCCACGCCGAAGCTGAAGAGAATCGGAACGGTTTGGAGGTGTACCGGGCTGGCGAGCCAGAACGGCTGAGGGCGTACAGACTGGCCTACGTCCGCTCCTCCTTTTTCCTCCATAAGCTGGGGCGGTGGATGGTCTTGTTGCTCTGTCATGGAGCCGCTGGTGGGGTTAGACAAGCCTTTGAGCAGGGCTTCCTTCGCTTGGCACCTCCCGCCACGTTCTTGGACACAGCTCGCCTGACCAGGGAATTGCCGCAAGACACCTTCCCCTCTTTTGAAGCGGATGAGGGACTTTTCCTCTTGGAGGCTCCTCCACCTGCGGCCGATCCAGCTCTTGGGGATATCTCCGCCCAGGCCCCTTGCGTAGCTGCCTCTGACACGCCGGCTGACCCCGCATCTCCCGACACAACACCAGCAGACCCCGTGCTCCTTTCTTCGGCTTCCGCTGACTCAGTGCTCTCTCCCCCGGACGTAGCATGATGAGTGATGTACTGCCATATTCTCCTTCTATGTGTTGACGCCGAACCTTTTGTGATTGTAATTATGGCTATGGTCGTTCTGCGCTCCGGCAAATTATCTCGCTTCCCCTTTATACATCCTTAACTTGTTTCTTTCTTTAGTAGGTCGCCTTTGGTCTTGTTGGATCTCCGCTAATTTGTTTGCCCTTGCTCGTTTTGCTTGCTTTGTTCAGCCAAGTAGCTCTTCCTCCGGTAGTTGTCTTTGTACCTAGTCCGGCCCGAGCCAACTCGTGCCTCGCATGTCCCTGAAGCCTGCTGACCTGCATTACTTGTCTCTCTACTGGCTCTTCCGTACACTTTTGTCTTGGTTGGAGCGACTCCTTTAGGAGGTGCTTCGTATTTCGAGCCCTCGCCTTTCCCATAATGCCCTCTGGTTATATTTCTGAGGCTCATCACAGAGCACTCCCCACCTGCCTCCGCTGTTGCATCCACCGTCCGTTGCGGTTTTACGAAAATATCCTTCCTCCACCATACCTATAAGTATCTTCTTCCTCTCTCCCTTTTGTTATGATCCGCCATCGCCACGAAGTACTCAAACATCGCCGTCGCCGACTGCTCGTTTCTGAGACTGCGCCACGCTTCTTCTTTTTTCTCCAAATTTCCCCCTTTTCGTCTGTTCCTTTTGCCGCCTGAGATAATCCTCCTGGCAATGTCTTCTCCTTCTTGGGCTTCCTTGCTAGCGGAGCGTTTCCCAGACGCTTCAACTTTCGCTGAATTAGATTGGGATGACCTACGGTACACTTACGAAATCCCTACTAGCTTTCGCCCCATCATTCCTACTGGTGTGAACTTGTACTTCGATCCCCCGCCGGGTTCTTGTACTTTTTTTACTGAGCAATTCATATCTGGCCTTCGTCTACCCCCGCATCCTTTTTTGTCCGGAGTGTGCCGCTACTTTAAGATTCCCTTAGGTCAGCTAACCCCCCATTCCATAAAGATCTTATGTGGCTTTGTAGTACTCTGCGAAGTTTGTGAGGTTTCTTGGTCAGCCCCCCTTTTTCATTGCTTCTTCACTCTTGTTCGGCGCACCGAGGGTCTCTTTGATTTCCAAGCCTGCAGCCAAACCGCCTTCTTTTCTCCTCTTCCTCCTCCCAGTGCTAACTAGAAGAAAAAGTTCTTTTTTCTCCGGTTTCCGGAGGAAACTGACTGGCCCATGCACTGGCAACCTGAACTGCCTCTGACTCCAATGCTGGACGAATTCCACATGGACCTCCCCTATGCCACGGCTGCTGATCGATTGGAGGAGTGGCGCTTGAATCTGACAAGACTACTATCTGAAGATCTACTTTCTTTCTTCAGGCTAAGTCGCTGTACCTCCGACACACCGCGCTCCTTGGGTAAGCTCGTGTTGAGTGCCTCCTTTTTTATCACTTCCCCTGTGAGAATGACCTCTCGTGTCGGCGCCTACAGCTGAGGTCCTGCATCGTACGTCAGAGGTTCTGCCTCTGCCCCTCGATGACCTGGAGATAATGCGGCGCGGTCGGGCAATCTTGGACAGGAGGCTACTTCCTCATCTCGGATCCGCTTCCTTTGGGGCAGCTACTCAACCTGCTCCCGGCCCCGCCTCACACGCCGCCTCTCCTTCCCCTGCCGCCTTGAGCCGAGGTCGGGGTCGAGGCCAAGCAACTCGTCCGGCCAGAAGCGCCTTCCGAGGAGCCTCGCGGGCATCCAAACGCGGTCGCGCAGCTCTTCATCGCGCGGGTCCGAGCTCATCCGGCCGAGGCGACACAGACAGGGGTGCGGCAGCCTCTTCGCAGGGTCAGCCTCGCTCTAGTGATTCTGACTCTGATAACCAGCCCCTGCTTCACAGGCGGCGCCGAAGACCAAGTCTGTCTTCATTAATACTTGGCTCTGTTTTTTCATATGATCGCACTGCTCTTTGCTATCGTCCCGACTGGCTCTGACATTACTTCCCTCTTTACTTCTGTTTCCCTTATCTGGCAACCTCTCCTAACCCCTACAGGGGGCGATCAGCTGCGTTTCACTCCGTACCTATTGCTGCAGAGGAAGACAGCCCCGGCGATCATCGAGACCCGATGCCCACAGAGCCCGTTCCCGAACAACCTCCTGCTCCTCCTGGTGCTGATGCCGGCCCTTCTCAACCTTCCTCCTCCGCCCGCCATCGTTACAGGACTACCATCCCCTCTGAAGCTGCTCTAGCCCGGCGGCCGGACGCCCCGACGAGTCTTTTGATGATGAAAGGCTGCCTCGGCAGTTTGTGGGCGGAGAGTATGGATCAAATGGGTGCCTCGCCTCCATTAGCCCAGATGGATAGGTTTTCGAAGTCCTGGGCGAAAGTAAGTACTATTCACCTCATACTGGGTAGTGGTTGGCCTTAACTGAGGGTTATACCTTTCCTCCAGACTCATGCAGAATCCCTAGTGCTGAACCAATCTTTCCACACCCTTCATCATGAAAGCAAGGAACTGCGGGAGAGGGTCTCCGAGTTAGAGTTGCAGCTGAACGATCCTGTTCAAGCCAGCCATGCTCTGCGAGCCGAAATCCAAGCCTTAACTAATCAGACCGACCGGCAGAGGCGATCCCTGACGCAGATCAAAAATGAGCTCCGAGCCGTGAGAGAGGAGAGAGCTACATCTGAGGCGGGGTATCAGCAACAACTGACCTATCAGGCTCAGGAACTACAGTCCAAGGATACTCTTCTGCAGGAGAGGGGCGAGAGATTGGAGGTACAGGCAGCCCAACTGGAGACTCAGGCAGCTGAACTGAGGGCTCTGAAGGCAGAACTATCCCAGTCTCGAGCGGCTCTATCGGGGGTGTCCACCGCCCTAACCGTCTATCAAGAAGGAGAGGAGGATCGTTGCCTACGAAGTCGAATGTCCTACCTGACCTCCCCCGAATTTTTGTCCCAGGCTGGGGCACGCTTTGCTACGACCGTCCCATATACGGCTGCTGGAGTTATCAGGCAACTGCATGCACAGGGCTTCTTGGGCTCTATCCCCCCGGCAGACTTCTTGAATCACGACCAAATCATTCAAGTCTTTCCAGATGAGATTTTTGCTCCTTTCAAGTGATCTGTACTAGCCACTTAAACTGGGAAATTGTTACATATACACATGTCTTTTCGAATTTTCACTTAACTGTCTTACTGTCTCCACGCCCTCCGTCGGATCCGACCTACGTCCACAGAGCCAGCCTCCTCAAACTCGATAGGGCTGTAAGTAGTTAGCACTCCAAGGTCGATCCAGCTTCCTTCCTTGGGCGTCCTGCAAATAATATGCCCCTGATGCCAGCTTCTTGATGACTTTATATGGTCCGTCCCATCGTGGTGCTAGCTTCGTCACTTCCCCCAAGGGCTTCACCTGCTTCCAGACTAGGTCTCCTTCTCCGAAGAAACGAGGGATCACCCTTCTATTATAGTTTTGCTTCATTCTCTGTCTGTAGGCCTCCAACCGGGCCGCTGTTTGCTCACGAATTTCGCTGATGAAATCTAGCTCAGCCAGCCGTCGCTCTGCGTTCCCCTCATCATACATCATTCTTCTCGCAGACGGTATCCCGACCTCCAAAGGTACCACTGCTTCATTGCCATACACTAAATGGAAAGGTGTCAGACCGGTACTTTCCCGGGGTGTTGTACGATAGGCCCATAAAATGCTCGGCAGCTCGTCCACCCAACTGCCTCCCATGTGATCCAGCTTGACTTTGAGCCCCCGCACTATTTCTCGGTTGACTACCTCTGTCTGACCATTGCTTTGCGGATGCGCCACCGAGGTGAAGGCCTGAGTTATGCCGAACCCCTTGCACCAATTTTGTATCTTGCGCCCTTGAAATTGCCTACCATTGTCTGACACTAGTTTGTGAGGCAAGCCGAATCTGCAAAAGATGTTCTTCCATAAGAACTGGATCACCGCATCTTCGGTGATTTTAGCCAGAGCTTCCGCTTCCACCCACTTGGAGAAGTAGTCCACTGCTACCAGCAAGAAACGCCTTTGCCCCGTCGCCATTGGGAAAGGACCCACTATATCCATACCCCACTGGTCAAATGGGCAGGACACTATAGAAGTTCTCAGCAGCTCTGTAGGTCGGTGCGTCAGATTCTGGTACCTTTGGCATGACAGACAAGTATTCACCAGCTTCTGGGCGTCCTTCTGCAAGGTAGGCCAGAAATATCCAGCCAATAGTACTTTCCGAGCCAGCGTTCTTCCACCCGCGTGATTACCGCAGCACCCCAAGTGTATCTCCCGTAAGGCCTGATCCGCTTCTTCCATATTCAAGCACTTGAGCAGAGGTCTAGAGAAAGACCTTTTGTAAAGTTGATCTCCGATCATGATATAAGAATGGGTCTGTCTCTTGAGCATACGTGCCTCTTCTAGGTGGGCGGGTACAATCCCTTGCTGGAGGAAACTCATTATGGGCGCCCTCCAATCAATTACTCCTCCCTAATTATTTTGCAGGTCGATCTGAGCTATAAGGAAGGTCTGCGCTATAGATCTATCAAGCACCCAAGTAGTCAGGGAGCTGGCCATTTTAGTTAGTTCATCTGCCCTTTCATTTTTAGCCCTTGGAATCTTGGTGTCTGTGACCTCTTTAAAATCTTTCCTCATCTTCTCATAGGCTTCCTTGTAAACTTGCATCTTTTCGTTGTTTGCTTCGAAGTGTCCGGTCACCTGCTGAGTTACTAGCTGCAAATCCGAATGTATTATGACTTTGCTCGCCCCCACATGCCGAGCTGCTTGCAGACCTGCCAACAGGGCTTCATACTCGGCCTCATTGTTAGTGGCTCTAAAATTTAGCCGTACAGCCAGCTGCATAATATCTCCCTGCGGAGATATCAGAAGCGCGCCTACACCACTTCCCCGATGGGTGGCTGATCCATCCACATAAATCTTCCAGACCTCCTCCGAGTCTGCTTGATAAACTTCTGTCAAGAAATCCGCCAGAGCTTGTGGTTTGATCGCGGTTCGGGGCTGATACTGTATATCATATTCCCCTAGCTCGGTCACCCATTTGATAAGCCGACCCGCTACCTCCACTTTGGTGAGGGCTCGGCCCATAGTACTGTTTGTCAGGACGGTGATGGGATGCGCCAGAAAATACAGTCGGAGGCGCCGAGCCATTAGTACAAGTCCGTAAACCAACTTTTCTAGGGCTGTATACCGAGACTCAGCCCCCTTCAATAGATGACTGAAAAAATACACTGGCCGTTGTACATTGTCCTGCTCTTTAACCAGCACAGCCCCCACGGCCTCAGGGGTGGCTGACAAGTACACCCACAGAGGCTCTCCCACAACAGGCTTAAACAACGACGGCAAGGATTCCAGGTACTGCTTTAGCTCCTCCAAGGCCTGCGTGCACTCCTCCGTCTACTGAAACTTGGCAGCCTTTCTAAGCACTTTGAAGAAGGGCGCAGCTCGATCTGCAGATCTGGAGATAAATCGGGATAGTGCTGTTATCCGGCCGACCAGCTTCTATGTTTCCTTCAGATTCTGTGGGGCCTGCATGTCACGAAGTGCTTGAACCTTCTCAGGATTGGATTCTATCCCTCGCTCAGTCACCAAGTAGCCCAGAAACTTCCCTCCTCTGGCCCCGAACAAACATTTCAGGGGATTCAGCTTTACCCCATATTGCCTCAGAGTCCCACAGGTTTCTTCTACATCTTTTATCAGACTGGACGCCAGGGGGGACTTGATCAGGATGTCATCAACATAGACTTCTACGTTCCGCCCGATCTGCCTCCGAAAAACCTTATCCATCATCCTTTGGTAGGTAGCTCCGGCGTTCCTGAGTCCAAACGGCATGACAGTATAACAGAAAGTACCATCAGCTGTTATGAAACTAACCTTCTCCTGATCCTCCTTAGCCAGAGGTATCTGGTGGTATCCCTGATAAGCGTCCATCATGCATATCCTCTCACAGCCGGCAGTTGAATCCACCACCTGATCAATCCACGGGAGTGGGTAACAATCTTTGGGAGTGGCTTTGTTGAGGTCGCGAAAGTCTATGCACACCCTCCACTTGTTGTTGGGCTTCTTCACCAGTACGACGTTGGAAAGCCAGGATGGGAATTGCACCTCTCGAACATGTCCTGCCTTCCTGAGCTGATCCACTTCAGCCCGGATAATCTTATTTTGGTCGGTGGAGAAGTTTCTCTTCTTCTGCTTGACTGGCTTGGCCTCGGGTATAGTATGCAGCTTATGCTCAGCTACTTCTGGTTTGACCCCAGGCAGTTCTTCCGGGGACCATGCAAAGACGTCTCTGTTGCGGATCAGGCATTGTATCAGCTCCGCCTTCAGCCTCGGCGGCAGGTCACTAGCAATGCGAGTGATGCTCTCAGCTCTGTCAGGATACAACTGAATATCTTCGCAGGAGACAGGCTCTTCAGCAATAGGCAGAGGCTCCTCCTGGATGGCATGTACACCGCCATCCTGAGTCCGCCGGCTCTTGCGCGCCTCCACCCGGACCATATCGATGTAGCAACTTCGAGATACCTTCTGCTCTCCCTTAACCTCCCCGACTTGCTCGCCGACCGGAAACTTGATCTTCTGGTGAAAAGTGGAGACGGCAGCCCGGAACTCATGCAGAGCTGGTCTTCCCAGGATGACATTGTAGGAGGAAGGCGAATCCACCACAATGAAGGTGCTCCTCCGGGTACGCACCAATGGCTCAGTGCCCATGGAGATGGCCAGCTTGATCTGACCCATGGGTTTGACTTCGTTACCTGTGAACCCATACAAGGAAGTGGCTACGGGTTGAAGCTCAGCGGCGTCGATCTGCATCTCTTCGAACGCAGCTCTGAATAAAATGTTGACCGAGCTCCCGGTATCCACAAAGACCCGAGCCACCCGGCTATTAGCAATAACGGCCTTGATTATGAGGGCATCGTCATGAGGCAGTTCCAGACCCTCCAGGTCTTGAGGCCCAAAGCTAATAACAGGGCCGGAGGCCTGCTCGTTTCTGCATCCCACGGCTCCCACGTACAGCCGCCGAACGTGTGACTTACGGGCTCTGCCTGAGTCTCCGTCAGTGGGTCCTCCTGAGATCATACCGATCTCTCGCACGGCAGCGTTGCCCCGGTTCTCCAGTTCTCCGACATCTCCTCGATCTTCTCCGAGGCCAGCCTGGTTAGATGGGCCGGCCAGGTCAGGTCGGGTCTGCCGAGCGCGCCCAGCTGCAACCCGTTCTTCGTCCATCCTCTATACTTGGGGCGCCAACGTTGGGGGAGGCAAGCCCTGCTCTGCAGCTCGCCTAGAGTCACGAGCGAATTGGAAGCAGTTACTGAGATCGTGCGTCCTGGACCGATGATATGTGCAATATGGCGCTCCCCTTGGTCCAGGCCAAGGCGCCTGTACGGCGGCAACTCGCGGGGCTGGCCTAATTCCCTGGGCGGGCTGAGGAGCAGGCCTGGGTTGACCTCGCTGGAAGGGCTGAGCCGGTTGCGGTGCTCTCCTTTCAGGTCGGTTGCCTGGGGCCATCGTCTTTTCGGCTTTCCTCCTAGCGGCCTGCGCTTCTTCCACCTTGATGTAGCACGAAGCTTTCTCCACCATATCGTCGAAGCTTTGGGCGGGGTTTTTGATGAGGTCCCTGAAGAATTCCCCCTCTCGCAATCCATGGGAGAAGGCGCTCATCAATATTTCTGAGGTGGCGGAGGGGACATCATTGGCCACCTGACTGAACCGGTTGATGTAGTTCCGCAAGGGCTCGGTCGAATCCTGCTTGAGAGCAAAAAGACAGTGGTCGGTTTTTTGATACTTACGACTACTGGCGAAGCAGCGTAGGAAGGCCGTTTTGAAATCCATGAAGCGATTGATGGACTCTGGGGGCAATCCATCAAACCACTTTTGTGCCGACCCGGACAGGGTGTGTAGGAACACTCGGCATTTGACAGCGTTGCTGTATTGTGACAAGATAGCCGCGTTCTTAAACTTCCTCAGGTGCTCTTCCGGGTCTTTGCTCCCATCGTATTCTCCGATGTTCGGGGCTCGATACCCTTTAGGCAGGCTTTCCCTAAGGATATGAGCCGAGAAGGGTACCTTGTCATCCGGATCTTCAGGTAGATCTCCAGCAGGGATTATAGCTTTTCCCTTCCCTGAATCTCGAGGTGGGTGTAAAGAGCTTTCCGCCACCGATGCCGGCGGTTCCTCCTTCTTCGGACTGTGCGCACGAGGTTCGGCTCGATGATAGTTGCGGCGAGGCTCCCGGAATGAAGTACGAGGGAGTTCTTCCTGCTGCTTCCTCTTTGAGCCCCTGTCGGAGGCAGGAGCTGGTTCCTTAGACGCTTCGGGCGCCAAGCGAGGTCGCGAAACTGTTCCTTGCTTTTCAGAGGCGGCTTGCCTTCTAACTTCCTTGAAGAGCTCGTACTCCCCCGCGGTCATGGTTACGTTGATCCTCCTGCTAGAGCTACGGCCCGAGTCCTCCATCTTCACGCTCCGGATCAGGCTGTTGTGTTTCCCACAGATGGCGCCAAATTTGATCCCGTCCGGAGGCTGAGTCGGACGGAGGTCGGTCGAGGTGTCCCGATGGTTGACGGAAGGTCGTAGAAGATGATTCGGCTTCCACGGGTGGCTGACGCTGCTGCAGGACCCTACGCACACTCAGACGATCTCCCCTTCTACGTTAGAGACCGAAACCCAGGGAAAAAGTCCCCGGATCAGGCCCACCGACGCTCAAGTCAGGTCCTTTTTCCCCAGAAAAAACATAGAGAAGCCGAAGGAAAGACAGTTGTGGAAAAGAGTGACCAGAGAGTGTGTGCATGTACCTGCATACGAGGGATTTCTCCCCTTTTATGCGTCGTCCTTCCCTAGAACCTGCCATCCTGTCAGGAAACCTTAGACGCTGGGCTTTTCGTTTTGTCCCGGACACCTGTCGTACTCCCATTTGTCGTGAAAGCATCTTTCTGTTTAGGGACCTCCGCCTTCGCACATGAGTTTTGTCTTGTAGTGATGGACAGCTGGCAGGCTACTACTGGTTATGAGGGCATCTTTTCGTCTTAGGAACCTCCACCTTCTCCCGCGTCCTTGATATGTAATGATTCTCCTTGACGGACCGTTGAGGTTCTCCGCACCCGTGCTACACAGCTCCCCCGATCCACTGTGACCTGCCCCGGCCTGCACCCGTGGTTTGCATTTCCGGCCCTCCCACGCTTTGTACTTCCTGGCCCTCAACCGCAGGTCTGTAGCTCGGTCTGCTTCTGCTCAGCCCTGCCGCTTCCGACCCGTCGGCCTATACTTCCAGTTCTTGGCCTCTGCTTAGCTCTGCCGATCCCGACTTGCATCTTGCGCTTTGTACTTCCTGGCCCTCAATCGCAGGTCTGTAGCTCGGTCTGCTTCTGCTCAGCCCTACCGCTGCCGACCCATGACCTGTGTTCCGCCTGATGTCTTTCCTCGCCTTCTGACTGCTTTGCCCCCTTGATTGATCAGCCTGCCTGACTTCTGACTATTGCACCTGCTCGTCTTTAACCGCCCCGTCAGCCTCGCCTTCCGACTGCTTTGCCCCCTTGATCGATCAGCCTGCCTGACTTCTGACTAGCGCATCTGCTCGTCTTTAACCGCCTCGTCAGCCTAACCATTGACTGCCACATCACCTTGACTATTGACCACCACGTCCTCCTGACTTTTGACCGCCACATAGCCTTGACTTTTCCAACCCTTTCCTCATGGGCCCCTCCATTACCAACCGTATCAGCAAGGATGGCTTCCTTTTTAGAGTGACCTTTTTCTCCTGCTATATATGAGTGTCCTGATCTAGAATTTTACAACTTTAAAAATTTGCATGGTTGGACATCTGCCCATGCCTAGTTGAGGAGAGAAGGTGACACAAAGAAGGAATGCCAATGACATGTGGGATTTAGGAGGTAGTTGTGAAGATCATTTATGTTTAGTAGATTTTATTCATTTTTGGTTAGGTAGTAGTGTATGAGTAGCGGAAGCAGAGTGAGTTTATAATCCATAGAGTCATCCCTTACGGTTGAAGATTTGTTCATGATATTTTGGATGGAATGGTATATAAGTATGTTACTTAGCTGTTATCCTTTAATGTGGATCCCTAAGTTTGAGCAATAAATTTGGGGATCAAATTTTTATTAGTGGGGAGAATATAAGATACGACAAATTAAATAATAAATGTTATGGAGAAATAACCTTATTGGATTTTTGTGTAAATTTTTAGAATTTTTTGAAATTTAAACGGAGTCTGTATGACACGTTTAAGGGGATGAATTAGTTGGGCTAGGGAAAGCTTGTTTAGATATCCCAATTAAACTGGTAATTATTAGATTAATTAACCTAAGTTGGAATTATAAAAACCTAGGTTTTATTTCCCATTCCTTATTTTTCTTTTCTTCTCTGTAACTCCACTGACTCTATTTCCCTCTTACGATCTCGATTCGTCGCCGATCGTTGGGCATTGACGCCGACCACCATGATGAGCCAGCCGATCATCGCCGGTACAGTCCTCCTTAGCCAACGATGCTCTTGCGACCCCGAAGCCGTAGCGTTGCCTACCTTCTTCCACGCGATGCTGACCATCAGGCTCTCTTCCGATCTTGCCAATGCTAGTGTCGCTTCACTCAATCGCCTCGCCACCACCTTCTCATTTTTGTCCGCGGATGTCAAGCACTCACTAGAACCAACACCTGAGCTCCTTCTTCGGTAGTGCCCTAGCTCCTGATTCTGCCGCATCATCAACCGACTACCGCCAGCACCCATGGACACTCGTTCGGACTCAAAACTTGGAGAGGAGGGTGACAATCGGAGCATTGCCTTCCCTGTAGATTCGAGGAGGAGAGAGCACAAATTCCACGCAGCGACCTCTAGGATCTACATCGATATATCAACAGCGGATCCGAGTGGGGGACTCCTTTCTCTACGCTGCTGCATCGAGAGCCCTTCACCAGGGACAGCGATTTCATCTTCTCCGGTAATGAGTTCTTCCAGCTATGAATTATTGGCTGAGCCACCAACTCCGGACCTTGATAGAGGATGAGCAGCTTGACGTGGGGGTTCTTTTAGCACGAGTTATATAAAGATTGGTTCTTGAGTTTGATACCTTATTGCTTGTCTTTACATTGTGATCTATTGGATATCTATGTAGTCTGTCTCATTTGTTATTCATGATTGGGTTGGCTATATATATATATATATATATATATATATATATATATATATATATATATATATATATATATATATATATATATATATAGGCTTTTATTTGTGTATTTATATTATAATATGGTTATATAAGTAGGCTCTTGTCTATAGGTTATTGATATCATATGTAGTATAGCTGTATACTTGTGTAAGGGTATATATATGTTAGTGAGATTATACTTACCTATACTTAATAGAAATCACTTCCTAGGGGTAGCATATGCCACTAGGCTATTTTCTTCGGATTACCATCTAGGACTACTTGTTCTTGATCCCATTGTTTATTATATGTATGATGATATCATGGAGTCCGAGGGAATATTATGACTAGATGGCTAGGATCCCCTTGGATTGAGATTGTTACTATTGTACTTATTGTTGTGGTACCTAAACACATGTTATTAGACTTTTTATTTAATGCATGTCTATGCATTTAAACTGCCTATTAGACTAGATAGTGATCTTGAGCCATCGCAGGTAAACCATAGTGAATAGTTGAATATTCTACTAGACCCTTACTTGCTATGTAGGCTCAAACCTACACATTTGTAAGATTATATCATAATGTAGGATATTGAGTATCCAATTAGACCCTTGGTTATTATTTAGGCTCATGTATATCTGTTGTTGATTTTGGACCGTAGGGTAGCTTGAAGAGCATTATCCTCGGATGGATTGTTACTACTTTTTGTCTTTATAGCTGGATATCTATATATACCCTGTTTTCCCATGGGAACATCCGTGGTAGAGTGTTATCCCATAGACAGTGGACACTTATATATCCTGTCTGCCCAAGGGACCATCCGTGATAGAGCATTCTCCCACAGACAGTGACTATTTACATACCTTGATTGTCCATGGGACCATCCATGGTAGTGTATTTTTTCGCAGTCAGTAGCAGAGGTACTAGATAGCTACCTCATCCTGTCCGCCCATGGGACTATCCGTGGTATAGCGTTCTCCCCCAGACAGTGACTATGTACATACCTTGATTGTTCATGAGACCATTCGTAGTAGCATATTGTTGAGACAGTCAGGACTTGTTATTTGCTGGTTATGCAAATGTTTGTGCAGGGTTTGGACGTACTGTAGGTACCCTTGATTTAATGGATATACCTGATTGAGCAAGTTAGTGGAGGTTATATTATGAGATATATTTTTGCTTAGCAGATGATTATGGGTACTCTTACTGTTATGGTAAGTATTTCTCCTGAGATTACTTCCTTTGATCTCCTTACATGCATATAGTATCATGCATTATCGTCTTATACCCGCTGAGTATTTTGTACTTATTACCCTTGATTTTCCTTTATTTCCAGGTTAGCAGGTAGGGAATGTATCGTGACACTCGAAGGTCCTGGCTGCAAGTCTCACATCACACCCGAGATCGTGTTTTCCACGTAGTTTCTATTGTTACTTTCGTTCGAGTTTTTAGACTTGGTTATGCAATAATCAACTTGATTAGGGTTGTAAATGAACCAATCGTTCGTAAACAAGCTTAGTGTTCGGCTTGGTAAGAGCTTGTTTATGTTCATTCAATATACATAAGGTTAATTAAACAAACAGGCTTGAACAGCTTGTTAAGCTAAATAAACAAGCTTGAACACATATGTATTCAGCTCGTTAACGTTCGTGAACAACGTTCATAAACAATATTCGTGAACAATGTTCATGAACAATGTTCATATTTATTAATAAAACTTTTTTCAATATGCTAAATAAACAATAAAATAAAATAAAATAAAAAAATAAATTTAAATTATCAAACTCAATAATCAATCAAACAACTAAAAGTTTCAAACAATCAAACAAGCTTGAATTGAGAGCTTGATAACATCTAAACGAACCAAGCTCGAACCAAGCTCAAGCTAAGCTTGAATTGAGAGCTTGATAACATTTAAACGAATCATGTTCAAGCCAAGCTTCAAACAAGCTCAAGCTTATAAAAAATAAACCAAGCCAAGCTTGAACACTCATTTCAAAAGTTTGGTTCATTTTAAGCTCAACTCGGCTCAACTTGGTTACCTTATCAAACAAGCTTAAACACCCCAAAGTTTAGCTCGGCTTGGCTTGTTTACAGCTCTAAACTTGATAGTGGTTTCCATTTTATGATGTGTTTATATTTGGTTATGTACTTGTTGTGTCAAAACGGGTCGGCTCGCAGTCAAATGTATGATTTTTATGTTTTCTTATATTTTATGCTATGTACAGCCGTGTTGGCTGTTTATTATACAACTGTGGCTATGTTCCTTTTTCATCTAGCCATGTAGGCTGTTGTTGGCTCGTGAGTAGTCTTTGTATACAGGTTGTATTTGTCACTGCTACAATGGAGATGTTGTTCATTTGTCGGGTAGGGACTCCTCTAGGGCATGACAGTAAGTGAAGCTAAGTCACTGGAGGAGAGTGACTAACTGAGGATGTGTCTCGGTTGAGGGAGCAATAGGTGTCGGCCCAATTTAGGTCTATTTCGGAAACCTAAATTGAGACCATGACTAGATCCTAGTCTACAGGACAGGGTCTAAGTCATAAATTCATCATAACTATTATTGTACTAACCTTATTTTACAAGTTAAATATTTTTTTTGGACTAACACTTTTTGTAGGACAAAAGGAGTAAAAATTACCTCGAGTGAACAGTATCTGAGGGGCCTTCCATGGGACAGAAGGCGCCTTAGTACTGTTCATGAAAGACGTCTTCGGTGTTATAGAAGGTGGCTTTCAATGGATAAAATCAGACTTTATCAACAATAAAAAGTGAGCTATTCGGGATCAAATTTTACACATTAGAGGCACCTTCAGCCCTATGGAAGGCCAACTCTTCTACGAGCTTCTACGCATCTATTTAAAGTTTTGACTGCTCTGGCTTCTTGTTGTTGCTCTGCTACAATGTTGCTGCATCTGACTACTGCTGAGGAATAGGCCAATACATGCCATAAGCCGATCATCTTTGAAAATATTGGGTAATAAAGTTAAATATTGTACTTATCTTCTGCTAAAAGAAAAGTGTAGCGTGTTACACTTGTTCTGATTATTTTTGTTTCAGAAGAGGTATTTAGTGAATTATTCATCGATAGGTCCGCGGGACCTGGGTCTTGGAGTAGGAATCACCGAAGGCTCCGAATTAAGTAAAATCGACCGAGTCATGGTTTCATGTTTTCTGTTTGCGTGTTTAAATCTTTTGTCGCATATACTTTGATTTTAAAACTGAAAAATGAAAGTTTTTTTAAAAAAAAATCACATGATTCACCCCCCCCCCCTTTCTCATGTGTGTCTTGATCCAATAGTATGTACATATTTACATTCCCCCTCCCCTACATATAGGCATGTCAATGTCTCAATGAAAATTAACTGCTAAAATGGAAGAGGAAGCTTAGGCAAATGAGGCAAAGTACCTAAATGCTTGTGGTAGGGATAAAGATAATCAATTTGTTCTCTTGTTTTAACCATCGAGAGTCTATGTTCTTCTTATTAGTGCAGTTGGCACTAATAATTGAACTTTGGTTTTAATAAATGACAAATTGTTAAAGTTAGATTCTGTGTTATCTAATACTTTTACTGAGTATATAGGAATTGACGAGTCTACGGGATTTGACATCAAACTGAAGTCCAGTTAGGTTTAAGGACTTAATAACTGGTAGGAAGTCCAGATAGGCCATGGTGTGACCTGATATCTGGTAGGAAGTCTAGCTGGGTCTATGAGACCTGACAATTGGCTGAAGTCTAGTTGGGTCTGCAGACTTGACTACTAGCAGGAAGATCTGGTGGGTCAAGAGGCAAGTCAAGGGACTAAAAATGGTAAGCGAAGATAAACAACTAGAGGAGAGATCTAGTGAGGATGCAGTCTCAATTGAGGGAACAATAGGCATTTGTCCAACCTAAGGTTTTAGCAAAACTCAAAGTCAGGACTGGATAGTCTGAAGAATGTCAAATATATTACTACTCTTCTTTCTATGTTATTGCTTATTGTGATAACCTTGTGATGCAGGAAATCAAAAAGCTGGAAAAAGGCTAGGTACCCAAACACAGTCCAATCACCTAGAGGTCAGGCCGTCCAGAGTTGGTCCAAGCGCCCGGTAAGCAACTGAACCAAGCAGGTAACCAGCTGAGGTGGCAGACTCTGATAAGTTGGCGCATGTCAAGGTTCAGGCGCCCGAAAATCAGTTAGGGCACCCAAAAATGGATAAATTTTCAAAGATAGAGTTTCGTCGAGGTACAGCCATGACAGCGCTCTAGGCGCTCGAGAGTGGTCCACACGCTTGGAGGTGGATAAGTCGGCGAAGACCCAGGATCGGATAGGCCTCATTAGAGCCACACAGGGGTGGTATGGGCACTTAGAAAAGGCCTATAAAAAGGACTTCGACCAGAAGCTTCAGAACATCATTCGCTTCGACTTTTATACTTATGCGCTACTCCGAAAAGACTTACAACACCGAAAGGTTGTTCCAATAACCAACGATCAAGCTTCTACTCCTTTTTATTGTCAACATATTTTTATTTACATGAATTGTGCTTAAAATTATGTAATCTTTCAAGCTTGTAGTGATTTCCCAAAGAAAGTACTCAACGAGTGTAGGCCTTGGAGTAGGAGTCATCGAAGGCTCCAAACCAAGTAAAACAAACTTATATTAGTGCTTGATTCTTTCTTTCTTTTTACCGTTGTGCACTCGATTTAAAAAGAAAAGAAACATTTTTAAAATCATGTGATTCACCCCCTCTCATGTGCATATGATACAATAAGCTAAGTGGTATTAGTGCCTTGTTCACTCTGAATTGGTGAAACCACCAATCAAGCAGAGGGTTTTACGCCTTTTTTCTATTTTTATATTTTTATTTTTGGTAAAATCATCTCTTCTAACAAATTTATCATTATTTTTATTTTATTATTTTTTAAAAAAATTAGTGTAACACCATTCAAGCTATTTTTTATTTTATTCATTTTTCTCCCACACTACTTACTTTGAGACCTAGTCTTAGATTTTTTTAAAAAATTGTACTGTGTAAGAAAATGATGGACAAAGAGATGTTGGGACAAAGTATCCATGAACCTCCTCTATACGAAATGGACTACTTCACAACATGGAAGCATCAAATGAAAAACTTAATAATGATGGATGACTTCGACTGCAGTAAAGCATTGAAGAGATCTACCAAAAATTCAGAATCAAATAAAAAGGTAATCAAGTTAATTTTAAATTCATTTCCTGATGAAATTGTTCACAACATAGGAGAATACTAAGATTCCTACGAGTTCTGGACCAAATTAACCAAGCTTCATAAGGAGTTGTTGAAACTAGAGGAACAAGTCAAAAGTGAATCCATACTCGAATCTAAATCAATAGAAAAGCCTACTAAATTTAGGGTTGCGATTCCAGTAAGTCAAGTTATAGTTTATAAAAACACCCCTAGAATGCATGATCACTTAGATAATGTCGGTCCCGATGTGACCAGCAAGAGGAGGGTGAATTGCCTGAAATTAAAAAGGTACCCTTCTAAAAGCTTTCTACTTATGTTAATACAAACACTTTAATAAATGAAACTAAAATGCATAAGAAATAAGTATAAGACAAAAAGGATTTACTTGGTTTGCAATCAGGGAGGTTACTAATCTAAGGAAAGTGAAGCTCAACTAGTCGACTCCTTCGACACAAGTTGGAGGCAGAGAAGCTTGTACAGAACATTGAAAGCATAAAATAGAAATGAAAAACTCAAATATAGAAAGTGTTGTTGTCAATGAAGAAGACTAGATCTCTATTTATAGTCCACTGGTCAAAACTAGCCGTTTGCTAACATGGCAACTCCGGGCGCCTCTAGCGTGGCAAATTTTATCTCCACACAATGGCTTTGCAACGACTTGAAGATGAAAATTTTCATGTTTGGGTACCTAGACCATGTCCGGGCACATGGACCGTTGCTAATGTGGACCTAAAGAGTGATCCACTGTGAAGAGGCGCGATGAGGTGAAACGAGGTGCCTGTTAGGCACCCTAGTGGTCCGAGCGCCCGGACGGTCTGGGCGCCCAGATCAGTTAGCCCCGAGCTGACCATCCGACACCTTCTCCAGTCGTTGGCTCCTTCTCTGGTCATTTGAGTGATCCTCCAGTTTTCTAGAGTTGAGTTCACCCAAATCCAACTCTGACTTTTTCCTCAAACAATCTTCCGCTCCGGTTTCTAGTCCCTCAGAAGCACCATGCATGTTCTTCTCATTCCAATAGTGTACTCTTCTACAGCTTCTCATCCCTTAGATGCACTAAGCCCGTCAACTCGATTCCCGTGTCATCCTTCTCATCCGCCGCGTCTTTCGCTCAACTTTTTGTGATCCTAAGCTCCTGCACCCAAATACACAGGACTTAACTTGACAAATTAAAATATAAAGTAAATAAATATACAAATTAAAATATTTAAAAATTTGTTACCCGCCCTTAAACTTAATCTTTTCTCTCCCCTTTTGATCACATTAAAAATAGAGGTGAACATCGAAAAAATTCTAAGGGTTATCTAAATCGTGACTAAGACTTAAAAATTTATGGAATTTATTTTTAGAAAATCTAAATTTTTATGATTTTAAAAACCAGCTTTTAGAAAAATAAATTTAAAAAGTGTTTTTATTTTATTTTTGAAAATTTTTGAAAATATTTGTCACTATTAAACACAATAATATGATAAAATATTCATGAATAAACAAAATTAATATAAACAATAATTAATTATTTTGCACAGAGAGATATATTTTCTTAAAAAATATTTAAAAATAGATTTTGAGATTGAAAAATTTTCTAAGTATATAAAATAGAAAACATATATGTAGAAAAAATAGATTTTCAAAGATTGGCTTTTTGAGAATTTTTAATATTAAAAATTAATATTTTGGCAAAAAATTGTAGAAAATTCATTAATAGTCATACAATTTTAAAATTTTTCCTACTGATAAGTAATAAAATATTTTTTTATGAAAAAATTAAGGTGTAATTAATTTTGAACAAAAATGATATGAAATAATTTATTTGAAAAAGTCGGACAATTTTAAGAAAGCAAAGAAAATATTAAAGAAATTTTTTTAAAAAAAATATGCATAAAGATTTAACCTAAGTATAATTTTAAAACCCAATATAGGTTACTACCTACTGGATTAAACAAAAGTTTTCTTGGAATATATTTCTTGTCACTTTTCTAATTGACTCTTATGGAATCTATAATACTAATTTAGCCCTTGATAATTTCTTAAATTTGAACATGCAGAATTTTTCAAATTTTATATTTGTTCTTTCAATTTTGCATTTCCATTTTTAACTTTATAAAATTCTTCTAGTGGACATGCTTTAGCTAAAATTATTTTCAAATTTATATTTCCATTTTCAAATTTATATTCTAGTTTTAAGCTTACATAAACATTTGGACATTAATTTTATACCATAATATAATTGATCAGGTGGTAGAAGGCATACCTCACTTACTAGATCTGATCTAAAATTGGATTCTTCTTCTTCACAGCTGCTTTCTTTAAATGTAGCTCCCCCTTCATCGATGCTAGCTTCCAAGTTACTTGGTTCTTCGTGACAAGCTCAGTGCTAGTCTAGCATAGGCTTCTATCTCGGATTTGGATAATGAACTTTCATCCAAGTGGCCTTGAGAATTTTGCGCTTGTTTCACCTTAGCCCATTATCTTTCTCCTTCTTGAACTCTAGGCAGTCATCCTTCATGTGTCATTCTTTCTAACAATTGTAGTATTGAATCTTTCATTTGCTCCTTCTTGAATCCTTCATGTGTCATCCTTCTAACAATTTTCTTGGTCTACATTTCTTTAAACTTGTTAGGTTTATTTTTTTAATTTTTTTAAAAATTTTCTTACCATATATGCTTCTTGGTCTGCATCAAGGTCTAAGTTTGACTCAGGTTCATCTTTCTTGTTGGCTCTAAGTGCCAGGTTCTAGCTTGACTCCTTTTTTGTACCTGCACATCTAGATTCATGTAATTCTAATGTTGAAAATGTTGGAACCCCAAGGTTATTTTGGTGTGATCAACAAGTCTAAGTGTGCGGGAGATTAGAAGCACATGGAGTCGAGCAGAAGACGCAGCTAGTGTGAAGGACGACACGCGGTGCGCCCGAGGGATGAGGCACCGTGGAAAAGTACACCGGCGGACAAGAAGGAAGCGTGTGGTGGTTCTGAGGGACGAGAAGCCGGAGCGGAAGACTGCTCGAAGAGCAAGAGACGTAGCTAGCGAGAAGGTCGGCACGGGTGCGACCGAGGCACGAAGACTGCGGATGAGTACGCTGGCGGACGAGAAGGAAGCACATGATGATTTCGAGGGACGAGAAGCTGGAGCGGAAGCCTGCTCGAGAAGACCGGAAGTTGGGTTCGGGTGAGCTCTACTCCGGATGACAGAGATCACCCAAGCGAGCAGAAGACTCGGACTGAGGCAAATGGAGTCGGAGCAGAAGACCAGGGCTGAAAAAGTCAACGGGGTTGACTTTCCCAGTCGGGGCGCCCGGAACTGTCTGAGGCGCCTGGACCAGTCCGGGGCACCCGGAACCCTTCCGGGCGCCCGGACCGAAAGTTTATCCAGATCTTGTAAACCCAAGATTTGTGCGTTGGGGATAAAGTTTTATCCCCCCAGGACGCCTGGAACACTTCGGGGCGCCCCGACCAATACAACCTTGGTCCAGAAGCTTCACAACAACTCAAGAATTATAATTCCAACACTTATGTGCTTCTTTTAGAGTTTAGCTTCTTTCTTTTTACGCTTTCATCATTGTAAGAGGCTTCTCCACCTGAAAGAGATACTAGTGTGACATCTTCCTTGGATTAACAACCTCCCCGGTTGTAACCAAGTAAATCTCTGTATGCCTCTTCTTTTCTGTTTTAGTTTACTGCTGTTATATTTTGCAAGTGTTAATTTAAGAAAAGTCAAAAAGGGTTTCTTGTTATTATTTTTGCAGGCTATTCAACCTCCCTTCTAGCCGGCTGTCACGATCCAACAAGTGGTATCAGGGCCAAGGCACTTCAGGAGGACTAACCGCTGAACGAAGCAACGAAATAATGGTCGGACCGAGTATCTACCCGCCGAAGTTCGAACGGGAATTCGCTAGCTGGAAAAAGTGAATGCAGGTATTTTTTAAAACCGATTTTGATTTAATGTTAATTATGGAATTCGGTTTTACAGCACCGGAAGGTAAGGAGAAATACTACTAGACGAAAAGGAGCAGGCCGACTACGTGGCAAATGACAAAGCAAAGTACCATCTACTAATCGTTCTTCCGCCACAAGAAGTCAACCGGTTCGGCAACTATAACTCCGTGAAGGAACTTTGGGAGAAGTTCCTTGAGTTGCACGAAGGAACATCCGAAGCTAAGCTCGCAAAATGAGATTTACTCCGCAACCAGCTCACCAGCCTGCGACTTGGGGAAGACGAGACAGTTGCGCATCTGCACTCAAGAATAAAGGAAATCATCACCGGACTC
This sequence comes from Zingiber officinale, assembly GCF_018446385.1. Taxonomy (NCBI): domain Eukaryota; kingdom Viridiplantae; phylum Streptophyta; class Magnoliopsida; order Zingiberales; family Zingiberaceae; genus Zingiber; species Zingiber officinale. The sequence continues at coordinate 59,441,655 of NC_055987.1, read as the reverse complement.
TCGAATCTCGGAGAAAATGTAAGTAACCGAGATTCGTTAAGGTACGCCCTCAATTCATTTCCTAGAAATATAAAATGGGCATCACTAGTAGATGCCTTTTATATTTTGAAAGATTTAGAAAAAATTACATTAGAAGAATTCTTTTCCACATTTGAAGTGCATAAATCAAGATGTGCATGTACGAAGGAGCCCAAGCACAACATCACCCTCAAAGTATCGAGAGACGAACCTGAGTCAGAGTCTTCTCTCGACGACGAGGAAATGGTAATGATGGTAAGACGATTCAAGAATCTTTGTAAGTCTAGAAAAACTAACCATCCGTAGGGTAGAAAGAAAAAGACCATCCGCTGCTACCACTATGACGAAGAAGGGCACGTCAAGGACAACTGCCTCAAGCTAAAGAACAAGGACAAAGATAAAGGTAAGAAACCTGTCCAAAGGCGCAAGGTCCTAAAGGCGACGTGGGACGATACGTCATCCAAATCGGAAGTCGAAGCCTTCTCCGGACTTGCACTTATGGCAAGTCATCAAGACGACGACTGTGAGTCAAGCTCTTCCGAAATGAGCATCGAGAGCATCGATGAAGGGGGAGCCACGTCGGAAGAAAGCAGCAGTTCAGGGGGAGACACAGACAACGAGATCGACAAGGTAAGACAGGTACGATCTCTTCCTCCCGATAAACTCTTTAAGTTTGTTGAATTGTTAACAAAAGACTGTTGTAAGTTAGAAAAGGAAATTAAAAATTTAAAAGTAATTCTAGCTAAGTCTTGCCCATTAGAAGAGTTAGACAAATTAAAATTAGAAAATAATAATTTAAAAATACAAATAGATAGTCTAAAAAATCATGCATGTTCAAATAAAACATATTTTAGAAAAAATAACAATTTAAATTGGTATTTTCGATATCATAAGGGGTAGATTAGAAATATTGCAAAGAAATATGTCCCTAAGAAATTCCTAGTTAATCCAGTAGGCCGGAACCTATATTGAGTTCCTAAGTCTTGCTTAACCTAAATTTTAACCGGATTTAGCGCTTTGAGCGAGAAAATTAAACAGTGAGTTTCTTTATGAGACTTTGTCTAAGGAAGTGGTTGTTGCTCCAATAACCAAGAAGGCCTAGTGCCTCGCTACAACCTGGAAGCCAAAATATTGAAATAAAATATTTAATTAACTTTCTGATAAAACATTAAGGTGGAAATTTAATAATGCTTTAAAAGGTCTTTTAAACATTTTTTTAAAAAAAATTCGTAAAAACTTTTACTTAGAAAAATAAGTTAAAAAGTTCTTCTGAAATTAGAAATTTCTACTTAAATTTTTAGAAAAACTTTCAAAAATATTTTTGCAAAATTTCCTAAGTCAAAATTTTTTTACTTAAAGTTGTACTTAGAAAATTTTCTTACTTAAAGTTTTAGTTAGAAATCTTTCTACTTAGAACATTTTTTTCTCTCATTGAAAATTATTGTAAAATTTTTCAAAGTTACAAATTTTTCCCTTAGAGTTTTTTCTTTAAACCCCATTTTTTTAAATGATCAAAGGGGGAGAAGTAAAAGTATAAGTCTATGGGAAGGTAGACCAAAATTTAAATTTTCTATCTTTTTGCACTTTATTGAAAAATTAGTTAGTTTGTTTTTTTATGTATATTTACCCTAGATTAACTTGGGTTGCTCACATCAAAAATGGGGAGTTTATTGGAACCCCAAGGTTGTTTTGGTGTGATCAACAAGTTAAGTTAGGTCCTGTCGGTTTTTAACCTTGTGTCTAAGTGTGCAGGAGCTTAGGAGCACAGGGAGTCGAGCAGAAGACATAGCTAGCGTGAAGGACGGCACGCGGTGCGTTCGAAGGATGAGGCACTGCGGAAGAGTACGTCGACGGACGAGATGGAAGCGTGTGGTGGTTCCGAGGGATGAGAAGCTGGAGCGGAAGACTGCTCGAGGAGCAAGAGACGCAGCTAGCGAGAAGGTCGGCACGGGGTGCGACTGAGGGATGAAGATTGCGGATGAGTACGCTGGCGGACGAGAAGGAAGCACACGACGATTCCGAGGGACGAGAAGCTGGAGCGGAAGCCTGCTCAAGAAGACCAGAAGTTAGGTTCAGGTGAGCTCTATTCCAGATGGAAGAGATCACCCAAGCAAATGGAAGACTAGGACTGAGGCGAACGGAGCCAGAGCAGAAGACCCGGGCTGAAAAAGTCAACGAAGTTGACTTTCCCAGCCGGGGCGCCCGAAACTGTCCGAGGCGCCCGGAACCCTTCCGGGCACCCAGACTGAAAGTTTATCTAGATCTCAGTCAAACCAAGATCTGTGCGTTGGAGATAAAGTTGTATCCCCCCAAGGTGCCTGGAACACTTCGGGGCGCCCCGACCAATGCTATAAATACAGTCTTGGTCCAGAAGCTTCACAACAACTCAAGAACTATAATTCCAACACTTGTGTGCTTCTTTTAGAGTTTTGCTTCTTTCTTTTTGCGCTTTCATCGTTGTAAGAGGCTTCTCCACCTGAAGGAGATACTAGTGCGACATCTTCATTGGATTAACAACCTCCCCGGTTGTAACCAAGTAAATCTCTGTGTGCCTCTTCTTTTCTGTTTTAATTTACTATTGTTATATTTTGCAAGTGTTAGTTTAAGAAAATTTGAGAAGGGTTTCTTGTTATTATTTTTACAGGCTATTCAACCCCCCTTCTAGTCGGCCGCCACGATCCAACAAAAAAAAGTTCTTCTAAGGTACTTACCTCCAAGACCTTATAGATGTAGTAGGCATGAATGATCGAAGTCCACTTTGGAATCTAAAAAAGGCGTTGAGCGTGTAGTGGACCGAGTCCTGATTGGTTATTGTTTCACCTAGATTGATCAATCCCATGATCATCTCCTTGATCTTCGTGTGTAGCTAAGCCACCATCTCACCTTTTCCTAAGCGGAGGTTTGTTAGCTTACTCTTAAGAATATCCCATCGTGCAAGCTTTGCTTCAGATGCGCCTTTATGGAGCTCCAAAAATTTCTTCCAGAGTTCTTTAGTTGAGGTATAGCTTCTGATATGGTTGACTTTTTGAGACGGTAATATACTTAGTATGTGGTATTCTCTGCTGTTGGCTGCGAAGTCATTTTGCTTCTTCTTCGTCCAAAGGTATTCTTCTTTCTTTTCTCCTTATTGATCCTTGGGAACTACAAAATCATACTTTATTATAAAAAGAATCTTGAAATATGTTGTTAGAAATACCTTCATTCAACTTGGTCTGGCCATCAATTTCTTTGCTTTGGTTGGCGGTTAGTCCTTCTGAAATATCCTTGCTCTAATATCAATTATTAGTCTCAGTACAGCTGGTAAGAGGAGGGGGGTGAATTGTCTGAAATTAAAAACGTACACTTCTCAAAGCTTTCGACTTACGTTAATACAAATACTTTAATAAATAAAACTAAGATACATAAGAAATAAGTATGGAGCAAAAAGGATTTACTTGGTTAGCAACCAGAGAAGCACAACTAGTCGACTCCTTCGACACAAGTCAAAGGCAGAGATGTAACAACCACCCTTCTTACTACTACTCTCTAAGGGTGACCGTTACCTAACTACTACTCTACTCACTAGTGTCACTTATGCTATTATTAGCGACACTTAGATTTATCACAACCCTGGAGGAATTCCTACCAAAAAATTTTGACAAAATCTCCCCTGTACCGGTGACCAAATCAACAATACAAACACTATATACACAGCCACAGGCGGCTGGAACATATTTTTCCACACCCACGCAGTAATAATAACACAGTAAGTAAAAGAAAACTATTCTAGCAATAGTAAACAAATATCTAACTCCAACAATATGACATATCAAGCTACAAATACGGAATAAACTCAATTACAATCCCAACTTCATAATAGTATTTAAACTAAAAGAACTCTAAATAGGAAAGTCTTGATAATTCCTTAACAAACTCTTGATCTCCCCATAGTCCAGCCATCCCACACCTTCACCACCACCACCTTGTCGCCTTCCTTTCATACTTTAGCTTTTCCTTTATCTGCAGTAGGAGGAAGAAGAAATATATAAGCGAAACGCTTAGTAAGTACTAAACTATCTCACAAAAACTCGAAGTGCATAAAAATGCAAACGATACTGAAACTGAAATGTTAAAAGAAAAGCTACATGTACTCATCTAATAGCAAAGTACTCAAATAAACTGCATACTCATGATATACCAGAATAAAGCTGAATACTGGAAATAAAACTAAACATGCTCACTAAACTGATAAGAAAAGTAATGAAACTCATGCTATATGCATAGAATTAAAGGAACTAAACTTCTGTTAATTCTAAACATAGGTGGTACTTGTTTCATTTACTTATGGCTTTATACTTGAAATTAATCTTTTAATTTCTTTTACTTTTACTTTTACTTTTCTTTCTTCTTCTTTTACTTTTTCTTTCTTCTTCTTTTTCTTTGGGCCCAGACTTAGTACCATCTTATGCGCGCTCTCTAATAGAGACTGAGGTAGCGAGCCTCCAGTCCTATGAGGATAAAGACCTCGGTCTTACTAGGGCCAAGACCTCGGAATTGGTCACCTGGATTTGTTTAACGACAACCTCGGAAGTCGGGTACTAGCCTCTTACTTTAATTTACTTGTTATCTTTTCTAACTAGACCTTGGTCTTTTTCTTACTTGTAGTTACCCATAATCCTCAAAAGGTTTAATAGGGCACATAATCATTCCACTAAAATACATGACTATTCATCTTATTAAAATAGCAAAAACAACTAACTATATGCTTTAGATTAAAGAGCTATTAAAAGCCAAGGAACACATACATGCATATATATTAAAGGAACTTAAATCTGCATATTAACTAACTGTATGCTTTGGAGGTTGAGTTAAACATGTGTATCAAAGGAACAAAACGTTAGCAGTAAACTACAGCAAAAACCTTTTCTTTCATAAGCACTAAACTGCCCCCTTTTTAGCACAACATCAATATTAATAAAGGTAGCCAATTCCACAATTTATAGCACTAACTAAAGCATTAAACAAATTATGGAGCATGTAAGAAAGAGTTAAACTAGCATGTGCAATTGGGAGGAACAAAACTGAACAGAAATCAAATCTGCATTTGCTTAAGGAAACTAAACTAAAAACATAAACGAATCTGCACTTGCTTAAAGAAAAGGCAACTAACTCAAATCTAGCATTACAAATAGCATGTGAAATCTCTAATTTCCCTAGCAATTAAAAGAAAGACTCCTAATAAACTCTTAACAAATTCTTAACAAGGATCCATTTAAATCCTCTAACAAGGTCCCAAGCTTCTATGATTCCAAACATATTTCTTTAAGCTCTAAACCTGCTACAACAGAAATACATAGCAACTAGCTAAATCCTTTAATCATGCTATAACAGGATTACATAGAAGCTAACTAATCTCTTTAATCATGCTTCATCAGGAAATACTAAACGGTAATGAAAGGTACTCAAACTAAATTCTGCATTTGCTAAGAACATGCTTATTCATATCCAGCAAATAGCACAAATAAAACTAAGGGGGCGTTTGGTTCTTTCCTAGAAATAGGAATCGGAATGGGAATCATTATATTGTGGAATGGGAATGGGTATGAGCATGAATATCAGGGGGCGTTTGGTTTAGGGTAATAGGAGTGGGGAATGGGAATGGGAATCATTGATTCCCATTGTTAATGTTTGGATTATAGGAATAGGAATGCAAATAAGGGAATGAATCCTTGAAATTGGGTAATAACTCATTCCCATGTACCTCCCCTTCAATGAGTCATTACCCTATTTTCATCAATCAAAATATTCCCTTATTCCAAAAATACCCTTGACTTAAAACTAAAATTTTCTCCATTAATATCAAATATCAAAATATATTTATTTATTTTTTCTTTCATATCACTTATCTCTCATTATATTTTCTCTCTCATCATAGTTTCTCTCTCATCATTTTATCACACACTTTCTCTCTCCTTAATCTCTCCTATCACACTCTCTTTCATCTTTTTTTCTCATTATGCTTTCTCTCTCATCATATTTTCCCTCTCCTCAATCTCTTCCATTGCACCCTCTTCCTTCTTTTTTTCCTCATCACACTTTCTCTCTCCTCAATCTCTCCCATCATACTCTCTTTTTTCTCATCACACTTTCTCTCTCATCACACTTTCTCTCTCCTCAATCTCTCTTATCACACTTCCTCCTTTTTTCCTCAACACACTTTCTCTCTCATCACACTTTCTCTCTCCTCAATCTCTCTCTTATCACACTTACTCATTTTTTCCTAAACACACTTTCTCTCTCATCATACTTTCTCTCTCCTCAATCTCTCCCATCATATTCACTATTTTCTTTTTCTCTCACCATACTTTCTCTCTCATCACACTCTCTCTCCTCATTTTTTTCTCACTATATTTTCTCTCTCTTCATCGTCTCCTATCATACTTTTTCTCACATCATATTTTCTCTCATCATGCTCTCTCCAATCACACTCTCTTTTTTCATTTTCTCTCATCACACTTTCTCTCTCTTCATTCTTTTTTATCATACTTTCTCTCTCATAATACTTTCTCTCTCATCATTATCTTTCATCATATTTTTCTCTCACATTCATCTTTCTCTCACATCTAATTTTTTCTCTTATTTTCCTTTAAGGGTAAAAAAGGAAACTTTGATTTATTCCGATAGAAGATATACAACTAACCAAACATTGCTTTTAAGAGTGAGGGGGCGTTTGGTTCTTTCCTAGAAATAGGAATCGGAATGGGAATCATTATATTGTGGAATGGGAATGGATATGAGTATGAATATCACTCTTAAAAGCAATGTTTGGTTAGTTGTATATCTTCTATCGGAATAAATCAAAGTTTCCTTTTTTACCCTTAAAGGAAAATAAGAGAAAAAATTAGATGTGAGAGAAAGATGAATGTGAGAGAAAAATATGATGAAAGATAATGATGAGAGAGAAAGTATTATGAGAGAGAAAGTATGATAAAAAAGAATGAAGAGAGAGAAAGTGTGATGAGAGAAAATGAAAAAAGAGAGTGTGATTGGAGAGAGCATGATGAGAGAAAATATGATGTGAGAAAAAGTATGATAGGAGACGATGAAGAGAGAGAAAATATAGTGAGAAAAAAATGAGGAGAGAGAGTGTGATGAGAGAGAAAGTATGGTGAGAGAAAAAGAAAATAGTGAATATGATGGGAGAGATTGAGGAGAGAGAAAGTATGATGAGAGAGAAAGTGTGTTTAGGAAAAAATGAGTAAGTGTGATAAGAGAGAGATTGAGGAGAGAGAAAGTGTGATGAGAGAGAAAGTGTGTTGAGGAAAAAAGGAGGAAGTGTGATAAGAGAGATTGAGGAGAGAGAAAGTGTGATGAGAGAGAAAGTATGATGAGAAAAAAGAGAGTATGATGGGAGAGATTGAGGAGAGAGAAAGTGTGATGAGGAAAAAAAGAAGGAAGAGGGTGCAATGGAAGAGATTGAGGAGAGAGAAAATATGATGAGAGAGAAAGCATAATGAGAAAAAAAGATGAAAGAGAGTGTGATAGGAGAGATTAAGGAGAGAGAAAGTGTGTGATAAAATGATGAGAGAGAAACTATGATGAGAGAGAAAATATAATGAGAGATAAGTGATATGAAAGAAAAAATAAATAAATATATTTTGATATTTGATATTAATGGAGAAAATTTTAGTTTTAAGTCAAGGGTATTTTTGGAATAAGGGAATATTTTGATTGATGAAAATAGGGTAATGACTCATTGAATGGGAGGTACATGTGAATGAGTTATTACCCAATTTCAAGGATTCATTCCCTTATTTGCATTCCTATTCCTATAATCCAAACATTAACAATGGGAATCAATGATTCCCATTCCCATTCCCCACTCCTATTCCCATTCCCCAACATTAACAATAGTTGAATACTTGCTGAAATTAAAACCCTTACAACGCTTGTTTCAATGATATAAATGAGATTTTAGGTCACACGCAGAAGAGGAAGAAGAGGAAGGAACCTATTGTGAAGAAGAGGAAGAACCTAATTACAAACTAACTAGCCCGCCATCGCACACGCAGAAGAGGAAGAAGGAAACGGGATTTTAGGTCACGGGATCAAACTTAGGTTCTCTTCTTATAACTAGGATTTTTATTAATTACTATAGCTTATATATTTTTCTCTCCTTCTTAGGTTAGCATCGCCCGCTGGCACAGCTGGTCAGTCGAGTTTTGCTCGGGTCGGAGACCTCTGCTTCGATCCCTCAGCCGCGCAATTTTTTTCCAATCTATTTTAAATGTTCCAACTATAGCTTAAATAAATTTGCTTCCCTTCTTAATTACAAAACAACCGCAGACCAGTTGGTTGGCTGGGTTCGACTGAGGTTTGGCTCGGGTCGAGGTTGTGGGTTCGAACCTTGGCTTGGACAATTTTTGAGCTAAACTTCTTTCTTTTTGTAAAAATACCAAACGATCTCCAAAAAGTGCGTAAAAATACTCCAAAAAATTCTAAAAATCTCTAGAACATTTTAAAAGCATTCCCAGATATTTTTGAGGACATTTAGAACTCGAAATAGGGAAAATTGAGTTGTTACAAGAGAAGCCTCATATAAAACATTGAAAGCACATAACAGAAATGGAAAACTTGAATACAGAAAGTGTTGTTGTCAATGAAGAAAACCAAGGCTCTATTTAGAGCTCATTGGTCAAAACTAGTCATTTGCTAACGTGGCACCTTCAGGCACTTGGACCCTCTCTAGCCACCCCCAGCAGGCAAAAATTATCTCTATGCAATGGCTTGAAGATGAAAATTTTCATGTCCGGGCACCTAGACCATGTCTGACATAGACACGAAGTGTTATCCACTACGACGAGCCAAGACGAGGCACCGATTGGGCACTCTGGTGGTCCGAGCGCCCGGACCATCTTGTATAAGCTCCCAGATCAATCAACCTTGAGATGACCGTCCAGCGCCTTCTCCGGTCACTAGCTCCTTCTCCGATCGCTTGAGTGATCCGCTGACCTTTAAGAGTTGAGTTCTCCTGAACCCAACTCCGACCTTCTCCTCGAGCAATCTTCTACCCTCGCTTCTCGTCCCTTGGAAGCACCATGCACATTCTTCTCTCTCCACCGATGTACTCTTCCATAGCTTCTAATCCCTCGGATGCACTGAGTCCGTCAACTCGATTCTCATATCATCCTTCTCGTCTGCTGTATCTTCTGCTCGACTTCTTATGATCCTAATCTCTTGCATACTTAGATACAAGGATCAAATACACAAAAGCTAACTTAACTTGATTGATCACATCAAAATCACCACAGGGTACTAACAGATAATTTCTTAGTATTAGCCCTAAGAGCCAATTATAAGATGATTAGGCTTATTGGGTTAATGAGTCTAATCTAAGTTAGACTCATTAGGTTGGATGGAGTCTAATCTAAGTTAGACTCATTGAGTTAAACTCAATTGAATCCACTCATTAAAGAAGAAAAATGATGATTAATTTGGATTAATCATGCATTGAAAGAGAAGACCAAAAGGCAAAAGACCTTTTGTATTCCTTCCATTAAAGAGTTTAATGGATCATTAATCAAAGAAAGACCATAAGCCAAAAGACCTTCGGTATTCCTTAGATGAGTACAAAAGGTTGTTGAATTTATTTCTATGAATGAGAAAATTCTAGTCTTCCTACTTCTCTTCTTTTCTTGGCTGAAACTTCCTTGAGGGGTTGCTAGCACAACCGAGATTGTTTCTTCTCCAAGTCATGGGTTCGTGAGACAAACAGGAGAATGTTCATGTGAATATTATAGAGACACGAACACTTGATCACACTGAGATCTACATCCAAAGAAAAGTTGTTGTCGAGAGTTCGTGTTTATACAACAATGGTAGAACTCTTAATTCAACTAGTATACTATTTCCTTCGCATAGATCTTCTAGCAAGGATCTTGATAATATTATGTTGTGCTTGTGTTGTTTTGTGTTGTTTTAGCAAGGATCGAACCTGAGTTTTGATAATGGCAAAGGATTCAAAGTTAAGGTTTGTGGTGATCTAACGTGTTGAATAAGTGTTTCAGGAAAGTCCTAACTGCGGTTAGGCAAAGGGAAAATCCTAAAGGGTGGTAACCTTAGGTCCTAGGGGGCGGTAACCCTAGGTGAGGGAAAACCCTAAGGGGTGGTAACCTTAGGTCCTAGGGGGCGGAAACCCTAGGTGGAGGAAAACCCTAAGGGGCGGTAACCTTAGGTCCTAGGGGGCGGTAACCCTAGGTGGAGGAAAACCCTAAGGGGCGGTAACCTTAGGTCCTAGGGGGTGGTAACCCTAGGTGGAGAAAAACCCTAGGGGGCGGTAACCCTAGGTCCTAGGGGGTGGTAACCCTAAGCGGAAAGTCCAGTCGGTCTGGAAGACCGGACTGGCATCAGGTAATCTCTCCTGAGATGAGTAGGTGAGGACGCGTTCCCCGTAGAGGGAACAGTAGGCGTCGGGTCGACCTAGGGTTTCCGATTGGAAATCCGAAGTCAGACTCGGACAGTCCGAAGACTGTCAGTTATTTGTTACTATGTTTTATCAGAATCTAACACTGTCTTGCAGGGTATTATTGCTCGGACTAACCTTGTTTTGCAGGTAAAGAACTTGCTGGAAAGAGGGGTCCGGGCGCCCGGGATGGATCCGAGCGCCCGGAGGTCCGGGCGCCCGGAACAGGTCCGGGCGCCCGGGACCAAATGTTATCCCTACCGCGACTTCGCCACGTGGAGCATCCTGGTTGGTTGGCCACGTCACACTCCAGGCGCCCGGAAGGGGTCCAGGCGCCCGGAAGGTCATATAAAAAGAGGGTCGAGGGTGCAGCCAAAAACAATCAATTGCTAAGCTGTCTTCTGTGAAGTGCTGCGAACGAGACGATCTTGAAGTGCTACTACTCGACGTCGACAACCCAAAGCTCAGACTCTTCAATCTTGTGTTGTCGGTATTAGTTCTTTTATTACACTGGTTGTAATTCAAATTGTAATCTTTTCCGATATATAGTTGTTGCCCACCGAAAGCGGTCAAGGACCGTGGGCCTTCGAGTAGGAGTCGCCATAGGCTCCGAACGAAGTAAAACACCTGCGTCTCTGTGTGTTTTATTTTACTTTCCGCTGCGTTTCTATTCTGTGTTTTAAATCGTTAAAAATAGCCACGAGCGCTATTCACCCCCCCTCTAGCGCTTTCGATCCATCAATTGGTATCAGAGCGGGGTCATTTTGAATCGGTGCAACCACTATTCAAAATATTTTTGTCGTGGTATTTTTTCCGGAGTCGATTAGAATTTAGCCTCATAGCTATATTCTAATTATTTTTCCCTCGAATCGATTTTTCTCGGAATTGGTGCAACACCACCCGAGTTCGTGATTCATTTTTTTCTTCCGCACTACTAAGCCAGGACCAAGTCCTGGGACATTTTTTTGTTGTTTTTTCGCTTTAGGTAAAACTGAAATGGCCCTTCAAGAAGGCTATAGTACTGCCCGCCCTCCGCTATTCACCGGAGACGACTTCGGGTACTGGAAAAGTCGGATGGAGGCATATCTCCAGACTCACTTTGAAGTCTGGATGATTGTCAAAACCGGATTCGAGCGACCATCTGACAGCGCCGGCAAACCACTACCGTACGAGGACTAGGATGCATCTTCGATCAAGAAAGTGGAAGCTAATGCCAAGGCAACCTGCACCCTCCAGTGTGGCCTATCAAAAGAAGAACTCAACCGCGTCGGCCCCTTCAACAGCGCCAAAGAATTGTGGGAGAAGCTAATTGAACTTCACGAAGGGACATCCGACACCAAAGTAAGTAAAAGAGACTTAATTTTTAATAAATTATTTAACATCAAATTGCAGAAAGGTGAAACAGCCGCCCAACTCCATGCCCGGATTCAAGATCTGCTCAATGGTCTTCATGCGATTGGACAAAAGGTAGACAACCGGGACATCATAAGGTATTCTCTAAACGCCTTTCCAAGGAACACCTTGTGGGCATCCATGGTAGATGCCTACAAGGTCTCCAAGGACTTGTCTACCATTAAATTAGATGAACTGTTTGCAGAATTCAAACTTCACGAACAGACTAATGCACGCCCCACCGAGAAAGGGTTGGCTTTGGTTGCAGGAACAGGGAGATCGCGTGAGTCAAAGGTCAAGCGAAGAATCGAACCTGAGTCAGAAGAAGAACCAGACTCAGAAGACGACGATGAACTCACAATCGAAATAGTCAGCTTAGTAAAGAAGCTCTGCAAAAAGAAGGGCTTCAACAAAAAGGATCTCAGAAAGGTCATTCAGTCTAAAGAAGCCCAACCAAGCTTGAAGGTCAAATTCGAAGTGACATGCTACGGGTGCAATCAGAAGGGTCACATCAAGACGAATTGCCCGAACCAGAAGGATCCAAAGAAACCCAAAAGAAAGAAGGCATTGAAGGCAACATGGGACGAGTCTTCTTCCGAAGAATCCGACGACGAAGAACAAGAACAGACGAACTTTCTTGCCTTGACAGCCCGGGAGTTCACCAACGGATCCGGAAGTGAGGACGAATCGGAAGCCGAGTCCGAGGGAAGCCACGGATCCGCATCCGTTTCCGAAGGGCCGAACCCCTCTGTAAGTAAAAGTCGGTTATATAGTTTAATTAATTATTTAATGCATAAAGTAGCTAAGTCTAAGATTCGAATTAAAGCGCTTCTAAAGGAGGTAACACTCCTTAAAGAAACGCCTAATAACGAATCCTTAACTGATCAAGTTCAGACTGGAACCTCAACTCAAGTTGAAAAACTTGAGGAAGAGAATTCCAATCTGAAAAGTCAAGTCAAGGATTTGAAAATAACTCTAGAGCGATTTTCCTTGGGATCCAAGAATCTTGACTTAATTCTTGGAACTCAAAGGGCAATCTACAATCGAACTGGACTAGGATATAAAAAGAAGTATAAATCTTACCTATCCTTAATAAAACCAAATAGAAAAATGGTCCAAGCATGGGTTGCCAAGTCCAACCTGATCAATCAAGTTGGACTTGGATATTATTGGGTTCCTAAGGATCAAATACATTACCTCAATAAACCTTATCGAGGCTATGATCCAAGGGGGAGCTAAAACAATAAAAATTCATAATTAAAACTTAAAATTCAAAATTCAAATTCAAAATTAATCAGAAACTCAAAATTTAAAATTCAAAATTAATCTAAAAGCTCAAAGTTAAAAATTCGAACTTAATCTAAAACTCAAATTTAAAAATTCGAAATTAATTATTAAAATTTCAAAATTCAAATTAGAAATTAATCATTAATTATTCATTCTAAATTCGAAATTAATTATTAAAATTCAAAACTCTAAATTCGAAATTAAAATTCAAAATTCAAAATTCGAAATTAATTATTCAAAACTCTAAATTCGAAATTAAAATTTAAAATTCAAATTCGAAATTAATTATTAAAATTTAAAATTCGAAATTAATTATTAAAATTCAAAATTCGAAATTAATTATTGAAATTCAAAATTCAAATTCGAAATTAATTATTAAAATTTAAAATTCAAATTCGAAATTAATTATTATTCATATTCGAAATTAATTACGAAAATTCAAAATTTGAAATTAATTATTAAAATTCAAAATTCGAAATTAATTATTAAAATTTCAAATTTCAAATTAGAAATTAATCATTAAAATTATTCATTCAAATTTGAAATTAATTAATCATTCAAATTCGAAATTAATTATTGAAATTTAAAATTCAAATTCGAAATTAATTATTAAGATTTAAAATTCATATTCGAAATTAATTATCAAAATTCAAAATTCGAAAATTTAAAATTCGAAATTAATTATTAAAATTCAAAATTCAAATTCGAAATTAATTATTCATTCAAATTCAAAATTAATTATTAAAATTTAAAATTCAAAATTCGAAATTAATTATTAAAATTCAAAATTTGAAATTAATTATTAAAATTTCAAAATTCAAATTAGAAATTAATCATTAAAATTATTCATTCAAATTTGAAATTAATTATTCATTCAAATTCGAAATTAATTATTGAAATTTAAAATTCAAATTCGAAATTAATTATTAAAATTCAAAATTCGAAAATTCAAAATTCGAAATTAATCATTCATGAATTTGAAATTAATTCAAAAATCCAAAAATCAAAATAGAAGGAGGGTCCAGAATAGCTGGCAACTCCGAAATCTATTTACCCGACTGGGTAACCGAACTTAATCTACCCGAAATGGGTAAACAAGAGTAGATTACCCGACAGGGTAAATAAGGATAGATTAAAAAGGGTTAGATTTAACTTGAAACACAGTAATGATGAAGTTTTTGGATGATAGTACGTTGGAAAAACTTGGGCATCGCATGTCTAGGAAGATATGGCTTCGACCTGGTGCATTTGGCCAAGTGGAACTAACCGAAGCTACCCTTAAATGGATCCTAACTAGTTAGACCAAGGTTTAGTATTAAGCTCAATGGGTAGGACTATTTGGGAAACCTCAAAGGCATGGTTACTTTAATGAACTCCTTGTGACTCACCATAGCCCAGAAGTTTACCCAAAGAACGCTTACTTGTTGAACCCAAAGTTAAATCCGAATCTAACGTAAAGTTAAACAAACCCTAAAAATTGAACTAATTCATCTCACAAAATAATATGATCCCCTGATTTAAAAACATACATCGGGTGAGATGATTAAGCAAACTCAATTTTAAATCTTACTTAAGTTAAGCTAAACATTTTTTAAACATCAAATCACCAAACAAACCCCCATAGAATCAACTCAGATTAGGTAAGATACAAAATTAGGAACTTACCTCAATCAAACTGTCTTTTGATCCATCAACTACTTTATGTGTAGGAATTGGATCAATGGATGTTGGACAGTGGATGTTCCAGACATATGACTGGAGATCGGTTGAAGTTCACTAAGTTAAAACTAAAGAATCTAGGATCAGTTGCATTCGGCAACGATGGAAAACTGAAAGTAATCGGAAAAGGTAATATCGAACTTAATTCTGATTTTATTATTCGAAAAGTACTCTTAGTTGAAAATTTTAATTTCAATTTATTAAGTATAAGTCAACTATGCGATACTAGTTATTCAGTCAATTTTACCAAATCTGAATGTATAGTCAAACATGTCGATAATCCAAAAATCATACTTAAGGGCACTAGAAAAGATAATGTCTACACCATCTATCTACCATCATCCTCAATAAAGTGTTTTCTAACACAACAAGAGGAAACTGAGTTATGGCACAGAAGACTCGGTCACATGCACACAAGACTCATTTCAAAAATGAGTCAAAATAGACTAGTTAAAGGGTTGCCCAAATTAAAAGTTATTGAAAACTCAATCTGTAATGCATGTCAACAAGGAAAACAAACCAAGTCCACCCATAAGTCAACCAATACAGTTAGAACTACCCATCTACTTGAGCTCCTTCACCTAGATCTATTTGATTCACATGGAGCCAAGTCACTAAGTAAAAACCAATATTGCTTAGTTATAATTGATGACTACTCCAAGTTCACCTAGGTAAAATTTCTAAAAACAAAAGATGAAACCTTTGAAATATTTAGTAATTTTTGCAAATTAACCGAAAATGAAAAAGATACTAAAATTAAAAGGATAAGGAGTGATCATGGAGGAGAATTTGAGAATCACAACTTCACTGAATTTTGTGAAATAAATGGGTACAAACATGAATACTCCTGCCCTAGAACCCCCCAATAAAATGGTTTAGTAGAACGTAAAAACAGAACCTTACAAGAAGCTGCCAGAACCATGTTAAACGAATATAATTTGTCTAATCAATTCTGGGCTGAAGCAGTTAGTACAGCTTGCTACATTCAAAATAGGATCTTAATTAATAAATTTCAAAATAAAACCCCCTATGAAATTTATTATAATAAAATTCCTAACTTAAACTATTTAAAAGTATTTGGGTGTAAAGTCTTTATTTTAAACACTAAAGATTACTTAGGAAAATTTACATCAAAAACAACCTCAGGAATATTTTTAGGGTACTCAACCACTAGTAGAGCATATAGAGTATATAACAAGAATACCCTAAAAGTAGAAGAAACAACAAATATAAAATTTGATGAAGACACTATAGTTGAAACTGAGGATATACAAAGTGCTAATCCAATAAACAGAGAAGATGACGAAACTCAACCTGAACCTATTGAATCTGAAGAACAAATAACTAATTCAAATGACATACGACCAACCAGAACAAGCACAAATCACCCATCTGACCAAATCTTGGGTGATCCAACTGTAGGCGTAAGAACTAGGTCATCCTATAGAAACCAGAGTCAAATAGCTTTAATCTCAAAAATTGAACCCAAAACCATAGAAGAAGCCCTACCAGACCCAGATTGGACTATAGCAATGCAAGAAGAATTGGCCCAATTTGAAAGAAATCAGGTATGGGAATTAATGCCTAAACCCATTAACAAAACCATAATTGAGACTAAATGGGTTTTTAGAAACAAATTAAATGATCAAGGTGAAATAGTAAGAAATAAAGCCAGGTTAGTAGCCAAAGGGTTCAGTCAAGTAGAAGGGCTAGACTATGATGAGACCTATGCTCCTGTAGCAAGACTTGAATCCATTAGGATGTCGCTGGCCTATGCAGCACACAAAGGATTCAAGCTCTTTCAAATGGATGTAAAATCCGCGTTCTTAAACGGATTTATTAAAGAAGAAGTATACGTAGGTCAACCTCCAGGATTTGAGGACATAGAAAATCCAAATTATGTCTTCAAATTAAAAAAGGCCATGTACGGACTAAAACAAGCACCTAGGGCTTGGTATGAATGACTGTCCAACTATCTAATATCAAAAGAGTTCAACCAAGGTCAAATAGACCCAACTCTTTTTGTAAAAACCTTTGAAAACGACATCTTTATAGCACAAATTTACGTCGACGATATCATTTTTGGATCAACCAACTCAAAATTTTTAAAAGAGTTTACCAAACTAATGGAAAATAAATTCGAAATGAGTCTAGTGGGTGAACTTAATTTCTTTTTAGGGTTACAAATTAAGCAAACCAAAGATAGAATTTATATTTATCAAACCAAATATGCTAAAGAATTAATTAGTAAATTTGGAATGGAAAACTCAAAAATCATTAATACACCAATGGCTACTAATGTTAAAATTGACTCAGACTTATAAGGTAAACCATTAGACTTGAAATACTATCGAAGTGCGATAGGAAGTCTACTGTACCTAACTACAAGTAGACCAGACATCTTCTTTGCAGTAGGTATGTGCGCAAGATACCAATCTTGTGCAAAAGAGTCTCACTTAACCCTAGTAAAAAGAATCCTTAGGTATGTTAAGGGAACCCTAAACGTAGGACTTTGGTACCCTAGATCTTGCACCCTTGATCTAACCGGCTACTCTGACTCTGACTATGCCGGGTGCAAGCTAGATAGAAAAAGCACAAGCGGCAGTTGTCAATTTTTAGGGCACTGCCTAGTAAGTTGGTCAAGTAGAAAGCAACACTGTGTTGCCTTATCTATCACTGAAGCTGAATATATAGCACTAGGTGAATGCACATCTCAATTACTATGGATGATGCATACCCTTAAAGACTATCAACTTGAATATCAAAAAACAAAAATTTCAATCGATAACATAAGTACAATAAATCTAACAAAAACCCAATTCATCACTCAATGACTAAACATATAGAAGTAAAGCACCACTTTGTAAGGGATCATGTAGCTAAGGGTGACATTGTACTCAACTATGTTGAGTCAAAATCAAACTTAGCTGATATCTTTACAAAACCCTTACCTGAACTTGAGTTCAGTACACTTAGAAGACAAATAGGAATGTGTTGGGTAGAATAGATACTTTCAATTTAGTCCTTTTAATGTTTTGTTTTTATAATCTCTAGGCAAAACTTGATTTTTCAAAATCCCTACTTTACTAGACTTTCAAAAGTTGGATTTAGCCTAGGATTTCCCCCTAGAAATCATGTTCCCCCAGGATTCAACCAGAGCATATCACAAACACCTAGGTATACATTGCTTGTGCTTGTAAAACATAGAACGGTGTGAGATGCATAGGGTACAGCCTGTACTCGAGAATGCTTATTTCTGTGCATCAATATGAGTCTGGGCGTTAAATACGTGATTAAAAGTAATCGAATCAAGTCTTCCAGCCTTAGTCAAATCTAACTGGATCTATTGACTTGACTTGACTAACCAAGTGAACACTGTTGCCCTCTAGGCAATCAGCAAGTAGCTAAACGGTTAGACAGTTGGTGAAGGAAATAATAAGTTTAAGCATGTCTGTACTTAAAAGATCTGATACCTGATCAAAACAAATCTTGACTCATGCTTGGACTTTAGGGCTCTGATACCTTACTAAAACAAACGGCAAGCTATTTAAAAATAAGGTCATCGTTTCTCCTTTGCCTTAAGTATTCTTGAAATACATTTGAAAAACATGCCTTAAGCAACTTTCTCAAAAACTTTCTCCAAATTTAAAACTTTCAAGTGTTCTCTACTTTAAAACTTTAAATTTTTTTTTAAAGTATTATTTTCTTTAAAACTTTTAAAAACTTTTAAGTTAAAGCAGTATTATTTAAAACTTTGAAATTTTTAAGTTAAAATTTTTTCCTTGGAAATTTTCTTTAAACACCTGAATATTTTTGAAGTTGAAAATCTTGTTTGAAAATTTCTGAAGTTGAAAATTTTGTTAGAAAATTTCTGAAGTTGAAAATTTTGTTAGAAAATTTCTGAAGTTGAAAATTTTTTTGAGAATTTTGTTTGAAAATTTTTGAAGTTGAAAAATTTTGTTTGAAAATTTTCTGAAGTTAAAAAATTTTTTTCTCCTTGCCCCTTGCCTAAGTTAAGATTTTTAAACAAATTCTGCTAAGTTTTGTCTTGAAAAGTTAAGTTTTTTTTCAAAACTAGCTTATTTTTTATATATGACAAAGGGGGAGAGTAGAGAAAATTCAAAGAGAACAAAAATCCAAAGGGGAGGTTATATTAAGGGGGAGTTTGTAATGCCATTTAGGTTATATTAAGGGGGAGTTTGTAATGTCATTTTTTTCTTTCCTTGTACTTATACCTTACTGCATATTATTACTTAACTTTGAATTTCGATTGTCATAATCAAAAAGGGGGAGATTGTTGGTGCGGGAAGCATCCGACGATCGAACCTGAGTTTTGATAATGGCAAAGGATTCAAAGTTAAGGTTTGTGATGATCTAACGTGTTGAATAAGTGTTTCAGGAAAGTCCTAGCTGCGGTTAGGCAAAGGGAAAATCCTAAGGAGTGGTAATCTTAGGTCCTAGGGGGCGGTAACCCTAGGTGAGGGAAAACCCTAAGGGGTGGTAACCTTAGGTCCTAGGGGGCGGTAACCCTAGGTGAGGGAAAACCCTAAGGGGTGGTAACCTTAGGTCCTAGGGGGCGGAAACCCTAGGTGGAGGAAAACCCTAAGGGGCGGTAACCTTAGGTCCTAGGGGCGGTAACCCTAGGTGGAGGAAAACCCTAAGGGGCGGTAACCTTAGGTCCTAGGGGGTGGTAACCCTAGGTGGAGAAAAACCCTAGGGGGCGGTAACCCTAGGTCCTAGGGGGTGGTAACCCTAGGCGGAAAGTCCAGTCGGTCTGGAGGACCGGACTAGCATCAGGTAATCTCTCCTGAGAGGAGTAGGTGAAGACGCGTTCCCCATAGAGGGAACAGTAGGCGTCGGGTCGACCTAGGGTTTCCGGTTGGAAATCCGAAGTCAGACTCGGACAGTCCGAAGACTGTCAGTTATTCGTTACTATGTTTTATCAGAATCTAACACTGTCTTGCAGGGTTTTATTGCTCAGACTAACCTTGTTTTGCAGGTAAAGAACCTGCTGGAAAAAGGGGTCCGGGCGCCCGGGATGGATCCGGGCGCCCGGAGGTCCGGGCGCCCGGAATAGGTCCGGGCGCCCGGGACCAAATGTTATCCCTGCCGCGACTTCGCCACGTGGAGCATCCTGGTTGGTTGGCCACGTCACACTCCAGGCGCCCGGAAGGGGTCCAAGCGCCCGGAAGGTCATATAAAAAGAGGGTCGAGGGTGCAGCCAAAAACAATCAATTGCTAAGCTGTCTTCTGTGAAGTGCTGCGAACGAGACGATCTTGAAGTGCTACTACTCGACGTCGACAACCCAAAGCTCAGACTCTTCAATCTTGTGTTGTCGGTATTAGTTCTTTTATTACACTGATTGTAATTCAAATTGTAATCTTTTCCGATATATAGTTGTTGCCCACCGAAAGCGGTCAAGGACCGTGGGCCTTCGAGTAGGAGTCGCCATAGGCTCCGAACGAAGTAAAACACCTGCGTCTCTGTGTGTTTTATTTTACTTTCCGCTGCGTTTCTATTCTGTGTTTTAAATCGTTAAAAATAGCCACGAGCGATATTCACCCCCCCCTCTAACGCTTTTGATCCATCATGCTTTTGGTTCCTGGGTTCTGCTCATACCTACAATCAAAGCAATACCTTTCTCAGTTAGACGTGCATTAGTCTGTTTGTGCAATTCAAATTCAAAAAATAATTCATCTAATTTAATTAGAGAAAGATCCTTGGATACTTTGTAAGCGTCTACCATTGATGCTCATAACGTATTCCTCGGAAAAGCGTTTAGTGTGTACCTTATTATGTCTTAATTCTCCACCTTCCGTCTGATCGCGTGGAGGTCGTTGAGGAGGTCTTGGATGCGTGCGTGCAATTGACTTGCCGATTCACCATCCTATAATTTTATGTTATATAGTTTATTTAAAATTAGATCTCTTTTACTTACTTTAGTATCGGAGGTCCCTTCATATAGCTCAATTAGCTTCTCCCATAATTCTTTGGCACTTGAGAATGGATCAACTCAGTTCAGCTCCTCCTTTGTTAGACCACATTGAAGCGTACATGTTGCTTTGGCGTTGGCCTCGACCTTCTTTATTATACTTGCACCCCAATTCTCGCATGATATTGGTTTCCTCGTGCCGTCGAGTGGGAGTGAGATGCTGGTTTTGATGATCATCCACATCTCGAATTGAGTTTGGAGGTAGGACTCCATTCGGCCCTTCCAGTAGCCGAAGTCTTCGCCGGAGAAGAGAGGTGGGCATGTTGTGCTATAGCCTTCTTGATGGGTCATTTAAGAGGAAACCTCGTACACACAAGAAAAAACAACAAAGATTCCAAGACTGGGTCTTGGATTTAGTAGTGCGGGAGTAAGAGAATATAATAAGAACTCGAGTGGTGGTTGCACCGACTTCAAGAAACGAAAAAACTTGATTGAAAGAAAAAATCGGAAGACGGCAATTTTACTGATTCCGATTGACTCTGAAAAGTTTAAAATTACCACGAAAAATTGCTTGAATAAGAGTTTCACCAATTCGAAGTGACCCCACTCTGATACCAATTGTAGGATTGAAAGCACTAGAGGGGGGGTGAATAGCGCTCGTGGCTTTCACTTCGTTTTTAGAACTATTGAGTAAATGCACAACGGAAATACAAGAAACAATAGTAAACACAAACACCAAGATTTACTTGGTTCGGAGCCTATGGCGACTCCTACTCCAAGGCTCGCGATTGTTGATCGCTTTCGGTGGGTAATCACTATAAGTTCAAAATTTCTTTACAATTTGAAGTACAATATTTAAAGCAGTAATAATAATTATACCAACAACGGAAAACAGTAAACTTGAAGCTTCTAGTTATCAGAGTCTTGTTACAACTTTGTCGGATCATTCTTTGAGCAGAGCATGGAAGGAAGATTGTGATTTCGAGTTCTGTACATACTGCTGTTCGAACCAGCCTTAAGTGGGTCATTGAGGGTGCCTCCAACTGCATGGAGGGCACCTCCAAGCCCCAGGTCAGCCATGTGTGGATGAGCTCCGCACTGCTCACAACTTATCCACCTAAGGGCGCCTCCAACCTCCATGGAGGGTGACCTCCATCCAGTGTCCAGGGCGCCTCCAACCTCCATGGAGGGTGCCCTCAGCCTGCTTCCTGCGCTGCTTTAGCCAAGGCACCCGAGGCACCTCGAAGCTCCATGGAGGGCGCCTCGGACACTGTTCATCCGGGCTTTTAGTTCTTTTTCATTCCCTGCAAGATACGTTAGTACAAAATACAAAACATATCCTACAAAATAGAGTTAGCAAAAATAAAATAAATATAAGAATTTGACAGTCACTAGACTATCTGATTCTGATTTCGGATTTCACCTCCGGAAATCCTAGGTTGAACCGACGCCTACTGTTCCCTCACCGGGGAACGTGTCCTCACCAACTCCACTCAGGAGAGTTAACCTATTGCCAGACCAGTCCTCCAGACCGACTGGATTTTTTTCTCAGTGCCCGACTCTCCAGGACTTTCTGCTGGACGTTCACTCCACGACTCGTCCAGTCTTTTCACCTGGTTCGCGACCACCAGGACTTTTCACCTAGAGTCCCCGACTCTAGGGTTTTTGCCTGAATCCCTCGATCCGCCAAGACTTTCTGTGCCTAGGGTTACCACCCCCTAGGGTTTTCCCTTTGCTTAACCACAGCTAGGACTTTTCCTCACCTAGGGTTACCACCCTTAGGACCTAGGGTTACCACCTCCTAGGGTTTTCCACGTGCCTAACTGTAGGTAGGAGCTTTGCTTAAGTACACTTAAGACTTTCCTGCAAACTCATTCAAACATGTTAGATCATAAATAACCCTAACTTTGAATCCTTTTCCATTATCAAAACTCAAGTTGGATCGTCGGATGCTTCCCACACCAACACTTAGTTTACTTAGCTAATTGGAACTAACCAAAACTATTTTGCACATCCTAGACTAGTTAAACTAAGGTATCATCAATAGGAAAATTAAATAGCTAATTTCTTAAAAAAACTTTGTCTAAAAGTGGTCATTGCTTCGATGCAAGAAGGTCCCTGTGTCTCACCATAGTTTAGAAGTCGATTTTTAAATGATACATTTAATTGACTAACGGTTAAATCTGAATCTAACATAAGGTCAAACTACTTTCAAAATAAAAATTTAACCAACTCATCTCATAAAAATATAAGACTACCCTGGTTAAAGAATTAAACCGAGTGAGATGAATAAGGAAAGGTAAAATCAAAAAATTCAATTAAAAATTCAACTAAAAATTAAATTAAAAATTCAACTAAAAATTAAATTAAAAATATAATTAAGAAAATTAAAACTTAAATTAAAAACTAAAACTTTAAATTAAACTTAAATTAAAAAGTTAAGATTCAAAAACTTAATTTAAAAGTAAAAATCTTTTAAAAATGACTTTTAAAGTAATTTTAAAAATATTTTTAAAAATTATATTTAAAATCCTTTTTAAAATTATTTTAAAAATATTTTTAAAAATCCTTTTAAAAATCCTTTTAAAAATTATTTTAAAAATCATTTTAAAAATTATTTTTAAAATTATTTTAAAAATCTTTTTAAAAAATAATTTCAAAAATCCTTTTAAAAATCATCTTAAAATCTTTTTGAAAAATAATTTTAAATATATTTTTAAAAATCCTTTAAAAAAATTGTCGCGCCTAGAGGAGTCTCTGCCCTACAAATGGACATCTTAGCCCCCTTATGACAACGTATGAAACTTGTATACATAGTCTCACAATTGTACAAGTATAAAAATAATAGCCCACATGGCTGGAAATATACATGACTACGCAAAATAATAAGTAGCCCATACGACTAAAATAAAAACACAACGGAAGACATAAGGTAGAACACCCAAACCAAAATGACAGATTGTGAGCCAACTCGGGTTAAACTCAACAAGCACCAAAAATAGTAAAGGTAGCCACAAGGCTAAGTCAAAATTATTACAATACTGAATCCATAAAAAAACCAAGGAAATGCAAGTAAATAAAAATGATACAATAAAAGTTGTCCTCAGATATGATGTGGGATCGACAGACAGGCAACTCCAAGCGACTCCGCATTATCTACATGTACTTGAGGAACATAAAACATGCATAGGGGTGTTGAGTCTAGGTAACTTAGCTAGTAATAGACATGATAGTGCATGGTCACCATGTAACATGAAGATCAAAGCATACAGTCTCAGTAGGGAAATAAGAATATGATCATATATGACATAATAAATACAGATACCCAATCTAGATCTAACACACATGATATAGTGATCAGTACACTCACTAGGGATCAACAACATATTTACTTGTAACACTTGAGCAATATATGACAATATATACATGTATGATAAATGAACATGTATGAATCATGACAATCATATGCAACAATCATAGCTCAATCAAATGCAACAAATCACAAGCATATGCAAATATATCTCCAAAAGATGCAACAAACATCATACGCATATGAACATGTATACATCACTCCTACACTCCACTCCAGCTATCACTACATCTGAATTGTCGAGTGCGTAAGATTGTGAAGACTGTTTGCGCCTCCAACTACTACTATATCAATGTGGCCAGACAAACTGGATATAGAGTAGTTATCTAGCTACATAACAAGGAGGGGTCACTGTTTACATGACTCCAGCTACCAGTACTGAGAATGGTCGAGCAGACACAACAGGACAAGCTGAACCCAACACTAGCTACCACTCCCCCTAAGTGGCCAATGGGCAATAAATATGACTGATCCCGTCCGGAAGCTGAGTCGGACGAAGGCCGGTCGCGGTGGACTGGACGTTGACGGAAAGTCGCGGGCGGCGCAGGCTCCCCACGGGTGGCTGATGCGGCTGCAGGACCCTGCACACACTCAGACAATCTCCCCCTTCCACGTTAGAGACCGAAACCCAGGGAAAAAGTCCCCGGATCAGGCCCTCCAACGCTCAAGTCAGGTCCTTTTTCCCCAGAAAGAACATAGAGAAGCAGAAAGAAAAAACAGTTGTGGAAAAAAGTGACGAGAGAGTGTGTGCGCGTACCTGCGTACGAGGGATTTCTCCCCTTTTATCCGTCCTCCTGCTAGAACCTGCCCTCCTGTCAAAAAACGTTGGACGCCCGGCTTTGTCCTCTAGTCATGGACACCTGTCGCGCTTCTATTTGTTGTGAAAGCATCTTTCTGTTTAGGAACCTCCGCCTTCGCACTTGGGTTTTGTCCTGTAGTGAGAGACAGCTGGCAGGCTACTACTGGCTACGAGGGCATCTTTTCGTTTCAGGAACCTTCGCCTTCGCTCGCATTGTTGGTATGTAATGATTACCTCTGACGGGCCGTTGGGATTCTCCGCTCCCGTATTACTTAGCTCCTCTGATTCGTTGTGCCCCCGCACCAGCCTACACCTGTGGTTCGCATTTCCAGGCCTCCCACTCGCAGACCTGCAGCCCTAACTGTCTAGACATAGCTACGCTGATCTTCCACCTGCATCCTGCGCTTTGTACTTCCTGGCCCTCAACCGCAGGTCTGTAGCTCGGGCTGACTCCGCTCAGCTCTGCCGACCCTGACTCGTTGGCCTATACCTCCAGTTCTTAGCCTCTGCTCAGCTCTGCCGACACCGCCTTGCGTCCTGCACTTTGTACTTCCTGGCCCTTCACTCTGCCGTTTCCGACCCATTGGCCTATACTTCCAGTTCTTGGCCTCTGCTTAGCTCTGCCGATACCGACTTGCATCCTGCACTTTGTACTTCCTGGCCCTCAACCGCAGGTCTGTAGTTCAGGCTGCTTCTGATCAGCTCTGCCGACCTTGACCGGCCTATGTGCTCTGTGTTTCCGGGCCCTCTACTGCAGGCCTGTGGATCGAGCTGACTCCTCTCAGCTCTGCCGACCCTGACCGGCCTATGTGCTCTGTGTTTCCGGGCCCTCTACTGCAGGCCTATGGATCGAGCTGACTCCTCTCAGCTCTGCCGACCCTGACCGGCCTATGTGCTCTGTGTTTCCGGGCCCTCTACTGCAGGCCTGTGGATCGAGCTGACTCCTCTCAGCTCTGCCGCTCCCAACCCGCTTCTGCCTATGCTGAGCCCTGACTGCCCTGTCAGCCTGCCTTTTTGACCGCCAAGTCGCCATGACTATTGACCGCCACCTCCTCGTGACTTTTGACCGCCACATAGCCTGGACTTTTCTAATCCTTTCCTCTTGGGCCCCTCCATCACTAACCGTATCACAAGCCTCCCCCACAAGTCTAGTCGAAGGAGGACGACAGTCTGACTGACTAGACCTCTGCACATTTCTGTGACTTCGGCCTATCTTTGTGACTTCAGCAGATCTCTGTGTATCTACCTCAGCGTATCTCTATGATCTCAGCATATCTCTGCGCACCTTGCTTCCTGCGTCACGCATCAGCTTTTGTGTCACGTTGCTTGGGATATCATGCCTCTTTTACTGTGTCGCCAGCCGCTTGGGCCGCCGCGCCCACTTAGTTGCTTGGATTCAGCTGCCATTCCTCTTTATAAGGAGCCTTAAGGTTGCTTCTCCGTGCTATCGCTTCTTTTTTACGCTGTCTTTCCTGCGTTCCGCCAACCGCTTCTCCACACGATGCATTCTCCTCCTTCTTCTCAGGAAGTTGCCCAACCACCCTCCCGAGTAATGGTAAACGAACTCACCACGCTACTTGTCTCAAAAGAGCGTGAGCTGAATCGCGTGTCTCAGGATCGAGATCGCCAGGTAGCTGCTCTGCGTTCCATGGAAGACCAGTACCGCCTTGCGAAGTACTGCGTGGATGTGGAGAGGACGAGGAAGGAGCAGTGCCAGGCTAGCCTGCAGCGTCAACTCGGTATCCAGGAACAGTTGCGTCAAGAGCATGAACAAGCGCTCTCCCTCCTCCGCGCAGGCCTTGAGGATAAGCAACGTACTATCACTCAGCAGCAAGCGGTCATCAGATCTTTGCGCGCGGAGCTGGCTCAAGCTGTGAACGCTCCCGAATCCCCCGACAGGTCTTCCCGCGGAAGTGTTCATTCCCCCGGGCCAATTCTTTCCACGAGTAAAAGCTGGCCTGGGGAATAGTTGTCTCAGTGGCTCCTTTGCCAAACGGCGCTTCTGCTTGTGGCCTAGGCTGTATCCCTCCCTTGCTGAACGGCGTTGCTACGCTCGTCGATCCGTCCCCTTTTGGCCCAGTTTCTCCTGCTCAATTTTCATCTAGCAAACACATTTTTAGAAATTGGCCCTTGGGTAAGAGCCTAGAGTCGCTTCATGATTTCTTTTCATGCATGTATTTCGGATAATAAAGTCAATGTAGTGCTTGAAAACTGCAACTGAGATGAACGTGTAAAACCTGATTTTGAAGTTAATATTGGCGCTGTAGGAGTAGGGTAGATGGCCTTTCACACCCCTTGCCCTGCGTGTTTGCTGCATATTTGCAATTTGCATAAAATAAATCCAAATATAGCTGACCTGATTATGGAAAACGCTCTGCTCAAGGTGAGGCACATCTTGTTAGAGTGTATACTAAAAGCCTAGCTTTTGGTATAAACATTTATCTAGAAATAAGAATCACATTGGTCAAATGTCTACATTTGTGATAAATGTAGTTGTTCAATTAATTTATATTGTAGATAACATGGTGTGTGGACAGAGGATCATGTTATCAGTACCTTATAAATTATAAACAGTAGCTCACGACCAAAATGGAAAGGAACAAACCATTAGAAGGTCGTAGTGTAATTAGGTATCAGTTTATCTTGACTGTATAATTACACTAGTACACTTAGAGTGTATTGAGTAGGACCATTAGAGGTCGTTTCTTTTATACTGATTTTATAAAGAAACAAAGACCTCGGTTATTATGGAAGTGTGTGCTCTTAATCCTAATATAATAACAAGCACATATATTTGATATTTATTTCTTTAATTTATCAAAGGGTGAGATTTAGTTCGATGAATCAATAAGCCCGATAAGTTGGGAAATGATATCACTTATAGTGTGTGTTGTTGATTATAGAAGGAAACTGTGTCCTAGAGATACTAGGTTGATAATGTCCTCAAGAGGAGCTCATAAGGATTGTCATGTTAAACCCTGCAGGTGGACCTAGTCCGACATGATGATAAGGTTGAGTGGTACTACTCTTGGACTAAGATATTAATTAAGTGAGTTGTCAGTAACTTACTTAATTAGTGGACATTTGTTATCTTAAACACAGGGAGACTAACACACTCATAATAAGAAGGAGCCCAAAATGTAATTTGGGATTGGTGCGGTAGTTCAATAATAGTTCTTTAGTGGAATGAATTATTATTGATGGAATTAAGTTGTGTTCGGGGCGAACACGGGAAGCTTAATTTCATCGGGAGACCAAAACCAATTCCTCCTCTCGGTCCCTATCGTAGCCTCTTGTATATAGAGATTTATACCCACCACATACCCACCTTCTTACCCAACCAATAGGGGCCGGCCAAGCTAAGCTTGAAGCTCAAGCTTAGGGCCGGCCAAGCCTAAAGGTTGGCCTTAAGGTGGCCGACCAATATCTTGGAGCCCAAGCTTAGGTGGCCGGCCACATCATATTAAAAAGGATTTTTTATTAAAATTATTTCTTATGTGGATATCATAGTTTTAAAAGAGAGTTTAAAAATTAAATCTTTCCTTTTAAAGCTTTCTACAAAAGATTAAGAAAAGATTTGAAATCTTTCCTTATTTGTAGATTGAAAGGAGATTTTATTTTTAAGAAAAACTTTCCTTTTTAACCATGATAATAATTTAAAAGAGAAGTTTAAAAATTAAATATTCTCTTTTATTAGTTTCTACAAAAGATTAAGAAAAGATTTGATATCTTTCCTTATTTGTAGATTAAGAGAGATTTTAATTTTTTAGAGATAACTTTCTTTTTATCCACATGTTTAAAAGAAAGATTTTAATTTATTAAATTTCCTTTTTATTAACCACCATGAAGGGAAAAATTATTTGAGAAATTTTTATAAATTTCCGAAAGCAAATAAGGAAGTTTTAATTCTTGTGTGAATTAAAATTTCCTTGATTAAAGGGATTAAGGTGGCCGGCCATTACAAATAGAAAAGAAAATTTATTTTTAATTAAATAAATTTTCCTTTTTAATGGCAAAAGAATTAAGGAAGTTTTTAATTAAATTTCCTTATTTGCCGAGACCAAGGATTATAAAAGAGGGGGTAGAGGTGCCTTCATGGGGAAAAAAACTCTATTATTCTTCTCCTCTCTTTTCCTCCTTGGTGGCCGGCCCTAGCTTCTTCCTCTTCTCTTCTTCTTATGGCCGGCGGCAACCTCTCTTGGAGCTCTTGATGGTGGCCGGTTCTAGCTAGGAGAAGAAGGAGAGAAAGGTGGTTTTGTTTCTTGCATCCCTTGGAGCTTGGTGGTGGTGGCCGGACCTCTACTTCTCTTGGAGAATTGTGGTGGCCGAAACTTGTAAGGAAGAAGAAGGTGCTTGGTGGTTCTCATCTCGGAAGATCGTTGCCCACACAACGTCCGAGGTTAGAAGAGGAATACGGTAGAAGATCAAGAGGTCTTTTAGAAGGTATAACTAGTAATTTTTCCTTTCCGCATCATGCTAGTTATTTATGGAAATAATACTAAATACAAGAGGTATACGATTCTAGAGTTTCGAATTCGTTTTCGATATAGTGTTCTTTTGTTTTTCTTTTCCTTGTGATTTGATTGTTCTTTTCGATTAACCTAAAGTTATTTTAGGAAATTAAATATTAGCTTTCTATAAAAGGTTTTGTCTAGTCGGTGGTGGTTGCTCCCATATCCAAGAAGGCCATGTGCCTCGCCACGTCAGTACTGGGAACCGATTATGGAAATTAATATTTAATGGAATTAATAACTTAAGGCGATTTGGGTCGAACGTGTTAAGTTCCGCAGGAGACCCAAGTCAAAACCTAAAAGAACGAATAGATTAAGTTTTGGATCAAACGTGTTAAGTTCCGCAGGCGATCCAAAATTTAATTTAAAAGAACACATGGTAGCTAGGAAAAGGTTCAGACCTTTGTACAAAATTTTGTACAGTGGAACCTCTAGGTTTTCCGAGTAGCAACCAACACATCTCTCGGAAAGGTAGTTAGGCATATGCACCGAGTTCACTTATGATTTTCGCAGAGGGGTTGATTTTTGATTCCCGCATGGGGCCGACCTGAAAGGTCGTTGGTCGTAAGGACAGAGCTCACTTTTGATTCTCGCATGGGAGCCGACCTAAGAAAGTCGTTGGGCGTGAGGACAGAGCTCACTTTTGATTCTCGCATGGGAGCCGACCTAAGAAGGTCGTTGGGCGTGAGGACAGAGCTCACTTATAACTCGCACTGGGGCGAGAGTTTGGGACTACCGACCTAAAAGGTCGTTGGGCGTGAGCGCGGGGCTCACTTTTAATTCTCGCATGGGAGCACAGAGCTCACTTATAACTCACACTGGGGCGAGAGTCTGGGACTACCGACCTAAAAGGTCGTTGGGCGTGAGTGCGAGGCTCACTTTTAATTCTCGCATGGGAGCCGACCTAAAAAGGTCGTTGGGCGTGAGGACAGAGCTCACTTATAACTCGCACTAGGGCGAGAGTCTGGGACTGCCGACCTAAAAGGTCGTTGGGCGTGAGCGCGGGGCTCACTTTTAATTCTCGCAGGGGAGCCGACCTAAGAAGGTCGTTGGGCGTGAGGACAGAGCTCACTTATAACTCGCACTGGGGCGAGAGTTTGGGACTCGCCTAAGATTTGCGCAGGGGGGCTCACTTTTAATTCCCGCATGGGGCCGACCTAAAAGGTCGTTGGGCGTGAGGACAGAGCTCACTTATAACTCGCATGGGAGCCGAGCTGGGTCACCGACCTAAAAGGTCGTTGGGCGTGATCGCGGGGCTCACTTTTAATTCTCGCATGGGAGCCGACCTAAAAAGGTCGTTGGGCGTGAGGACAGAGCTCACTTATAACTCGCACTGGGGCGAGAGTCTGGGACTACCGACCTAAAAGGTCGTTGGGCGTGAGCACAGGGCTCACTTTTAATTCTCGCATGGGAGCCGACCTAAAAAGGTCGTTGGGCGTGAGGACAGAGCTCACTTATAACTCGCACTGGGGCGAGAGTCTGGGACTACCGACCTAAAAGGTCGTTGGGCGTGAGCACAGGGCTCACTTTTAATTCTCGCATGGGAGCCGACCTAAAAAGGTCGTTGGGCGTGAGGACAGAGCTCACTTATAACTCGCACTGGGGCGAGAGTTTGGGCTACTTCCGTCCGAGACCGGTGGTGATGGCGCTGGTCCGAGATCAGTAATGATACTCTGGTCCGAGACCGGTGGCGATGGCGCTGGTCCGAGACCAGTAATAATACTCCGGTCCGAGACCGGTGGCGATGGCGCTGGTCCAAGACCAGTAATGATACTTCGGTCCGAGACCGGTGGCGATGGCGCTGGTCCGAGACTAGTAATGATATTCCGGTCCGAGACCGGTGGCGATGGCGCTGGTCCGAGACCAGTAATGATATTCTGGTCCGAGACCGGTGGCGATGGCGCTGGTCCGAGACCTGCTGGACCCTCCTCGCTAGTAGCACAAATGTGATGCTCTCTTCAGCCTCCATCTGCCTCATCTGCACCGCCTTAATTACTTCTACCGGGCTGAGCGTTATTCGCCAGTTTTACGCTCGTTCTGCCGCATCCCTCGTCTTCCTGCAAGCATATCATGCATAGTATAGGATGTGGGCGGAAGAGAGGGAACCTGAACCTTATTCGGCCCCGGGCACGCAACACTCTTCTAGCTTGTGGGAGCTTTGCGTGCCTTTGCATGCTGGTGTGGTTAACGAACCGGCCTGGGGGCTGTCTCCACCGAGATGTTTGCCTAGCTATTCCGAGTAAGCAGCTCCCCTGGCCGCCCACCCGTGCCTTCCTAACCTCCGCTGATCAGCCCTGTTCCTTGCGCAATCCCTACTGAATCGCCTGGCCTTTGCAGCTCTGTAAAATCTCCCGCTTGACCTTACCGAGGGATGCCTCTTTTTTAGAGCCACACCTTGTCATGATTACCCCGCCGCGCCTATCTTTAATAGGTTTATTCTTATGCTGACACCTGTCCGTTGCATTTATGGCCCACGCTTCCTGACGTCAGTTTCCATACCTTTTTCGTACGCCTCCGTGCTTACTTCCCTTTAGACGGCGCGAGGCGGGTTACCCAAAAAGATACTCGGCCCGATTCTCGATGCTTCCTAGGCCTGAATGGGCTTTATAAACCCTAAAAGTCATCTGCCGCTTCCTTTCCAACGCTTCGTTCTCCTCCTCCGTGCTCGTCCTTGTTAGTGCAACTTGCCATCTTCCGGCCTGAGCTCGCGACCCCTCTGCCCTTCTGATCGTTCCTGGCCTGTGATCCTTCTCGCCTCAACCCTTCTTGCTTGCTTCTTCCCCGCGACGATGGATGGTAAGGACCTCCCCTGGTATTCATGCTATCTTTCAGATTTGGACCATCGTGACCTGTCGGTATTACAATCCCTTCTGCAATTGGATTCCTCCTATGAGCTTCGACTCCCATCACCTAATGAACATCCTTCGTCCCCTCCTGAAGGCTGTATCACTGTCTTTAGAGATCAGATTATGGGCGGTCTTCGCTTTCCTTTGCACCCCTTTATTTCAGACTTGTGCCAATATTGCGGCATCGGCGTCTCCCAGTTTGCTCCCAATGTATTTCGGGCTATCTGTGGAACCGTCATCTTATGCCGTATCTATCGAATTTCCTTGACGCCTCACCTATTCCAGCACTTCTATTCTTTCCGGCGAGCCGAGGCGGGGATATTCAACGTTCAGGCCAAGTCCGGCTTTAAGTTCTTTGACGGCCTACCTTATTCCAATAAGGGCTGGAGGTCCCGCTTTTTCTTTCTTAAACCACCTTCCCCCTTAGCCGGGTCTTCTCAGTGGCGCCCCCTCCCGGCTTCGGCTTTTCCCCCACATGTTCATGAATCTGCCTGCTTTGCAGCTGCGGACAAGTTGACCGGTGTTATTATTCGCTTGTCTGTGTTGATGCTGGAAGGCATTTTATACACCTTCGGTCTTAGTCCCGTCCCTGCAGAAATCAGAGCTCCCTTTGGTAAGTTGTCTATTCTTGCACGCCGTTCTTCGCTAACTGAGGTGCCTTTTCTTTTTTATTCTTGTAGCGGTCGCTATCCTCCGTTCCTTCGCCTGCCAAGAGACGCCCGCAGTTGCTGTCCTTGAAGCCCTGCATCAGGAGCTGACACCAGGCCTACCTTCTGATCCAGCTGCTGCCCTCGGTCCTCAACTTCCAGCACCCCCGACCTCTGATGTTGTGATTGCCCCGCCGCTCTCAGTGCTACCTTCCCCCAGCGCTGCAGACCCAGCATTGTCTCACACCTCCAATCAACCGACGATTGCTTCCTCGCCCACTAGACAGGCTCCTCCTCTCCGTCCTACTCTGCGGCTGCGTGTGACGCGCAATAGCAAACGGACGGTCCCGGTCACCGCTACTTCTCCTCCACCTTCACAGCGCCAACGCGTGGTGATTCTTTCTTCCCCCTCCAAGTCTTCGGGCACGAGCTCGGCTCAGGAGACAAGTTTGGGCCAGGAACAGGCCTATGACCTGGAGGTGGCAAGCCCGCCGTTAGACCGACTTACTACGGCGCCACTCCAGAGCGTGCTACCCGCCCCACCTTCATCTTCTGGTGGCCAACCCTTGGATTCGTTGACTCCTCCAGCCTCCTCCCCTATGATGCCAACGAGCTCGGCCGTGCCTATTTCGGAACCGCCCTCCTCGTACTGGGCCTTTAGGTCCCTCTGGAGGCTTCCTTCGAAGACTGACCCGGCCAACGTGCCGGCTGCCAACCCCTCCCCTTTTTTCGGCAGGGTCGACTTCCACGGGGCCTTGGCCAACTCCTGGCAATCGGCTAATCGGCAGTTCTGGGAAAGCGACTGCCCTCTGGAAGAGTTCGATCAGATTGCTTGTTCTCTGGTCGCGGTGAGTCTCTTCTTTCCTTTTTTTCCTTCTTCTGGGCATGCGTGTGTTTCCATAACCTCATTTCCCTTCCTATGGGCATTTGCAGACCTGCTCGGCGAGTCTGAGCGTAGTTCAGCGAGCGGCCGAACTAGAGCGGGAGAATGCGGCACTCAAAGCCCGTCTCCGGGAACTGGAACCCCCTTCATCTTTCACAGCTCCTTCTGAGCCCTCCCTGGGAGGCCTGGACTCCTGTCTGCCTACCGCCGGGGAATCAGCGGCCTCTGCCTGGGCCCTTTCTGATGCCACATCCAACAAACTGCGGGCATTGGAGGCAGCCTTAAAGGCGAGTGAGTCCTCTCTGGCCTCTGAAGTGGAACGCCGTCAGGCGGCGACCTCTGAACTGAAAAACCGAGAGGCAGAGCTGCTTGCCCAGTCCAGGGAATTGGCTCTGCTGAAGCAAGGTCGGGAGCTCCTACAGAGGGGGCTGGCTGAAGCCCAAACCGTGTCCAGTGCTGTTGTGGGTCGGGAAACCACCCTGCGAGCTCAGTGGGAAGCCTGCCAGGCCCAGCTTCAATCTTTGCAGACGGAGCTTTCGCGGGCCCAGGAGGCAGTGTCTCAGGGTCAGAGTGACCTGGCTGCAGCTCGCGCGGAGGCTACCCAGGACAAAGATGCCATGGCAGAGTACCTGGCGGGAGAGCTCGGGCGGTTGAAGGCCTACTGCTTGGCCTATGTTCGTTCTTCCTTCTTCCTTCAGAAGCTGGGGCGCTGGATGGTCCTGCTGCTAAGTTACGGGGCTGCTGGCGGGGTGAGACAAGCTTTCGAGCAAGGTTATTTGCGTGCAGCGCCCCCCGCCACTTTCTTGGACACTGCTCGCCTGGCCCGGGAATTGCCGCAGGACACGTTCCCCTCCTTCGAGGCGGATGACGGGCTCTTCTTCCAGGCTGCTCCTCCTCCTACGGCCGATCCAACCCCCATAGAGGTGTCTCCCCAGGATCTTCCTGTCGCCGTCCGCGAAGCTTCTGATGCCCTTGCCCCTCCTCCTGCTGAGCCGGCCGACCCGGCACCCCCTCTGTCGGCTTTTGATGACCCGTCTCCTCCTTCTCCGAATGTAGTGTAATTAGAACTATGTTATGCTGCTTACTTTTTGATGCGTTGATACCGGCTTTTCTTCGGTGGTATTTGTGTAATGGTACTGACCTCGGCCCGTTTGTCTTCGATTTCCCCTGCGATCCTACAACTGTGCCGCATCCCCTTCGCGTACTTATAGCTTGCTTTCTTCGGCAAGTTGCTCGTTGGTTTCGGCCGAGCTCCGATGATCAGATTTCCCTTATCTACTTTCCTTCGCTACGTAGCCTTTCCTCCCATCGCCGCCCTTCTAATGAGCTTGCCTGGGCTAAAGGTTACCTCGCGTGTCCGTGCAGCCCGCTGATTTGACCTATCCGCCTTCTGGTGACCCCTCCGTACACTTCTGTCCTGTTTGGAACAACTTCCTAGGGAGGCGCTTCGTATATCGAGCCCTTGTCGTTCCCTTAATACCCCCTGGTTACCTTCTTGAAGCTCATCACAGAGCGTTCCTCGTCTACTCCAAACCCTACATCTACCGTCCGTTGCTAACTTACGAAAATGTCCTGCACCCACCATACCTATAAGTATCATCTGACTCTTTCTTTCATCATCACAGTAGAGCACTCAAACGTCGCCGCCGCCGACTAATTTCCTCCGAGACCTTGCCGTGATCCGTCCCTTCTCCTTTGGCGTTCCTTTGCGATTGTCCTTTCCACCCTCTAAGGTGTTATCTTCCTCCATGGCCTCTCCTTCCTGGGCCTCTCTGTTGGCGGAGCATTTCCCAGGCGTTTCGAACTTCGCCGAGTTAGATTGGGATGACCTACGGTACACTTATGAAATCCCTGCTAGCTTCCGCCCTATCATCCCTACTAGTGCAAACCTTTACTTCGATCCTCCGCCGGGTTCGTGTACTTTTTTCACTGAGCAATTTGTGTCTGGCCTTCGTTTACCTCCACATCCTTTCCTATCTGGAGTGTGCCGCTACTTCCACATCCCCTTGGGTCAGTTAACTCCCAACTCCATAAAGATTTTATGTGGCTTCGTGATACTCTGTGAGGTTTGCGAAGTTTCCTGGTCTGCACCTCTCTTTCACTGCTTTTTCGCTCTCGCTCGGCGTGCCGATGGTCTTTTTGACTTTCAAGCTCGCAGTCAAACTGCCTTTTTCTCCTGTCTTCCTCCTCCTCACGCCAACTGGGGGAAAAAAATTCTTTTTTCTTCGGTTTCCTGAAGAGACAGGCTGGCCAATGCATTGGCAACCTGAACTTCCTCCGCCTCCGGCGTTGGAAGAGTTTCACATGGACCTCTCCTATCCTGCAGCCGCGACAAGAATGGAGCATTGGCGCCTGGATCTGACGAGACTGTTATCTGAAGACATGCTTTCTTTCTTCCGGCTGAATCCCTCCTTCTCCGAGGCTCCGCGCTCCTTAGGTAAATCCACGCTTAGCTCTCCTCTCCTGCTTAAGCTTGTTTTCTCTGTAAGGGTAACCTTCCGTGTCGACGCCTACAGCGGAGGTCTTGTATCGTGCCTCAGAAGTTCTGCCCCTGCCCTTAAATGATCTGGAAATAATGCGACGTGGTCGAGTAATCTTGGAGAGGAGGTTGCTCCCTCATCCCGGCCCCGTTTCCTTTGGGGCGGCAGTTCAACCCGTTTCCGACCCCACTGCGCATGAAGCTCCTCCTCCACCAGTCGCCCCAAGCGGGGATCGGGGTCACGCTCAGACTAGCCATCGAGCTAGGCGGGTCTTCCGAGGAGCCCCCCGGGCCTCCCGAAGGGGTCGCGCGGCTCTTCATCGCGCGGGTCGAAACTTGTCTGGTCAAGGCGCTGCGGGTGGCAATGCCACGGGCCCCTCGCAGTGGTCCGCGTTCTGACGATTCGGCTCGATGATCAGCCCCAACTTCAAAGACGGCGCCGAAGACCATGTCTGACTTCTCGCGGACTCGACACTGTTCCCTTATCGCCGCAGTGTTCCCTGCCGTCCTCCTGGCTGGCTCTAACAGCATTTCCTCTTGTTATTGTCGCGTTATTTCCCTGGCAGCCTCCCCCAACCCCTACAGGGGAAGACCCTCTGCATCTCGTTCTACCCCCATTCCTCAGGAGGAGGACAGTCCCGGTGAGAGACGTGGCCCGGCATCAGGCGAGCCCACTCCCGAGTCGCCTCCTGCTCCTCCTGGCTCAGACGCAGGCCCTTCTCAACCCGCCGGCCCTTCTCAACCTGCCCGCCATTGTTATAGGACCACTATCCCCTCTGAAGCAGCTCAGGCTCGACGACATGATGTCTCTACTAGCGTCTTGGCAATGAAGGGCTGCCTTGGCGACTTGTGGGCAGAGAGCATGAATCAAATGGGTAGCTTGTCGCCCTTAGCTCAAATGGATAGGTTTTCGAAGTCTTGGGCTAAAGTAAGTACCCCGTTCCTTCTCCTGAATGCGAGTTTGTTTTAACTGAGGGCTGTTATTCTTGCTCCAGACTCACGCAGAGTCCTTAGTGCTGAACCAATCCTTCCACACCCTCCATCATGAAAGCAAAGACCTCCGGGACAAAGTCTCTGAACTAGAGCTACAACTGAATGATCCCGATCAAGCCAGCCACGCTTTGCGAGCCGAGATTCGAGCTTTAACCAACCAGACTGAGCGACAAAAAAGGTCTCTGACGCAGGTCAGAGATGAGCTCCGAGCTGTGCGTGAAGAAAGTGCTGCACAAGAGGCGGGACATCAGCAACAGCTCGCCCATCAGGTTGGGGAGACTCAGTCCAGAGATACCCTGCTGCGAGAGAAGGACACTAAGCTGGAGGTTCAGGCAGCTAAATTGGCAGCCCAGGAAGTAGAGCTGCAGGCCTTGAGGGAGGAACTGTCTCAATCTCGGGCGTCTCTGACGGGAGTGTCTACAGCCTTGTCAGCCTATCAAGAGGGAGAAGAAGCTCGTTGCCTGCGAAGCCGAATGTCGTATCTGACTTCCCCTGAATTTCTATCCCAGGCTGGGGCACGCTTTGCTATGATCGTGCCATATACGGCGGCGGGAGTTATCAGGCAACTAAACACGCAGGGCTTCTTGAGCTCCATCCCCGCAGCAGACTTCTTGAATCACAACCTAATCATTCAAGGCTTTCCGGATGAGATTTTTGCTCCTTTCAAATGATCTGTACTAGCCACTTAAACTGGGAAATCATTACATATACATATGTCTTTTCGAGTTTTCACTTGACTATCCTACTGTTTCCACACCCCTCGTCTGATCCAGCCTACGTCCACAGAGCCAACCCCCTCAAACTCGATAGGGCCGCAAGTAGTTGGCACTCCAAGGTCGATCCAACTTCCTTCCTTGAGCGTCTTGTAAATAGTAGGCTCCCGATGCCAATCTCTTGATAACCTTGTACGGCCCATCCCATTGAGGAGCTAACTTCGTCACTTCCCCTAAGGGCTTTATCTGCTTCCAGACCAGGTCACCTTCTCCGAAGAACCGAGGGATCACCTTCCTATTATAGTTCTGTCTCATCCTCTGTCTGTAGGCTTCCAACCTGGCAGCTGTTTGCTCACGAATTTCGCTGATGAAATCCAGTTCAGCCAGCCGCCGCTCGGTGTTCTCTTCGTCGTACATCATCCTTCTTACAGAAGGTATCCCGACCTCCAGAGGAACCACCGCTTCATTACCATAGACCAGATGAAAGGGTGTCAGACCTGTGCTCTCTCGGGGTGTCGTTCGGTAGGCCCACAAAATGCCTGGGAGCTCGTCCACCCAGCTACCTCCCATGTGATCCAGCTTAACTTTAAGCCCGCGTACTATCTCCCGATTGACCACCTCGGTCTGACCATTACTTTGAGGATGAGCCACTGAGGTGAAGGCCTGAGTTATGCCGAACCCCTTGCACCAATCCTGTATCCTGTGCCCCTGGAATTGTCTGCTATTATCCGACACTAACTTATGGGGTAAGCCGAATCTGCAAAAAATATTTTTCCATAGGAACTGGATCACCGCATCTTCAGTGATTCTGGCTAGGGCTTCTGCTTCTACCCACTTGGAGAAGTAGTCTACGGCTACCAACAAGAAGCGCCTCTGCCCGGTAGCCATCGGGAAAGGCCCCACGATATACATACCCCATTGGTCGAAAGGGCAGGATACTGTAGAAGTTCTCAGCAGCTCTGTAGGTCTGTGCGTCAGGCTCTGGTACTTCTGGCATGATAGACAAGTATTCACCAACCTCTGTGCGTCCTTCTGCAAGGTAGGCCAAAAATAACCAGCTAGCAATACCTTCCGAGCCAGCGTTCTTCCCCCAGCGTGATTACCACAGCACCCCGAATGTATCTCTCGCAAGGACTGGTCTGCTTCCTCCATATTCAGGCACTTGAGTAGAGGTCTGGAGAAAGACCTTTTGTACAACTGATCCCCGATCATTGCATAAGAGTGGGCTTGCCTCCTGATCATACGCGCTTCCTCGGGGTTGGTGGATATGGCTCCTTGCTGAAGAAAGCTCATTATGGGCGCTCTCCAATCAATTACCTCTCCCGCGTTATTCTGTAAATCTATCTGGTCTACAAGGAAGGTCTGCGTTATAGATCGGTCGAGCGTCCATGTACTCAGGGAACTAGCCATGTTAACCAACTCATCCGCTCTTTCATTTTCAGCTCTAGGAATCTTCGTGACTGTGACCTCCTTGAATTCTCCCTTCATCTTTTCATAAGCCTCCTTATAAACTTGCATCCTCTCGCTATTCACCCCAAATTTCCCGGTTGCCTGCTGCGTTACCAGCTGGGAATCGGAATATATGATGACTCGGCTCGCCCCCACATGCCGAGCTGCGTGCAGGCCTGTTAGTAGAGCTTCATATTCTGCCTCATTGTTGGTGGCTCTGAAATTTAACCGCACGACCAACTGCATGATATCTCCCTGTGGGGATATGAGCAGTGCTCCTATG
Source organism: Zingiber officinale (assembly GCF_018446385.1). NCBI lineage: Eukaryota > Viridiplantae > Streptophyta > Magnoliopsida > Zingiberales > Zingiberaceae > Zingiber > Zingiber officinale. Next base: position 59,401,892 of record NC_055987.1, on the reverse strand, counting down.
CCACTCCCCTGATGGGTAGCCTATCCGTCCACGTAGATTTTCCAGACCTCTTCTGAGTCCACTGGGTATACTTCTGTCAGGAAATCTGCCAGAGCCTGTGCTTTGATTGCGGTTCGAGGCTGATATTGTATGTCATACTCCCCTAGTTCAGTTGCCCACTTGATAAGCCGACCCGCCACTTCCACCTTGGTGAGAGCTCGGCCCATTGTACTGTTCGTCAAGACGGTAATGGGGTGCGCTAAGAAATACGGTCGGAGACGCCGAGCCATGAGAACAAGTCCATAGACCAACTTTTCCAGGGTCGTATACCGAGACTCGGCCACCTTCAATAAATGACTGAAAAAATACACCGGCCGTTGTACATTGTCCTGCTCCTTAACTAGCACGGCCCCCACGGCCTCAGGGGTGGCTGACAAATAGACCCAAAGGGGCTCTCCCACAACAGGCTTGAACAGTGATGGCAAAGACTCCAGGTACTGCTTCAGCTCTTCAAAGGCCTATGTGCATTCTTCCGTCCACTGAAACTTGGTCGCTTTCGAGCACTTTGAAGAAGGGCGCGCTCTATCTGCAGATTTGGAGATAAATCGGGACAGGGCTGTTATCCTGCCGACCAGCTTCTGCGTCTCCTTCAGATGTGCTTGCACCTTCTCGGGGTTGGCCTCTATCCCTCGTTCGGTCACCAGATAGCCCGAAACTTCCCTCCTTTGGCCCCGAACAGACATTTCAAAGGATTCACTTCACCCCATATTGCCTCGAGTCCCACAGGTTTCTTCTACATCTTTTATCAGATTGGACGCCAGAGGGGACTTGATCAGGATGTCATCAACATAAACCTCTACGTTCCGCCCGATCTGAGCCCGAAAGACTTTGTCCATCATCCTTTGGTAAGTAGCCCCAGCGTTCCTGAGTCCGAATGACATGACGGTATAGCAGAAAGTACCGTCAGCCGTTATGAAGCTGACCTTCTCCTGGTCTTCCCGGGCTAAGGGTATTTGATGATATCCCTGATAAGCGTCCATCATGCATATCCTTTCACAACCAGCCGTTGAGTCCACCACCTGATCGATACGCGGGAGAGGATAACAGTCTTTGGGGGTGGCTTTGTTGAGGTCGCGAAAGTCTATGCACACCCTCCATTTGTTGTTTGGCTTCTTTACCAACACGACGTTAGAGAGCCAAGACGGGAATTGCACCTCTCGGACGTGTCCAACCTTCAGGAGCTGCTCTACTTCAGCTCGGATAATTTTATTCTGCTCGGCAGGGAAGTTTCTCTTCTTCTGCTTGACTGGCTTAGCCTCGGGTATAATATGCAATTTGTGTTCGGCCACTTCTGGTCTGACCCCGGGCAACTCCTCTGGCGACCAAGCAAAGACGTCTCGGTTGCGGCTCAGACACTGTATCAGCTCCGCTTTAAGCTCCGGAGGTAAGTCACTGGCGATGCGAGTGATGCTCTCTGATCTGTCGGGGTGTAGCTGGACCTCCTCCCAAGAGATCGATTCTTCAGTAATAGATAGCGGTTCCTCTTGGATAGCGTGTACTCCCCCATCTTGCGTCCTCCGGCTTTTGCGCGCCTCTACTCGGACCATGTCTATGTAGCAGCTACGAGACGCTTTCTGCTCCCCCTTAACCTCTCCGACCTGCTCGCCGACCGGGAACTTGATCTTCTGGTGAAAGGTGGAAACGGCAGCCCGGAACTCATGCAGGGTTGGCCTTCCCAGGATAACGTTGTAGGAGGAAGGCGAATCCACCACAATGAAAGTGCTCCTCCGCGTGCGCACCAATGGCTCAGTGCCCATGGAAATGGCCAGCTTGATCTGACCCATGGGCTTGACTTCATTACCTGTAAATCCGTACAAGGAAGTGGTTACAGGTTGTAGCTCGATCGATCTGCATCTCCTCAAGCGACCACTGAATAAAATGTTAGCGGCTCCCGGTATCCACAAAGACCGAGCCACTCGGCTATGTAATAAGCCACGATTATGAGGGCATCATCGTGGGCGCTTCTAAACCCTCAAGTCTTGGGGCCGAAGGCGAGGCGGGGCGGTCTTGCTCGTGGCTGCATCCCACGGCCCCATATAGTCGCGGCTATGTGCTTTACGTGCGGCACGAGTCTCCTTGATGGGCCCTCACGAAATCATACCAATCTCTCGCCTAGCCACGTTGCCCGATTATCGAGTTCTCGGCGTCTCTTGGTCTTGGGGCCGGCTGGTTAGATGGGCGGCTAGGTCGGGGGTCTGCTGAGCACGTCGGTGCCGTTCTTCCTCCATTCTACGTATTTGGCGCGCCAGGGGCAAACCTTGCTCGTGGCTACTGGAATCCGGGCGGTGGGCGATTCTTTGAGATCGTGTGTCCTGGACCGATGATATGTGCAATATAGTGCTCCCCTTGGTCCAGGCCTGGGCGCTTGTATGGCGGCGACTCGCGGAGCTGGCCTGGCTCCCTGAACGGGCTGGGGGGCAGGCCTGGGTTGAATGCGCTGGAAGGGCTGGGCTGGCTATGGTGCTCTTCTTTCAGGTCGGTTGCCTGGTGCCACCGTCTTCTCGGCTTTCCGCCTGGCGGCCTGCGCTTCTTCCACTTTGATGTAGCACGAAGCTTTCTCTACCATATCGTCAAAACTCCGGGCGGGGTTTTTGATGAGATCCCTGAAGAATTCTCCTTCTCGCAATCCGTGGGAGAAGGCGCTCATCAGTATCTCATAGGTGGCAGAGGGGACGTCGTTGGCTACTTGACTGAATCGATTGATGTAGCTTCGCAGGGGCTCCGTTGACTCCTGCTTGAGGGCAAAAAGACAGTGGTCGGTTTTTTGGTACTTACGACTGCTGGCGAAACGGCGCAGGAAGGCCATTTTGAAGTCCCTGAAGTGGCTGATGGATTCTGGGGGCAATCCATCGAACCACTTTTGCGCCGATCCAGACAGAGTGTGCAGGAAGACTCGGCACTTGACGGCATCGCTATATTGATACAATATAGCAGCGTTCTTGGACTTTCTCAAGTGCTCTTCTGGGTCCTTGCTCCCATCATATTCTCCAATGTTTGGGGCTCGGTAACCTCGCGGCAGGCTTTCTTTCAAGATCTGGGCAGAGAAAGGTACCTTATCATCAGGATCTTCGGGCAGATCTTCAGCCATGATCACGGCCTTCCCCTTTCCTGAATCCCGAGGCGGGTGTAGAGAGCTTTCCGCCACTGAGGCTGGCGGCTCCTCCTTCTTTGGACTACTCCCGCGAAGTCCGGCCCGATGATAATCGCGGCGAGGCTCTCGGAATGAAGCACGCGGAAGTTCTTCCGGCTGCTTCCTCTTTGAGCTCCTGTCGGAAGCGGGAGCTAGTTCTTTGGATACCTCGAGGGCTGGGCGAGGTCGTGAAACTGTGCCTTGTCTTTCGGAGGCGGCCTGCTTCCTAACCTCCTTGAAAAGCTCGTATTCCCCCGCAGTCATAGTTACGTTGATCCTCCGGCTAGAGCTTCGACCGGAGTCCTCCATCTTCACGCTCCGGAACAGGTTGTGGTGTTCCCATAGACGGCGCCAAATTTGATCCCGTCCGGAAGCTGAGTCGGACGAAGGCCGGTCGCGGTGGACTGGACGTTGACGGAAAGTCGCGGGCGGCGCAGGCTCCCCACGGGTGGCTGATGCGGCTGCAGGACCCTGCACACACTCATACGATCTCCCCCTTCCACGTTAGAGACCGAAACCCAGGGAAAAAGTCCCCGGATTAGGCCCTCCGACGCTCAAATCAGGTCCTTTTTCCCCAGAAAGAACAGAGAGAAGCAGAAAGAAAAAAACAGTTGTGGAAAAAAGTGACGAGAGAGTGTGTGCGCGTACCTGCGTACGAGGGATTTCTCCCCTTTTATCCGTCCTCCTGCTAGAATCTGCCCTCCTGTCAGAAAACGTTGGACGCCCAGCTTTGTCCTCTAATCATGGACACCTGTCGCGCTTCTATTTGTTGTGAAAGCATCTTTCTGTTTAGGAACCTCTGCCTTCGCACTTGGATTTTGTCCTGTAATGAGAGACAGCTGGCAGGCTACTACTGGCTACGAGGGCATCTTTTCGTTTCAGGAACCTTCGCCTTCGCTCGCATTGTTGGTATGTAATGATTACCCCTGACGGACCGTTGAGATTCTCCGCTCCCGTATTACTTAGCTCCTCCGATTCGTTGTGCCCCCGCACCAGCCTGCACCTGTGATTCACATTTCCAGGCCTCCCACTCGCAGACCTGCAGCCCTAACTGTCTAGACATAGCTACGCTGATCTTCCACCTGCATCCTGCGCTTTGTACCTCAGCTCTGCCGCTTCCGACCCATTGGCCTATACTTCCAGTTCTTGGCCTCTGCTTAGCTCTGCCGATACCGCCTTGCGTCCTGCACTTTGTACTTCCTGGCCTTCAACCGCAGGTCTGTGGTTCGGGCTGCTTCTGATCAGCTCTGCCGCTTCCGACCCATTGGCCTATACTTCCAGTTCTTGGCCTCTGCTTAGCTCTGCCGATACCGACTTGCATCCTGCACTTTGTACTTCCTGGCCCTCAACCGCAGGTCTGTGGTTCGGGCTGACTCCGCTCAGCTCTGCCGACCCTGACCGGCCTATGTGCTCTGTGTTTCCGGGCCCTCTACTGCAGGCCTGTGGATCAAGCTGACTCCTCTCAGCTCTGCCGACCCTGACCGGCCTATGTGCTCTGTGTTTCCGGGCCCTCTACTGCAGGCCTGTGGATCGAGCTGACTCCTCTCAGCTCTGCCGACCCTGACCGGCCTATGTGCTCTGTGTTTCCGGGCCCTCTACTGCAGGCCTGTGGATCGAGCTGACTCCTCTCAGCTCTGCCGCTCCCAACCCGCTTCTGCCTATGCTGAGCCCTGACTGCCCTGTCAGCCTGCCTTTTTGACCGCCAAGTCGCCACGACTATTGACCGCCACCTCCTCGTGACTTTTGACCGCCACATAGCCTGGACTTTTCTAATCCTTTCCTCTTGGGCCCCTCCATCACTAACCGTATCAATGACTAATGACTCTCTCACACCACAAGGTAGACAATAGTCGTCAGCATGTATATAGTGCAATAATGAACATGATGCAAATAACCATGATGCAGAGACGATCATCATCAATGCAACAACATAGTCAATCTAAGTACATCTAGTACATGATCTATCTATCACTTAAGTCTATAGGTATGAATAGATATAACAGGTGTTTACCAAACAACCCATAAAGTCCAAACCACATCTATCAATGATGAACATGATGTAAATAATCATGATACAGATATATTCATCATCAATGCAACAACATAGTCAATATAAGTACATCCAGTACATAATCTGTTTATTATTTAAGACTATATATATGAAAAGATCCAACATATGTCTATTAAACCACACCTACGGTACATAGAGACACCTATCATACACCCCCCACCTATGTCTATTAAACCCTATAGTGTACACCATACATGTATACACACCACAAGCATATTATAAACAATCAATATTGTATCTCCTATAGTGTATACCATATGTGTGAATACTCTACGAAGTATAGATAACCAAAGCTAAGACTATATAAGCAATAACTAGATCATCTCCAAGGTCAATCAGGTAAGTATCAAGCATGGATAAATACAAATAGATTTAAAGTAAAGCAGCCTAATCCATCAATTAAAAATCATGCACTAAGTTCAATGAACTATAAAGGCCAAGGAAGAAGTACTCACCTCAATATAACTCATGTCAGAAATAACCCCTATGTCAAGCTGCTCGTCACAAATCAGGGTCCTTCATCAATATATTTTATTTAGTAAATTTCATATAAATTAAATTGCTAAATAAAATCCCTAAAACTAATCGGAATAACTCTAATCGAACACGATCATCAATTACCCCCCCCCCCCCCCCCCCCCCCACACACACACACATTCAATGTTTAGGTCTCACTAATACAATTTACCACTTAAACCAGAGTTAAGCCAGCTTTAACCTCAATTAATCCATCATCTTCATTAGATTAAGTTTTGTCTTTCAATTAACCCTAACCATTCCACAACCTAATTAGATTAGGTTCCTACATGTATCATCTTTAAAACTCACCCAAGCTATTCTTATTTAACGATAACTAAACATCACAACAAGAATTGGTTAGCATTTCAATCTATTTGATAATTAATCCAACATATGCATTAACGTCATGAGCAATTACTAATCACAAAATATGATAATTAACCAAATTCATTAATCCAGTTAGGTTTGACTCAATCCATTTCATCAATCCACATGCAATGGAGATAATCCTACTCAAGTAAACACCATCTTCAACTAAATTAACCATTCCAACATAGAAATGAAATCAAATCTTTGTTAATCTAATACTAAGCATGCCTTACCTTAAACCTGATCTGTAGCCCTTCGATGAAGAAATCTGATACTGCCATGGTGAAAATGGAGCTCTCCTCTTCAAATTCGAAGAGGAGATGGTGTCTCCGATAATCGTTCCTCTCTCAGAATCTAGATGGAGCATAGATGGGGCTCTAGGGAAAGACAGTGAGAGGAGACAGAAGTGATGAATCAGAAAGAGGAAGGCTCAGTGGTGGCTGTTGTGGTGTCGAATCAGGGCAGAGGAGGGTGGTCACGGCTGAGTGGCGCTAACGCGATCGAGCGGAGGCTTTAGGCAGTGGTCGAGGCAATGAATAGGGCAATAAAGAGAAGGTGATGGTCATGGGCTAGCTGGATCGTTCATGGTGGCCGGACAAAGGGACAGTTAAAGGGATGTGGATCCTTGGCGTTGCATAGCCTCACTGGCGAGAGCGAGGCAGTAGAGCAGGTGATGGGAGAGATGGGCAGCATGCTGGGGAGCTGGCGACGTCGACCCCTCGCGATGGCAACAGTTGTGGCGTCACCGGTCAGGTCTTCATAAAAACGGGGAGACGACAATCAATCGGGGAGGTGAGGAGAGGGATAGGGATAGGGATAGAGCTAGGGCAATAAACTTAGGTATTTGTATAAATACTTAGGTTAATTAATCACAACCTTAGTTTCATTAAACCAAACAACACCCAACTTAATTGATATTCCAAAGATGCTTTCTCTAAGTCTATTCATCCCCTTAAACATGTCATACAGATTCAATTTAAATCCTGAAAAATTTCTAAATTTTTTTATAAAATTATATAAGGTTATTTATCCAATAACACTTATTATTTAATTGTCATATCTTATATTCTTCCTCACTAATAAAAATTTAGTCCCCAAATTTACTACTCAAACTAAGGGATCATCATCTAAGAGAAACAACTAAGTAACATACCCATATACTATTCCATCCTAGTACCATGAACAAATCTTCAACTATGAGGGATTAAGGTTCACTTATAAAATTACATGATAATCTACTTCTAAGTAGATAGTGATAACTATGTAGGTTACGATCTCACCCTACTTCTAGTACTCTGATATTTCTATCTTCTGCAGTAAGCAAAGTCTACCTTTGAAATCCATATCGCACACTATTAGTAGATCTCCTAACATCGATATAGTACGCTCAGACTATCCATCTATTGAGAATGGAAAGTTGTACTAAAGCAGAGCTTAGTACCCATGGCCTACTATAAACACTGCCAAAACCATGAGGCAAATCATAGATTTCTATCAAATATGATACTCAGATGTAAACCATGAAGTCTGAAAACCTCTCTATAGTATAACTCTGCTAAATGATCCAATGGGTCTATTCTACGGATCGATAGAAAGTGAGTAGATTTGGTTAATCGGCCACCAATTACCCAACTCGTATCATATCCTTTTCATGTTCTGGGTAATCCCACAATAAAGTCCATTGTAGTATGCTCCTATTTCCATTCTGGTATCTAAATCTACTGAAGCAAACTAGCTGACCTCTGATGTCCAACCTTCACTTACTGATAAAATTATACTATTTATCGGGAGATAGAAAGCATACCTCACTTACCGAGTCAGTGTCATTGTTTGACGCTCCCCCTTTATTATTGCTTTCTTTTGAAGTGTCTTCCCCTTTTTCGATGCTCATCTTTGATGAAGTCTCATCATCTTCTTGGTGATTTGCCATTAGCTCAAGTCGAGCATACTGCTCCATCTTGGATTTGGATGAAGTCTTATCCCAAGTCACCCTTAGATTTTGCTTCATTTGTCTTGGTCCTTTGTCCTTGTCTTTTTCTTTGGTCTTTAGTTTCGAGCAGTTGTCTTTGTTGTATCCTTCTTCTTAACAGTTACAGCACCAAACCTTTTGTTTTCTTCATAGAAGTTTCTTAGCCTGTGACTTGTTAAACTTGTTAGTCTTAAGGAACTTACTAAACTTTCTTACCATAAAGGTTGCTTCATCTTCGTCGAGTGATGTGTCAGAATATGAGTCATCTTTTTGGTTAGCTTTTAGTGCTAAATTTTGAATTGGCCCCTTTTTCCTTTTTAAACATACACATCTTGACTCGTGTAATTCGAAAGTGAAAAAAAAAATTCTAATTTACTTACCTTAAGGTTTTTGGAGATGTATAAAGAGTCTACCATTAACATCCACTCGGGTGTTCTTAGAAAAGCATTTAAAGTATACCTTAGTGAATCTTAGTTTGTTACCATTTCTCCGTGATTTGTGAGTCCGATGATCCGCTCCTTGATTCTTCTGTGTTGATGAGTGACTATTTCTTCTTTTTTCAACTACAGATTACTGAGTTAGTTTTGGAGCAGATCTCATCTTATGAGTTTGGCTTCTGAGGTCCCTTCCTGTAACTCTAGGAACTTCTCCTAGAGCTTTTTGGCTGACTCATCGACTTCTATCCTATTGATTTCTTTAGTGGTAGAATGCTTAATAGATGAAATTCTGCTTTGTCGTTTACCACGAAATCGGCTTGCTCCTTCTTGCTCCAAAGATGATCTTCTTTTTCATCGTCGTGCTAATCTTCAGATGCTACAAATCCATATTTGATAGTTAATAAAATTTCAAAATCAATCTTAAAGAATACCTCTATTCTTTTCTTCCATATGGCGAAATCTCCCTCGAGCTTTGGTCGGTGAATACTCGCTTCGACCATTTTTGTGTTGCTTTAGTCGGTGGTTAGTTCTTTTGAGATGGTTGGACTCTTATACCACTTTTTAGTCTCTGGTGTGGTCGATAAGAGGGGGGGGGGGGTGAATTGCCTTGTTAAAAATAACACACTTTCTTTTTCTTTCTGATTTTAGCAAAGATAGACAAATATTAGTTAATCAAAATAAACATAAAAAAGAGTAAGAGAAAAGACTGATTTACTTGGTTTTCAATCAGAAGATTGTAGTCCAAGACTTTGAAAGCTTCATTAAAAGTCTCCTTTTGGCAGAAGAGCCTCTTACAACAATTCAGTACATAAAAACTTGGAAAACAGTAAACAATTGAAGAACACGTGTTGTTCAAATGAAGAGGATTAGTGCTCTATTTATAGCCTATTGGTTGAACTAGTCATTTTCCTGATGTGGCATCTCCAGGCCCCTGGACTTGGTCTGGGCGCCCCAACAGTGCACCTTTATATGCTCGCAACGACTATGCAACAGTTTGAGGATAAAATTTTATCCTCGCCTGGGCACCTAGATCGGTCTGGATGCCTAGAGTGCTGCTAATGTGGACCCGATTGTCATCCACAGTAACGTCTCTTTGACGAGCTACCTGTTCGGTACCAAGGTGATCCAGGTGCTTGGAGTTCGGGTGCTTGGACTTAGTCTAGCGCCTGGACAAGTTAACTACATGTTGACTTATCCGGCTTCTGCTCCAGTTGCTTTGGGTGATTCCTCCGGCTATCCAGAGTTGAACTCATCCGAACCCAACTCTGGCCTTCTCTCCTTGAGCAATCTTCTGCTCTGGCTTCTCATCCCTCGGAAGCACCACACACGCCCTTCTCATCTGTTGATGTACTCTTCCATAGTTTCTTGCCCCTCGAATGCATCAAGCCTATTAACTCACTTCCCGTGCCATTCTTTTCGTCCGCTGTGTCTTCCACTCAACTTCTTATGTTACTAAGTTCCTGCACACTTAGACACAAGGATCAAAATACAACATGACCTAAATTAACTTAGTTGCCCACATTAAAGCTAACACAGAGTACTTATAAAAAGGTAATTTTATTAATATTAAATTTTAAATGACAGATTATATCCTTTAAGTGCAGGGAGAGAGGACACTATAAAAATATGTGTCATACTCATAAGATTTGGGTGATACTGCTGGCGACAAATGAGGAACCAATGCAAGGAGTTTTGAGGAATAAGAAGCACATTCAATGCTTCAAGTGCCAGGAGTTCGAACACTACAAGAATCGTTGCCCAAGAAGGAAAATTGTGAAAATAGTTAATGATTTTACCATTCATGCAAATCTGATTTTTTTTACAATCATATTACATTCTCAAATAAGTCCAAAAATTTACATGATGATATTTTTTCTAAAAATATCCCTATGCATGACTCAAATAAAAGTTAAAATTTAAATAAATCTGAAAATTTAAAACTTAAAAATTTTAAAATAATTAATTTATTAAAAACTCAATTAAAGAAAATGACCAAGTCAACATGTATGAATTTGATAAAATACTTGATAGAATATTTAATTCAACAAATCTAAAAAAAATAAATTTACAAAAAATCAATCAAAAAAATTCAAATCTAAGTAATAAAAGTAATCCAAACTCAATTAAAAATTCAATTAAGAATGATGAAGTTAACTCTAGTTTGAAAATTTCAAGTAATTTAATTAATAATCAAGATAAATCTAATCTAATAAATACTGATAATTCAACCAAATAAGATAAAATTGTAATTAAAAATCAAGATAAATCTAATCTAATAAATATTAATAATTCAACCAAGATAATATTTTAATTAATAATCAAGATAAATTTAATAATTCAAATTTTGATCCTAAAAATTTTAATAATTCAAAAATAAATAATGAATTAATTATTCGAAATAATCCTAAAAATAATTTTAAATTTTAAATTATGTTCAGATAAATTCTATTCATGTTAATATAAATCTTAAAAATTTTAAATTAAATCCTAAACACTTGAAAAATAAATCTACAAATCATAATAATATTCAATCAAATTTAAATAATAAAATTCAAAACTAAATATTAAAATTAATTGTAATAAAGTACCCTTTAATTACAAAACAAAGAATAATTTTAAAAATTCAAAATTAAACCCAAAAAAATCCAAAATTAAATACCAAAAAATAATAAAATATATCTATAGATTAGAACAAGTTAAATCTAAATCCAAAAATAAAAGATTATCATCAAGTATCGTTTAATTATGAAAAAAATGAATTCAAAAAGTAAATATAAAAATTTAAAATTTAACTTGAAAAAAGTTGAAATTAATTACCTTAATTTAAGAAAATAAATTTACAAATTTTAATAAGTCAAATCTAAAATTTAAATATCCATAATTAAATTATTATAATAATATACCTTTTAATTATGGAACTAATTAATAAAATTTTACTCAATGAAACAATAAATTTAATAAAAAATCAAAATATGTTAAAGTGGGTTGACACATTTACGAGTGCATATGAAATGTATCAAATTAAAAATTTGATGCATTATTAGAAATCAATTGAAATATATTTGACTTGGTTGGCCCATGCATAATTGTCATGAATATGCATATGTTTAATTATTTTTTCTTAAATGCTATATCATTTATACTAGTCTTTTATTAATTACTTAATCTAGAATGGTTAGATAGGAAAAAGATAATTTGATTCTTGTTCAATATAGTACCAGGGTGAAGTGAGATGATAATATGTTAGAGAAGCTTGACCTAGGAAGTCAAGAAGGGTCAGGCGTATCTTACTTGATCTACTTAGCTAAGTGGAACTAAGCAATCTCGCCTCATCCTAGACTAGTTAGACCAAGATTTTTCAATAGAAAGGTTAAATGTATAATTTTTTTAAAAAGCTTTATTTAAAAGTGGTCATTGCTCCGATACCCAAGAAGATCACCGTGCCTCACAATAGCTTGGAAGCTCATTTTTGAGATGTATATTTATTGATTGATGGTTAAACTTGAATATAATATAAGGTCAAATAATCTTTAAAATTCAAAATAAATCAAGTAAAATTGACTAAACATCTTACAAAACTCATAAGGATATCATGCTTTATTGTATTAAGACATTTAGAATGAGTGAGATTTTTGAAAAGCTAATGTATGTTTTGAAATATCTCAATTGTTGACCAACATTTAAAAGTCTACATCCTTAGGTCAACACTACAACCTAGTCCCCTAAATACTTAGGTAGATTTCCTTATGATGAACAAGAATAACTAGAGTGTATCAAGTTAAGGGGGAGGTACCTTTGAAATATTCCTTAAAAAAAAAGTTTTGAAAATTTATAAAAATACTTAAAAAAATTGTTTTGAAATATTTTTATTTAAAAAAAGGTTTAAAAATTCTTTACAAAGTCTTTGAAATTGTTGAAAATTCCTTGAAAAATATTGAAAAAAATTTTGAAATTTTTTTTGAAAACTCATGCTTTGCCAACTGTGTTGAAAATGTATTTTAGTTGCTCTTTCGATTTGGATCAACTCCTAAGACACAAGGCAGCTTCCTTATGGTTAACAAAGAGTCCTAAGGACGTGTTAGGATGAGGGGAAGCCCTGATTAAAAGATCACAAATATACTTTTTAAAATTCTTTCAAAAATTAGCTTTGCAAAACATTAAAAACTCTTTAAAGTATTTTTAGAAAAATTGTTTTAAAATGTTTTAAAAATTCTTACAAATACATTAAAAAATCTTGAGAATTATTTGAAAAAAAATTGAAAAAGTTTGAAACAACTTTTGAAAACTCTTGAATAACTTTATCTCAAATACTTAGCAAATTTTTTTTGAAAAATATTCAAATACTTATCATTTTTAAAAAAAAATCCTTAAAGTACTTAAATGATTTTTGAAATTAATATTTTATCTCAAATATTCTAAGTTTTTTCAAAAAGGGTATTGTTGGTGCAAAGCTTAAGTTCAATCTTTGGTAAGTTATTTTTTAATGTGTGTCAAAGGTAGAGAGTGACCTTAAGTTAGAAATATTTTGAATTTCCCAACTTTGGTATAAAATCTTAAAAACTAATACCCAACTTAAGAAAATTGTCAAACATTAAAAAAGGAGAGATTATTGGTGTAGTCAGCCTCTAGGGTTTTAATGTTTGACAATGTACCTAAGACTGGTTAGTTTGACCAATGGTTAATCTAAACATGACTTGATATTTGGAAGAGAGAAGTCTAGTCAAGACTAGATGACAAGCAACTATAAGTCCTAACCGAAGGTTAAGTAGGTGAGAAGTCTACTGAGTGACTAATGCTAATTGGAGGTTAGGTAAGAGAAAGTCCTAGTGATTGGAGCTAGGCCTTAGTTAATTAAGGTAGGTAGTGGAAATCCTGGTGAGTGAAGTTAGATAGTGAAAGTCCTAGTGAGTGAAGCTAGGTGGTGAAAGTTCTAGTGAGTGAAGTTAGGTTGTGAAAGTCTTAGTGAGTGTAGCTATACCCTAGTTAATGAAGCTAGATAATGAAAGCCCTAGTGAGTGATGTTAGGCAATTGATGTAGGGATCTTTTACAAAAAATAATAAATATATGCGGCAGAAAAACTTGTTTGAATTTGAGGGATCACCTTACAGTTTTTTTCTATTTATTTGATAAGTATAGATTCACTATTTGAGTACATATTATATGTTTGATTATCTTAAACTCATTTACTGAATGTCCATAATATAATTTATAGCATAAGAGAATTTGTGATTGGATCGCAACTAGTGACTATCTCTACATGTGCAATTATGAATATATTGAAATTTCTCTAGTCGTCGAATTGATGCATTCGGACATCATCAATTCTGTAAGACTAGCATGGGTTATACTCCTTGGTTCGACCAAGCAGTTATTTTTTCACTGGCTGAAGACATTGGGATGTCGAAAGTTAAACGTGGATGCTGGTCATAGTAACTAGTTCATTGGAGTGACTCGCTATAAGACTTTATATGGTTCTCGACATATATATAAATATGTCTGTGAAGTTCTTATTGTAGTATGAGTGCAAGTTTCCTTTAACTTGAGATATACAAGTCATTTTGGTCATGGAGACATATATTTTGACATCTTAAGCAAGCATCTCATTGAGGTGTGGACCCGGGATGATTGGGTATAAGTTGAAGTGCTCGAAGGTATTTGGATAGCCCACAGAGGATTCACTGCTCCTTGCAAGGAGACATATACCCTATGACCACTCGTTAGGAGTATTACTCAAAGTCTTTAGCTAAAGCATCATATGTTAAGAGTGCGAGACTCTTGTACACATGTATGAGTAATTTGAATCTGTAGAATACGGAAGTATTATTTGGGTTAGGTGTGATGTAGTCAGCCTAGTGGGGACGAGACACATAGACTATGTCCTAGACCAAGTGGGTCTAAGACAAGTGAAAGGAACGAGGCGCGACTCACTGTAACTGTTGAAGGGTTTAAAATTAATTCTAAAATTAACTATAATTTTTTGACTAATTTGGGATCATGATGTACTACTAGATGACACTCATAATCATTCTATAATTAAGTAATTAATTATAGATGGCCAAGATAAACCGAGAACCTATTGGGTCACACTTACTAACAAGTCTCTAAAAGACGTAAAATAAGTTAAAGAATAGGATTTTTATATCAAGAGATAAATGTTTGGTTGGACCATACATAAGACAAATATGGAAATATTTGTCACAATGGAAGTGCGGATGAGTCACATCTCTTATGGAAGAGTTGGACCCTATTTGGTTTAATCATGAATTAGTTATGAATCAACTTAGTTTAGTTGTGAACTGAACCAACTTGGTTTAGTTTTGAACCAAACCAAGGGGTTAATGGACTAATTTTTTGTTAAGGGATAATGGGTTGGATTTGAGTTTTCTAATCCAACTCATTAATGAGGGCTATATATTGATATGGTTGAGAGAAAATTATACACATGAGATCATTAATTGACTTGTAAGATTTTTGGAAAACCTTAACCCAATTTCTCTTCTCCTCTCCCTCTCCCCTCTCTCTTTGCTGCCGCCAACAAGGGGAAGCCCTTCCCCTTGTTGTCATGACCACCACAAGGAAGAAGTCTCTTCCTTATGTGCTTCTCTTCCTCTTCCTCTTGATCCCTCTTCTTCGCTCGTGGTTAGTAACTTCCAAAGGAGAGACTTGTACTCAAGGAGTTATTTTGAGGAGCTCGACGTGGATATGAGTAGAGGCAAGGTTCGACAACGTCGCTACAGTTGATGCCCTTCTCATTACAGATCATCCGTAAGGTACACCTAGCGTAAATTTAATTTTCGTTAAAAAATTTAATTATGCAATCATGTTTGACATGTCGTATCCTTGTATGCATGTGGTGCGTGTGATGTAATAATTTTGAAATTATTATTATTTTATTTTCCACTACACATGTTTATGAAACGTGTTTTAGCACATACCGCATCAGACATATCCGAATAAAATTGATCCCTCCAGAGATCCATGTGAATATAATATACAAAGTTTGATAGAGTTGCTACCTTTGTTGTGTGAACAGAACAATCCCAACATCAACTTTGCTTTGGTAGATCTCAGCGTGATCGAAGTGGTCGTGCCTCTTCGATATCCACATGAACACATCCTTCGTTTATCTCATGAACTTAGCCTTTGGAGAAGAACCACCTTCATTGTGCTAGCAATTTGGATAGTTTGGATAAGAGAA
This sequence comes from Zingiber officinale, assembly GCF_018446385.1. Lineage (NCBI taxonomy): Eukaryota > Viridiplantae > Streptophyta > Magnoliopsida > Zingiberales > Zingiberaceae > Zingiber > Zingiber officinale. The sequence goes on along the minus strand of NC_055987.1, from coordinate 59,386,159 downwards.
GAAGAAAAGGAAGACTAGAATAATGCGCACAAAAATGCATTGCAAAAAACTTTTGTATTCATCTAGTGAATACAAAAGGTTTTTTTCATTAATGCTCCATTAATCTTTATTAATGGACATTAATCCTGTATGATATAAAAATTCAATAATAATTATTATTTAAGAAATAATTTTATAGAATTTTTAGAATTTTTTTAAAATTTAAATGGAGGTCCGATGACATGTTTTAAGGGGATGATTCTATTGGGCTCGGAGAAAACCTGTTTGGAATATCCCTTAAGTGGGAATTGATTAGTTTAATTAACATAAGGTTTAATAGATTAAAGCCTAACTATATATGTATACATATGACCTAAATCTCATTCCCGATCTCCTCCCCTAAGCGATCTTCGCTGACTTCACCGCCGCCCCTCTCCCTTCTCCTCTCTTCATCGCCACCGACCACCGAGCCCCGACACTGATAGTTGTGAGCCTCGATCACATAGCCAGTCGTCATTTGCTGTAAGAGTGTCAGATCTCTTGGGCATCACTTCCCTAGCACTAGATCTCACTGTTGAGTTCCCCCTCCCTCACGCATCTCTGCTCGACACCACTGCCAATTGTGTTGATGCCACTTGATCGCCGTCATCTCCTCCCACCAGAGAGCGTTGTCTCCCATTCACGAAGTCATGCCCTAGCATGGATCATTGCCACCTTGCCCTCTTGCTCTCTATTATCGACCAATCACTAGATGGTCGGAAGATCTGGACATGGAAAGGAGTATGTCGGCATTGGATTGAGGTAAGACATGCTATGTATCCAAATAGTGAAGACCTAATTTCCATTCTTTGTATTGAAACATTGAGATTTGATGCTTGTCTTGCCATTATAACTTTGGTCATCTCTATGCATGGGTGATCCATAGATCTGGCCACAAATTTCTAGCAGCAAGTTCTCCGATCGTGAGTTAATAGAGTGGTAACTAGTTTTGGGAGGTGGTTCATGCATAAATTTAATCCAATTAGAGTATGGAAGGTTTAGGGTTACCCAATCTAATTGGATTATGGAATGGTTAAAGTTAATTAAAGGATTAAACCTAGTCTAATGAAAATGATGGATTAATTAGGGTTAAATTGGCTTAACTCTAGTTTAGGTAGTGAATTGTATTAGTAATACCTAAACATTAATTAAGGGTTTATCAATTATCGTATTTGATTGGAGTTACCCTAAATAGGTTTGGAGATTTAATTTAGCTATTTAATTCATATGTAATTAGCTAAATTTGTACGTCATGTAATTTTAGGACTTTGATATGAGACAAGCATCTTAACGTGGGAATTATTTGACACGAGCTACATTTAAGGCAGGTATTTCTTCTTTGACCTCAGTAGTTCATTTACCTTAGTGCATGGATTTAGTTGTCTGATTAGGTTGCTTTACCTTAGCTCTACTCATATTTTATTTGAGTTTCATACTTATATGCTTGATTTTTGAGACGATCTCTTTATTATCTATACAGTCTCACTACTTGATATTTCTATTTTATATGGTACACATGTGTATAGTATGTATGATAGAAATTTGCATTAAGATGATTTATATGTAGTAGCGTACACACGTGTTTGGTATGTACTATAGGAGTTATTATGCAGATTATGCATATATTAGTGTGCACACATGTATAGGTGTTGCTACATATTGTAGATATTGTTGATAGACATTTTTTTGGATCTTTTCATATATATAGATATATGTGATTAATGGATCATGTTTTCTATGCATACTTGTGTTATGTATATGTACATGTCTGGTGTATACTATTGGAAGTATTTTATTGATTATACTTATATTGTATGTATGTATATGTTTAGTATGTACTATTGGAAATATCTTGTTCATTATATCTATGTCGTGTGTGCACGTGTGTTTGCTGTGTGCTATGGAGGTATCACGTTGATTATACCTATGTTGTGTGTGCTCATGTGCATATTATGTGTGCACATATGTATGGTGTATTATTGATGGTATTATGATGATTATACCTATGTTGTGTATGTACAAGTGTCAGGTGTATACTATAGGTGTTGTTACTTGTTGTATATATTGTCTGGTAGACACCTATTGGATCTTATCAAACATATAGGTATATATGATTGGTAGATCATATTTCTAGATATATCAAGGTCTATCATACTAGGTATGATAGTGTATCATTGCATAGCACGTGTTTCTGGTGTGTACTCTTAGGGGAGATCATGTTGATTATACCTATGTTGAGTATGCACATGTGTCTAGTATGTATTATTGGATGCATCATGTTGATTATATGTATGTTGTATGTGCATGTGTCTGATGTGTACATTTGGAGATATCATGTTAATTATACCTATGTGGTATATACACACGTGCCCGACATGTTTTATCAGAAGTATCTTGATGATTATATCTATGTTGTGAGCGCAAACATATCTGTCGCGTGTGCACGTGTGTTTGGTGTGTATTATTAGAAGTATCATGTTGATTATACCTATGTTGTTGTGTGCACACATGTTTGGTATGTGTTATAGGTGTTTCTACTTACTGTATATATTGTATGGTGGACACCTGTTGGATCTCTTCATACATATAGATATATGTGAGTGTCATGTTCTAGATATACCGATGTTTATCATGTTAGGTATGATTGTGTACCATTGCATAGAGTTCATATACACCTGTTGATGTAGTTGGTTACTATGTAGTAACATTATACTATATCGTTGCATGTATCCTGTCGGTCAGGGCTCCCACTCGTTGTAGGTTGAGGTCAGAGCCACTCGACAGTGATTGTTATACATCTGGACCTGCATGTATCCTATCAGCCAGGGCTCCCACCCATTATAGGTTGAGGTCAGAGCCAGTCGATAGTAATCATTATACATCTAGATTTGCATGTATCTTATAGACCAAGGTTTCCTCTCGTTGTAGGTTCATAACAGTCGATAGTGGTTGTTATACCTTAAACTACCCATGAGTTATATGTGGTAGAGTGATCTCACACAGCCTGTACCTAGAAAGCTACATCCTGTCTGCCCACGAATTATCTGTGGTAGAGTGATATCACGCAGACAGAGACCTGACATTTCGGACTGTCCATGGGTTATCTATAGTAGAGTGATCTCGTGTAGTTCCTAACTAGATAGCTCAATGTCTTGGTTATTTGTATTACTTGTGGTGGAGCATTGCTCCCACATATGATGTATTGATTGTGGTGGAGTGTTGCTCCCACATGTGTTGTATTGTTTGTAGTGAAACGTTGCTCCCACATATGATGGTTTGCTTGTATTGGAGGGTTGCTCCCACATATGATGTATTCTTGTGATGGAGCGTTGCTCTTACATATGATGATCTGTTATTGTTATATGTACTGGCACATGTTTAGGTTTTGCAGTACCCATGTTGATCATTATTTGGCTCTACTAATTGCATTATTTACAGTTGAGTATGCTGCTTATATTATAGATACATGTTGCACATATTTGAGCTCTTGCCATGATTCATATATGTGCATTTATTATACATATATATACTATCATATATATTGCCCGGGTGATATGAGCAGATCTGTTACTGATTCCTAGTGAATTACTAATCGTTATACTATGTGTGTTAGACTAGTACTGATATGTATGATTATCATATCATATATGATCATGTTCTTATTTCCCTACTGAGATTGTATACTTTGATTGTCTTACATATTTATCCATGCACTATTATTTGTCTATTACCCATTAGTCACCCGGAATTGCCACCCCTTTTACTGGTTTCCTTTTTCCAAGGAGTAGGTAGAGGATTTATAGAGTTGCTTAGAGGATCCTGGCTGCTAGTCCCACGTCACATCTGAGATCAGTTTTTTGTGCTATTTCACATTGCGTTATTTATATTTTGTATTCAGGCTTGGTTTTGTAATAATTTGCTTTGCTCTTGGGTTTTGAGTCTTGTGGCAACTTTTATTCACTTTTTGGGTTTTATTATGGTGTAAGTCATGCCGACATGTAGTCTATCTATTATCTTGCGTGGTTTGTGTTTGTACTAGCCATGTAGGCTGAGTAGCATTATTATCTTCTGCTGTATTTCTATTTTAGTCATGTGAGCTGCTTATATAACTATGTGGTTGTGATTATTTCCAGCCATGTGAGCTGTATATACAACTGCATGATTGTGATTGTTTTCCAACCGTGTGGGATGTCATTATCATACTTGTACAATTGTGTGGCTATGTACCCAAGTTTCGTATATTGTCATAAGAGGGGAGATGTTGTCCGTTTATCGGGCAGGGACTCCCTCAGGGCGTGACAAATCTTCTTATGTGGTTGAGTCTAATCCAATGAGTCTAATTCGGATTAGACTTAACCTAATAATCTTAGGGTCTATCATATTTTAGTCAAACTAAAATAAACCCATCTGCAAATCAACATGTTCTTTGTGTGTGACCCAATAGGTTCTCATAACGTTGGCAATATATCTAAAACCTTTTTAGATACATATGCAATGAGTGACATCTAGCAATGCATCATTGCTACCCAAGTGACGAAAATGTCGAGATCCAACCTAACATTTCTGTGTCTATTATCTTATATAAATTAGTCATTCTATTCTCGATATCTAGATTGATTCATGAGACATAAATCGTGTCATCCTCTTATCAATCTTTGTGTTTCTTGATCTCTAAGTAGACACACACAATCAAATAAGTTCAATATCTTATATTGACTAATTTGATCATGATCATGCATTTTTGTGTCCTACTTACTCAAGGGGCTCACAGATATCACTTCCGTCATATGGAAAGGATAGATCTCATTTATATCACTTACATCCCTTCGCATAACTTATTACATATCTAGTGATCAATTTTATTGTCCACCTTGTTACAATGACGTTTGTCGATACCAAAATACACAACTTCTTATATATGGAACTGTAGTGACTCATATATATATATATATATATAGTCTGTTGGATCGAAAAGAATTTAGATATCTCTACAATTGCATGATATTGTCCACTTTGGGCCTAAGCCCTCATGGTTTAGGGACTAATTTGATCATGATCATGCATTCTTGTGTCCTACTTACTCAAGGGGCTCACAGATATCACTTCCGTCATATGGAAAGGATAGATCTCATTTACATCACTTACATCCTTTCGCATAACTTATTACATACCTAGTGATCAATTTTATTGTCCACCTTGTTACAATGACGTTTGTCGATACCAAAATACACAACTTCTTATATATGGAACTGTAGTGACTCCTATATATATATATATATATATATATATATATATATATATATAGTCTGTTGGATCGAAAAGAATTTAGATATCTCCACAATTGCATGATATTGTCCACTTTGGGCCTAAGCCCTCATGGTTTTACTCTTGGGCTCCACCCAAAAGGCCTCATGCCAATGGAGATATCTTTCTCTTTATAAACTCATGATCTTTCTCATGTATTTTCAACCTTGCAACACCAACAATCCCCTCTCAAACAAAGGACCACAGGCTTCCCATGTCCGATCCTCGACCCACCAGGTCTTCCTGCCCCTCGGTCCACCCGACCTACTAGGACTTCCTTACCTAGTCGCAACTAGGACTTCCTGCTTGGTGTCTGGTCCTCTTGATCCGAACATAGGAGCCCCCAATTTCTTTGTTCGAGGGCAATATTGTACCCACATGGTTTAATCAGATCATAACTCTTGTGCACAGTCGGCAGTTAAACCTTCTAGCAGTTCGGGCTCTGATACCAATTGTTGAATCGAAAAGAATTTAGATATCTCCACAATTGCATGATATTATCCACTTTGGGCCTAAGTCCTCATGGTTTTGCTCTTGGGTTCTACCCAAAAGGCCTCATGCCAATGGAAATATCTTTCTCTTTATAAACACATGATCTTTCTCATATATTTTCAATGTGGGACTATGTTTGCAATCTTGCAACACCAACATAGTCTTCCACTATCAATTCAACTAATTGATATATTGTATACTAGAACCTACTATCTTAGGACATTATTATATGTATTCATCTGACACAGATTTGAAGTAAACATAATAACCATAAATTTTATCTTTTATTAATAAAATATGATATAAAAGTTTCTTTGTCAATCAGCTCATAATTGACTTTAAGGGCTAATACTAACAATTGAAAGTCCTAGTAAGTAAAGCTAGGTAGTGGAAAACCCTATAAGAGGTAACCCTAGGTAATGAAAAATTTGAAGGAGCGAACTCCAAGTGAAAGGCAAGTTTAGTAGGTTAGGTAGACTTATAGGATTAATCTTAGGTTGCTTGTTTATGTTTGCTATAGTTATTTTACAGGTACTTGGAGCTGGAAGCAGAACAACGAACATACAAATGCAAATGAGTGAACTGGACTTGACTCGGATCGAACCAGACTTAAATCGGCTCAGTAGACTGAACTAGTAGTTTGATACACTGATTGAGTTTGATTCTAGATTGCTGAGTTGTTAGAAATGTTGACATAAAAGATGATATGGAAAAAGATAAGTTCAGCTTGATAATTTGGATAAGGATAAGGATAAGTCATATGATGTTGATAAAGATAATGCTTGATCCAAATATAGCTTCATCCAAATAAGAGTTGATCCATATAAGGATATGATCCAACTCTATAAAAGGATACAAAGACTTTACGTTCATAATTATCAACATTTCTTCTATTGCTCATACGCTCCATCCTTGAAGAAAAGCGATAAGGTTATGCTCATGGCACCATGGAAGCGCCAAGAGGAGTGTGTGACACTTAAGAGCTTCCGGATAGATTGACGATGACTTGTTTGGTTTGTTTATATTTACATTACTATACGCTTGTATTTAATTTCCATTTGTGTTTGCGTACAAACTATAAGATGACTTTCTATGTCTCTAAAAAATTTTTAAAAGGAGACCACTAGTAGACGAGTTCTTTTCGTGATTAGGTCTTGGATGTATTAACCCTAGGAGGTCGGGAACCAAGTAAATCCGTGAGTTTTTTTGTTTTATTATTTTATATTTTCGTTATGCACTAACTCTGATAGAAAAATGAACGTATAATGAAACACAAAAAGAAACGAGTGGTCAATATTCACCCCTCTATCGATGCACACTGATCCTATAGAGAGAATAATATTTTATATTTTTGATCTGACATATTAGGGATCATAAAAAAACTTATTTATAATTTTAACGATTGGAGATGCCCTTAGTTAATAATAATAAAGTTGAATAAAATTTATTTAGATAAAAATAATGATATAGTAAAAAATAGAATTGAATGACATAAATAGATTTAAGATAGTTGATCTCACATAGTAAGATAAGATTAGTGATAAGTTACTAGAATAGAAAAGAGAAAGAAAGATAGTTGATGAGAATGGAATGAAAAGAAACAACGATATAATGGAGATGTGCCATATGACTAGTGGAATGGATAGATTGGCAGGAAGTTTATTGGTTAATTTAGAACTTTTATCTAATAATGATTCTACTATAAAGTTCTTGAAAAATAGGGAGCTCCATCGACTTTTGTTCGAAGCAAAAAAAAAAAAAAAAGAAAGCATTTTAGGTGTTTTCTTTCAAAAATATGTTCTTAGAGCATATGTAATGCAGATATTAAATGCAGATATTAATGGGAATTATAATAACTCCCTTACTAATAAAAGCATTAGGAAAAGAGTGTTGTCCCCGAGCGTAGTACAGATGAGGAGTGCATGGTTATGTGATCGAAAAGTCTAGGGGTCGATCTTTGGGGTATCACTGTCTAGGGTTAACATCTTCGTCATACACTTTCCACCTGTATACCTGCATTTACCTCCCTCCATATCCATGGGACCGACTCTAGGGGGGCCGCTGATATGACGGTTCCACATTAAGAAAAGAGTGTTATAATACCCTTTGTTTGAACACGTTTAAGTAAATGTAGGGTGACCTAGTTTTTGGCTGACTCGCCCAAATGTATATTTTTCTTAATTTTTAAATTTTATTTATAAAAAATTTTAAATTTTAAATTTAAAATTGAATAAAATGATTAATTTTTTAACGACTATTTTTTAACAATTTTCAAAACTTGATCTATAAATTTTCATCAATTTTATTTTCTCAACTTTATAATTTAGTTTTCTCAACATCTATTTTATTTAATAAATATAATTTTAAAATAATTTTATTTTTGAAAAATAATAAATATATATTTTAAAAGTGAGATTATTATTAAAAAAATAATAACAATTTAAATATTTTAAAATATATTTATTTAATATGATATAATTTTAAGATGATTGAGTGAATTGTGTGATCCATAAATAATAAATATTAATGTTAAAAGAAATGTGGATGAAAGAATGAGGTTATTATAATGAGTATTTGAAAGTAGAACCTATAGATTTTTTTTAATGAGGTGATGATATTATAATGATGTAAGTTGATACATATCCACCGGGCCTATCACAACGGACTCCGATACATGGGCCTTGTAACCAGATCTTCCGTTTTTTATGCGCTCTTTTCATCACATCAATGCGACGGGCGGCCGTAGGCAGAAAAAGAAGCGGAAGCATTACCTTCACCCACTGCTTCACCCAACCGCGCTCCGGCGATCGTATACAAAATAGTACATCAAAATGGAGGGGGTGGGGGCCCGTCTGGGCCGGTCGTCAACCCGTTATGGGCCAGCGACGGTCTTCAGCGGACCGGTGAGGAAGTGGAAGAAGAGATGGATCACCGTCGCCACCCCCAACAACACCTCCGCGGCCAAAGCCAACGGCAACGCCGCCCGATCCCGCCTTCTCCTCTATAAGTGGGCTCCTGTCTCCTCCACGCCCGCCGACGGCGCTGCCCAACCGGAGGAACACCCGCCGAGGAACTTCCGATACGTACCGGTAAGTGCTTCTTTTCTTCTTTGAATTACTATTTCGATTCCCGCAGTAAAGTTGGGTTCTTTCCAAGATACGGGCAGTAATTCTCGTTTCCCCTCTTTCAATTGGCTGTGAACTTCGATTCATGTCTCAAGTTTGGTTCTTTCTCGTGGATACGGATTAACTTTGTTGGCCAGTTGCGATTTGGGTCCTGGTGTTGGATTTCCCTCACTTTTAGATTTTTTTTATAGCTTTTCTTTGGTCGTTCTGTTCTCTAAGGTAAGGATCATTTCGTGCTGGTAAAGAAATTTATTCTGGGTTTCTCCCCGTTCTATCATCTCAAAGAAGTGAGTTGACAACACCTGTCCAGTGCAGGTTTTATACTAGTTTCGGACTTTGATCAACCTGTATTGTGGGTCATTTCAACTTTCAGCTTCTTAATTTGCCTGTTTAAGCGTTGACCGAGTTCTCATTTGCATTATTTATCTATGTGATTGATCTTGCTATCTTTCTAGTATGATAGTAATAATTTCAGTGCTATATGCTCGTATAGAGTTCAATGGAGGATAAGATCCATGTAACTGATCTCAAATATTTATGACTTACATGGCTTGATAAGGAGGACCATGATCATTACCTGCATAAATTAAGTTTATTAACAGAAACTGGTCATAGAGCATATAAATAGAAATTAAGGATAAACAACATTTAAGACAATCATAGCTTCTTGCAGTTATATTATTGTAATAAATTTTCGGTCAAGCCTTTTCGCTTGGTTCCAGAGTTTGTCAAGGTAAGTTTAGGCATTATAAAACGTTTATATAAACTCTAATGCTCTCTTTACTCCGAAGCGTGGATTGAGAAAGGAAAGGATTCTCTGTGGAAAAAATTCCTTTCACGTGAAGGAAGAGAAAAGAAAGGAAGAAGAGAGAAAAGAAGAGAATCCTCGCAGAAAAGGATGAGGGAAAAAAGAGAAAGAAAGAGAAACTTGTGCCGGACCCTCCCGATCTGGAGTTTTTGCTCGAGGCCTCCAACAATGAGCTAGGCCTACCGCTGCCTTCAGAGGAGATGGGCGTTGGGGAGGTCGTTGGCGTAGGAGAAGCTTTGGTGGTTCAATGAAGACGACATTCTAGGCTTCATTGGGATAGGGATGCAGATGTGGGCTTGTGGTCGTTGGAGCTTGAAGATAAATGAGAGTGTGTGTGGGTTCAGATCGGAAAATGAGGGGTCTCGATTCAGATCATGGTGGAAAGCGAGAAGATGATCCAGTGATCATGCGAGGAGACATAAAAAAAAAAGATCGATTGAACATAGGAAAAGAGGTGATTCATACCTAAAGTTGAACGTCATCCGTCGAAGATCAAACCAGATGTCGCTGAGGCTGACAGATAGTGTCGACTATGATGGGTGGTGGAAGTTTCTTAACTCTATTTTTTACCCTTTTTTTTCCTTTCATTGTGTTGACGACAAGGAGGAGGTGGACATGGTGCCGGTGGCTTGCATTATTGAGTGCGAAGGATGAAGGATTCGACTTCCGCCTGATTTGGGAGAATAAAAAAACATTTTAAAATCCATCCGCAAGAGATTTACAAATCTGTCCATCTATTATTTCGTAATGAGTAAACCGTGGAAAGATTAATAATCCATCCTTTGTAACGAAATAAACAATGGAAAGTTTTTCCCACGGAGAATTGTTCTCAATTTTTTGAATCCGTCCTCTCAAGTAAATAGACATAAAGGCTATAAGTCCACTTGCCATATATCCTAAATTAGGTCTAGGGTTTAGCTTGCAAAGATTTTTCAATCAAGGGATACCATGAAATTTACACCCTTAAACTTAGATCATAATTTGAAGCATTGCTCGGATGTTTGCCTAGATACAACAGGACTTTTTAATGTATGGTTCATGTGAACTAGTTACATAACTTTGAGACTAAATGTGGCTTTTGTGAAGGAACTAGGAATTTTAACCAATTTAGCAAATTCATTTTTTCCACATATGACTAGAATTTGTAACTTCAAGAACAAAAACATCTTCTAAAATGGATCTAGTATATTAAAGCCTTTATATGGTTGATTTGATATTTCTATATAGGAATAATTTAACCTACTTTGCCACCCTTAATAAAACTTATATGTAGGATCTAATCCATCTATGTTAGATAATATGTGTAGATTATGCATATTTCTAGGCATTATTTGTCATACATTTATTTACATTTCATGAGCATGATTTATATTATCGCACCCTATTTTATTATGATTTCATTGCTTTTACTTCTTTGGTTCGGAGATATGCTCTTTTCGTATTTTGATTGCAAGACGTATTTTTGGAGGAAAAATGACATTGGAGCAAGCTTGGAAAGAATTTAGCAAGCAAGGCTTTGCCTCACAGGCACGACCGTGCCTTATTCAGCCCAAGCATGGTCGTGTCTCATCGGCACAGCTGTGGCTCATATGAGTTCCAACATGCCACATGACCCGGCCGTAGGCACGACACGATTGTGCCTCTTTCCAGAGTTCAAAATAGAACCCCTCACGTAGATTGTTTCATTATTGTGTCATTTCCTTCATCTTGTAGCAATAATTATATCCTAGTTGTTGTAGATTATTTCTAAATGGGTAGAGGTTATAGCCTCTCCTACTTGTGATGCCAGAACCATTATCAAGATATTCAAGAAGATAATCTTTCATGGGTTTGGAGTTCCCAATGTAGTTATCAGTGATGGAGAATCTCACTTCATTGAAAAACAATTTGAGAACTTACTTAAGAAATATGGGGTAAGCCATAAAATTACAACGCCATATCATTCGCAGACAAGTGAGCAAATAGAGAGATAAAAGGTATATTAGAAAAGACGGTATCCATATGGGCTTACTGTATTGTTTATAAGACTCCAATTGGAATGACACAATTTCGTTTGGTTTATGAAAAGCCTTATCATCTTCCAGTAGAATTGGAGCATAAAACCTATTGGGTAATTCAACGACTCAACTTTAATTTGAAATCAGTCGGAGGAAAGAGAAAACTTCAACTTAATGAATTAGATATACTAAGGATGGATGCTTATGACAAGGAAAGAACACAAAATAACATGATAGACACATTGAAGGAAATTTCATGAAGGTGACCTTGTGTTGCTATTCAATTTAAGACTAAGTCTTTTTTCCTTGAAAGTTAAAATCATGATGGTCAAGATCTTTCAAAGTTCAAAAGGTATATTCATATGGAGTAGCTGACATCTAGAGCAAGAAATCAAGATCTTGTAAAGTGAATGAGCAAAGATTGAAAAGATATTTCTTAGAATGCCTGTTGAAGATGAAGAAGAATAATATTTTTTTGAGCCTCATCCTTCAGATTGAGCTAAAACAAGGTCAAACTTGTGACCTTAAACGAGCGCTTTTTGGGTGGCAACTCAAGAGTTTTGCTTTCTTGTTCTAGTTTATGTTTTCAATTTCTTCATTTTGATTTTCATTTGAGTCTTCTTTTTGCTTATTTCAGGGGTGCAAACCTACACGAGTTGACCGTGGTGAGGCGTAAACGACATTTGAAGAGCATTTGAAGGCAAGCCGTGTCCAAAAGGCACATGCCATTTTTGAAGGAGTTTATGAAGGCCCAAGACATGGTCAGGCATGATCATGCCATTTTTGAAGGAGTTTATGGAGACCTGTGACATGACCATGTCTTTTTGGCACGGTCGTGCCAATCTTTGCTGGTCACTGAAGGTATCATGGCATGACCTATCTTTTTGATACGGTCGTGTGAAAATCTAGGAGAGGCACAGAACTTATCACAGCATGGTCGTATCCTTTTGACACAGTTGTGCTTCGCGTGTTCAAACATATAGCTTCAGTTGTGTTTGTTGACACGACCGTGGCGTGAATGTAAGGGTTTAAACCCCAGATCACGGATTGCGTCCCACTTCCACACGACCGTGCTACCTCATTATCTTCCCCTTCTTTCTCCTTTCTCCTTTCTCCTTTCTCCTTCACCTCTTTCAAAGACTTTTTCCCACCTCCCTTCTTTCACCTCCATCTTCTCACTCCCATCCAAAGATTCTCATCTCTGCTCTCTTCTCTTCTCAAGTGAGGGATTCTCCCCTTGTTTTTTTTCCTTACACCCTAAAAACCCCTTAGGCTTGTTCTTTTATCTTAATAAGATGTTGAAGCATCCTTAAGAAGGGAGTTGGCTCACACAAAGATGTGCATCCAAAGTCAAGGGGAAAGAAAAGTCTATAACTAAGGAAAAGCAAAGGGCACACTACGAAGGTATAGACAATACTCTCGGTATTATATTTAATAATGATGAGCAAAAATCTCGTTATAATTATTTGGTGAACTGTCGTATTGTCTAAAAAAAATATTTAGATTATGACACTTTGGATATTTTGGGTCTCAAGAACGATGTTGAATGGTTGATTAATAGGATAGGATGGAAAAGTCTCATTAATATAAATTTCCCCACATATCCTAGAATTGTCTTGGAATTTTTAATTTCTATCAATTTTCAAGATACTTTCGAGGCATGAAAGATTTCATTTCGCTTGTTTAATGATAATTACGAGTGGACATTTGATGACTTTAATTCCTGTTTTGAATTATCATATAGGGCGAAACGAGTAATCCCCAATAATTTCCATAGTTTATATATGTGAGCTTCACTTGGTGGTGATGTTAATTTTAAACCCTCCATTTCTAAGGCTACGTCCATTGTTAATCCTGTTTTCTGATATCTTCATCAAGTTCTGAGGCATCCAATATTTTGGACGCGGTGATAGTGAAGGAGTCTTGTGTAAGTGTGAATTACTTTGTCTATGGGCTATGCTTGAGGAGGATAATATCAATATAGGATTTCATTTTATCCAACACTTAGTAAAAATAGGGAGATCCTCTTCCTCTAGTACTATCGTTGGGAGGGTTGCTTACTCGTATTGCTATTGGCCTTGGTTGTGATTTAGAATGTTTGGAGGTAGTGGATGGTACCCCTTAGATTGATATCAACTCATGTTTGTCAATACTCATGATCCGATGAGATGGTAATGGATACCATCTAATTTTGAAGGATAATTTCCTTTTGCGTTTGTCAAACTACGATTTAACCACCATTCATGCCAAGAAAAATTGGTCAATGTTAAACACCAATTAACAACCTGTTCCCTCTCTAGTAGATCCATCTAGCTGGGTTTTAAGTGGCCATGCTCCCTCTACTTTTGAGTCTGCTAGACATTCATCAGTTTTTGCCAATTCCCTTGCAGGTTCTAGATTTGACTTTTCTGAGTTCCGCTCCACACTAGATGCTCATCATTCTGATCATACTATGCATATAGATCTTTTAGAGCGACAGTGTTTTATGTCGGATGATCAGTTTCAGTTTGTGCGACAACACTTTAGGAGGGAAGAGGAATTATTTAAGTTACCTGCTGATTTCATTCACCTTCAAGAGGAAGAATGGGAGAAACGGAAGGATAATCGGAGGTTAATGGATTAACTTGACCTTCTTGGATTTCTAGGTTTCCCTGATTTTCCTCCATCCCCACCTTATTGATTTTCTTTTTCATTAGGACAATGAAGTGTCTTAGTCTAGGGTATTTGTACATATGCACATATGCTTGTTTCAGTTTGGTTTACTTTTGCTTGGTTTGATTTAGTTCTAATTCAGTTGTTTGTTTTGATTTGGTTATGTTTCATTTGTGGCATTTTTAGTTGCATTAGTTATCATATCATTTCTGGTTTGTTCTTATTGTAAAAATACTAGCACACTTGTTCTCAATTTTCATGTTGTTGTGATTTATGGTGCTAACATGCTTAGTGATCTACCTTTTTTTTTCTATCCGTTGTAACATGAAGTGAGCTATATTTTTATTGGAAAAGTTTGAGGGTTGACCTAGTTTAAGGATTTCTTCACACTATCCTTGATTTTGATGGTAGATAATTTTAAAAATAGTCATGATTTATAGAACCAGACTAGTATTTATGCTTCTTAGGTGACGTTTCAACTATTTTTTTTGGTTACTTGATAAACTTGGATCACATCATTTCATTTGAAAAAAATCAAAAACCCTATATTTGTTCTAGTGCTGCAACATTTGCAAGCAAAAAAAAAAATTGAATAAGGGATATAAAAATAGTTGTCTTGCGTGGAAACTAATAAGTTATCTTTTTGAGATTGAGTTAGGTTACTAGGGAAATAAGTATTACATTTCTCTTAATTTCGAGTGATCCTTTGAGACCTTGTGTAGACTTTGAGAGGGATGAATTATGCGTGTGGCAGATAAGTGTCTATCGCTGAGGCATAAGGAACATAGTTAGATGACGACTTGACTAGGTTTGGAGATTGACATAAAAAAGTTAGGTCACTTATTGCACTGAGCATGAAGAACTTCTACTTAGGTCGTACTCAAATAATTTTTGTATCACATCATCAATGAAACTATATGATAGGATTGACTAATTCACTAGGGATTATGATGCACCATTTCGACACGTGAATCTAGATTGCAAGTTTTTACTTGAGGATAAGTAAAAGTTTAAATCGGGGGTGTGATGTGTGTAGATTATGCATGTTTCTAGGCATTGTTTGCTATACATTTATTTGTATTTCATGAGCATGATTTACATTATCACACCCTATTTTATTATGATTTTATTGCTTTTACTCTTTTAGTTCGGAGATCTGTTCTTTTTGTATTTGATTGATAGGATGCATTTTTAGAGTAAAAATAGAGCATATTAGACATTGGAGCAAACTTGGAAAGAATTCAGGAAGCAATGTCATGCCTCACAAGCATGACCGTATCTCCCATGAGTTCTAGCATCCTAGAGCTCAAATAGAATTCCCAACGGTTTGGCTATGCCCATGAGGCACGGTCGTGCCTTCACCATAGCTGACATGGCACGGTCGTGTAAAAAGGCACGGTTGTGTCGCGTCATTTAGGGCGTGTGTGGGAACCTATAAAAGGGAAGGAAGATCCCCTTTTCAAGGGGAGAAGAGTTTTCCCTTCAAGGGAACCCACAAAATCTATTTCTGAGATAGATTTCAACGATCCGCCCACCATCCAAACTAGGATTTCATTCGAAGACATCGGCAACATCTCGCTAAGATTTCTGTTCTCTTCTTTCTCCGATTTGAGTTGTAGATTATTAGTTTCTATGTCTTGCCATTGTATTTCTTTTACTATGGAGTAGATTCTCCGAATTCTAGGATGTAGGGAGTAACTGTGATGTGATGTTAATATGTGAACTATGTATTTGTTCACTTGTTCTTATTTGATGAATTGTGTGTGTTGAATGTGAGATTGGATGTAGAGGATTAGTTACTATATAGAGGTGATGCTCTAGATTATATGACTGGGGAGCCTTTAGTAACAAAGGGTATTCTTTAATCGAACTTTCTAAAGTTATCACCTTGAAAAGGGGGGCAATTTTATGCAAGAGATTAGCTAATTAGAGTTTAATGAGGTTTTCCCAACTTAATGTTAGGAAGTGACTTGTGTAAACTAGACTGTATGATCATGGGCTTTCATGTGACAGAAGGTATCCCTTTAACCAGACTTTCTAGAGTTATCTCTTTACTTAATAACATTGCAAGTAGTGCAAACACTCCGGTATAACCTTTACAGGTCCATACCGGTAATTTGGTTAAACTCCTTACAAGAACGTAAACATGGAGATGAGGAGATGAACAATACATAGAGAATCAACTAATATCATAGTGAAACTGAAATTTTAGAATCGTTTCCCCCAAATTAATTTCCCTCTTCGATCATTTGCTCTCATTGGATTTTTTTCTCTCTTGCGTGTACATGCTTTCACACAACCTTCAATTATCTAGATAACTTGCTTTACGAACTTGACTAGTGCTCAATCAACGGTCTCTATGGACGACATAACCGTGCACTTGTGGTTTGACAACATTAGACAATTTGTAGATTACTATGTTCATCAGAATATTGTCTCACCTAACTTAATCTATGTACATTTTACTGTAAATATATTTAGAATTTGTATGATATGGATACTTGAAAAACAATCATTTCTATCGAATTATGTACCCAATTTTCCCACTTTTTACTTCCAATATTTGGGATTTAGGAATAATACAAAAAGCACCTACATTCTATAGGTGTTGGCTTAATTGCTTACCGATTACAAATGCAATCTTATGGAGTATACCCTCTTTTTTTATATTTACTGTAACTTGTTTGTTCTATGTTTTATTGGTTTTATCTGCAAAATTGATTTCTTATTAATTTAGTTAGAGATGCACCTCTAGTTCTTTGTTGTTAGTTTCATTGAAGCTATACATTGATACTATTCAATATGGTTTCATATATGTACCCTCAGCAAACTGAATCCTAATTTTCAATAATATAATAGTATGTGTGCTTGTCTCTGATCCACATTCACGAATAAAATAGCATTGGTTGTATAGAAGGCTGGACATGATTGAAATAGATGAGTGAATTATTTTTAGTAATTTATCTTCGGTTTTTAGAGAAAAATATTTATATATATTTAACATTTCTAATAAACCCTTAGCATGGCTTTAGGAGCAAGCTCCTTGGATCTTGTCTTTGTTTGTGCATTTGTTAAGCTGTTAATACCCAAAAAAAAAAAAAAAGGAAGAAACATCAAAAGCATATTGATATAGCATATTTGCTAAGAAAACATTCAGTTATGTTTTTGCAATTCTTTTCTTGTAATTTAGTGCAGGAAGGAAGTTAATTTTCTGTTCAGTTATTGTTCTTCTGTAAGACTTCTTAGTGGGTGGTTATTAGTGTTTTCTGAACAATGCAGATTTCGGTTCTCGAAGAGCAAAAACAAGAGGATGCTGAAAAGCTTCATGAAACATATGAACCTAGTAATGTTGACCTTTCATCACAGATAAACCGGAATGTTTCTTCTGATTTGAAACCTGGCATGAATGATATTTTAATGGGAGAATCAATGGCGGTAATCATCTCTGATATCATCATAGCGTCTCTTTCTTGGTTAATTTGACTTATGGTGTCTGGAGTAATAACTTATGAAAGTGGATGAGAAGATTTAGTATGTGCCTATGATTATCTAAATCCTGTTGAAAAGGGGATGAACATGAACTAGATCATGCTCATTTTACCTATTTCTAATGCTTCTAAAAAAACATGTTTGGAATAGAGGTGTGAAAACTAAGGTTCCTTTGAATTTACCTGAACAAGTTAAGGTTGAGTGGCACAAGATCGTTTTTGCAGTGCCATTGATATAGTTTTTCATTTATGATTATGATTAGGTAGTCTCTAGCCGGTCCATTTACTTAAAGTTTAATGATTGCTCAAAAGATGTTCTTAGGCTATGCTTATTTTATTAGAAAAGTAAGGGGAGGAAAGAATTAAATGACAATTTCATCCTCATACTTCCATAATCATATAATTAATGCCTTTGGCAATAACACTTAATCTTCCTTGTTGACATTGTCTTGATAAATGTATCTTTTCGTAGTTATTAGTTGGGTGATTAATTATTTTAATTTTTATATATTTTTTTTGTTTTGTTACTTCTAAATTTTCAAGATTTTATTTCAAATAGTGTTTAATTTTATATTTTCTAGGAGTCATGATCAATTATTTTCAAATTGTTACTTTACTTTAGTGGTAATTAACTCCTTTGAATTTTTCAAAAGTTGCATTTAGTTTATCTTTAAACTAAAGGAGGGTTGCATTAGATTGCTAACAAATCTTAATTTAGGGTAAATGTTCAATGAATAAATCCATCAAACTATTGTGCTAATGCTAGGTTGTTTCTCGCAAGGAACAAGTTGCAGGTTCGACTATAATATCTCGGTAAGGACTGCTACATTTCTAGAACTCAGGTCTAATATTAAATATATATAAGAGTTCGCATTGTAGAGTCTGATTATAACGTATCTGTAAGGACTGCTATATCTTCATAAGAACTTAAGTGTAGTATTAAATAGACAACAGTTCTCACACATAGGTTGGATAAGAACAAATATTATAGGAAAACTAATAGTCTAAATTTAGAACATGAAACATAAAAACTTTCACCTGTGAAACAATGGAGGTAGTAGATACGATGATTATGAGAAGAATTAATATTTTGTGTGTACAAGAGACAAAATGGATATACTAGAAGCAAAGATGATAGAAAACTTGAGTTTTAAGTTATGGTACAAAGAAAGAGTAAAACAAGAAATGAAGTGAGTAATGTTGTAGATAGTTTATTAAGAATGAAGTTATAGGAGCGGTAAGAGGGATAAATGTTATAGATAGTTCATTAAAGGAAAAAGTTATATGAGTAGTTAGAAAGAGGGATAAAATTATAGTCGATAGTAGTGGTAAAAAAACTATGAACGTAATTAGCACATAAACCTCAAGTAGGATTAGATGAAAATATCAAATCAAGTTTTGAGACGATCATGAAGTATTATAAAACATTTTGCCAAATGAAAAGATTTTAATAGGAGGTGATCTAAATAAGCATGTCTTCGTGAAAAAATGAGGAATATGAGACGGTGTAAGGTGGTTATGGGTTTGGAACAAGAAATGAAGAAGGAAACATTATATTGGATTTTGTAATAGCATATGACCTTACAACAATAATCAAGTCTTATCCCTTACAACAACAACCAAGTCTTATCCCACTAGGTGGGTTCGACTATATGGATCCTTTTACGCCATTGAGCTATTTTTCTTACTATATCATCATTTGTATTTAAATAAATTTTATCTTGTTTTATTGTTGCTAACAAAATCTTTTTTTGATCTTCTTCTTCCTTGTTTGATATGTGTGTTTGTCATAGTTTCAGATAACATAATTGGAGTATTTATTAATCATCTAAGTACATGCCTATACTATCTTAAACGTCCCTTGGAGTTTTCCCTCAATTGATGCAACTCCGACTTTCTCTAATGTTCTCATTTCTTATTCTGTTCATCCTCGTATGTCCACATATTCATCTTAACATCTTTATCTTTGCAACTCTCATCTTCTGCTCATGCCCTCGAGTCATAGTCCAACATTTAACTCTATATAACATAGCAGGTTTAACTGTGATTTTGTAAAATTTTCCCATAAGTTTTAAAGGTACTTTATAGTTACATAAAATACCCGACGCTTTCCTCCATTTCAACCATTCTGTTTATATTTTATGTAAAACATCTCTTTCAATTCCTCCATCATTTTGCAAAAATGATCCTAAATATTTAAAGTTCTCGGTTCCAGACAACTCGTCATCTCATATCTTAACAATTGTCTCATTTTGTTTAATATTGTTAAACTTAAATTTCATATATTCTGTCTTTATTCTACTAAGTCTAAAACCTTTCCCTTCTAGTGTTTCTCGCCAAGATTCTAGTTTAATATTTACTTTTTCACGTGTTTTATCTACCAAAGTAATATCATTCGTAAACAATATGCACCACAATATTGTGTCTTGAATGTTTACAGTGAGTTTGTCTATAATTAGTGTAAAAAGATAGGGACTTAAAGCTGATCCTTGATGTAACCTTAGCTTTATTGGAAATGTTTCAGTTATTCCATCTGAAGTCTTTACTCTGATCGTTACATCCTTATACATATCCTTAATTAGTTTAATAAATATTACGTTAATCCTCCCTTTTCTAGAATTCTCAATATAATCTCTCTTAAACTCTATCATAAGTTTTTTTCAATGAATATCATGTGTAGATCTTGTTTTTGTTTTTGATATTTTTTAATTAATTATTTAAGATGTATAACTTCTATTTTTGGCCTTCCAAGCGTGAACTCAAATTGATTTTCGGTCACCGTGGTCTTTTTTTATGACTCATTAGTTTAATACCCTTATAGTTTGCACAATTTTATATGTTTCCCTTGTTCTTATATAAGCGAACTAGAGTACTTATTCTACATTGATCAAATGTTTTTTTATTTTTAATATCATGTTAAATAATTTTATAAGATATTAAATATCTTGTTTTCCTAGGCACTTCCATACTTCTATTGGAATATCATCTGGTCCAACGACTTTTTTATTGTGCATCCCATTTAAAGATTATTCTACTTCTGAAGTTTGAATTCTACGATAAAAATTTAAATTTGTATACTTATTTGACCTACTTAAATTACCAATGTTAAGTTGGTCACCTAAATCTTCATTATAAAGTTGATGAAAAATATTTCTTCCACCGCTCTTTTATTTCTCCATTGTTTACTAGTACTCTATTATATTCATCTTTAATACATTTTATTTGGATAAGATTTCTTGCCTTCCTTTCTCTCACTTTAACTATTCTATAAATGTCTCTTTTCTTTTCTTTTTTTATCTAATTTGTGATATAATTGTTAAAAAGTTTTATTTTTTGCTTCATTCACTACTCTCTTAACTTCTTTCTTGACTATTATATATTTTTTAAGTTTTTCTCATTCTTACAAATATATAATTCTTTATAAACTATTCACTTCTCCTTTACTTTTTCTTGTACTTTCTCATTCCACCACCAAGATTCCTTAATTAGTGATGCATGTTTCTTTGATTCACCGAGTACACTCTTATCTACTATTTTCAACTTTGATACCATCTTATCTCATATATTGTATTAGAGTCGTCGTATGTTTCACCTAATGCTTGTACTTCTACCTTCTCCTTAAATATATTTTGATTTCCGTCCTTTAACTTTCACCATTTAATTTTAGGAATCGTATATATTTTCTTTCTATTGATATTATGTTTGAGGCGTATGTCAATGTTATTAACTTATATTGGGTAGTTTTCTCTACGGATGACCTTGTAATATTTATAAATTTTTTTATCTTTCTTCCTAACCATAAGAAAGTCAATTTGCAATTTATTATTTCCACTTTTGAACATGACTTAGTGATATTTTCTTTTCTTAAAAAACATATTAGCTATGCTATCGTAAAATTTAATATAGTTTTCCCTTTCTCATTTCTCCTTTCAAACCATAACCCATATACCATTTCATATTCCTTATTTTTCACTCCGACATGCTTATTTAGATCACCTCTTATTAAAATTATTTCATTTGATAGAATATTTTGTAATATTTCATCTAAATCGTTTCAAAATCTTGATTTGGTAGCTTCATCTAATCCTATACTTGTAGTGCATATACGCTAATTATGTTTATAGTTTCTTTCGCCAATATTATCTTAAGGGCTATAATTTTATCCCCTTTTCTAACTACTTTTATAACTTTATCTTTTAACGAAATATCTACAACAATATCCACTCTATTTTTTTCTCTACTCTTTCCTATGTACCAATACTTAAAACCCGAGTTCTCTATCAGTTTTACCTTCTCGCCTACCCATTTTATCTTTGGTACACACAAAATACTAATTATTCTTCTAATCATCGTATCTATTACTTCCAATGATTTACAGTAAGGGTTCTTGTGTTTCATCTTCCAAATCTTACATTATTAGTTTTCCTATCATATTTATTTTTATCCAACTTATGGTGCGAGAATTCTTACCTATTTAACACTACACCCAAGTTATTGTGGAGATGTAGTGGTCCTTGTCGATATGTTATAGTTGAACCTGTAATGTGAATTTTTGCAAATTTAGCACTATACCCGAGTTCTGAAGATGTAGTAGTGTTTGCTGAGACGTATAGTCGGACCCTGCAACACGTTCCTTTCGAGGAACAACCTAGCATTAGCACAATAGTTTAATAGATCTATTCATTGAATATTTATCATAGTTTTAATGCTAGCTGACAACTTAACGCAACCTTTCTTCTTTATTTGGGTTTGAGACCTTATATTTGTTAATACGTTTTTTAAGAAAAGAGAAGAATACTTGGTCACGTTCAAAAATGGAAATAATAAATCGTAAATTGACTTTCTTATGATTAGGAAGAGAGATCAAAAGATTTGCAAAGATTACAAGGTCATCCCTTGAGAAAGCTTAACTACCCAATATAAATTAGTAGTGTTGAATATATGCCTTAAGTATAATATCAATAGAAGGTAAATATACACGATTCTTAAAATTAAGTATGGAAGTTAAAGAATGAGAATCAAGACATATTTAAAGAGAAGGTCAATGAAATATACGGTGACTCTAATACGATATGAGATAAGATAATATCAAAATTTAAAATAAGTAGCCAAGAGTATACTCAGTGAGTCAATGAAGCATGCACTACAAAAGAATCTTAGTGGTAAAATGAGAAAATATAGGAGGAAGTGAAGAAAAAACGAACAACTTATAAGGAATTATGTATTTATAAAAATGAAGAATACTTTAAAAAATATACAAAGCCAAGAGGTTTAAAAAGCAGTGAATGAAACAAAGAATAAAAATTTTGAACGGTTATATCGAAAATTGGATACAAAAGAAGGGGAGAGAGATTTATAGAATAGCTAGAGTGAGAGAGAAGAAGATGAGATCCTATCCAAATAAGATATATTAAAGATGAATACAATAGAGTACTAGTAAATGATAGTGAAATAAAAGAGTCGTGGAACTTTTTAATAAAGGTTTAGGTGACCAACTTAACTTAGGTAATTTAAGTAGGTCAAATGAGTATAGAAATTTAAATTTTTATCGTAGAATTCAAATTTTAGAAATAGAACAAGTTTTAAATGAAATGCAAAATGAAGAAGCCGTTAGACCAGATGATATTTCGATAGAGGTATGGAAGTGCCTAGGGAAACAAGATATTGAATGATTTATAAAATTATTTAACATGATATTGAAAACGAAAATAACACCTAATCAATGGAAGATAAATACTCTAATTCCCTTATATAAGAATAAGAGAGACATACAAAATTGTGCAAGTTATAGGAGTATTAAACTAATGAGTTATACCATTAACTTTAGGAAAAAGTAATAGAAAATAATTAAGGAAGGAAACCACGGTGATCGATAATCAATTTGGGTTCATATTGGAACTTCAACAATATAAGCTATACATCTAATACTAATTGAAAAGTATAGGGAGTAAAAGCAAGATCTACATATAGTAATCATTACCTTAGAAATAACTTATGATAGAGTTCTAAGAGAAATTATATAGAGAATTCTAGAAAAAAGAGGTGTTGGCGTAACATATATTGAACTAATTAAGAATATGTATGAGACATTTTTAATAAAGATAGGGTTACATCAAAGGTCAACTCTAAGTCTCTATCTTTTTACACTAATTATGGAGGAACTTGACACATTCAAAACATAGTAGTGTGGTGCATGTTATTTGCAAATGATAATTTTTTGTAGATGAAACACGTGAAGGAGTAAATGCTAAGCTAGAATCTTGGTGAGAAACACTAGAAAAAAAAGATAAATACAGAATATATAAAATTTAAGTTTAATAATATTAGACGTAATAAGATAATTGTTAAGATAGGAGGAACTGAAAGTTTAAAGTATTTAGGATTATTTTTACAAAATGATGGAGAAATTAAGAGAGATGTCTTATATAGAATATAAGCAGGATGGTTAAAATAGAGGAGAGTATTGAGTATTTTATGTGATCGTAAAGTATCTCTAAAACTTAAAAGGAAATTCTACAAAACAACGGTTAGACCTGCTATATTACATGACACTGAATGTTGGGCTATGACTCGAGCACATGAAGATGAGAGTTGCAGAGATGAAGATGTTAAGGTCAATGTGTGGATATACGAGGATGAACAGAATAAAAAATGAGAGCATTAGAAAGTCAGAGTTATATTTATTAAGAAAAAATTATGAGAGACATTTAAAATGGTACAACATGTGCTTAGACGATCAATAAATGCTCCATTGAGCGATATGAAACTATGATAAATATACACATTAAATGAGGAAAAGGAAAACAAAAGACTTGGTTAGCAACAATAAAATAAGATAAATTTTATTTAAGTATAAACGATAATATGTAGGGGATAGAGCCTAATATCGTAAAAGGATCCATGTAACCGATCCCACCTAGTGGGATAAGGTTTTGTTGTTGTTGTTGCATTTAGTTTACCTTTGTGAGGTCAAAATAGTATACGGGTAAAATAATTTTTTTTATCCTTTGAATTTACTTCCAAGCGAACATAGTTGTAAACAAAAAGAAAGGAATTATGATCACTTTTTTCAACTTTCATTTAAATTGCTTCGCTCTCCAGATTTCTTTCAAAGTTAACATAGCCTTCGTGCATAAGGTTCTCCCAAGTTCCTTGCACTGCCTCAGTCTAGGATTTTATAATTCTAATGTTTTTTTTTTTAAATGAGTCTGTGGCTTCTAGGCTGCAATAGTTTTACCTTTTGATTGCGCTAGGCTTGCAACATAGTGTTCAATTCCCTTGTACAATGTTACTTCATTTCATTTATTGTTATCTTGTATTTGCCACTCAATCTGTCTCAGTTGCTTTGAATAATTACCATTGTCAGTCTAGACTTGGGTATTAATTCGCTTGAAAGATGAAAATGCATTCTGCTTGGAATATAATTCTGTTCCATTTGGGCTTTAGTGCATCTTTATTCATTTTGATTTGTTTAGTCCGTCACATAATTTTCCTGTGCATTTTTCTTGCTGGTGTGTACGTGCTAAGAAAACCCTGATTCATAGTGTTTTTATGTTCCAGGCTTCAGACATGGACCAAAATTCAGCAGATGATAACAACCTAGCTAATTTGGACTTGAATTTGGGTTTGAAAGGTATTGACAATGAGAGGGAAACAAAATCCAGAAATGAAGGTGATGCTGTGGAGAAATTAAGCATAGGTGAGGACATTAAAATTAATGGAACAAATTCAGAAGCAGCAAACTAGATGAAGAGAAAAGCTGTCACCCCTGACCTAGAAATGTGAGCGTGATCAGTTATGTTGGCTTTTTGCATTCATCATTTGTTTAGCAAAGCTGCAAACTTATGCTCTGATTCTCAGTTTGCTGCTTTGAATTGTGATCCATTTGTTGGTTACTGACAGCCAAACCATTTCCTTCTTTCTCACTTCTGATTGAATTTGTATCTTGTTAATGAAACGGCTACGTCATCATCATGTACCGATGGAACCATTTAACCATGAAAAAAAAACTATATAACATTTTGTCTTTACCCCTGCAGTGTGCTAGGATCTGCTGTGCATATGTTTGGCTCGTGTACAGTGATATTGATATAGTTCAAACTTTTATCGACAAATCGAAAATCATCAGGGATCAAATAGTAATTTTTAATATTTGTGGTTTAAGTTGCAAAATGTCCAGTAAAAACCTCAATCACCCCGGACACGCACGTCACCTTTTTTTTCCCTCTTTTAGTCCTTTCTTTTTATTCCTTGTGTTTTTTTTCCTGGTTCCTTCCCCTCTCCTCTCTGCTGGAAACGGCAAAGGACACTGCTTTGCCGTGTATGGTGCCCTCGCCCTGCCTCTTCTTGGCCCCCTCTTTCGTCATAACAGTGCCATTGTCTCGCCGCTCTTTTTCAAAGTCAGACAAGGCCACATTGCTTATATCGTTGTTGCCCTACTGCCGTTGATGCTGAAAATAGTTGCCGTCATGATAGATCACCGTTGATCACACTATCGTCGCTTGCCATCTGCGACATTGCAACCTCCCCACTAAACTTTCATTAAGAGCTGATTTATCTGTGACATTGCAACCTCCCCACAGGTCATCCGAGCTTATATATGATGGGATGCTTGCCACATGAGGTCGCGGGGTCGAAACTCAAGGTAGTCGAGGTGTAAATCTTCGGTCCCTGTGCAACTCACCCACCTGCCACATGCTCGCTCAGGATGCTATGATTTACCTCTCTCGTGATGACCTTGGATCGGGTGCGACGGGGACACTGGAAGCGAGCGATTTTACCTTTTGCCACATTATTTATCTTTTCCCGATAAGATTCTTTTGACCATTATCTTGTAGTTTGTTGTGTATTGGATTGATGAGGCCTCTACACTAGCGACTATAGATTTGTTTAATTGTGTTTGAGGAGTATTTTAATGGATTTTCATTTAGGGCAGCAATTGTAGTTATTTCTTAAAGTCCTCTTTTAGTCTCGAATGCTCAATTTTACAAGGTTGGGACTTGTGATTTTCAAGAATATGGATTGGAATCATGGACGGAGCTCATGTTGGCCTAGTGTGGGAAACTGCCCACACTGGGCCTAAAAAACATAGTATATGAAATTAAAAAAAAAAAGTTATTTAAGGAATAAAAACACAATCATTAAATGATGAGCTCCAAGGAGAAAAGAATATGTAATGAATCTTCAAGGTCAAACGTAGTCTATAGAACTAGCTCAGTTCATGAAAGTATTTATCAGGAGTTATAGACAGATATAATCACATTTAAATTGGCTTTTTATTGATTTACAGGTATCCATCGTAATCCATCTTAAGTGATAAATTTACATCACTATCATATTGATTTATTTTATGATATTTTTGATATGCAATTTCAAGAGAAATGATTATTTCTCAGAGATAGTTATGAAGTTACTCGTATAGTTTATTTGTATCCATAAAATTCATTTTTGACTTTTGACAAAAAATAATTAATATAACTAGCTGAGTTTATCTATAAATTTTTTTAAGATTTGATCTCATCATACTTGATGGTCAACATGAAACTTAAGTATGTGATATGCATTTTAATAAAATATTTTGATAATCTTTTAGAGAAGTTAGTTATATCAAAGAAAAGTGTGGTATACCATAAGCTTTTGACTGATATTAATTCTGCTGGTTGCAGAAGATAGAGTATTTTTTGCCATGAGAATTGTGAAAGACAGGTTAGACAATCGAATGAATGATAATTGAATAAATGATAGTCTTATTGTCTATGTAGAAAAAATATATTTCTAATCGTTGATAATAAAATTATTGTACAAAGATTTCAAAATATGAAAATAAAAAAGAATAATTATAAATATTATTTTATGGTGCTTTATGATTATAAGATTTTATATTTTATATTTATTAATTATATTATATGTTGCTTACACTGAATGAAGATCCTAGCGAAATAGCTATATATGAGTTGGAAGGTGATTTACTTTGTTGTGATAATTAATTCTTACTATAGAGTCTTAATTGTTATTTAATCTAACTCATGTATTATGTATTTAGTGATAATGGAGTCTCCAAGTGTTTAGAATAAATTACATACAATGGGGTTTCTTTATTCGAGGTGAATCTTTGTTTCTTGCGTAATTATATTTGTTGATGTAGGGAGCATTAAAATTAAACTTATGTTTTGATATTGTGTTCAAGTTAAGAACTGTTGTGATCTAATAGAATGATCAAGTGTGCATGTTGCTCCACTTAGAAAGTCCTAGTAGGTCAGTTGGACCAGATACTAGGAATGGAAGTCTTGGTAGATCGTAGAAACTAGGTAAGAAGTCCAGATGGGTCAGTGGATTAGACATTTGGCAAGATGGATTTGATTAGCGAAGACTAGATATTGAATCAAGAGAAAACCCTAGTAGGTCGATTAGATGTTGAGCAGATAAAGTCTAAACAGTGTAGGATCGAGACGTGCTAGAGGGGGGCAGTGGTGAATAACACTCGTGGCGTTTTCACGGTCTTTTTCGTAAAACACAGGATGCACAGTGGAAATAAAGGAACAACAAGCGATCGTAAACACTAAGATTTACTTGGTTCGGAGCATGTGGCTAATCCCACTCCAAGGCCCGCACTTGATAGTGCTTTCGTTGGGCAATCACTATAGTTTCAAAAATTCAAGTACACAGATGAAGTACAATAATAATATAATTAAAGTACTATGAACAATTATACTGATGACTTTAGAATTCGGAGAGGCGTGCTTTCGGTAGTCGGAGCAGCGTGACTTCGTGGACTTGTCTTTGGAGTAGAGAGCACTAGAGAGATTGTCAGAATTTGTTGTTGAAGTACTTGGTCAAGGTCTCCTTTTATAGCCAAGTTGAGCTTGATCTAAATCCATTGATCTCGGGATCAGGTTTGACTCGACGTTGATCGATCGACCTATCCCTTTAATCGTTCGACCGAACCTTATGAATATGCTCCGCTTCCCATCGAGATTATGTCGCTTTGGATAAAGCCTTCGTTCGATCAACCGATCCCACCGTTCGGTCGACCGATCCCGCTATCATCGCTGACTTATCTAGTCCAATCAAGTCGTTGCTTATCCACTATTTAGTCGACTGAACTCAAGGTTCGTCGAAACTTAGCTGCAAGCTAATCTTATCTCTGGGGTTTGGTCGACCAATCCGGACATTCGGACGACTGAACAGGGTAAAATCCAAACCTACAAAATTATTAGTATCCTGCAAAACAGAGTTAGAATAATAGGCAAGCAATATATAAAATGTAACTTTGACAGTCTCCGAACTATCCAGTCTTGACTTTGAGTTTTGTTGAAACTTTAGGTCGGACCGACGCCTACTGTTCCTTCTTTGAGGAATGCGTGCTCACCTGCTCCTCTTAGGAGACTTTATCTTTTATCAAACTATTTCTCTAAACCGTCTGGACTTTTGCTTAGCGTCCAAGATGTCAGGACTTCATGCTGAACATCCGATCCCAACCCGTCCAATCTTCCACTTGGTGTCTACGACCCTTAAGATTTTCACCTAGAATCCTCGACTCTAGGATTTCGCCCAGTCCCCCGAACCAGGTCTTCGTTGCCTAACCATAGCTAGGAATTTTCATAACTTAGGGTTACTTCCCCCTAGGATTTTCTACTTGCCTAGAATCCATTAGGACTTTTGCTTAAGAATACTTAGGACTTTCCTGCAAGCTCAGTCACATTTGTTAGATCACAAGATATCTTTGTTGAAACCCCAAGGTTGTTTTGGTGTGATCAACAAGTTAAGTTAGGTCATGTGTGTTTCTAACCTTGTGTCTAAGTGTGCAGGAGGTTAGGAGCATAGGTAGTTGAGCGGAAGACGCGGCTAAAGAGAAGGACGACACGCAGTGCGTCCGAGGGACGAGGCACTACGGAAGAGTACACCGACGGACGAGAAGGAAGCGTGCGGTGGTTTCGAGGGACGAAAGCCAGAGCGGAAGACTGCTCGAGGAGCAAGAGACGTAGCTAGCGAGAAGGACGGCACGTGGTGCGTCCGAGGGACGAAGACTGCGAATGAGTACACCGGCGGATGAGAAGAAAACACACAGCGATTCCGAGGGACGAGAAGCCGAAGCGGAAGCCCACTCGAGAAGACCGGAAGTTGGGTTCGGGTGAGCCCTTTTCTGGATGTCTGAGATCACCCAAGCGAGTGGATCCGGAATTGAAGACCAGGACCGAGGCGACCAGAGCCGGAGCAGAGGACCTGGACCGAAAAAGTCAACCGGAGTTGACTTTTGGGTTTGGGGCGCCCGGAGCTGATCGGGGCGCCCGGACCCCTCCGGGGCGCCCGGAACGTACCGGGGCGCCCAGAAGTTAATATTTGACCAGATCGAGTCAAAACTCGATCTGAACATTGGGGGATAAAATTTATCTCCCCAGGGCGCCCGGAACCCTCTAGGCGCCCCGACCAAGGCTATAAATATAGTCTTGGTCCAGAAGCTTTCAACAACTCAAAGCAATTCATTTCCAATGCTTGTACGCTTCAGTTTTAGATTAACTTCTTTATTTTGCGCTTTCACTGCTGTAAGAGGCTTCTCCGCCCGAAGGAGACACTAGTGCGACATTCCTTGGATTAACAACCTCCTTGGTTGTAACCAAGTCAAATCCGGTGCCTCATTTTTCTGATTTACTTTCTGCTTATTTTAATTTACAAGTGTTAGTTTAAGAGTTCGAGAAGGGTGTTTTTGTTTTACAAGGATATTCAACCCCCCCTTCTAGCCGGCTACAACGGTTCTACAAGTGGTATCAGAGCCGAGGTGCTTCAGGAGGACTAACCGCCGAACGAAGCAACGAGATGGCCGGACCAAGCATCCACCCATCGAAATTCGAAGGGGATTTCGTCTCTTGGAAAAAGCTGATGCAGGTATTCTTTACCACCGATTTTGAATTAATGCTTACAATGGAATTTGGTTTTACAGCACCGGAAGGTAAGGAGAAATCCAATTGGACAAAAAAGGAGCAGGTCAACTTCGTGGCGAACGGCAAAGTAGAATATCATCTGCTAAGCGTTCTTCCACCTCAAGAAATCAATAGGATTGGGAACTACGACTCGGCAAAGGAACTTTGGGAGAAGTTCCTCGAGCTACACGAAGGGACGTCCGAAGCCAAGCTCGCTAGAAAAGATCTACTTCGAAATCAGCTCACCAGCATGCGACTTGGGGAAGACGAGACAGTTGCGCACCTGCACTCAAGAATCAAAGAGATCATCACCAGACTGTTGAATCTCGGAGGAAAGATAAGTAACCGAGATTTGCTAAGGTACGCATTAAATTCGTTTCCGAGAAATTCAAAATGGGCATCACTAGTAGATGCCTTTTACATTTCAAAAGATTTAGAAAAAATTTCATTAGAAGAATTTTTCTCGACTTTTGAAGTGCACGAATCAAGATGTGCAGGTTCGAAGGAGCCCAAGAACAACGTCACCCTCAAAGCTTCAAGAGACGAACCTGAGCCAGAATCTTCTCTCGACGACGAGGAAATGGTAATGATAGTAAGAAAATTCAAGAAACTTTGTAAATCTAGATCTACTAACCATCCGCAGGGGAAAAAGAAAAAGACGATCCGCTGCTACCACTGCGACGAAGAAGGGCACGTCAAGGACAACTGCCCCAAGATGAAGAACAAGGACAAGGAGAAGGGTAAGAAGCTCATCCAAAAGCGAAAGGCCCTAAAGGCAACGTGGGACGATACGTCGTCGGAGTCGGAAGTCGAGGCATTCTCCGGACTTGCTCTAATGGCAAGTCATCAAGACGACGACTGCAAGTCAAGCTCTTCCGAAATGAGCATCGAAAGCATCGATGAAGGGGGAGCCACGTCGGAAGAAAGCAGTAGTTCAGGGGGAGAAACGGACAACGAGATCGACAAGGTAAGTCAGGTACGATCTCTTCCTCCCGAAAAATGTTTAAGTTCGTTAAACTTTTAACAAAAGATTGTTGCAAATTAGAAAATGGAAATAAAAATTTAAAAGTAATTTTAGCTAAGTCCTGTCCCTTAGAAGAACTACAACAACAACAACAACAACAACAACAACAACCAAGCCTTTTCCCACTAGGTGGGGTCGGCTGTATAAATCCTTTTACGCCATTGAGCTCTATCTCCTATTATATCATCATCTATATTTAAATAAATTTTATCTTGTTTTATTGTTGCTAACCAAGTCTTTTTTGGTCTTCCTATTCCTCGTTTGATATGCATGTTTATTATAGTTTCACATCGTCTAACTGGAGCATTTATTGATCGTCTAAGTACATGTTCGTACCATCATAAACGTGTCTATCAGAGTTTGTCCTCAATAGATGCAACTCTGACTTTCTCTCTAATGCTCTCATTCCTTATTTTGTCCATCTTCGTATGTCCACACATCCACCTTAACATCCTCATCTTTGCAACTCTCATCTTATGCTCATGTGCTCGAGTCATAGCCCAACATTCAGCTCCATATAACATAGCAGGTCTAACAGCGGTTTTATAGAACTTACCTTTAAGTTTAAGAGGTACTTTACAATCACATAAAACACCTGACGCTCCTTTCCATTTCACCCATCCTGCTTATATTCTATGTAAGACGTCTCTCTCAATCCCTCTATCATTTTATAAAAATAATCCTAAATATTTAAATCTCTCGGTTCCGAACAATTCGTCCTCTCCTATCTTAACAATTGTTTCATTACTTCTAATATTGCTAAACTTAAATTCCATATATTCTGTCTTTAATTTACTAAGTTTAAAACCTTTCCATTCTAGTGTTTCCCTCCAAGATTCTAGCTTAGCATTTACTCCTTCACGTGTCTTATCTACCAAAATAATATCATCTGTAAACAACATGTACCACGGTACTGTGTCTTGAATGTGCACAGTGAGTTCGTCCATAATTAGTGTAAAAAGATAGGGACTTAGGGTTGATCCTTGATGTAACCCTATCTTTATTGGAAATGCTTCAGTTACTCCGCCTGAAGTCTTTACTCTGGTCATTACATCATCATACATATCCTTAATTAGTTCAATATATATTACGCTAACACCTCTCTTTTCTAAAATTTTCCATATAATTTCTTTTGGGACTCTATCATAAGATTTTTCTAAGTCAATGAATACCATGTGTAGATCTTGTTTTTGCTCTCGATATTTTTCAATTAATTGTCGAAGGAGATGTATAGCTTATATTGTCGACCTTCCAAGCATGAACCCAAATTGATTTTCTGCCACTATGGTCTCCTTCCTTAATCTCTTTTTTATTACTTTTTTCCAAAGTTTCATAGTATGACTCATTAGTTTAATACCCCTATAGTTTGCACAATTTTGTATGTCTCCCTTGTTCTTATATAAGAGAACTAAAATACTTATCCTCCATTGATTAGACATTCTTTTCGTTTTCAATATCATGTTAAATAATTTTGTAAGTCATTCAATACCTTGTTTCCCTAAGCACTTCCATATCTCTATCGGAATATCATCTGGTCCAACGACTTTTCTATTGTGCATCTCATTTGAAGTTTATTTTACTTCTGATGTTTGAATTCTACGATAAAAATTAAAATTTCTATGCTCATTTGACCTAATTAAATTACCTAAGTTAAGTTGGTCACCTAAACGTTCATTAAAAAGTTGATGAAAATACCTCTTCTACCGCTCTTTTATTTCTCCATTATTTACTAATACCCTATTACATTCATCTTTATTACATGTTATTTGGCTAAGATCTTTTGTTTTCCTTTCTCTCACTTTAGCTATTCTATAAATGTCTCTTTCCCCTTCTTTTGTATCCAATTTTTGATATAACCGTTCAAAAGTTTCATTTTTTGCTTCACTCACTACTTTTTTAGCTTCTTTCTTGCCTATTGTATATTTTTTTAAGTTTTTCTCGTTCTTACAAATATATAATTCCTTATAAGCTATTCGTTTTTCCTTCACTTTCTCTTGTACTTTCTCATTCCACCACCAAGATTCTTTACTTAGTGGTGCATGTCCTTTTGACTCACCCAGTATACTCTTAGCTACTATTTTCAACTTTGATACTATTTTATCCCACGTTGTATTAGAGTCATCGTATATTTCATCTAATGCTTATACTTCTACCTTCTCCTTAAATATATTTTGTTTTCCATCCTTTAACTTCCACCACTTAATTCTAGGAATTGTATATATTTTCTTTCTATTGATACTATGTTTGAGGCGTATATCCAATACTACTATCCTATGTTGGGTAGTTAAGCTTTCTTCAGGGATGATTTTGCAATCTTTACAAATCTTTCTATCCTTCTTCCTAATCATAAGAAAATCAATTTGCGATTTATTATTCCCACTTTTGAATGTGACTAAGTGTTCTTCTCTTTTCTTAAAAAATGTATTAGCTAATATAAGGTCATATGCTATCGCAAAATCTAATATAGTTTTCCCTTCCTCATTCCTCGTTCCAAATCCATAACTCCCATGTACTCTCTCATATTCCTCATTTTTCACTCCGACATGCCCATTTAGATCACCTCCTATTAAAATCATTTCATTTGGTGGAATATTTTGTAATATTTCATCTAAGTCCTCCCAAAACCTTGATTTGGTAGCTTCATCTAATCCTACTTGTGGTGTATATACACTAATTATGTTCATAGTTTCTTTCGCCACTATTATCTTAAGGGCTAGACAAATCAAAATTAGAAAATGAGAAATTGAAATCAGAAAATAAAGATCTGAAAATTCAAATAGATAATTTGAAAAACCATGCATGCTCATCTAATTTTAGAAAATTAAAAAATTTAAATTGGTATTATAGATATCACCAGGGACAAATTAGGAATATCTCTAGAAAATATGTCCCTAAGAAATTTTTAATCAATCCAGTAAGTTGGAACTATATTAGGTTCCTAAGTCCTGTTTAAATTAAACTATTGATTACAATTAGAGCTTTTTGGGCGAGAAAATTAAATATTGAAATTCTCTATGAGGCTTTGTCTAAGGAAGTGGTTGTTGCTCCAATAACCAAGAAGGCCTAGTGCCTCGCCACGATCTGGAAGCCAAAATATTGAAATAAATGTTTAATTAACTTTCTGTCAAAGCATTAAAATTAGAATTAATTAATGCTTTTAAAGTTTTTCAAACATTTTTTTCAAATAGTTTTATACTTAGAAAAATACTTACGTAAAATTTTTCTTTGTAAGATTTTTTTTAAAAAAATCTTAAGTTAGGATTTTTTTTTTCAAAAATATTTTTGCAAAGACTTAAAAAATTATTTTTCTTGAAAATATTTTTTTTAACAAAAAAATATATAATTTTTTTTTTGAAAAAAATCTCTTTTATACTTAGAAGAATTTTCATAAGATATTTTGTTTGCCTAAGTTAACAGTTGAAAATTTCTGCTTAAACTTTTTTTAGAAAATTTTTCAAAAAATGTTTTTGCAAAGCTGTCTAAGTTACAATTTTTTTAACTTATAATTTCACTAAGAAATTTTTTCTTAAAATTTCACTTCAAATTTTTTTCAGAGACTGTTTATGTCAAATTATTACAAATTTTTTAAGATCTCAAAATTTTCTAAGTTTTTTTTATTGTTAGATTTTTTTTCTTAGAACCCCATTTTTATGTGATCAAAGGGGGAGAAGGAAAAGTATAAGTCTAGGGGGAGGTAGACCAAAATTTTTACTTGTTTTATTTTTGCACTTAATTGCAAATTTAGTTAAGTTTATTTTATGTCTATTTTTACCTTAGCTTAACTTGGGTTGCTCACACCAAAAAGGGTGAGATTGTTGGAACCCTAAGGTTATTTTGGTGTGATCAACAAGTTAAGTTAGGTCCTATGTGTTTCTAACCTTGTGTCTAAGTGTGCAGGAGCTTAGGAGCACAGGTAATCGAGCGAAAGACGTAGCTAACGAGAAAGACGACACGCAGTGCGTCCGAGGGATGAGGCACTGCTGAAGAGTACACCGGCGGACGAGAATGAAGCGTGCGGTGGTTCCGAGGGACGAAAGTCGGAGCGGAAGACTGCTCGAGGAGCAAGAGACGCAGCTAGCGAGAAAGACGGCACGTGGTGCGTCCGAGGGACGAAGATTGCGGATGAGTACGCTGGCGGACGAGAAGGAAACACACGGTGATTCCGAGGGGCGAGAAGCCGGAGCGGAAGCCCACTCGAGAAGACCGGAAGTTGGGTTCGGGTGAGCCCTTTTCTGGATGTCTGAGATTACCCAAGCGAGCGGATCCGGAGTTGAAGACCCAGACCGAGGTGACCAGAGCCGGAGCAGCGGACCCGGACCGAAAAAGTCAATCGGAGTTGACTTTTGGGTTCGGGCGCCCGGAGCTGATCGAGGTGCCCGGACCCCTCCGGGGCGCCCGGAACGTACCGAGGCGCCCGGAACGTACCGAGGCGCCCGAAAGTTGATATTTGACCAGATCGAGTCAAAACTCGATCTGAATATTGGGGGATAAAATTTATCCCCCCTAGGGCGCCCGGAACCCTATAGGCGCCCCGACCAAGGCTATAAATATAGCCTTGGTCCAGAAGTTTTCAACAACTCAAAGCAATTTATTTCCAATGCTTGTACGTTTCAGTTTTAGATCAGCTTCTTTATTTTGCGCTTTCACTGTTGTAAGAGGCTTCTCCGCCCGAAGGAGATACTAGTGCGACATTCCTTGGATTAACAACCTCCTTAGTTGTAACCAAGTCAAATTCGGTGCCTCATTTTTCTGATATACTTTCTGCTTACTTTAACATACAAGTGTTAGTTTAAGAGTTCGAGAAGGGTGTTTTTGTTTTAGTT
Source organism: Zingiber officinale (assembly GCF_018446385.1). Taxonomy (NCBI): domain Eukaryota; kingdom Viridiplantae; phylum Streptophyta; class Magnoliopsida; order Zingiberales; family Zingiberaceae; genus Zingiber; species Zingiber officinale. The sequence goes on along the minus strand of NC_055987.1, from coordinate 59,349,511 downwards.
TTACAGGGCTATTTAACCCCCTTTCTAGTCGGCCGCAACGGTCTTACAATCTTAACTTTTAAACCATTTGCCATTATCAAAACTTAGGTTCGATCGTCTAGTACTCCCTGCACCAGCAAACAGGTCTAGAAGATCAGATACTTGTTGAGTAAGTTGAGGTAAGATCTTGGAGAGAAGTGATTCTTATTAAAAGAAAAACAATGAGATCATGTCCTAGTCAGGACAAACCTTATGCGTTGATCTGACTAAAGAAACCAATAGAGATTTCTAAGTTGAGATCAAGACAGTCTTATCTGTTAATCTTATTCATGCATTACTATCTGCTTCTAACTCTATATTACAGGATCATTACTTGTATTATTGTGCTAACTTTTTTTTACAGAAAAGAAAAGTTTTTGTTAACTAAGGGGTTCAATCGATTGAACAAGGAGGTTTAGTTGATTGATCCAGGTGGATAAGCATAGGAAGATTCAATCTATACAAAGAAGGAAACCATGGTTCAATCAACTAATCAAGTGGATCAATTGATTTAATCGTATTAGGAAATAAATTATGATATGATCATCACAGAGAAGGAAACCCCTAGAGACTAGTCAACTGAACGTGGTTCAGTTGACCGAAAACCCAAATTTCGCAGGATCGATCATATCGAATTTGAGTAAGCAAGGAAAGGAGAGGGCACTAATCACTTGAGAGATGTTCAGTCGATGATAGGGTTTAATCGACTGAATAGTTTCTAGTCGACTAATATAGGTTTATAAAAGAAGCCTTGAGGTCCTAGGCTCAGTATTCAATTCTCTCAACGCACCATCTCACTCATGTGTATCTTTTTGTGCAATTGTTGCAACTATGACGCCATGAGGGCTCTCTAAAAACCTATATTTTGTTGGTGCAGCGGGGCCGACAAGAGGGGGGGGGGGGGTGAATTGCCTGCAAAACAAGGTATACCCTCCTCAAGACTTTCAACTCAAAAAGATAGCAACAATAATAAAAGAAATAACAAGAAATAAAAGGGAGACTAGAATTTAACTTGGTTACAACCCAGGGGGTTGTTAATCCAAGGCGGTGGGAAAGCGCATTAGAAAAGTTTCCTTCTCTGAAGGTGGAGAAGCCTTTTACACAATGAGAGAGCACAGAAGTTGCTAGGAAGTTGTTACAGAGTTGAATCATTATTTCCTAACTCCAGGGGCCTTTATATAGCTCCTGGAAAGTCTATCTCGAGTGTTGAAGGCACCTCCAAAGGGGTTCAAGGCGCCTCCAATGGTTTGACCGGATAAAACTCTATCCGATTACAAACGACCACTTTGGCTGGGTCCGAGGCGCCTCCAATGCCCTTGAAGGCGCCTCGGACTGGGTCTGAGGCGCCTTCAAGGTGATGGGCGCACCTCCAACCCTGCAAGCAGCATAGGCACCTTCAGCACTTCGTTGAAGGCGCCTCCAGCTAACTTTCCAGCTCCTTTTGACTTCATTTTAGCTTCCGATGCTCCGATAGCTTGGGTGATTGCGGCCAACCAGAATAGGGCTCACCCGAACCCAATTCCCGGCCTTTTCTTCGAGCAGGCTTCCGTCTCGACTTCTCGTCCCTCGAACGTTGCACACGTTCTTCTCGTCCACCGGTGTACTCTTCCGCAACTCTTTCGTCCTTCGGACGCACTGAGCCGGTCAACTCCCTTCCCGTGTCGTCCTTCTCGCTAGCTGCGTATTTCGCTCGACTTCCTGCGCTCCTAAGCTCCTGCACATTTAGACACAGGGATCAAATAACAAACAGGACCTAACCTAACTTGGTTGATCACATCAAAACAACCACGGGGTTCAACAATCTCTCCCTTTTTGATGCGCATCAACCCAAGTTCAAGTTAGGGTAAAACAGACAAGCAGTAATTTTGAAGAAATTACTAAACTAATATTTTTAAGCATAAATTTACAATTAAAAAAAATTGCAACATAAAATTTAACTTCTGATACCAATTTTTGAAAAGAATATCATTTTATGAAAAAGAGAATATCATTTTTCAAAAATTCAAAACAGAATTTGAAAATATTTTTAACTCCTCCTAAAAATTGTGTCTATCTCTCCCCCTTTGATCACAGTAAAAATGGGATCTGAAATATGTTTAAAATTCTAAGTCTTTTGAAACAGTTTCTAGGTCGATTGAAAGCATATTCTAAAAGATTTCTTTAAAAAGAAATTCTAACTTAGGCACTTTTTTTTTTGTTAAGTTTTCTAAGTAAAATTTTTAAAATATAACTCATTTTCATAATAATTTGTAAAAAAAATATTTTTAAGTCAAAATTATCTTTAAGAATTTTCTAAGAAAAGAAAATTTAAGGATTTTCTAAGTGCAACATTTTCTAAATGATTTCTAAATATTTAAAATAAACTTTAGACTTTGATTCATGTTCAAAATAATTTCTGAGTAAAAATAATTTAAAGTAGAAAATTTCTAAGTTTAACAAAGAAACTCTTTTAAGAATTTTCTAAGTTTAAAAATATATTTTTTTTAATGAATGACCAAAAAGAAAAAATGTTCTAAAAGAAATTTTCTAAAGCATTATTTAATCCTAATTTTAATGCTTTATCAGAAAGTTAATTACACATTTTGATTCCAATATTTTGGCTTCCAGGTCGTGACGAGGTACTAGGCCTTCTTGGTTATTGGAGCAACAATCACTTCCTTAGACAAAGTCTCATAAAGAAATTTTAATGTTTAATTTTCTCGCTGAAAGCTTTTAAAATTTTTATTTAAAAATTTAGTCTAGAAAAGATTTTGGAACCCTATAAAGGTTTCTTCCTACTAGATTAATTAAGAGCTTAGGGGGGTACATAGTTTCTAGGAACTTTTCTAAGTTGTCCCTGATGCTTTCTAATATACCAATTTAATTTTTCATAAACTCTAAGTTTTGATTTTGAAAATTTAATTAAGCATGCATGATTATTTTTTAATTTTTCAATTTCTCATTTTTCTAATTTTAAAATATCATACATTTCTAGTGGACATGTTTTTGCTAATTTTAATTTCAATTCAACATTTTTTTCTCTAATTTGGCTAGATATTTTGTAAGCACTTTGATAAATTCAAAAGACTGAGTAGGGGTGATATTACGTACCTTACTTACCTTACTTGGCGATGCTCACCCTTCGTCATAGCTTTCTTCTTCTGATGATCCTCCTCCTTCTTTTATGCTCATCTCCGAGCTGGTTCCTTCAAAAAGGTGGTTGACCATCAGTGCTACTCCTGAGAAGGCTTCGACTTCAGATTCCGAGGATGAAGATTCATCTCATGTAGCCTTCAAACTCTTGCGTTTAGAGGGCGTCGGTCTTCGAGACTTGTCCTTGTCCTTTTTCTTTAATTTGGGGCAGTCATCCTTGATGTGCTCTTGCTCATTGCAGTTGTAGCATCAGACCGTCCTTTTTATTGCGTTGATTCTTCCTTTACTGCGATCGAAATTTATTAGTTTTAAGATATTTATTGAAACGTCTTACCAGTAGCGCCACTTCGGTTTCGTCGATCGACGCTTCGGAGTCGGGATCATCCTTTTCGACTTGTAGGGCAATGTTGAGGTTCGACTTCTCTACCTGTTTAGGCTCTGCAAGTCGAGACTCATAAAGTTCGAAAGTAGAAAATAAACTTTCTAAACCACTTACATCAAAGTCCTTAGAGATGTAGTAAGCATCTACTAAGGACGCTCACTCTGAAGTTCTAGGGAAGGTGTTGAGCGCATACCGGATAGAGTCTCGATTCATTACCGATTCGTCGAGATTTGTCAGTTGCATTATCAGCTCCTTGATTCTTGCTTGGAGTTGCGCTACCTTCACACCGGTATTCATCCGGAGGTTCGTCAACTGAGTCCGAAGGATGTCTTGCTTTGCTAACTTTGCTTCTGAGGTGCCTTTATGGAGCTCCAGGAATTTATCTCAGAGATCTTTAGTGGAGTCGTAGCTTCCGATCCGACTTACCTCCTAGGATGACAGAACGCTGAGCAAGTGAAATTCCATCTTTCTATTGACCACGAAATCAGTTTGCTCTTTCCTTATATAAGCAAAGAAAGTAACTAACCCCTTGAATAATTATGACTATAAGGTTCATATTCTTCTTCCTTATCCCTCCTCTTCAATTTATTCATCTATCCTGCAAGTGTGATGCAGTGATAAAACAATAAGGAAAATAAATAAAAGGATATTTGAATTTTAATAAGGATGAATATTCTAGAGACTGACTTTTAAATATGCATAAATCGTAATTTGAATTTATTCGATAAATAAATCAGGAGAGAAAACGTCTATCTTTAAGATTAATCCGATAAAATCAACTGGATTAGAAATGAATAAGAATTCAGTTCATTCATAAATAACAAAAATGACTTTCTTAATATCCTAAATTGGTGATCATAATTGCATTTTTTTTAAGTAACAAATCAAGATCAAAATAGTGACTCGAGTGAATGCCTTTAACCTCATCCAACAATATATCCCCCATTATTTTCGATAAAAAAGGAGCACCAACAAAAATATAACAAGCATTAGAAGTAATCAAACACCTCTCCAAGTACGAAAACATTCGGGGTTACTTTGAGTGATAATTCCACCTCGAATATAATTCCATCCTACCAAACCAAACATGACCTAATGGTTTTTTTTAGAGTTATAAACTCGCCAATTGGTCTCTTAGGATTCAAACCATTTGACAACTCATGTGCATACTTCCATTCAACTCTTTGAATCTTCAGGCGTTGAACTTGCTCAAGCAACCAATTTGAGATCAACCTGTAGCATGATAAAAACAAATTCGGATAAGCCAATGAACTGAGTCATGCCACCTCAGCACGTTGACTCCCTTCGCCGAGATATAGGCTTTGACGTGAGATCACAATTTTTTCAAATATGCTTATGTATTTTAATAATTATGGATTATAAAATGGAACATGATAGAAATGGATTCGCTTAATTGGGACAAACTTTACAATTGATAACGTACAATATCTATATCTTCCATTCCCACACACTTAAACGACAAAAATAAACTAATTAATAAAAGGAAAGCAACACAAATAAACACTAAAGACTATTTAGATAAATTTATATCAAAATTAACAACAGAAATTCTTTTAGAGTACTCCACAACCAGTAGACCTTATAGACTTTATACAAGAATACCTTAAAAGTTGAAGAAACAACCAACATAATTTTGATAAAGAAAATAATTTACCTAACCCAATCAATGAAAATATTAATGAAAATATAAGAAACATAGAAGATGATGAAAATAATTAAGTTAGACCTAAATCAAGTGAATCACAAGAACCAAGTATTAACCCTGAAATAAGACCACCTAGGGTAAGAATCAACCACTCACCTGACCAAATTTTGAATGACCCAATCCTAGGAATTCGAACTAGATCGTCTTATAGAAACCTAAGCTAAATAACCCTTATCTCCAAAATTAAATACAAAACTATAGAAGAAGCCCTACCTGACCCAGATTGAATAATTACAAGAAAAGAAGAACGAGCCCAATTTGAGAAAAACCAAGTCTGAGAACTAATACCTAAATCCACAAATAAATCCATAATTGATACTAAGTGGGTCTTTAGGAATAAACTAGATGATAAAGGAGAAATAGTTAGAAATAAAGCTAGACTAGTGGCGAAGGAGTTCAGCCAAGTAAAAGGGTTAGATTATGATGAAATCTATGTACTAATCCATTAGGGTGTTGCTAGCCTATGTAGCATATAAAGGATTCAAGTTATACTAAATGGGCATCAAGTCTGCATTCCTCAATGGATTTATCAAAGAACTTTATGTAAATTAACCCCCAGAATTTGAGGATTTAGACCACACATACCATGTCCTTAGGTTAAAGAAAGCTTTATATGGACTAAAGCAATCACTTAGTACCTGGTATGAACAACTATCAACATACCTACTATCTAAAGAATTTAACCAAGGCCAAATAGATCAAACTTTATTTGTTAAAACTTTAGAAAAAGATATTTTTAAAGCTTAAATTTATGTAGATTACATAATTTTTGGCTCAACCAACACTAAATTTTTAAAAGAATTCATTAAGTTAATGAAAAATGAATTTGAAATGAGCTTAGTAGGAGAACTCAATTTTTTCTTAGGATTACAACTAAAACAAACAAAAGAAGGAATCTATATTTTTCAAACAAAATATGCCAAAGAATTAATTAATAAATTTTGAATGAAAATTTCTAAATGGCAACTAATGTTAAACTTGACTCTGACTTAGATGAAAAACCAGTAGACTTAAAATATTTTAGAAGTGCAATAGGAAGTCAACTATACCTAATTGCAAGTTAACCTAATATTTTATTTATAGTAGGTATATGTGCTAAGTACCAATCGTGTACAAAAGAATCAAACTTAACTAATATAAAAAAGAATACTTAGATACATTAAAGGAACCCTAAGTGTAGGACTTTGGTACCCTAGAACTAGCACATTTGACTTAGTTGGGTACTCTGACTCAGACTATGTTGGGTGTAAACTAGAGAGAGAAAGTACAAGGGGAAGCTGTCAATTTCTAGGTCAGTGCATAGTAAGCTGGTATAGTAGAAAGTAACATTGTGTTAGTTTATCTACTACTAAAGAAGAGTACATAGTCATGGGAGAATGCGCATCTCAACTATTATGAATGATGCACACTTTAAAAGATTATCAATTAGAATATGAAAATATAAAAAATATCAATTAAGAACATAAGTTTCATCAATTTAACTAAAAATCTAACCCATCACTCAAGGACTAAACCATAGACGTTAAGCATCATTTTACAAGGGATCATATCGCTAGGGGTGATATTGTACTTGACTATGTTGAGTCCAAGTCAAACTTAGCTGACATTTTCACAAAATCCTTACTTGAACTTGAATTGAGCACACTTAGAAGACAGATAGGCATGTGTTTAGTAGAATAGATTCAAAATATTTTTTAAATTCTATTTTTTTTTCAAAAATTTACAAATTTTCAAAATCAGCTTGATTTTAAAATTTTAGGATAAAATATTTCTATTTTCTTCAAAACTCCCAATATTACTAGTACTTTTAAACATTAGACTTAACCTAGGTCTTTCCCCCTAGAAAGCATGTACTTATAGGTTTCAGCTAGAGCATCTCACAAGTGCACTAGGAATACTTTGGTTGTGTATAAAAAATACTTAGAATAGTGTGAGATGCATAAGGCACTACCTAGACTTTAGAATGCTTATGTCTGTGTATCAACATAAGTTTAGCCAATAAATACCAATTCAAATTGATCAAGTTGTGTAATCCTTTTTAGTCAAAACTAACCGAATCAAATACTTAACTTGACTAACCAAGTGAACGCTACTATCTTATGCTAAACAGCTAGTAACTAAAGGTTAAACATTTATTTTAAAGAAAGTAGATGAGTGTTTTAAAATTTTATTTTAATTTTTTTTTTTTTACTTTACATGCTTGGACTCTAGGATAAGAAACAGGAACTTCCCCCTCAAACTTAAAAGCATTCACTTAAAATTATTGGCATAAAGAGGGAGATTAAAATTTTTTTCTCTAACTCTAAGTTCGTTTTTGATATATGTCAAAGGGGGAGAAATAATAGAAGTTAAGTTAAATAAAAACTAAACTAAGTTTTAAAAGTCAAATCAAAGTCAACACCTTTTAACTAAGTTTCTTTTAAATCTAAGTACTTAAATAAGTTTTTATCAAGATCTTTTCAAAGCTAAGTACTTAACTAAATTTTTTTTAGCAAAGTACTTAACTAAAAACTAAACTAAATTTTAAAGTCAAAGCTAAAACTTTTTAACTAAGCTTCTTTTAAAGCTAATTTTTATAAAAATCTTTTTAAATCTAATTAAGCACTTAAAGTTGTTATCAAAATTTTTTAAGCTAATTAATTACTCAAACTAAGTTTTATCAAAATCTTTTTAAACTAAATACTTAAAGTGTTTATAAAAAAATTTTCAAGCTAAGTACTTAACTAAAGTTTTTATCAGAATCCTTTGAAAGCTAAGTACTTAACTAAGTTTATCTTTTTCAAAAGCCTAATACTTAACAAAGGTTCTTAAAATCTAAGAATGGAGCTAAGGTTTCTTATTGAAGAAAAAATGTAAGAAAATGCTATGTTTCAGGGGGAGATTTGAAGCCTATTACTTAACTTAGAAATTTTGAAAAAGTTTTCTATCTACTTAGAAGAATACTTAGTTTTACTTGTCATCTATTTGGTTTTACTTGACTTTACTTTGAATTATGTTGCTATAATAAAAAAGGGAGAGATTGTTAGTATAGAAAGTACCACATGATCGAACCTAAGATTTGATTATGGCAAAGGGTTCAAAGTTAAGTTGTCTTATTATCTAATAAGTTAAACTAAGTGTGCAGGAAAGTCCTAAGTGGTCTTAGGCAAAAGTCCTAGTATATTCTAGGTAGGTGGATAGTCCAAGCTGTGGTTAGGCATCGAAGTCCTGGTCCGGGGGATTGGGTAACGCCTTGGGGGGTCGAGAACGTTGGGTGAAATCCTAGAGTCGAGGACTCTAGGTGAAAATTTTGAGGGTCACAGACACTGGGTGGAAGATTAGACGGGTCAAAATCAGACATTCAGCATGAAGTCCTAATGTCTCATACGCTGAACAAAAGTCTAGTCGGTCTGGATGACCAATCTGGCAAAAGGTAATTTCTCCTGAGAGGAGTAGGAGAGGATGCATTCCCCTTTGAGGGAACAGTAGACGTCGGTTCGACCTAGGATTTTCGAGAAATCCGACAGAATTGAACAGTCCAAAGACTATCAAACAGTTCTATTAATCATTATGTATTGTGCTAACTTTATTTTATAGGGTATATTTTATATTTTGGACTAACATATCTTGTAGGGAGTGAAAAGGACATAAAAGGCTCGGATGAACAGTGTTCAAGGCACCTCGGGGGTGCTAGAGGTGCCTTAAAAGGCTTAGCGAAAAGCCCACGTAGAGAGGTGCGAAGGCACCTTCTAGGTGCCTGAAGGTGCCTTGGAGCTAAGATAGAAGGTGTCTTTCATGCGCTTCATGGAAAGCGGATGTTATCAACGACTGAAGTTGTAGGGATAAGATCCAAGCTAGAGGCACCTTCAAGGAGGTTGATTGTAAAATACCAAAAAAGGACGAATAACCATAAGGAAATTTTTAGAAATTTTCTGAGATTTTTTTGAAGCTCGTATGAGCAAGTTTAAGGGGATCAATTATTGGACCACGGGAAAACCTATTTAAACTACCTGATTCCAACGAGGAAATGTTTAATTTCCTTAAATATTTATTTTTCCTTTTTCTTTAATCCTTTTCCCGTGCCCTATTCCTTCTCTGGCCGAAAGCTTTCTTCTCCTCGTCGTCTTCCCCTCTCCCTCATGCGGCGCGCAACACCTTCTCCTCTTCCTCGAGCCCTAACTCTTCTTCTCCCCATCTCGCCGATCTCCTCCTCTCCTCTCCTCTCCTCTCCTCTTTGCACTACTGCCGCCGCATACTCCCAATCCCTCGCTGATCTCTCCGTCGGTCGACGCTTGATCGCCGCCTCCCTGACGCCGGTTCTCGAGGGCCTTTGAGTGTCATTCATGTGCCACCTCTCGGAGCAACGTCGCTGTCTTCTCCGTGTAAAGATCACTTGGCAACGTTGTATCTGTCGTCGAGATCTCATCACCACAGATTTCTGATCGCACCGATACCGTGCGACCACCGCCGAACCTAAGCCCCTTTCTTCCCCTTTCTCGCAATCGATCCACCGCCAACAATTGAGTCCATGCGCCTTCTCCACCTCCGGCCTCTTCCACAGCATGTCGACGGATGTGTCGCCACCAGATCGTGATGACATCGACATCATCCAACCATCGTAGGCTAAGCAGCCACCATTTCCAGCGAGCAACCGAGTTGATTGCGGCAGATCTACTCCTTTGGGCACAAGCAGGAAGGATGTGTGTTCTGACCAAATTTGGAAGGAGGATGACCATTCAAGCATCATCTTCCCTGTGGATTTCTTCATCGAAGGGGCGCAAATTCTTGTTTGGGGTAAGATTGCTGAATTTAGGGTTGATTTGGATTACAAGGATAATTAATGAAGTCACTGATTTGATCATTAGGTTTGCAAGGGAAGGAAGAATCGGACAGTAGTAGATCACGGTTATTGGCCAAGAGTCCATTCCAGTGCCACCTTGCTGCCAAATTTAGGGTAATGGTATGGTAATTATATTTAATTTCAGATATAAGGGATGCATCATAGGATTGGATCTAATGCTATATTGTGGTTGGGATGGTGGTGTTACAGGGTACTTGATTTAGAGATTAGCAACTCTACTTAGCTCCGACAGTAATTTTCCAGTAGCAATGCTTTTGGCCGTAAATCAACAGTAGAGCACCTTGGAATTTGGGTGAGTGTTGAATTGATTGTGTTTGAACTAAAACCTCATTGGATTGATATTGTGATGTGTTGGGATGGATTTGGATTCATGATGGGTAAACTTGGTGGTAATGGATTGTTACATGTATCCATTAAGGAGTTAGTAATAATGAGTTAAATTTAATTCAACTAAAGGAATTGGGTTAATCAAGGTTGATCGTTTGAATAGGATTTTCCTATGAGTCTTTAGGTTTAGCTAGTTGTTGCCTATATGATTAGCTAAACTGAACATTATACGATTTGCAGGACGTTGATTCGATACGAGCGTCTTGACATGGAATTGGATTAGCACGGTCTTCTTTTGAGGCGGGTATCACTTGACTTATCTTTTATGATATTGTCACTTTGATATACATAGTAATTTATAGCTAATGGCAATGATCATTCTTAGATTTTCCCTTGGTATGTCACTATTTGATACCTATTGTATGTTCTGTTTGTTGCCTGTTATGCATCCATGTTTATATCTCTTGATTATTGCCATGTGTACCTTAGTTCCTAGAGGAAGTGACATACTAGGCTTCACTGAGTATAGGACTAGTTTTCTGGATTTTATTATCTGGCATGTGTACTTAGATCGATGATGCCTAGGTCATGGCATGATTTCTTTTCCTGTTTGGTACACATTATGTGGAGGTGATTATGGTTAGGATTTACATGCTTAGTGTCATGCACCATCTTGCATGATTACATGCTGTGTGATTGTCGACTCCATTATTGCTGAGCACATCACCAATTACATGATTTGCATACACAACTACTAATGGGTTAGTGGTATATTAGGCAGAGTGTGTGGCAGTTTGCTCTGTCAGTTCTCCGTTGGCCCACTCATGGGTAGCGTGACGCAGCGTGATAGCACGTTAGGGATCCCTCCTTTGGACTGACTCAAGGAGATGAGAGCATTGCGCTCCCCCACTCTGTTGGGATAGGAGATAGATGTACTCCGACAGCATCATGTCCACTCGGTCACTCAGGAGCAGTAATGACAGAGTGCACAATTGTCATAGCCCTAACCACTCAGTCTCACCATCGCGTGTGAGATGATTGTCTGACATCAGGGGTGACACATGTCATTTTGCATCATATTGCATGATTATATTTATTGCTTGTGATTGCTACATATTGGTTGCTGCATTTTGGTGTTTGCATACGATTGATATGCATACAGGAGACATGAGGTATTTGGTCTGACGATCATATGTTTCGGATAGGAGGCCTGGTGAGTACAGTTTCTTCAGCCTTTTCAGTTTGCATTTCCTACTTTTATTCAGGAAACTGTACCGTATGATTATTTCTATTAGTTATATCTTACTAGGCATGTCAGCTTGATATCCGCTGAGTTTTTTGAACTCACACCGTTGAGCTATTTCTATTTTAGGTAGTAGGTAGATTTTTGGAGTCGCTTTGAGTATCCTGTTTGCCGGTTCTCACGTCACATCTGAAGACCTGTTTCTGGTTTTCATTTGTATTTTATTTGGTCTATGTTTTTAGCTTACTTAGAAATGTAAATTTAGATTTGGTTTCGGAGTGTTGTGATGTGGTGTTTTGTATTGTTTGTTGTGTTGTATAAGTCTAGCTGGCTAGTAGTCATTCTTTTGGTTTGTAATGATTTTCTGTCATTTTCCGATGTGTTTTTGGTTTTTAGTACAACTGAGTGGGCTGTTAGATATATATATAACTGTGTTGTTGTATTTTTTTGTTGTTATAGTCGAGTGGGCTAAATATAAACTACGTGGTTGTGTATATATTTCAACCGTGTGTAGTTGATGTATATTTGTGGATGTAGAAATGATTTAGATTGTCACTGGTGCAGGGGAGATGTTGTCGGATTTTCCTCTGGTTGGGACTCCTCGGGGCGTGACATTGATAGCACTTTCAACAGCTTATAATTGTTATCTTCAAGTAGTGCATCTACAACAACTCGAATTCGAGTCTACTCTCTTGCGCGTTGCTCCAAAGATGATCCAACGAAGTCGTAACGCTACTCCAATGACTAGAAGCTCTCAATTTCAAAACCATTGTCGTTGATATAATTTTCAAGTATAGTATTTTAATTATAAATCTGTTGTACTCATTTTTGTAATATTCTAGACTGATAGTAAATTATTCAAAGCAAACACTTAACAAGTGTGAGTCTTGGAGTAGGAGTTGTAAAATATCGAAAAATAGGCGAATATTAATAAGGGAATTTTTGGGAATTTTTCGGAGCTCGTATGGACGAGTTAACGGGGATAAGATTTGGATTCCGGGAAAGCCTGTTTAGGCTACCCCATTTAAATGAGGAAAAGTTGAATTTCTTAATTCCTTTTCTTTATTTATTTTGCCTTTTCTTTATTTTCTTTACTTCCTCTCCTCCTCGCCGAAAACCCCTACACGCCCGAGCCTTCCCCCCCCCCCCCCCCGCGAACCCGAGCCCTAACCGGCGCTCACGGCGGTTTCCTCCACTTCCTCTTCTCATTTTTCTTCCTCACCGATTCGGTGCCCTAGCATCTCCACCGGCCGCTTCCTTGGTGTCGAGATCTTCTTCTCTTACTCGAGTCGAAGTCCTCCTCTGCCGACGCCGAACCCAATTCTCCTTCGACAACTTTCTCGCCACTGTCGAAGCCTTCTCTGTCGTCCCTCTCCCGCGACGACAAGCCAAGGAAAAAGCCCTAGCGCTTGTACCCTAGCCGCTCAGCAACGCTCGGCATCTCTTGGCACAACCTGTTCTCCCTCTCGGTGTGTTGCTGTAGCGCTGCCGCCGGCTGAGCTGTTCTCCTTAGTCCTACTTATCCGACCGACTTCTCCTCTCGGACTTGCGACCCCCTCATTTCTCTCCTCACCGGCGCACATCTTCGACCAGGGGCAGAGCCGAGCCCTAGTCTCGTCCTCTTCTGATTTTCTTGCGTTGTGCCCTAGGTCTTCTCTGGCTGTTGGATCCGAACAAAACAGCTGTGAGGTGAGCAGCCTACCCTTATTGATTTCTTGGATTTCAGTCTTGATCAGGTCGATTAATTCATAGTGGTGTATCCGGGTTCCAGCAACAATTTATCTTTGCTGGCCGTAAATAACCCTAGTTGGGCAGCAACTTTGTGACTTCCAGCAGCGGCTGAATTGAGGTAAGTTAGGGATTGTTGATTTTGTTAAAAAGAGATGTTTTTGAAGGTTGATTAGGATCTTACCCTAGATGGTCGATGGATTAGGAATTGTTTAGCTATTTGCTTATACTTAGCTAAATTGTACGATTTATCACAGGACCTTGACGCGAGACGAGTTTCTCGACGTCCGGATTTGGACTGATTGGACCATTTCTTTTGGAGGCGGGTACTTTTGACTTATTGTCTTTGATATGCTTAGTAATGAAATTAACAATTTACATTAATTGTGTTTTCTTATTTGTTTCGGTTGATCACTGCCCGATACATTTTGCCTGCTTGATTGATTGTTTGTTTGCATCTCGTATTGATACCTATCTGATTTCACATGCTCATGGGTAGTGATATAACCATGTTTTACCATGTCAGGACCTAGGTTTGATACCTTATTTGATCAGTATACCTTAATATGATTTATTCACTATGGTGCCCATTGTTATATGTCCAGAGGTTGGTTTAGTATATTATCATGCTTAGTGACATGCACCATTTGCATGATCGCATGTTGTGCGATAGATTGCTCCATTATTGTTGAGCACTTTTGCTAGTTTTCATCACTGTTCGGTGCTCCGTTGTGACGCTCATGGGTAGCTTGACACAGCGTGGTAGCACGTCAGTTTGGCTCTTCCGGTGCTCCGTTGGTCTGCTCATGGGTAGTGTGACACAGCGTGTAGCACGTTAGAGATCCCTCCCCGTCATAGCGTACCGGGAGATGAGAGCATTGCGCTCCCCCATTTATGATTTGGGGTAGGAGTACGTGTGTACTCCGACAGCATCCCGTCCACTCGATCACTCATCAGGAGTAGTATTGCAGAGTGCACGGTCGTCACAACTCTACCCACTCGGTCCCACTTTTGTTATGAGTTGGCTGACTGACGTCAGGGGTGACCATGACATTGGCATCATATGCATGATGCATTTATTGTTTGTGATTGTGTTTGCTGCATTTATATGCTGCATATTGTTTGGATACCTATGTTTGACATGCATACAGGTCTTCTATACCTTTCGGACTGTTTGTCCTTATACCGGGTCCTGGTTAGTACAGATTCTCTCCTGTCTACTTCGGTTTACATTTATCTTTATTTTTATCAAGAGATTGTACGCATGATTAGTGCTAGGTGTTATTTCTTTACTTTGCATATCAATTGTACCTGCTGAGTGTTGGACTCACCCCACCTCCATTGTTGTTATTTTCAGGTTGATGCTGTCAGGAGGGAGTTCCAGTCGCTAGTCCTCACTGCACGTAGTGCTAGATCCCTGCAGACCTCGATGTTTTATCTATCATGTAGTTTTGTTTTTATTTTGATTATGTGTGGACTTGGTTATTTGGATACTTGGACATTGTATGTTTTCTTTTGCCATATTGATGGATGTTCTATTCGATATGTTTTTTTTTACTACATGCCTGCCTGGATGGCAGAAGAGGTGAGTTCGTCGGACTTAAGCTTTACGAGTGTAGTGGAGTAGGGTGGATTTCGAGTCAGAGTATTATTTTTCTGTTTAATTATCTTAACTGCGTAGTTGTGACAGCCAGAGGCTGAATAAATTATAATAACTGTGTGGTGTTTGCTTTTACTTATTGTTATTATTCCAGCCGCCTGTGGCTGATGTATATGTGATATGTAGAAATTTCAGATTGTCCGCCGTCCAGGGGAGATGCTGCTGAAATTTTCTTCGGACATGGACTCCTCTGGGGCGTGACAATTTAGTGGTATCAGAGCCAGGTTTTACGATCGTTGTCTTTGTATTTTGGATATTTGGGATAACCTGATACCAATTTATTGGTATCAGAGCGCCAAGGTTTGGCGATACTTGGTTGGTTTTCGTATGCTGGATTTTGAGATTTATCTGATACCTATTTATTGGTATAAGAGCAGGGTTATGATACATGCTTTTGGTGTTCAGGAGATTTATCGGATACCTGTTGTTGGTATTCTGGATATTTGGGGTAGCCTGGTTTGCGAGTCAAACTAGGCATTTTCGGATTTTCGATATGGTTATGTTTCGGATTTCCGTTTCGGATTTATTTGGATTTCCGGCGATATTCTCGTTCGGAATTTTGAGGTCAAAAGTTGGGGACTGGACAGCGATGGAACATCTCCAGACAACAAATAGGTATGATATTTATTTTATGATGGTTATACTGGTATTGATATCTGCGATATAACTTAACAGATATGAGGAGGTCTACACGTATTGCTGCGAGACGTGTTGCTGGACGACCACGTACGAGGACCACGGGATCTCTGGATATGCCAGAGATGCCTACTGTTGATGAGCCTGCCAGTCAGGGACAGACGCAGGATGCGGCGGGAGCGTCGGGCTCTCCAATCCCGATGGCTCCTGTAGAGATACCTACTTTGGCCACACCGACAGTATCCACTGCTACTGTATTTCCGGTACCACCAGGGGTACCATTGGCATACCCGACACCTGCTCCAGTGCAGCCTACGGTGTATCCGGCACCACCGCCACCTGGACCCACCGTGTATCTGGCACCAGCAGCCCCTGTGCTCCCAGTATATACGGTGTACCCAGCAGCACCTGCATTAGGGATACCGGCTACTCCGCATCCGGTACCATTACCTATCGTACCTTCAGCTGCGGCCACTTTTGTTCCCCCGGTAGTACCACCGACGGCTTATGCTCCAATTTATACAGCAGCACCGGGAGTTCCTCCTCCGGTTTATTCCGCGGTACCACCTGTAGTATTAGCTCCAGTGTTTCCGCTAGTTCCTGCAGCCGTTCCGACACAGCTCACTGATATTGTCGCTGCACGAGCTAGGATTCCAGCATTGGCTGAGTCGATGAAGACTCGTTTCACTCTTTTCCGCGGAGATCTCGATCCGAGTATGACTCTGTCATGGATAGAGACTATGGAGTAGACTTTCTTCTATATGGCTTGCTCCGAGTGGGAGAAAGCAGAGCTGGCTGCCTACCATTTACGGGATGAAGCTAATGCCTGGTGGATTACTCAGCGTTCTATTATTGGTGAGCGCAACGTCACGTAGACCAGGTTCAGAGAGGCTTTTGAGAGCCACTTCTTTCCACTGTCTTATCAGATGGCTCGCCGACAGGATTTTATGAGTCTGAGGCAGAACAACTGCTCAGTGACCGACTATAATACTGAATTCCACCGGTTGGCTAAGTTTTGTCCAGAGTTAGTTGCGGAGGACAGAACTCGCATGATGCAGTTATTCGAGGATTGGATGGTTATCTACATGTACGACTTGCCGGTTTAGGGATCACATCTTACTCTGATGCACTGGATCGAGCTTTGATGATAGAGTTAGCTCAGCAGACAGCATATCCGGATAGGAAAAGGAAGCATACGGGTCAGACATCAGGGCAGATCCAGCAGACACAGGCGACAGGACAGCATCAGAGTAGTCGCAGACGGTCAGG
Organism: Zingiber officinale; assembly: GCF_018446385.1. NCBI lineage: Eukaryota > Viridiplantae > Streptophyta > Magnoliopsida > Zingiberales > Zingiberaceae > Zingiber > Zingiber officinale. Next base: position 59,332,550 of record NC_055987.1, on the reverse strand, counting down.
TCAGAGTTCTTCTGGGGTATCTCGTAGGCCTCAGAAGTCAGGACAGTCTTCCTCAGGACGTTTCCGGTCTCCTCGGCAGGATCAGAAACAGTCCACCGGCGATATACAGTGTTTCCGATGTGGTTCCAGAGACCACATCACTTCAGCCTGCACTTTGGAACAGTCAGTTTGCTTTTATTGCAAACTGCCTGGGCACCAGAGCCGAGATTGTCAGCTGAAGGCTCAGCACACGACTTCCGGAGGGTTAGAGCAGAGGGGACAGTCTAGTCAGTCAGTGTCTCGACGAGGAGGGCGGAGATTCTCACCCTCACAACGTCAGCAGGGAGCAGCTCCCTTAGCAGCAGCGTTTGGCATGCTTGGACAGGAGTACTCCAGTGCTTCTGTAGCACCCCAGAGTTTTGTTCCAGGATCTTATTATCTGACTCAGGGGCAGTACCAGACTCAGTCTCAGCCAGTTGCACAGTATCAGTCACCATCCTCTCAGTCTTCTCTGGCACATTGTCCAGCAGCGCCTCAGTGGCAGGCTTCTGCCGTTACCACCTCCTCCTCCGCCAGAGACTGGACGTGTTCATGCGATTACCAGAGAGGATGCGCAGCGAGCCGACGGATCCGTTTTCCGCGGTATGATTTCCATTTATGCATTTTCCGCTGATATATTGATTGATACTGGTAGCTCGCATTCTTTTATATCTCGTACCTTTATGCGGGAGATTGGTAGATTACCTACTGTTAGATTGCAGTGATTGACTGTCTCCCTACCGTCCGGTGATACATTAGACGTCACCCAGGAGGTCAGAGGTTGTCCTTTAGACTTTGGCAACATGATACTTACGGTAGATCTTTTAGTATTGGAGATGGTTGAGTTTGATATCATTCTTGGCATGGATTGGCTGTCAGTATATCATGCTACCGTTGATTGCTAGACGAGGGTGGTTACCTTTCGGCCTCCGAACCAACCCTCGTGGGATTTCACTGGCATCAGAGATGACGACATATCGATCATTTCGGCGATTCAGGCTCAGAAGCTGTTGTCACATGGCTGTCAGGGTTTCTTATTATCTTTGATTAGTATAGACGACAGCAGTAGTTCGCAGCTCTCCGACGTTCCAGTAGTCCTAGAGTATCCGGATGTGTTTCCAGAGGAGCTACCTGGTTTGCCACCTAGAAGGCCAGTCGAGTTCGCTATTGAGCTGATTCTGGGGACCGCACCGACATCGAAAGCTCCTTATCGTATGACACCAAAAGAGTTGAACGAACTGAAGGTTCAACTCCAGGAGCTTTTGGATAGGGGATTCATTCGTCCTAGAGTTTCCCCATGGGGTTCTCCGGTATTATTTGTCAAGAAAAAAGACGGCACTATGAGGTTATGTATTGATTACAGATAGCTGAATGCAGTGACCGTCAGAAATAAATATCCTTTACCACGGATCGAGGATTTGTTTGATCAGCTCAGAGGTACATCAGTGTATTCTAAGATTGATCTGCGATCCGGATATCATCAGCTGAGAGTCAGAGACTCAGATATTCAGAAGACAGCTTTCCGTACCAGGTACGGTCATTATGAGTTTTTGGTAATGTCATTTGGGCTTACCAATGCTCCAGCGGTGTTTATGGACTTGATGAACCGCATTTTTCTTGAGTATTTGGATCAGTTTGTTATCGTTTTCATTGATGACATATTAGTCTACTCTCATTCCGAGGAGGAGCACGCACAGCATCTTCGCACAGTTTTGGAGATTCTTCGACGTCATCAGTTGTACGCGAAGTTCAGCAAGTGTGCGTTCTGGCTATCCTCAGTCGGTTTTCTGGGACACGTGGTTTCTAGCAGAGGTATTTCAGTTGATTCTCAGAAGATCGAGGCTGTCACCAGTTGGGAGCAGCCGAAGTCAGTTCAGGAGATCCGCAGTTTTCTGGGATTAGCAGGATATTACCGACGTTTTGTCGAGGGTTTTTTGAGTATTTCTATGCCGCTGACACGTCTTACCAGGAAGGGCGTGAAGTTCACGTGGTCCGAGGATTGCGAGACCAGCTTTCAGGAGCTGAAGCGGAGATTAGTGTCGGCTCCAGTTTTGGTCTTACCTTCTGGAGAGGATGGATTTGTACTCTATACCGACGCTTCTTTACAGGGTTTGGGCGCTGTTCTGATGCAGCATGGCAGAGTAGTCTCTTATGCTTCACGTCAGCTGAAGGAGCATGAGAAGAACTATCCAGTTCATGACTTGGAGTTAGCTGCCATTATCTTTGCTCTGAAGCTTTGGCGGCATCATTTATACGGTATTACATTTGAGATTCTCACTTATCATAAGAGTCTCAAATATATCTTCACTCAGAAGGAGTTTAATCTCCGACAGAGGAGATGGATGGAGTTCCTGAAGGACTGCGATTATACTATTAGCTACCACCCGGGGAAAGCTAATGTGGTTGCAGATGCACTCAGCAGGAAGTCCAGAGGGACTTTGGCTTGCCACCGTACTTCGGTCACGGACTTGATTCAGAGTTTTTCTGAGTTAGACTTGGAGGAGTAGGGATCTACAGAGCAGGGCATTCTTGTTACTATGGTTGCTCAGTCGTCGATCAGGACGAAGATCCGAGAGGCACAGGCTAGTGATCAGCATTTGCAGTTCATTAGCAGTTAGATAGTTTCCGGGCAGCAGACCGAGTTTACACGAGACGAGGAGGGTATTATATACTTCCGAGGCAGATTATGCGTACCTCAATCTCATCCGGTCTTACAGGAGCTACTCCAGGAGGCACACCCCTCGATTTGCGATCCATCCAGGCGGGACCCGTATGTATCGAGACTTGAGGCGTTCCTATTGGTGGAACGACATGAAGAAAGACATCGCGGATTTCGTAGTTAGATGTCTTGTTTGTCAGCAGGTGAAGGCTGAGCACCAGAGACCTGCAGGGTTACTTCAGCGGATTCCTATTCCTGAGTGGAAGTGGGATCACATTACCATGGACTTTGTGGTAGGGTTGCCGAGGACACGACGAGGTCACGACGCGATTTGGGTAATCGTTGATCGATTAACCAAATCCGCGCACTTTTTAACGATTCGGAGGACGGATCCCCTGGATTGATTGGCAGATCTGTATTGTCGGGAGATTATTAGACTACATGGTGTTTCGTTGAGTATCATTTCGGATAGAGATCCACGGTTCACGTCTCGTTTCTGGCAGAGTTTGCAGCAGGCCTTGGGCACACATGATGTGCGTAGATTATATACTCTTTTATGCATGTTTTTACGCACATTTACATACTTTGAGCATGCTTGATCTATGCATTTTTATACTTTCAGCTTTCCTTTTAGCATATTTACTCTTTTGGTTCGGAGATATGCTTTTTGTGCATTTTCTGTACACAGGAGTCGAAATTGGTGAAGATTAAGTGTCCTTGAGCAAGCTTGGAAGTAATTGAAGGGAGAAAGAGCATCGGGCCGTGTACCATACATGACCGTGTGGTCCTAACAGGAAGGGAAGAGGACATGGCCGTGTGAATCTCACACGGCCGTGTCTTGATTTGAAGAAATCAGAGCAGATGCCTTACATGGCCGTGTGGATCTACACGGCCGTGTGAGGTTTCCAGAGGCCAAGCAGGTGGTGGCCGTGTGCATCACACGGCCGTGTGAAGTTTCCAGAGACCAAGCAGGTGGTGGCTGTGTGCACCACACGGCCGTGTAGGATTTCCAGAGAGCAGGAGGGCCTTGGCCGTGTGCACCACACGGTCTTGCAGCATTGGCAGAGAAGGAACTGGACATGGCCGTGTGGATCTCACACGGCCGTGTCGTGGGGCCGTGTGGCGCCCGATTTCCTCCTCTATTTAAACCTTCCTTCATGAATTGAAAGGGGATCTCTCCCCCTTTTGGGAGAAGGCAAGATTTGGTGGTTTCCTCCCATTCTTGGGAGGATTTCTGGGCGATTCTAAGGGAGATCTTGACGATTTCGACTCCGGAGCGAGGATTGGATCCGAAGACGAGGCTTCTTCGTAGATAAGTTTTCTCTTTCCCCCTCTTCTTGGTTTCTTGGATTGGGGATTTAAGAAATGCTTGTAATCTTTATTTCTTCGGGTTTTCTTCCTCGATTCATGGAGTAGATTTTGTATTCTAGGATTAAGGGAGTATTTGTATGATGGATTGATGTAATCTCTTATGGATTTGCCATTTTCTTGTTTCAATGACATTGTCTTGCTTGTATCAATTAGATCTTGAATGATTGATGGTGATTTGTGCTTAATTCTCATTCTTGATTGATTGTTTGGATTTCTTGTGGACTTTGTAAAGATAAACCCTCACTCGATCATCCGAGGGATCCACGTGACAGGTGCAAGCCCGTGTAAGGACGTTTAAGAGATAATCTTGAAGAGGAAATAGGAATATTCAAGAGAGTAGGATGGATTTTGTGATTAGTTTCTTGTATCTTGATAGATTAATAAGTTGTGGGCTTCTATGTTGATATCCGAGGAAGGCATAGTAATAGGTGCGCTTCTGTGTAAGGACAACGTAGGTTCACGTCTAATTGATCATGTTTAGATACATTCCTCAGTCCTTAGCCGGTTATCTATTGCAAGAGAGAACCGGCAACTTTCTACAAGTGTTCGACAATTGAGGGAAAAGAATTGGTGAACCATTTACATTCAAGAAATCTTACAAAGAAACCGAAACTCCTAGAATCTCCCTTTATCATAACCCAAAACACTAAACTCTTGTTTGTTGATCTTTAATATTAGATTTGTTTACCCTTACTTTGCATTTGAAACGATTGGATAGTTGTTTAGCTAATTCGTATTGAGACATTTCTAGTGCTTATTCCAGTCCCTGTGGATACGATAATCTTTTATATTACTTGCGACATTTCCGTACACTTGCGGATCGTAACAAGTTTTTGGCGCCGTTGCCGGGGACTGCGCTATAACATTAGGAATTATCAATTGAGTTCGACTAAACATAACATTTGTTTTCCTTTCATATTGCATAGTTGTAACTAATCATTAGATTTCTGTTTTACTTTCTTGTATAACTTTCACTTCTTGTTAATTCTTTTTGTACAAATTCAATTCTGCATTTTTGATTCTTCTATTTTTCTTTTTCTGTTGAATTGCCATTTGCTATCTTGTTCTTGTGTATACGAAGATCTAACTTTGCAGGGGAATTCTTTCCTTTTGACCCTGAGATTGATAGAACTTTCCATAAAAGAAGAATTCTGCAAAGGCAAACTGAAGAACAGGAACATTTGAACATGGCAAATAGACCACTCAAGGATTATGCTGCACCCTATGCAAGAGGTTTTCGATCTAGTATTTCAAGACCTTCAGTGGAAGCTAATAACTTTGAGATCAAACCCGCAATCATATCTATGGTGCAGCAGAACCAATTTGGTGGAGGACCTCATGAAGACCCCAATCAACACTTAGAGGTCTTTTATGAAATATGTGGTACCATGAAAATGAATGGAGTTCCTTCATATGCAGTTAGATTATTGTTATTTGGGTTTTCTCTAAGAGATAGGGCAAAGCAATGGCTGAATTCTTTGGCCCCTAATAGCATCACCACTTGGGAGCAGTGTGAGCAACAGTTTCTTGATAAGTTCTATCCACCAAGCAAAACAGCTCATATGAGGAATTTAATTGCAAGCTTCAAGCAAACTGACTCAGAATCTCTTTTTGAAGCATGGGATAGATATAATAGTATGCTCAGACAATGCCCACATCATGGGTTGGAAAGATGGTTAGTGTTGCACATTTTTTATAATGGTTTCAATTATCATACCAAAGTGTCCCTTGATTCAGCTGCTGGAGGGGCACTTATGAACAAAAGCTTAGATGAAGCCGAAGAAATCATTGAAAGTGTAGCACAAAATCATCATCAATGGGCAAATGAAAGAAGTGGTGGCTATTCTTCTGTAAACCCAACAATCAAAGCATCAGGGAAGTTTGATGTAGATGCAGTCACTCTTTTGTCTGCAAAATTGGACGCTCTTACAAAGAAATTTGAGAATATGGGGGCTAGTACTAATATGGTCAATGCTATTAGTACATCTTGTGAAGTATGTGGGAGTTCAGAGCATTCAAATGACTCATGTCCATTGGGAGCTATCACTGCACAAATCAATCAACTTGAACAATGTGATGCAATCATGAGTTACAATCAAAGGCAGAACAACCCATACTCAAATACTTATAACCCTGGATGGAAGAGTCATCCAAATTTTTCTTACAGAAATAATCAAGATCAAGGACCATCTATGGGGGCAAGACCAAATTTCCAAGCTGGGCAACAAAATTTTCAACATCTATCTTCTCAAGGCTTACCAAAGTCAAATGTTGAAAAGATGCTTGAAGAAATTATCTCAAGTCAGAATGAAATGAAGCAAGATTTAGCAAAGCTCATTCAGAGAATGGATAATTCTGAAAAGCATCAAAAGATCCAGGATAGTCAAATTGCCCAACTAGCTTCCTCTTCATCCAGAGTACCAGGACAACTTCCAGGAAAACCTGATGTGAATCCTATGGAGCATTGCAATAGAATTGAGCTTAGGAGCAGACGGACCTTGGGAGACTCCCAAGCGACTGCTTCAAAAGGGATACAAAAAGAAGAAGAGCTCTCTCCTCCTATACCAAATCAGATTCAAGCTAATGAGGAGAGTACCATTGAGGTTGAAGAAACTCTTCCACTGAACCATCAGAGCAAAGCTTCCCCTTTTCCTCAAAGACTTACAATGCTCAAGAAAGATGAAGAATTTGGCAAGTTTCTAGAAAAAGTTAAGGAAATTTGTGTAGAGGTACCTCTTATCGATGCTATTCTACAAATGCCTAGATTTGCCAAATTCCTGAAGGATCTCATGTCAAACAAGAGAAGAAGAGGAGAGGTCGAGACCATTGCGCTTAGTGAGGAATGTAGTGCTATTTTTGAGAAGAACACTTCTCCAAAACTGAAGGACCCAGGGAGCTTTTATATTCCTTGCAACATAGGAAAAGAATTTTTTGAAAAAGCTTTCTGTGATTTGGGGGCGAGTGTTAGCCTCATTCCCTAGTCAATTTGTAATAAATTAGGTCTCAAAAACATTAAACTTACTACTATGACACTTTAACTTGCCGATCATTCCTGCAGGTACCCTTTGGGTATTATAGAAGATGTGCCAGTAGAGGTGGATGGGAATGTTATTCCCACAGATTTTGTCGTGTTGGACATGGAAGAGGACCCTAGGATTCCTATCATATTAGGAAGACCTTTCCTTGCTACAGCTGGAGCTATAATTGATGTAAAAAATCATAAGCTTTCTTTGGTAATTGGTAAGGAAAAGTTGGAATATGATTTATCTAATATCTCTAACCATGTCTCGTCTCTTTTAAATGCTTGTAGCAGGACAAGCATTTATAAACTTGAGGAATGGAACTTCCATCCTCATGGAAGGCCACCAAACGAAGGAGACAATGTGGTGGAAGATGTTGGGAGAAGATCTCCCAACAAAAATGAAAAGTATATCTGTCCTCCAAGGGCGAGGAAAAGAAGCGAATGATAAAGTTTGGTCGAGCTAAAGACCTTAAACAAGCGCTTCTTGGGAGGCAACCCAAGGGTTCTTTTAGTTAGTTTTGATTTGTATCTAAATTTCTTTTAGTTTGATGCATTCTTTTGATTTTGTTTTCAGGTTAGGTGCAAAACGGAGCTCGGCCGTGTGCTATACACGGCCAGACAAAAGTTGCAGAGAAGGGAAGTGTTTAGGCCGTGTCATCCAGACACGACCGTGTAGCATCTTCCGAGGAGAAAAGGATCTTGGCCGTGTCTCAAACACGGCCGTGTAAAGAATCCCGAGAGGAAAGATGGAGAGGCCGTGTCCCAGACACGGCCGTGCGAGGAATCCAGAGAAGGAAGAGGGGGAGGCCGTGTGGATCTACACGGCCCGTGTAAAGAATCCCGAGAGGAAAGATGGGGAGGTCGTGTAGATCTACACGGCCCGTGTAGGAGAACTATTAAAGTCTTTCTTCTACCTCACACGGGCAGATCTTGGCCGTGTTCCACACACCCCCAACTCTCCAAAACATCTTTCTCTCTCCCAATCTCTTAAAAACTCCTCTCTAATCTCTCAAGATCTCTTAGATCCGGATTCTCCTCTTAACTTTTCATCCTCCTAACCTAAGATCCTTGCTCTTTGAAGTTTTGTTCTTTGAGTTTAATTCTTCCAACCCTAGATAACTTTTCCCCTATCTAAACTCATCAAGATGTCCAACATTTTGAAGAAACTTCGCAAAAGAGGTGGTGGATCCAGTGGGGACAAAGAGGAGGAGCCATCAAAGGACAAGGGAAAACAACCAGAGAAGGGCAAAGGCAAAAGGACTTCACGCAACGAAGGTAATGACAATGAATTCAATATCGTGTTTAGAAATGATGATCAAGTAACTAGATTTGCAATTCTTGTCAATAGAAAGATAGTGTGTACTAGATATATGGACCCAACTGTTCTTGATATGCTTGGAATTAGGGAAGATGTAGATTTGATGATTGATTTTTTAGATTGGGGTGATATTATGTACACACATTTTCCTACATATCCTCGTCTTGTTTTGGAATTTTTAAATTCATTGGATGTCCATTTTACTAATGAAGATGATTATTTTGGAAAAATCTCATTTAGACTAATGAATCAAGAATTTCTATGGACATTTAGTGACTTTAATTCTTGTTTTGAAATAACCACCGGTAGCCCTCGTAGGTTTGATCCAAGGTTTAATTGGAATCAATTTTGGAATGCAATAACTGGGTTAGGTCAACCTTATGAGCCTTCAAGAGCTAAGGCCTCCAATATGCAAAACCCCATCTTTAGGTATCTACATAGAGTCATGAGTAAAACTATTTTTGGTAGGGGAGAGAGTGATGGGGTGGTTAAAAAGATAGAGCTTTATGCTTTATGGGCTATGCTTTATAAGGTTGAATTTGATTCTGGTTTTCATTTTGTTCAAACCTTATTAAGATCTGCTAGGGCATCATTGGGATCAATTGTTTTTGGTGGTTTGATTACCCGAATAGCTTATAATTTAAATCTTGATGTTGATGGGTTGGAAATAATTCATGGTAATGACATGATTGACATTGATGCATGTCTTGCTATGAAATTGATCGTTCGGGATGAGAATGGTTTCGCGTTTCCTAGGAGGAGTGGTTCTCCTTTACCCCTTCCTTTTCCTGAACGAACTACTATCCGTAACCCGGCTAATTGGGTAATTTTTGAGTTGGATTTTGAGGATAACCCTTCTATACCTGGAGACACTGAGCCACATCATGAGCCCCCGTCATTTGGACACCCGCAGCCTTCTAATTTTATGGAGCCTGCTAGGCATTCTTTTGCATATGGCACGGGATCCTTTAGGTTTGATTTTTCAGATTTTCGTGCGTCTTTAGAGTCACTTCATGAGAAGCAAGATGCCCAACGAAAAATGTTGGAGGGTCGCTTCTCTTTATCTGATGATCAATTTAGGGAGGTACAAAATTATTTTCAGTTTACGAGGAATTTTCAAGGTCAAGTGGCTGAGTTTGTGCAGGATTATGATACTGATCAGGCTAGGATGAGAGATTTTATGCAGAGCATGACACTTACTATCCAACAAGTAGATGCTTTATATGAGTATCATAGATCTTTGGGTGAGATTCCAGGTTTTCCTAGTTTTCCTATTGTCCAACCACGTCGTAGACCCCCTTTTCCTCGTCCACCTCCACCTCCTCCACCATATTGATTTCATCGGGATGATGAAAAGTTTAAGTCTGGGGGGGGGGGGTGTCATGTATTGTTTAGTTTGGTTTTCAATTTTTAGTTTTTGTTAGTTTTTCATGTTGGTTCTTATTTTCATTGCTTGTTGCTTTATTTTGCTTGTTTTTGAAATAATCATGGCAAAAGAAATTTTTGAGAACATCAAATCTTCACTTATATGCTTTCTTGGATTCAAGTGAAATGTTAGCACGATTATTGTCTTGATTCATGATGTTTGAATGATGCTAGTAGTAAACTTTGTGTAGTTCTTTTTTCTATCTTGGGAAGCATTAATAAGCTAAGAATCTTATGGTGATGAGTTTTAGTTTTGGTTCGACCTTAAGGATTTTATCTTCACTACACTTGTGCTTGATGCTTGAATAGTTGATGTCATTGAAATAGTCATGATTCATCTTGTTTGCTTAGTACTTGGTTTCCATGGTGATTTCTCAACTTTCATTTTGGTTACTGGATGAGACTCAAATCATTAAAGCTCATTTAGAAAAATCAAAATATCCCAACATGTGTGCTAAAAGTACATTTGTGAATAAGTTTTGCACAATGCAAACACTTATAAAAAAAAAAAAAAAGGATATAAAAAATAGTTGTCATGAGTGGAATCTAGCAAGTCACCCCTTTGAGACCGAGTTAGGTTACTGGGGAAATGACTGTTTAGCTTCTCTTGAGATTGAGCTCACCTTTGAGACCTTGGGTTAGTTGAGAAATATGAACCAAGTGAATGGTGAGTAAGTGTCTATCACTGGTTACTTGTCTTTCACTGGAAACATTAGGAATTCAAATTTGATGACGACTTGACTAGGACATGGATTGAAACTTGAAGGGTGTTGAGTTACTTTTACACTGTGCACAAGATTCTTATGCTTGAACCATACTTTACTTGTTTCCATGATCATACTTGTTAATGAAACTTTTTGATAGAATTAGGAAAGTGCACTAGGTTTTATGAATGTGTTGTAGAACATATGAATTTAGACTGCAGCATTTTGCTTGAGGACAAGCAAAGGTTTAAGTCTGGGGGTGTGATGTGCGTAGATTATATACTCTTTTATGCATGTTTTTACGCACATTTACATACTTTGAGCATGCTTGATCTATGCATTTTTATACTTTCAGCTTTCCTTTTAGCATATTTACTCTTTTGGTTCGGAGATCTGCTTTTTGTGCATTTTCTGTACACAGGAGTCGAAATTGGTGAAGATTATGCGTCCTCGGGCAAGCTTGGAAGTAATTGAAGGGAGAGAGCATCAGGCCGTGTACCACACATGGCCGTGTAGTCTTAACAGGAAGGGAAGAGGACATGGCCGTGTGAATCTCACACGGCCGTGTCTTGATTTGAAGAAATCAGAGCAGATGCCTTACATGGCCGTGTGGATCTACACGGCCGTGTGAGGTTTCCAGAGGCCAAGCAGGTGGTGGCCGTGTGGATCTACACAGCCGTGTGAGGCCGTGTGCACCACACGGCCGTGTAGCATTTCCAGAGAGCAGGAGGGCCTTGGCCGTGTGCACCACACGGCCGTGCAGCATTGGCAGAGAAGGAACTGGACATGGCCGTGTGGATCTCACACGGCCGTGTCGTGGGGCCGTGTGGCGCCCGATTTCCTCCTCTATTTAAACCTTCCTTCATGAATTGAAAGGGGATCTCTCCCCCTTTTGGGAGAAGGCAAGATTTGGTGGTTTCCTCCCATTCTTGGGAGGATTTCTGGGCGATTCTAAGGGAGATCTTGACGATTTCGACTCCGGAGCGAGGATTGGATCCGAAGACGAGGCTTCTTCGTAGATAAGTTTTCTCTTTCCCCCTCTTCTTGGTTTCTTGGATTGGGGATTTAAGAAATGCTTGTAATCTTTATTTCTTCGGGTTTTCTTCCTCGATTCATGGAGTAGATCTTGTATTCTAGGATTAAGGGAGTATTTGTATGATGGATTGATGTAATCTCTTATGGATTTGCCATTTTCTTGTTTCAATGACATTGTCTTGCTTGTATCAATTAGATCTTGAATGATTGATGGTGATTTGTGCTTAATTCTCATTCTTGATTGATTGTTTGGATTTCTTGTGGACTTTGTAAAGATAAACCCTCACTCGATCATCCGAGGGATCCACGTGACAGGTGCAAGCCCGTGTAAGGACGTTTAAGAGATAATCTTGAAGAGGAAATAGGAATATTCAAGAGAGTAGGATGGATTTTGTGATTAGTTTCTTGTATCTTGATAGATTAATAAGTTGTGGGCTTCTATGTTGATATCCGAGGAAGGCATAGTAATAGGTGCGCTTCTGTGTAAGGACAACGTAGGTTCACGTCTAATTGATCATGTTTAGATACATTCCTCAGTCCTTAGCCGGTTATCTATTGCAAGAGAGAACCGGCAACTTTCTACAAGTGTTCGACAATTGAGGGAAAAGAATTGGTGAACCATTTACATTCAAGAAATCTTACAAAGAAACCGAAACTCCTAGAATCTCCCTTTATCATAACCCAAAACACTAAACTCTTGTTTGTTGATCTTTAATATTAGATTTGTTTACCCTTACTTTGCATTTGAAACGATTGGATAGTTGTTTAGCTAATTCGCATTGAGACATTTCTAGTGCTTATTCCAGTCCCTGTGGATACGATAATCTTTTATATTACTTGCGACATTTCCGTACACTTGCGGATCGTAACAACACAGCTCCGTTTTAGTACAGCTTTCCATCCACAGACAGATGGACAGTCAGAGCGGACCATTCAGACTTTAGAGGATCTGCTGAGGTTGTGTGTTATGGATTTCAGAGGCAGTTGGGAGGACCATCTGCCGTTAGTAGAGTTTGCTTACAACAACAGCTTCCATTCGGCTATCCAGATGGCACCGTTTGAGGCGTTGTATGGTAGACCTTGTCGGACACCTGTCCTCTGGGATGAGGTTGGAGAGGCCCAGCTGTTGGGACCTCATAGAGTTCAGCAGGATGCAGAGTTGGTCCGTACTATCAGACGGAGGATGTCAGAGGCGCAGGACCGCCAGAAGAGTTATGCTGATCGGAGACGCAGACCACTACAGTTCTCAGTTGGCGACCATGTATTTCTGCGAGTTTCACCCACGAAAGGGGTGAAGAGATTTGGCCTCAGAGGTAAGCTAGCTCCGCGGTACATTGGCCCTTTCGAGATCTTGGAGAGGATCGGAGCGGTAGCTTACCAACTGGCACTACCATCGTCCCTGTCAGGCGTTCACGATGTATTCCACGTATCGATGCTGAGGAGATACGTGCCCGACCCGACACATGTGCTGGCTGATATTTCCGTTCCAGTTCAGCCGGACATTACTTATGAGGAGGTTCCGGAACGGATTCTCGATCGGAAGGAGCGTTAGTTGCGGAACAAGACTATCCGGCTGGTTAAAGTCGGATGGCAGCATCATTCAGATGAGGAGGCTACTTGGGAGTACGAGGATACTATCCGAGCTCGATATCCCCATCTTTTCACTTGAGGTATGTGATTTATTTACCGTTCAGCATTTTTACTCTATAGCTGTTGTTAGTTCTTGCTGATGGTAGATAACGAAATTTGGGGACCAAATTTTTATTAGTAGAAGAGAATGTAAAATACCGGAAAATAGGCGAATATTAATAAGGGAATTTTTCGGAATTTTTGGAAATTTTTCGGAGCTCGTATAGATGAATTAACGGGGATAAGATTTGGATTCTGGGAAAGACTGTTTAGGCTACCCCATTTAAATGAGGAAAAGTTGAATTTCTTAATTCCTTTTCTTTATTTATTTTGCCTTTTCTTTATTTTCTTTACTTCCTCTCCTCCTCGCCGAAAACCCCTGCACGCCCGAGCCTTCTCTCCCCCCTCGAACCCGAGCCCTAACCGGCGCTCACGGCGGTTTCCTCCACTTCCTCTTCTCATTTTTCTTCCTCACCGATTCGGTGCCCTAGCATCTCCACCGGCCGCTTCCTTGGTGTCGAGATCTTCTTCTCTTACCCGAGCTGAAGTCCTCCTCTGCCGACGCCGAACCCAATTCTCCTTCGACAACTTTCTCGCCACTGCCGAAGCCTTCTCTGCCGTCCCTCTCGCGCGACGACAAGCCAAGAAAAAAGCCCTAGCGCTTGTGCCCTAGCCGCTCAGCAACGCTCGGCATCTCTTGGCACAACCTGTTCTCCCTCTCGGTGTGTTGTTGTCGCGCTGCCGCCGGCTGAGCTGTTCTCCTCAGTCCTACTTCTCCGGCCGACTTCTCCTCTCGGACTTGCGACCCCCTCATTTCTCTCCTCACCGGCGCACATCTTCGACCAGGGGCAGAGCCGAGCCCTAGTCTCGCCCTCTTCTGATTTTCTTGCGTTGTGCCCTAGGTCTTCTCTGGCTGTTGGATCCGAACAAAACAACTGTGAGGTGAGCAGCCTACCCTTGTTGATTTCTTGGATTTCAGTCTTGATCAGGTCGATTAATTCATGGTGGTGTATCCGGGTTCCAGCAACAATTTATCTTTGCTGGCCGTAAACAACCCTAGTTGGGTAGCAACTTTGTGACTTCCAGCAGCGGCTGAATTGAGGTAAGTTAGGGATTGTTGATTTTGTTAAAAAGAGATGTTTTTGAAGGTTGATTAGGATCTTACCCTAGATGGTCGATGGATTAGAAATTGTTTAGCTATTTGCTTATACTTAGCTAAATTGTACGATTTATCACAGGACCTTGACGCGAGACGAGTTTCTCGACGTCCGGATTTGGACTGATTGGACCATTTCTTTTGGAGGCGGGTACTTTTGACTTATTGTCTTTGATATGCTTAGTAATGAAATTAACAATTTGCATTAATTGTGTTTTCTTATTTGTTTCGGTTGATCACTGCCCGATACATGTTGCCTGCTTGATTGATTGTTTGTTTGCATCTCGTATTAATACCTATCTGATTTCACATGCTCATGGGTAGTGATATAACCATGTTTTACCATGTCATGACCTAGGTTTGATACCTTATTTGATCAGTATACCTTGATATGATTTATTCACTATGGTGCCCATTGTTATATGTCCAGAGGTTGGTTTAGTATATTACCATGCTTAGTGACATGCACCATTTGCATGATCGCATGTTGTGCGATAGATTGCTCCATTATTGTTGAGCACTTTGCCAGTTTTCATCACTGTTCGGTGCTCCGTTGTGACACTCATGGGTAGCCTGACACAGCATGGTAGCACGTCAGTTTGGCTCTTCCGGTGCTCCGTTGGTCTGCTCATGGGTAGTGTGACACAGCGTGTAGCACGTTAGAGATCCCTCCCCGTCATAGCGTACCGGGAGATGAGAGCATTGCGCTCCCCCATTTATGATTTGGGGTAGGAGTACGTGTGTACTCCGACAGCATCCCGTCCACTCGATCACTCATCAGGAGTAGTGTTGCAGAGTGCACGGTCGTCACAGCTCTACCCACTCGGTCCCACTGTTGTTATGAGTTGGCTGACTGGCGTCAGGGGTGACCATGACATTGGCATCATATGCATGATGCATTTATTGTTTGTGATTGTGTTTGTTGCATTTATATGCTGCATATTGTTTGGATACCTATGTTTGGTCTTCTATACCTTTCAGACTGTTTATCCTTATACCGGGTCCTGGTTAGTACAGATTCTCTCCTGTCTACTTCGGTTTGCATTTATCTTTATTTTTATCAGGAGACTGTACGCATGATTAGTGCTACGTGTTATTTCTTTACTTTGCATATCAATTGTACCTGCTGAGTGTTGGACTCACCCCGCCTACATTGTTGTTATTTTCAGGTTGATGCTGTCAGGAGGGAGTTCCAGTCGCTAGTCCTCACTGCACGTAGTGCTAGATCCCTGCAGACCTCGATGTTTTATCTATCATTTAGTTTTGTTTTTATTTTGATTATGTGTGGACTTGGTTATTTGGATACTTGGACATTGTATGTTTTCTTTTGCGATATTGATGGATGTTCTATTCGATATGTTTTTTTTTACTACATGCCTGCCTGGACGGCAGAAGAGGTGAGTTCGTCGGACTTGAGCTTTACGAGTGTAGTGGAGTAGGGTGGATTTCGAGTCAGAGTATTATTTTTCTGTTTAATTATCTTAACTGCGTAGTTGTGACAGCCAGAGGCTGAATAAATTATAATAACTGTGTGGTGTTTGCTTTTACTTATTGTTATTATTCCAGCCGCCTGTGGCTGATGTATATGTGATATGTAGAAATTTCAGATTGTCCGCCGTACAGGGGAGATGCTGCCGAAATTTCTTCGGACATGGACTCCTCTGGAGCGTGACAGGAGTCGTCACATGCTTCGAATCAAGTAAAACCAACTTGCATCGTTATTTCTTTATTTGTTCTGATTCCGTTGTGTTTTACTCGATTGTTTTTAAGCGAGCATGAAAGTTATGAGCACTATTCACCACCTTCCCACTCTAGGGCATATCGATCCTACACATTTTACTTGGAAAAGATAACCCTATATAGAATGTCTGGACAATCAACAATTCCTCTATCCCATGATGTGGACATGACTGAGTTAGAGTAGTATATCTCTCCCATGCTTGACATAATGACTCTCCTTTCCGTTTCTTAAAGTTCACTATTTGATTCCTCAAAAAAATTATCTTCTTTAGAGAGAAATACTTATTTAAGAATTCTCCCTATAAATCACTCCAGACATTTATTCTCTTAGATCTTAAAGTATTTAGCCAAGCTTTAGTAGAGCCTTTCAGACTGAACGGGAAAACCAATAGCATTATCATTTCTGTAGGTACCCCTTTATATTTAAATGTATTACAATATCTATAGAATTTCAGGAGGTCCAAATAAGGAATTTCATATTCAACTCCACTAAAATGATCTTCCTGGATTTTATAGATAAACTCTAGATTAATGCTAAAATTAGGAACATTAATTTATGGAAGCACATTGGCTCTAATCCCCTTGCATATCTCAGAGCAGCATAATCCTTCAAAGATTTATAACCCATTATAAGCAATGCAAATTCACAAAATTCAAATTCAAATTAAAAGTGTAGTAATGAAAGATAAAGAATAAAGAATAAAGAATAAAGAATGAAAGAATTATAGAATAAAAGAATTGTCTAGACAAACTCTAATATAAACTAACTAGATTTAAAGCGCTCAATCCCTGACAATGACACCAAAAACTTGATATGTTCCCGCAAGTGCACGAGCATCGTCTGTAATAAAATTTATATAAGTCGATCCCATGAGGACTGGTGATCAAATGCTAATTGGTTTTACACTTCGAATTTAATTAGACAGAATCGATAATTGCTTAATTTGAGATTATCAACTAAAATGTGAAAATAGAAGAAAGATAATTGAGGAAGTCTTTAATTCAAGAAGATGTTCTAGGCTTTCAGTTTCATTATAATAGTGAATGTTATGCTACGAATTTACCCAATCCTAGTTCTCCATTTCTATCTTTGTAGGATGGTATAAATTTCTACCGAATACTATCCCACGACGGTGTATCAGAGTACTTTTTCTGCCAGTAACTAAATATACCATCAAGTGAAGAAGTAACTTAGAAGTTCGATTTTTCAGTAGAATACCTCCTGTCACAAGGCCTCTCCTGGGTTTACATCTCATGATTACGCAGGTCACTTGTGTAGTATATGATTAAGGAAAACCTATTAGGTCAAGTGAAAGACTCATCCATACATAAAATTATTCTCCCTTAGGAGGTTATGTTTCATATAGAAGGATAATTATCTTATATATTCAACGTTAAACAAGCATCCTAAAGCTATGCCAAGATATATTGGAACATACACTCAAAAAAGTAATAATCTATGTATCCATTCAATAAACTTCATATTTACGCTCAGATCTAGTTACACAATAATGTATCTAGTATAGAAATTAGATCTATACATACAGAAATACAATCTAGATAGATAAAATTTAGGTCCATAGAAAAGGCCTTCTTGTAAGTATTTCATCAAACAAAATAAGTGTCATAAAAGCTTCATTAAATAAAGAAATTGACAAATCCTAGAATTTTACATCATCCACACATTCTAATTACTCCCTACATCCTAAAACAATATAGATCTACTCCATAATAGAAATAAATATAGTCCAAGGACTCAAAATGATAGAAACTTTGAAAATCCAAAGAAGGGCAAGAAGAAGCTTATCCTTTGATGTCAAGTGAAACCCTTGAATGCAAATCTTAAAGTGTCGACAAGAATGGAGTAGTAGAATAGCCTCGAATCATCCAAATGATGACTCCTGGTTCAAAGATTTGACCTAGGGGGTCTCCTCCAGCCTTGGAACTTTCTCCTTGTGAAGGGGATGAAGTGCCCTTTATATAGAGGTAGGGGGCATGGGGTAGCGATACCCAGGGGCATAGCCCATGCCATTTAGTACAGTTAGAGCCAAGTTGACTCTAGCTAGGCAGCCTGCTCGTGCCATTTGGCACGACTAAAGCTATCTCTGGCTATTGGGCGTGCCAATTTGCATGACCAAGGTAGAAAATGCTCTGTTAAGGACTTCTAAGCCGTGCCATTTGGCACAGCCTCATCTTCAAACCTGCATTATTCTAATTTTTGGAGGCATCGTTGTACCTCAGGGCACGACAAAGTTCATTTCTGCTCTAGAAATCTGCATGGGTTGGCTCCTGACCGTGTCATTTGGCAAGACCTGAATAGCTTATGTGTTGGGGACTTCCTCTTGGCCATGCCATTTGGCATGGCCAGGGTTTGTATCATGTGCTTGGCCATGCCAAATGGCATGGCCAAGACCTGTGGCCACCTTCTAGCCATACGAAATAGCATGGACACCCTTCTGAGTCTCCACCTAGCCATGCGAAATGGCATGACCCTTGTCCAATTTGACCCTGGAAGTTTGTTGCAGCTTGTGCCCCAAGACTTTGCCACTCCAATCCGTTACTTTCCTCACCACAGGGGAGACATGGCTAGGTCATAGTCTCTTCAAATGATCTTTTTTTGCGTCTTTTGAATCTTTGTTCACTCCAAACTACTCCTAAAAATGAAAACAGACACTGAGCAAATATTTGAATGTAAAATATTAATTATGCTGAAATTATTATGATAAAGGGTGTAAAAGTATAGATCATGGGCAATGAATACAGAAAGATATGCATAAATAGTATAAAATAATATATATAATCTACACACATCAAGTAATTAGGACTAGGTTAAAAAGTGATAAAAGTTTAACTTGACAAATAACACTGAAGAATTTTTGGATGATATAGGCTCGAGAAACTCTGTCTATGGATATCTGTGAAGATATGACTTCAACCTAATGCATTTGACTTAGTGGAACTATTTGAAGCTACTCCTTACTAATCCTCGTTGGTTATACCAAAGTTTTGTACTAAGTTCAATGGGTAGAACTATTTGAAAATTTTTGAAGGCGTGACTACTATAATAATGTACAAGTGACTCACCACAACTTAAACGTTTATCCAAACAATGCCTGTTTGTTGAACCCAAAACTAAACTTAAATCTAACACACATTAAACCAAACCCTAAAATTCAAACTTAACTCATCTCACAAGATTATAGGATTTCTTGATTGAAAATATAGATCGGATGAGATGGATAAGGATAAAATTAAATAAAAATGAAAATAAAATAAATTTAATTAAATTCAATTAAAATAAATTCAATTCAATTCAATTAGATTAAAATAAATTACAAGAAAATAAATTAAATTAAAATAAATTAAATTAAAATTAGTTAAATTAAATAAGAATTCAATTCCATTCAATTTAATTGAATCAAAATAAATTAAATTGAATTAAAATTAAAACATTAATCTAACTTAACTAAATTCAACTCATTTAAATTTTTAATATAAACTTAACTTTAAAAATTTAACTTAATGATGTAGCAAATTAAAATTAAATTAAAACTAATACTTTCATTAGTCAATTAACATGAAATTTAAGTTGTTTTAATCAAATAAGTATTAAATTACTGAATTGAATTAAGTAACAGTTAAGTAATAGCCTATTGATAATGACTAACTATTATTGAGTTAGTAACAAATTATTTTATTTAACTTGAAACTTAATTTTAACTTGATGTTATTTGATTTTCACTTTAGTTACTAAGATGTTTTATTTCACTTAGCACATTATGCTATATTTTCTTGATATTCCTTATCCTCCACTTTCACCTATTATGTGTTTATTATGTTTAAATAAATATATCAGATTCAGGAGAAGGATCTAATTTCAAATCAATTGTCAAAAACTCTAAAATGTTAACTTGAGAAATTTTTCTTGAAAAAACCTTACTTAGAAAACATCTTGAAAAATTATTCGTTTTGAAAAAATACATAATTTTGAAAGTTTTTGACAAACCAAATAAGTTAAAAAAAAATTGCAAAATTATTTTGACTCCTTACTCTTAAAATTATTGTGAAAATCTATCTTGCTTAAAAATTTCTTTTGAAACATTTACTAATTTTTTTTTTGGAAATGTTTACCTAAAAAAAATCTTTTGAAAGCATTTTTCTTAGGAAAAATTTTCTTTAAAATTACTTTGGAAATCTTGTTCAGAAAATTTTTCTTTAAAATTATTTTAAAAATATTGCTTGGATTTTTTTTTAAAAAAATATTTTTAAAATCTTGCTTAGAATTTTTTTAAAAATTACTTTAAAAAATCTTGCTTAGAATTTTTCTTTAAAATTACTTTAAAAATCGTGCTTAGAAAATTTTTATTTAAAATTACTTTGAAAATCTTATTTAAAAAATTTTTATTTAAATTTACTTTGACAATCTTTCTTAGAAAGTTTTTCTTTAAAATTAACTTTAACAATCTTGCTTAGGTAATTTTTTTTTACTATGAAAATCTTTACTTAGAAAATTATTGGAAAATATTTACTAAAATATTGTTCCTTTACAAATATTTACATAGAAATTTTTTTCTTACAATTATTTTTGAATCCTTATTTATAAAAAAATTTACTTAGAAATTTTTAAAAAAGATTACTCAAAAAATTTTAAAGAAGTTTACTTGGAAAATTCTTTGACAAAGCCTTACTTGGAACACAATTTTGATAAAGCTTTACTTAGAAAATGCTCTTAAAAAAATTTGTAACTTTTTTTTGCTAAACTAAACTTTTGTTCAAACCTCTTCCTAAGTTCAATACATACAAAGTGTATACTTTTAGTTATATTTTTGTATTAATGTTTGGTATTACTTATCCCATGTTATATCTGTCTTTTACCTTGTTTTTTATGAATGTCAAAGGAGAAGGGTAAGAGTTAATATAGAAAAAGAACAAACAAAAACTTGATTAAGTAAATCAAATTCAAAACTAACTTAGATCATTTGTTTGCATTTGGCATATTGGCTTTCAATATTATTTTTTTTCAAACTTTAACTTAGATTGTCATTGTATTAAAAATAGAGAGATTGATGGTGTAAGTTGCACTAATGATCTAACTCAGGTTTTGATGAATGACAAGTGGATTAAAGTTAGAGTGTTAGTGGTTTAATTAATTTACCAAGTGTGCAGGAGTTGATGAGTCTAGAGGATCTAACACCGGACTGAAATCTAACTAGGTCTGCCGAATCGGATAGCTAGTATAAAGTCCAGATAGGTCAAGGAATGACCCAATATTTGGTGGGAAGTTTGATTAAGTTCGTGGCACCTGACACCGGTCGAAGTCTGGTTGGGTCTGCAGACCTGACAACTAGCAAAAAGACCTGGTGGGGCAAAGGCAAGTCAAGAAACTACAGTTGATAAGTAAAAGGTAAGTAATTGGAGGAGTGATCCCATGAGAATGCATTATCGATTGAGGGAATAGTAGGTGTCGGTCCAACTTAGGTCTATTTGGGAAACATAAGCTGAGACCTTGACTAGATCCTAGTCTCGAGAAGACAGGATCTAATTACTACTACCACCTTATTGTATTATACTAACTCTGTTTTGTAGGATAAATATATTTTAGTTGTTTGGACTAACTCTTTTTTAGGAAAGAAGAGGCTGAAAAAGAGTAGTTCGGGTGCCTAGAGTTGGTCTAGAAGCCTAGACTAGTTTTGCCCGAACGGATACCTGGCCAGGCACCCGGGCGGTCCAGGTGCTCGAAGGAGCTCCAGGTGCCCGGACCAAAAAAGTTCATCCAGAAGATGAGTTGGAGAGCGATGATTGGGTGGCCCACGTCAACGGTCCAGGTGCTCGGAGGGGGTTTGGGTGCTCGAAGGTGGATAAACTTCGGGGATGAAGTTTCTACGAGAGCTCGCCACGTTAGCATGGTCCAAGCACTTGGGAGGGGATCTAGGCGCCCGGATAGGGCTATAAAAGGAGATTTCAATCAGTAGGTTCAGAATATCAAGTGCTACGACTTTCATTCCTGCACGCTGCTTCAAAAAAGCTCTACAATATTGTAATGCTCCTCCGATAATCAGAGATCAAATTTTATTCATTTTCTCTGTTGTTGGTAATATTTTCTTATAGTTTTTATACTTTAATTTTGTAACATTTTGAACTATTAGTGGATTTCCCAACAAAAATACTCAACGAGTGCGGGCCTTAGAGTAGGAGTCATCGAAGGCTCCGAACTAAGTAAAAAATTACTTGTGTTAACTCGTGCTTGCCTTTTTTCCTTCTAGCTTCTTTCTCTTTATTTGTTTGTATCCCTCCCCCGTAGCATCTTTACAATCCAACATGAATGAGTAAATACTAAGCTCGAATATTTGTGAAAAATATTGAAGGTGAAAGGGTTTAAACTTAGTAGAGTATATATAAAATATATGAAATTTAAATCTCCTAGTAGTAGATGTAGTAAAATAATTGTTGAGATAAGAGATACATGTTACTTGTAATGAGAGTTTTATGCATTTAAGACTGTTTTGCAAAAGGATGGAAGAATTGATAGAAATGTTTCATATAGAATACAAGTAGGATAGTTAAAATGGAGTAAGATGTTATAAGTACCCTGGGTTAGTTTTGATGTTGATCAATCGAGTTAAGTTAGGCTATGCAAATTTGATGGCTTGTGTCTAAGTGTGCAAGAACTTAGGAGCACAAAAAGTCAAGCGGAAGACACAACGAGTGAGAAGGATAACACGGGATGATCGCCAACGAGCTCGATTTCGAAGGATGAGAAGCTACGGAAGAGTACACTAGTGGAGCGAGAAGGATGCACATGGTGTATCCAAGGGACGAGAAGCGGGGAGGAAGTTTGCTTTAGGAGAATGCTGGAATTGGGTTCGGATGAGCTCAACTCTGGACGGTCAGTCCATTACCCAAGGCGAACGGAGTCAAAAAATGATCAACTCAAAAATTGAGAATTCGAGGTGCCCCCATTGACTAGAGGCACCCTATTGATTCGAAGACCTAAGGCACCACAATTGATTGGAAGTGTCTCAGATGATTATGAGTCGAGGCATCTCATATCAACTAAGGCACCCCCAAAGCCAAGGAGACGTAGCGACGCAGATAAAAGTGGGAATCCACATCAACATACTCGAGGCGCCTCTGATGATTGAAGGTGCCTCCAATGTGGCCAAGTTAGCCGAACATTGGCGAAGCAGATAACATTTTAGCTGAACTGAGGCACCTCTGTTGTAACCGAGGCACCTCCGATGGAACTGAAGCACCTTTGATGGCACTAAGGCACCTCCAATGGAACTAAGGCGCCTCTATTGGATTCAATAACACATTTTGTATTCATTTCTAAGTTCAATTTTAGCTGTTTGTGCTATCAACGTTGTAAGGAGCTTCTCTGCCTCTGACATTGTTCAAGGAGTTTGTTAGTGTACTTCCAATTGCCTTAGATTAACAACCACCTAGGTTCTAAATCAAGTAAAATTCTATCTCTTACTTTATATTTTATTATTTATTTTTAATTAATATAATGTGTCCTTGCTAAGTAGAAAGTAAGAGAAATTTGAATTTTAATTTGTAAGCTATTCACCCCCTCTAGTTGATCCACTCGATCCAACAGATGTTCAAGTATTCTTTGTTATCATAAAATATTTCTAAAGCTTTAAAGGTAGTTGTATAAAATGTCGGTGAGATATGTTATGCTATTTAAAGCTGAATTTTAGGTTATGAATTAAGCACACGAACAGAAAATGAGAATTATAGAAATAAGGATGTTAAGGTAGAAGTTTGAATATACGAAGATGGATAAAATAAAAAAGTAATTTATTAAAAAAGTCAACAATGTTATGCTTATTGAAGAAAATTATAAAGACACATTTCAGATAATGTGGGTATGTACTTAGATGATTAATAAGTGTCGAATGTCTAAATGATATAAAATAATGATAAATGTGTACAATATTCTAGGAAGGAGTTTTAAACAAAAAATAATAATAATAAAATATGATAAAATTTATTTAAATATAAATATTGATATAGAAAAAAAAAAATTAAATCCAATAATATAGGAGGATACCTGCAATCGACTTACTTAGTAAAGGCTTAGTGGTTATTATTGCCATCCGCTTGATGAATCATATCAAAATAATATAAATGAAGAGTAATTTAAACTCTCTGTCAATCATGTTAACATCAACCGCAATAAAATCACTTAACAACTTGTTTTTTTTTTTTTTGGATTTAATCACATACGTTATGTATCATTGTTCATTGGACTTTTGGACCAAAATAGCAATGGCTAGCCCGTCAGAAAGAAAACAAATGCAAGCTGAATGAACCGTTCTTCCAAATGATATCAGACTGTAGATTACCTTTCCAACCCTTCTAGAGAACTTCCTCAATTTTCTAGCGCCTTAGAGCGACTATTGAGTTGACGTGGACATGATCTTAATAGATTAATATTTATCAAAATGGCTAATGAGTTGATGTGGAGTTGAGGTCTATCTCTGCAAATCGATCATTTTGAATTGATGTCACTATATAAAATTTTCAATTAGATATTCATTTGATACTTCATTATTTGATAGTAACTAAGGATTTTATTTTTAAAAATTGAGATTCACACAATAATTTATTATAAAATTAATATATGAATAATTAATCTGAATATTAAATTTATTGTATGTAGTTTTATTTTATACTTTATATAAGATTATGTGTAATAGATTTAATATGTTGCGATTTTGTTTTTCAAAATTCGGTATTGATGAAAAAATCGTGCACTCAATTGATTTTTATTTATTTATTTATACAAACTAGAAGATAAAAAAGACACCCTTTTCTTTTCGTTTCGTTTCTAAATGCTTTGTTGGCATTTGCATTGGCAGTAGCAGTGGATGTATAAAACCTTCAGATTCGCCAAATGCAAGAATCCCCATAGAATATTCCAGTCTCTTTAAATGGGTGAGCAGCAGGCGTTGGAGGCGGCCGACCTGAAGGCGGCGATGGTAGCCCCGGAAGCTAAGCCCATCTGCTACGGCGAGGTGGTCCTCCAGCCCTCTCCCGTGGTGCAGGCCTATGGCGAATGTTTGGTGCCTCCCCTCAATTTTGCTATGGTCAATCCCGGGGTCTACCGCTCCGGCTTCCTCGAACCCACTAACTTCCCATTTTTGAGAACGCTAAAACTTCAATCCATATTGTACGCCATTTCTTCACTTTTTGTTGATCTCCCTCTGATTCGTTGGAAGACGGTGGGGGTGGGATCGAGGGTTTCCATTGATTGGAGGCGTATTTGTTTTTTTTTTTAAATAGGTGTCTGTGCCCAGATCCCTACCCGGAGGAGAACATGGAGTTTCTTCAGGGGAATGGGATTCGGCTCTTCCAGATTGGGATCGACGGGTACAAGGTATTAATTTGAATTTTAAAATTCAATTTATTTGTCTGCTTTATCTTATCTGTTCCTGGTGTAACCTGTTCTTCATTTTCTATTATCTAACATCTTGGATGGTTCTTCCTAATATTCTGTTTCCCCTTTTTGCAGATTTTGTCTAGATGCTTGCATCCTGATATTAACAGGAAGCCCTTTTTATTTTAATCATGGGAACCAATTTGATATGCCTGTCTATATTGGAAATTCCAAACCTCTTCCCCATCTCCCATCGTGACCATATATCATGTCAACAAAACTATCAAATGGTTTAATTTGATTTCCTCACGTAGAGTAGTTATCGTCTGTATGAGGTTTTGATCTTCTAGATGCTATTACAGATTTGGTCGTAGATCACATGGATTGGTCATAGTCCGGGCATTATTATATAGACCAATTTTCCTTGTTTGTTTCTATGCTTTCTTTTGTTGTTCATTTTTCTTATTTCATATGGATGTTTGACTTGTTAGTTTCGGTTCATATTATTCATTGCCATACTATTTTAATATGTATCTATATTTTTGAGAATTACTAACTTTCATAAGGTACTTGTCAACAAAAATTTCTGGTATTACAACTTGCAATCCCTTGACTTTTAACTTTTGTAAACTGCTTGATTATAAATTATGGGAGTTTATTTTCAACTAAAATTTCCAGTATTACATGCAAGCCACTTGACTTTTGACTTATGTAAACTATTGCATTTTGTTTTGCCATATAACAATCCATTAACCAATTTACTTGATAACACAGTTTCAAATATGCTTAAGATCTGTCTTTTTTCTTAATGTGATTCAAACAAGATCATTTCAAAAATTAGATATTTGATATATGTATTTAGTTAGCTCCAATTTTGGGGCAGCTTTACAAGAAAATGAAATATCAAAAATTTTGTTGATTCTGGTATATTCGATTTAAAGAGACCAAGGAAATTATCAATTGAATAATTGCACAACTTACTATGCTTATGAGAAAGTTGGAAGATCCTTCAATTTCTTAGATGCATGATGGTCAAATAAGAATGATCCAAGTGACAGGAAGGCATGAAAGTGACATGAGCTTGTGCATTTCTAATTAATATCCCCTTAGTCCATCCTTATCACGAATAAAAATGGGCATGGACATGTACACAGAAACAGAATAGAAGAGTTTTACCACTAGCCATGTAGTAGACAAGGGTCCTATCAGTGTCTAACTAAACTGGAAAAATTCATGGTACGCACAACAGTTGAGTCCTTATATATCACTGTGGTTACCATTTTAAACAAGAAAATATTGCTAAATTCAATACCCATTGGTACACATTTGTAGCAGTGTAGTAGAGAAATAGTTCCTTTACCATGTTTACCACATCTACATGGTCCTAGATCAATTCTCTCTTGGCAACTTTTGATTGGATGACTCTACTGACCTTTGAAACTTATGTAACTTGGGAATTTCTTATCATTATGTGGACATTCTTTGCTCTGATATTTTTTCTATTTTATCCTGGCATGCTAATACATTGACACGGCACGTGCCAGAAATTGATAGACTCATAGCACAAATGCTATAGGTGGTCAGTGACAAGGATCTTTCCGTACTAACCATAGCTTTTCGGATTTTAGAACTGATTGATGTAGTTAGTTGCATGGCACAGAAGACTGACTAATATTAGTATCATAATAAAGCTCAAAATTTATGTTTTAGATCTGTATAGGCTAACTCACTGATCTGCTTTACTTGCATTTATGACAATTTCCATCTAATTTGGTTAATGTATTTAATAAAATTTTCTACTCAATAATCTTTCTTCTGTGGATTCGTACTCTTCTTCTTAGTTATTATTTGTGGCAGATTTAAGATGAGGAATCCTATATCCATAATTGATCATTACTTATGCTTTTAGCAATTCTTGTATGTGTTTTCTCATAGATAGTTATTGGCTGCAAAATTTTGTGAATAAGATTCAAATTTTGAAGAATATTTTTTTTTAACGCATGTCGTGGGACCATGTGGAGCATCACTTTCTTGTTCAGTTTTTAGCATTAACTGTTCTCTTAGTTTTGCTTTTGTCCAACAAGCATTTTTAATCACAACAGCTTCCTCTGCAGTACGTCGCAATTCCAGAAGATGCGATTCAAGAAGCCCTTAAAGTTGTTCTTGGTATGAAAAATTTGCAATTAAATACCCTTTATTCTTTACCTATGTTGTTTTCACTTCAGTTGTTTGTGTTCATGAGTACTCTGTTTTGAAACTCCAGATGTCCGGAATCATCCGCTTCTTATTCATTGCAAACGAGGCAAAGTAAGTCCCCCATACTATTTCAATCAATACAGTCAGTTTAATGCCTGCAATACGTGTTATCACTTTTCCAATTTCCGTGCCAGCATCGAACAGGCTGCGTCGTAGGATGCCTGAGAAAACTGCAGCGCTGGTGCCTTGTTTCAATTTTTGACGAGTACAAGTGTTTTGCCGCTGTGAAAGCGAGAATTTCTGATCAGAACTTCATAGAGGCATTTGATGTAACAAGCCTGACCCAGATCCAGTAGCAAGAAAGGAACATCAGCTTTTCTACTCCGGAAGAGACGGGCCATTCTTACTGGAAATTAACAGGAAACCAATAATTCTTTCAATCAGTAAAAATTTGGAGGACTCATTTTCCCTAATAGGATAATTTTTTTCTGAGTTTTTCTCTAACAATTTTAAGCCCATTCCTGTGTTTTCTTTTCATTTTTTTTACAAAGAGAAAACTCACATCTAATTGCAAGCGGTTCACGTTTTTGGGAGATTGCTTGCTGGGTATCTGATCTGTAAGTGTTAGGTACAATTAAATATTTGATGGTATTGCCTTATAATTTGATGAACATATTCAATCCCCTATATTTTTGATTCAAATGCATGCATAAATTGTGATATTAGAAATGCTCTGGCTTGGATAGGTCGACGGACAAAGTCATGTATTGTAACTTATCTAGTTTGTATCGTAAATGGATCAAACATGCCATCCTTAATTTAATTGCAATGAAAAATAAACTAAGTAAATTACAGCGGAAAATAGACTAAGTAAATTGCAATGGAAATAAAATAATTAAATTACAATGAAAATAGAATACAGAATACCACACAAACAAAACAAGATGTTTAAAGTGGTTTAGCTTCCTTCTAGGGTTCATACGTTCACGACGATCCTTCTAGGGTGGATTAGCTCCGAATTACTTCTACTAGAAGAGGAGAAACCTCTTACACAATAAGATGGTTAATAGCACAAAGTTAAATAAAAATTAGACAACGAATAGAAATACTAAATGAAAGAGCTCTTACCTTCCTATTATAGAGTTGTTAGCTGCTAATATGGTGTTTATCTAGTCACCTAGAAACACCTCTAGTAGCCCGGACCATACTGACCTGGGTGTTGATTTATCCACTTGAACTTCAAATCTAATTGACGCGGTAACTTCCAGTCGGACACCTTTCAATCACCTAGAGCTTGGTCAACCTTATCCCTTGATCGCCTCCATCAAATCGCTTGATTTGAATTTCGGGTCGCTTGGAAGTATTTCGATGACTCAGACATCAAGGTCACAAGAGCTTTTCTCATCGCCTGGAACTCCAATTAGATCGGAACTTCTCGTGCGACTTGATTTGATCAAATTTATCACTACTTCAGGTCACCTAAACCTCTTAAGGTCATTTGGATCACCAAGTTGCTTCCTGCACCACCAAGTTATTCACAAAATATATTCAAAGATTTGGACAATAATTATAGCCCACCTTAACTTTGAAACACAAAGTGGTTTCTCAGTGCCCAGCTATTAGACTATCCTCAACCCTAGAAAGAAGAAGCACTCCTCACCACTTTCTATGTTAGAAAGCCTCTCATAGCTTACCTGCTTGATACCTTCAAAACTTATATTACTAAGTGTCTTGTCCAACTGCTAGCTGATTCACTGGGACTTTCATTACTTGATATCGAGTCACTTGATCTACCAAGACTTTCACTGCTTATTTTTTGATCACCTGACACACTAGGACTTTTTCATTGCTTCGTATCTAGCCACCTGACCTATCAAGTCTTCCACTGTGTAGTGTTTGGTCATTTGACTCACTAATTGATTTGAATCTACTTGATTAATCAAACTCGATTTTGGAACCTAGGCTTGGACTCATTTTCTAGCATTCCGATTAACTAAAGATATATAAGACATGTATCGAATCTTAGATTTGAATCCAAGTCTGAATATATTGTATAAGTCTCTTTAAGTTCTAAATATCATGTTTAGGTACTTGGAGCCTGATGTGAATTGTTCTAACCATCCTTTAAGTTCTTCAACTTGATTTTTCAAAAAGGAATTCTCTTTCTCAA
Organism: Zingiber officinale; assembly: GCF_018446385.1. Lineage (NCBI taxonomy): Eukaryota > Viridiplantae > Streptophyta > Magnoliopsida > Zingiberales > Zingiberaceae > Zingiber > Zingiber officinale. Next base: position 59,302,722 of record NC_055987.1, on the reverse strand, counting down.
GTTTTTAAACTTGAGGATCCATCCTGAACTTGGTTCATTGAAGGACTAGGGTTAGTTTTCTCCTCAAGGGCTTTAACCACCTTAAGGAGTGACTTTGACTCGAATATTGGACTTGCTAGTTTTCTAGTTAAACATGAAATCATGGAATAAAGTTTTTCTACTAAAGGAGAGTTTACCCCATGGTTTGGTTCGACTGATTAGGATATAGATCCGTGGCTTGATTTGGACTCAGTCTCAGACTCGGGCTCGAGTTTGGGCTCAGATTCAATCGCTTGTTCTTTTGCCATTAGAATCATGAAGCTCACTTGAGTTTATTCCTCCCCATTCAATTCTTCTGATAAAGACTCATCCTAAGTTACTTTGAGTGTCTTTTTCTCCCTTTGTTTTTTTGACATGTTTTTGAGTTTGAACACTTAGCCTTATTGTGATATTTCTGATTGTATCCCTAGTAGGTCACTTCCGACTTTGGCTTCATGGTTCGATTTAGACCCGATTGTTTACCTCTTGATTAGATCACTTTCTTGATTTCTAGCTTGGGGAACCCTCTCCTTTTCTTGAACATTTTCTGAACTAGATTGATTATTTTGGAGGAAAGTTCTTTGTTATCTTCGTTTGAATCTGATTCGTCTTCAGATTCCTGTTTGGGTCATGACTTGGGTTTGGACTCCTTGTTTTTTTTTATTTGTCTTGCAAGCAAATTCATTCCTTTCTCAGCTTGATTTAAGTTAGTTTGTTCATCAAATTCAAATTTAGAATAGAGTTCATATAATTTATTTTTAAAGTCCCCTTGAAACCTTGTAAGCATCTACCATAGAAGGCCAAAAAATATTTCTAGGGAACTCTTTCAGTGTGTACCTTATGATGTCATTGTTCTCTACTTCCTGTTTGATTGAGTGTAGCCTGTTGAGAATATCTTGAATTCGGGCATATAGCTGACTCACAAATTCTTCATCCTATATTTTAATGTTAAATAATTTATTAAAAAATAGATCTCTTTTACATACCTTGGAATTGGAAGTTTCTTCGTACAGCTTGACCAACTTGTCTCAGAGGTCCTTTACGTTGATGAAGGGGCCAACTCGATTGAGCTCTTCTTTGGACAAGCCACATTGGAGGGTCTGAGTCACCTTAGCATCAGCTTCAATCTTTTGTTTGATGTTAGTTGTCCACTTCTCGCATCCTAGCAGTTCTCCTTCTTCGTTGGTGGGTAATGTGAATCTTCTTTGGATTACATTTTACATTTTCATTGGGTTTTCAAATGGTACTTCATTCGGTCTTCCAATAGCTGAAGTCGTTGTTGCAGAAGAAAGACGATCAAACCATACTGTAGCCTTCCCGATGGGGGACAAGACAGTATTGTCATGACACAATATCAAACAAATTACCAAACTCCTCTACGCTAATGCAACATACGAATGACTCAGATCATCTCTCAAAAGGAATGTAATCTACAAATGACATCTTACGATCGATTTATTTGCAAATGAGATTTATATTTTTGATGTTATAAATGGGGGTTCATATTTGAATGCTAAGAATAGTAAATGAAAATCAATGCAAGTAATAAGATCCTAACCTAACTAAACTACGATTACAATGAATTAACAGAAACATACAGTAAGCAGCCTAATCTAACCTAACCTGTTTGCATCCAAAACGAAGAACACACACATAAAGCATTCAAAAAAAAAAAAAACAAAACATTGCAAGACATTAAACTAAAGGAATTGCAAAACTAAAGCATAGCAAATGAAAAAATATTTTATGTAAGCATGAATCAATTAATTGTTGAATATGAGTGAATGGAGAAGAGTCGGAAGAAGATAGAAGCTCCATTGTGAATGAGACTTTAGTCCCACATTGAGCGTTTCTTGACATATTGGTTAGTTTATATTGATTCACATGCTTTGATGACGTGAACAAATGCATGGAAAGAGGCTCTCTTTCATGCGTGGGTGCGCAGGGGGTGCAAATCCAGGGCCCGGATTGCACTGACCCAACTTGACTCATGTACGAGCACGACTTGCGCGGGCCGAATGTCGGACCGGTCAGGGTAAAATTTGCCCAAGTGGAACAATCAATATTTTTCCACGTAAACCTTTTTGCGTGACGGATGCATTAAAGGTAGATTAATGCATAATAAAAAACGGCCGAGAGAAACACTAGCGTTTCGCAGCTTGGTGGGTAATGATCATTAATCGATCATTAATTTTGCCATTCATTTGAGCTCCTATAAAAGGAGGCTACGACTACAGGCAAAAGGGTTACACACGTGAAAAGCTGAAGCTCTCCACCTACATTCCCCCTTCGACTCTATCGTGCAACTCCTGCTCGATGGAGTGCCCGTGATAGCAGTCGGGTATCTCTCAATTCGTCGTGACCACCAGTGCTTGGTGGGAATCACGATTAGCTGTTGTATCTTAGGAAGCAGACAACCCAAGAAAGCCTCGAAGCATAGCCGGAGGTGGGACGAATCTATTTCAAGGAAACTGCGTTTATCGCAGGCCTCGGTCAGCAGCAACTCACTAGGCAGAAGCCCTACAACTCGATCAACAACAACTCGATCTATAGAAGTCCTTCACTCAATCGACCTCTTCACTTGGTCGACCTTAAGCTTTGCTCGGTTGGCCTCTTCACTCGGTCGGCCTCCTCACTCGGTCGGCCTTAAGCTTCGCTCGGTCTGCCTCTTCATTCGGTCGGCCTTAAGCTTCGCTCGGTCGACCTCTTCACTCGATCGGCTTCCTTACTCGATCTGCCTAAAGCTTTGCTCGATCGGCCTCTTCACTCGATCGACCTCCACACTCGGTCGGCCTTAAGCCTCGGCAGTCGGCTGTTGGCACTCCGTAATCGACACTCGATAGTCGACTCGACGGTTGGCACTAGACAATCAGCACTCGGAACTCGGCGATCGGCACTCGGCAGACATCAACCCTTGTTGACAACCTGAGATTATCAACCCAGGTCATTTCAATAGATAAATTGAATTTAAGTTTGTATATTTAAATTCGGCTAAACCCTTAAAAATCTCCGGCAACAAATTATTTCCTCCAACAATCTTGAGACAAATTCGGTTCTGTTGAGATGACCACATAACAGAATGTTAAGGTGCAACAGACTCAACACTTGAAGGCTCCCTCCACCCCGATTGGAACTGTGTCAATCAATCATGGGGAAAAGCTAAAGAAGTTCAGTGGATTGAACTTCAAGAGGTGGCAGCAGAAGATGCTCTTCTACTTGACCACACTTAACCTGACTCGGTTCTTGACCAAGGACCCTCCCAAGTGTGCTGAGTATGCTGATACGCAGACCATCAGTGCAGTAGAGGCATGGACTCATTCTGAATTCCTTTTCCGAAACTACATCCTCAACTGCCTTACCGACTCGTTGTACGCTGTGTATAACATAAAGAGAATGACTATGGAGTTGTGGGAGTCCTTGGACAAGAAGTACAAGACAGAGGATGCAGGAGCCAAGAAGTTCATAGTGGGTTGATTCTTGGACTGCAAGATGGTTGACTCCAAGACGGTGATCAGCGAAGTCTAGGAGCTTCAGGAGATCTTGCACGAGATCCACTCAGAAGGGATGGTTCTGAGTGAAACCTTCTAGGTGACTGCTATTATTGAGAAGTTGCCCCCCGCCTGGAAGGACTTTAAGAAATACCTGAAGCACAAGCGGAAGGAGATGAATGTGAAGGAACTCATTATTCAACTTCGCATCGAAGAAGACAACAAGAGTTCAGATAGAAAACTGTTCTCTCAGGCTACTGTGAAAGCTAACGTGGTCGAGCACAGTCAAAATTCAAAACTGAAGAACCCTAAGTCTTCTAAGATGGGAACCAGAGAAGGCATCAACAAGAAGAAGTTCTCTAGGAAGTGCTTCAACTGTGACAAAGTGGGTCACAAATCTTCGGAGTACAGGAAGTCGAAGAAGAAGCAGGAGGCCAATTTGAATGAGGGACCAGAAATGGACAACCTCTACGCAGTGGTCTCAGAACTGAACCTGGTCGGTTCAAATTTGGGATAATGGTGGATCGATACTGGAGAAACTAGACATGTGTGTTGCAACAAGGAGCTGCTCCACAACTTCGAAGAAGTCACTAGAGATAAACTATTCATGGGGAACTCAATAACCTCGGGCATCATGGGTCAAGGCAAGGTGGTGCTGAAGATGACCTCGGACAAGGACCTTACTCTGAACAATATGGTTATATGTTCTGGAGATTTAGAAGAATCTAGTGTCTGAATCACTGTTAAACAAGCATGACTTTCACATTATTTTTGAGTCAAACAGAGTTGTATTGTTCAAGAATAAAATATTTGTAGGAAGGGGCTATGTATCTGATAGACTATATTCAAGCTCAATGTAATGACTATTAGGCCTAAGATAAATAAAAATGAAAGCTCTTCCACTTATATGCTTAAGTCTTCGTATTTGTGGCATGGTAAACTAGGACATGTGTAACTATGATGCATTGCGTAGATTAAAAAATATGCAAAGCATACCTACATTTCACCTTGATCCAAAACATAAGTGTGAGATTTGTGTTGAAGCGAAAATGACAAGATTATCCTTTCAACATATTGAAAGAAGTAAAGAACCACTTGATCTAATCCACACTAACGTGTGCAACCTTAAAGGTACGCCAACACGTGATGGTAATAAATACTTCATCACTTTTGTAGATGATAACATAAAATACTACTATGTGTATCTTCTCAAAAGTAAATATGAAGCTATAGAGAAATTTGCTCTCTATAAGAATGAAGTTGAAAATCAGCTTAATAGAAAGATTAAAATGGTTCGAAATGTCCGAGACAGTGAATATGTATCACCATTTGCTGAGTTGTGTGCTGAACATTGGATCAAACACGAAACAACAACTGCTTATACTCAGCAAAATGGAGATGCTGAGTGAAAAAATCGAACTCTAAAGGAGATGATGAATGCTCTTCTATTGAGCTCTGGATTGCCAGAGTCCATGTGGGAGAAAGTTATGTTAACAGCTAATTACCTTTTAAATAAGGTGCCCAGAGGAAAATAGATAAGAACCCTTATGAGTTATGGAATGGAAGACAACCGTCCTATAAATATTTACGAATATGGAGGTATCTTGCCAAAGTGCTGGTGCTTGATCCAAAAAGGATTAAGATAGGACCCAAGACTGTTGATTACGTATTTATTGGATATGCACTGAACATCAGTGCTTATCAGTTTGTTGTGTATGAATCACAAATATCAAAGATACATAAAAACTCGATAATAGAATCGAGAAATACCTCGTTCTTTGAGAATATGTTTCTGTATAAGATCCGAGAGGATGCCAGATCCTCAAAGTGGGCATATGAAACATAAGATGAAGATGATGATGAGGAACTAGTGGAGGTTGAGCTTAGACAGAGCAAAAGAGCTCAGGTAGAAAAATCCTACGGATCATATTTTATCACTTTTATGTTGGAAAGTGAGCCTCGAAGCTACTCAGAAACAGCAAGCTCTTCTGATGGACCTCACTGGAGATAGACAATTACATCTGAGATAGACTCTATCTTATAAAATCACACTTGAGAACTTGTGGATCTTCCTCCTGAAAGTAAACCACTAGGTTGCAAGTGGATTTTCAAGAAGAAAATGAAGTTAGATGGCACAATTGATAAGTATAAGGTCAAATTGATAATCAAAGGATATCGATAACTAGAAGGCATCGATTACTTTGAACGTATTCTTCGGTGTCGAGAATAACTTCCATTAGAGTATTGTTGGTTATTGCCACTATATGGAATCTCAAAATACATCAGATGGATATAAAGACAACTTTTCTAAATGGAGATTTAGAAGAGGAAATCTACATGGAGCAATTTGAGGGGTTTTCTGTACCAGGAAGGAAAACAAGGTTTGTAGATTGGTGAAGTCATTATATGGCTTAAAACAAGTACCGAAGTAGTGGCATGAGAAATTTGATAATGCCATGAAGAAATATGGATTCAGGATTAATGAATGTGATAAATGTGTCGACATGAAAGTCACAGAGAGTGACTATGTCATCTTGTGTCTATATGTAGAAGACATACTTATCATTAGGAGTAATGATAAGATAATCAAATCCACTAAAGATATGTTGAACTCAAGATTTTACATAAAAGACATGGGCCTAGCTGATGTGATTTTAGGAATCAAAATTCTTATAATTATAGAAGGACTTGTTCTTAGTACGCCCCATTATGTGGATAAAATTCTTGAAAAATTCACCAAGGGTGATACTACATTGGCACGAATGTCGATAGATACAAGTCAACATCTATCGAAAAATCGAGGTGAGCATATCTCAGCTAGAGTACTCTCGAGTGATTGGAAGTCTGATGTACTTAATGAGTTGTACATGACTAAACTTAGCCTACACAATAAGTAAACTGAGTAGATACACGAGTAATCCCGGTGTTGAGCACTGAAAAGGGATAACAAGAGTACTGAGGTACTTAAGGTATACTCGTGAATATGGTATGCATTATATGAGATATCCTGTTATGATCGAAGGATACAACGATGCAAGTTGGATATTTGACATAAAAGATTCCAAGTCTACGAGTGAATATGTATTCACTCTTGGCAGTGCAATCATTTCTTAGAAATCTTCTAAGCAAACCATAATAACCAGATCCACGATGGAATCTGAGTTTGTAGCTCTTGACAAATGTGGTGAAGAGGTTGAATGACTACGACAATTCTTAGAAGATATTCCACGATGACCAAAACCTGTGCCGACAATTTGCATACATTGCGATAGTCAATTATCAATTGGCCGGGCACAGAACTATCTATACAATGGTAAGTCTAAACATATACGTCGTAGACATAATACCATTAGACAATTACTCTCAACGGAAGTGATCGTTATTGACTATGTGAAGTCAAAGGATAACCTAGCAGATCCGCTAACCAAGGGGTTAAATAGAGAGTTAGTTGCAAGCTTATCGCGGGGGATGGGCTTAATGCTGATGAGAAATGCTGGAGCAAAGGAAACCCAACCTATGCAGATTGGAGATCCCAAGAACTAGGTTCAAAGGGACAACCTAACTATACCGACAAAAAAAAAATTGCTCACTATGGGGAATGACCCAATGGATCAGTAAAGGATGAAGGTTAAGCACACGACTTTTAATAATCCAAGAAGAGTAATGTGGAATACTCTTAAAAGATCACGTATGTGAGAAAGAAGTGGGGGCACTTCGAAGAGAATTGGAGGCACAATTCTTAGAGCTTCTCACAGAACCAAGTGTGTTTATGGTCAAGAATGAACACACTCATGAGAAATGATTGTATCAGGGAGAGTCTTGAGTGAGATATGTCAATGCTTACACAAAAGGTAGAACAATTCAAGGACATCACGTCTACTGTCAGCCAATAAGTAAACAGATCTTCACAAGGGAAGGTTCAATGGGTAAAACCTATTTGTCCTATAGTGGACTCAACTGTTGAATGCTATCATATACCCTATCTCCATTCATGTGGAGGATTGTGTTGGTTAGTCCTAGGAAAATCGTACTGGCTCCACTGTACAAAAATTTTGTACAAGTGTCGAGCCTTTCCTTAAATAACCTATTGTGTTCTTTAGAAGTTAAATTAGGAATCACAAACAGAACTTAACATCATTGATTCCAAATTTAACTTATCTGTTCATAATGGTTTAGATTTGAATCACAAGCAGAACTTAACACTATTGATTCAAATCCACCTATGTTATTAATTCCATTAAATATTAACTTTCAAAATTGGCTTCCAGGACTGCATGGCGAGGCACATGACCTTCTTGGATATGGGAACAACCATCACCGCCTAGACAAAGCCTTTTAAGGAAAGCTAATCTTTAATTTCCTTAAATAATTCTAGGTTAATAAAAAAGAACGATCGAATCACAAATTCGAAAACAAAGAAAACACAAATTCGAAACAAATCCGAAAACTCTAGAATCATATGCCTCTTGTGTTTGGTATTTCCAAAAATAACTATACAAAGAAAATTAGTATGATGCGGAAAACAATTACTAGTTATACCTTTCTTTGTAAGCAAATAACCTCTTGATCTTCTACCGTATTCCTCTTCTTATCCCAGACGTTGTATGGGCAACGATCTACCGAGATGAGAATCCACCTAATCCACCTTCTTCTCCAAGTAAGATTTGGCCACCACAAATACTCCATGAAAGGATGAGGTTCGGCCACCACCAAGCTCCAAGGGATGCTTGGAAACAAAGCCTCCTTCTTCTTCTTCCTCAAGTAAAATTCGGCCACCAACGAAGCTCCTAGAGAAGTTGCCGCCGGCCACAAAAAGAAGAGAAGAGGGAGAAGCTAGAGCCGACCACCAAGGAGAAAAAGAGAGGAAGAATAGAATAGAGTCGTTAGCCATGAAGGCACCTCTACCCCCCTCTTTTATAATCCTTGGTCTTGGCAAATAAGGAAATTTAAATAAAAAACTTCCTTAATTCTTTTGCCATGAAAAGGAAAAATTTAATTAATTAAAATCAAATTCCTTTTCTCAATTACAATGGTCGGCCACCTATTAAGCTATAAACAAGGAGAGTTTTAATTAACACAAGAATTAAAACTTCCTAATTTGTTTCCGAAAATTTATAAAAAAATTTCTCCAATAATTTTTCCCTTAATGGTGGTTTATAAAAAGGAATTTTTATAAATTAAAATCTTTCTTTTAAACATGCGGATAAAAAGAAAGTTATCTCTAAAAATTAAAATCTCTTTCAATCTACAAATAAGGAAAGATATCAAATATTTTTTTAATCTTTTGTAGAAACTTATAAAAGAAATATTTATTTTTTTTAAACTCTCTTTTAAATCATGAACATGGTTAAAAAAGGAAAGTTTTCTCAAAATTAAAATCTACCTTTCAATCTACAAATAAGGAAAGATTTTAAATCTTTTCTTAATCTTTTGTAGAAAGCTATAAAAGGAAAGATTTAAATTTCAAACTCTCTTTTAAAACCATGATATCCACATAAGAAATAATTTTAATAAAAAATCCTTTTTAATATGATGTGGCCAACCACACCAAGCTTGGGTTCAAGCTAAGGCCAGCCACACCAACTCAACTTATCCTATTTACTTAGCCGGCCCAAGCTTAGGTTCCAAGCTTGCTTGGCCGACCCCAATAGGATGGGTATAAAGGTGGGTAAGAAGTGGGTATGTGGTGGGTATAAATCTCTATAAACAAGAGGCTACAATAGAGACCGAGAGGAGGAATTAGTTTTGGTCTCTCGATGAACTTAAGCTTCTCGTGTTCGCCCCGAACACACAATTTAATTTCATCAATAATAATTCATTCCACTAAAGAACTATTATTGAACTACCGCACCAATCCCAAATTACATTTTGGGCTCCTTCTTATTATGAGTGTGTTAGTCTCCCTGTGTTTAAGATGTCGAATGTCCACTAATTAAATGAGTTACTGACAACTCACTTAATTAATATCTTAGTCCGAGAGTAGTACTACTCAACCTTATCATCATGTCGGACTAAGTCCACCTGTAGGGTTTAACATGACAATCCTTATGAGCTCCTCTTGGGGACATTCTCAACCTAGATAACTAGGACACAGTTTCCCTCTATAATCAACAACACACACTATAAGTAATATCATTTTCCAACTTATCGGGCCTATTGATTTATCGAGCTAAATCTCACTCATTGATAAGTCAAAGAAATAAATACTAAATATGTGTTTGTTATTATATTAGAATTAAGAGCATACACTTCCATAATAACTAAGGTCTAGTTCTTTTATAAAGTCAGTACAAAAAGAACTTACCTAAAATGATTCTACTCAATACACTTGGAGTGTATCAGTGTAATTTATTAATTAAGATAAACTAATACTTAATTACACTACGACTACTTCAACGGTTTGTTCCTTTCCATTTTAGTCGCGAGCAACTGTTTATAATTTATAAAGAACCGACAACATGATCTTCTGTGTGTGACACCACACACCATGTTGTCTACTATATAAATTAATTGAACAAATACACTTAATAAATAAATGTAGGTATTTGACCATTGTGATTCTTTATTTCTAAATAAATGTTTATACAAAAGCTAGGCTTTTAGTATACACTCTAACAATCTCCCACTTATACTAAAAGACTATGTTGCCATAAATGTTGTCATACATCTGATTCCCAACCCTTCAACATGCTCATCAAAAGCTCTTGCCTTAAGGGCCTTAGTGAAAGGATTTTTCAGGTTATCACTTGATGCAATCTAGGCGGCAACAACTTCTCCTCGTTATACAATTTCTCGTATTGGGTGGTACTTGCTCTATTGTGTTTACTTGCCTTATGGACTTATGGTTTCTTCGAGTTTGCTATTGCACCACTATTATTACAATAAATTATAATAATTTTGGGCAAACCAGAAATCATGTCCAAGTCCATCATGAAGAGCCATATAACTTCTGTGGCTGCCTCAGAGGCTGCCACATACTCAGCTTCTATGGTGGAGTCCGAAAAACACATATGCTTAACACTCCTCCACAGTTATGGCTTTACTTCCTAAAGTAAACATAAAACCCTGAGGTCGACTTACTATTGTCCCTATTTGATTGGAAGTCAAAAATCCATGTAACACATAGGGATCAAATTATCTACCTTGTAAACTAGCATATAATCTCTAGTCCCATTAAGGTACTTTTAATATATACTTTACTGCAGCCTAGTGTCCCATTCCTGAGTTACTTCAATATCTGCTAACTATGCCTTGGGTAAAATAGATATCCGGTCTCGTACACAACATAGCATGCATTAGGCTTCCGACTGCCGAAGCATAAGGAACTACCTTCATGACCTTTATCTCATTTAATGTCTTCAGAGACATCTCTTTAGATAAAACTACACCATGCCTAAAAGATAGAAAACCTTTCTTGGAGTCTTGCATGCTAAATCAAGCAAGGATCGTATCGATATATGAAGCTTGGGATAAGTAAAATATATTATTTTCTTGCGATCCCTTTGATCCCAAAAATATATGCATTCTCCCAAGTCTTTCATATCAAATTGTTTGGACAACCATACCCTTACTTCTGATAACACTTTGATATTGTTTCCAACTACCAAAAATGATATCTACGTATAGTATAAGAAATACCACTACGTTTCCATCACACTCTTTATATACACAAGACTCATTCAGTTATTAAATAAATCCATAGGTTTGGACTACTTTATTAAACCGGATGTTCCAAGACCTTGAAGCTTTACTTTAGTCCATATACTGATTTAGCTTACACACAAGATGCTCATTGCAATGAACCCTTCTGGTTGCTATGTCACGCCCCGGAGGAGTCTCTGTCCGAAGAAATTTCGACAGCATCTCCCCTGTACGGCGGGCAATCTGAAACTTTTCTACAAGCACTATACACCTCAGCCACATGCGGCTGGAATAATAACACAAATTAAAACAAACACCACGCAGTTTATAAAGATATTCAGCCTCTGGCTGTCACAACCACGCAGTTAATAATAGTAATCAATAACAATAGGACTCTGACTCGAAATCCACCCTATTCCACTACACTCGTAAAGCTCAAATCCAACGAACTCACCTCTTCTGCCGTCCAGACAGGCACGTAGTAGAATGAAATCCAATATCATATAAAAAATCCATCAAAAGGTATCACTCCATACAATATCCATAGGAAAAATCCAAAGACAATACTAAAACAAAGTATGATATAGAAAAAGGCCAAATAAAAACAAATAACGAACTAGTAGAGAACTGGCTCTACGTGCAGATGGGGGGCCAGCGACTGGAACTGCTCCGGACAGCTTCAACCTGAAAATATCAACAATGGAGGCGGGGTGAGTCCAACACTCAGCAGGTACAACTGATATGCATAATAAAACAAATAACAGACAACACTAATCATGCGTACAGTCTCCTGAATACGAGAAGGATAAATGCAACTGAAACGAAATCAGGAGATAACTGTACTAACCGAGATTAAAGTACAAGGTAACAAGGTCGTCAGACCGGGGAAGTCATAATCCTGTATGCATGTCAATCATATGCATCCACATAAATGCAGCAAGTAAATGCAGCAATCACAAACAATAAATGCAATAAATGCATATGGTGACCGTGCACTCTGACATCACTGCTCCTGCAGAGCGACCGAGTGGACGGGATGCTGTCGGAGTACTCCTGTCCTCTGTCCCCAAATCATAAATGGGGGAGCTCAATGCTCTCATCTCCCGGTACACAATGACGGGGATGATATCTCTGCCGGCTACCACTCTGAGTCTCCTGACCAACGGAGCCAAACAGAGTCCACCATCTGCCGGCTACCACGCTGCTACACTAAATGCCAACGGAGCCAAACAGAGCGGAACTGACTGCCGTCTACCACGCTGAGTCCTCAGACCAACGGAGCTAAACAGCAGAACCGCCACACACCTGCCTGATATACCACTAATCCATGGGTGGTGGTGGTGTGTGCAGTACATGTAACTGGCGATGGGATCAACCATAGTGGAGCCGACAATCGCACAGCATGCAAACATGATGCATGATACCAAGCATGGCAATCTCATGAATAGCATAGCAAGATCCATACACAAATAAAAGGTGTACCACGAGTCAATGTATCGGATGGAAGGTACACAAACAGATAGGGTATCATATAAACCCTAGGTCCTGAACATGATGTATCATATGGTTGGGTCACTACCGAAAGCATGTATGGTCAGGTCAATAATAACATGCAGTGCATAATAAATAAACAAACAACATGTAACAGATCATGTAGTGATCAACCGAATCAAATGGAAAACACAATTCTTGCTATATGTTAGACACTTTATCATGCATATCAAAAGACATAAGTCAAAGTACCCGCCTCCAATATAGTGGTCCAATCCGGTAATCAAGATACTCGTCGAGATACCGTCTCGCGTCAAAGTCCTGTGTCATAATATTTAGTTTAGTTAATTCTATCATGCATTCATTAACTAAACTAAATCCTAATCCATTGATCAATTAGGGTTAATGAAATTAACCCTAATCGTTCCACCTTCTAATTAAGGCTTACTATAACATAATCCATCACAGATTCAACACAAAAACACATCTAAATCTGTACTTACCCACTACTAGGGAAAGCTGCTGCCTGACCAAGAACACTCCACACTAAAACAAACCCTATAACTCTTCGGTGGCAATACAACAGCGTGATCACCGCCCAAAAACCCTAGCAGCAGTGTTTCTTCCCTGCTCCAACAGTAAGACAACAAAATCAGTGACTTACCAAAATGAAATCGTAAATCGGTTCATCACAGGAGCCCAAATCAAAATCTTACAGTGAACAACCCTACCCAAAATCTTCCTTACCTAATTCGGAGTTAGGCCTCAGAGGGAGGAATCCAACTAGGGCAGAGGGATCTGTGGTGTGTCTGTGCTGCTCCGTGCAACGACGATCTAGGGCAGAAGAGTTTGGTCGGTTGCCGACGCTCAACAAATGAGAAGGTCGACGGTAGGGCTGAGGAAGAGGTGATCGGCTTCGGGCAGAGAAGGCGTCAGGAAGGAGTCGGCTAGGGCTCGCAGTAGCAAGAAATCTGCGTCGGCGCGCAGGAAAGGAGGAGCCAGCGGTGGTGGCTTCGGTGTCGCGGCAGGGGAGAAGTGGTGCTCTGCCGTGGGGAGGAAGGGAGGCTCGGTCGCCGGCACAGAGAATCGGAGAGGTGCGGTGATGCTAGGTTAAACCTAGTGGCCGGCGAGGTCTCGAGAAGAAGAAAGGAGGCGGCTAGGGTCGGCGCAGAGGAGATTAGGGCAAGGAGAGGCGCGGCGGTTTCGTGGAGAAGAAATGGAGGAAAACGGCGAAAAATAAAGAAAAATAATAAGAAAAAGAAAAGGGAAAAGGAAAAGAAAATAAATCTTTTCCTCATTAAAACAGGGTAACCTAAACAGGCTTTTCCAGACCCCGTTTTTATCCCCGTCAACTCGTCCGTATGAGCTCTGAAAAATTCCCGAAAAATCTCCAAAAATTCCGAAAAATTTCCTTATTAATATTCGTCTATTTTCCGTTCCGGTATTTTACATTCTCCCCCACTAATAAAAATTTGGTCCCCAAATTTCGTTATCTACCATCAGCAAGTACTAACAACAGATATAAAGTATAAATGCTGAACGATAAATTAAATCACATACCTCAAGTGAAAAGATGGGGATATCAAGCTCGGATAGTATCCTCGAGCTCCCAAGTAGCCTCCTCGTCCGAATGATGCTTCCATCCGACTTTAACCAGCCGGATAGTCTTGTTTCGCAATTGACGCTCTTTCCGATCTATAATCCATACCGGAATCACCTCATAAGTGACGTCAGGCTGAACGGGAACTGAGATATCTGTCAGCACATGTGTCGGGTCAGGTACGTATCTCCTCAGCATAGATACGTGGAATACCTCGTGGACGCCTGCCAAAGATGGCGATAATGCCAACCGGTAGGCTACCTCTCTAATCCTTTCCGAGATCTGGAAAAGTCTAATATATCGCGGAGCTAGCTTACCTTTGAGGCCAATCTCTTCACCCCTTTCGTGAGTGAAACTCGCAAAAATACATGGTCGTAAATGGAGAACTCTAAGAGTCTCCGACTTCGGTCAGTATAACACTTCCAGCAGTCTTATGCCTCTGACATCCTCCGTCCGATAGTAAGGACCACTCTGCCTCGCTGAGCTCTATGAGGTCCCAACAACTGGGCCTCTCGGATTCTCATCCTGATCGACGACTGAGCAATTATGGTAACAAGACTACCCTGCTCAGTCTGTCCCTGCTCCTCAAGGTCTAACACAGAGAAACCCTGAATCAAGTCTATAACCATAACTCGGTAGCAAGTTAAAGTCCCTCTGGACTTCCGGCTAAGTGCATCGGCAACCACATTAGCTTTTCCCGGGTGATAGCTAATGGTACACTCATAATCCTTCAGGAACTTCATCCATCTCCTCTGTCGAAGATTAAGTTGTTGGGTTCGTCGGGCCGCGAAAACCGCTTTTTCGCGTCGCGGAAACCCCGAGTCACCCAAAGCCATGGATCTCGTGCAAAGATTCGGAAACAAAAACTTTTCGAAAAACCTTTTCTTGTACGAGTTTGTAAAAACTTTAGATCTACACTAAAGTTAAGATCATTACCCTTGATGCGCGCCCCACGCGAATCCCGCTCGTCCAAATGGTGCCGGATCTCAAGACCGTCAAGCGTACGACCCTCTAGAAGTATCCACACGGACACACTAGATGGAGGTGACCAAAAACCAAGGTGTGCTAGCACTTATGTGGTTCGGCCAAGGAAAGAGGAGAGGGAGAGAGCAAGAAGAACTCTCTAGGAGGAAGAAGAAGGAATGAATGATAGAATCAATTTTCAAAATGAAAATTCATCTCCACATTCAAGTGGTCGGCCACCTTCAAGGAGGTGTAACCCCCACATTAATTCCAATTAATGTGGAGACCATTAAGAGTTGTAACCCCCATGAGGTGGCACTCTAGGATGATGTGGATCAACACTATTGGTCCACATCTTGCCACCTCACTAAATGACATGGCAACAAGTGTAACCTCCTCATTTAATGTGGGCCAGCCACATTAAATGCTATGGAGGCTTGTAACCTCCATGAGGTGGCACACATTGATGATGTGGAGCAATCCTATTGGTCCACATCTTGCCAACTCACTAGTGATGTGGCAAAAAGTCAAGTCAAACATGACTTTTTCTCTTCCTCTCAAATCAAGTCAAACTTGATCAAATCTCTCTCATGGTTGATCTAATCCAACCATATGATTCAAGCCAACTTAATATAATGAATCTAATTCATTAAATTAAGTTGATTTAATGAGTCATAATCTAAATTAGACTCATTAAATATATGAATCAACTTGAGTCTAACTCAATTAGCCCAATTTGGATTACTCTTAATCCAATTTGATTCATCAAATGAATCTAATCCTCTTGGTTCATCATATGAACCAAATCTCCATCTAAATATCCTAAGTGTGTGACCCTATAGGTTCTTGTAACGTTGGCAATGCCCTAAACCCATTTAGGAGCATAAGTAATGAGCGGTATCTAGCAACACATCATTACTACCCAAGTTACAAGAAATGTCGAGATCCAACATCACCTTGTGACTACTAATTGTGACTCCTCACAATATGTGACATTGTCCTTCTATCCTAGACATCTAGATTGATCAATATGAGGCATAGACCGTGTCATCCTCTAATCAATCTAAATCTTGAACTCCAAGTAGACTCACTAGATCAAATGAGCTCAACATCTAATGTTGACTCATTTGGGCATGGCCATGCACTTAGTGGTCTCACTCTATCAAGAATACCGATGTCGCTCCCGTCATATGGGAGGGATAGATCCCATCTACATCACTCACATCCCTCTACATAATTCGTTATATACCCAGTAATCGCCTTTATAGTCCACCCGATACGGGTGACGTTTGACGAAACCAAAGTACATAACTCCTTATGTAGGGATCCATGGTGACTTCAGGTCTAAGGACTAATAGTCATACTAATAGCCACATGAGAAAGTATATGACACTCATATAACGATCCATGATACTTTCTCATGGCGAGTCATTCAGTATGCATTCTCTAATGCATACCCATGTGTCAGCTTGATATCTCTATATCCATGACTTGTGAGATCAAGTCATCGAGCTGACCTACATGCTAGTCTTATTGTATTAACATTGTCCCTGAATGTTAATACTCGACTAGGAATGATTTAGAGTAGTGTTCCCTATATCATCTCACTATCGATTCAACTAATCGATTGATATAGGTATGAACCTTCTACTCAAGGACACTATTATACTTAGTCTATTTGGCACTAATACAAATAAGTATAATAACCAAACAAATGCCTTTATTAATATACAAGAATATGATATACATGAGTCAATACAATCATCAGATGATTGGCTCTAGGGCTCTAACTAACATAAGTTCCTTCCAAGTAAAACAGATATTTGAGATTCGATGATCAGTGAGAATCTCAATGTAATATCATACAGGTAATGCCGCCAAATCTTCAGGACAAAAATAATAGCGACCAACTCCATATCATGAACTGTGTATTTCTTCTCATGCTCATTCAACAATCGAGAAACATATGAGAATACTCTACCGTGCTGCATCAGAACTGCACTCATACCTTGTAGAGACGCGTCGGTGTAGAGGACAAATCCGTCCTCTCTAGAAGGTAAAAAAAACCAAAAAAATCAAAGCCGACACTAGTCTCCGCTTCAGCTCCTAGAAGCTGGTCTTGCAATCCTCAGTCTAAGTAAACTTCACGCCTTTCATGGTCAAGCGTGTAAGTAGCATAGCAATCCGTGATAAACCCTCAACGTATCTCCGGAGATATCGAGTCAAACATAGGAAGTTGCGAGCTTCTTCTATAGACTCCGTCTACTCCCAACGGTAACAACCTCGATCTCCTGTGGAACCACGGTATACTCCTACTGGTGACCGTGTGTCTCAAACATCTCACAGCAGACAACCAAAATACGTACTACTGATCTTCACATCTAGACGTTTCCATCTAAACATCTCAAGAACTATGCAAAGATGATGTGCGTGACTCACCGCGGATCCGATATATATCACAACATCGTCAACAAAAACAATGAAAACCGATCCAAACATCCTCGACATACCAGAATCATCAAGTCCTTGAGAACATCTAAGGCACTGTAAGCCCATATGGCAAAAACAAAGACACATAATGTTCGTATCACAGACATTCCTATCCATAAGGTCTCAGATAATAAATCAAAAATCTGATCATCAACAACATAAATCACCAAGAATAAATCCTCGAGTATGAGAGCAACGCTCCATCACAGGAAATACCACATATGTGGAAGCAACACTCCACCACAAATAATCTGAAATATGTATCTGCAATAATATATAGGAGCAATGCTCCATCACAAGCCAACAATAATATGTGGGAGCTCCGCTCCACCACAAACGATCCATAAATGTCCAAGGCGCTTAACTATCCAACTAGAGGCTGCACTAGATCACTCAACCACATATCGGCAGCCAAAGGTATAACAATCCAGCAATCAAATCAAACCCATCGTCAAATATATCAACATCGTAGTGAGTCACCCACTGATAAGAAAATGGGTTAACAGGGTAATCCAACAAATGACATAATGCAGACACTCTACATCCTGCATTCAGCATAAGTAGAATCATCATGCTGCTACCAATATATACCTGGCACACGTGCTCACACAACATATGTATGATCGACATAATCCTCCAATTAGTACACACCAAACATACCCACAACATAGGTATAAATCATCGTGATATCTCCAACAATGCATACCGAACCATGTGCAAAATCAGCATAGGTAAAATCAACAATACACCTCAAACAACACTCACATAACATATAGTATAACCAACATATACTTCCAATAAAACATATTAAACCCAGGTGCACTCACAATCAAACATAATCAAAAAGATACCTCAGATACCACACCAAACACATATGTACATATCACAACTCAGATTAAATCGACAAAATGCCTCCATCAAAACACCATCGATGTACTTATACTACAACTCGGATTTAATCGACAAGATATCTTCGATAATACATCCAGATACATACACCGAACTACATATCTATGATCTACAAGGAACATTCAAACCATATCAGAACATGGATACATATACTACTTGCAAATGGACAGTCTACCATAGGACTCCTACAACACATAACAATCACAATATACATGCAACATAGACATGCAAAATCAGCATACCAGCTCAACCAAAGAGACCAACCTTATGCTACCAACACTCATGGGTTACGGGTATATCTAAACAAAATTCATGCATATGTATCAAGCATGAATACATCAATCAAAAGCAACCCAAAATAAAGCAGTCTAATCATCCAGTAACAACCCTGCTCTA
Source organism: Zingiber officinale (assembly GCF_018446385.1). Lineage (NCBI taxonomy): Eukaryota > Viridiplantae > Streptophyta > Magnoliopsida > Zingiberales > Zingiberaceae > Zingiber > Zingiber officinale. The sequence goes on along the minus strand of NC_055987.1, from coordinate 59,283,726 downwards.
GGTTCAAAGGAACTAATATCGGACAAGAAAGTTATACACACCATGGTATAACATTGTAAGTCAATGTCATACACTACCAAGACCATATCTAATGGGGAAAATTTTATCATCATAAATCCAAATGTACTCTCCCAGTATACAATAGTAACGATTATATCCCATAAGTGTTAAACAATTAGCTCTACACTTCCTTACATCAGCAGGGTCACATATCCCAATGCACCCTCTAAGTTATCCCACCAGGTATATACAGTCCACAGTCAAACTCTTCATGGAATATGATACATCGATCCTCTATAACCTATCCAAGCCGTCAGTGATATATGGCTAAATCAGTCCTTTCCACGTCAGTACAAAACATGTACTCAAATGTGCTTTAGATACATAACTAAGCACAAATATCCTAAAGGTTCGAACCTCTAAAAATAGAGTATGGCAATCCTCTACTGATCAACCAACAAAACTAAATCATTCATCTACTAACTAATCAAGAATACCTTAATCCTCCACAAGCAACTAAGGTATATCAAACCACAACTACCCAACTCGACAAACATAATTCAGTCTTCTATTGACCGATTTAACAAGAGTAAATCAATATTTACTGACGAAAATTAACTAAGATAAAATGGTATACAACATTGTCAAATAACTAAATCAGTTGATGGGTCAATTCAACACTAATTACATCAACTCAAACTAGAAAATGTCAACCCACATAATATCATATGTATAAATGTGTACGACCTAAAAGACAAAAGTCAGAATTCAAGAACATCAAAACACCCTCATTTTTTATCCTCAAAATATCAGCCCAAACAATATCAGGTGAATAAGTCTCTACTCCACATAAGAGCATATTAACATTCAAAACATCGATCATTATTTATCCACATAGTCCAATATCAGAGGAAGCATATATCAATTTTTATCATCCTGTTAACTAACCACAACTAACCATATTCATTAAAATTTCATGGGCACACTCAACCGTAAACTCTCTAGCACCCAATTTAATAATCTGAGCACCAACTATAATCATCAAACCTGTAAATATCATACATGACACTCATTATGTCACCATCAACGACATCCCAAATATAAATCATCAAAATAGTTATCCACTAATAGATCATCAAAACAAATATCTAGTAATTGATCATCAGACAACCACATAACATTTATCCTCATAAATCATTAGAAATCAACATATCACAATACCTGATCTCACAATATCCCTCAACCTCAAATCATTCTCAACAATGATCAAACATGATAACCCCCAATGACCAATTCCCATCGTATCGGGTACCCTAATATCCAAAAGGTATGAGTATAAAAACTCTACTGGCTAAGTCAACAGGAGTCTGTAGGTATCATCCACTACCCAGCTAACAATAGCAGAGGCTGGTATGTGCCTCCATCTCCTACGAGTAGTAACAGAAGCTAAAACTACTGATGGTATGATAAGAAAAATCACCAGAGACTATAATCCTTGATCTCTATTAAGGTCAACCATGCTCAATGGCTAACCCATCACATGTAATATGTGCTACAACAACCAAACAGGTACTAAATAAAAGAAACGCTAATACCTGTCATAAACTATAAAATTAAACATCATACCTATATGCCATCTGGAGATGTTCCATCGCTGTCCAGCCCCCAAATTGACCTCGGAATTCCGTACGAGAAAAAACAACACTGGAAATCCATATAAATCAATAACGGAAGTCCATAACAAAATCGAAACGGAAAATCCGTACAACCCAAAATAATTGCCCAGACTAATCTGTCTCGCAACTAGGGCTAGTATAAAAATGTCCAAAATACCAAACGCAGGTATCACACCCTGCTCTGATACCAATGAATTGGTATCAGATAAATCCCGAAAATCCAACACACGGAAATCAAATAAATATCGCCAAACTTTGGCGCGCTGATACCCAATAAACTGATATCAGATTATTCAAAGTATCCATAATACGAAAACAAAAATCGTATAAATCCAGAACACACAGCAAGTATCGTATACCTGTTCTGATACCACTAAACTGTCACGTCCCGGAGGAGTCTCTGTCCGAAGAAATTTCGGCAGCATCTCCCCTGTACGGCGGACAATCTGAAACTTTTCTACAAGCACTATACACCTCAGCCACATGCGGCTGAAATAATAACACAAATTAAAACAAACACCACGCAGTTTATAAAGATATTCAGCCTCTGGCTGTCACAACCACGTAGTTAATAATAGTAATCAATAACAATAGGACTCTGACTCGAAATCCACCCTATTCCACTACACTCGTAAAGCTCAAATCCAACGAACTCACCTCTTCTGCCGTCCAGACAGGCACGTAGTAGAATGAAATCCAATATCATATAAAAAATCCATCAAAAGGTATCACTCCATACAATATCCATAGGAAAAATTCAAAGACAATACTAAAACAAAGTCTGATATAGAAAAAGGCCAAATAAAAACAAATAACGAACTAGTAGAGAACTGGCTCTACGTGCAGATGGGGGGCCAGCGACTGGAACTGCTCCGGATAGCTTTAACCTGAAAATATCAATAATGGAGGCGGGGTGAGTCCAACACTCAGCAGGTACAACTGATATGCATAATAAAACAAATAACAGACAACACTAATCATGCGTACAGTCTCCTGAATACGAGAAGGATAAATGCAACTGAAACGAAATCAGGAGATAACTGTACTAACCGGGATCAAAGTACAAGGTAACAAGGTCGTCAGACCGGGGAAGTCATAATCCTATATGCATGTCAATCATATGCATCCACATAAATGCAGCAAGTAAATGCAACAATCACAAACAATAAATGCAATAAATGCATATGGTGACCGTGCACTCTGACATCACTGCTCCTGCAGAGCGACCGAGTGGATGGGATGCTGTCGGAGTACTCCTGTCCTCTGTCCCCAAATCATAAATGGGGGAGCTCAATGCTCTCATCTCCCGGTACACAATGACGGGGAGGATATCTCTGCCGGCTACCACGCTGAGTCTCCTGACCAACGGAGCCAAACAGAGTCCACCATCTGCCGGCTACCACGCTGCTACACTAAATGGCAACGGAGCCAAACAGAGCGGAACTGACTGCCGGCTACCACGCTGAGTCCTCAGACCAACAGAGCCAAACAGCAGAACCGCCACACACCTGCCTGATATACCACTAATCCATGGGTGGTGATGGTGTGTGCAGTACATGTAACTGACGATGGGCTCAACCATAGTGGAGCTGACAATCGCACAGCATGTAAACATGATGCATGATACCAAGCATGGCAATCTCATGAATAGCATAGCAAGATCCATACACAAATAAAAGGTGTACCACAAGTCAATGTATCGGATGGAAGGTACACAAACAGATAGGGTATCATATAAACCCTAGGTCCTGAACATGATGTATCATATGGTTGGGTCACTACCGAAAGCATGTATGGTCAGGTCAATAATAACATGCAGTGCATAATAAATAAACAAACAACATGTAACAGATCATGTAGTGACCAACCGAATCAAATGGAAAACACAATTCTTGCTATATGTTAGACACTTTATCATGCATATCAAAAGACATAAGTCAAAGTACCCGCCTCCAATAAAGTGGTCCAATCCGGTAATCAAGATACTCGTCAAGATACCGTCTCGCGTCAAAGTCTTGTGTCATAATATTTAGTTTAGTTAATTCTATCATGCATTCATTAACTAAACTAAATCCTAATCCATTGATCAATTAGGGTTAATGAAATTAACCCTAATCGTTCCACCTTCTAATTAAGGCTTACTATAACATAATCCATCACAGATTCAACACAAAAACACATCTAAATCTGTACTTACCCACTGCTAGGGAAAGCTGCTTCCGGACCAAGAACACTCCACAGTAAAACAAACCCTATAACTCTTCGGTGGCAATACAACAGCGTGATCACCGCCCAAAAACCCTAGCAACAGTGTTTCTTCCCTGCTCCAACAGTAAGACAACAAAATCAGTGACTTACCAAAATGAAATCGTAAATTGGTTCATCACAGGAGCCCAAATCAAAATCTTAGAGTGAACAACCCTACCCAAAATCTGCCTTACCTAATTCGGAGTTAGGCCTCAGAGGGAGGAATCCAACTAGGGCAGAGGGATCTATGGTGTGTCTGTGCTGCTCCGTGCAACGACGATCTAGGGCGGTGATGCTAGGTTAAACCTAGTGGCCGGCGAGGTCTCGAGAAGAAGAAAGGAGGCGGCTAGGGTCGGCGCAGAGGAGATTAGGGCAAGGAGAGGCGCGGCGGTTTCGTGGAGAAGAAATGGAGGAAAACGGCGAAAAATAAAGAAAAATAATAAGAAAAAGAAAAGGGAAAAGGAAAAGAAAATAAATCTTTTCCTCATTAAAACAGGGTAACCTAAACAGGCTTTTCCAGACCCCGTTTTTATCCCCGTCAACTTGTCCGTACGAGCTCCGAAAAATTCCCGAAAAATCTCCAAAAATTCCAGAAAATTCCCTTATTAATATTCGCCTATTTTTCGTTCCGGTATTTTACATGCTATATATGGATGTTTTCTTCATTGTCTTGACATCCACTTGCTAAATCTCATAGTCCACATGAGAAGTAATAGATAAAAGAATCTGAATAGACTTGAGCATGGCTACCAGTGGAAAAGTTTCCTTTTTTTCAACAAGTCTTGCTTTGAAAGTTTCTACCTTCCTGTCTATCCCTCTTTTCCTATTGTAGACTAATTTTCACCCAATGGCTTTTACACCATTTGGTGATTTTATAAGCTCCCAGACTCTATTAGAATACATATATTCTAATTTTGTATTTATTGCTCTTTGCAAAGATGTTGCATCTTTATCTTGGAGTGCTTCGTCATATGTCCGGGGATCAGATTCATGTCCACCAGGGATCGAGTCCAAAGACTCTCCCAAAACATGAATCTTTTAGGTTGCCTAACAATCCTCCCACAATGACGAGACACTTTATGCAATTATGTATCATTTGTGATACGTGTTGCAGTTTCTTGTGATATTTCATCTTGTACAGTTGGTACTAGGTTAGACGTGTCATTTAATTTCCTTAAGAACAATTTTTACTCATGGGCTTGTGGTTCATAGTATTGTCCTTTTCTAAAATCGGGCATTGGTGTCAACAATGACCTTCCGATTTTAAGGACTATAAACCTCTTTTCATTTTTCTAGGATAACTCACAAACAAGTGATCTCATGTCCAACTTATCAGTGTTTCTCATGTGTGCTAGACCACCCAAATCCGAATATGCTTCAGACTAGGATTACGCCCATTCTGCAATTCTATGGGAGTAGAGATTTCTGACTTAGAAGGTACTGTGTTCACTTCTGTTTCCAGTGTATATCCTTAAAATGAATTTGATAATTTTCTAAATAACTCATTATCAATCTAATTATTTCATAAGAGCCTTATACCTTTTTTCTACTACACTATTCTGTTGGGCTGTACCAGGTGCAGTTAGTTGGGATTAAATCCCGACTTCTGATAAGTGACTCCTAAACTCTCCTAAGAGGTACTCGTTACTACGATATTACTATAGTGACTTGATACTTTTACTTTGACGTTTCTCCGCATCAACCTTGTACTCTTTGAACTAATCAAAGCACTTAGTCTTGCGGTGCATCGAGTAAATGTATCTATATCTCAAATAGTTGTCTATAAAATAGACAAAATATTCGAACCTACCTCTTGTCTGGATAGTCATAGGACCACACAAATCAGAATGATCAATTCCAACACATCCTCGGCTCTATACCCCTTAGACTTAAAAAGCTTCTTGGTTATTTTTGTTGGAGCAATCCCAATGGTCCGCGGGACCATGTGTTTTGGTGTTTGGGCAAAGGGTTTAAGTTAGGTTTACCCTTGTTATTTGATATGTGTACTTGAGTTGTGCAGGACTGCAGGTGACACATGTGACTCAGGTTGATGGCTTCGGGTCCGGTGAAGGATGGAGCATCCGAGGGACCGTGGACAAGGCAGCAAGGACAAAGGTCGAGGGAGGCGACTTCGAGGCATACGCGAAGGATGACATTGGGGATGAGTCGCGGGCTTGAATGCATCCGAGGGACGAGAGCCAAAGGAAGTAGGCCTGAAGGAAAGAGGTCAAGGCTACAAAGAAGAGTCAAGTGAATCGTGAGGGTCCGAGTGCGAGAGAAATGTACTCGACCAGTCGACTAGTAGTGAGCACAGAGAGCTTCTTTGCCCAAAATGGCTGGGACCAGTCGACTGGTCCAGGGACCAGTCGACTGATAGATAGTCGTTGGGCTGGCACCAGTTGACTGGTGCATGGACCAGTCGACTGGTAACGGGCAAATCAGCAAGGCTGATTTCCCCAAGCTCTATAAGAAGGAGCTTGGGATGGCCGGCCAAGTTGACGAAATTAGACTTGGTTAAGGTCTAATTAGTAGTCTACAAGTGCTCAAGAGTTTCCCTTGTGTCCAAGAGGTCTTGGTGAGTTTGTGGTGAGGTTTCTCCACCCACAAGGAGGTTTGGGCTAGCCGGAGGTCTTCCGGGGAGTAATCCACCGACGGATAGGGATCGTCCACCTTACGGACACGCCGTGGAGTAGGAGCTTTTTCTCCGAACCACGTAAATCGGCGCGTGTTGGTTTGCTTGCTCTTTCTTGTTCTTTGTATTTGTATTTAGCTTTCGTATTTGTGCTTATATTATTTGTATTCCGCTGCGCAACTAACAAATACGTAGAAAGCGATCGATTTGGGGGCGCCGTCTATCCAACCCCCTTTCAAGCCGGCTGTAAGATCCTCCAACAAGTGGTATCAGAGCGAGGTCACTCTCCATTGGACTAATCACCAAGGAAGCAAAGATGACTAGCTTAATTAAACCTCCAAAGTTTGAAGGAGGAAGCCTTGGGGACATCACCTATTGGATGATAAAGATGGAGATCTTCTTCGACACAGATTGGGACACCATGATGGTGGTAAATGAACCATTCGAAGTCTCGAAGGATAAGAAAGGGAAGAAACTCCGACCGCGATATTGGACGGAAGAGCAAACCTCACGGTCAAAGGCAAATTCAAAGGTAATATCGATTTTAATTGATATTTTACCTAATAACTTGATGAGTCGTATAGGTGACTATGAGAACACCCATGATTTGTGGAGTAAGATAAAGAAGGTTCCATGGGAAGAACCTTTGTTTACACAAGAGGAAGAAAAATCCGAAGAAACGGATGAAGAAGCTTAAGTAGAGAAGAACCAATCGGATGTGGAGACCAATTCAACATCAAAAGAAGAAGAGGAAGTGAATTTGGTCACATTTGAGGAAAAGGATGAAGAAAGGTCATCCACAAGTGTGGATGAGGAAGATATAGCATCTACATCCTCAAAGGTTGAAGAAGAATCCAAGACAAGTGAAGAAAAAATCTTGGAAGAAGTCAACCTAGTGAGCACCTCCACCGAAGCAAAGTCAAAGGACCACATCATTTGCTTCGGTTGCAATGAGAAGGGACACTACAAGAGTAGGTGTCCATTGGGTAAGAAGAAGGTAACTCCTAAACTCAATCAAGTTATTTTGAATACTAACATGGGTTGTAGGAATGAAGAAGCCCAAAGGAGGAGAATGCGCATTACATGCTTCACGTGTGGGGAGAAGGGACACTACCACACCAAATGCCCCAAGAAGAGGGAAATCAAGAAGCTTGCACATTTAAAGAAATGGGAGAAGAAGAAGAGAAGCTTGAGTAAAGGGGGAGCTTCATGGGTAAGGGAGGCATACCCTAATTTGAAATGCAATTCAAATTTTCATTCCTCCTTGCATGCTAGGAAAAATAGTGTTAATCATTATATGCCCATGCAAAATTTGGATTTAAATATCATGATAGGAATAGGGTTAATATCGATCATAACTCTAGGAGACCTATGCATGATAGACCTAGGAAAGTTAAATTCTCATTACCTAAGAAGAAGAAGGTAATAGAGAACCAAGACATTAATCCCAAGAAGGGGAGACATATGCCTAGGAAGGGTAGGTCTAGGAATGTCCATGGTGGACATGTTAACTCTAGGTTTAGGAACCTAGAAAGGGAAAATCAAGCTTTAAAGGCAAAGCTTGATCGTTTGGAGAAAACCCTAGAAAGATTCAATGTTGGATCTAAGGGTCTTGGTATGGTGTTGGGTAGCCAAAAATCCAACAATGATAGATCGGGTTTGGGATACCGATCTAATCTCTCCAAGGCCAAAAGGAGACCATGTGCTAGGGTGGCACATGAAAAGGGCAAGGGAGAGTCATCTAAAGCCAATGAGAAGAAATATGCTAGGGTTACATATGATTATGGCAAGGATGATGTGTCCAAGGTGCACCACTGTGGTTTAGCCATAATGGAGAAAGCATCTAAGAAGATAACTAAGGTTAAGAGATCTAGGGGAGCTCAAAGAGTCAAATTGGGACCCATGGACAATGGATCTTAGGTGGGTACTACTTGGGAGTCTAGAGGAGCCATGGAATGTGTCAAAAGGTTTGGAGACAGATTTGAGTCTCAACCTTAGGGTTTTGGCACAATTGGGTTATGTTTCATGCAAGAAATATGATATTTGGGGTCATATTGCATGATATTTGGTTTTGGATGTATAGATGTCATATAAACCAATGCTAGGGATGCATTATGGGTTGGTATGGGCAAATACATCAAGAGGAAGCTAAAACTAGGACTTTAGGTCAAGGTTCAATTGAACCATTTAGCTAGTTTTGGATTTTGTGTCAATCTTGTGATTGGTGATAGATACATTTTTTTTAATGTATTTTTCCCAAGTAGACAAGGGTACAATAGACCTCTCCACAAAATTTGGGGATTTTTGGAGGTCTAGGGAATTTCTGGTGTATTTATGAAGTTAGCCTGAAAAGGCTAATTTTTTGCAGAAATAGGGTGCCAGTCGACTGGTACAGATACCAGTCGACTGGTAACAGTGTTTTTGAGCACAGAATGTCTCTGTAAGCTCATTTTTATGAGGGCAGTCGACTGGTAACAGTAGATTTCGACCACAGAATGCTTCTGTAAGGTTCTGTCGAAGGGGGCAGTCGATTGGCACTCAGGGGCAGTCGACTGATACCAGCCTGATATTATTTTTCAGTGCTGTTCTTGACCATGTTAACTTGTTTAAATGTATGGGATCCATGCGGGATAAATACATGAGTTTGGGTCAGTTTGGATGATAAGTTTTCAACAATTGGGATATTGTTGGAGAACTTTTTAGATGTTAGGCAAAGGGGGAGAAGTAAGGTTTAGTTGGGAAAACCTTAAATGTCTTTGCAAAGGGGGAGCCTTGTGATAGGTTCTTAAAAATCTCTGTGGAAAAATCGTAGCTCATTGGGGAGCTTAGGTGTAGGGGGAGCCTTGGGATAGGTTCCAATGCATTGATTCGGCGGTTGCCAAGTGTGTAGCCTTGGCAATATAAGTCCATTCGGCGGTTGCCAAGTGTGTAGCTTTGGCAACATAAGTCCATTCGACGGTTGCCAAGTGTGTAGCCTTGGCAACGTAAGTCCATTTGTTATTAGCATGTTTATTTGCTATATGTTTTCCCTAACTTAAACGTATTGCCAAACACCAAAAAGGGCGATATTGTTGGAGCAATCCCAATGGTCCACGGGACCATGTGTTTTGGTGTTTGGGCAAAGGGTTTAAGTTAGGTTTACCCTTGTTATTTGATATGTGTACTTGAATTGTGCAGGACTGCAGGTGACACATGTGACTCAGGTTGACGGCTTCAGGTCCGGTGAAGGATGGAGCATCCAAGGGACCGTGGACATGGCAGCAAGGACAAAGGCCGAGGGAGGCGACTTCGAGGCATACTCGAAGGATGACATTGGGGACGAGCCGCGGGCTTAAATGCATCTGAGGGACGAGAGCCAAAGGAAGTAGGCCTGAAGGAAAGAGGTCAAGGCTGCAAAGAAGAGTCAAGTGAGTCGTGAGGGTCCGAGTGCGAGAGAAATGTACTCGGGATGGGAAACCCTAGGTTTAGGGTTGTACCAGTCGACTGGTACTGGGACCAGTCGACTGGTGGTGAGCACAGAGAGCTTCTGTGCCCAAAATGGCTGGGACCAGTAGACTGGTATAGGGACCAGTCGACTGATAGATAGCCATTGGAGAGCCATTGGGCTGGCACCAGTCGACTGGTGCATGGACCAGTCGACTGGTGCATGGACCAGTCGACTGGTAACGGGCAAATCAGCAAGGCTGATTTCCCCAAGCTCTATAAGAAGGAGCTTGGGATGGCCGGCCAAGTTGACGAAATTAGACTTGGTTAAGGTCTAATTAGTAGTCTACAAGTGCTCAAGAGTTTCCCTTGTGCCCAAGAGGTCTTGGTGAGTTTGTGGTGAGGTTTCTCTACCCACAAGGAGGTTTGAGATAGCCGGAGGTCTTCCGGGGAGTAATCCACCGATGGATTGGGATCGTCCACCTTACGGACACGCCGTGGAGTAGGAGCTTTATCTCCGAACCACGTAAATCGGCGCGTGTTGGTTTGCTTGCTCTTTCTTGTTCTTTGTATTTGTATTTAGCTTTCGTATTTTTGCTTGTATTATTTGTATTCCGCTACGCAACTAACAAATACGTAGAAAGCGATCGATTTGGGGGCGCCGTCTATCCAACCCCCCTTCAAGCCGGCCGTAAGATCCTCCAACAAATTTTCCTTCCAAGTAAGTCCCGCAGGATTGGAAAGATTCCCATTACCAATGAACCTAAGAGTTCATTATTTTTTTTATCCTTTGAATCCTACTCAAGTTAATATAACCTAACCTTAGACTGCCAAGGATGTGATTGGTTCATTTCCGAAGGCTCCTTTCTCTTATTAAAGTTAGAAGATGTGTTATTAATTTCCATTTATTGCATTGTGGGAGTTATTGGATTTATAAATTGTCAACCAACGTACCAGAACAGATATCTTTCCTATTTTTTTGATAACAAGTTTGTTATCAAAATAGATGGAATATCTATTCTTCGATAGTTTAGAAACCGAAATCAAATTCTTTCTAAACTTGGTACGTAAAGATAATTTCTTAAAATCCATATTTTATTCTTATCAGAGGATAAGCATCTCCCACTGCAACAGCTACCACATTTGCAGCAGCGCCCATGTAGACGGTGACTTCCCCTTCATACAATTATCGAGTTTCCTGGAACCTCTGCAATGAATTACAGATATGATCAGTGGCTCCCATATCTACACACTAGGTACTGGTAGATAACACCACTAATCATGTATTAACTAATGAATGAAATACACCTATATTGTTCTTAGTTCTAAGAGGGCAGTCTACCTTAATGTCCAAGTCCTATTTCCAATCAATACAATTTGGACTATTAATTCTATTCTATAGTATAACAACTAGGGGATTGACAGACATTTTAAATCCTAAGAATCACAAAAAATTTGGTCAAGACCAACACTTTAAAATCCCCATAAATTTTGTATGCCACAATAGAGTGGACGTATACAAAATCAAAGAGGAGATTTTATCCATTAATTTTATTATCTCGTCATCCTAACTTTATGACAAATAAAATTAATAGTTGGTCTATCAAATATTTGGTCAAAAACTTTGAATTTAAAATAATATTGATTCCTCAAAACAATATCATTTAAATTCACCAACACCTCAAACACTGTGAATTTTGCATGCCACGATAGTGTGGACGTATACAAATTCAAGCATTTGTTAGAGGAGGGTTTTACCTATTAATTATCTTGTCAATAAGTCTTTATGACAAATAAAATTACCTCAAACACTCTGAATTTTGTATGCCACGATAGTGTGGACGTATACAAAACCAAACATTTGTTAGAGGGGTGATGTGCGTAGATTTTATATACTTTTATGCATGTTTTGATGCACATTTACATACTTTGAGCAAGCTTGATCTATGTATTTTTGTACTTCCAGTCTTCCTTTTAGCATATTTACTCTTTTTGTTTGGAGATATGCTTTTGTGCATTTTCTGTACACAGGAGTCGAATTCGGTGAAGATTCTGCATTCTTGGATAAAACTTATGAGCTAAGCGAGCGAGAAAGCACCTGGTCGTGTACCAGACACGGCCTTGCATTGGTAGGGAGCTCTGACCGTGTGGAGTTCAGAGGCCGTGTGATAGCAACAGCAAAGGAAGAAGTCCAGGCTGTGTGAACCTCACACAACCGTCTCAAGTTTTGAAGCAAATCAAAGTTCAATTCTGTTGGAGTGTATACTGAAAGTCTGAGCTTTGTAAACATTCATTATGAATAAAGAATCATATTTGGTCAAATTGTCTACATTTAGTTGTAGTTGTTCAATTAATTTATATTGTAGATAACATAATATGTGGTGTCACATGCAGAAGATAATGTTATCAGTACCTTATAAATTATAAACAGTAGCTCGCGACCAAAATGGAAAGGAACAAACCATTAGAAGGTCGTAGTATAATTAGGTATCAGTTTATCTTAACTGTATAATTACACTAGTACACTCAGAGTGTATTGAGTAGGACCATTTGAGGTCGTTTCTTTTATACTGACTTTATAAAGAAATAAAGACCTCGGTTATTATGGAAGTGTGTGCTCTTAATCCTAATATAATAACAAGCACATATATTTGATATTTATTTCTTTAATTTATCAATGGGTGAGATTTAGTTCGATGAATCAATAAGCCCGATAAATTGGGAAATGGTATCACTTGTAGTGTGTGTTGTTGATTATAGAAGGAAACTGTGTCCTAGAGATACTAGGTTGATAATGTCCCCAGGAGGAGCTCATAAGGATTGTCATGTTAAACCCTGCAGGTGGACCTAGTCCGACATGATGATAAAGTTGAGTGGTACTACTCTTGGACTAAGATATTAATTAAATGAGTTGTCAGTAACTCACTTAATTAGTGGACATTCGATATCTTAAACACAGGGAGACTAACACACTCATAATAAGAAGGAGCCCAAAAATGTAATTTGGGATTGGTGCGGTAGTTCAATAATAGTTCTCTAGTGGAATGAATTATTATTGATAAAATTAAGTTGTGTGTTCGGGGCAAACACAGGATGCTTAATTTTATCGGGAGACCAAAACCAATTCCTCCTCTCGGTCCCTATCGTAGCCTCTTATTTATAGAGTACTATACCCACATATACCCACCTTCTATATCCACCAATAGGGGGCCGACCAAGCTAGCTTGGGAACCAAGCTAGGGCCGGCCTAGGTATAAATTGGGGTGGCCGACCCTAGCTTGAACCCAAGCTAGAGGGGCCGGCCATATTAATTTAAAAAGGGATTTTAATTTTAATTTTTATTATGTGGGAGATATAATTTATTAAAGAGAATTAAAATTAAAATATCTCTCTTGTAAAAGATCTACAAAAGATTAAAGAAAGAGATTAGATCTCTTTCCTTATTTGTAGATTGGTGAGATATTTTATTTTCTCTTTAAAAATTATTCACATGTTGTAAAATTAAAATTATAGAAATTTCCTTTTATCAACCATGAAGAGATTTTTAAAGAGAAATTTTAATTTTAAAAAAATTTCCGGAAACAAATTAGGAAGTTTTAATTGTTGATTAAAACTTGTCTAATTTATCTCTTTTAATGTGGCCGGCCATTAGAGATTAAATTGGGAAATTTTATTTTATTTTTCTCAATTAAATCATGTCAAGGAAATTAAGGAAATTTTATTGTAATTATATTTCCTAATTTGCCTAGGCCAAGGAATATAAAAGAAGGGGTGAGGGTGCCTTCACAAGACACAACCTCTATTATTTCTCTTCCTCTTTTATTCCTTGGAGTGGCCGGCCATCCTCTTCCTCTCTCCCTTTTTGTGGTGGCCGAAACTCTCAAAGGCTTGGAGCTCTTGTGGCGGCCGGATACTACTTGGAGAAGAAGAAGAAGAAGAAGGAGAGAAAGCTAGCATCTCTTGGAGCTTGGTTGGTATTTTGTTCTTCATCCTTGGTTAAGCTTTTTGTGGCCGAACCTAGCTAGGAGGAGAAGAAGGTGGTTGGTGGTTTCTCATCTCGGAAGATCGTTGCATACACAACGTCCGAGGTTAGAAGAGGAATACGGTAGAAGATCAAGAGGTCTTTCTAAAAGGTATAACTAGTAATTTTTCTTTCCGCATCATACTAGTTATTTTTGGAAATAATACCAAATACAAGAGGCTTACGATTCTAGAATTTCGAATATGTTTTTCGATGTTGTGTTCTTTTATTTTTTCTTTTCCTTGTGATTTGATTGTTCTTTTCGGTTAACCTAAAGTTATTTTAGGAAATTAAATATTAGCTTTCTATAAAAGGTTTTGTCTAGTCGGTGGTGGTTGCTCCCATATCCAAGAAGGTCATGTGCCTCGCCACGTCAGTACTGGGAACCGATTATGGAAATTAATATTTAATGGAATTAATAATTTAAGGTGATTTGGGTCGAACGTGTTAAGTTCCGCAGGAGACCCAAGTCAAAACCTAAAAGAACGAATAGATTAAGTTTTGGATCAAACGTGTTAAGTTCCGCAGGTGATCCAAAATTTAATTTAAAAGAACACATGGTAGCTAGGAAAAGGTTCAGACCTTTGTACAAAATTTTTGTACAGTGGAACCTCTAGGTTTTCCGAGTAGCAACCAACAATTGGTATCAGAGCTAGGGTTTTGCCTCTGTGTATTTGGTATTAGTTTAATTATGCACATGTCATACATAATTTAGGCAGGTTAATAGTAGGATGTGCTAACTTTGTGGATGCAGGATCCAACTATTATGGCTTTTAGTTATTATGTGTGTGATTGGACCCTTGGACATGTCAAGGGCATTTATATGTGTGTGCATGATTGTATTAAAATACAGCAGGAGCTGTATTTAGTTTTATTAGGATTTTATTTTTGATCTAGATACATGTACATTCCTTTTATGGAATATAGGATCAAAATGTAAAATTCTATTTATGTCGCGGATCGAATCTTGCAAAGCGTGGAACCTTCTAAGGACCAGAGGCGCAGCGGAACTAGGAGCAAGATGGATGCGACAGCTAGACCCGGTGGCGGTGGCCAAATATGGCAGCAGCTTGGGATGACAACACACGGAGGACAACTAGAGATAAAAGCCATAATAGTTGAAAATTAGATTTTCTATTTATTGCTTTTATATTGTGCTGTGTGTATATGTTAGTTTACATGTTTAGTAGGCTAGCATAGTTAAAATTCCTCATTTATAAATAACTAAGTGGGAGAGGGATTTTTAAATAAATCCCATGGTCTCCATTACTGGTTTGTAAGTG
Organism: Zingiber officinale; assembly: GCF_018446385.1. NCBI lineage: Eukaryota > Viridiplantae > Streptophyta > Magnoliopsida > Zingiberales > Zingiberaceae > Zingiber > Zingiber officinale. Next base: position 59,268,444 of record NC_055987.1, on the reverse strand, counting down.
ATGCAAACAAGCTTGCGCGTTGGCTTTGAGTGCCTTCCTCCATAACGGATGAGCTTGTTTGTGGATCACTAGAACAGACTTCCATTTTTGGATGACTATAGGAAGTTAATTAAGAGCGTGTGATCTTCCCCAACGGAAGGGACATAATCTTATTAATGGACTTAGTGTCAAGTAATGGTATACACTTAGACACATCTAATAGTATCATCCCCATCGGAGTCACTGCTATTATTTGTGTGACCAAGAGACACCAACTATTAATTTTATTTGTCAAAAAGTTAGGTTGACAAGATAATAAAATTAATGGGATAAAACCCTCCTTTTACAAATGTTGAATTTGTATACGTCCACACTAACGTGGCATACAAAATTCACGGTGTTTTGAGGTGTTAGTTAATTTAAAATAGTATTGTTTGAGGAGTCAATATTATTCTAAATTTAGAGTTTTGACCAAAAGTTATTTGTGATTCTTAGGATGACTTTCAATCCACTGTCCATCATACTTCAACAGAATAGACTTACTGGACCTAATTACATAGATTGGAAAAGGAACCTGGACATTGTTCTTACTGCTGAAAGCTATAAATTTGTACTAACTGAGCCTTGCCCTGAAGCACCTACTGGTGAATCTACCCAAGAGGAGATTGAATATCATAGGAAATGGGTAAAAGCAGATGAGATGGCGCGGTGTTACATTTTGGCTTCAATGTCAAATGTATTGCAACATCAGCATCAAGACTTACCAACAGCTTATGATATTATGAACAATCTCAAGGAACTCTTTGGTCATCAGCATAGAGCTTCTAGACAAGAAGCCATGAGAAAGGTAATGACAGTCACCATGCAAGAGGGTACTCCTGTGAGGGATCATATCCTAAAGATGATGGCTTATCTGAACGAGATACAGATCCTTAGAGGAGAAATTAATGGGGAAACCCAGATCGATATGATCCTCCAAACACTACCTAGAAGTTTTGAGCAATTTCGCCTGAATTACAATATGAATAAAAGGGTATATTCATTGGCGGAACTACAGAAGGATTATTTCGTCACAATGCTCAAATTCACTATGCTGAAAATGGTTCTACTTCTAAGCCGAGAGGAAAGAAGAAGAAGAAACAAGTCAGTTCAACAAAGAAAGTGAATAAGTCTCAGAGTACGGGATTTAAAGCTGGAGTGAAGAAGCCGAAGGGCAAGTGCTTCATCTGCAAGCAGGCAGGACATTGGAAGGCGGACTGTCCTCGTAGGAACCAAAACAAAGGTATATCTCATGCTCTAGTTGTTGAAACATGTTTAGCGGTGTTATCTACCAGCACCTGGTGTGTAGATACAGGAGCCACTGATCATGTCTGCAATTCCTTGCAGGGGTTCCAGGAAACCCGACGACTATCTGAAGGAGAAATTACCGTCTACATGGGCAATGCTACTAAGGTGGCAGCTGTTGCAGTGGGAGACGTCTACTTATCTTTTAGTAGAAATAGGAATTTGGTTTTAAGAAATTGTCTTTATGTACCCAGTTTTAGAAAGAATTTAATTTCAGTTTCTAAACTGTTTTTAGATGGATATTCAGTTTCTTTCAGTAACGATGTAGTTATTAAGAGAAATTAAGTGATTATCTGTTCTGGTACATTAGTTGGCAATTTGTATACTTTAAATCCAATTTCTTCCACAAAGCAAAACATGGAAATTTATAACTCATCTTCTAACTCAAATAAAAGAAAAGAACCTTCGGAAATGAACCAAGCATATCTTTGGCATCTAAGGCTTGGTCATCTTAACTTAAGTAGGATTCAGAGGCTAATAGCCGATGGACTTTTGGGTTCATTAGAGTTGAAAAATTTTCCAACTTGTGAATCTTGCTTGGAAGGTAAAATGACCAAGAGGCCATTCAAGGCCAAGGGGTATAGAGCCAAAGAAGTGTTGGAATTGGTTAATTCTGATTTGTGTGGTCCTATGTCTGTCCAGGCAAGAGGTGGTTTTGAATATTTTGTCTCTTTTATAGATGATTATTCAAGATGCGGATATATTTACCTAATGCGCCGCAAGTCCGAGTGCTTTGATAAGTTCAAAGAATACAAGGCTGATGTGGAGAAACGATTAGGTAAAAGTATCAAGACACTACGATCTGATCGTGGTGGCGAATACCTCTTAGGAGAGTGTAGGAATTACTTATCAGAGGCTGGGATTCAATCCCAATTGTCTGCACCTGGAACACCCCAACAAAATGGTGTAGCAGAACGAAGGAATAGGACTCTTATGGAGATGGTTAGATCGATGATGAATTATTCAGAATTACCAAATTCGTTTTGGGGATATGCTCTGGAAACAGCAGTGTATGTTCTGAACTTAGTACCTTCTAAATCAGTTTCTTCTACTCTCATAGAATTGTGGAATGGGCGAAAACCCAGTCTAAGACATATTCGGATTTCCGGCACATGTGCTGAAACCAGATGCTGATAAGTTAGAATCCCGTACAGAAGTTCGCGTGTTTGTAGGATATCCCAAAGGAACGAAAGGTGGTTTATTTTATAGTCCTAAAGACCAGAAGGTCATTGTTTGCACCAATGCCCAGTTTTTAGAAGAAGACTATATAATGGATCACAAGCCCAGTAGTAAAGTTGTTTTAGAAGAACTAAGAGAGGATACGTCTACTTTAGTACCAACAGTACAAGATGAAGTACCACAAGAGACTGCAACACGTGTCACACATGATACACAACCACAGACAGTGCCTCGTCGTAGTGGGAGGGTTGTGAGGCAGCCCGAGAGATTCATGTTTTTGGGAGAGTCTTCGGAGTTGATCCCGGGTAAACATGAACCTGATCCCCGGACATATGACGAAGCACTCCAAGATATAGATGCAACATCTTGGCAAAAGGCGATGAATTCTGAAATAGAGTCTATGTACTCTAATAAGGTCTGGGAGCTTGTAGAACCACCTGATGGTTTAAAAGTCGTTGGATGTAAGTGGATCTATAAAAGGAAAAGAGGGACAGACGGGAAGGTAGAAACCTTCAAAGCTAGGCTTGTTGCGAAAGGGTACACTCAGAAAGAGGGAATCGATTATGAGGAAACCTTTTCACCGGTAGCCATGCTTAAGTCTATTCGGATACTCTTATCCATTGCTGCTCATATGGATTATGAGATTTGGCAAATGGATGTCAAGACATCTTTCCTTAATGGACGTCTTGAAGAGAACATCCATATGAAGCAACCAGAAAGGTTCATTGAAAAGGACAAAGAGCATCTAGTGTGTAAGCTCAATCGGCCCATTTATGGACTGAAGCAAGCTTCAAGATCTTGGAACATCCGGTTTAATGAAGTAATCCAGTCATATGGATTTATTCAAAGTCCGGATGAGTCTTGTGTATATAAGAAGTGTAACAGAAACGTGGTGGTATTTCTTGTACTATACGTAGATGATATTTTGTTAATTGTCAACAATGTCAAAGTATTATCAGACGTAAGGGTATGGTTGTCCAAACAATTTGATATGAAGGACTTAGGAGAGTGTGCACACATTCTTGGGATCAAAGTAATAAGGGATCGCAAGAAAAGAATGTTGTGTCTATCCCAAGCTTCATATATAGATACAATCCTTGCTCGTTTTAGCATGCAGAATTCCAAGAAAGGTTTCTTACCTTTTAGGCATGGAATACCTCTATCTAAAGAGATGTCTCCAAAGACATCAAAGGAGATAGAAGACATGAAAGCAGTTCCTTATGCCTCGGCTGTAGGAAGCCTTATGTATGCAATGCTATGTACGAGACCTGATATTTGTTTTGTCGTGGGCATGGTCAGCAGATATCAGAGTATCACTGGACAAGGACATTGGACTGCGGTAAAGCATATATTAAAGTACCTGAGAAGGACTAGAGATTATATGCTAATTTACCAAGCAGACGATTTGCTCCCTGTGGGTTACACGGATTCAGATTTCCAATCAGATAGGGACAATAGTAAGTCTATATCAGGCTATGTGTTTACTTTAGGAGGTGGAGCCATTTCATGGAGGAGTGTTAAGCAGAAATGTGTATCGGACTCAACCATGGAAGATGAGTATGTAGCAGCCTTTGAGGCAGCTAAAGAAGCAGTATGACTCAGGAACATTCTAATGGACTTAGATGTGATTCCTGGTTTGCCCAAAATTATCATAATTTATTGTGATAATAGCGGTGCAGTTGCAAACTCGAAGGAACCACGAGCTCATAAGGCAAGTAAACATATAGAGCGCAAGTACCACCTGATACGAGATATCGTGAAGCGAGGAGAAGTTGTCATCGCCAAGATTCCATCAGCAGATAACCTGGCAGATCCTTTCACTAAGGCCCTTCCGGCGAAAGCTTTTGATCGGCATGTGGAGGGAATGTGAATCAGATGTATGGTAGAAGATATGACAGCTTAGTCATTAGTATAAGTGGGAGATTGTTGGAGTGTATACTGAAAGCCTAAGCTTTGTAAACATTCATTATGAATAAAGAATCATATTTGGTCAAATTGTCTACATTTAGTTGTAGTTGTTCAATTAATTTATATTGTAGATAACATAGTATGTGGTGTCACATGCAGAAGATAATGTACCTTATAAATTATAAACAGTAGTTCATGACCAAAATGGAAAGGAACAAACCATTAGAAGGTCGTAGTGTAATTAGGTATCAGTTTATCTTGACTGTATAATTACACTAGTACACTCAGAGTGTATTGAGTAGGACCATTTGAGGTCGTTTCTTTTATACTGACTTTATAAAGAAATAAAGACCTCGGTTATTATGGAAGTGTGTGCTCTTAATCCTAATATAATAACAAGCACATATATTTGATATTTATTTCTTTAATTTATCAATAGATGAGATTTAGTTCGATGAATCAATAAGCCCGATAAATTGGGAAATGGTATCACTTATAGTGTGTGTTGTTGATTATAGAAGGAAACTATGTCCTAGAGATACTAGGTTGATAATGTCCTCAAGAGGAGCTCATAAGGATTGTCATGTTAAACCCTGCAGGTGGACTTAGTCCGACATGACGATAAAGTTGAGTGGTACTACTCTTGGACTAAGATATTAATTAACTGAGTTGTCTGTAACTCACTTAATTAGTGGGCATTCGATATCTTAAACACAGGGAGACTAACACACTCATAATAAGAAGGAGCCCAAAAATGTAATTTGGGATTGGTGCGGTAGTTCAATAATAGTTCTCTAGTGGAATGAATTATTATTAATAAAATTAAGTTGTGTGTTCGGGGCGAACACGGGATGCTTAATTTTATCGGGAGACCAAAACCAATTCCTCCTCTCGGTCCCTATCGTAGCCTCTTATTTATAGAGTACTATACCCACCTATACCCACCTTCTATACCCACGAATAGGGGGCCGGCCAAGCTAGCTTGGGAACCAAGCTAGGGCCGGCCTAGGTATAAATTGGGGTGGCCGGCCCTAGCTTGAACCCAAGCTAGTGGGGGCCGGCCAAATTAAATTAAAAAAGAATTTTAATTTTAATTTTTATTATGTGGAAGAAATAATTTATTAAAGAGAATTAAAATTAAAATATCTCTCTTGTAAAAGATCTACAAAAGATTAAAGAAAGAGATTAGATCTCTTTCCTTATTTGTAGATTGGTGAGATATTTTATTTTTTCTTTAAAAATTATTCACATGTTGTAAAATTAAAATTATAGAAATTTCCTTTTATCAACCACGAAGAGATTTTTAAAGAGAAATTTTAATTTTAAAAAAAAAATCCGGAAACAAATTAGGAAGTTTTAATTGTTGATTAAAACTTGTCTAATTTATCTCTTTTAATGTGGCCGACCATTAGAGATTAAATTGGGAAATTTTATTTTATTTTTCTCAATTAAATCATGTCAAGGAAATTAAGGAAATTTTATTGTAATTAAATTTCCTAATTTGCCTAGGCCAAGGAATATAAAAGAAGGGATGAGGGTGCCTTCACAAGACACAACCTCTATTATTTCTCTCCCTCTTTTATTCCTTGGAGTGGCCGGCCATCCTCTTCCTCTCTCCCTTTTTGTGGTGGCCGAAACTCTCAAAGGCTTGGAGCTCTTGTGGCGGCCGGATACTACTTGGAGAAGAAGAAGAAGAAGAAGGAGAGAAAGCTAGCATCTCTTGGAGCTTGGTTGGTATTTTGTTCTTCATCCTTGGTTAAGCTTTTTGTGGCCGAACCTAGCTAGGAGGAGAAGAAGGTGGTTGGTGGTTTCTCATCTCGGAAGATCGTTGCCCACACAACGTCCGAGGTTAGAAGAGGAATACGGTAGAAGATCAAGAGGTCTTTCTAAAAGGTATAACTAGTAATTTTTCTTTCCGCATCATACTAGTTATTTTTGGAAATAATACCAAATACAAGAGGCTTACGATTCTAGAATTTTGAATATGTTTTTCGATGTTGTGTTCTTTTGTTTTTTCTTTTCCTTGTGATTTGATTGTTCTTTCCAGTTAACCTAAAGTTATTTTAGGAAATTAAATATTAGCTTTCTATAAAAGGTTTTGTCTAGTCGGTGGTGGTTGCTCCCATATCCAAGAAGGTCATGTGCCTCGCCACGTCAGTACTGGGAACCGATTATGGAAATTAATATTTAATGGAATTAATAACTTAAGGTGATTTGGGTCGAACGTGTTAAGTTCCGCAGGAGACCCAAGTCAAAACCTAAAAGAACGAATAGATTAAGTTTTGGATCAAACGTGTTAAGTTCCACAGGCGATCCAAAATTTAATTTAAAAGAACACATGGTAGGTAGGAAAAGGTTCAGACCTTTGTACAAAATTTTTGTACAGTGGAACCTCTAGGTTTTTCGAGTAGCAACCAACAAATCATTACATGGCCGTGTGGATCTACATGGCCGTGTAAGGTTTACAGAGACTAAAATGGCCCTGGCTTTGTGCACCACACTGCCGTGCAGGGTTCCCAGAGCTTAAAAGTGTTCTGGCCGTGTGCACCACACGACTATGCCAAGTTTCCAGAAGCTGGGGCTGTCTAAGCCGTGTGGATCTACACGGCCGTGCTTGGAGGTCTTGAAGAGAGTTATCCACGACCGTGTACCACACACGACCGTGTATGGATGGCAGAGAGGGGAAAGGCTCTGGCCGTGTGAACCTCACACGACCATGCCTCGGGGTCGTGTGGCGCCCAAAAGCTTCCCTCTATTTAAGGCCTCTTTGGAGATTTGAAAGGGGATCTTCTCCCTTTTGGGAGAAAGCAAGATTTGGTGGATTTCTCCCATTCTTGGGAGGATTTTTGGGCAATCTAAAGGGAGATCTTGGCGAATTCGACTCCGGAAGCGAGGATTGGATCCGAAGATGGAGCTATATTGTAGATAAGTTTTCTTTCTTTCCTCTTCTTGGATTGGGATTGAAGAATGCTTGTAATTTTCTTATCTTTGGTCTTTTTCCTTCGTTTTATGGAGTAGATCTTGTTGTTCTTGGATGGAGGGAGTATTTGTGAGATAAATTGATGTAAACTCTTGTGGATTTGTCATTTCTTGTTTTTCTATGATGTTGCTTAGTTTGTATCGATTAGATCTTGAATGATTGATTGTGATTAGGGCTTAATTCTCATTCTTGATTGATCGCTTGGATATCTTATAGACTTTGTAGGGATAAACCCTCATTCAATTTTCCGAGGGATCCAGGTGACAAGTGCAAGCCCGTGTAAGGACGTTTGGGGGATAATCTTGAAGGGGAAATGAGAATATTCAAGAGGATAGGATAGATTTTATGATTAAATCCTTGTATCTTTATAGGTTAAGAAGCTATGAACTTCTATGTTGATATCTGAGGGAAGCATAGTAATAAGTGTAATCCTGTGTAAGGGCAACGTAGGTTCATATCTAATTGATTACATTTAGGTACATTTTTCAGTCCTAATCCAGTGATCTATTGCAAGAGAGAACCGACAACCTTCTACAATTATTAGACAATTGAGAAATAAGAATTGGTAAACCATATACATTCAAGAGATCTTACAAAGAAACCAAAACTCCTAGAACCTCCCTTCATCATAACTCAAACCCCCAAATTCTTGTTTGTTAGTCTTTCATTTTAGATTTGTTTTTCATCCTTAGCATTTGAAACCAATTGATTAGTTGTTTAGCTAATTCGCTTTGAGATATTTCTAGTGCTTATTCCAGTTCCTGTGGATACGATAATCTTTTATATTACTTGCGACATTTCCGTACACTTACGGAACGTAACAAGGGGGTTTTCCCATTAATTTTATTTCCTTGTCAAACTGACAAATAAAATTACCTCATACACCATGCATTTTTGTATGCCACGATAGTGTAAACGTATACAAAATCTCAACATTTGTAAGAGGGGGTTTTAATTTTATTATCTTGTCAACCTATCTTTATGACAAATTAATAGTTGGTTTTCTTCAGTCACACAAATAATAGTAGTGACTCCGATCGGGACGATACTATTAGACATGTCTAAGTGTATACCATTACTTGACACTAAGTCCATTAATAAGATTGTGCCCCTTCCGATGGGGAAGATCACATGCTCTTAATTAATTTCCTATAGTCATCCAAAATGGAAGTTTGATCTAGTGATCCGTAAACAAACTCATCTGATATGAAGGAAGACACTCAGAGCCAACGCACAAGTTTGTTTGTATCACTTACAAACCAGTAATGGAGACCGTGGAATTTATTAAAATAAATCCCTCTCCCACTTAGTTATTTAAAGTGAGGAATTTTAAACTATCCTAGCATACATCACATGCATACACACACACCACAATAAATAAAAGCAATAAATATGGAAATTTATTTTTCAACTATTATGGCCTTTTCCATCACTGTCTTTCATGTGCTCCAACCCTAGCTGCTGCCATCTTTAGCCACCGCCATCGGATCGAGTTGTCGCATCCATCATGTTTCTTATTCTGCTGCACCTCTGATGCTCCAAAAGTACCACGCCTTGCAAGAATCCGATCCACGACAAAAATAGAATTTTACATATATCGATCCTATATTCCACGAGGGAATGTACATGTAATCTAGATCAAAAATAAAATTCTAAAATCCTAGGGCTAATACAGCTCCTGCTGTATTAGTTACATACAATCATGCACACACAAAATAATGCCCTTGACATGTCCAAGGGTCCAATCACACACAACATCTATAAGCTATAATAGTTGGAGTCTGCAACCACAAAGTTAGCACATCCTACTATTATCCTACCTAAATTATGTATGACATGTGCATAACCTAATTTGAAACCCAAACACACAGAGGCAAACCATAGCTCTGATACCAATTGTTGGTTAGTCCTAGCAAAACCGTACCGGTTCCACTGTACAAAAAGTTTGTACAAGTGTCGAGCCTTTCCTTAAATAACCTATTGTGTTCTTTAGAAGTTAAATTAGGAATCGCAGACGAAACTTAACATCATTGATTCCAAATTTAACTTATCTGTTCTTAATGGTTTAGATTTGAATCGCAAGCGAAACTTAACACTATTGATTTAAATCCACCTATATTATTAATTTCATTAAATATTAATTCCATTAAATATTAATTTCCAAAATTAGCTTCCAGGACTGCATGGCGAGGCACATGACCTTCTTGGATATGGGAACAACCACCACCGCCTAGACAAAGCCTTTTAAGGAAAACTAATATTTAATTTTCTTAAATAACTTTAGGTTAACAAAAAAGAACAATCGAATCACAAATTTGAAAACAAAGAAAACAAAAATTCGAAACAAATCCGAAAACTCTAGAATCATATGCCTCTTGTATTTGGTATTTCCAAAAATAACTATACAAAGAAAATTAGTATGATGCGGAAAACAATTACTAGTTATACCTTTCTTTGTAAGCAAATAACCTCTTGGTCTTCTACCATATTCCTCTTCTTATCCCGGACGTTGTGTGGGCAACGATCTACCGAGATGAGAATCCACCTAAGCCACCTTATTCTCTAAGTAAGATTCGGCCACAACAAAGACTCCATGAAAGAATGAGGTTCGGCCACCACCAAGCTCCAAGGGATGCTAGGAAACAAAGCATCCTTCTTCTTCTTCTTGCTCAAGTAAAATCTGGCCACCAACCAAGCTCCTAGAAAAGTTGCCGCCGACCACAAAAAGAAGAGAAGAGGGAGAAGCTAGAGCCGACCACCAAGGAGAAAAAGAGAGGAACAATAGAATAGAGTCGTTAGCCATGAAGACACCTCTACCCCTCTTTTATAATCCTTGGTCTTGGCAAATAAGAAAATTTAAATAAAATACTTCCTTAATTCTTTTGCCATGAAAAGGAAAATTTTAATTAATTAAAATCAAATTCCTTTTCTCAATTACAATGGTCGGCCACCTATTAAGCTATAAACAAGGAGAGTTTTAATTAACACAAGAATTAAAACTTCCTAATTTATTTCCAGAAATTTATAAAAAAATTTCTCCAATAATTTTTCCCTTCATGGTGGTTTATAAAAAAGAATTTTTATAAATTAAAATCTTTATTTTAAACATGTGGATAAAAAGAAAGTTATCTCTAAAAATTAAAATCTCTTTCAATCTACAAATAAGGAAAGATATCAAATCTTTTCTTAATATTTTGGAGAAAATTATAAAAGAAATATTTAATTTTTTTAAACTCTCTTTTAAATCATGAACATGGTTAAAAAAGGAAAGTTTTCTCAAAATTAAATCTACCTTTCAATCTACAAATAAGGAAAAATTTCAAATCTTTTCTTAATCTTTTGTAGAAAGCTATAAAAAGAAAGATTTAAATTTAAAACTCTCTTTTAAAACTATGATATCCACATAAGAAATAATTTTAATAAAAAACCCTTTTTAATATAATGTGGCCGACCACACCAAGCTTGGGTTCAAGCTAGGGCCGGCCACACCAACTCAACTCATCCTATTTACTTGGCCAGCCCAAGCTTAGGTTCCAAGCTTGCTTGGATGGCCCCAATAGGATGGGTATAAAGGTGGGTAAGAACTGGGTATGTGGTGGGTATAAATCTCTATATACAAGAGGCTACGATAGGGACCGAAAGAAGGAACTAATTTTGGTCTCCCGATGAAATTAAGCTTCCCGTGTTCGTGTAACGACCCAATTTTCCCTATTTCGAATTTTAAAAGTCCATAAAATATTTGGAAATACTTTTAAAATATTCTAGAGATTTTTAGGAACTTTTAGAGTATTTTTACGTAATTTTTGGAGGTCGTTTAGTAGGTTTACAAAAAGAAAGAAGTTTTGACAAAAACTGTTAAAAACGAGGTTCGAACCCACGACCTCGGGTCAGACTGACCCAAGCAAAACCGGGCCGACCAGCTGAGCTACACGGTTTTGTTAACAAAGTATGGGGAGAAATAAATTTAAAGCATAGTTGTGATTAAACCCGAATATAAGAAAGGAAATTAGGTTTTCATTTCCGAAAAATCAAAACAATTTCTCTCAAAAATCCCTCTCCTTCTCCCTCGCGACGACGCCTCCTCTTCCTCGGGCGAAAACCGCAGGCACACCTAGGCGATTCCGGCGGCCGGCCAAAGCTTCCCGAGGGGCTCTCTTCAACTCCTTAAGGTCGCCTTGTCAGGGGAAGCACGCGAGCACAAAGGAAGCACCGCGAGCTCGGGTTTCTCCGAACCCTAGAATCTTTTCCACCCTTCGGTTGTAAGTCCAAGAATCGGCGGTAAGTACTACTCACCTGTGGTAGGAGTTGCTCCGAAATTAGGGTTTCGTTATCTTGTTTTCGGATTGTAGTTCTCCTTGTTTTGAATCTGCCGTGAGTTTCCCTATTGGATGATTTCTGCGGTGAGTTTTGGATAAGTAGTTCTTCTTGTTTCCGAAGCTTGCATGAGTTTCCTTGCTTTCTCTGCTTTCGGATCGTATGTACAGCCGATTGGTTATGGTTGCTGCTGTGAATCAAAGAAGAAAGAAGGGGTTTCGGTTGGATTAGGTTTCCATGGGTTTGGCAAGTAGTTAGGTTTCTTAATTCTGATAATGAGCATCTCATAGTTGGATTTTTATTTTACCTTGCTGTGAAGATTGCTGCCGTGATATGCAACTCCCTGCACTTTCTTTTAGAATCAATTGGTAATACTTACTAGGCTAGAACAGATCTTTGATTTCATTGAGCATGTAGGGTAGTGTTTTACTACTTCTAATGTTTCCATGGATATTGAACAGAAATAGAATGGGGAAGGCTTAGATTTTGATGCAATTACTCCTTTTCATGGTGCTAAGCGTTCTGGATTGGCATGTTAGTTGTAGCTTAGGTTAAGTTTAAGTGTTTTGAGTTTGTATGCTAAGAATTCAGATTTTTGCTCCTATGTGGTAACTATGTTAGTACCTTGGTTCGGTTTATATACTATGCAAGGATTCGGGTTCTTGGAAGCTTGGAAGGGATTAGGCTTGTCTTCCTTGTAAAGATACCATGTTTTATAATATATGAATGGCACATATTTACCATCATGAAAATGTGCAAGTAAGTGATAGACCTTGCATATTTCGAACGTGATAAGAGGAGGTTTACATTCTGTTTTAATGAGTTATGTAAATGAAAGTTGCATTCTTTTGCTCTATTTTACAACATGTTTAGAAAGTCCAAGTTAGCTTTCTTTTGCTCTATTTTACAACATGTTAGAAAGTCCAAGTTAGTTTTTTTTTTGCTCTATTTTACAGCATGATTAGCAAGTTTGAATTAGCTTTCTTTTGCTCTATTTTATAGCATGATTAGTAAGTTCAGATTTGCTTTCCTTTGCTTTATTTTATATCAAGCTTAGAGAATTCAGGTTTGCTTTCCCTTGTGTTATTTTTATATAGCATGCTTGGTTAGTTGTAATACTATACTTGTTAGATACATCTATAAGATTCTAATAGGCTCCAATAAAGGATTATAAGAAGCATGAGTAAAGAAAAAGACTAAAGTATAGTTAAAAAGAGATAACAAGTAAACTAAAGTAAGAGGCTAGTACCCGACTTCCAAGGTTGTCGTTAAACAAATCCAGGTGACCAATTCCAAGGTCTTGGCCCTGGTAAGACCAAGGTCTTTACCTCATAGGACTAGAGGCTCGCTACCTCAGTCACTATTAGAGAGCGCGCAAAACAAAGATGGTACTAAGCCTAGGCCCAAAGAAGCAAAGAAGAAGAAAAGAAAAGTAAGAAGAACAAGAAGAAAAAAGTGAAAGAGAAATTAAAAGATTAATTTCTAGTATACGAAAAGTAAGAAGAACAAGAAGAAGAAAGTGAAAGAGAAATTAAAAGATTAATTTCTAGTATAAGGATATAAGAAAATGAAACAAGTTTATGCTTAGAATCAATAAAAGTTTAGTTCTTTAATCCTAAGCCTACAGTAGTAGTTTCATTACTTTCCTGTCAGTTAGTGAGCATGTTTAGTATTCAGTTTTATTTCTGTATACCATGAGTACATGCAGCTTTGCTTTAGCATTATAGTTTCAGTATTATTGCATTACTTTTATGCACTTCAATGTTTTTGTAAGATAGATTAGTACTTACTAAGCATTTTCTCTTATAGTTTTGTTTTCTTTCCTCCTACTGCAGATAAAGGAAAAGCTAAGATATGAAAGGGGGGCGACAGGATGGTGGTGGTGATGAAGGTGTGTGATGTCTGGACTGTGGAGAGATCCATAATTAGCTGACAACACTGTTAAGACTTTCTGTTTAATTCTTTTAGATTTCCTTAAGTGTTATTTTGAGTTGAGACTGTATTTAAGCTTATTCCGCACTTGTAAGTAGTTCACTTGTATTATTGGTGGAGTGATGTAGTTGGTTGCTTTGCTAGAATAGTTTCTTTCTTTTACTGTTGATTTATTACTGCGTGGTTGTGAATAAAATGTGTTCCAGCTGCCTGTGGCTGCGTATATATTGTTTGTATTATGGATTTGGTCACCGGTACAGGGGAGACTCTGCCGAAATTTTTCGGTAGGGTTTCCATGTGATTTTTAATCATACCGGTTAAGTAGAGTTAGTAGTTAAGTAACGGTCATCCTTAGAGAGTAGTAGTAGTAAGAAGGGTGGTCGTTACAGTTGGTATCAGAGCAGTGTTCCATTCTCCAGCATCACACACACATCAGCATCATCCTCACCGTCTCCAAGTAAGAAAGTATTTAAATCCTTTCTTTATTCTGTTTTTCTTATTATTAACTGCAGTATAGAGTACTTGTTTTTTTTTTGTACTAAAGTAAGATAGAAGATTTAGATTACCTTTTCTTTATTCATATTTATGTATGATTAGAAGGGTTAGAGAGAGGATACCAAGTCTTTTCCTTTGCATAATTAGATGTTAAGAAAAAGGATGTCCCCGTACCGTTCGTACTGAGAACCAAGATCAGGAGAACGAAGAGCTTAGATCAACTGAGCCCAATCTCTCTGAAGTTGTTGCCTAACTCCAAAGACAAGTAGCAGAGCAGCAGCAAGTGATTGCCAATCTGATGGAAAACCAGCAAGCAGTTCCTCCCCCTCCTCCAGCTATCACTGCAGAGGCTCCAGTGGTGATTGAGACTCCACCAGCTACCTAGGGAGCCGTCACAGCACCACAGAGACCAGAAGCTTATCTTATACAGTGGCTGAAGCTGAAACCAGAGAGCTTCTCAGGCACGACTGAGCCCTGGGATGCCCAGGCTTGGTTTAAGACACTTGAGAGCACAATGGAGCTTCTTGACGGGCCAGAAGTCGAGAAGGTCAAGTGCGCCTCTTTCTGCCTGTCCGGAGATGCTCGTATGTGGTGGGAGAGGATAAAGACCAAGAGAGCAGCCGATCAGATGAGCTGGGCAGATCTTTAGTTAGAGTTCTATGAAGAGTTCTATCACCAACAAGCACTATGAGGAGTTTTTAGAGTTCAAGCCAGCCAAGATAGAAGACAAGACAGTAGGAAGCCCGGAGCCCCAGTCAAGTAAGTGCAGAAGAACAGAAAGAAGGTAAGAAAGAGGCGGTTCGGGTGGTCTATGAATACCTCGAGGTATTCCCAGCAGATCTACCTGGACTACCTCCCAATAAATGAGTGGATTTGAGATTGAATTGGTTCCTAGTACCGGTCCAATTTCAAAAGCTCCGTATCGCCTGTCTCCAGCAGAGTTGAAAGAGTTACAAGCATAACTACAGGAGTTACTTGACAAAGACTCCATTCGCCCTAGTCACTCACCTTAGGGAGCTCCTGTGTTGTTTGTCAAGAAGAAAGATGGATCTATGCAGATGTGCATAGATTACAGAGCTCTGAATCAAGTGACGATCAAGAACAAGTATTCCCTTCCCAGGATCGACGACTTATTTGATCAGTTAAGAGAGGCAATAGTGTTATCAAAGATAGACCTGCGCTCTGGGTATCATCAGCTGAAGGTGAAAGAAAGAGATATACCCAGAACGGCGTTCAGGACTAGATACGAGCACTACGAGTTGTAGTCATGTCTTTTGGAGTGACTAATGCACCTGCGGTCTTCATGGACTTAATGAACAGGGTGTTCAGAGAATATCTTGACAAATTTGTCATCGTATTCATCGACGACATTCTGGTATATTCAAGGACCCCAGAGGAGTATGACACGCACTTGAGAATAGTACTGCAGACTTTTCAGCAAAAGTAGCTGTATGTTAAATTCTTGAAGTGCGGGTTCTGGTTAGAGCAGGTGGCGTTTTTAGGTCACATAATTTCTAAAGAATGTATCCAAGTGGATCTAGCCAAAATAGAAGCGGTCAACAACTGGTGTAGACCCAAGAACGTCAGAGAGATCAGAAGCTTCCTTAGTTTAGCTGGGTACTACAGGAAGTTCGTGGAGGACTTTTCCAGGATAGCCTCTCCACTAACAGCCCTCACCAGAAAGAACAAGAAATTCGAATGGTCAGATAAATGTGAGCAGAGTTTCCAAGAGCTAAAGAAGAGATTGAGCAGTGCTCCCATTCTGACTGTTCCACAGGGCGACAAGAGTTTCGACATCTACAGTGATGCTTCCAAGATGGGCTTAGGAGCTGTACTTATGCAAAAAGGAAAAGTCATAGCCTATGCTTCCAGACAACTCAAAGATTATGAGAAGAACTACCCTACTCATGATCTTGAGCTGGCAGCTGTGGTTTTTGCACTTAAACTCTGGCGACATTATTTGTATGGAGCTCAGTGTAGAATCTTCATAGATCATCAGAGTCTTAAGTACTTCTTCACTCAGAAGGACTTAAACATGAGATAGCGCAGGTGACTGGAGTTGGTCAAAGATTACGACTGTGAGAACCTCTACCACCCAGGCAAAGCTAACAAAGTGGCAGATGCACTAAGCAGAAAGTCCAGTGCATCCCTGATGTCTCTGTTATCATTAGCCCTGCCACTACAGAAGGAGTTGTCAAATTTTGGACTTGAAATTATTTGCGGATAGCTCTCCGCATTGACCTTAGAGTCTACCTTGCTTGAGGACATACAGAGAGAGCAAAGTGAAGATCAGACAGAGGATTGAGACTGCCCAGAGTAGATAGAAGAGTTATGTTGACACACACCGTAGGCCATTGGAATTCCAAGTAGGAGATTCAGTTTTCCTCAAGGTCTCTCCTATGAAGGGAGCGATGAGATTTGGCAAGAAGGGCAAATTAAGTCCTCGCTATGTAGGACCTTACCTGATCATAGAGAGGATTGGGAAAGTAGCTTACAGGCTGCACTTATCACAAGACATGTCAGCAATACACAATGTGTTTCATGTCTCCATGCTAAAGAAGTGTCTCCATGACCCGAGCCAAGTGATTCAGCCTTAGTTAGTGCAGATCCAAGAGGATCTTAGTTATGAGAGCAGACCTACACAGATAGTGGACAGAGCAGTCAAGAGATTGAGAAACAAAGAAGTACCACTAATGAAGGTCGTCTGGCAGAACCAGAAGCACGAGGAAATCACTTGGGAGCGGGAGGACAATATGAGACAGAAGTATCCAGAGCTATTCTAAGTTCGAGGACGAACTTTTTATAAGGTATGAGGGATTGTAACGACCCAATTTTCCCTATTTCGAGTTTTAAAAGTCCATAAAAATATTTGGAAATACTTTTAAAATATTTTAGAGATTTTTAGGAATTTTTAGAGTATTTTTACGTAATTTTTGGAGGTCGTTTAGTAGGTTTACAAAAAGAAAGAAGTTTTGACAAAAACAATTAAAGACGAGGTTCGAACCCACGACCTCGGGTCGGACTGACCCAAGCAAAACCGGCCCAACCAGCTGAGCTACACGGTTTTGTTAACCAAGTATGGGGAGAAATAAATTTAAAGCATAGTTGTGATTAAACCCGAATATAAGAAAGGAAATTAGGTTTTCATTTCCGAAAAATCAAAACAATTTCTCTCAAAAATCCCTCTCCTTCTCCCTCGCGACGGCGCCTCCTCTTCCTCGGGCAAAAACCGCAGGCACACCTAGGCGATTCCGGCGGCCGGCCAAAGCTTCCCGAGGGGCTCTCTTCAACTCCTTAAGGTCGCCTTGTCAGGGGAAGCACGCGAGCACAAAGGAAGCACCGCGAGCTCGGGTTTCTCCGAACCCTAGAATCTTTTCCACCCTTCGGTTGTAAGTCCAAGAACCGGCGGTAAGTACTACTCACCTGTGGTAGGAGTTGCTCCGAAATTAGGGTTTCGTTATCTTGTTTTCGGATTGTAGTTCTCCTTGTTTTGAATCTGCCAGTTTCCCTATTGGATAAGTAGTTCTTCTTGTTTCCGAAACTTGCATGAGTTTCCTTGCTTTCTCTGCTTTCGGATCGTATGTACAGCCGGTTGGTTGTGGTTGCTGCTGTGAATCAAAGAAGAAAGAAGGGGTTTCGGTTGGATTAGGTTTCCATGGGTTTGGCAAGTAGTTAGGTTTCTTAATTCTAATAATGAGCATCTCTTAGTTGGATTTTTATTTTACCTTGCTGTGAAGATTGCTGCCGTGATATGCAACTCCCTTCACTTTCTTTTAGAATCAATTGGTAATACTTACTAGGCTAGAACAGATCTTTGATTTCATTGAGCATGTAGGGTAGTGTTTTACTACTTCTAATGTTTCCATGGATATTGAACAGAAATAGAATGGGGAAGGCTTAGATTTTGATGTAATTACTCCTTTTCATGGTGCTAAGCGTTCTGGATTGGCATGTTAGTTGTAGCTTAGGTTAAGTTTAAGTGTTTTGAGTTTGTATGCTAAGAATTCAGATTTTTGCTCCTATGTGGTAACTATGTTAGTACCTTGGTTCGGTTTATATACTATGCAAGGATTCGGGTTCTTGGAAGCTTGGAAGGGATTAGGCTTGTCTTCCTTGTAAAGATATCATGTTTCATAATATATGAATGGCACATATTTACTACCATCATGAAAATGCGCAAGTAAGTGATAGACCTTGCATATTTCGAACGTGATAAGAGGAGGTTTACATTCTATTTTAATGAGTTATGTAAATGAAAGTTGCATTCTTTTGCTCTATTTTACAACATGTTTAGAAAGTCCAAGTTAGCTTTCTTTTGCTCTATTTTACAGCATGTTAGAAAGTCCAAGTTAGTTTTTTTTTTGCTCTATTTTACAGCATGTTTAGAAAGTCCAAATTAGCTCTCTTTTGCTCTATTTTATAGCATGATTAGTAAGTTCAGATTTGCTTTCCTTTGCTTTATTTTATATCATGCTTAGAGAATTCAGGTTTACTTTCCTTTGTGTTATTTTTATATAGCATGCTTGGTTAGTTGTAATGCTATACTTGTTAGATACATCTATAGGATTCTAATAGGCTCTAATAAAGGATTATAAGAAGCATGAGTAAAGAAAAAGACTAAAGTCTAGTTAAAAAGAGATAACAAGTAAATTAAAGTAAGAGGCTAGTACCCGACTTCCAAGGTTGTCGTTAAACAAATTCAGGTGACCAATTCCAAGGTCTTGGCCCTGGTAAGACCAAGGTCTTTACCTCATAGGACTAGAGACTCGCTACCTCAGTCACTATTAGAGAGCGCGCAAAACAAAGATGGTACTAAGCCTGGGCCCAAAGAAGAAAAGAAGAAGAAAAGAAAAGTAAGAAGAACAAGAAGAAAAAAGTGAAAGAGAAATTAAAAGATTAATTTCTAGTATAAGAAAAGTAAGAAGAACAAGAAGAAGAAAGTGAATGTAATGCCCGAAAATTCTCAAAATTATTTTAAAAATATTCTATGGTTTTTTTGGAATTTTATTATATTTTTATAGAATTTTTAGAGCAGCGGAAGTAGCAAAAACAAATAGAACCGTAAAATAGCCTACGCGGGAATTGAATCCGAGACCTATTTGGGTCCTATGACTTATAGCGGACTCTAGTAACCAAGTGAACCCAGCAGGGCCGTGCTGAAAGAAAAGGGAGGCAATTAAATTTATATTAGAGTTGAGCGAAATTACCCACTTAATATAAATAGGAAATTATTAAGTGGGGTTTTATTTTTGATCAGGATTTCTTTTCCTCAAACCCTCACCGACGCCGCCCCCTTCTCCTCTCCTTCTCTCAGCGCCAACCACAAGCACACCTAGGGATTTCGTGCCTAGGTCCATAGGAGGACTTTCCAGCGACATCTTGGATACGAGGACGCACCCCTCCGCGAGAGGAACGCATAGACGCGAGAAGATCGTCGAAAGGACTGTCTTCTCCGGAAATCTAGCGATTAGAATCGTAAGAAACTTCAGGCAGGAGGTAAGAAACCCCTCACCTGTAGTATAAGTAGCTTTCGTGTGAATTCCATGTCTTAGTTTAGTAATATGTAGACTATTGACACAAAGGATGCGAATTAGCGCATACCAAGTGTTCGATTAAATGTTTAGCACAAAAAAATGTAACTTAGGCATTTTAGTAACTTAGATAAATGCAATAGAAGCATTTTATAGCTTATTTAGTCTTGCTCCAGCTTTTACAAGACTAGATGTCCAATGGGTGGGCTCCCACAGTCGCCTCTAGGTTTAGATAACCTAGTTCTGGGTTTAGACAACCTAGTAAAAGCAAGACAAGAATTTATTAGCTTATGTTCAGTATTTTACTTTCTCAGTGGCACTGTATTGGATTAGATATCCATTGGGTTGTACTCCCACAGTCGTCCCTAGGTTCAGACAACCTAGTAAACCCTACTAAATTCGGGACTTGCAAACCCGGGTCTAGTTAGGGATGCACACATAGCAAGTATAGTTGCCGGGCCCAAACAGCAGCATGATTATGTATTTTCACCTATTAGATGTATTAAGTTTTCAAACTCTCATAAGATAGTTAGGTGAATTCAGTACAGCTTTAGCATTAGCTCAGTTCAGCTTTTGTAACAGTGTAGTTTCTATTCATACAACATGATAGTTTATGATTAGCTTTTATTGCCATGATCAGTTAGCTTCCTATGTGTTGTATGCCATGCCATGTTTAGAATATTCAGCTTGTACTTCAAATAGCATGTTTTAAAATCATGAATTTCATCGTATGCATGTTTTAGTGAGATAGATGGTTTCTTACTAAGCGAAGCTTACAGATACTTTTCCTTATACTGCAGATAAAGGTAAAGGAAAGATGGACTAGCGGAGGTTGGAGGGCAATGCGATAAAGATGTGTGTGGATGGAACTTGGAGTAGAGATCTTAGGGAATTTCAGCAAGCTTGTTTTTAAGCATTAGAACCTTTTAGCATTTTGTTATTTTGCACCTTCGTATGTTAAGTGTTATAAATTAGTTAATCATGTATCCTATCATGTTTAGAACACTATTTTCATGATGTTAGAATGTTTGACATTTAGTTTAGACCTTGTAATGTGATTGAGGCACGAAGCAGTGCTGAAATCAGACCTTTGGCATAAAATCAGAAACTCGAATCGATCAGCTGATCGATTCGAGAGTTTCCAATCGATCGAAGGATCGACTTGGCATCTGGTCTCGCGAACAGTAGGCCTCTGGATCGATCGGTCGATCGATCCAGCATGTTCTGTCGTGAACAGAAGGCTCTGGGATCGATCACTGGATCGATTGGCCAGTCTGGATCGATCAGGCGATCGATCCAGAATATTGCCCGAGCATAGTACCGTGGTGGATCGATCACTGGATCGATCCAACCCACGTTCCGTATACAGTAGCTACCTGGATCGATCAATGGATCGATCCGGCCATTCCAATCGATCCGTGGATCGATTGGGAGGCCTGATATCAGCAAGAAACTCTTAGTTAAGTTCCTTGACCATTGGGGGATGTAATATATGTCATGAATAGTTTAGATTACACCCCTTAGCACATGTAGAACCAAGAAATGCTAATAGTTTAGCAAAATTTTAATTAGTACAGCTTCCGCACCTAGATTTAGTAATGGTCATGGAATAGTTTAGCACAGACTAATGTAACGATCGGCCTCACAGCCTACAATAGGAGGCGGGTCGTTACAGAGTGGTATCAGAGCAGAAAGTTCCATACTTCCTACACACACATCAGCATTGAACCTGCAGCTTCCAAATAAGAAACATCTCTCTCTTTATTATGTTTTTTCTTTCATGTTTATGGATAATGTAGCATGTTGATTGATGATAGTACCTAACATGATAGTGATAGTAGTTATATAAACATGATTGCCTTAGTTATGTGTATCCTCTATGTCTTTAGCAATGGCACGAGGACGCCCAGCTAGAAGGGCACCAGCTACTGAGCCCCAGCATGAGGCAGACAGTTCAGTGTCTCCCCCAGACCTTACAGCATTAGTGGCTCAGTTACAGCAACAGGAGATAGCCACCTTGAAGGCTAGTCAGCAGAACACTCCAACAGTCACCCCGGAACCAAACCTAGCAACGCCAGTAGTCTTAGAGGTTCCACCAGTCCAGCCTGCAGCACCAGTAGTCCCAGCAACAGAGGCAAGGAGAGAAGCCTATCTGATCCAGTGGCAGAGAGTCAAGCCCGAGAACTTCTCAGGCACCAGTGAACCATGGGATGCTCAAGCCTGGTTCAAAACACTGGAAAGTACGATGGAGCTTCTGGACTGGCCAGAGTATGAAAAGGTGAAGTGCGCCTCCTTCTGCTTGACAGGAGATGCACGCATGTGGTGGGAGAGAATTAGAGCGAAGCGCCCAGTAAATCAGATGACATGGGCTGACTTCGAGAAAGAATTCTTCGAGGAGTTCTTTCACATGCGGGTCACAAACCGCCACTACGACGAGTTCACTGAGTTTCGCCAGGGCAACCTATCAGTTGAGGAAGTCGTGAAGAAATTCAACAGATTGGCTCGTCTATGCCCTGAACTAGTCAGCACAGAAAAAGAACGAGTCCGGTTGATGGACCAGGTGACCAATTCCAAGGTCTTGGCCCTGGTAAGACCAAGGTCTTTACCTCATAGGACTAGAGGCTCGCTACCTCAGTCACTATTAGAGAGCGCGCAAAACAAAGATGGTACTAAGCCTAGGCCCAAAGAAGCAAAGAAGAAGAAAAGAAAAGTAAGAAGAACAAGAAGAAAAAAGTGAAAGAGAAATTAAAAGATTAATTTCTAGTATAAGAAAAGTAAGAAGAACAAGAAGAAGAAAGTGAAAGAGAAATTAAAAGATTAATTTCTAGTATAAGGATATAAGAAAATGAAACAAGTTTATGCTTAGAATCAATAAAAGTTTAGTTCTTTAATTCTAAGCCTACAGTAGTAGTTTCATTACTTTCCTGTCAGTTAGTGAGCATGTTTAGTATTCAGTTTTATTTCTGTATACCATGAGTACATGCAGCTTTGCTTTAGCATTATAGTTTCAGTATTATTGCATTACTTTTATGCACTTCGATGTTTTTGTGAGATAGATTAGTACTTACTAAGCGTTTTCGCTTATAGTTTTGTTTTCTTTCCTCCTACTGCAGATAAAGGAAAAGCTAAGATATGAAAGGGGGGCGACAAGATGGTGGTGGTGATGAAGGTGTGTGATGTCTGGACTGTGGAGAGATCCAGAATTAGCTGACAACACTGTTAAGACTTTCTGTTTAATTCTTTTAGATTTCCTTAAGTGTTATTTTGAGTTGAGACTGTATTTAAGTTTATTCCGCACTTGTAAGTAGTTCACTTGTATTATTGGTAGAGTGATGTAGTTGGTTGCTTTGCTAGAATAGTTTCTTTCTTTTACTGTTGATTTATTACTGCGTGGTTGTGAATAAAATATGTTCCAGTCGTCTGTGGCTGCGTATATATTGTTTCTATTATGGATTTGGTCACCAGTACAAGGGAGACTCTGCCGAAATTTTTCGGTAGGGTTTCCATGTGATTTTTAATCATACCGGTTAAGTAGAGTTAGTAGTTAAGTAACGGTCATCCTTAGAGAGTAGTAGTAGTAAGAAGGGTGGTCGTTACAGTTCGCCCCGAACACACAACTTAATTTCATCAATAATAATTCATTCCACTAAAGAATTATTATTGAGCTACCGCACCAATCCCAAATTACATTTTGGGCTCCTTCTTATTATGAGTGTGTTAGTCTCCCTGTGTTTAAGATGTCGAATGTCCACTAATTAAATGAGTTACTGACAACTCACTTAATTAATATCTTAGTCCGAGAGTAGTACCACTCAACCTTACCGTCATGTCGAACTAAGTCCACCTGCAGGGTTTAACATGACAATCCTTATGAGCTCCTCTTGGGGACATTCTCAACCTAGATAACTAGGACACAGTTTCCCTCTATAATCAACAACACACACTATAAGTAATATCATTTTCCAACTTATTGGGCCTATTGATTTATCGAGCTAAATCTCATCCATTGATAAGTCTAAGAAATAAATACTAAATATATGTGTTTGTTATTATATTAGGCTTAAGAGCACACACTTCCATAATAACTAAGGTCTAGTTCTTTTATAAAGTCAGTACAAAAAGAACTTACCTAAAATGGTCCTACTCAATACACTTGGAGTGTATCAGTGTAATTTATTAGTTAAGATAAACTAATACTTATTTACACTACAACTACTTTAACGGTTTGTTCCTTTCCATTTTAGTCGCGAGCAACTGTTTATAATTTATAAAGAACTGACAACATGATCTTCTGTGTGTGTCACCACACACCATGTTTTCTACTATATAAATTAATTGAACAAATACACTTAACAAATAAATGTAGGTATTTGACCATTGTGATTCTTTATTTCTAAATAAATGTTTATACAAAAGCTAGGCTTTTAGTATACACTCTAACAGATTGTTGAATATGAGTGAATGGAGAAGAGGTGGAAGAAAATAGAAGCTTTATTGTGAATGAAACTTTAGTCCCACATTAGGAGTTTCTTGGCATATTGGTTGGTTTATATTGATTCACATCCTTTGATGATGTGAAAAAATGCATGGGGAGAGACTCTCTCTCATGCGTGGGTGCGCAGGGGGGGTGCAAATCCAAGGCCCGGATTTAACTGAACCAAGTTGACTCTTGTGCGAGCGCGACATGCGCGTGCTGAATGTCGGACCGGTCGAGGCAAAATTTGCCCAAGTGGAACAACTAACATTTTGTCACGTAAACCTTTTTGCGTGACGGATGCATTAAAGAAAGATTATTGCATAATCAAAACGTCCGAGAGAAACGCTGGCATTTCGCAGCTCGGTGCGTAATGATCATTAATCGATCATTAATTTTGTCGTTTATTTGAGCTCCTATAAAAGGAGGTTGCGACTACAGGCATAAGGGTTACACACGTGAAAAGTTGAAGCTCTCCACCTACGTTCCCCCTCCGACTCTGTTGTGCAACTCCTGCTCGACGAAGTGCACGTAATAGCAGTCGGATATCTCTCAGTTTGTTGTGACCACCAGTGCTTGGTGGGAATCACGGTTAGCCGTTGTATCCTGGGAAACAGATGATCCAAGAAAGCCTCGAAGCACAGTCGGAGGTGGGACAAATTTGTTTCAAGGAAACTGTGTTCATCGTAGGCCTCGGTCGGTAGCAACTCACTCAGCAGAAGCCATGCAACTCGGTCGGCAGAGTTGCAGAAGCCCTACAACTTGGTCGACATCAACTCGCTCGGCAGAAGTCCTTCACTTGGGCAGCCTCTTCACTCGGTTAGCCTTAAGCTTCGCTCAGTCGGCCTCTTCACTCGGTCGGCCTCCTCACTCGGTTGGCCTTAAGCTTCACTCGGTCAACCTCTTCACTCGGTCGGACTCTTCACTCGGTCGGCCTTAAACTTCGCTCGGTCGGCCTCCTCACTCGGTCTGCCTAAAGCTTCGCTCGGTCGACCTCTTCACTCGGTCGACCTTAAGCCTCGGCAGTCAGCACTTGGCAGTCGGCACTCAACGGTTGACATTTGGCGGTCGGCACTCGGCAGTCGACACTCAGCAATCGACAATCGGCACTCGGCAGTTAGCACTCGGCGGTCGACACTCAGCAGTCGGCACTCGGAACTCGACGATCGACACTCGACAAACATCAACCTTTACTAACAACTTGAGATTATCAACTCAAGTTATTTCAACAAATAAATTAAATTTAAATTTATATATTTAAATTCAACTAAACCTTAAAAAAAAAAAAATCTCTGGCAATATATTGTTCCCTCCAACATTAAAAAGTTCATACAATATTAAGCATGAGACAATACATCAAATCAATTACAAACATTCAACACTCAACAAGAACAAACCCACACATGAACAGATCGAACCAACGCATTGAAGGAAAGCTGTGGATGGTTAGCGGTTGCGGATGGAGCTTCGGATGTGGCTGTTGTCCGGGTGAAAGCTGTTATCGGGAAGAGATGGAGAACTCTCCTCTTCTAAACCGAAGAGGAAAGGTGGTTGTGGGATCACCGAAAGAGGTCTGAATGGAGCTCTTCTCTTCTAAACCAAAGAGGTGAGGTGAAGGGGCTGCCATGAGCGGAGAAGAATAAAATTTCCTCTTCTAAACCGAAGAGGATGTGCTGGCCACCGGTGATGAAGAGGCTCTCCTCTTCTAATCCGAAGAAGAGTGGTGGATGAAACTCCAGTGATGGACGGATGGATGAATGGAGCTCCGGTTGGTGGACGGAAGGGCTCCCCCTTCTAAATCGAAGAGGGGACGAAAAAGGTGGAGTTGCGGCCGCAGGAAGAAGGGGGCGTCGGTTCCTCCTCTTCTAAACTGAAAAGGAAATGGCTGGAGTTGTGATGGAGCTCTGATTTTTTTGGATGGCCAGCGATGGGAAGGAGATGTGAACTCTCCTCTCTAAACAGAGGAAGAGAGGCGATGCCGGTGATGATGAGGGTGGAGGTGGGCGATGGTTATGAGGTGGAGATGGTTGCCGGGCCTTGGTGGGTTGCGGATAGAGTAGAAGGAAGATGGAGGTTGGCGTCGGGGAGAGCTTGCGCATTTCGTGAGATGATCAATCGGGAGAGAAAGATGAACTCAAAAATTGGGGATTTTTCCCAACCATCGGATGACCTTAGATCTCCATTAACTGACCAGATTTAAATCTGGATGAGTGAACGGATCACTCTACATGGATGAATAGGATGGCTCTAGATTTGTATGGGTGATCTGAATGGAGGGTTCAAATCACTTTAGATTAGAATTTCCCTTTAACCCTAGCCTTGGGCTAAAGTTGGTTTGATTCAAGTCAGCTCATCTCCAATTCCCTACTAGAGAATATGCACATTTTTAAATATAATTCCAAAAATATAGAAAAAATTGCTTTGAAGTTCCAAATAGTTCTAAATTCATAAAACATTATATAAATCAATAATTAAACATACGAGAGGATTAAAATATCAAGTAATAGAGCCAAAATAACATGTCAAATTATCGATTATCAACTCTCACATACTTATTCTTGGACATCTTAGACAAGTAAATAAAACTAGGAAAACATCCAAGGACTCATTCCCAAAACAACATCCAATCGTACTTTGAAGATTGTAAACGAGTAGTTACCTAGGACTATAATTCTCAAAGACTCAAGTATTCATGGATTCAATTCTTATTGGTTGGCAAGCATGGTGACTTCACTCCATCCTGTATAAATTGAGAATGATAAAATTGTAAATATCCCGTGATAGTTTTGATGTGATCAACCAAGTCAAGTTAGGTTCTGATGTTTTTACCCCTTGTATGTAAGTGTGTTCCTTAGGAGCATAAAAAATGAGTAAAAGACGTAGCTAGCGAGAAGGACGACACGAGATAGAGTCGATGGGCTCGGTGTGTCCAAGGGACGAGACGCTGCGAAAAAGTACTCTAGCGAACAAGAATGAAGCGCGCAGTGTTTCCGAGGGACGAGAAGCCGGAGTGAAAGATTGTTTGAGAAGACCGAAAAATGAGTTCGAGTGAGCCTTAATCCAGATGGCGGAGATCACCCAATGCAATGAAGTCGGAGTGAACTTCCCGGATAGATAGACAACACAGAGTTGATTGGAGTCTGGGTGCCTAGAGCTACTCCGAGCGCCCATACCACTTTGGTCTGGCGGGGGTACCTTACTGAAGTGCCTTTGTTTGAAGGTGGTCCAAGCGCCCGGAGCTGTTCCAAGCACCCAAACCAGATAAAATATTATCTATTTCCCATTACGTAGTCATTTGCGAGACGATAAGATTTGTCACGCTAGGGCGCCCGAAGAGGATCTAAGTGGTCAGACCGTGCCACGTCAGTAAACGGTTGTATTTGACTGGTGAACTATAAATAGAGCTCTGGTCTTCTCCTTTTGAATAACACATTCTGTACTTCGAGTTCTATTCAGTTCTTCACTTACGAGCTTCATTTCGTATACGAGGCTTCTCTGCCTCCGATTTTTTGTTTGAGAAGGAGATTTTTTTACTGAGTCAACTTGCCTTGGAGTAGCAATCCTCTGATTGGCAGTCAAGTAAATTTGTGTGTCTCGTACTTATTTTAATTATATTATTCTTTTTTCAATTAAGTGTGTAGTTGTTATAAAGCCCGATTGAGTTGAGAAAGGTATTGCTGTTTTTATTGTACAGGACAATTTACCCCCCTCTTGCCGACCACAAGGGACCTACAATTGGTTTCAGAGCCTAACCATTTCAAGAGGACTAACCGACAAACGAAGCACCAAATACGATGGCTGGAACAAGAATCCACCCGTCGAAGTTCGAGGGAGACTTCGCACATTGGAAGAAGAAGATGGAGGTTTATTTCAAAACAGATTTTGATATATTTTTTATCTTATAAAATGGTTTTGTAGTACCTACCGACAACAATGGCATGTTGAAGAAAGAAGAACACTGGACTAAGAAGGAACAAGCCAAAGAAAGAAGAACACTGGACTAAGAAGGAACCATCCTAACTATTGTTAGGATGTATACTAAAAGCCTAGCTTTTGGTATAAACATTTATCTAGAAATAAGAATCACATTGGTCAAATGTCTACATTTATGATAAATGTAGTTGTTCAATTAATTTATATTATAGATAACATGGTATGTGGAGCCACACACAGAGGATCATGTTATCAGTACCTTAAAAATTATAAACAGTAGCTCACGACCAAGATGGAAAGGAACAAACCATTGGAAGGTCGTAGTGTAATTAGGTTTTAGTTTATCTTAACTATATAATTACACTAGTACACTTAGAGTGTATTGAGTATGATCATTAGAGGTCGTTTCTTTTTATACTAACTTTATAAAGGAACAACGACCTGAGTTATTATTGAAGTGTGTGCTATTAATCCTAATATAATAACAACCACATATATTTAATATTTATTTCTTTGACTTATCAAAGGGTGAGGTTTAGCTCGATAAATCAATATGCCCGATAAGTTGGGAAATGATATTACTTATAGTGTGTGTTGTTGATTATAGAAGGAATCTGTGTCCTAGCTATCTAGGTTGAGAATGTCCCCAAGAGGAGCTCATAAGGATTGTCATGTTAAACCCTGCAGTGGACTTAGTCCGACATGACAATGAAGTTGAGTGGTACTACTCTTGGAGCTAGATATTAATTAAGTGAGTTGTCAGTAACTTACATAATTTGTGGACATTCGTAATCTTAAACACAGGGAGACTAACCCACTCATGATAAGAATGAGCACATAATGTAATTTGGGATTGGTGCGGTAGTGCGATAATAACTCTCTAGTGGAATGAGTTATTATCGATGAACTTGAGTTGTGTGTTCGGGGCGAGCACGGGATACTCAAGTTCATCGGAAGGCCAAAACCAATTTCTCCTCTAGGTCCCTGTCGTAGCTTCATTATAGCCTCAAGTTCATCCAAATGTAAGGCTCTTCTTGGTGTCCAAGAAGTGGGCCGACCCAATGCTTGGTGACCAAGCAAGGTCCGGCCACATCCTCTTTATAGGGGTCGGCCCTATTGCTTGGTGACCAAGCATGTAGGGGCCGACCAAGATTAATTCAAATTGGAGGGTTGTTTTGAATTTTTAAAATCTTCTCTTTGTAGAAAACTATAAGTTTTAAAAGAGAGATTTTAATTTTTAAAACTTTCCTTATTTGAATTAGGCCACATGTTTTAATAGAGAGTTTTAAAAGTTTTAAAACTTTCCTTTTTTAAACCATCCTCATGGTTTAAGAAAAAAAAAGGAAGGAAGATAAGTTTTAAAATTAAAATTTTCTATCACTATGTTAAAAAAGGAAATTTTATAAGAGAAGTTTTAAATTTTAAAACATGGTTTTAATTTTTAGAACTTTCCTTTTTTAACTCCTACTTAAGGAAAGAGAGCTTGTAATATTTTATAAGAATTTTTCTTGTAAAATTTTATTAAAAAAATAAAGATTCTATTCCTCTTATGGGGGCCGACCATCCTTGCTTGGTGCCCAAGCAAGGTGGCCGGCCATGTTTAAAAAAATAAAATTATCATCAATTAATTTTAGTGATTGATTTAATCAAGAGGAAAGAAAAGGAAAATTAAAAGAGAAAAGGAAAAGCTAGAGGAAGATTTTAATTTTTGTAAAAATTATTCCCTTATTTGCCTTGGGCATGTAATATAAAATAAGGGGTGAGGGGGCTTCATGGGATACAATTCTTATTCTCTTGCTTGGAGATCATCAAGTGGTCGGCCCTCCCTCTCTTCTCTCTTTTCCCTTTTGCTCTCTTCTCCATGGTGGTGTTGATGGCCGGATTTTAGAAGAAGAGGAGGAAGCTTTTGGGTGGTGTTCATCTTGGAGGATCATCACCCACACGACGTCCAAGGCGAGGCGAGGAATACGGCAGAAGATCTCGAGGTCATTAGCTTACAAAGAGAAGGTATAACTAGTAGTTTTCTTCCGCATCATACTAGTTATTTTCTTTGTAAGAATTCTAAATACAAGAGGCAATTAGATCTAGTTTTTCGAATTTATTTTTCGAGTTTGTGTTTTCTTCTTTTTCGAATTTGTGATTCGATTGTTCTTTTTGGTTAACCTAGAGTTATTTAAGGAAATAAATATTAGCTTTCCTTAAAAGGCTTTGCCTAGGCGGTGGTGGTTGCTCCCATATCCAAGAAGGTCATGTACCTCGCCATGCAGTCCTGGAAGCCAATTTTGGAAATTAATATTTATGGAATTAATAACTTAAGTAGATTTGAATCAATAGTGTTAAGTTCCGCTTGCGATTCAAATCTAAACCATTAAGAACAGATAAGTTAAATTTGGAATCAATGATGTTAAGTTCCGTCTGCGATTCCTAATTTAACTTCTAAAGAACACAATAGGTTATTTAAGGAAAGGTTCGACACTTGTACAAAAATTTTTGTACAGTGGAACCGGTACATTTTCTTAGGACTAACCAACAATTGGTATCAGAGCTAGGGTTTGCCTCTGTGTGTTTAGAATTCAAATAGGTTATGCACATGTCATACATAATTTAGGCAGGATAATAGTAGGATGTGTTAACTCTTTGGTTGCATGCTCCAACTATTATGGCTTATTAATGTTGTGTGTGATTGGACCCTTGGACATGTCAAGGGCAATAGTTTGTGTGTGCATGACTGTATGTAACTAATACAGCAGGAGCTATATTAGCCCTAGGATTTTAGAATTTTATTTTCAATCTAGATTACATGTACATTCCCTCGTGGAATATAGGATCGATATATGTAAAATTCTATTTTTGTCGCGGATCGGATTCTTGCGAGGCGTGGTACTTATGGAGCACCAGAGGTGCAGCGGAATAAGAAGCAAGATGGATACGACAACTCAACCCGATGGCGGTGGCTAAAGATGGCAGCAACTAGGGTTGGAGCATATGGAGGACTGTAACAGAAAAATGCCATAATAGTTGAAAAATAATTTTCATATTTATTGCTTTTGTTTACTGTGATGTGTGTGTATGCATGAGATGTATGCTCGGATAGTTTAAAATTCCTCACTTTAAATAACTAAGTGGGAGAGAGATTTATTTTAATAAATTCCACGGTCTCCATTACTGGTTTGTAAGTGATGCAAACAAACTTGAGCGTTGGCTCTGAGTGTCTTCCTCCATATCGGATGAGTTTGTTTGCGGATCACTAGATCAAACTTCCATTTAGGATGACTATAGGAAATTAATTAAGAGCGTGTGATCTTTCCCATCGGAAGGGGCACAATCTTATTAATGGACTTAGTGTCAAGTAATGGTATACACTTAGGCACGTCTAATAGTATCCTCTCCATCGGAGTCACTGCTATTATTTGTGTGACCAAAGGAAAACCAACTATTAATTTGTCAAAAAGATAAGTTGACAAGATAATAAAATTAAAACCCTCCTCTTACAAATGTCGAGTTTTTGTATATGTCCACACTATCGTGGCATACAAATTCATGGTGCATGAGGTAATTTTATTTGTCAGGATGACAAGAAAATAAAATTAATGGGAAAAACTCCTCTTATAAATGTTTGATTTTATATACGTCCACACTATCGTGGCATACAAAATTCACGGTGTATGATGTAATTTTATTTGTCATAAAGATTTATTGACAAGATAATTAATGGGTAAAACCCTTCTCTTACAAATGTTCGAATTTGTATACGTCCACACTATCGTGGCATGCAAAATTCCCGGTGTTTGAGGTGTTGGTGAATTTAAATAATATTGTTTGAGGAATCAATGTTATTTTAAATTCAAAAGTTTTGACCAAATAATTGATCAAAGATAGACCAACTATTAATTTTATTCGTCATAAAGTTAGGTTGACAAGATAATAAAATTAATGGATAAAATCTCCTCTTTGATTTTGTATACGTCCACACTATCGTGGCATACAAAATTCATGGGGATTTAAAGGTGTTGGTCTTGACCAAATATTTTTGTGATTCTTAGGATGTTTAGTAATCTCCTAGTTGTTATACTATAGAAAAGACTTAGTTGTCCCAATTATAATGATTGGAAATAGGACTTGGACATTAAGGTAGACTGTCTTCTTAGAACTGAGAACAATATAGGTGTATTTAATTCATTAGTTGTTGAAACATGTTTAGTGGTGTTATCTACCAGTACTTGGAGTGTAGATACAGATGCCACTAATCATGTCTGCAATTCATTGCAGGGTTCCAGAAAACCCGACAGCTATATGAAAAGGAAAACACCATCTACATAGGCACTACTGGAAAAGTTACAGCTGTTGCAGTGGGAGATGTTTATCCTCTGATAGGAATAAAATATGGATTTTCAGAAATTGTCTTTACGTACTAAGTTTAGAAAGAACCTGATTTCGGTTTCTAAACTATTAAAGAATAGATATTCTGTCTATTTTGATAACAAACTTGTTATCAAGAAAAATAGGAAAGTTATCTATTCTGATATGTTGGTTGACAATTTATAATCCAATAACTCCAACGATGCAATAAATAGAAATTAATAACACATTTTCTAAATAAGAGAAAGTAACCTTCGGAAATGATCCAATCATATTTTTGGCATCTAAGGCTAGGTTATATTAACTTGAGTAGGATTCAAAGGATAATAACCAATGAACTCTTGGGTTCATTGGTAGTGGAAATCTTTCCAACTTGCGAGTCTTACTTGGAAGAAAAAATAACTAAGAAACTTTTAAGTTTAAGGGGTATGGAGCCAAAGATATGTTGGAATTAGAGCCGTCAATTTGGGTTGGGCCCGTCGGGTTGGCCCGCCTTGTCAAATAATTTAAACGGGTTGGGTTGAAATTTTATCAACCCAAGTCCGTCGCGGGTCAACCCGCCTAGGCCCACGACTCGCACGGGTCGGCCCGCCCGGGCTTGGGTTGACCTGCGGGTTGAGAAACACATATAAGCTAAGTTTTATGTCAATTTATTATCTTTCTTTGTTATAATTTTAAAATAAAAATAGTACTTTTCATCCAACATAAATACTCGTTTGTGTTAATTTATATTTAAAATACATGTTTATGTATACATTTAATTGTATAAAACTTTTTCGAAGTAAAATGTTGAAAATATGAAATATTTTTAATTTTTTTTTAAAAATTTTTGATGGGCCCGCGGGTTGGCCCACCAAACCCGCAACCCTCCTTAGAATGGGTTGGGTTGGAAATTTCCCAACCCGCCAAGTTGGCGGGTTGGCCCACCCCGCCCCGGCAAATGGTTAGCCCGTCACGGGCCGACCCGCCCCGCCACGAGTTGACCCATTTGACAGCTCTAGTTGGAATTGGTTTATTCTGATTTGTGTAGACCTTTGACTATCCAGGCAAGAGGTTGTCTCGAATATTTCATCTCTTTTATAGACGACTATTCGAGATAAGGATGCATTTACTTAACGCGCCACAAGTCTAAGTGCTTTGATTAGTTCAAAGAGTACTAGGCTGATGTGGAGTAACGTCAAAGTAAAAGTATCAAGGCACTACGGTGAAATCGTAGTAATGAGTACCTCTTAGGAGAGTTTAGGAGTCACTTATCAGAAGACGAGATTTAATCCCAACTAACTGCACCTGGTACACCCCAACAGAATGGTGTAGTAGAAAGAAGGTATAAGGCTCATATGGAATAATTAGATCAAAGATGAGTTATTCAGAAAATTATCAAATTCATTTTATGGATATACACTAGAAACGGAAGTGAACATAGTACCTTCTAAGTCAAAACTCTCTACTCCCATAGAATTACAGAATGGGCGTAAGCCTAGTCTGAAGCATATTTGGATTTGGGTGGTCTAGCACATGAGAGACACTGATAAGTTGGACATGAGTTCACTTGTTTGTGAGTTATCCTAGAAAAATGAAAAGAGGTTTGTAGTCCTTAAAATCAAAAGGTCATTGTTGGCACCAATGCCCAATTTTAGAAAAAGACTATACTACGAACCACAAGCCCATGAGTAAAAATTGTTCTTATGGAAATTAAAGGACACGTCTAACCTAGTACCAACTGTACAAGATGAAATATCACAAGAAACTGCAACACGTGTCACAAATAATACACAATTGTAGAAAGTGTCTCGTCATAGTGGGAGGGTTGTTAGGCAACCTAAAAGATTCATGTTTTGGGAGAGTCTTTGGACTCGATCCCTAGTGGACATGAACCTGATCTCCGGACATATGACGAAGCACTCCAAGATAAAGATGCAACATCTTTGCAAAGAATACAGAATTAGAATATATGTATTTTAATAAAGTCTGGGAGCTTTTAAAATCACCAAATGGTGTAAAAGTCATTGGATGAAAATAAGTCTACAATAGGAAAAGAGGGATAGACAGGAAGGTAGAAACTTTCAAAGCAATGCTTGTTGAAAAAGGAAACCTTTTTACCGGTAGTCATGCTTAAGTCTATCCAGATTCTTTTATCTATGAGATTTAGCAAGTGAATGTCAAGACAGTTTTCCTTAATGAAAGTCTTGAAGAAAACATCCATATATAGCAACCAGAAGGGTTCATTGTAAAGAGCAAAGAGCATCTTGTGTAAGCTCAATCAGTCTATGAACTGAAGTAAAGCTTCAAGGTCTTGGAACATCCGGTTTGATAAAGTAGTCCAGATCTATGGATTTATTTAATAACCGAATGAGTCTTGTGTATACAAAAAGTGTGATGGAAACGTGGTGGTATTTCTTGTACTATACGTAGATAACATTTTTGGTAGTTGGAAACAATATCAAAGTGTTGTCAGAAGTAAGGGTATGGTTGTCCAAACAATTCGATATGAAAGACTTAGGAGAATGCATATATTCTTGGGATCAAAGGGATCGCAAGAAAAGAATATATTTTACTTATCCCAAGCTTCATATATCGAAACAAATCCTTGCTCGTTTTAAGCATACAAAACTCCAAGAAAGGTTTCTTACCTTTTCAGCATGGAGTAGCTTTATCTAAAGAGATGTCTCCGAAGACATCAAAGGAGATAGAGGAAATGAAGGCAGTTCATTATGCTTCGGCTATCGGAAGACTAATGTATGCTATGCACGAGATCAGAAATCTGTTTTGCCAAGGGAATAGTTAGCAGATATCAAAGTAACCATGGACAAGGACATTAGACTACGGTAAAACATATATTGAAGTACCTTAGAGGCACTTGAGATTATATGCTAGCTTACAAGACAGATAATTTGATCCCTGTGGGTTGCACGGATTTTAACTTCCAATCGGATAGGGACAATAATAAGTCGACCTTGGGGTTTTGTGTTTACTTTAGGAGGTGAATTCATAACTATGGAAGAGTGATAAGCAAAGGTCCTTTTTCGGACTCCACCATAGAAGCTGAGTAAGTGGCAGCCTCTGAGGCAGTCATAGAAGCTGTATGACTCAGATACTTCATGATGGACTTAGACATGTTTTCTGGTTTGCCCAAAAATAATTATAATTTATTGTAATAATAGTGGTGCAGTAGCAAACTTGAAGAAACCATAAGTCCATAAGGCAAGTAAACACAATAGAGCGCAAGTACCACCCAATACGAGACATCGTATAACGAGGACAAGTTGTTGCCACCTAGATTGCATCAGGTGATGACCTGTAGATTCTTTCACTAAGGTCCTTAAGGCAAGAGCTTTTGATGGGCATGTTGAAGGGTTGGGAATCAGATGTATGCCAGTAGATATGGCAGCTTAGTCTTTTAGTATAAGTGGGAGATTGTTAGGATGTATACTAAAAGTCTAGCTTTTGGTATAAACATTTATCTAGAAATAAGAATCACATTGGTCAAATGTCTACATTTATGATAAATGTAGTTGTTCAATTAATTTATATTGTAGATAACATGGTATGTGGAGTCATACACAGAGGATCATGTTATCAGTACCTTATAAATTATAAACAGTAGCTCACGACCAAAATGAAAAGGAACAAACCATTGGAAGGTTGTAGTGTAATTAGGTATTAGTTTATCTTAACTATATAATTATACTAGTACACTTAGAGTGTATTGAGTAGGACCATTAGAGGTCGTTTCTTTTTATACTGACTTTATAATGGAACAAAGACCTTAGTTATTATGGAAGTGTGTGCTCTTAATCCTAATATAATAACAAGCACATATATTTAATATTTATTTCTTTGACTTATCAAAGGGTGAGGTTTAGCTCGATAAATCAATATGCCCGATAAGTTGGGAAATGATATTACTTATAGTGTGTGTTGTTGATTATAGAAGGAATCTGTGTCTTAGTTATCTAGGTTGAGAATGTCCCCAAGAGGAGCTCATAAAGATTGTCATGTTAAACCCTGCAAGTGGACTTAGTCCGACATGACAATGAAGTTGAGTGGTACTACTCTTGGAGCTAGATATTAATTAAGTGAGTTGTCAGTAACTTACTTAATTAGTAGACATTCGTAATCTTAAACACAGGGAGACTAACACACTCATGATAAGAAGAAGCCCATAATGTAATTTGGGATTGGTGCGATAGTGCGATAATAACTCTCTAGTGGAATGAGTTATTATCGATGAACTTGAGTTGTGCGTTCGGGGCGAGCACGGGATACTCAAGTTCATCGGAAGGTCAAAACCAATTTCTCCTCTAGGTCCCTATCGTAGCCTCATTATAGCCTCAAGTCCATCCAAATGTAAGGCTCTTCTTGGTGTCCAAGAAGTGGGCCGGCCCAATGCTTGGTGACCAAGCAAGGGCCGGCGACATCCTCTTTATAGGGGTCGGCCCTATTTCTTGGTGACCAAGCATGTAGGGGCCCGACCAAGATTAATTCAAATAGGAGAGTTGTTTTGAATTTTTAAAATCTTCTCTTTGTGGAAAACTATAAGTTTTAAAAGAGAGATTTTAATTTTTAAAACTTTCCTTATTTGAATTAGGTCACATGTTTTAATAGAGTGTTTTAAAAGTTTTAAAACTTTCCTTTTTAAACCATCCTCATGGTTTAAGAAAAAAAAAAGGAAGGAAGATAAGTTTTAAAATTAAAATTTTCTATCACCATGTTAAAAAAGAAAAATTTATAAGAGAAGTTTTAAATTTTAAAACATGGTTTTAATTTTTAGAACTTTCCTTTTTTAACTCCTACTTAAGGAAAGAGAGCTTGTAAAATTTAATAAGAATTTTTCTTGTAAAATTTTATTAAAAAAATAAAGATTCTTTTCCTCTTATGGGGCCGGCCATCCTTGCTTGGTGCCCAAGCAAGGTGGCCGACCATGTTTAAAAAATAAAATCATCATCAATTAATTTTGGTGATTGATTTAATCAAGATGAAAGAAAAGGAAAATTAAAAGGGAAAAGGAAAAGCTAGAGGAAGATTTTAATTTTGTAAAAATTCTTTCCTTATTTGCCTTGGGCAAGTAATATAAAAGAAGGGGTGAGGGGGCTTCATAGGATACAATTCTTATTCTCTGGCTTGGAGATCATCAAGTGGTCGGCCCTCCCTCTCTTCTCCTTGGTGGTGTTGGTGGCCGGATTTTAGAAGAAGAGGAGGAAGCTTTTGGGCGGTGTTCATCTTGGAGGATCGTCTCCCACACGACGTCCAAGGCGAGGCGAGGAATACGACAGAAGATTTCGAGGTCATTAGCTTACAAAGAGAAGGTATAACTAGTAGTTTTCTTCCGCATCATACTAGTTATTTTCTTTGTAAGAATTCTAAATACAATAGGCAATTAGATCTAGTTTTTCGAATTTATTTTTTGAGTTTGTGTTTTCTTCTTTTTCAAATTTGTGATTCGATTGTTCTTTTTGGTTAACTTAGAGTTATTTAAGGAAATAAATATTAGCTTTCCTTAAAAGGCTTTGCCTAGGCGGTGGTGGTTGCTCCCATATCCAAGAAGGTCATGTGCCTCGCCATGCAGTCCTAGAAGCTAATTTTGGAAATTAATATTTATGGAATTAATAACTTAGGTAGATTTGAATCAATAGTGTTAAGTTTCGCTTGCGATTCAAATCTAAATCATTAAGAACAGATAAGTTAAATTTGGAATCAATGATGTTAAGTTCCGTCTGCGATTCCTAATTTAACTTCTAAAGAACACAATAGGTTATTTATGGAAAGGTTCGATACTTGTACAAAAATTTTTATACAATGGAACCGGTACGTTTTCCTAGAACTAACCAACAACTATATCTTTAAACTAAAGAAAGCCTTATACGGACTTAAGCAAGCACCTAGGGCATGGTATGAAAGGTTGACCTCTTACCTAATCTCTAAAGGATTCAACCAAGGACAAATTGACCTGACCCTATTTGTCAAATCAATCAAAGAAGATATATTTATACCCCAAATTTATGTAAATGACAGAATCTTTGGATCAACCAACTCAGAATTTTACAAGAATTTATAACCCTAATGGAACAAGAATTTGAAATGAGCTTATTAGATAAATTAACTTACTTTCTAGGATTACAAATTAAACAAATAAATAAAGGTAATTACATTTATCAAGAAAAATATATTAAAGAATTAATTAAAAAATTTGGAATGAAAAATACTAAAGAAATAAAGACACCAATGGCAGTTAACACAACCCTAGATGATGACCCTAATGGAAAATCAGTTGACTTAAAATATTATAGGAGTGTCATAGGTAGCCTACTGTGCTTAACTGCAAGTTGACCTGATATTTTATTTGTAGTTAGTATATGTGCTAGATACCAAACCTATGCTAAAAAATCACATTTAACTCAAGTCAAAAGAATTTTTAGATATCTTAAAGGAACATCGAATATAGGAATTTAGTATCCTAGAACAACCAATTTTGAACTCATAGGTTATTCTGACTCAGATTACGCTGGATGTAAACTGGATTGTAAAAGTACAAGTGGTGGATGTCAACTACTTGGCCCATCACTTGTCAGCTGGTTTAGTAGAAAATAACACTATGTTGCCTTATCTACTACTGAGTCAAAATATATAGCTATAGGAGAATGTGTCGCACAATTATTATGGATGATGCACACTTTAAAAGATTTTAATTTAAATCTTACCAAAATAAAAGTACTTATTGATAATGTTAGTTTAATCAATTTAACAAAAAAACCTTGTGCATCATTCAAGAACTAAATACATTGAAATTAGACATCACTTTATCAGGGATCATGTCACTAAAGGTGATATTGAACTCAAATACATTGAGTTCAAGTCTAACTTAGTTAACATATTCACTAAACCCCTCTCTAAAAGTGAATTTAGCAACTTACGTCGACAATTAGTAATGTGTTTAATATACTAGGATTCTTAAATTGTAAAATTATTTTCAAAATTTTCTTTTAAATTCTAGGGTAAAACTTTTTATTTATATTTCTCAAAACTTCCCTATTTCTAGACTTTTAAAAATCAATTTTAGCCTTAGTCTAGATCAAATCCTTAGAATGCATGCTTCTATAGATCTAGGACTTGAGCATCTCACCAACACATTAGGATTACCTTGTTTGTGTATTACTGAATTTAGAAAGGGGTGAGATGCATAAGTAGATTGCTTGGACTTAAGATGCTTATATCAGTACATCAACAAAAGTCTGGGCGTTAAATATCAAACAAATAGTAATCAAGTTAAATATTTTAGGTTAGTCAAACACTAACTGAATATAATTAACTTAACCTAACTAACCAAGTGAAAACTGCTATCTTCTGATAGTCAGTAAGTAACTAATGGTTAGACAGTTAATTTTTTTTTATTTTAATGTCAGGTTCAGGAGGAGGATTGATTCAAATTATTTTCATACTTAGTAAAACTATTTGTAACAAAATTATTTTCTCTTCTTTGATAATATTTTGCAAAATTATTTTTGAAAAGTGTTTTTCATTTCCTTGAAAATACTTTAGCAAAATTATTTTAAAATTACTTTAATTTTGCAAACTTATTTTTGAAAATTATTTTTAAAATTGCTTTAATTTTGTAAACTTATTTTTGAAACTTATTTTGAAAATTACTTTAATTTTACAAACTTATTTTTGAAAATTATTTTCAAAATTAATTTAACTTATAAAAATAAGTTAACTTGCAAAGTTAGTAGGTTTTTGCCTTAATAGTTTGCAAAAATTATTTTTGAAAATATTTTTTTTCAAGTTAACTTAAAAACTAAGCTATTTTGACAATTATGAAAAGTCAGTAGGTTTTTGAATATGTGTTCAAAAGTTATCTTCCAAAACTTAGCTATTTTGAAAATTAGAAAACGTTAGTAGATGTTGAAAATTATTTCTGATATAAAAGTTTAAAGCTTATATTTTTTTTAACAATTACTTTATCTGATGTCGTAATGACTTTTCCAAAAATTTTCTTTTAACTTGTTTTCTACATTAAACTCCCCCAAGTAACTCTGAATTCAGTTAGCAATCTCTATTGTAATTTTTTTTCTTAGCCGATTATTCTTATCTTTTCTATGTTTTTTGAATGAATGTCAAAGAGGGAGAGCTAGGTAGTTTAAGTTAGCACCAAAAATACCAAGCATAAAACACTAACTAACTTGAAATCATTGCTTACTTTTTGTATATTTTTCACTAACTTAACCCAGGTTGTCATTGCATCAAAAAGGGGGAGATTGTTGATGCGGTTAGCACTAACGGTCTAACTCAGATTTTGATTAATGACAAAGTAGGTTAAGTTAGCTTTGTTGGGATCTAACACTTTGACTGAGTGTGTAGGAGAAATCCAGCTAGGTCGATGGGTCGACCGGATAGTTGGTATGAAGTCCAGCTAGGTCAACGAGCTGACCGGATAGCTAGCACAAAACCCAACTAGGTCGACAGACCGATAAAATAGCTGGCACGAAGCCCAGTTAGGTCAACGGGTTGACCGGATAGCTGGCACAAAACCCAGCTAGATCGACGAGCTGATCGGATAGCTGACACGAAGTCCAGACAGATCGATGGGCTGATCGGATGTCTGGCAGGTAAGTTAAGGTAAGACACTAGAGGGGAGTGACTTGGTGAGGACACATTCCCAGTTAGGGAACTAAGGCGTCGATCCAACTTAGAATCATTTCGGGAATCTAAGTTGAGATCGTGACTAGATTCTGGTCTCAGTGAGACAGAATCTAATTACTACTCTGTTTGAATATAATTGTGCTAACACTTTGTTTTACAGGGTAGTATAAATTATATTTTGCCTTGGACTAACATTTTCTTGCAGGAAAAAGGTGTGTCAAAAAATGATGGTCTGAGCGCTCGGAAGGGATCCGGGCACCTGGATGGTCCGGGCACTCGGAAGGCAATTTCTATCTCGACAGCTAGGAGCGCGTCGATTGGTTTGACGACGTCACGGTCTAGGTGCCCAGAAGGAATCCGAGCCCCCAGAGCACTCTTATAAAAGAAGGCCTCCACCAGAGCTTCGAAACAACAACTTCTGCTACGACTGCTCTGTTGCGCACTGCTCCTGCGACGCCGCGAGGCTTCTCCAACAACCTACGATTTAATCTTCTGTTTCTATTATTCGTATTATTTTAATAATTCCTGTACTCATTTTTGTAATCATTTTTACGAGTTATTAGTGATTGTCCAAGAAAAACACTCGACGAGTGTAGGCCTGGGAGTAGGAGTCGAGGAATGCTCCGAACCAAGTAAAATTGGCTGTGTTAGCATTATTTTTATTTTTCTTATTTCCGTGGCATACTCGAATCGATTTTTGAATTCCTAATGATCGTTATTCACACACCCTCTAGCGAACTCTATGATCTAACACTAGGGTTACCTCCCCCTTGGATTTTCCACCTGCCTAGAATCTACTAGGATTTTTACCTGAGAACACTTAGGACTTTTCTACAAGCTCAGTCACATTTGTTAGATGATAAGACATCTTAAATTTTGAACCCTTTGCCATAATCAAAACTCATGTTTGATCATTTAGTGCTCCCTGCACCAACATGATTCACAGATTTATCAAAGCATTGTTGAAGCCTTACAATATGCCACTATCATATACTCTGATATTACCTTTATAGTAAATTATGCTTGTCAATTCAAGCATGCTCCCATTGAACAAAATTAGGAATATGTTAAAAGGATACTTCGCTATCTCAAAGGTATTATTCTACATGGTCTTCTTTTATATCCCCAATTGTCTCAAGATTTACATGCTTATAGTGATGCAGATGTTAGTACCAGCTCTAAGAGATAATTATGAGATGATTGAAAAGGGACATATTGTATTATATTTTATTAGTAAAAGGTAATATTTATGGTTATTATATTTACTTCAAATCTATGTCAGTTGAATAAGTATAATAATGTCATAGAATAGTAGGTTCTAGTGTATATCATATCATTTATTGAATTATAACACTATTCTTAGTCAAGTATTAATATACAAGGATAATATTAATGTGTTGAGTTTAGCATGTAGGCCAATTGATGACTTAATCTTACAAGTCATAGATATCAAATTGACACATAAAAATAAATTAGAGAATATGTACTAAATTGACCCGCCATGAGAATGTTTCATGGATCATTATATGAGTATCATAAATATTATCATTGTGACTCTTGGTATGAATAGTCCTTAGACATGAAGTCTCTATGGTTCCCTACATAAGGAATTGTGTATTTTGATATCGGCAAACGTCACCTATAACAAGGTAGATTATAAACTCAATCATTGGATAAGAAATAAGTTATGGTGATTGATGTAAATGATGTAGATGGAATCTATCCCTTCTATATGACGAAAGTGATATATGTGAACCCCTTGATTAAGTAAGGCTGCTAATATACATGGGCATGCTCAAATAAGTCAATATGAATATGAGATATTGAGCTCATTTGGTTGAGTCTACTTGGAGATCAAGAAATACAGAGATTGATAAGAGGATAACACAGTATATGCCTCATAGATCAATCTAGGTACGAGGATAGAATGATTGAGTTATACAAAATAATAGATACAAACAGGTTAGGTCGGATCTCGACATTCTTGTCACTTAGGTAGCAATGATAGTTTGCTAGATGTCGTTCATTGCCTGTGTATCTAAAATGGCTTTAGGAACACTATCAATGTT
Organism: Zingiber officinale; assembly: GCF_018446385.1. Classification (NCBI taxonomy): domain Eukaryota; kingdom Viridiplantae; phylum Streptophyta; class Magnoliopsida; order Zingiberales; family Zingiberaceae; genus Zingiber; species Zingiber officinale. The sequence continues at coordinate 59,225,310 of NC_055987.1, read as the reverse complement.
ACGAGAACCTATTGGGTCACACATAAAGAGTATGTTGACTTGGAGATTGATTTATTTTATTTTGACTAAAATTGTATGGGTTTGAGCCTTAATTATGAAATTGGTTTCAGACCTTATTATGACCCAATCTAACTATAGAGCCGACTAAGATAAACACTAATAGTTATCAGAGAAGATGAAGAGTTCATCGGATAAGATGAAGAATTAGTATTTTCTCTTCTCTTAATGTCACCTTAAATAGTCATAAAGAGGCCAAGAAGATAAAGAGATATATATGTGTCTCTTGGATTGCTATAGTATATATCTTTTTTAGCAAGATGATGAGTGGTATGTAACTATCCATTCTTGCTCTTATATTTTTGTGTGTGAAAAGAGAGAGAGAGAGAGAGAGCTCTCTAATTTTTGAAGTTCTTGGATATCATAGAGGCATGGACATTCTAATCGCGCTAAGAACTACTGAAGCATCAGTGTTGCCAGGATTATTGTGTTCACATAACAAAGGTAACAATTTGATCAAAACATGTATTCTGCATTCACTTGGATCTTTAGAGGGATCCTTTTTCTGCTATGTATATGTTGTTTGTCGCAATACATCCCTATAGCAAATTGGGCAAGTTCTCCTAAAGATAGACGCTATACTAGTAGATATGTAATGTTTCTTGGACGAAACCTTATCTCATGGAATTCAAAAATACAATCTACGGTATCTCATTCAAGCATTGAGGCAAAATATAAAGTTATAGTAAATACAACATCTAAAATTATTTGACTTCAATCACTTCTCTATGAATTTCATCTTGCATCAAATATATTGCACCAAAAATTTGGTGTAATAATATTAGAGCAATATATCTCACAGCAAATACAATCTTTCATGCTCATATAAAATATGTGGAATTTGATTTTTATTTTGTTCGAGAACGTATAACGACTCAATAATTATCGATTTTTTATATTTCTACAGAGGATCAAATTGATGTATCTTTACTAAATCATTATCCAAATAATCTTTCAACAAACTAGCAAGCAAACTCAACGTCAAAGATCTCTCGTTGAATTTGTCGCGTGGGAAGGGGGGATAAAAAAGAATCATTCAATATGATTATACTAAAATAAAATTAAGATCTATTAATTATTCCTTTTATTTATTATTTTATCAATTGACGAAATCTTATAATATTTTCTTTATTTATTATTCTATCAATTAATAGACCTTATGATGTATTATAAATTATCCCTTTATAGATAAATAAAATCAATCAATAATTTTATTATTTAGTTTTTTATCCAATCAATTTTATCTTTCATCCATAATTGGACAAGCCCCTACTATAAGTGGCTAATCTAGAGGGGAGCGGGGATATGCTTGAGCTGTTGGAGTGTATACTGAAAGCCTAAGCTTTGTAAACATTCATTATGAATAAAAAATCACATTTGGTCAAATTGTCTACATTTGTTTGTAGTTGTTCATATAATTTATATTGTAGATAACATAGTATGTGGTGTCACATACAGAAGATGATGTTATCAGTACCTTATAAATTATAAACAGTAGCTCACGACTAAAATGGAAAGGAACAAACCATTAGAAGGTCGTAGTGTAATTAGATATTAGTTTATCTTGACTATATAATTACACTAGTACACTCAGAGTGTATTGAGTAGGACCATTAGAGGTCGTTTCTTTTATACTGACTTTATAAAGGAACAAAGACCTCAGTTATTATGGAAGTGTGTGCTCTTAATCCTAATATAATAACAAACACATATGTTTGATATTTATTTCTTTAATTTATCAATGGGTGAGATTTAGTTCGATGAATCAATAAGCCCGATAAGTTGGGAAATGGTATCACTTGTAGTGTGTGTTGTTGATTATAGAAGGAAACTGTGTCCTAGAGATACTAGGTTGATAATGTCCCCAGGAGGAGCTCATAAGGATTGTCATGTTAAACCCTGCAGGTGGACCTAGTCCGACATGACGATAAGGTTGAGTGGTACTACTCTTGGACATAGATATTGATTAAATGAGTTGTCAGTAACTCACTTAATTAGTGGACATTCGATATCTTAAACACAGGGAGACTAACACACTCATAATAAGAAGGAGTCCAAAAATGTAATTTGGGATTGGTGCGGTAGTTCAATGATAGTTCTCTAGTGGAATGAATTATCATTGATAAAATTAAGTTGTGTTGGGCGAACACGGGATGCTTAATTTTATCGGGAGACCAAAACCAATTCCTCCTCTCGGTCCCTATCGTAGCCTCTTATTTGTAGAGTTCTATACCCACCTATACCCACCTTCTATTCCCACCCAATAGGGGCCGGCCAAGCTAGCTTGGAAACAAGCTAGGGCCGACCTAGGTATGAATTTGGGTGGCCGGCCCTAGCTTGAACCCAAGCTAGTGGGGGCCGGCCAAATTAAATTAAAAAGGAATTTTAATTTTAATTTTTATTATGTGGAAGAAATAATTTATTAAAGAGAATTTAAATTAAAATATCTCTCTTATAAAAGATCTACAAAAGATTAAGAAAGAGATTAGATCTCTTTCCTTATTTGTAGATTGGTGAGATATTTTATTTTCTCTTTAAAATTATTCACATGTTGATAAAATTAAAATTATAGAAATTTCCTTTTATCAACCATGAAGAGATTTTAAAGAGAAATTTTATTTTTTAAAATTTCTGAAAACAAATTAGGAAGTTTTAATTGTTGATTGAAACTTGTCCAATTTGTTCTCCAATGATGTGGCCGGTCAATGTAGATTTAATTGGGAAATTTTATTTTATTTTTCTCAATTAAATCATGCCAAGGAAATTGAGGAAATTTTATTGTAATTAAATTTCCTAATTTGCCTAGGCCAAGGAATATAAAAGAAGGGGTGAGGGTGCCTTCAAGAGAGATAACCTCTATTATTTTCTCTCCCTCTTTTCCTTGGTGTGGTGGTAGGCCATCATCTCTTCTCTTCTTCCTCTTTGTGGTGGCCGAAACTCTCTATTGCTTGGAGCTCTTGTGGAGGCCGGATACTACTTGGAGAAGAAGAAGAAGAAGGAGAGGAAGTTTGCATCTCTTAGAGCTTGGTTGGTGTTTTTTCTTCTTCCTTGGTGAAGCTTTCTTGTTTTGGCCGAATCTAGCTAGGAGGAGAAGAAGGTGCTCGGTGGTTTCTCATCTCGGAAGATCGTTGCCCACACAACGTCCGAGGTTAGAAGAGGAATACGGTAGAAGATCAAGAGGTTTTTCTACAAGGTATAACTAGTAATTTTTCTTTCCGCATCATGCTAGTTATTTATGGAAATAATACCAAATACAAGAGGCTTACGTTCTAGAATTTCGAATATGTTTTTCGATGTTGTGTTCTTTTGTATTTTCTTTTCCTTGTGATTTGATTGTTCTCTTTGGTTAACCTAAAGTTATTTTAGGAAATTAAATATTAGCTTTCTATAAAAGGTTTTGTCTAGTCGGTGGTGGTTGCTCCCATATCCAAGAAGGCCATGTGCCTCGCCACGTCAGTACTGGGAACCAATTATGGAAATTAATATTTAATGGAATTAATAACTTAAGGAGACTTGGGTCGAACGTGTTAAGTTCCGCAGGAGATCCAAGTCAAAACCTAAAAGAACAAATAGATTAAGTTTTGGATCAAACGTGTTAAGTTCCGCAGGCGATCCAAAATTTAATTTAAAAGAACACATGGTAGCTAGGAAAAGGTTCAGACCTTTGTACAAAATTTTTTGTACAGTGGAACCTATAGGTTTTCCGAGTAGCAACCAACAATTGGTATCAGAGCTAGGGTTTTGCCTCTGTGTATTTGGTATTTAGTTTAATCATGCACATGTCATACATAATTTAGGCAGGATAATAGTAGGATGTGCTAACTTTGTGGATGCAGGATCCAACTATTATGACTTTTAGTTATTATGTGTGTGATTGGACCCTTGGACATGTCAAGGGCATTTATTTGTGTGTGCATGATTGTATTAAAATAGCAGGAGCTGTATTTAGATTTATTAGGATTTTATTTTTGATCTAGATACATGTACATTCCTTTTATGGAATATAGGATCAAAATGTAAAATTCTATTTATGTCGCGGATCGAATCTTGCAAAGCGTGGAACCTTCTAAGGACCAGAGGCGCAGCAGAACAAGGAGCAAGATGGATGCGACAGCTAGACCCGGTGGCGGTGGCCAAATATGGCAGCAGCTTGGGATGACAACACACGGAGGACAATTAGAGATAAAAGCCATAATAGTTGAAAATTAAATTTTCTATTTATTACTTTTATATTATGCTGTGTGTGCATGTTAGTTTTAGTAGGCTAGCATAGTTAAAATTCCTCATTTATAAATAACTAAGTGGGAGTGGGATTTTTAAATAAATCCCATGGTCTCCATTACTGATTTGTAAGTGATGCAAACAAGCTTGCACGTTGGCTCTGAGTGCCTTCCTCCATAACGGATGAGCTTGTTTGTGGATCACTAGAACATACTTCCATTTTTGGATGACTATAGGAAGTTAATTAAGAGCGTGTGATCTTCCCCAACGGAAGGGGCATAATCTTATTAATGGACTTAGTGTCAAGTAATGGTATACACTTAGACACATCTAATAGTATCCTCCCCATCGGAGTCACTGCTATTATTTGTGTGACCAAAAGATACCAACTATTAATTTTATTTGTCAAAAAGTTAGGTTGACAAGATAATAAAATTAATGGGATAAAACCCTCCTTTTACAAATGTTGAATTTGTATACGTCCACACTAACGTGGCATACAAAATTCACGGTATTTTGAGGTGTTAGTTAATTTAAAATAGTATTGTTTGAGGAGTCAATATTATTCTAAATTTAGAGTTCTGACCAAAAGTTATTTGTGATTCTTAGGATGACTTTCAATCCACTGTCCATCATACTTCAACAGAATAGACTTACTGGACCTAATTACATAGATTGGAAAAGGAACCTGGACATTGTTCTTACTGCTGAAAGCTATAAATTTGTACTAACTGAGCCTTGCCCTGAAGCACCTACTGGTGAATCTACCCAAGAGGAGATTGAATATCATAGGAAATGGGTAAAAGCAGATGAGATGGCGCGGTGTTACATTTTGGCTTCAATGTCAAATGTATTGCAACATCAGCATCAAGACTTACCAACAGCTTATGATATTATGAACAATCTCAAGGAACTCTTTGGTCATCAGGATAGGGCTTCTAGACAAGAAGCCATGAGAAAGATAATGACAGCCACCATGCAAGAGGGTACTCCTGTGAGGGATCATATCCTAAAGATGATGGCTTATCTGAACGAGATACAGATCCTTGGAGGAGAAATTGATGGGGAAACCCAGATCAATATGATCCTCCAAACACTACCTAGAAGTTTTGAGCAATTCTGCCTGAATTACAATATGAATAAAAGGGTATATTCATTGGCGGAACTACTGACAGAACTTCAGGCAGCAGAAGGATTATTTCGTCACAATGCTCAAATTCACTATGCTGAAAATGGTTCTACTTCTAAGCCGAGAGGAAAGAAGAAGAAGAAACAAGTCGGTTCAGCAAAGAAAGTGAATAAGTCTCAGAGTACGGGATTTAAAGCTGGAGTGAAGAAGCCGAAGGGCAAGTGCTTCATCTGCAAGCAGGACATTGGAAGGCGGACTGTCCTCGTAGGAACCAAAACAAAGGTATATCTCATGCTCTAGTTGTTGAAACATGTTTAGCGGTGTTATCTACCAGCACCTGGTGTGTAGATACGGGAGCCACTGATCATGTCTGCAATTCCTTGCAGGGGTTGCAGGAAACCCGACGACTATCTGAAGGAGAAATTACCGTCTACATGGCCAATGCTACTAAGGTGGCAGCTGTTGCAGTGGGAGACGTCTACTTATCTTTTAGTAGAAATAGAAATTTGATTTTAAGAAATTATCTTTATGTACCCAGTTTTAGAAAGAATTTAATTTCAGTTTCTAAACTGTTTTTAGATAGATATTCAGTTTCTTTCAGTAACGATGTAGTTATTAAAAGAAATAAAGTGATTATCTGTTCTGGTGCATTAGTTGGCAATTTGTATACTTTAAATCCAATTTCTTCCACAAAGCAAAACATGAAAATTTATAACTCATCTTCTAACTCTAATAAGAGAAAAGAACCTTCGGAAATGAACCAAGCATATCTTTGGCATCTAAGGCTTGGTCATATTAACTTAAATAGGATTCAGAGGCTTATAGCCGATGGACTTTTGAGTTCATTTGAGTTGGAAAATTTTCCAACTTGTGAATCTTGCTTGGAAGGTAAAATGACCAAGAGGCCATTCAAGGCTAAGGGGTATAGAGTCAAAGAAGTGTTAGAGTTGGTTCACTCTGATTTGTGTGGTCCTATGTCTGTCCAGGCAAGAGGAGGTTTTGAATATTTTGTCTCTTTCATAGACGATTATTCAAGATATGGATACATTTAACTAATGCGCCGCAAGTCCGAGTGCTTTGATAAGTTCAAAGAATATAAGGCTGATGTGGAGAAACGACTAGGTAAAAGTATCAAGACACTACGGTCAGATCGTGGTGGCGAATACCTCTTAGGAGAGTTTAGGAATTACTTATCAGAGGCCGGGATTCAATCCCAATTGTCTGCACCTGGAACACCCCAACAGAATGGTGTAGCAGAACGAAGGAATAGGACTCTTATGGAGATGGTTAGATCAATGATGAGTTATTCAGAATTACCAAATTCATTTTGGGGATATGCTTTGGAAACAGCAGTATACGTTCTGAACTTAGTACCTTCTAAATCAGTTTCTTCTACTCCCATAGAATTGTGGAATGAGCGAAAGCCCAGTCTAAGACATATTCGGATTTGGGGTAGTCCAGCACATGTGCTGAAACCAGATGCTGATAAGTTAGAATCCCGTACAGAAGTTCGCGTGTTTGTAGGATATCCCAAAGGAATGAAAGGTGGTTTATTTTATAGTCCTAAAGACCAGAAGGTCATTGTTAGCACCAATGCCCAGTTTTTAGAAGAAGACTATATAATGGATCACAAGCCCGAGCAAAGTTGTTTTAGAAGAACTTAGAGAGGACATGTCTACTTCAGCAACAGGACAAGATGAAGTACCACAAGAGACCGCAACACGTGTCACACATGATACACAACCACGGATGCCTCGTCGTAGTGGGAGGGTTGTAAGGCACTGAAAGATTCATGTTTTGGGAGAGTCTTGGACTTGATCCCGGTAAACATGAACCTGATCCACGAACATATGACTAAGCACTCCAAGATATAGATGGATCTTGGCAAAAGGCAATGAATTCTGAAATAGAGTCTATGTACTCTAATAAAGTCTGGGAGCTTGTAGAACCACCTGATGGTGTAAAAGCCGTTGGATGCAAGTGGATCTACAAAAGAAAAAGAGGGACAGACGGGAAGGTAGAAACCTTCAAAGCTAGGCTTGTTGCGAAAGGGTACACTCAGAAAGAGGGAATCGATTATGAGGAGACCTTTTCACTGGTGGTCATGCTTAAGTCTATCCGGATACTCTTATCCATTGCTGCTCATATGGATTATGAGATTTGGCAAATGGATGTCAAGACAGCTTTCCTTAATGAAAGTCTTGAAGAGAACATCCATAGGAAGCAACCAGAAGGGTTCATTGAAAAAGGCAAAGAGCATCTAGTCTGCAAGCTAAATCGGTCCATTTATGGACTAAAGCAAGCTTCAAGATCTTGGAACATCCGGTTTAATAAAGTAATCCAGTCATTTGGATTTATTCAAAGTCCGGATGAGTCTTGTGTATATAAGAAGTGTAACAGAAACGTGGTGGTATTTCTTGTACTATACGTAGATGATATTTTGTTAATTGGCAACAATGTCAAGGTATTATCAGACGTAAGGGTATGGTTGTCCAAACAATTTGATATGAAGGACTTAGGAGATTGTGCACACATTCTTGGGATCAAAGTTATAAGGGATCGTAAGAAAAGAATGTTGTGTCTGTCCCAAGCTTCATATATAGATACAATCCTTGCTCGTTTTAGCATGCAGGATTCCAAGAAAGGTTTCTTACCTTTTAGACATGGAGTAGCTCTATCTAAAGAAATGTCTCCAAAGACGTCGAAAGAGATAGAGGACATGAAAGCAGTTCCTTATGCTTCGGCTGTAGGAAGCCTAATGTATGCAATGCTATGTACGAGACCTGATATCTGTTTTGCCGTGGGCATGGTCAGCAGATATCAGAGTAACCCTGGACAAGGACATTGGACTGCAGTAAAGCATATATTAAAGTACCTGAGAAGGACTAGAGATTATATGCTAGTTTACCAAGTAGACGATCTGCTCCCTGTAGGTTACACGGATTCAGATTTCCAATCAGATAGGGATAACAGTAAGTCTACATCAGGCTATGTGTTTACTTTAGGAGGTGGAGCCATTTCATGGAGGAGTGTTAAGCAGAAATGCGTTTCGGACTCAACCATGGAAGCTGAGTATGTAGCAAGGCGGCTAAAGAAGCAGTATGGCTCAGGAACTTTCTAATGGACTTAGATGTGATTCCTGGTTTGCCCAAAATCATCACAATTTATTGTGATAATAGCAGTGCAGTTGCAAACTCGAAGGAACCACGAGAGTGCAAGTCCACCTGATACGAGATATTGTGAAGCGAGGAGAAGTTGTCATCGCCAAGATTGCATCAGCGGATAACCTGGCAGATCCTTTCACTAAGGCCCTTCTGGCGAAAGCTTTCGATCGGCATGTGGAGGGAATGTGAATCAGATGTATGGTAGAAGATATGACAGCTTAGTCATTAGTATAAGTGGGAGATTGTTGGAGTGTATACTGAAAGCCTAAGCTTTGTAAACATTCATTATGAATAAAAAATCACATTTGGTCAAATTGTCTACATTTGTTTGTAGTTGTTCATATAATTTATATTGTAGATAACATAGTATGTGGTGTCACATACAGAAGATGATGTTATCAGTACCTTATAAATTATAAACAGTAGCTCACGACTAAAATGGAAAGGAACAAACCATTAGAAGGTCGTAGTGTAATTAGGTATTAGTTTATCTTGACTATATAATTACACTAGTACACTCAGAGTGTATTGAGTAGGACCATTAGAGGTCGTTTCTTTTATACTGACTTTATAAAGGAACAAAGACCTCAGTTATTATGGAAGTGTGTGCTCTTAATCCTAATATAATAACAAACACATATGTTTGATATTTATTTCTTTAATTTATCAATGGGTGAGATTTAGTTCGATGAATCAATAAACCCGATAAGTTGGGAAATGGTATCACTTATAGTGTGTGTTGTTGATTATAGAAGGAAACTGTGTCCTAGAGATACTAGGTTGATAATGTCCCCAGGAGGAGCTCATAAGGATTGTCATGTTAAACCCTACAAGTGGACCTAGTCCGACATGACGATAAGGTTGAGTGGTACTACTCTTGGACATAGATATTGATTAAATGAGTTGTCAGTAACTCACTTAATTAGTGGACATTCGATATCTTAAACACAGGGAGACTAACACACTCATAATAAGAAGGAGCCCAAAAATGTAATTTGGGATTGGTGCGGTAGTTCAATGATAATTCTCTAGTGGAATGAATTATCATTGATAAAATTAAGTTGTGTATTCGGGGCGAACACGGGATGCTTAATTTTATCGGGAGACCAAAACCAATTCCTCCTCTCGGTCCCTATCGTAGCCTCTTATTTGTAGAGTTCTATACCCACCTATACCCACCTTCTATTCCCACCCAATAGGGGCCGGCCAAGCTAGCTTGGAAACAAGCTAAGGCCGACCTAGGTATGAATTTGGGTGGCCGGCCCTAGCTTGAACCCAAGCTAGTGGGGGCCGGCCAAATTAAATTAAAAAGGAATTTTAATTTTAATTTTTATTATGTGGAAGAAATAATTTATTAAAGAGAATTTAAATTAAAATATCTCTCTTATAAAAGATCTACAAAAGATTAAAGAAAGAGATTAGATCTCTTTCCTTATTTGTAGATTGGTGAGATATTTTATTTTCTCTTTAAAATTATTCACATGTTGATAAAATTAAAATTATAGAAATTTCCTTTTATCAACCATGAAGAGATTTTAAAGAGAAATTTTATTTTTTAAAATTTCTGAAAACAAATTAGGAAGTTTTAATTGTTGATTGAAACTTGTCCAATTTGTTCTCCAATGATGTGGCCGGCCAATGTAGATTTAATTGGGAAATTTTTATTTTATTTTTCTCAATTAAATCATGTCAAGGAAATTGAGGAAATTTTATTGTAATTAAATTTCCTAATTTGCCTAGGCCAAGGAATATAAAAGAAGGGGTGAGGGTGCCTTCAAGAGAGATAACCTCTATTATTTTCTCTCCCTCTTTTCCTTGGTGTTGTGGCCGGCCATCATCTCTTCTCTTCTTCCTCTTTGTGGTGGCCGAAACTCTCTATTGCTTGGAGCTCTTGTGGAGGCCGGATACTACTTGGAGAAGAAGAAGAAGAAGGAGAGGAAGTTTGCATCTCTTAGAGCTTGGTTGGTGTTTTTTCTTCTTCCTTGGTGAAGCTTTCTTGTTTTGGCCGAACCTAGCTAGGAGGAGAAGAAGGTGCTCGGTGGTTTCTCATCTCGGAAGATCGTTGTCCACACAACGTCCGAGGTTAGAAGAGGAATACGGTAGAAGATCAAGAGGTTTTTCTACAAGGTATAACTAGTAATTTTTCTTTCCGCATCATGCTAGTTATTTATGGAAATAATACCAAATACAAGAGGCTTACGTTCTAAAATTTCGAATATGTTTTTCGATGTTGTGTTCTTTTGTATTTTCTTTTCCTTGTGATTTGATTGTTCTCTTTGGTTAACCTAAAGTTATTTTAGGAAATTAAATATTAGCTTTCTATAAAAGGTTTTGTCTAGTCGGTGGTGGTTGCTCCCATATCCAAGAAGGTCATGTGCCTCGCCACGTCAGTACTGGGAACCAATTATGGAAATTAATATTTAATGGAATTAATAACTTAAGGAGACTTGGGTCGAACGTGTTAAGTTCCGCAGGAGATCCAAGTCAAAACCTAAAAGAACAAATAGATTAAGTTTTGGATCAAACGTGTTAAGTTCCGTAGACGATCCAAAATTTAATTTAAAAGAACACATGGTAGCTAGGAAAAGGTTCAGACCTTTGTACAAAATTTTTTATATAGTGGAACCTATAGGTTTTCCGAGTAGCAACCAACATGAGTACCTTCTTGCTCTTAGAAAATTCTATCAATATGCTGTAGTCCGAGGGGCGGCAAGAAGAAAGACAAGCTCCAGCTCCCTTCTTTGAGCACACTCTTTCTTTTTTATCTGGATCCGTCACTGCCTACTACGACCCATACCCCAAGAGACTAGCAACCATAACAATTAGAGTACAAGTCATATAAAGAGGTAAACCCGATCCTAACTTTATTTCTTCTATTTTTTGTTTTTCTAGCTCTAGCATTCTATTTCTTCTCTCTTGAGCTATGTCACTGAGGATTGAGTTAAGCAACGGAAAGAATTTGACGGACAACTCCGACACCCTTTGACGCATGTTAATCCACACAAAATCATCTACATCACTGAAGGAAACTTCTACATTAGCCTTCGACTAGTACGTGGATTTTGGATGCATCACCCTTCTATTTATATTCAATTTTCTTACACCTTCAGTCAACAAAATAACCATTTGTGAGTGTGAAATTATGAGTCTATGACCAACCACAGAATAATGTCGTATAATAGATGGACCTTGTGTTGACGAATTTCATGTACCAAACTCCACAGGGAACAAAGTTTTCCCTCGTTTGTCATTGAGTCCACAAGCATCTCTTCTTAAGGATACATATATTATATGATTATTATTTGCTAGATGCAACCCTATTAAATGAAAATGAACAAATATCAAATGAACCCATTGATTATTTGAATCGTCACAAGAAGTCACTTAAAAAAAAAATCTAAAGAAGACCCTAATATATTACTTAGATCAAAAATACTTTTATTTAATGTTACTGCAACAAACTAATAGCAGCTGTTATAATATGTTCAGCCAGTGGTGGATCTAGATAAAAATATAATGAGGTGTTGTAGTCAGTGGTGGTTATTTTATATGGATGTTTTCTTCAAGACTTCCATTTAAAGAAAGCTGTCTTGACATCCATTTACTAAATCTTATAGATAAAAGAATCCGGGTAGACTTAAGCATGGCTACCGGTAAAAAGTTTCCTTTTTCAACAAGCCTTGCTTTGAAAGTTTCTACCTTCCTGTCTATCCCTCTTTTCCTATTGTAGACTTATTTTTCCCCAATGACTTTTACACCATTTGGTGATTTTATAGGCTTCCAGACTCTATTAGAATACATATATTCTAATTCTGTATTCTTTGCAAGGACGCTGCATCTTTATCTTGGAATGCTTCGTCATATGTCCAGAGATCAGGTTCATGTCCACAAGGGATCAAGTCCAAAGACTCTCCCAAAACATGAATCTTTTAGGTTGTCTAACAACCCTCCCACTACGACAAGGCACTTTCTACAATTGTGTATCATTTGTGATATGTGTTACAGTTTCTTGTGATATTTCATCTTGTACAGTTGGTACTAGATTAGACGTGTCATTTCTTTAAGAACAATTTTACTTATGGGCTTGTGGTTCATTGTATAATCCTTTTCTGAAATCGGGCATTGGTGCTAACAATGACCTTCTGATTTTAAGGACTCTAAATCTCCTCTCGTTTCTCTAGGATAACTTACAAACAAGTGAACTCCTGCCCAACTTATCAGTGTCCCTCATGTGCTAGACCACCCAAATCTGAATATGCTTCAAACTAGGCTTACGCCCATTCTGCAATTCTATGGGAGTAGAGAGTTCTGACTTAGAAGATACTATGTTCACTTCCGTTTCCAGTGTATATCCTTAAAACGAATTTGGTAATTTTCTTAATAACTCATCATTGATCTAATTATTCCATAAGAGCCTCATACCTTCTTTCCACTACACCATTCTGTTGGAGTGTACCAGGTGCAGTTAGTTGGGATTGAATCCCTACTTCTGATAAGTGACTCCTAAATTCTCCTAAGAGGTATTTGCTACTACAATCTCACCGTAGTGTCTCGATATTTTTACTTTGACATTTCTCCGCATCAGCCTCGTACTCTTTGAACTAATCAAAGCACTTAGACTTGTGGTGTATCAAGTACATCTATCTGTGTCTCGAATAGTTGTCTATAAAATAGATGAAATATTCGAAATTACCTCTTGTCTGGATAGTCATAGGACCACACAAATCAGAATGAACCAATTCCATTATATATTTGGCTCCATACCCCTTAGATTTAAAAGCTTCTCGGTTATTTTTCCTTCCAAGTAAGACTCTCAGGTTGGAAAGATTTCCACTACCAATGAACCCAAAAGTTCATCAGCTATCAATGAATTCTACTTAAGTTAAAATAACCTAGCCTTTGATGCCAAAGATATAATTGGTTCATTTCTGAAGGTTGCTTTCTCTTAATAGTTAGAAGATGTGTTATTAATTTCCATTTATTGCATCGTGGGAGTTATTGGATTTATAAATTGTCAACCAATGTACCAGAACAGATAATTTCCCTATTTTTCTTGATAACAAGTTTTTTATCAAAATAGACAGAATATCTATTCTTTGATAGTTTAGAAACCGAAATCGAATTCTTTTTAAACTTGGTATATATAGACAATTTCTCCAAATTCATTTTTATTCCTATCATAGGATTAACATCTCCCACTGTAACAGCTGCTACTTTTACAGTAGTGCCCATATAGACGGTGATTTCTCTTCATATAGTTGTCGGGTTTCCTGGAGCCCCTGCAATGAATTGCAGACATGATAGTGGCTCTCATATCTACTCACCAGGTACTGGTAGATAACACCACTAAACATGTTTCAACAACTAATGAATCAAATACACTTATATTATTCTTAGTTCTAAGAGGACAGTCTACCTGAATGTCCAAGTCTTATTTCCAATCATAATAATTGGGACAACTAAGTCTATTCTATAGTATAACAACTAGGGGATTGACTAACATTTGCAAACCTAAGAATCACAAAAATATTTGGTCAAGACCAACATCTCAAAATCCCCGTGAATTTTGTATGCCACGATAGTGTGGACGTATACAAATTCTAAAAGGAGATTTTATCCATTAATTTTTATTATCTTGTCAACCTATGACAAATAAAATTAATAGTTAGTCTGTCTTTGATCAAATATTTGGTCAAGACTCTGAATTTAAAATAATATTGATTCCTCAAACAATACTATTTAAATTTACCAACACCTCAAAACACCGTGAATTTTGCTGCCACGTTAGTATGAACGTACACAAAATCAACATTTGTAAGAGGAGGGTTTTCCCCATTAACTATCTTGTCAACCTAACTTTATGACAAATAAAATTATCTCAAACGCCGTTAATTTTGTATTCTACGTTAGTGTGGACGTATACAAAATCAATCATTTGTAAGAGGGGTTTTAACCCCATTAATTTTATTATTTTGTCACCCTAGTTTTATGACAAATTAATAGTTGGTTTCCCTTTAGTCACACAAGTAATAGCAGTGACTCCGTTGGGGAGGATACTATTAAATGTGTCTAAGTATATACCATTACTTGATACTTAGTCCATTAAATAGAATTGTGCCCCTTCAGTTGGAGAAGATCACACACATCCTAAATAATTTCCTATAACCATCCATAAAGGAAGTTTGATCTAGTGATCCGCAAACAAACCCATCCGTTGTGGAGGGAGGCACTCAGAGCCAACACGCAAGCTTGTTGCTTCACTTACAAACCAGTAATGGAGACCGTGGGATTTATATACTAATCCCTCTCCCACTTAGTTATTTATGGTGACGAATTTTAACCTATGCTAGCATACATTACATGCACACACACATCACAGTAAATAAAAGCAATAAATATGAAATTTAATTTTCCAACTATTATGACATTTTCATCACTGTCCTCTGTATGCTTCAACCCTAGCTGCTGCCATCTTTAGCCACCGCCATCGGATCGAGATGTCACATCCATCTTGTTTCTTATTCCGCTGCGCCACTGGTGCTTCAAAAATACCACGCCTCGCAAGCATCCGATCCGCGACAAAAATAGAATTTTACATGTGTCGATTCTATATTCCATAAAGGAATGTACATATATTCTAGATCGAAAATAAAATTCTAAAAATAACACAGCTCCTGCTGTATTTGATACATACAATATGCACACACAATAAAATGCCCTTGACATGTCCAAGGATCTAATCACACACAATATCTATATGCCATAATAGTTGGAGCCTACAACCACAAAGTTAGCACATCCTACTATTATCCTGCCTAAATTATGTATGACATGTGCATAATCTATTTGAAAACCAAACACACAGAGGCAAACCCTAGCTCTGATACCAATTGTTGGTTAGTCCTAAGAAAATCATACCGGTTCCACTGTACAAAATTTTTGTACAAGTGTCAAACCTTTCCTTAAATAACCTATTGTGTTCTTTAGAAGTTAAATTAGGAATTGCAGACGGAACTTAACATCATTGATTCCAAATTTAACATATCTGTTCTTAATGGTTTAGATTTGAATCGCAAGCAGAACTTAACACTATTGATTCAAATCCACCTATGTTATTAATTTCATTAAATATTAATTTCTAAAATTGGCTTCCAAGACTACATGGTGAGGCACATGGCCTTCTTGGATATGGGAGCAACCACCACCGTCTAGACAAAGCCTTTTAAGGAAAGATAATATTTAATTTCCTTAAATAACTCTAGGTTAACCAAAAAGAACAATCGAATCACAAATTTGAAAAATAAAATAAAAGAAACACAACTTCGAAACAAATCTGAAAACTCTAGAATCATATGCCTCTTGTGTTTGGTATTTCTAAAAATAACTATACAATGAAAACTATTATGATGCGGAAAACGATTACTAGTTATACCTTTCTTTGTAAGTAAAAATAACCTCTTGATCTTCTACTGTATTCCTCTTCTAATCTCGGACGTTGTGTGGGCAACGATCTTCCGAGACGAGAACCACCAAGCTCCTTCTTCTCCAAGCTAGATTCGGCCACCAAGAATTCTCTATGAGAAGTAGAGGTCCGACCACCACCACCAAGCTTCAAGGGATGCTAGAAACAAAACCTCCTTTTCCTCCTTCTTCTCCAAGCAAGATCCGGCCACCTTCCAAGCTTCAAAGATTGAAGAGATTCGGCCATCAAGGAGAAGAAAGAAAAAGGAGAGGGAAGAATTTGAAGGACCGGCCACACCAAGGAAAAGAGGGAGAGAAAAATAATAAAGTCGTTCACCTTTGAAGGCACCTCTACCCCCTCTTTTATAATCCTTGGTCTTGGCAAATAAGGAAATTTAAATAAAAACTTCCTTAATTCTTTTGCCATGAAAAGGAAAAAAAAAATTTAATTAAAAAATAATGTCCTCCTAATAAACATCATGGCCGACCACTTCTAATTCCAAAACAAGGAAAGTTTAATTCACACAAGAATTAAAACATCCTAATTTGTTTCTAGAAATTTATAAAAATTTCTTCAATAATTTCTATCCCTTCATGATTGGTTAGTAAAAATAAAATTTTATAAATTAAAATCTTTCTTTTAAACATGTGGATAATTTCCAAAAAGAAAAATTATCTCTAAAATTAAAATCTCCTTTCAATCTACAAATAAGAAAAGATATCAAATCTTTTCTTAATCTTTTGTAGAAATTAATAAAAGAGAATATTTAATTTTTAAACTCTCTTTTAAATCATGAACATGGTTAAAAAAGGAAAGTTTTCTCAAAATTAAAATTTCCTTTCAATCTACAAATAAGGAAAGATTTCAAATCTTTTCTTAATCTTTTGTAGAAAGCTATAAAAGGAAAGATTTAAATTTTAAACTCTCTTTTAAAACCATGATATCCACATAAGAAATAATTTTAATTAAAAATAAATTCCCTTTTAATATGGTCGGCCAATCAAGCTTGGGCACCAAGCTATGGCCAGCCAATTAACTTGGCTCAACGTTTGGGTCTTGGCCGACCCTAGCTTGGATTCCAAGCTAGCTTGGCCGGCCACCAAAGAGTGGGTAAGAAGGTGGGTATAAATCTCTATATACAAGAGGCTACGATAGGGACCGAGAGGAGGAATTGGTTTTGGTCTCCCGATGAAATTAAGTATCCCGTGTTCGCCCCGAACACATAATTTAATTTCATCAATAATAATTCATTCCACTAAAGAACTATTATTGAACTACCGCACCAATCCCAAATTACATTTTGGGCTCCTTCTTATTATAAGTGTGTTAGTCTCCCTGTATTTAAGATGTCGAATGTCCACTAATTAAATGAGTTACTGACAACTCACTTAATTAATATTTTAGTCCAAGAGTAGTACCACTCAACCTTATCATCATGTCGGACTAAGTCCACCTGCAGGGTTTAACATGACAATCCTTATGAGCTCCTCTTGGGGGCATTATCAACCTAGATCACTAGGACACAGTTTCCTTCTATAATCAACAACGCACGCTATAAGTGATATCATTTCCCAACTTATCGGGCTTATTGATTTATCGAACTAAATCTCACCCATTGATAAATTAAAGAAATAAATATCAAATATATGTGCTTGTTATTATATTAGGATTAAGAGCACACACTTCCATAATAACTGAGGTCTTTGTTTCTTTATAAAGTCAGTATAAAAAGAAACGACTTCTAATGGTCCTACTCAATACACTCTAAGTGTACTAGTGTAATTATATAGTTAAGATAAATTAATACCTAATTACACTACGACCTTCCAATGGTTTGTTCCTTTCTATCTTGGTCGTGAGCTACTGTTTATAATTTATAAGGTACTGATAACATGATCCTCTGTGTGTGACTTCACACACCATGTTATCTATAATATAAATTAATTGAACAACTACTTTTATCTTAAATGTAGAAATTTGACCAATGTGATTCTTATTTCTAGATAAATGTTTATACAAAAAGCTAGACTTTTAGTATATATCCTAACAATCACAACAACACAGGCTATGATAGGCAATAGCAGTCGAGGCGGGCACTGTAGCCTCCGACAAGCGAGCCACGGGCAAGGGGGCACCGGACAGATAGGCGAGCCACTTCCAGGCAGACCACAGGTGAGAGGGCGAGCGGACGCTGAGCAAAAAGGTAAGCAGTGCTGCATGCGGCGGTCGAGGCGAGCAATTGAGCAAATGTTTGAATAGGGTTAAAAGTTATTAACGCTTTTTTTTTTCCTTTCCTTCCTAACTTAAGCACATGTGTCATTAGAAAAAACAGAAAAACAAATAAAAGAAAAAACAACAACAAAAGAGTCGTCTTCTTTATAACTCTTTGATTTCTTTCGCAGACTGCAGTGGAGAAAATGTGCTCGATGTCGACAGGCGACAGCGAGCGCGATTGCGAGTCTATGACACTGGACGATAGATGGACGGTGCTACTCGAGCTCGTCATCCTCATCGGCTCATCATGACCTTGCCCCTGACTGTAGCTCGGGAGCAAAGGGGTGCTTTTGTATACTCTCGTGCCCCCTTGCCTCCCTCACTGGTTGCAACGATAAGGATGTTTAGTTATCTTCTATCATAATTACTACAATATGTTAAAATAAATATTTTTTTAAATTTGACTTAATAGAAATCACACAAAAAAACACTTTCATATCAAAAAAAAAAAAATTGTATACAAATGGTCAAACAAAAATTTAAACTTATTAAAAGCATCTTTAACAATATTAAAGATCATAAAATTATTATAGCTCCCACTAATTGCCACTAATTGACTAGTTGTAATATTCATTTCATGATTACATTTTATAGTGATTTTAATCTTTCTTTTAAATGATTTTGATAAGTTTAAATAATTTTAGTTAAGTTGATATATAATTTGTAATTTAAAATTATTATATGTACACATTTTTTAATCAAGTTAAAGTGATTTATTTTATCATATTATGACAACTAGTGAGGGTGTAGCACTAGAATAAAATATTTGGATAAAAATTTAAAGGACATTCCAAATTAAATAAAAATTTAAATGAGCATCTCTTTAAAAAAAAAATAAATAAATGGGCACCTCTTCAATGACTTTATCCTAAAAATACCCTTTTGATCTAGTACTATTGTAGTAGTAGTTGTCACAACATATAGAAGCTAACGAATAATTTTTATAACATGTAGAAGTTATCAAGTAACTATTATAATGTGTTTAGATGAGTTTATACCATGTAAAAACTACCTAGTAGTTGCAACAAGTGGATGCTACCTAGTAGCTACTAAATGAGGAAACTACCTATTATCTCTTATACGGTATGATGAGTCTAGGGTTTAAGGTTATAGCAAGTATATAAAGCTTTTACAACCGTTTTTAAAATGATTTTAAGGAAGTTTAAATAATTTTGATCAAATTGATAAATATTATTTTAATATAATAACGTTTAGAGACCCTAAATCCTAAATTCATTTTAGACACGTTATAATAGTTACTAAGTAATTTCTACAACAACTATTAGATAACTTTTATACGTTATAAACCCTAAATGTTAAACACTAAACTCACCATAAACATGTTATAGAAGCTATACGATATCTTCTACATATTGTAATAACTACCCGATAGCTTCTACGACAGCATGGATCAAGGGATATTTTGAGGATAAAAATATTAAAAGGGTGCCCTTTTGATTTAATTTTTTTTTTTTTAAAATGTACCCTTTTAATGATTTATAAAATTCAAGACACCCGTTTAATTTTTGTCTAAAATATTATCACCCTTTTGATATTTGCCCAACAAAAATTACAAACATCAAGTACCTCAATAAACCCTTGTAATAAAGAATCCAGTTACAACATATTTATAGAAATTTTTCTTTCAAATGAAGTGTGTAATTAAAGGATGTTGGATTTCTGGACTGACCACCACGTACGCTTCCCGATTTACCCTGATGATTGATGAAAAATTTTCGTGAGATCAAACTGATAATCTCAGAGATAATCTATGAGACTAAATGAGATTA
Organism: Zingiber officinale; assembly: GCF_018446385.1. Classification (NCBI taxonomy): domain Eukaryota; kingdom Viridiplantae; phylum Streptophyta; class Magnoliopsida; order Zingiberales; family Zingiberaceae; genus Zingiber; species Zingiber officinale. The sequence goes on along the minus strand of NC_055987.1, from coordinate 59,205,213 downwards.
TCATTTTTTTTCCAAAAAATTACCAACCACTCTGTCTCCTCTGGGCAAAGTTTGCTGCACGTGAGTGTAAACCCAGCTCATCTTAATAAGACCGGATGGGAAAAAAAATGCTCCATATGTTTGCGTATCTTACCCAAAATTAATTTTTTCCGCCATGAGACTTTACAAAACTCTCTTGTCAAGCCGAGCATGTTTGATGCACATTCTAATGACGTATGAACTTGAATTCGAGTTGTTCGATAATTGGTCCATTTTGACAGTCAATTAACAATGATTATTATACTTTTCAAATTATTTATTTTTGTTTCCTCGTTTATGTGAGATCAGTACCCCATACCTCATCAAAATCAACACTTTTGATCAAAATTCCATGACTGAGATTTCCGTGTACTTAAGATAGAACTATATTAAAAGAAGTAGATCCATTGCAACATCAAATTATCAGTTACATCTATTTCATCCAACATCAAAAGGAACAACCATTAATTCCATCAAATTCGGACAACTCACCTCTGGGTCAGAAACAAAGATGAAGGATGAGAAAGTAAAGCAAAGGAAAAAAAGGGAGAAGAAAAGAAACAAGGTTGACTAGGTTTTGCCCCTGGACTACAAAATCAAAGCATAAATAAAAAAAAAACAAATCATCTGCTTAATTCTCCATAAAATGTAGAAAGGAGATGGGAACTTAACTTACAGGTTAACAATGGGATCAAAGCAGCCATACTTCTTCATCTCTCCTGCGATCCACGAACTATAACAATAGCAAACTAAAAAACCAAACAAGAGTCACGACCAGAAGGCAAATACCAAAGCAGAACAACTATATAATAAATAGAATCAAGTCCGAGTAACTTGACAACTAAAAAGAACCACATCGTGAAACTTAAAAACATTTTTATTCGTGGGGATAAAATGTTCAACATACATCCACTCATGCAGTAGTGTTCAAATGGCATGCAAGCTACTAGGATTCATCACAAGAACTAGTTGGTAGAAAGATCTCAGCCTCAGGGCGTTAATCAGATAACCGAGAAAGAAGATGGTTGTTTCAGGAGTCCACAGCAGTCATCCTCAGTCTCTCAATCTCCCACCCCACAATACTCGCCCTCATTAGACTGCTAACGGTCCTCCACGCCAAACCCAAGTTTTTCCTCCAGTCCCCCGTCGCCATTCTCTTGTGGAGGTAACTCTCAAACGTCATCCTTTGGACGTACTCGTCGGCGCACAATTCCACCAGCGCCTCTCGACCGGCATTGCTCCCGTAGAAGACCCTTTGCAGTAGGTCCAGGAAGCGAAACATTCCCAAGTATTCATCGTCCCATTTCCCCAGGTACTCATTCTTGAGGTCGGTCTCAGTGACCATGCCACGCTCCTTCCATGACCTCACTATAGCCTCCCCGCACATTCGCCCCGACTTGGCGGCGAAGTAGATTCCTTCGCCGGAGCAACGGGTGACGTACCCAGCTGCGTCTCCCACCAGTGCTACCCGCCCTACCACTCGACGCGGCCGCGGGTGCTCGGGAATTGGGTGCGCCTCCACACGGATCACCTCACCGCCGACGATTTTGGGTCCAGCCCTGGCGCGGATGCCACCCTGCAGTCGCTTGATGTCGTGCTTGGCGATGGACGTCCCAGTGCCGACGGCCACGTGGTCGCACTTGGGGAAGACCCAGGCGTAGAAGTCAGGCGAGACGTCGGTCCCGACGTACATCTCTGCGAGGTCTGCGTAGTGGGACATGGCCGCGGGGGGGAGGCGAATGCGCTCCTGGAAGGCAATGGCGGTGGCGTAGCCGCCCGCGCAGACGGCGCGGGCGACGCGGCTGTTGGCACCGTCAGCTCCGACGACGACGTCAACGGCGAGGGTGGAGGGGATGCCGGCGAGGGAGCCAGGGGAGGGCGGGGAAGCGGTGTAGTGGACGATGTAGGGATCAGACTCGGATGCGGGAAGTTGGAGAGAGGTGCAAAGGCCAGGGAGGAGGTGAGCGCCGGCGCTAACCGCTCTGTTGCGGAGGAATGAGTCGAGGACCTCGCGTCGGAGCATGGGTATGAACTCGTTGGGGTGAAGGGATCGGCCGAAGTCCGCGATGCGATTGGAGGGGGAGAGGACGCGCATGCGGGTAACGCAGCGGTCGACGAGGTGGGCCGGGAGGTCGAACTCGGAGAGCATGCAGAGGGGTATGGCTCCACCGCAAGGCTTGGAGCCGGAAGGGGATCGCTCGATGAGGAAGGTCTCGACGCCGCCAAGGGAGAGTGCCTCGGAGGCAGAGGCACCAGCGGGACCACCTCCAATTACGGCCGCGCGGAGGGGGCGGGAGGAAGAAGAGGAGGCCACGATGGGGACCGCGGTAGAGGGAGGCGACCTCCGCGTTGAGGTGATGCGGTGGGCTCTGAGCCGAAGATAGAAGCGGGAGGAGGAGGAGGAGGAGAGAAGGCAGTGGCGGTCGCCGTGGAGAGGATGGGAAGAGGAGACGGCGGCCATAGTTGTCGGTGGTGGAGAGTGTAGTGTGATTTGCAGAATCAAAATTAGGGTTGTTATGTTGCCGTGCTACGATGGTCGACCATGGACCAAGCGCGGGGCCACCCACGTTGGGTGGGTTCCTTTCCCTCTGTTTTTGTCTGAGACAGCGAACATCCCAATCCATCGTCTTCCAAATTACACATTCACGTCCGAACGATACCACCCGCACATGTAAGTTCGTGGCGTCAGGGGGCGGTAAATGAACTACAGTTGTGAATAAGTTAAGTATTTAATTTGATAGGAGTTTATTTATATTTATTTAATATATAAGATTAATTAAATAAATAAATTTATATGATTTGTTAAATTAAATAAATAAATTTGAATATATATGTATTTAGTTGGTTAATATTCATAAAAAGATATTTGTGAATAATATTAGTAAATAATATTTATGAATAATGTTCATAAATCATATTTATTAATATTTTTTTTAATATATTAAATAAATAATAAAATAAATAAATAAATAAGTTAAATTATCAAGCTCAATAATCAATTAAATAACTAAAAATTTAAATAATTAAATAAGTTTGAATTGAGATCCCAATAATATTTAAATGAATCAAACTCGAACCAAATTCAAGCTAAACTTAAATTGAGAGTTTAATAGCATCTAAACAAATCAAGTTCAAGTCAAATTTCAAACAAATTCAAGCTCATAAAAAATAAATCAAACAAAATTTGAATAATCATTTAAAAACTTGATTCATTTTAAGTTCATCTACTCGATTATTTTATTAAATAAGTTTAAACATCCTAAAATTCAACTCGATTCAATTTATTTACCGTCCTAATTGCGTCCATCTCAGATTTCTATTTTTACCTTAATCTTAGAGAAAAAGAAAAATCTATTCAAAAGAGTCGCTCCATTAGTAATATATTGACATTTTCCTAAAGGACGCGTCTAGTTTTTTTAAAATTTATAAAGAGCACTAGAATACCTCTCTCGCTCTCTCATAGCTACAACTCCAACACAATCTTTAAAGCATCCAAATCATATTTTCAAATGGAAAAAAAAAGATTCCAAAAATTATTATTATTAGTCCTAGTATTATTTATGAGATAATTGATAAGAATATTTTTTTATTATATTTCACTAATTAATAAAAGATAAAGTTTTTTATTATATTTACTTCAGTTCAGTGTCGAATGAATAAATATAATAATATCTTAGAGTAGTAGGTTCTAGTATACAACATATCAAGTAGTTGAATTGATAGTGAGATATTGTAGATATATAAAATGCTACTCTTAATTATTCATAATCAAGCATTAATATACAAGGACAATATTAATGTGTTGAGATTAACATGTAAGTCAACGGATGACTTAATCTCACAAGTCATAGATATGAGATATTAGGTTGACACATGAGTATATATTAGAGAATATGTACTAAATTAACTCACCATGAGATATTTCATAAATCGTTAAATAAGTGTCATAAACATTTTCATGTGACTATTGGTATTAATAGTTTTTAGACCTGAAGTCACTGTGGTTCTCTATATAAGGAGTTATGTACTTTAGTATCGGCAAATGTCACCTGTAACAAGGTGGACTATAAAGTCGATTACTGAGTATACAATAAGTTATGCGGAGGGATGTAAGTAATGTAGATAGGATCTATCCCTTCCATATGACGGAAGTGATATTTGTGGGTCCCTTGATCAGTAGGATATTAGAATACATAATCATGCTCAAATGAGTCAATATGAGATATTAAGTTTATTTTTTTGAGTGTGTCTATTTAGAGATCAAGAAATAAAATGATTGATAAGAGGATGCCACGGTCTATGTCTCATTGATCAATCTAGATATCAAGGATAGAAGGATTGAGTAATACAAGAAAATAGACACGTAAAAGTTAAGTCGGATCTCGACATTCTCGTCACTTAGGTAGCAATGATGCCTTGTGTTGGGTTTTATGGGCCGCAAAAACTACTTTTTGCGTTGCGGGAACCCCGAATCTCATGCCACCGGATCCGTGCAAAGTTATAAAAACAAAATTTTCTACGTGTACGAGTTTCTCTAACCTAGATCTACACTAGATCTACAAAGAAAAAGAGATTACCCTTGATGCGAAGCCCTTCGCAAATCCCGCTCGTCCAAGGTTCGCCGGATCTCAAGGTTGTCAAGTGTACAACCCTCTATGTGTATTTACACGAACAAATAGATGGAGAGAACCTCTAAAGATGTGCTAGCAACCTTAGAGGATCAGCAATGGTGGAGGAGAGGGAGAGAAGAAAGGTAGAGAGGAAGAAGAAGGAGGTTACCAAAACAAAATGAAACTCACCCTTGAGTTAAAGTGGCCGACCACTTCAAGAAGGCTTTTAAACCTCCATGGGATATCAAGAGTCACAACTCTTGATCTCCCTCATGAGGTGGAACACACATGTGCTAGCCTTGATAATGTGGAACATCATCATTAGTCCACTTAATGCCAACTCACAAATGAGGTGGCAATAGTCAAGTCAAACTTGACCTTTCATCTTCCTCTCAAGTCAAGTCAAACTTGACCACTTCTCTCCCATGGTTGATCAAATCTAACCATTGGTTTAAGTCAATTTTAATTTAATAAATCTCTATTCATTGAATTAAATTGGCTCAATGAGTCTAAGTCCAAATTAGACTCATTTAACACATGAACCAAATTGAGTCCAACTCAATTAGTTTACTTTGGATTACTCTTAATCCAATTTGGTTCATCACATGAACCTAATCCTCTTGGTTCATCAAATAAACCTAATCTCCATCTAATTTCCCTTTGTGTGTGACCCTATAGGTTCTTGTAATGTTGGCAATGCTCCTAAACTCATTTAGAAGTATAAGTAATGAGCGGTATCTAGCAACACATCATTACTACCCAAGTTACAAGAATGTTGAGATCCAACATCACCTTGTGACTACTAATTGTGACTCTTCACAATATGTGACAATGTCCTTCTATCCTTGACATCTAGATTGATCAATATGAGGCATAGACCGTGTCATCCTCTAATCAATCTAAATCTTGAATCCCAAGTAGACTCACTTAATCAAATGATCTCAACATCTCATATTGACTCATTTGGGCATGGTCATGCACTTAGTGGTCTCACTCTATCAAGAATAATGATGTCACTCCCGTCATATAGGAGGGATAGATCCCATCTACATCACTCACATCCCTCCGCATAATTTGTTACATACCCAGTAATCGCCTTTATAGTCCACCCAGTTACGGGTGAAGTTTGACGAAGCCAAAGTATGTAACTCACTATGTAGGGAACCATGGTGACTTCAGGTCCAAGGACTAATAGTCATACTAATAGCCACATGAGAAAGTATATGACACTCATATAACGATCCATGATATTTTCTCATGACGGGCCATTCAGTATACATTCTCTAATGCATACCTATGTGTCAACTTGATATCTCTATATCCATGACTTATGAGATCAAGTCATCGAGTTGACCTACATACTAGTCTCGTCGCATTAACATTGTCCCTGAATGTTAATACTTAACTAGGAATGATTACGAATAGTGTTCCCTATATCATCTCACTATCGATTCAACCAATCGATTGATATAGGTAAGAACCTTCTACTCAAAGATGCTATTATACTTAGTTATTTGGCACCAATACAAGTAAGCATAATAACCATAAATAAATGCCTTTATATATACATAAGAATATGATACAATGAGTCCATACAACAATCATCAAATGATTGGCTCTAGGGCTCTAACTAACAATCTCCCACTAGCACTAGTGCCAATCAGTATAGGCTCTAAGGCCCAATAACCTAGTGTGACCATCATGCTTTCTCTGTGCAGAAGCTTGGTCAAGGGATCTGCGATGTTAGCCTCAGTGGGTACTTTGCAAATCTTCACATCTCCTCTATCGATGATCTCTCGAATGAGATGGAAGCGCCGTAGTATGTGTTTGGTCCGCTGGTGTGAGCGAGGTTCCTTAGCTTGTGCTATTGCTCCATTGTTGTCACAATAGAGCTCTATGGGATCAGTTATGCTAGGAACCACCCCAAGCTCAGTAATGAACTTGCGGATCCAAACTGCCTCCTTTGTTGCTTCTGATGCAGCAATATACTCAGCTTCTGTTGTAGAATCAGCAACTGTGTCATGCTTCGAACTCTTCCAGCTTACAGCACCACCATTTATGCAAAACACGAACCCAGACTGCGATCGATAATCATCTTGATCAGTTTGGAAGCTAGCATCACTGTAACCCTTTACAGCTAGCTCGTCATCGCCTCCATATATCAAGAAATATTCTTTAGTCATTCTCAAGTACTTAAGAATATTCTTGACTGCTATCCAGTGACTTTCACCTGAATCTGACTGGTATCTGCTCGTCATGCTCAAAGCATACGAGACATCAGGACGAGTACATAGCATAGCGTACATGATAGATCCTATGGCTGAAGCATAAGGGATATGATCCATGCGGTCTCTCTCCTCTCTAGAAGAAGAACTTTGAGTCTTCGAAATACTCACACCATGTGACATCGGCAGAAATCCCTTCTTGGAGTTCTGCATGGCAAACCGAAGTAATACCTTGTCAATGTATGTACTCTGACTTAGGTCAAGCAATCTCGTAGATCTATCTCTATAGATCTGTATGCCTAGAATGCGGGATGCTTCACCTAAGTCTTTCATTGAGAAACAAGTCCCTAGCCAAGTCTTGACAGACTGCAGCAAAGGGATGTCTTTCCCAATGAGTAGTATATCATCCACATACAATATAAGGAAGACAACTGTGTTCCCTACAACCTTCTTGTAGACACAAGGTTCATCTTCATTCTTGATGAAACCAAACTGTTTGATCGCATCATCGAATCGAAGATTCCAGCTCCGAGAAGCTTGCTTTAGTCCATAAATGGACCTATGCAGCTTGCATACTCTGCCAGTATGTTGTGGATCTACAAAACCCTCAGGTTGTGTCATGTACACATCCTCGAGCAGGTTTCCATTCAGAAATGCAGTTTTGACATCCATCTGCCAGATTTTTAATTTGCCTTTCGAGCTGTGGGTTTTCATGCGACTATGAGATTTTAATTTGCCTTGCGAGCTATGGGTTTTCATGCGAATATGTCCTAGTGCAGGGTCTTGGTCTAGTCAGGTATGATGATGTTGGTGAGGGGTTGTAGCATCTTGGGTTGAGGTGAGGTGAAGTTCATTCAAGAGGGATTAGTTTCACTTAGGTGAAAATTTTTGGTTTGCCTTGCGATATGTGGTTTTCATGCGACTGTGTTCTAGTGCAGGGGGCTCGGTCTGGTCAGGGTCTAAGGATATTAGAGAGGGGTTGGTTGCATCTTGGGTTGAGGAGAGGTGAAGACTAAGGGCTTGGGTAGGGCCCAAAGGAGGGAGGGCTATGGGAGAGACTAGGTCGTAGATTTTTTTTTTTTTCATGTTGCATCTAGTTGTATTGCGGCATTCTTCTAGCTAGTTCCTACGGTTTGGATAGTGTCTTAAGAGGATGGCTAGGGGTTTGATCATGCCTTGGATCAAGTAGGGGAGTGAAGTTAGGGTTGTGTTGGTTGAGTCGAGGATCTAGGGATGCAAGTTTGTGAGATTTAAGAAGTATGAATTATTTATACGGAATGGACTAGAAGGGGTGGAGTTGAAACTTAAGGTAAGAAGATGAGAGGGTTAAAGTTTAGAATTTTATAGGTATGTCTATATATTTTTTTTTTGAAAGGGAATCAGTTGTGACAAGAGGTGGTGAGGAACCTATCAAAAATGAAGGCGGTGAACTCAAAAGAGAAAAGGGATCCATCGAAAATGGGGGCAATAAACTCACAAGAGGAAAGGGATCCGTCGAAAATAGGGGTGGTGAACTCATTGGAGGAAAGGAAATCCATTGAAAATGGGGACGGTATACAGATTAAATAATGGCATGAGGGATTTGATGATAATGGGGTCATTGAACTCTGCCAGCCTAGTACTTTGATTTATAGATTGATCAATCAATTAAAGGATGACACTGAGAGGTAGACATTAGGCATAAAGGTTGCATTGAATTAAAGATAAATGTTTTTACAGTAAATGAAATCATAAATGCATGTGAATGTATGTTTATGTGCTTGTTTAATGTATATTTATGTGTTTGTTATATTAGTTTAGACGTGTTGAGTCACTAGGCACACTAGATATGAATAGTTACAGGTGGGGAAGATGTTGAGGCAGGAGGCTCTGGCACTTGAGTGGATCCGGACCATGAAGTACACTCTCGAAGACCTTTAACTTCTATATAAGATTATAGAGAATAAATTTTGAGATGAGGGTTTTAATTAAGTTTATTGAGGTTTTAAAATTTTGGAATTTTATATGCTTTGAGTGGAGTATTTAACTGGGAAATGAGTTATGTTTAAAAGTTTCATAAAGTTCAGATAAATAATTTTGTTAGTTAAATTTAGTGTTTGGGTCATTTCAATTGGTACTAGAGCGGTTGTTCTTGTAAGGGATGTGCCTACTACCGGGTGTGAGAATCCCAAGAAGTCAAACACCAAATATATATATATACCGGTTGTTCTTACAAGGACCCCAAAGACCTTAAGGACAGCAAAAGCAATAGCCTCCGAGGCCAGTTGCCCCGAAATCAGGTGATAAACCCTTGTGCAATGAGTGCAACTTGTTGGTGCAGTTGGCACCAATGATCAAACCTAAGTTTTGATGAATGATAAGTGGATTAAAGTTAGATATGTTTTTGATCTAACCTTGTTACTAAATGTGCAGGGTTGGCTAACTTGATGGATCAAGAGGACTAGACACCATGTAGAAGTCCAGTCAGGATGTCTGATTCTTGATTGGCAAAATCCAGATGTAGGATTCTGGTAAGAGGATGAGATGTTCGATTCCCAATGGATTTAAGTCTGGATGTGCAATTTTGACAGAAGATCAGGATATTCGATTCCAGATTGATGAAGTCTAGATGTATATTCCGATAGGAAGACCTGGTGGGTTAGATTAGACGTCAAGGAGGTAACTTGACACTTGGTAAGTGTACGTACCATGCGTTGGTTTTAATGTGATCAACCAAGTTAGGTTAGGCTTTGCGTTATTTAATGTCTTGCGTCTGAGTGTGCACGGACTTAGGAACGCAAGAAGTCAAGTGGAAGATGCGGTGGATGAGAAAGATGGCACAGGAATTGAGTCGACGGACTTGGTGCATCTGAGAGATGAGAAGCTATGGAAGAGTATGTCGGTAGAGTGAGAAGGACGCACACGATGCTTCCGAGAGACGAGAAACCAGAACGGAAGTGTAACGCCCCACCTTCTACTGACTAGGCTGTAAGGCCGGGGGTTACAATCGCTGTGCTATACTTTACTATAAGGTGCGGAAGCTGAACTAATTTAAAACCCTTTGCTATTTACTATTAAATCTGGAATTCTATGTTCAGAGTACCTTTCTAAGGTTGTACACATACTAAGAGGGGAAGCCAAACTTGATCGGTTGAAACCAGACATTCCAATCGATCGACTGATCGATTCGAGTTGTCTAATCGATCCACTGATCGATTCAACGTGCTACTGTGCACGAAAGTCCCGTCTGGATCGATCGGCTGATCGATCCAGTGTGGCCAATCGATCCAGAGATCGATTCAGAAGCTCTCTGCTCGCGGGATTTAAATTCCCGATCGATCGGCTGATCGATCCATGGCCGATCGATCAGCTGATCGACTGATCAGCTCTCTGTATGCAGCAAATCGCTTCCCAATCGATCGGCTGATAGATCGAGGGCTCCTCAATCGATCAGCTAATCGATTCCATAGTGTTCTGTACGCAGGGACTTCATCCAATCGATCGACGGATCGATTGAGGACTGCTCAATCGATCGGCTGATCGATTGGGTTTCTGATTTCGGTAGAAATCAGACCCGACTTCATACAGAACTTCCAAAAATCACTAAACCATAACATCACTCACATTTTACTATCTATTAACAAGACAATTAGCAGTTTAAGCATGGCAAAACCCTTAGGTTCACAAATCATGAGACTTAGCATCCTAAAGGTGCAGAAAAGTAACTAAAAACATAAATACTAGATCCTTTAGTGGGCTATTTCCCAAGAGTCTTTATTCCAAGTTCCTGCTCACACACATCTTCATCGCATTGCCTCCAGCCTCCGCTATTCCATCTTTCCTTTACCTTTATCTGCAGTATAAGGAAAATGCAACTATAAGCTTGGGAGCTTAGTAAGAAACCCTCTATCTCACAAAAACATGCATTTGCAGAAATCATGCTTTTTAAAAGATGCTATGCTGATATGCAAGCTGAGAATGATACTAGAAATGCTAAAACATGGCAGTCAACTACTAAACATATCTATTTGTGTATCAACAAGAAACTAAACTGATATATAAGCTAAGCTAATTGTTATCACAATAAGAACTAAACTGAAACTAAGATGTAATCACCTATTTGTTTCGTGAAGTTTGAAAACTAAATTCATAAATAGGTAAAAATAATAAACATGTTGCTGATGGGCCCGACAATTGTACTTGCTGTGCGCGCGTCCCTAACTAGGTCCGAGGTAGCAAGTCCCGAATCTAGTAGGGTTCTAGGTTATCTAAACCTAGGGACGACTATGGGAGCTCAACCCAAGGACATCTGAAGTCCAGTACAGTGCCACCGATAAAAGTAAAATACTATTTATAATTGATTTATCTTATCTTGCTTTTACTAGGGTATCTGAACCTAGAGTTAGGTTATCTAAACCTAGAGGCGACTATGGGAGCCCACCCATTGGACCATAGTCCCATATTAACTGAAGCAAGACTAAGTATGCTATTAAAAATGTCTCTATGGCATTTAACTGAACTATTAAAAACACCTACTGTAGCATATAACTGTGCTAGGCATTTTAATGAACACCTGGTGTGCTCTAATTCTCCTTAACTGAGGGATCATGCGTAAGGCTGAACTAAAGAAACATAAAAAACATGATTAACTACTTATACTGTAGGTGAGGGGTTACTTACATCCTGCGCTAGTTTTCTTACAATTCCGATTGCTAAATTTCCGGAGGAGAAGATCTCTTCGACGATCTTCTCACGTCTACGCGTTCTTCTCGCGGAGAGGAACGTTCTCGTGCCGGAGTTGTCGCCGGAAAGTGTTCCTACGCTCCTAGGGATGAAACCCTAGGTCTCTTTAGCCTTGGGCGTGAAGAGAGGGTGCGGGAGAAGAGATGGCATCGGGTGAGGGTGAGGGGAAAAGAGAGTTGTCGTTTGGAAAATAATAACTCCTCTCTTAATTCCCTATTTATATTAAGTGCTTAACAACATCCAACTAAATCTTAAATAGCATTGTTCTCCTCTTCTTTCAGCACACCCCTGCTGGGGCCCCTTGGTTACTATAATCACCCCATATGTCATAGAGTCCATAGGTCTCAGGTTCGATCCCCGCCTAAGCTGTTTTATGTTTTCATTTATTTTTGCTACTTCGGCTATTCTAAAAATTTCAGAAAAATATCCTAAAATTCTAGAAAAATAATAGAATATTTCTAAAATAACTTTGAGAATTTTCGGGCGTTACAATCCCCCATACCTTATAAAAAGTTCATCCTCGAACTTAGAATAACTCTGGGTATTTCTGCCTCATACTATCTTCTGTCTCCCAAGTTGCCTCTTCTGTTGTGTGATTTTGCCAAATGACTTTTACTAATGGTACCTCCTTATTTCGCAATTTTTTACCTGCTCGGTCTACTATCTGAATAGGCTGACTGTCATAGCTGAGGTCTTCGCGGACTTGTACCGACTGGGGCTCAATCACCTGGGTGACATCTGGGATATGCTTCTTCAGCATAGAGACATGAAATACGTTATGGATAGCTGACATCTCCTGGGGTAGCTCTAGCTCATATGCTACCTTGCCAACTCTTTTAGTGATAAGGTATGGTCCCACATATCTGGGACTTAGTTTGCCCTTCTTCCCAAAATGCATTACTCCCTTCATAGGAGCCACTCAGAGAAATACTGTATCCCCAACTAAAAACTCTAAGGGTCGACGCTGTATATCAGCATAGCTTTTCTGGCGGCTATGAGCTGTCTCTATCCTCTGGCAGATCTGTTGTATAGCTGCTGTGGTATCTGCTACTAGATCTGTTTGAAGTTCTAGTTCTCTCTGTTAACCACTTGCATACCAGCAGATTGGAGATCTACACCTCTGCCCGTATAGAGCCTCGTAGGGTGCCATGCCAATGGTGGCCTGATAGCTATTGTTATATGCAAATTCTGCTAAACTCAGATATTTACACCAACTTCCCTTGAAGTCTAGGACACATGCTCGGAGCATATCTTCGAGTACCTGATTTACTCGCTCCGTCTGACCATTTGTCTGAGGATGGAAGGCTGTGCTAAACTTTAACATAGTGCCCATCGTTGACTATACACACTCCTAGAAGTGTGATGTGAATCTACTGTCTCTGTCTGAAATGATGGTCCGTGGGACTCCATGCAGTCGGACGATCTCCTTGAGATACAACTGAGCTAGCTGCTCTATGGAGTAGGATATCCTGATAGCTAAGAAGTGGGCTGACTTAGTCAATCTGTCGACTATTTCCCAGATGACATCAAAACCATTCGTGGTTCTGGGTAGTCCCACTATGAAATCCATGGAAATATCCTCCCACTTCCATTCTGGGATCTGAATAGGCTGCAGAACTCCTCCTGGTCTCTGGTGTTCTGCCTTGACTCTCTGACAGGTCAGACAGGTACTGACATATCTAGCGATGTCTCTTTTCATCCCAGGCCACCAAAAACGTCTCTTTAAATCTTGGTACATCTTGGTGGAACCAGGATGCATCGCATAAGGAGTCTTGTGAGCTTCATCTAGGATCTTCCTTCGTAGTTCCTCCTGATCTGGAACACATAGTCTGTCACCAAAATATAATATCCCACTATCAGATACTCTGAACTCTCCACTTTCTGATTCTACTAACCCTTGCTTGATCTTCTGAATTTCAGGGTCCTGATCTTGAGCTGTCTGGATATCACCAAGTAGGGTAGATGCTAATGTCATGGTGGAGAGTTGCCCAACTATTAATTCGAGACTGAAATATGCAATCTCCTTTTGTAGGGGGTGGTGACATGGCTGCTAGGGACAGTAAGGTAGCACTGGACTTCTTGCTAAGTGCGTCTGCCACCTTATTAGCTTTTCCCGGGTGGTAAAGGATGTCCATGTCATAATCTTTGACCAGCTCGAGCTATCTGTACTGTCGCATATTCAGATCCTTCTGAGTGAAGAAGTACTTCAGACTCTGATGATCTGTATACACTCTGCACTGAGCCCCATATAAGTAATGTCTCCAAATTTTTAGGGCAAACACAACTGCTGCAAGCTTAAGGTCATGAGTAGGGTAGTTCCTCTTATAGTCTTTGAGTTGTCTGGAGGCATAGGCGATCACCTTACCTTCTTGCATCAGTACTGCTCCTAGTCCCAACTTAGAGGCGTCACTGTAAATATCAAAGTTGTCTGTGTTTTCTGGCAGAGTCAGAATGGGTGCACTGGTCAATCTTCTTTTGAGCTCCATGAAACTGTTCTCACAGTCCTCTGTCCACTGAAATTTCCTATTCTTCCTGGTGAGTGCTGTCAGTGGAGAGGCTATCCTAGAGAGATCCTCTATAAATTTTCTGTAATAACCTGCTAGTCCCAGAAAGCTTCTGATCTCACTGGCGTTCTTAGATCTTTTCCAGTTACTCACAGCCTCTATCTTACTGGGGTCTACCATGATACCATCCTTGGAGATGATATGACCCAGAAAGGATACCTGATCGAGCCAGAATTCACATTTCTTGAACTTGGCGTACAGCTGGTTCTGTTGAAGGGTCTGCAGTACTATCGTTAGGTGCTCTACGTGTTCTTCCTGAGTTCTGGAATAGATAAGAATGTCGTCGATGAACACGATAACAAACTTATCTAAGTATTCCTTGAATACCCTGTTCATGAGGTCCATGAAAGTAGCTGGAGCATTTGTCACGCCAAAGGGCATGACTACGAACTCATAATGCCCGTATCTGATCCTGAAAGCTATCTTGGGTATATCGCCTTCTTTAACTCTAACCTGGTGATATCCTGATCTGAGGTCTATTTTAGAGAACACTGCTGCTCTCTTTAGCTAATCGAACAGGTCATCTATCCTGGGAAGAGGATACCTGTTCTTAATCGTGACTTGATTTAGTGCCCGGTAGTCTATACACCGGCGCATGCTCCGGTCCTTCTTCTTCACGAACAACACAGGAGCTCCCCATGGTGAGTGACTAGGGCGTACGAAACCCTTGTGAAGAAGCTCCTGTAGTTGCTCCTGAAGTTCCTTTAGTTCGGCTGGGGCCATGCGGTAGGGTGCTTTGGAGATGAGATTCGTATCGGGGATGAGTTCTATCTCAAATTCAATCTCCCTGTCTGGTGCTAAGCCTGGTAACTCCTCAGGGAAGACTGCTAGGTAGTCACATACAACTCAGACCTCTTCTAACTTTTGGTCCTTGTCCTGACTGGCACTAACTACATGTGCTAAGAATCCAGTACATCCCGAAACCAGTAGTTTCTGCGCTTTCATAGCTGGGAGAAACTTCTTGGCCTTTCTCTTTGGTTCTCCGATGTACCCAAACTGCACTCCTACTTCAGGTTGGAATACAACTCTCTGTTTACGGCATTCTATGGAGGCACCGTACTTGATCAGAAAGTCCATTCCCAAGATGACATCGTAGTCAGCCATCTCTAGCACTATCAGGTCATCAAAAAGCTCTCTGTTTGCTATAATGACTGGTACTGCTCGTTGCTAGTGCGTGGATGCCATAATTTCTCCTGAAGGTAGTGTTGTCAAAAACTGACCACTGAGTACCTCTGGAGATATTTCTAGCTTTCCGGCGAATGTCCTGGATATATAAGAATGGGTTGCCCCAGTATCGAATAAGACAGTTGCACTTTGTTGTAAAATACTGATCTGACCTATAACAACTGTCGAGGCATTCACTACGCCCTCTCTGGTGAGTGAGTAGATCCTCGCATTCATCGTGGCTGAGGGGGCTTCTAGTTTGCCTTGACTGATGTGTGGACCATCTATAGCAGCCTGCATCTGGTGTAACTGTGCTGGGTTACCTCCGTACTGAATCGGCTATGGTAGGGGAACACTAGTCTTGTTCGGGCATTGCTTAGCCATATGCCCTTCCTGGCCACATTCGAAGCATCCTCGTGTGCCCTTGCGACAAACTCCGGGGTGGAATTTCCCATAAGTTGAACATTTGGGATAACTAGGCTGTTTACTAGCTGGTCCTCCTTTTGGATAACTCCGTGGTTTACGTTTATGGCTGGAGTTCCCTTTCCAGTTAGAGTTGTGGCCCTAGTGTTTCTGAGTACCTGAGCCTCCTTGGCCTTTGGACTCTGAAAAGGCTTGTTTCTGCTGCTTGATGCTATTCTGGTAATGTTTGGTGGTCAGAGCACTGCTTACTAGTTCTTCTGTAGTTTGCGGCCTATGAACGCCGCTGGACACATTCATTGCTATCTCCGGCCTTAGCATTTTGAGCATCAACCGGACTCGTTCTCTTTCAGTGCTGACTAGTTCAGGGCATAGACGAGCCAGTCTGTTGAATTTCTTCACGGCTTCCTCAACTGTAAGGTTGCCCTGACGAAATTCAGTGAACTCGTCGTAGTGGCGGTTTGTGACCCGCATGTGAAAGAATTCTTCAAAGAATTCTCTCTCGAAGTTGGCCCATGTCATCTGGCTCACTGGGCGCTTCGTCTTAATCCTCTCCCACCACATACGTGCGTCTCCTGTCAGGCAGAAGGAGGAACATTTCACTTTTTCATACTTCGGCCAGTCCAAAAGCTCCATCGTACTCTCCAGTGTTTTGAACCAGGCTTGGGCACCCCATGGTTCACTGGTGCCCGAGAAATTCTCTGGCTTAATTTTCTGCCACTGGATCAGATAGGCTTCTCTCCTCACCCCTGCTGCTGGGGCTACTGGTGCTGCAGGTTGGACTGGTGGAACCTCTATCACCACTGGGGTTGCTAAGTTAGGTTCTGGAGTGACAGTGGGAGTGTTCTGCTGATTAGCTCTTAGGGTGGCTATCTCCTGCTGTTGTTCAGCTAGTTGCTTTTGTAACTGAGCCACTACCTCTGCAAGGTCTGGGGGAGGCAATGAGCTGCCTGCCTCGTGCTGGGGCTTAGTAGCTGGTGTCTTTCTAGCTGGGTGTCCTCGTACCATTTTCTAGAGAATAAAGGACATATATAACTAATACAATCATATTTACATGACTACTGTTACCATGTTAGATGCTATCATATATATAAGCATGCTTTAGTTATCTATAAACATGGAAGCAAACAAAACATAAATAAGGTGAGAGGTATTCTTACTTGGAAGCTGCAGGTTCAATGCTGATGTGTGTGTGAGGAAGTATGGAACTTGCTCTGATACCACTCTATAACGCCCCACCTTCTACTGACTAGGCCGTAAGGCCGGGGGTTACAATCGCTGTGCTATACTTTACTATAAGGTGCGGAAGCTGACCTAATTTAAAACCCTTTGCTATTTGCTATCAAATCTGGAATTCTATGTTCAGAGTACCTTTCTAAGGTTGTACACATACTAAGAGAGGAAGCCAAACTTGATCGGCTGAAACCAGACATTCCAATCGATCGGCTGATCGATTGGAGTTGTCTGATCGATCCACTGATCGATTCAACGTGCTACTGTGCATGAAAGTCCCATCTGGATCGATCGGCTGATCGATCCAGTGTGGCCAATCGATCCGGAGATCGATTCAGAAGCTCTCTGCTCGCGGGATTTAAATTCCCTATCGATCGGCTGATCGATCCATGGCCGATCGATCAGCTGATCAACTGATCAGCTCTCTGTATGCAGCAAATCGCTTCCCAATCGATCGGCTGATAGATCGAGGGCTCCTCAATCGATCAGCTGATCGACTCATCAGCTCTCTGTATGCAGCAGATCGCTTCCCAATCGATCGGCTGATCGATCGAGGGCTCCTCAATCGATCAGCTGATCGATTCCATAGTGTTCTGTACGCGGGGACTTCATCCAATCGATCGGCGGATCGATTGAGGACTGCTCAATCGATCGGCTGATCGATTGGGTTTCTGTTTTCGGTAGAAATCAGATCCGACTTCATACATAACTTCCAAAAATCACTAAACCATAATATCACTCACATTTTACTATCTATTAATAAGACAATTAGCAGTCTAAGCATGGCAAAACCCTTAGGTTCACAAATCATGAGACTTAGCATCCTAAAGGTGCAGAAAAGTAACTAAAAACATAAATACTAGATCCTTTGGTGGGCTATTTCCCAAGAGTGTTTATTCCAAGTTCCTGCTCACACACATCTTCATCGCATTGCCTCCAGCCTCCGCTATTCCATCTTTCCTTTACCTTTATTTGTAGTATAAGGAAAATGCAACTATAAGCTCGGGAGCTTAGTAAGAAACCATCTACCTCACAAAAACATGTATTTGCAGAAATCATGCTTTTTAAAAGATGCTATGCTGATTTGCAAGCTGAGAATAATACTAGAAATGCTAAAACATGGCAGTTAACTACTAAACATATCTATTTGTGTATCAACAAGAAACTAAACTGATATATAAGCTAAGCTAATTGTTATCACAATAAGAACTAAACTGAAACTAAGCTGTAATCACCTATTTGTTTCGTGAAGTTTGAAAACAAAATTCATAAATAGGTAAAAATAATAAACATGCTGCTGATGGGCCCGACAACTGTACTTACTGTGCGCGCGTCCCTAACTAGGCCTGAAGTAGCAAGCCCCGAATCTAGTAGGGTTCTAGGTTATCTAAACCTAGGGACGACTATGGGAGCCCAACCCAAGGACATCTGAAGTCCAGTACAGTGCCACTGATAAAAGTAAAATACTGTTTATAACTGATTTATCTTATCTTGCTTTTACTAGGTTATCTGAACCTAGAGCTAAGTTATCTGAACCTAGAGCTAGGTTATCTGAACCTAGAGGCGACTATGGGAGCCCACCCATTGGACCGTAGTCCCATATTAACTGAAGCAAGACTAAGTATGCTATTAAAAATGCCTCTATGACATTTAACCGAACTATTAAAAACACCTACTGTAGCATATAACTGTGCTAGGCATTTTAACGAACACCTGGTGTGCTCTAATTCTCCTTAACTGAGGGATCATACGTAAGGTTGAACTAAAGAAACATAAAAAGCATGATTAACTACTTATATTGCAGGTGAGGGGTTACTTACATCCTGCGCTAGTTTTCTTACATTTCCGATCGCTAAGTTTCCGGAGGAGAAGATCTCTTCGACGATCTTCTCACGTCTACGCGTTCTTCTCGCGGAGAGGAACGTTCTCGTGCCGGAGTTGTCACCGGAAAGTGTTCCTACACTCCTAGGGATGAACCCCTAGGTCTCCTTGGCCTTGGGCTTGAAGAGAGGGTGCGGGAGAAGAGATGGCATCGGGTGAGGGTGAGGGGAAAAGAGAGTTGTCGTTTGGAAAATAATAACTCCTCTCTTAATTCCCTATTTATATTAAGTGCTTAACACCATCCAACTAAATCTTAAACAGCATTGTTCTCCTCTTCTTTCAGCACACCCCTGCTGGGGCCCCTTGGTTACTATAATCACCCCATATGTCATAGAGTCCATAGGTCTCGGGTTCGATCCCCGCCTAAGCTGTTTTATGTTTTCATTTATTTTTGCTACTTCGACTATTTTAAAAATTTCAGAAAAATATCCTAAAATTCCAGAAAAAATAATAGAATATTTCTAAAATAACTTTGAGAATTTTTGGGCATTACAGGAAGCCTGCTCGAGGAGAAGGCTAGAGTTTGGTTTGGGTGAGCTCAATTTTGGAAGTTCGTAGCATCACCTAGCGACCAGAGTGGAAGGCCGAACAATGAATCAACTCTGAAGTTGACACTTGTCTGAGTGCCTGAAGAGCGCCTGGAGCTAGTCTGGGTGCTCAGACTTGTTTAGTGCCGAAGAGGCGCCTGTTGCTATGGATCATCGCTGAGGCCATGTCAGTAGAGGTCTGGGCGCCTGAACCTACTCCGGGGGGGCTGAGAGTGAATAAATTCTAATCACTTCACCATCCTTATGCTCTTTATTTGTACAACACTTTCTATATTCTAGTTATTCCACTCTATTCTTTAAAGTTTCGGCTGTCAACATCCTGTATGAGGTTTCTCTACCTTTGACTTGTGTCAAAGAAGGAGTCGATTAGTTGAGCTTCATTTGCCGTAGATTAGCAACCTCCCCAGTTGCAAATCAAGTAAATTGTTTGTATCTTGTACTTCTTTTATACATTTTAGTTACTTTTATTAAAGTGTTTGTCTTAATCAAAGTCATAAGTTTTGAGAAGAGTATACTTATTTTTTTAGGGAATTCACCTCCCCTCTTGCTAGCCGCACATTGCCTACAAGTGGTATCAGAGTGAGGATGCTTCAGAAGGACTAACCGCCAACCGAAGTATATAAGAAATGGTCGGACCAAGCATCTATCTGCCTAAATTTGAGGGAGAGTTCAGGACTTGAAAAAAAGAAGATGGAGGTATTATTCAAAATAGATTTTTATTTACTCTTAATTATGAAATATGATTTTGTAGCACTTAAGGATTAGCAAGGAGTCAACAAAGAAGAATATTAATGGATGAAGGAGCGAGCTGATTTCGTGGCAAATGACATAACAAAATTTCATCTACTAAGCATTTTACCACTACAAGAATTCAACCGGATTGAAGCCTACGAGTAAGCCAAAGAGCTCTGAGAGAAATTCTTGGAACTGTATGAAGGGACTAGAGGTGAAACTCGCAAAATGGGACCTACTCCGGAATCAAATCATCAACCTTCACATGGAAGGAGGCGAAACTGTAACGACCCGACCCCTTAGCCCCTTGGGTGGCACAACTGGCATCCCATTTGGCGGCCCCTTGGCGGTCCCTTGGGAGGCCCAACTGGCGCCCCCTTATGTCGTCGACCGACGACCCTCGGTCGTGCCGTTACTCACTAGGTCTTCCCACTCTTGGCCAGTAGATTTTTGCCTTCCCCAAGATTCGAACTCTAGACCTCCAGGCAAAGTACTAGAGTTTATGAACCCTGGTAGCCAAGTGAGTGCCGCTCACTTGGCTACCAGGATTCATAAACTCTAGTACTTAGCCTGGAGGTCTAGAGTTCGAATCCTGAGGAAGGCAAATATCCACTGGCCAGGGTGGGAAGACCTAGTGAGTAACGGCATGACCGAGGGTTGTCGGTCGACGACATAAGGGGCCGCCAGTTAGGCCGCCCAAGGGGCCGCCAGTTAGGCCGCCCAAGGGGCCGGGTCATTATAATAAAAAGACACCTTTTTATTGCAACGACCCCACATCAATACTCGAGGATTAAAGAACTGATCACTAGACTCATGAATCTTAGAGAAAAGGTAACAAACCGAGATTCATTAAAGTATACTCTAAATTCATTTCTGAGAACACCTGAGTGGACATCGATAGTCGACTCATTCTACATCTTTAAGAACCTCGAAGTTAGTACCTTAGAAAATTTATTTTCTACTTTTAAACTTCATGAATCAAAATGTGCATGCCTAAAGAATAAAGAAGAAAAGACAACCCAAAATGTAGCACTGAAAGTCAACCAGAAAGGTAAACTAGATTTAGGCACATCGCTTGACGAAGATGAGGCTGCATTTATGTTAAGAAAATTTGGTAAATTCCTTAAAACTAACAAATTTAACAAGTCACGGGCTAAGAAACTTTCATGAAGCAAATGAAAGGTGAAATGTTATAACTACCAAGAAGAAGGGAATATAAAGGACCACTACCCAAAATTGAAGGATAAGGAAAAGAATAAAAGATCGACCTGGACAAAGTATAAAAAGTTAAAACATGGGATGAAACGTTGTCATCAGAATCAGAAATTGAAGCCTACGTCAGACTTACACTGATGGCAAGTCACCAAAAAGACGATGAAGTGAGCTCATTTGAAATGAGCATCGAGAGCATCAACAAAGGAGGAGCCACTTCAGAAGGAAGCAACAATACAAGGGGAGCACAAATAACGAGATCAACAAGGTAAGTCAGGTACGATCTGTACCTCCTGATAAATTATATAAGTTTATAAAAATACTTTTGAAAAATTCTTGTCAGTTAGAAATTAAAAATGACAAATTTAAAATGGAAATATAGAATTAAAATAACATTAGCAAAATCTTGTCAATTAGAAGATTTTGACAAGTTAAAAATAAAAAAAAAAATATTGAGTGATAAATAGAAAAAATTGGAAAAAAATCAATTTTAAATTTCTAAGTTATCAGGGCTAAATTGGTATTTCAATATCACAAGGGCCAAATTAGAAAAATAACAATAAAATTCATTCCTAAAAAGTATATTATTAATCTAGTAGGTAGGAACTTATATTGAATTTCAAAATCATGTTTAGGTTAAATTTTCATGCATATTCTAATTTTTATTTGCTTTAATATTTTATTTGCATATTCAAAATTGTCTAACTTTTTCAAATAAATTTTTTTGATTCCTTTCTATTGAAAATTAATTAAATATTAATATTTCTATAAAAAAATATTTATTACTTATCTATACGAAAATTTTTGAAATTTTGTGAGCGTTATATTATTTGTTTATGATTTTTTTTTAACAAAAGTCATATCCTTAAAATTAAAATTATTTCACAAAGTTATTTTTAAAAATTTTAATTTTCTGTGATAAAATATCATATTCTCTATCAATGAAAATATTTTTAAATTTTTTTACTATTATTTAATTTTCTACAAATTTTTTAGAAAATACTAATTTTAATATTAAAAATTCTTGAACATCCAATTTGTAAAAATTTATTTTTTTCTACAGATATACTTCTTATTTTACATACTCATAAAGTTTTGCAAGAATTTTAGAGTTCAAAATTTATTTAATATCATTTTTATTTGCAAATACATCTCTTTGTATAAATTAATTTATTACTGCTCATATTAATTTTGTTTGTTCGTGAAAAGTTTATTCTTTTTTTTTATTATTATGTTTAACCATGACAAAAAAAAATTTAGAATTTTTTTACCAATTAAAAATAATGTTAAAATTATTTCTTCTAAAGCTAGTTTTTAAATCACAAAAATACAAATTTTTGAAATATAAATTTCATAATTTTTTTAAATGTTAGTCACTGTGTTTATATCCCTTAGAATTTTTTACCCCTATTTTTGATGTGATCAAATGGGGAGAATAATAGATTAAGTGTAGGGTGAGGTATATTTTTTTTGCATATTAATTGTTTTAATATTACATATTTATTAATTGGCATGTTTATTAATTGTAATTATTTTACTATTAGTTTACTATTCTTTTTAACCCTAACTTAACTTGCATTGATCATATAAAAAATGGAGGAAATTGTAAGTACCCCGTGTTAGTTTTGATGTACTCAACCAAGTCAAGTTAGACTCTACATTATTTGATGTCTTATGTTTGAGTGTGCAGGGACTTATGAACGCAAGAAGTTGAGCAGAAGATACAGTGGACGAGAAGGATGACATGGGAATCGAGTCGACGGACTCAGTGCATCTGAAGGAAGAGAAGTTGTGGAAGAGTACGTCGATAGAGCGAGAAGGATGCACGCGACACTTTTGAGAGATAGGAAGCCAGAGCGGAAGCCTGCTCGAGAAGAAGGCTATAGTTGGATTTAGGTGAGCTCAACTCTGGAAGGCCAGAGCATCACCTAAGAGACCAGAGTGGAAGGCCGGACAAAGAGTCAACTCTGAAGTTGACACTTATCTGATAACTTGGACCAAGTCCAGGCACCCAGAGTCCGAGCACCCGGACCAGTTTGGTGCTGAAGAGGCGCCCATTGCTATGGATCATCGCTGAGGCAATGTTAGTGTAACGCCCGAAAATTCTCAAAATTATTTTAGGAATATTCTATGATTTTTCTGGAATTTTAGAATATTTTTATGGAATTTTTAGAGTAGCGGAAGTAGCAAAAATAAATAGAAAACGAAAATGGCCTACGCGGGAATTGAACCCGAGACCTATTGGGTCCTACGACTTATAGATAGCTTTAGTAACCGGATGAACTCAGCAGGGCCATGCTGAAAGAAAAGGGAAATAATTTTATTTAAATTAGAGTTGGGGGAATTAATCCCTTAATATAAATAGGAATTAATAAGTGGGGAGATAGGATTTTAATCGGCAACCTCTCTTTTCCTCACCCGAGCCACGCCGCAACCCTCCCTCTCCTCCCTCTCTCGGCGCCAACCACAAGCAAGGCTAGGGTTCCATCCCAAGGGTTCCAAGGGCACCTTCCGGTGACGACTTCGACTCAAGGATGCTCCCCTCCACGAGAGGAACGTGTAGACGCGAGAAGATCGTCGAAAGAATCTTCTCCACCGGAAACCTAGCGTTTAGAATTGTAAGGAACTTCACGTAAGAGGTAAGAAACCCCTCACCTGCAGTATAAGTAGCTTCCGTGTGAATTCCATATTTTAGTTTAGTAATATGTAGACTTTCGGCACAAGGATGTGAATTAGTGCATACTAAGTGTTCGATTAAATTATTTAGCACAGAAAAATGCAACTTAGACATTTTAATAGCTCAGTAAATGCAATAGAAGGATTTAAATAGTTTAGTTAGCCTTGCCACAGCATACATGGGACTACGGTCCAATGGGTGTGCAACCACAGTCGCCTCTAGGTTCAGATAACCTAGTAGAAGCAAGGTAAATTAATTAGCTATGATTCAGTATTTTATTTTCAGTAGTGGCACTGTACAGGATTAGATATCCATTGGGCTGGGCTCCCATAGTCGGTCCCTATGTTTAGATAACCTAGTAAACCTTGCTAAATTCGGGATTTGCAACCCCGGGTTTAGTTGAGGATGCGCGCATAGCATGTACAGTTGTCGGGCCCATTAGCAGTATGATTATGTATTTTAATCTATTATATTATAGTTTTTCAAAACTCACAAAGATCAGTTATGTTAGTTGAGTTTGAATTCAGTTCCAAACTAGTTTAATTCATGTTCAGCTCAGTTTTCCTTGTTGTTACACATGATAGTTATGGTTAGCTTTGTATGCCATGTTTTGGTGTTCATGTTCAGCTTTTATTACACATGTTTAGATGATAGTATGCCATGACTAGCTTTGATTTCTATGTATGATAACATGCCATGTTTCAGTCTAATCAGTGCACTTTCAAACAGCATGTTTTAAAAGCATATTGCATCGAATGCATGTTTTAGTGAGGTAGATGGTTTCTTCCTAAGCTTTAAGCTTACAGATACTTTTTCCTTATACTGCAGATAAAGGTAAAGGGAAAATGGACTAGCGGAGGCTGGAGGACAATGCGATGAAGATGTGTGTGGAAGGAACTTGGAATAAAAGATCTTAGGGATCTAACAAGCTTTATTTATGCATTAGAACTTTCAGCAAAATTAGTTAACTGTTAGAACCTTATTATTCTACACATAGTACATTTGCATGCCATGAATTAGTGAATCATGCGTGATATCATGTTTAAAATGTTAGCTAATACATGTTAAAAATGTTTCTAGCTGTTATAGACGTGATGTGTATGAGTTGAGCACGAAATAGTGCTGAAACCAGGGGTTCTGATTCGAAATCAGAAACCCAGATCGATCTACAGATCGGTCAGAATTGGGTTGTGCCACTGGATCGGTCAGCTGACCGATCCAGATGCGAACAGAGAGTACAGAAGCTCACTGATCGGTCAGCCGACCGATCAGTGTACTCCTGGATCGGTCGGTAGACCGATCCAGCCGCATACAGAAGCAATATAGCTTATGGATCGGTCAGCCGACCGATCCAGAGTTTTCTCCGTGCCGGTATCAAGCTGGATCGATCACTGGATCGATCCGACAACCCAATCAATTCATGGATCGATTGAAATGCCTGATTACAACTAGAAGGTCATCCGAGAGGCATAGATTATCTTCCCTAGCATTTGTACAACTCCTAGGTACACCTAGAATATTAAGTTCAGGTTTTACAGTAATCAGTTTAGTAAAATTTTAATCAATCCAGATTTCCGCAATAGTAATTTAACACAACATAATTTAGCGATCGGCCTCACAGCCTAGTCAGTAGAAGGCGGGTCGTTACAGAGTGGTATCAGAGCAGTTTCCATACTTCCTACACACACATCAGCATTGAACCTGCAGTCTCCAAGTAAGAACATCTCTCACTTTCGTTATGTTTCTTGTTTTCATGTTCAGATATAACTAAAGCATGCTTGTTTATGATAGTAGTTAACATGATAACAATAGTTACTCTATTATGCTTGTGTTAGTCATGTATGTCCTCTATGTCTCTAGAATGGCACGAGGACGCCCAGCTAGAAGGGCACCAGCTACTGAGCCCCAGCATGAGGCAGGCAGTTCAGTGCCTCCCCCAGACCTTACAGCATTAGTGGCTCAGTTACAGCAGCAGCTAGCTGAGCAGCAACAGGAAATAGCCACCTTAAAGGCTAATCAGCAGAATACTCCCACAGTCACCCCGGAACCAAACTTAGCGACACCAGTAGTCTTAGAGGTTCCACCAGTCCAGCCTGCAGCGCCAGTAGCTCCAGCAGCAGGAACACAGAGAGAAGCCTATCTGATCCAGTGGCAGAGAGTCAAGCCAGAGAATTTCTCAGGCACCAACGAACCATGGGATGCACAGGCCTGGTTCAAAACACTGGAGAGTACGATGGAGCTTCTGGACTGGCCAGAACATGAGAAGGTGAAGTGTGCCTCCTTCTGTCTGACAGGAGATGCACGTATGTGGTGGGAGAGAATTAGAGCGAAGCGCCCAGTAAACCAGATGACATGGGATGACTTCGAGAAGGAATTCTTTGAGAAATTCTTTCACATTCGGGTTACAAATCGCCACTACGACGAGTTCACTGAGTTTCGTCAGGGCAACCTTTCAGTGGAGGAAGCCGTGAAGAAATTCAACAGATTGGCTCGTCTATGCCCTGAACTAGTCAGTACAGAAAAAGAACGAGTCCGATTGATGCTCAAGATGCTGAGGCCGGAAATAGCAGTGAACGTGGCTGGTGGCGTTCACAGGCCGCAAACCACCGAAGAACTAGTCAGCAGCGCCTTGACCACCGAGCACTACCAGAATAATATCAAGCAGCAGAAGCAAGTCCTCTCAAAATCTAAAGGTCAAGGAGGTTCAGGCACTCAGAAACAACAGGGCGACAGCTCCAACTGGAAAGGGAACTCCAGCAACAAGCGCAAACCAGGGAGTTACCCAAAGGGAGGACCAGCTAGTAAACAACCCAGTTATCCAAAGTGTGCTACTTGTGGGAAATTCCACCCTGGAATTTATCGTAAGGGCACACGAGGATGCTTCGAATGCGGACAGGAAGGGCATATGGCCAAGCAGTGTACGAACAAGGCCATTTTCCCTCCACCACAACCGATCCAGTACGAAGCCAAGCCAGCACAATTGCATCAGATGCAGGCCGTTTTAGAAGGTCCACACATAAGCCAGGGCAGACTAGAAGCCCCTCCAGCTATGACCAATGCGAGGATCTACTCACTCACCAGAGAGGACGTAGCAAATGCCTCGACAGTTGTCACAGGTCAGATTAGTATTTTACAGCAAAGTACAACTGTCTTATTCGATACTGGGGCAACCCATTCATATATATCCATGGCATTCGCTGAGAAGTTAGCAGTACCTCCAGAGGTACTCAGTAGCCAGTTTCTTACGACGTTACCCTCAGGAGAAATCATGGCGTCCACGCACTGGCTCAGAGCAGTGCCGATCATTATAGCAGACAGAGAGCTCTTTTGCGATCTGATAGTGCTTAATATGACCGACTACGATGTCATCTTCGGGATGGACTTCTTGATCAAATACGGTGCCTCCATCGAGTGTCGTAAACAGAAAGTCATATTCCAACCTGAAGCAGAAGCACAGTTCGAATTCGTCGGAGAACCCAGGAGAAAAGCCAAGAATTTTCTCTCAGCTATGAAGGCACAGAAATTGATGGATTCAGGATGTACGGGATTCTTAGCACACGTAGTCAATACCAGACAAGACAAGGACCAACAGCTAGCAGAGGTCCGAGTCGTAGGTGACTACCCAGCAGTCTTCCCTGAAGAGTTACTAGGATTAGCACCAGACAGGGAGATTGAATTTGAGATAGAGCTCATTCCGGGTACCAATCCTATCTCCAAAGCGCCTTATCGCATGGCTCCAACAGAACTGAAGGAACTTCATAAGCAACTATAGGAGCTGCTTGACAAAGGTTTCATACGCCCTAGTCACTCACCATGGGGAGCACCTGTATTGTTTATGAAGAAGAAGGACGGGAGCATGCGCCTGTGTATAGATTACCGGGCACTGAACCAAGTCACGATCAAGAACAGGTATCCTCTTCCCAGAATCGATGACCTATTTGATCAGCTAAAGAGAGCAGTAGTGTTCTCTAAGATAGACCTCAGATCAGGTTATCATCAGGTGAAAGTCAAAGAAGGGGATATACCCAAGACAGCATTCAGGACCAGATATGGACATTACGAGTTCATAGTCATGCCCTTTGGCGTGACAAATGCTCCAGCTACCTTCATGGATCTCATGAACAGAGTATTCAGGGAATATTTAGATAAGTTCGTTATCGTGTTCATCGATGACATTCTTATCTATTCCAGAACTCAGGAAGAACACGCAGAGCACCTGAAAATAGTATTGCAGACCCTTCAGCAGAACCAGCTGTACGCCAAGTTCACGAAATGTGAATTTTGGTTAGATCAGGTGTCCTTCCTGGGCCATATCATCTCAAAGGATGGTATTATGGTAGACCCCAGTAAGATAGAAGCTGTGAGCAATTGGAAGAGACCCAAGAACGCTAGCGAGATCAGAAGCTTTCTGGGATTAGCAGGCTATTACAGAAAATTCGTAGAGGACTTCTCCAGGATAGCCTCCCCACTAACAGCTCTTACCAGAAAGAACAGAAAGTATCAGTGGACAGAGGACTGTGAGAACAGTTTCAGCGAGATGAAAAGGAGATTGACCAGTGCACCTATTCTGACTCTACCAGAGAACGCAGACAGCTTTGATATTTATAGTGATGCCTCTAAGTTGGGACTAGGAGCAGTACTGATACAAGATGGCAAGGTAATCGCCTACGCCTCTAGACAACTCAAGGATTATGAGAAGAACTATCCTACTCATGACCTTGAGCTTGCAGCAGTAGTGTTCGCTCTCAAGATTTGGAGACATTACTTGTATGGAGCTCAGTGCAGAGTGTATACAGATCATCAGAGTCTGAAGTACTTCTTCACTCAGAAGGATCTGAATATGCGACAGCGCAGATGGCTAGAGCTGGTCAAAGACTACGACATAGACATCCTCTACCACCCAGGAAAAGTAAATAGGGTAGCAGATGCACTTAGCAGAAAGTCCAGTGCTACCTTATTATCTCTAGCAGCCATGTCACCACCCCTACAGAAAGAGATCACAGATTTCGGTCTCGAACTCATAGTCAGACAGCTCTCTACTATGACATTAGAGTCTACCTTCCTTGGTGACATCCAGACAGCTCAGGAACAGGATCCCGAAATTCAGAGAATCAAGCAAGGTTTAGCAGAATCAGAAAGTGGAGAGTTCAGAATATCAGATAGCGGGGTACTCTATTTCGGCGACAGGCTATGTGTTCCAGATCAGGAGGAACTACAGAAGAAAATCCTAGACGAGGCTCACAAGACTCCTTACGCGATGCATCCTAGCTCCACCAAAATGTACCAGGACATGAAGAAACGTTTTTGGTGGCCTGGGATGAAGAGAGACATCGCTCGATATGTCAGCACCTGCCTAACCTGTCAGAGGGTTAAGGCAGAACATCAGCGACCAGGAGGAGTCTTGCAGCCTATCCAGATTCCGGAATGGAAGTGGGAAGACATTTCTATGGACTTCATAGTGGGATTACCCAGAACCACGAATGGTTTTGATACCATCTGGGTAATAGTCGACAGATTGACTAAATTAGCCCACTTCTTAGCTATCAGGATATCCTACTCCATGGAATAGCTAGCTTAGTTGTATCTCAAGGAGATCGTTAGATTACATGGAGTCCCACGAACCATTATTTCAGACAGAGACAGCAGGTTCACGTCACACTTCTGGGAGTGTGTACAGTCAGCTTTGGGCACAAAATTAAAGTTCAGCACAGCTTTCCATCCTCAGACAGATGGATAGACGGAGCGAGTAAATCAGGTACTCTAAGATATGCTCCGAGCATGTGCCCTAGATTTCAAAGGAAGTTGGTGCAAATATCTGAGTCTAGCATAATTTGCATACAACAACAGCTATCAGGCCACTATCGGTATGACACCTTATGAGGCTCTCTATGGGCGGAGGTGTAGATCTCCAATCTGCTGGTATGAGAGTGGTGAACAGAAAGAACTAGAACTTCAGACAGAGCTAGTGGCAGATACCACAGCCTATATACAGATTCGCAGAGGATAGAGACTGAGCCGCCTGTAAAAGCTATGCCGATACACAGCACCTTTAGAGTTTTCACCGGGATTCAAGTGTTCTCGAGTAGCTCCCATGAAGGGAGTAATGCGTTTTGGGAAGAAGGGCAAGCTAAGTCCCCGATATGTGGGACCATACCATATCAGCAGAAGAGTGGGCAAGGTAGCATATGAGCTAGAGCTACCCCAGGAAATGTCAGCTGTCCACAATGTATTTCATGTCTCTATGCTGAAGAAGCATATCCCAGATGCCACCCAGGTGATTGAGCCCCAGTCGGTATAGATCCGCGAAGACCTCAGCTATGACAGTCGGCCTATTCAGATAATAGACCGAGCAGTTAAGAAATTACGGAATAAGGAAGTACCATTAGTCAAAGTTAGTTGGCACAGTCACACAGCAGAAGAGGTGACTTGGGAGACAGAAGCCAGCATGAGACAGAAGTACCCAGAATTATTCTAAGTTTGAGGATGAACTTTTTATAAGGTATGGGGGATTGTAACGCCCGAAAATTCTCAAAATCATTTTAGAAATATTCTATGATTTTTCTGGAATTTTAGAATATTTTTATGGACTTTTTAGAGTAGCGGAAGTAGCAAAAATAAATAGAAAACGAAAATGACCTACGCGGGAATTGAACCCGAGACCTATTGGGTCCTATGACTTATAGATAACTTTAGTAACCGGATGAACCCAGCAGGGCCGTGCTGAAAGGAAAGGGAAATAATTTTATTTAAATTAGAGTTGGGGGAATTAATCCCTTAATATAAATAGGAAATAATAAGTGGGGAGATAGGATTTTAATCGGCAACCTCTCTTTTCCTCACCCTAGCCACGCCGCAACCCTCCCTCTCCTCCCTCTCTCGGCGCCAACCACAAGCAAGGCTAGGGTTCCATCCCAAGTGTTCCAAGGGCACCTTCCGGCGATGACTTCGACTCAAGGACGCTCCCCTCCGCGAGAGGAACGTGTAGACGCGAGAAGATCGTCGAAAGAATCTTCTCCACCGGAAAACTAGCGTCTAGAATTGAAAGGAACTTCACGTAAGAGGTAAGAAACCCCTCACCTGCAGTATAAGTAGCTTCCGTGTGAATTCCATGTTTTAGTTTAGTAATATGTAGACTTTCGGCACAAGGATACGAATTAGTGCATACTAAGTGTTCGATTAAATTATTTAGCACAGAAAAATACAACTTAGGCATTTTAATAGCTCAGTAAATGCAATAGAAGCATTTAAATAGTTTAGTTAGCCTTGCCACAGCATACATGGGACTACGGTCCAATGGGTGGGCACCCACAGTCGCCTCTAGGTTCAGATAACTTAATAGAAGCAAGGTAAATTAATTAGCTATGATTCAGTATTTTATTTTCAGTAGTGGCACTGTACAGGATTAGATATCCATTGGGCTGGGCTCCCATAGTCGGTCCCTATGTTTAGATAACCTAGTAAACCTTGCTAAATTCGGGATTTGCAACCCCGAGTTTAGTTGAGGATGCGCGCATAGCATGTACAGTTGCCGGGCCCATTAGCAGTATGATTATGTATTTTAATCTATTATATTATAGTTTTTCAAAACTCACAAAGATCAGTTATGTTAGTTGAGTTTGAATTCAGTTCCAGACTAGTTTAATTCATGTTCAGCTCAGTTTTCCTTGTTGTTACACATGATAGTTATGGTTAGCTTTGTATGCCATGTTTTGGTGTTCATGTTCAGCTTTTATTACACATGTTTAGATGATAGTATGCCATGACTAGCTTTGATTTCTATGTATGATAACATGTCATGTTTCAGTCTAATCAGTGCACTTTTAAACAGCATGTTTTAAAAGCATATTGCATCGAATGCATGTTTTAGTGAGGTAGATGGTTTCTTACTAAGCTTTAAGCTTACAGATACTTTTTCCTTATACTGCAGATAAAGGTAAAGGAAAAATGGACTAGCGGAGGCTGGAGGACAATGCGATGAAGATGTGTGTGGAAGGAACTCGGAATAAAAGATCTTAGGGATCTAACAAGCTTTATTTATGCATTAGAACTTTCAGCAAAATTAGTTAACTGTTAGAACCTTATTATTCTACACATAGTACATTTGCATGCCATAAATTAGTGAATCATGCGTGATATCATGTTTAAAATGTTAGCTAATACATGTTAAAAATGTTTCTAGCTGTTATAGACGTGATGTGTATGAGTTGGGCACGAAATAGTGCTGAAACCAGGGGTTCTGATTCAAAATCAGAAACCCAGATCGATCTACAAATCGGTCAGAATTGGGTTGTGCCACTGGATCGGTCAGCTGACCGATCCAGATGCGAACAGAGAGTACAGAAGCTCACTGATCGGTCAGCCGACCAATCAGTGAGCCACTGGATCGGTCTACCGACCGATCAGTGTACTCCTGGATCGGTCGGTAGACCAATCCAGCCGCATACAGAAGCAATATAGCTTATGGATCGGTCAGCCGACCGATCCAGAGTTTTCTCCGTGCCGGTATCAAGCTGGATCGATCACTGGATCGATCCGACAGCCCAATCGATTCATGGATCGATTGAAATGCCTGATTACAGCTAGAAGGTCATCCGAGAGGCATAGATTATCTTCCCTAGCATGTGTACAACTCCTAGGTACACCTAGAATATTAAGTTCAGGTTTTACAGTAATCAGTTTAGTAAAATTTTAATCAATTCAGATTTCCGCAATAGTAATTTAGCACAGTATAATGTAGCGATCGACCTCACAGCCTAGTCAGTAGAAGGCGGGTCGTTACAGTTAGTAGAGGTCAGGGTGCTTGGAGCTTCAC
Organism: Zingiber officinale; assembly: GCF_018446385.1. Taxonomy (NCBI): domain Eukaryota; kingdom Viridiplantae; phylum Streptophyta; class Magnoliopsida; order Zingiberales; family Zingiberaceae; genus Zingiber; species Zingiber officinale. Next base: position 59,172,395 of record NC_055987.1, on the reverse strand, counting down.
GGCGCCTGTTCGGACACCCGAGTGTGGATAAATTATTATCACTTTGCCATTGCATAGTTGTTGTGTGGAGATAGAATTTGCCTCGCTAGAGGCACCCGGAGAGGGTCCGGGCGCTCGGACTGTGCTACGTCAGCAAATGGTTACTTCTACCATTGAGCTTATAAACGGAGCCCTTATGCTCTTCATTTGTACAACATTTCTGTATTTGAGTTATTTCACTTATTCTTCAAAGTCTGAGCTATCAATGTCCTGAACGAGGCTTCTTAGCCTCTGACTTGTGTCGAAGAAGGAGCCAATTAGTTGAGCTTTATTTGCCTTAGATTAGGAACCTCCCCAGTTGCAAACCAAGTAAATTGTTTGTGTCTCATACTTCTTTTATGTATTTTAGTTGCTTTTATTGAAGTGGTTGTCTTAATCAAAGTCATAAGTTTCGAGAATGATATACTTATTTTTTCAGGGCAATTCACCCCTGCCTCTTGCCGGTCACATGGGGCATACAGTAAGTAGAGATAAGTTATAGGATCAACAAGATGCTAGAAGGGGGTGAATAGCGATCATCGAAAATTATGACTAAAAATAGGTATGCAACGGATGAATAAAAGACAATGCTAACAAGACCAACTTTTACTTGGTTTGGAGACTTCAACAACTCCTACCCCAAGGCTCACACTCGTTGAGTGTTTTCGTTGGGCAATCACTATCAGTTCATAAAAAGTATTACAAACATTGAGTACAAGAACTGAATAATAAAGTTATAGACAAACAGAAAGGAAATAAAACATAATCTCTCATTCTGTGAACTTTGGAGCAGCTTTTTAGTGTTGTTGGAGCCTTTTTGGAGCAGCACTTGAAAATGAAAGCCGTAATTGTTGATGTTTTTAAGCTCTTGGTCGAAGGCCTTTATATAGGCTCATTACGAGCGCCAGGATCATGTGGCTTGGCCAATCGATGCACTCCACATCAACTTCTGAATGAGTTTTCAGGTCCAGGCGCCTGGATTGACTCTGAGTGCCCGGATCGCCCGGGTGCCTGCAACACCCGCCCTAGTGCTCGCAGCACTCGCTCGGGTACTTGCAGCACCTGCTTGGGTACCGTAGCACCCACCCGGGTGAGACTGGTCTGAGCACCCGAACCTGCTCCGTGCGCTAGGACTTCGGACACCCGGACTCCCCTTTTCTTCAATAGTTTCTTCCATGAAAAAAAGGTTAGTCTAGACAATAGAAAATATATTTATCTTGTAAAACAGAATTAGCATAACACAATAAAGTAGTAGTAATTAGATCCTATCTTCCCGATATCAGGATCTAGTCAGGGTCTCAACTTAGGTTTTTCAAATGGACTTAAGCTAGACTGATGCCTACTGTTCCCTCAATAGGGAATGCGTCCTCACTGGATCTCTCCTCCAGTTACTTACCTCTACTTACCAACTACAGTCACTTGACTTGCCTTTGACCCACCAGGTGTTATGCAACCACAAGTGCACGGTTTCATTGTCAGTAATACAAAAGATATCAAATCCACAGGGATTGGTTATAAGCACAAGAGATGTCTTACATAGAATTAGCTAAACAATTAACAAGGTAAGGAAATATACCAAGTAAGCAACTAGAAATGGAAATAGGAAAGGAAATGAAGTATTTGGCTTTGTGAGTGTTCTAGGAATTCAGTTTCTTTATGATATTCATTGATGTACCATGGTTCTCCAGTTCATATCCTCAATTGACATGCTTTTGTAGGAAGTTGGCGATTTTCTCCTGCAGAAGACAACCGGCAAGGGGCTTTGATCTACACATATATCAATTAAATAGTTATGATCCCTATGAAGTTTATTAGCGGGACAGGCTATCACCAACGTCCCTCGGTCATACAATACACAAACACATCACCATTCAATCTGCATAAAGGTGTAGGAATTAAGCGTATTCAACTATCCCACATCCTTGTAGAGACTAGCTTCACCCCTCAAGGTAACCCCCTAGACATCCGTTAGCGGGCTAGCCTGTCACTGACGCCCCTCAGTCATACGATCTAGGGAATCCCTCTACGAGATCCACAAGCATAATAAACATTCAATCAAACAAGATAATTAGGTCCAAACATAAGAATCCATACAAGATTAAATAGATACAAAACACACCAACATCATCTAGATAGGAAAATGGCATATCCATGAGATTCTTACATCAAATCATACCACAAATACTCCCTTAGTCCTAGAACAATGAATCTACTCTATAATATAAAGATAGAGATCTGAAGACAATGAGATCACAAATATTTCAATCCCAATCAAGAGAAGAGAATAGAAATGTTTATCTAGCAATGATGAGTGATCTTCAGAACTAATCCTTAGCTTCTGAAGTTTAATCAGAGATGGAAATGACTTTGGAACACTAGATCAAGGCTGGAGAAGGTGAAGATCAGCCCCAACTTGATCTCCCCAAGGGGAGAACCTTCCTCCTCTTTCAAAAGAGGAAGAACCCTCTTATATAGGGTAGGGTACGGGTACCACGAGGCCCATGCCATGACCATGTAGCACACACGGCCTCAAGCATTTTGCTCTCAGCCCAGGTCACATGGTCGTGTGGCCCTCACATGGTCGTGTACTGCTTTATCTTTGGCTGGCTCACACAGCCATGTGGCTCACATGACCTAGCTAGTCTTGGCCTCTGGAAACCTTGCACGACCGTGTGGCACACACAGCCTGGTCTTGCCTCTTCTCTAGAAATGTTGCATGGCCAAGTGGAAGTGTTTCTTAGGCCATTTAGATCTACACGACCATGTTCTAGTCGCACTGCTGGGGTGACACAGCAGTGTGGATCCACACGGTCATGTCATGCTCCTCCTCTGGTGAAGCTACATGGGTTGTCTACACCACACGACCAAAGTCATTTTCTCCCTTGTTCCTTTGGCATGGCCGTGTGGCTCACATGTTTAGTGCTATTTTCCTTCTCTTGTTGCCTGGATCAACAACGAATATAATTTCTTCTCCAAATTTGACTCCTGTAAATAGAAAAACACAAGAGCAGATCTTCAAACAAAGAAGAGTAATTATGTTGAAAGTAAGATAGAGAGTATGAAAGTGCATAGACAAAGCATACATAAAATATGTGAATGTGCGTCAAAAGATGCTAAGTAAGTGTATATAATCTACTCACATCACACCCCCAGACTTAAACTTTTACTTGTCCTCAAGTAAAATAGTGCAATCTAAACACATGTGCTCTATAATGCATCATAATCCCTAGTGCACTTTCCTAGCTCTATCTACAAGTTTCATTGATGAGCACGATCATAGAAATAACTCAAGTATGGCCTAAGCATAAGGTTCTTGTGCATAGTGCAATAAGTGATTTAAACTCTTCAAGTCTCAATCTTTGTTCTAGTCAAGTCGTCATCCAATTGATTTCCTAATGTTCTCGGTGATAGAGACTTACCTACTGTTACGATTCCGTAAGTGCACGGCTTTGTCGTCAGTAATATATAAGATTGTTGAACCACAGGGACTGTTGATTAAGCACTAGAGATGTTACAAAGTAAGTTATCTAGACGGTCAAAAGTTGGCTTAGACGCTTACGAACTAAAGAGTGTGATTAAAGAAAGGGAAAGAAGGTTGAGACAAAGAAGAGGAGAGAGAAAGAATTGATCTTGGAGGGAATGAGCTTTGGGAGATGGATTCTAGGATTTTGGTTGCATTATAATACTAGGAGATATTACATACATTAATTGCTTAGTTTCTACCCTCTATGTCCATGCTCTTGCAGGAAGTTAAATTGGTCAATATCCCTAAGTGTCGAATAGAGACGATTCCTATGAAATCTTGTAATGGTTAACCCCTGTCACGAGAGCACCTCGGTAGATCACAGGAATACATGTCTAGTAAATAACAATAAGGATAAAGGTAGAGATTTGGTACGGTTTCCTACTTCCTTATGGAGGAATTGCCTCTCCTTTCAGGAGAATGTCCTAGACGTTCGTGAACATGTTACCCTTGTCACTAGGGCCTCTCGGGTATGTTGGTTAGTCCTAGGAAAATCGTACCGGTTCCACTGTACAAAAATTTTATACAAGTGTCGAACTTTTCCTTAAATAACCTATTGTGTTCTTTAGAAGTTAAATTAGGAATTATAGACGGAACTTAACATCATTGATTCCAAATTTAACTTATCTATTCTTAATGGTTTAGATTTGAATCGCAAGCGGAACTTAACACTATTGATTCAAATCCACTTATGTTATTAATTTCATTAAATATTAATTTCCAAAATTGGCTTCCAAGACTGCATGGCGAGACACATGACCTTCTTGGATATGGGAGCAACCACCACCACCTAGACAAAGCCTTTTAAGGAAAGCTAATATTTAATTTCCTTAAATAACTCTAGGTTTAACCAAAAGGAACAATCGAATCACAAATTCAAAAAACAAAGAAAACACAAACTCGAAAATAGGTTCGAAAAACTAAATCTAATGCCTCTTGTGTTTGGAATTCATACAAAGTAAAATAACTAGTATGATGTGGAAGAAAATTACTAGTTATACCTTCTCTTTGTATGTTAATGACCTCGAGATCTTCTGCTGTATTCCTCACCTCGCCTTGGACGTCGTGTGGGCGACAATCCTCCAAGATGAACACCACCCAAAGAACTTTCTTCTTCCTCCTCTAAAATCCGGCCACCACCACCAATTTAGGAACCAAAGAGAGCAAGGGAAAGAGAAGGGGAGAGATCCGGTCATCATGAGAAAGCACAAGCAAGAGACTAGAATTAGATGCCTCCTCCTCCTCCTCCTCCTCCTTCTTCTCCTTCTTGTATCCGGCCACTTAAAAGAACCACAGGCAATATGTGGCCGACCCTAGCATGATAAAGAGCTAGGGGCCGACCCTAAGGAGGAGGCTAGAGAGAAGAGAGAAAAAGAACTCATTAACCCATGAAGCCTCTCCTCCCCTTCTTTTATAATACTTGCCCAAGGCAAATAAGGAAAGACTTTTACAAAAAAATTAAATCTTCCTCTTGTTTTTCCTTTTCCCTTTTATTTTCCCTTTTCTTTCCTCTTGATTGAATCAATCACCAATCATAAATTAGTTTTAATTTGATTGGATGATGATTTAATCCTATTGGCTGACCCCTCGCTTGGGCACCAAGCAAGGGTGGCCGACCCCTATAAGGAAGGAAAAAATATCTTTTGTAAAAATTTTATAAACTCTTATAAAATTTTACAAGCTCTCTTTTAATTTCCTAAAGTGGATGTTAAAAAGGAAAGTTTTAAAAATTAAAACCACATTTTAAATTTTAAAACTTCTCTTCTAAAATTTCCTCTTTTTAACATGTTTACAAAAATTTAAATTTTAAAACTTCTCTTCCTTTTACTAAAACCATAAGGATGGTTAAAAAAGGAAAGTTTTAAAACTTTTCAATTTTCTTTTAAAACATGTTGCCTAATTCAAATAAGGAAAGTTTTTAAATTTTAAATCTCTCTTTTAAAACTTGTAGTTTTCTATAAAGAGAAGATTTTTAAAAAATTTAAAACACCCCTCTTTGTTTAAATTAATGTGGCCGACCCTCTCTTGCTTGGGCACCAAGCAAGGGGCCGACCCCTTTAGAGGATAATGTGGTCGACCCTTGCTTGGTCACCAAGCATTGAGCCGACCCCCTTCTTGGACACCAAGACAGGCTTATATTTGGATGGACTTGAGGCTTTAATGAGGCTATGACAGGGACCTAGAGGAGAAATTGGTTTTGGCCTTCCGATGAGGTTGAGTATCCCATTTCGCCCCGAACACACAACTCAAGTTCATCGATAATAATTCATTCCACTAGAGAGTTATTATCGCACCACCGCACCAATCCCAAATTACATTATGGGCTCCTTCTTATCATGAGTGTGTTAGTCTCCCTGTGTTTAAGATAATGAATGTCCACTAATTAAGTAAGTTACTGACAACTCACTTAATTAATATCTAGCTCCAAGAGTAGTACCACTCAACTTCATTGTCATGTCGGACAAAGTCCACCTGCAGGGTTTAACATGACAATCCTTATGAGCTCCTCTTGGGGACATTCTCAACCTAGATAACTATGACACAGATTTCTTCTATAATTAACAACACACACTATAAGTAATATCATTTCCCAACTTATCGGACTTATTTACTTATCGAGTTAAATCTCACCCATTGATAAGTCAAAGAAATAAATACTAAATATATGTGTTTGTTATTATATTATGATTAAGAGCACACACTTCCACAATAACTAAGGTCTAGTTCTTTTATAAAGTCAGTACAAAAAGAACTTACCTAAAATGGTCCTACTCAATACACTTGGAGTGTATCAGTGTAATTTATTAGTTAAGATAAACTAATACTTAATTACACTACGACTACTTCAACAGTTTATTCCTTTCCATCTTAGTCGCGAGCAACTGTTTATAATTTATAAAGAACCGACAACATGATCTTCTATGTGTGACACCACACACTATGTTGTCTACTATATAAATTAATTGAACAAATTATATTTAACAAATAAATATAGATATTGACCACTGTGATTCTTTATTTCTAAATAAATGTTTATACAAAAGCTAGGCTTTTAGTATACACTCTGACAATCTCCCACTTATACTAAAAGACTAAGCTGCCATATATCTTGCCATACATCTGATTCCCAAACCTTCAACATGTCCATCAAAATCTCTTGCCTTAGGGGCCTTAGTGAAAGGATCTTCCAGATTATCACTTAATCTAGGTGGCAACAACTTCTCCTCATTTATACAATTTCTCGTATTGGGTGGTACTTGCGCTCTATTGCGTTTACTTACCTTATGGAATTATGGTTCCTTCGAGTTTGTTACTGCACCACTGTTATTACAATAAATTGTAATAATTTTTGGGAAAACCAGAAAACATGTCTAAGTCCATCATGAAGTATCTGAGCCATACAACTTCTATGACTGCCTCAGAGGCTGCCACTTACTCAGCTTCTATGGTGGAGTCCGAAAAAGCACCTTTGCTTATCACTCTTCCATAGTTATGACTTCACCTCCTAAAGTAAACACAAAATCCCGAGGTCGACTTAGTATTGTCCCTATCCGATTGGAAGTCAAAATCCGTGCAACCCACAGGGACTAAATTATCTACCTTGTAAGCTAGCATATAATCTCTAGTGCCTCTAAGGTACTTCAATATATGCTTTACCACAGTCCAATGTCCTTGTCCAGGGTTACTTTGATATCTGCTAACTATGCCCTCGGCAAAACAGATTTCTGAACTCGTGCATAACATACATTAGGCTTCCGACAGCTGAAGCATAAGGAACTGCCTTCATTTCCTCTACTCCTTTGATGTCTTCGGAGACATCTCTTTAGATAAAGCTACTCCATGCTGACAAGGTAAAAAACCTTTCTTGGAGTTTTGTATGCTTAAAACGAGCAAGGATTATTTCGATATATGAAGCTTGGGATAAGTAAATTATTCTTTTCTTGCGATCCCTTATTACTTTGATCCCAAGAATATATGCATTCTCCCAAGTCCTTCATATCGAATTACTTGGACAACCATACCCTTACTTCTGACAACACTTTGATATTGTTTCCAACTTCCAAAAATGTTATCTACGAATAGTATAAGAAATACCATTCCATCACACTTCTTGTATACACAAGACTCATTTGGTTATTAAATAAATCCATAGGTCTAGATTACTTTATTAAACTGGATGTTCCAAGACCTTGAAGCTTTACTTAGTCCATAGACTGATTGAGCTTATACACAAGATGCTCTTTGCTCTTTACAATGAACCCTTCTGGTTGCTATATATAGATGTTTTCTTCAAGACTTCCATTAAGGAAAGCTGTCTTGACATCCACTTGCTAAATCTCATAGTCCAATAGATAAAAGAATCCGGATAGACTTAAGCATGGCAACCGGTGAAAAAGTTTCCTTTTTCAACAAGCCTTGGTTTGAAAGTTTCCACCTTCCTATCTATCCCTCTTTTCCTATTGTAGACATATTTTCACCCAATGACTTTTACACCATTTGGTGATTTTACAAGCTCCCAGACTTTATTAGAATACATATATTCTAATTCTGTATTTATTGCTCTTTGCAAAGATGCTGCATCTTTATCTTGGAGTGTTTTGTCATATGTCCGGGGATCAGGTTCATGTCCACCAGGGATCAAGTCCAAAGACTCTCCCAAAACATGAATCTTTTAGGTTGCCTAACAACCCTCCCACTATGACGAGGCACTGTCTGTAATTGTGTATCATTTGTGATACGTGTTGTAATTTGTAGTGATATTTCATCTTGTACAGTTGGTACTAGATTAGACGTGTCCTTTAATTTCCTTAAAACAATTTTTACTCATGGGCTTGTGGTTCATAGTATAGTCCTTTTCTAAAATCGAGCATTGGTGCCAACAATGACCTTTCGATTTTAAGACTATAAACCTCTTTTTGTTTTTCTAGGATAACTCACAAACATGTGAGTTCGTGTCCAACTTATCAGTGTCTCTCATGTGCTAGACCACCAAATCCGAATATGCTTCAGACTAGGCTTACGCCCATTCTGCAATTCTATGGGAGTAGAAAGTTCTGACTTAGAAGGTACTATGTTCACTTCCATTTCTAGTGTATATCCTTAAAACGAATTTGGTAATTTTCTGAATAACTCATCATCGATCTAATTATTCCATAAGAGCCTTATACCTTCTTTCTACTACACCATTCTGTTGAGGTGTACCAAGTGCAGTTAGTTGGGATCAAATCCCGACTTCTGATAAGTGACTCCTAAACTCTCTCTGTAACGACCCGCCTTCTACTAACTAAACTGTAAGGCCGATCGTCACATTATGCTGTGCTAAACCTATTCCCTGACCGTCACTAGAACTAGATGCGGAAGCTGTGCTAATTAAAATTTTACTAAAATACTGACATTTCTTGGTTCTATACATGCTAAGGGAGGTAAACTAACTACTCATAACATGTTTTACCTTCCCCATGGCCAAGGAACTGAACTTAGACATTTCCCCGCTGATACCAGACCTCCCAATCGATCCACGGATCGATTGGAATAGTCGGATCGATCCAGTGATCGATCCAGCCGACTACTGTATGTGGGACATAAGTTGGATCGATCCAGTGATCGATCCAGCATGCTACTGTGCCGGGGACGATAATTTGGATCGATCGGCTGATCGATCCAGGCTGGTCAATCGATCCAGTGATCGATCCCAGAGCTCTTTGTTCGTGACGGAAATGGCTGGATCGATCGGCTGATCGATCCAGAGGCCTACTGTTCTTGGAACAGACTACCCAATCGATCAGCTGATCGATTGGAAACCCTCGAATCGATCAGCTGATCGATTCGAGTTACTGATTTCGTGCCAAATGTCTGATTTCAGCACTGTTTCGTGCTTCAATCACATTACAAGTACTAAAATGACTAAGAAACACTCTAATGACAGCAACTAACATTCTAACAACATAAAAGAGGTGTTTTAAGCATAATAAGGTGCATGGTTAACCAATTCGTAACGATTAACATACTAAAGTGCAAGATGATAAAAAGAAACACTGAAAAGTTCTAATATTTGAAATAAAGCTTGCTAAGGTTCCCTAAGATCTTCTTCCAGGTTCCATCCACACACATCTTCGCCTGCATTGACCTCCAGCCTCCACTGCTAGTCCATTTTCCTTTTTCCTGTATCTGCAGTATAAGGAAAATAGTATCTGTAAGCTAAAAGCTTAGTAAGAAACCATCTACCTCACTAAATCATGCATACGATACAAATATGCTTTTAAATCATGCTGTTTGAAAAACATACTGAATATGCAAGCATGGCATGGCATGGTATCATACAAAGCATGGCATAACCTAAGCTGAACATAAAATAAAATTGATCATAACATGTCTAGAACTGTATATGAAGCTGTCATATTTAACAACTGAAATAAGCTGATACAAAAGTGAACTAAGCTGAAGCTGAGCTAATACTGAATTCCATTATGTTTTAAAACTGATTTGGAAAACTATTATATATAATAGATAAAAATACTAAACATGCTGCTGTAGGGCCCTGGCAACTGTACTTGCTGTGCGCGCATCCCTAACTAGACCCGGGATTGCAAGTTCTGAATCTAGTAGGGTTTACTAGGTTAGCTAAACCTAGGGACGACTATGGGAGTCCAACCCAGTGGATATCTAATCCAGTACAGTGCCACTGCTGAAAGTAAAATATTGAAATGCTAATTAGTTGAATGTAGGTTATCTGAACCTAGAACTAGGTTGTCTGACCTAGAGGCGACTGTGGGAGCCCACCCATTGGACATCTAGTCCCATAAAGCTGAAATAAAACTGACATGCTGGTTTAAATGCTTCTATGCATTTAACTATGCTGTTAAAACTGTCTAATGTTGCGCTAAACATTTTATCGAACACCTAGTGTGCTCCAACTCTCCTCTCTAATAGGGGGACCACCTCTAGGCACCCGACGACGTCTAGAACCTCTATCTGAAGAGGAAAACGCGTCCGGCCCATCCAGAGATACTCAACTAACTCCTAAGTCTGCGAAGAGAATTAAATACACTCTAGATATCGATAAAAAATCTACGTATAACTAAATTATAAGCATGCAATCAAACAAGAGCTACTTATACTGCAGGTGAGGGGTTTCTTACCTGCGGTTCATAATTTCTTACGATTCAATTCGCTAGAATTCCGGTGGAGATGACCTTCTCGACGATCCGCTCACGTCTTCGCGTTCCTCTCGCGGAGAAGAACCTCTTTCGTGTTGGAGTCGTCGCCGGAAGATGATCCGAGAGTCCTTGGGGCTTGGGCGCCGAGAGAGGAGGAGGAAGAGGTGTGGGCGGCGGTGAGGTTTTGGAAGAGGATAGGTCACGGTGAAACAAAAATATAACTTCCTCACTTAATTAATTTTCCTATTTATATTAAAGACTTAAATCGCCCAACTCCAATATAAATTTTATTGGTTCCCTTTCCTTTCAGCACGGCCCTGCTGGGTTCAACCGGTTACTAACATTATCCCTAAACCATAGGTCTCGGGTTCGATTCCCGCCTAAGCTATTTTGCGGTTCTATTTATTTTTACTGCTTCCGCTCCTCGGAAAATTCCAGAAAAATATCTAAAAATTCCAGAAAAAATCGTAGAATATTTATAATGCAGTTTCGAGAATTTTCGGGTGTTACAATCCCCCATCCTTATAAAAAGTTCGTCCTCGAACTTAGAACAACTCTGGGTACTTCTGTCTCATGCTGGCCTCTGTCTCCCAAGTTGCCTCCTCTGCTGTGTGACTATGCCAAATAACTTTGACTAATGGTACTTCCTTGTTCCGCAATTTCTTAACTGCTCGGTCTATTATCTGAATAGGCCGACTATCATAGCTGAGGTCTTCGTGGATCTGTACCGACTGGGGCTCAATCACCTGGGTGGCATCTGTTGGTTGCTACTCGGAAAGCCTAGAGGTTCCACTGTACAAAAATTTTGTACAAAGATCTGAACCTTTTCCTAGCTACCATGTGTTCTTTTAAATTAAATTTTGGATCGCCTGCGGAACTTAACACGTTTGATCCAAAACTTAATCTATTCGTTCTTTTAGGTTTTGACTTGGGTCTCCTGCGGAACTTAACACGTTCGACCCAAATCACCTTAAGTTATTAATTCCATTAAATATTAATTTCCATAATTGGTTCCCAGTACTGACGTGGCGAGGCACACGACCTTCTTGGATATGGGAGCAACCACCACCGACTAGACAAAACCTTTTATGGAAAGCTAATATTTAATTTCCTAAAATAACTTTAGGTTAACCGAAAAGAACAATCAAATCACAAGGAAAAGAAAAAACAAAAGAACACAACATCGAAAAACATATTCGAAATTCTAGAATCGTAAGCCTCTTGTATTTGGTATTATTTCCATAAATAACTAGCATGATGCGGAAAGAAAAATTACTAGTTATACCTTGTAGAAAAACCTCTTGATCTTCTACCGTATTCCTCTTCTAACCTCGGACGTTGTGTGGGCAACGATCTTCCGAGATGAGAAACCACCAAGCACCTTCTTCTCCTCCTAGCTAGGTTCGGCCAAAACAAGAAAGCTCCACCAAGGAAGAAGAAAACACCAACCAAGCTCTAAGAGATGCAAGCTTCCTCTCCTTCTTCTTCTTCTTCTCCAAGTAGTATCCGGCCTCCACAAGACCTCCAAGCAATAGAGAGTTTCGGCCACCACAAAGAGGAAGAAGAGAAGAGATGATGGCCGGCCACAACACCAAGGAAAAGAGGGAGAGAAAACAATAGAGGTTGTATCTCATAAAGGCACCCTCACCCCTTCTTTTATATTCCTTGGTTTAGGCAAATTAGGAAATTTAATTACAATAAAATTTCCTCAATTTCCTTGACATGATTTAATTTAGAAAAATAAAACAAATTTTCCAAATTAAAGTTCAATGGCCGGCCACATCATTGGAGAGCAAATTGGACAAGTTTTAATCAACAATTAAAACTTCCTAATTTGTTTCCGGAAATTTTAAAAATAAAATTTCTCTTTAAAAATCTCTTCATGGTTGATAAAAGGAAATTTCTATAATTTTAATTTTATCAACATGTGGATAATTTTTAAAGAGAAAATAAAATAACTCTCCAATCTACAAATAAGGAAAGAGATCTAATCTCTTTCTTTAATCTTTTGTAGATCTTTTACAAGAGAGATATTTTAATTTTAATTCTCTTTAATAAATTATTTCTTCCACATAATAAAAACTAAAATTAAAATCCCTTTTAAATTTAATTTGGCCGGCCCCACTAGCTTGGGTTCAAGCTAGGGCCGGCCACCCAATTTTATACCTAGGCCGGCCCTAGCTTGTTCCCAAGCTAGCTTGGCCGGCCCCTATTGTGTGGGTATAGAAGGTGGGTATAGGTGGGTATAGAACTCTATAAATAAGAGGCTACGATAGGGACCGAGAGGAGGAATTGGTTTTGGTCTCCCGATAAAATTAAGCATCCCGTGTTCGCCCCGAACACACAACTTAATTTTATCAATAATAATTCATTCCACTAGAGAATTATTATTGAACTACCGCACCAATCCCAAATTACATTTTTGGGCTCCTTCTTATTATGAGTGTGTTAGTCTCCCTGTGTTTAAGATATCGAATGTCCACTAATTAAGTGAGTTACTGACAACTCATTTAATTAATTTCTTAGTCCAAGAGTAGTACCACTCAACCTTATTATCATGTCGGACTAAGTCCACCTGCAGGGTTTAACATGACAATCCTTATGAGCTCCTCTTGAGGACATTATCAACCTAGTATCACTAGGACACAGTTTCCTTCTATAATCAACAACACACACTATAAGTGATATCATTTCCCAACTTATCGGGCTTATTGATTCATCGAACTAAATCTCACCCATTGATAAATTAAAGAAATAAATATCAAATATATGTGCTTGATATTATATTAGGATTAAGAGCACACACTTCCATAATAACTGAGGTCTTTGTTCCTTTATAAAGTCAGTATAAAAAGAACGACCTCAAATGGTCCTACTCAATACACTCTAAGTGTACTAGTGTAATTATATAGTTAAGATAAACTAACACCTAATTACACTACGACCTTCCAATGGTTTGTTCCTTTCCATCTTAGTCGTGAGCTACTGTTTATAATTTATAAGGAACCGATAACATGATCTTCTGTGTGTAACACGACACACCATGTTATCTACAATATAAATTAATTGAGCAACTACATTTATCACAAATGTAGACATTTGACCAATGTGATTCTTATTTCTAGATAAATGTTTATACCAAAAGCTAGGCTTTTAGTATACACTCTAACAGCATCTGGGTTATGCTTCTTCAGCATAGAGACATGAAATACGTTGTGGACAGCTGACATTTCCTGGGGTAGCTCTAGCTCATATGCTACCTTGCCCACTCTTCTGCTGATAAGGTATGGTCCCACATATCTGGGACTAAGCTTGCCCTTCTTCCCAAAACGCATTACTCCCTTCATGGGAGCTACTCTGAGGAACACTGAATCCCCAACTGAAAACTCTAAAGGTCTGCGTCGCGTATCAGCATAGCTCTTCTGGCGGCTCTGAGTTGTCTCTATCCTCTGGCAGATCTGCTGTATAGCTGCTGTGGTATCTGTAACTAGATCTGTCTGAAGCTCTAGTTCCTTCTGTTCACCACTCTCATACCAGCAGATTGGAGATCTACATCTCCGCCCATAGAGAGCCTCGTAATGTGCCATGCCGATAGTGGCCTGATAGCTGTTGTTGTATGTAAATTCTGCTAAGATCAGATATTTGCACCAACTTCCCTTGAAGTCTAAGGCACACGCTCGGAGCATATCTTCGAGTACCTGATTTACTCTCTCCGTCTGACCATCTGTCTGAGGATGGAATGCTGTGCTGAACTTTAACTTAGTGCCTCGCACTCCCAGAAGTGTGATGTGAATCTGCTGTCTCTGTCTGAAATGATGGTTCGTGGGACTCCATGTAGTCTGACGATCTCCTGGAGATACAACTGAGCCAACTTCTCCATGGAGTAGGATATCCTGATCGCTAAGAAGTGGGCTGATTTAGTCAACCTGTCGACTATTATCCAGATGGCGTCAAAACCATTCGTGGTTCTGGGCAGTCCCACTATGAAATCCATGGAGATATCCTCACACTTCCATTCTGGAATCTGTATAGGCTGCAGAACTCCTCCTGGTCGCTGATGTTCTGCCTTGACCCTCTGGCAGGTGAGGCAGATGCTAACATATCTGGCGATGTCTCGCTTCATCCGGGGCCACCAAAAACGTTTCTTCAAGTCTTGATACATTTTGGTGGAACCTGAATGCATCGCATAAGGAGTCTTGTGAGCCTCATCTAAAATTTGTCTCCGTAGCTCCTCCTGATCTGGAACATAGAGTCTGTCACCAAAGTACAACACCCCGCTGTCGGACACTCTGAATTCTCCACTTTCTGATTCTGCTAGCCCTTGCTTGGTTTTCTGAATTTCAGGGTCCTGCTCCTGAGCTGACTGAATATCACCAAGCAAGGTAGACTCTAAGGTCATAGTAGAGAGCTGTCCAACGATGAGTTCGAGACCGAAATCTACGATCTCCTTCTGTAGGGCCGGTGATATGGCTGTAAGAGATAATAAGGCAGCACTAGATTTTTTGCTAAGTGCATCTGCTACCTTATTGGCTTTCCCTGGATGGTAGAGGATGTCTATATCGTAGTCCTTGACCAGCTCAAGCCATCTGCGCTGTCGCATGTTCAGATCCTTCTGAGTGAAGAAGTACTTCAGACTCTGATGATCTGTATACACTCTGCACTGAGCTCCATATAAGTAATGTCTCTAAATTTTGAGAGCGAACACTACTGCTGCAAGCTCAAGGTCATGAGTAGGGTAATTCTTCTCATAATCCTTGAGTTGTCTGGAGGCATAGGCGATCACCTTATCGTTTTGCATCAGTACTGCTCCTAGTCCCAACTTAGAGGCATCACTATAGATGTCAAAGCTACTGGTGTTGTCTGGTAGAGCCAAAATGGGAGCACTGGTCAATCTCCTTTTAGCTCAAGTCGTTCTCACATCCTCTATCCACCGGAATTTCTGCTCTTTCCGTAAGAGCTGCTGGGGAGGCTATCTGGAGAAGTCC
The DNA here is from genome assembly GCF_018446385.1 of Zingiber officinale. Taxonomy (NCBI): domain Eukaryota; kingdom Viridiplantae; phylum Streptophyta; class Magnoliopsida; order Zingiberales; family Zingiberaceae; genus Zingiber; species Zingiber officinale. Next base: position 59,156,712 of record NC_055987.1, on the reverse strand, counting down.
TCTACAAATTTTCTGTAATATCCTGCTAATCCCGTAAAGCTCCTAATTTGGCGTTCTTAGGTCTCTTCCAGTTACTTACTGCTTCTATTTTGTTGGGATCTACCATGATACCATCCTTTGAGATGATGTGGCCCAGGAAGACACTGATCTAACCAAAATTCACATTTCGTGAACTTGGCGTATACGGTTCTGCTGAAGGGTCCGCAATACTAGTTTCGGTGTTCTGAGTTCTTCCTGAGTTCCTGAGTAGATAAGGATGTCATCGATAAACACAATAACAAACTTATCTAGATACTCCCTGAATACTGTTCATGAGATCCATGAATGTAGTGAGCATTGGTCACGCTAAAGGGCATGACTACGAACTCGTAGTGTCCGATCCGTTCAATCGCCTTGGGTATATCCTCTTTAACCTTCACCGATGATAACTCGATCCGAGATCTATCTTAGAGAACACCGCTGCTCCACCTGGTCGAATAGGTCATCGATTCCGGAAGGGATACTGTTCTTGATTGTGACTTGGTTCAGTGATCCGTAGTCTATAGATGCATGCTTCCATCCTTCTTCTTCACGAACAATACAAGCGCTCCCCATGGTGACTCGGGCGTATGAAACCCTTGTCAAGCAGCTCCTGTAGTTGCTCCTGAAGTTCCTTCAGTTCTGCTGGAGTCATGCGATAAGGCGCTTTGGAGATAGGATTTGTACCGGGAATGAGCTCTATCTCAAAGTCAATCTCCCTGACTGGTGCTAAGCCTGGTAACTCTTCAGGGAAGACTGCTGGGTAGTCACATACGACTCGAACCTCTGCTAGCTGTTGGTTCTTGTCCTGGCTGGCGTTGACTACATGTGCTAGGAATCCTGTACATCCTGAATCCAGTAGCTTTTGTGCTTTCATAGCTGAGAGAAACTTCTTGGCCCTTCTCTTTGGTTCTCCGCTGTATTCAAACTGCATTGCCGCTTCAGGTTGGAAGATGACTTTCTGTTTACGGCACTCTATGGTAGCACCGTATTTCATCAGGAAGTCCATTCCAAAGATAACGTCATAGTCGGTCATCTCTAGCACTATCAGATCACAAAAGAGCTCTCTGTCTGCTATAATGACCGGCACTGCTCTGAGCCAGTGCGTGGATGCCATGATCTCTCCTGAAGGTAGTGCCGTCAAAAACTGACCACTGAGTACCTCTGAGGGTATTTCTAATTTCTCGGAGAACATCCTGACTATATATGAATGGGTTGCCCCAGTATCAAATAGAACAGTAGCACTATTCTGAAAAATGCTAATCTGACCTGTGACAACTGTCGAGGCATTGGCTACGTCCTCTCTGGTGAGTGAGTAGATCCTCGCATTTGCCATAGCTGGAGGGGCTTCTAATCTGCCCTGGCTGATAAGTGGACCTTCTAGGGCGGCCTGCATCTGATATAACTGAGCTGGCTGGCCTGCATACTGATTCTGCTGTGGCTGAGGAAGACTGGTCTTGTTCGGGCACTGCTTGGTCATGTGCCCTTCTTGTCTATATTCAAAGCATCCTCGTGTGCCCTTGCGACAAACCCCTGGGTGAAATTTCCCACAAGTAGCACACTTTGGATAACTGGGTCGCTTGCTAGATGGTCCTCCTTTTGGGTCACTCCCTAATTTGTGTTGCTGTTGGAGTTCCCTTTCCAGTTAGAGTTGTGGCCTTGCTGTTTTTGAGTGTGAGAGTTTCCTTGCCCTTTGGACTCTGAGGAGACTTGTTTCTACTACTTTATGCTATTCTGGTAATGCTCTGTGGTCAAGGCACTGCTCACTAACTCCTCTGTGGTTTGTGGCCTATGTATGCCACCAGCCACGTTCACTGCTATTTCTAGCCTCAGCATCTTGAGCATCAACCGGATTCGTTCCTTCTCTGTGCTGACTAGCTCTGGGCATAAACGAGGCAACCTGTTGAATTTCTTCACGGCTTCCTCAACTGAAAGGTTGCCCTGACGAAACTCAGTGAACTCATCGTAGTGGCGGTTTGTAACCCGTACGTGAAAGAACTCCTCGAAGAATTCTTTCTCAAAGTCAGCCCATAACATCTGGTTCACTGGGCGCTTCGTTCTGATTCTTTCCCACCACATGTGTCCGTCTCCTATCAGGCAGAAGGAGGCACACTTCACCTTCTCGTGTTCTGGCCAGTCCAGAAGCTCCATCGTGCTCTCCAGTGTTTTGAACCAGGCTTGTGCATCCCATGGTTCACTAGTGCCTGAGAAGTTCTCTAGCTTGACTCGCTGCCACTGGATCAGATAGACTTCCTTTCTTGGCTCAGCTGCTGGGACTGCTGGTGCTGGTACTGTAGGCTGGGCTGGTGGAACCTCTAAGACTTCTGGAGTCGTCAGATTCGGTTCCGGGGTGACTGGGGGGGTACTCTACTGATTAGCCTTTAAGGTGGCTATTTCCTGTTGCTGTTCAGCTAGCTGCTGCTGTAACTGAGCCACTAATGCTGTAAGGTCTGGAGGAGGCACTGAACTGCCTGCCTCTTGCTGGGGCTCAGTAGCTAGTGCCCTTCTAGCTGAGCGTCCTCGTGCCATTTCTAAAGACATAGAGAACATAACATAACTAATGTAATCACAGTTATACAACTACTGATATCATGTTTAAAAACTATCACATACTAACAAGCAGTAGGCATATAAACATGAACTGTAATAACAAAACAAGAAGCATAAATTAAGTAGAGGTATTCTTACTTGGAAGCTGCAGGTACAATGTTGATGTGTGTGTAGGAAGTATGGAATTCTGCTCTGATACCACTCTGTAACGACCCGCCTTCTACAAACTAAACTGTAAGGCCGATCGTCACATTATGCTGTGCTAAACCTATTCCCTGACCATCACTAGAACTAGATGCGGAAGCTGTGCTAATTAAAATTTTACTAAAATACTGACATTTCTTGGTTCTATACATGCTAAGGGAGGTAAACTAACTACTCATAACATGTTTTACCTTCCCCATGGCCAAGGAACTGAACTTAGACACTTCCCCGCTGATACCAGACCTCCCAATCGATCCACGGATCGATTGGAATAGTCGGATCGATCCAGTGATCGATCCAGCCGGCTACTGTATGCGGGACATAAGTTGGATCGATCCAGTGATCGATCCAGTATGCTACTATGCCGGGGACGATAATTTGGATCGATCGGCTGATCGATCCAGGCTGGTAAATAGATCCAGTGATCGATCCCAGAGCTCTCTGTTCACGACGGAAATGGCTGGATCGATCGGCTGATCGATCCAGAGGCCTACTGTTCGCGGAACAGACTGCCCAATCGATCAGCTGATCGATTGGAAACCCTCGAATCGATCAGCTGATCGATTCGAGTTACTGATTTCGTGCCAAATGTCTGATTTCAGCACTGTTTCGTGCTTCAATCACATTACAAGTACTAAAATGACTAAGAAACACTCTAATGACAGCAACTAACATTCTAACAACATAAAAGAGGTGTTCTAAGCATAATAAGATGCATGGTTAACCAATTCGTAACGATTAACATACTAAAGTGCAAGATGATAAAAAGAAACACTGAAAAGTTCTAATATTTGAAATAAAGCTTGCTAAGGTTCCCTAAGATCTTCTTCCAGGTTCCATCCACACACATCTTCGCCTGCATTGACCTCCAGCCTCCACTGCTAGTCCATTTTCCTTTTTCCTGTATCTGCAGTATAAGGAAAATAGTATCTGTAAGCTAAAAGCTTAGTAAGAAACCATCTACCTCACTAAATCATGCATACGATGCAAAAACATACTGAATATGCAAGCATGGCATGGCATGGTATCATACAAAGCATGGCATAACCTAAGCTGAACATAAAATAAAACTGATCATAACATGTCTAGAACTGTATATGAAGCTGTCATATTTAACAACTGAAATAAGCTGATACAAAAGTGAACTAAGCTGAAGCTGAGCTAATACTGAATTCCATTATGTTTTAAAACTGATTTGGAAAACTATTATATATAATAGATAAAAATACTAAACATACTGCTGTAGGGCCCTGACAACTGTACTTGCTGTGCGCGCATCCCTAACTAGACCCGGGATTGCAAGTTCTGAATCTAGTAGGGTTTACTAGGTTAGCTAAACCTAGGGACGACTATGGGAGTCCAACCCAGTGGATATCTAATCCAGTACAGTGCCGCTGCTGAAAGTAAAATATTGAAATGCTAATTAGTTGAATCTAGGTTATCTGAACCTAGAACTAGGTTGTCTGACCTAGAGGCGACTGTGGGAGCCCACCCATTGGACATCTAGTCCCATAAAGCTGAAATAAAACTGACATGCTGGTTTAAATGCTTCTATGCATTTAACTATGCTGTTAAAACTGTCTAATGTTGCGCTAAACATTTTATCGAACACCTAGTGTGCTCCAACTCTCCTCTCTAATAGGGGGACCACCTCTAGGCACCCGACGACGTCTAGAACCTCTATCTGAAGAGGAAAACGCGTCCGGCCCATCCAGAGATACTCAACTAACCCCTAAGTCTGCGAGGAGAATTAAATACACTCTAGATATCGATAAAAAATCTACGTATAACTAAATTATAAGCATGCAATCAAACGAGAGCTACTTATACTTCAGGTGAGGGGTTTCTTACCTCTGGTTCGTAATTTCTTACGATTCTATTCGCTAGAATTCCGGTGGAGATGACCTTCTCGACGATCCGCTCACGTCTTCGCGTTCTTCTCGCGGAGAAGAACCTCTTTCGTGTTGGAGTCGTCGCCGGAAGATGATGCGAGAGTCCTTGGGGCTTGGGCGCCGAGAGAGGAGGAGGAAGAGGTGTGGGCGACGGTGAGGTTTTGGAAGAGGATAGGTTACGGTGAAACAAAAATATAACTTCCTCACTTAATTAATTTTCCTATTTATATTAAAGACTTAATTCGCCCAACTCCAATATAAATTTTATTGGTTCCCTTTCCTTTCAGCACGGCCCTGCTGGGTTCAACCGGTTACTAACATTATCCCTAAACCATAGGTCTCGGGTTCGATTCCCGCCTAAGCTATTTTGCGGTTCTATTTATTTTTGCTGCTTCCGCTACTCGAAAAATTCCAGAAAAATATCTAAAAATTCCAGAAAAAATCGTAGAATATTTATAATGCAGTTTCGAGAATTTTCGGGCGTTACACTTAAGAGGTACTCTTTACTACGATTTCACCGTAGTGTCTTGATACTTTTATTTTGACGTTACTCCACATCAGCCTAGTAGTCTTTGAACTAATCAAAGCACTTCGATTTGTGGCGCGTCAAGTAAATGTATTCTTATCTCGAATAGTCGTCTATAAAAGAGATGAAATATTCAAAACAACCTCTTGCCTGGATAGTCAAAGGTCTACACAATTCAGAATGAACCAATTTCAACATATCTTTAGCTCCATACTCCTTAGACTTAAAAGCTTTCTTGGTTATTTTTCCTTCCAAGTAAGACTTGCAGGTTGGAAAGATTTCCACTACCAATGAACCCAAGAGTTCATTGGTTATTATCCTTTGAATCCTACTCAAGTTAATATAACCTAGACTTAGATGCAAAAAATATGATTGGTTCATTTTCGAAGCTTGATTTCTCTTATTAAAGTTAGAAAATGTGTTATTAATTTCCATTTATTGCATCGTGGGAGTTATTGGATTATAAATTGTCAACCAATGTACCAGAATAGATAACTTCCCTATTTTTCTTGATAACAAATTTGTTATCAGAATATCTATTCTTTAATAGTTTAGAAACCGAAATCAGGTTCTTTCTAAACTTAGTATGTAAAGACAATTTCTGAGAATCCATATTTTATTCCTATCAGAAAATAAACATCTCCCACTACAATAGCTGCTACTTTTGTAGTAGTGCCCATGTAGACGTGTTTTCCTTTTCATATAGCTGTCGGGTTTCTTGGAACCCTGCAATGAATTGCAGACATGATTAGTGGCATCTGTATCTACACTCCAAGTACTGGTAGATAACATCACTAAACGTGTTTCAACAACTAATGAATTAAATATACCTATATTGTTCTCAGTTCTAAGAGGACAGTCTACCTTAATGTCCAAGTCCTATCATTATAATTGGGACTACTAAGTCTTTTCTATAGTATACCATCTAGGGGATTGACAAACATTTAAAATCCTAAGAATCACAAAAATATTTGGTCAAGACCAACACTTTAAAATCCCCGTGAATTTTGTATGCCACGATAGTGTGGACGTATACAAATTCAAAAAGGAGATTTTGTCCATTAATTTTATTTTTTCATCATCCTAACTTCATGACAAATAAAATTAATAGTTGGTCTATCTTTGATCGAATATTTTGGTCAAAACTTTGAATTTAAAATAACATTGATTCCTCAAACAATATTATTTAAATTCACCAACACCTGAAACACCAGGAATTTTGCATGCCACGATAGTGTGGACGTATACAAATTCGAACATTTGTAAGAGGAGGGTTTTACCCATTAATTATCTTGTCAATAAATCTTTATGACAAATAAAATTACTTCAAACACCGTGAATTTTGTATGCCACAATAGTGTGGATGTATACAAAACCAAACATTTGTAAGAGGAATATTTACCATTAATTTTATTTTCTTGTCATCCTGACAAATAAAATTACCTCATACACCGTGAATTTTGTATGCCACGATAGTGTGGACGTATACAAAAACTTGACATTTGTAAGAGGGAGTTTTAATTTCATTATCTTGTCAACTTATCTTTTTGACAAATTAATAGTTGGTTTTTCTTTGGTCACACAAATAATAGCAGTGACTCCGATGGGGAGGATACTATTAGACGTGCCTAAGTGTATACCATTACTTGACACTAAGTCCATTAATAAGATTGTGCCCCCTCCGATGGGGAAGATCACATGCTCTTAATTAATTTCCTATAGTCATCCTAAATGGAAGTTTGATCTAGTGATCCGCAAACAAACTCATCCGATATGGAGGAAGGTACTCAGAGCCAACGCTCAAGTTTGTTTGCATCACTTACAAACTAGTAATGGAGACCGTGGAATTTATTAAAATAAATCCCTCTCCCACTTAGTTATTTAAAGTGAGGAATTTTAAACTATCTTAGCATACATCACATGCATACATACATATCACAGTAAATAAAAGCAATAAATATGGAAATTATTTTTCCAACTATTATGGTCTTTTCCATCACTGTCCTCCGTGTGCTCCAACCCTAACTGCTGCCACCTTTAGCCACCGCCATCGGGTCGAGACGTCGCATCCATCTTGCTTCTTATTCCACTGTGCCTCTGGTGCTTCAAAAGTACCACACCTCGCAAGCATCCGATCCGCGACAAAAATAGAATTTTACATGTGTCGATCCTATATTCCACGAGGGAATGTACATGAAATCTAGATCGAAAATAAAATTCTAAAATCCTAGGGCTAATACAGCTCTTGTTGTATTAGTTACATTCAATCATGCACACACGTAATAATGCCCTTGACATGTCCAAGGGTCCAATCACATACAACATCTATAAGCCATAATAGTTGGAGCCTGCAACCAAAAAGTTAGCACATCCTACTATTATCCTGCCTAAATTATGTATGAGATGTGCATAACCTATTTGAATTCTAAACACATAGAGGCAAACTCTAGCTCTGATACCAATTGTTGGTTAGTCCTAGGAAAATCGTACCGGTTCCACTGTACAAAAATTTTGTACAAGTGTTGAACCTTTCCTTAAATAACCTATTGTGTTATTTAGAAGTTAAATTAGGAATCGCAGACGGAACTTAACATCATTGATTCCAAATTTAACTTATCTGTTCTTAATGGTTTAGATTTGAATCGCAAGCGGAACTTAACACTATTGATTCAAATCCACCTATGTTATTAATTCCATTGAATATTAATTTCCAAAATTGGCATTCAAGACTGCATGGCGAGGCACATGGCCTTCTTGGATATGGGAGCAACCACCACCGCCTAAACAAAGCCTTTTAAGGAAAGCTAATATTTAATTTCCTTAAATAACTCTAAGTTTAACCAAAAGGAACAATCGAATCACAAATTAGAAAAACAAAGAAAACACAAACTCAAAAAATAAATTCAAAAACTAGATCTAATGCCTCTTGTATTTGGAATTCATGCAAAGAAAAATAACTAGTATGATGCGGAAGAAAATTAGTAGTTATACCTTCTCTTTGTATGTTAATGACCTCGAGATCTTCTGCCGTATTCCTCGCCTCGCCTTGGACGTCGTGTGGGCGACAATCCTCCAAGATTAACACCACCCAAAGAGCTTTATTCTTCCTCCTCTAAAATCCGGCCACCACCACCAATTTAGGAACCAAAGAGAGCAAGGGAAAGAGAAGGGGAGAGATCCGACCATCATGAGAGAGCATAAGCAAGAGACTAGTGTCACGCCCCCAGAAGAGTCCCTGTCCGAGAAAATTTCGGCAGCATCTCCCCTGTACGGCGGACAATCAAAATTTTCTACAAGCACTAAATACTCAGCCACATGCGGCTGGAATAATAACAGTAATAAAAATCAATCACCACGCAGTTTATATATATATATTCAGCCTCTGGCTGACACAACCACGCAGTAATAATACTCTGACTCGAAATCAACCCTACTCAACTACACTCGTAAAGCCCAAATCCGATTTTTCTTACCTCTTCTGCCGTCCAGGCAGGCATGTAGTAGAGTAAATCCAAATCAATACGAAAAGTCCATCCAACGGAAAGATTCCATACAATATCCATATGTAAGTCCAAAACAAAACTAAAATAAAGTCTGATAGCGAAAAGCTAAAATGAAACAACCCAAAAACCAGCAGCGGAGTAGCACTACGTGCAGTGGGGACTAGCGACTGGAACTCCCTCCTGACAGCATCAACCTGAAAATAACAACAATGGAGGCGGGGTGAGTCCAACACTCAGCAGGTACAGTTGATATGCAAAGTAAAGAAACAACACCTAGCACTAATCATGCGTACAGTCTCCTGATAAGAAAGATAAGAATGCATCTGAAATAAATAGGAGAATACTGTACTAACCAGGTCCTGAGTATAAGGTCAAACAGTCCGAGGGATAAGGAAATCCTGTATGCATGTCAAACATAGGTATCCAAACAATATGCAGCATATAAATGCAGCAAACACAAACACAAGCAATAAATGCATCATGCATATGATGCCAATGATGCGTCCTGGTCACCCCTGACGATCATCTCATACAAAAGTGAGGCCGAGTGGGTAGGGCTGTGACAACCGTGCACTCTGTCGTCACTACTCCTGATGAGTGACCGAGTGGACGGAATGCTGTCGGAGTACACCTATCCTCCTACCCCAAATCATAGATGGGGGAGCGCAATGCTCTCAACTCCCGGTACTCAAATACGGGGCGGAATCCATGCCGGATAACACGTTGTGTCACACTACCCATGAGCGGACCAACGGTGCCTAACAGAGTCCCTGCTGCAACACACTCATCCTGAATCGACCACTAACCCATGAGTGGTGGTGTGTGCAGATCCATGTAACTGGCGATGTGCTCAACAATAATGGAGCGGACTATCGCACAGCATGCAATCATGCAAATGATGCATGGCAATAACCATATAAACATCCTGACCTAATCCATATATATAGAAAAGTGCACCCTAGGTCAACGAATCATATCGAATCAAAGGTACACAGAAGGTATAAAAACCTAGGTCCTGAACATGGTCAAGCATGGCATATCACTACCCCTATAAGCATGTATAAACAGGTAAAATATACCTGAGATGCAAAACCAATCAATCAATCAAGCATGTAAGATTTGGGTAGTGATTAACCGAAACAGATAAGAAACACAATTAATGCAACATGTTAATTTAATTACTAAGCATATCAAATGACATAAGTCAAAAGTACCCGCCTCCGAAAATAGAAAGGTCCAATCCGATATCGAGATACTCGTCTCGCGACCAGTCCTGTAATAACCACATTTAATTTAGCTACATATATATCACATAGCTAAAGAAAATTCCTTATTTACCAGAACCCTAATTCGTTCCACTATAACATTTGATTTAGGTCTAAACCTAAATCAACTTAGACTCTCCCAAATACGAACCTGATACCAGAACAAATTTATACACCTTACCTCTAAACAAACCATTAGATAGAAATCCAAAAACCTAAATCCAAGTACTCATGAACATAATTACTACACCTTACCTCTTCCTCACAGCCCCTCTTCTGATGATCCTCTGCCAAGATCGTTGCTACTGGCAACCAGGTGAATCGCTGGACCAAAGCACACCACAAGCAAACCAGATCAAAAATAAAAATCCTTGCACCTACTAAATTTCCAACCAAACAAAACCTCACCGTGGACTTGATCAAAGGCAAAGAGCACTAGGGCACAAGGTGAGGTCGTGGTCAGCACTGTGCAGTGGAGAAGGCTGAGGAAAAACTGTGGCCGACGGTGCTGAATGAATCAAGGGCAGAGGAAATGCAAATTTGTGGTCGGCGGCTGTAAACTCCACAGCAAAGGGCAGAGGAAAGGAAATGCAAAGCTGTGGCCCAAACCTAGGGCAGTGGCGTCGGGAAGGAGTCGGCTAGGGCACAAGGTGGTCGTCGGCTCTAGGGCTCGGGTGCCGGCACAGAGGAGTCGGGATCACCGTACGCAGCGGGGAGGAGCGGTGCTCGGCGTCAGCGCCGGTGGGCAGAAAGCAGGCGGTCGGGTGGCGCCGGGTGGCTAGGGCACCGAGGGGTGAAGGCTACGGCGGCGGAGAGGGCAGCGGTTAGGGCTTGGAGTAGTCGGCGGCGTCGGGGAAGAAATGAGGTGCGGATCGGGGCTGAGGGATTCGGCGATATAAGAGAGAATAAAGAAATAAGAAATATTTAATAAAAGAATTTATTAAAGGAACAATTCCTCACTTAAATCGGGTAGCCCAAACAGGTTTTTTTTCTGGGCCCCGTTCCGGTCCCCGCTAACTCGTCCATACGAGCTCCGAAAAATTCCCGAAAAATATCCAAAAATTCTAGAAAATTCCTTTATTAATATTCGTCATTTTTTCCGGTATTTTACATTCTCCCCCACTTATAAAAATTTGGTCCCCAAATTTCCTTATCTACCATCAGCAAGTACTAACAACAGATATAGAATATAAATGCTGAACGGTAAATAAATCACATACCTCAAGTGAAAAGATGGGGATATCGAGCTCTGATAGTATCCTCGAGCTCCCAAGTAGCCTCCTCGTTCGAATGATGCTGCCATCCGACTTTAACCAGCCGGATGGTCTTATTCCGCAACTGACGCTCCTTCCGGTCGAGAATCCGTACCGGAACCTCCTCATAGGTAATGTCCGGCTGAACTGGAACTGGGATATCTGCCAGCACATGCGTCGGATCGGGTACATATCTCCTCAGCATGGATACATGAAATACATCGTGCACGCCTGACAGGGACGGTGGTAAGCTACTGCTCCGATCCTCTCCAAGATCTCGAAGGGACCAATGTACCGCGGAGCTAGCTTACCTCTGAGGCCAAATCTCTTCACCCCTTTCGTGGGTGAAACTCGTAGAAATACATGGTCGCCAACAGAGAACTCCAGTGGTCTGCGTCTCCGATCAGCATAGCTCTTCTGACGATCCTGCGCCTCTGACATCCTCCGTCTGATAGTACGGACCAACTCTGCATCCTGCTGAACTCTATGAGGTCCCAACAACTGGGCCTCTCCAACCTCATCCCAGAGGACGGGTGTCCGACAAGGTCTACCATACAACGCCTCAAACGGTGCCATCTGGATAGCCGAATGGAAGCTGTTGTTGTAGGCAAACTCTACCAATGGCAGATGGTCCTCCCAACTGCCTCCGAAATCCATAACACATGACCTCAGCAGGTCCTCTAAAGTCTGAATGGTCCGCTCTGACTGTCCATCTGTCTGTGGATGGAAAGCTGTACTGAAACGGAGCTGTGTGCCCAAGGCCTGCTGCAGACTCTGCCAGAAACGAGACGTGAACCGTGGATCTCTATCCGAAATAATACTCAATGGAACACCATGTAGTCTGATAATCTCTCGGCAATACAGATCTGCCAATCGATCCAGGGAATCAGTCCTCCGAATCGCTAAGAAGTGCGCTGATTTGGTTAATCGATCAACGATTACCCAAATCGCGTCGTGGCCTCGTCGTGTCCTCGGCAAACCCACCACAAAGTCCATGGTAATGTGATCCCACTTCCACTCAGGAATAGGAATCCGCTGAAGTAATCCTGCAGGTCTCTGTTGCTCACTGACAGACAAGACATCTCGCCACGAAATCCGCGATGTCTTTCTTCATACCGCTCCACCAGTAGGAACGCCTCAAGTCTCGATACATACGGGTCCCGCCTGGATGGATCGCAAATCGAGAACGATGTGCCTCCTGAAGTAGCTCCTGTAAGACCGAATGAGACTGAGGTACGCATAATCTGCCTCGGAAGAATATAATACCCTCCTCGTCTCGTGTAAACTCGGTCTGCTGCCCGGAAGCTATCTGACTGCTAATAAACTGCAAATGCTGATCACTAGCCTGTGCCTCTCGGATCCTCGTCCTGATCGACGACTGAGCAACCATGGTAACCAGAATACCCTGCTCTGTCGGTCCCTGCTCCTCAAGATCTAACTCCGAGAAACTCTGAATCAAGTCCGTGACTGAAGTCCGGTGGCAAGCCAAAGTCCCTCTGGACTTCCTACTGAGTGCATCTGCAACCACATTAGCTTTCCCCGGGTGGTAGCTAATGGTACAATCATAGTCCTTCAGGAACTCCATCCATCTCCTCTGTCGGAGATTAAGCTCCTTCTGAGTGAAAATGTATTTGAGACTCTTATGATCAGTGAGAATCTCAAATGTGATACCGTATAAATGATGACGCCAAAGCTTCAGAGCAAAGATGATGGCAGCTAACTCCAAATCATGAACTGGGTAGTTCTTCTCATGCTCCTTCAGCTGACGAGAAGCATAAGAGACTACTCTGCCGTGCTGCACCCAAACCCTGTAGAGACGCGTCGGTGTAGAGTACAAATCCATCCTCTCCAGAAGGTAAAACCAAAACTGGAGCCGACACTAATCTCCGCTTCAGCTCCTGAAAGCTGGTCTCGCAATCCTCGGACCATATGAACTTCACGCCTTTCCTGGTAAGGCGTGTCAGCGGCATAGCAATACGTGAGAAACCCTCGACAAAACGTCGGTAATATCCTGCTAGTCCCAGAAAACTGCGGATCTCCTGAACTGACTTCGGCTGCTCCCAACCGGTGACAGCCTCGATCTTCTGAGGATCAACTGAAATACCTCTGCTAGAAACCACGTGTCCCAGAAAACCGACTGAGGATAGCCAGAATGCACACTTGCTGAACTTCGCGTACAGCTGATGTCGTCGAAGAATCTCCAAGACTGTGCAAAGATGCGGTGCATGCTCCTCCTCGGAACGAGAGTAGACCAATATGTCATCAATGAAAATGATAACAAACTGATCCAGATACTCTAGAAATATGCGGTTCATCAAGTCCATAAACACCGCTGGAGCATTGGTAAGCCCAAATGGCATTACCAAAAACTCATAATGACCGTATCTGGTACGGAAAGCTATCTTCTGGATATCAGAATCTCTGACTCTCAACTGATGATATCCGGATCGCAGATCAATCTTAGAATACACTGAAGTACCTCTGAGCTGATCAAACAAATCCTCAATCCGTGGTAATGGATATTTATTTCTGACGGTCACTGAATTCAGCTGCCTGTAGTCAATACATAATCTCATGGTGCCGTCTTTCTTCTTGACAAATAGAACTGGAGAACCCCATGGTGAAACACTAGGGCGAATAAATCCCCTGTCTAAAAGCTCCTGGAGTTGAACCTTCAGCTCGTTCAACTCTTTTGGTGCCATACGATACGGAGCTTTCGATGTCGGCGCGGTTCCTGGAATCAGCTCAATAGCGAACTCCACTGGCCTTCTAGGAGGCAAACCTGGCAGCTCCTCTGGAAATACATCTGGGTATTCCCGGACAACAGGAACGTCGGAGAGCTGCGAACTACTACTGTCCTCAGTACTGATCAACGACAACAGAAAACCATGACAGCCGTGAGACAGCAGCTTCTGCGCCTGAATCGCCGAAATAATCGAGATGTCGTCGTCTCTAATGCCAGTGAAACTCCACGAGGGTTGGTTCGGAGGCCGGAAGGTGACCACCCTCGTCTGGCAATCAACGGTAGCATGATACACTGACAGCCAATCCATACCAAGAATGATATCAAACTCGACCATCTCCAATACTAGAAGATCTACCGTAAGTATCATGTTGCCAAAGTCTAACGGGCAACCTCTGATCTCCTGGGTGACGTCTAAAGTATCACCGGACGGTAGGGAGACAGTCAATCGCCGCAACCTAACAGTAGGTAATCTACCAATCTCCCGCATAAAGGTACGGGATATAAAAGAATGCGAACTACCAGTATCAATCAAAATATCAGCAGTAAATGCATAAATGGAAATCGTACCGCGGAAAAAGGATCTCGCTGAGCATCCTCTCTGGTAATCGCATGAACACGACCCGGCTCTGGCGGAGGAGGAGGTGGTAACATGCCGGGCAAGCTCGCCATTCTTGGACTATGTGCGGATAAGACCGAGAGGATGGTAATCGTGGGCCGAATCGAGTCGACAGAGTCGGATAATAAGGTCCGGAGCAAAACTGGGTGCTCTGAAGCACCGAGTACTCTGCCCAAGCATGCCAAATCTGCTGCGGAGGAGCTGCCTCGCCGTTGTGAAGATTGGGCCGCCCTCCTCGATATGCCCGATCGACTAGACTGCCCCTCGACTGACCCTCCGGGCCGTGTCGAGCCTTGATGACAATCTCGGCTCTGGTGCCTCGCGGTTGCAATAAAAGCAAACTGACTGTCCCAGAGAGCAAGCTGGGGTGAGGTGATCTCTGGATCCACATCTGAAACAATGAGTATCACCGGAAGGTGGTTGCCGGTTCTGCTGAGAAAACCGGGAACGTCCTGAAGAAGACCGTCCTGATTTCTGAGGCCTACGAGACGCCCCAGAAGCACCCTGACCTGACCGTCTGTGACTACTCTGAGGCTGTCCTGTCGCCTGAGTCTGCTGGACCTGCCCTGATGCTTTCTTTTCCTGTCCGGATATGCTGTCTGCCGAGCTAACTCTATCATCAAAGCTCGATTCAATGCATCAGAGTAGGATGTAATCCCTAATCCAGCAAGCTGTACATGCAGATAACCGTCCAATCCCTGTATAAACTGCATCATGCGAGTTCTGTCCTCCGCAACTAACTCTGGACAAAACTGAGCCAACCGGAGGAATTCTGTATTATACTCGGTCACTGAGCGGTTATTCTGCCTCAGACTCATAAAATCCTGTCGGCGAGACATCTGATAGGACAGTGGAAAGAAACGGCTCTCAAAAGCCTCTCTGAACCTGGTCCATGTGACGTTGCGCTCACCAATAATAGAACGCTGAGTAACCCACCAGGCATTAGCTTCATCCCATAAATGGTAAGCAGCCAGCTCTGCTTTCTCCCACTCGGAGCAAGCCATATAGAAGAAAGTCTGCTCCATAGTCTCTATCCATGACAGAGCCATACTCGGATTGAGATCTCCGCGGAAAAGAGTGAAACGAGTCTTCATCGACTCGGCCAGTGATGGAATCCTAGCTCGTGCAGCGACAATATCAGTGAGCTGTGTCGGGGCGGCTGCAGGAAACTGTCGGAAACACTGGAGCTGATACTACAGGTGGTACCGCGGAATAAACCGGAGGAGGAACTCCCGGTGCTGCTGTATATACCGGAGCATAAGCCGTCGGTGGTACTGCCTGGGGAACAAACATGGTGGCAACTGGAGGTACGGTAGGAAAAGGTACCGGATGTGGAACAGCTGCTGCCACTGTAGGCACTGGAGGTACAGGTGCCACTGGTGTCGGGTACACTATAGGTCCAAGTGGTGGTGGCACTGAATACACCGTAGGCTGCGCTGGAGCAGACGTCGGGTACACCAATGGTACTCCTGATGGTAAGGTAAACAGGGTAGGCGTGGATACCGTCGGTGTGGCCAAAGTAGGTATCTCTACAGGAGCTATCGGGATTTGAGAGCCCGATGCTCCCGCTGCATCCTGAGTCTGTCCCTGACTGACAGGCTCATCAACAGTGGGCATCTCTAGCATATCCAGAGATCCCGTGGTCCTCCCACGTGGTCGTCCATCACCACGTCTCGCAGCAATACGAGTAGATCGTCTCATATCTGTTAAATTAAATTACAGATATCAATACCAATATAACCAACACAAAATAACAACATACCTATTTGCTGTCTGGAGATGTTCCGTCGCTGTCCAGTCCCCAATTTGACCTACATATCGTCGGAAATCCAAATAAATCCGAAACATAACCATATCGAAAATCCAAAAATGCCCAGTTTGACTCGCAAACCTGGCTAACCCAAATATCCTGAATACCAACAACCGGTATCCGATAAATCTCCAGAAACCAAAAGCAGGTATCCATAACCTGCTCTGATACCAATAAATTGGTATCAGATAAATCCCGAAAATCCAAAATATGAAACAAAAGATTCGTATAACTGTGCTCTGATACCACTAAATTGTCACGCCCCCAGAAGAGTCCCTGTCCGAGAAAATTTCGGCAGCATCTCCCCTGTACGGCGGACAATCAAAATTTTCTACAAGCACTAAATACTCAGCCACATGCGGCTGGAATAATAACAGTAATAAAAATCAATCACCACGCAGTTTATATATATATATTCAGCCTCTGGCTGACACAACCACGCAGTAATAATACTCTGACTCAAATCAACCCTACTCAACTACACTCGTAAAGCCCAAATCCGATTTTTCTTACCTCTTCTGCCGTCCAGGCAGGCATGTAGTAGAGTAAATCCAAATCAATACGAAAAGTCCATCCAACGGAAAGATTCCATACAATATCCATATGTAAGTCCAAAACAAAACTAAAATAAAGTCTGATAGCGAAAAGCTAAAATGAAACAACCCAAAAAACCAGCAGCGGAGTAGCACTACGTGCAGTGGGGACTAGCGACCGGAACTCCCTCCTGACAGCATCAACCTGAAAATAACAACAATGGAGGCGGGGTGAGTCCAACACTCAGCAGGTACAGTTGATATGCAAAGTAAAGAAACAACACCTAGCACTAATCATGCGTACAGTCTCCTGATAAGAAAGATAAGAATGCATCTGAAATAAACAGGAGAATACTGTACTAACCAGGTCCTGAGTATAAGGTCAAACAGTCCGAGGGATAAGGAAATCCTGTATGCATGTCAAACATAGGTATCCAAACAATATGCAGCATATAAATGCAGCAAACACAAACACAAGCAATAAATGCATCATGCATATGATGCCAATGATGCGTCCTGGTCACCCCTAACGCCAGTCGATCATCTCATACAAAAGTGAGGCCGAGTGGGTAGGGCTGTGACAACCGTGCACTCTGTCGTCACTACTCCTGATGAGTGACCGAGTGGACGGGATGCTGTCGGAGTACACCTATCCTCCTACCCCAAATCATAGATGGGGGAGCGCAATGCTCTCAACTCCCGGTACTCAAAGACGGGGAGGAATCCCTGCCGGATAACACGTTGTGTCACACTACCCATGAGCGGACCAACGGTGCCTAACAGAGTCCCTGCTGCAACACACACAGCCTGAATCGACCACTAACCCATGAGTGGTGGTGTGTGCAGATCCATGTAACTGGCGATGTGCTCAACAATAATGGAGCGGACTATCGCACAGCATGCAATCATGCAAATGATGCATGGCAATAACCATATAAACATCCTGACCTAATCCATATATATAGAAAAGTGCACCCTAGGTCAACGAATCATATCGAATCAAAGGTACACAGAAGGTATAAAACCTAGGTCCTGAACATGGTCAAGCATGGCATATCACTACCCCTATAAGCATGTATAAACAGGTAAAATATACCTGAGATGCAAAACCAATCAATCAATCAAGCATGTAAGATTTGGGTAGTGATTAACCGAAACAGATAAGAAACACAATTAATGCAACATGTTAATTTAATTACTAAGCATATCAAATGACATAAGTCAAAAGTACCCGCCTCCGAAAATAGAAAGGTCCAATCCGATATCGAGATACTCGTCTCGCGACCAGTCCTGTAATAACCACATTTAATTTAGCTACATATATATCACATAGCTAAAGAAAATTCCTTATTTACCAGAACCCTAATTCGTTCCACTATAACATTTGATTTAGGTCTAAACCTAAATCAACTTAGACTCTCCCAAATACGAACCTGATACCAGAACAAATTTATACACCTTACCTCTAAACAAACCATTAGATAGAAATCCAAAAACCTAAATCCAAGTACTCATGAACATAATTACTACACCTTACCTCTTCCTCACAGCCCCTCTTCTGATGATCCTCTGCCAAGATCGTTGCTACTGGCAACCAGGTGAATCGCTGGACCAAAGCACACCACAAGCAAACCAGATCAAAAATAAAAATCCTTGCACCTACTAAATTTCCAACCAAACAAAACCTCACCGTGGACTTGATCAAAGGCAAAGAGCACTAGGGCACAAGGTGAGGTCGTGGTCAGCACTGTGCAGTGGAGAAGGCTGAGGAAAAACTGTGGCCGACGGTGCTGAATGAATCAAGGGCAGAGGAAATGCAAATTTGTGGTCGGCGGCTGTAAACTCCACAGCAAAGGGCAGAGGAAAGGAAATGCAAAGCTGTGGCCCAAACCTAGGGCAGTGGCGTCAGGAAGGAGTCGGCTAGGGCACAAGGTGGTCGTCGGCTCTAGGGCTCGGGTGCCGGCACAGAGGAGTCGGGATCACCGTACGCAGCGGGGAGGAGCGGTGCTCGGCGTCAGCGCCGGTGGGCAGAAAGCAGGCGGTCGGGTGGCGCCGGGTGGCTAGGGCACCGAGGGGTGAAGGCTACGGCGGCGGAGAGGGCAGCGGTTAGGGCTTGGAGTAGTCGGCGGTGTCGGGGAAGAAATGAGGTGCGGATCGGGGCTGAGGGATTCGGCGATATAAGAGAGAATAAAGAAATAAGAAATATTTAATAAAAGAATTTATTAAAGGAACAATTCCTCACTTAAATCGGGTAGCCCAAACAGGTTTTTTTTCTGGGCCCCGTTCCGGTCCCCGCTAACTCGTCCATACGAGCTCCGAAAAATTCCCGAAAAATATCCAAAAATTCTAGAAAATTCCTTTATTAATATTCGTCATTTTTTCCGGTATTTTACAACTAGAATTAGATGCCTTCTTCTTCTTCTTCTTCTTGTATCCGAACACTTAAAAGAACCACAAGCAATATGTGGCCGGCCCTAGCATGATAAAGAGCTAGGGGTCGGCCCTAAGGAGGAGACTAGAGAGAAGAGAGAAAAAGAATTCATTAACCCATGAAGCCTCTCCTCCCCTTCTTTTATAATACTTGCCCAAGGCAAATAAGGAAAGACTTTTACCAAAAATTAAAATCTTCCTCTTGTTTTTCCTTTTCCCTTTTATTTTTCCTTTTCTTTCCTCTTGATTGAATCAATAACCAATCATAAATTAGTTTTAATTTGATTGGATGATGATTTAATCCTATTGGCCGGCCCCTTGCTTGGGCACCAAGCAAGGGTGGCCGACCCCTATAAGGAAGGAAAAAATATCTTTTGTGAAAATTTTATAAACTCTAATAAAATTTTACATGCTCTCTTTTAATTTCCTAAAGTGGATGTTAAAAAGGAAAGTTTTAAAAATTAAAACCATGTTTTAAATTTAAAACTTTTCTTCTAAAAATTTCCTTTTTTTAACAGTTTTACAAAAATTTAAATTTTAAAACTTCTCTTCCTTTTTATAAAACAATAAGGATGATTTAAAAAGGAAAGTTTTGAAACTTTTAAATTTTCTTTTAAAACATGCATGTGGCCTAATTCAAATAAGGAAAGTTTTTAAATTTTAAATCTCTCTTTTAAAACTTGTAGTTTTCTACAAAGAGAAGATTTTTAAAAAATTTAAAACACCCCTCTTTGTTTAAATTAATGTGACCGACCCTCTCTTGCTTGGGCACCAAGCAAGGGGCCGACCCCTTTAGAGGATAATGTGGTCGACCCTTGCTTGGTCACCAAGCATTGAGCCGGCCCCCTTCTTGGACACCAAGACAGGCTTATATTTGGATGGACTTGAGGCTTTAATGAGGCTACGACAGGGACCTAGAGGAGAAATTGGTTTTGGCCTTCCGATGAGGTTGAGTATCCCATTTCGCCCCGAACACACAACTCAAGTTCATCGATAATAATTCATTCCACTAGAGAGTTATTATCGCACCACCGCACCAATCCCAAATTACATTATGGGCTCCTTCTTATCATGAGTGTGTTAGTCTCCCTGTGTTTAAGATAATGAATGTCCACTAATTAAGTAAGTTACTGACAACTCACTTAATTAATATCTAACTCCAAGAGTAGTACCACTCAACTTCATTGTCATGTCGGACAAAGTCCACCTGCAGGGTTTAACATGACAATCCTTATGAGCTCCTCTTGGGGACATTCTCAACCTAGATAACTATGACACAGATTCCTTCTATAATCAACAATACACACTATAAGTAATATCATTTCCCAACTTATCGGGCTTATTTACTTATCGAGTTAAATCTCACCCATTGGTAAGTCAAAGAAATAAATACTAAATATATGTGTTTGTTATTATATTAAGATTAAGAGCACACACTTCCATAATAACTAAGGTCTAGTTCTTCTATAAAGGCAGTATAAAAAGAACTTACATAAAATGATCCTACTCAATACACTTGGAGTGTATCAGTGTAATTTATTAGTTAAGATAAACTAATACTTAATTACACTACGACTACTTCAACAGTTTGTTCCTTTCCATCTTAGTCACGAGCAACTGTTTATAATTTATAAAGAACCGACAACATGATCTTCTGTGTGTGACACCACACACCATGCTGTCTACTATAAATTAATTGAACAAATTACATTTATCAAATAAATGTAGATATTGACCACTGTGATTCTTTATTTCTAAATAAATGTTTATACAAAAGTTAGACTTTTAGTATATACTCTAACAGGGTATACGATCTAGAGCACTCTTTTTATGAGAACAATAATTCCTAAGGGATTGTTTCTCCTTTTAAGGGAACGTCCTAGACGTCCGGAAAGGGTTACCCCTATCACTAGGGCACCTTGGTCAATACGCTCTAGGGCATCCCCTTTGCGTGATTAGCAATCCTCCACATCAATCAACAAAGCATGCAAAGAAATATAAATATGTCACACACACAATTCATCATGAACAAGGCATTAACAAATCATTGAATAGAAATATGACAAATCTACATAGTTCTACATCTCCATCACATTACAAATACTTCTTAATCCTAGAAGAGGATGTATACTCCATTGTGCAGGAAGAACAACTCCAAAACATAAAGTAAAACATACTTACAACCCTTGATGTGAGAAGAAGGGGAAGAAGAGATGCTTGCTGAGGTTTCCAATGTCTTGGGGATGCCTCCTTGCTCTGGAGATGGACAGAATGTCAAGGGATGGCGGTGGATGAGGATTTAGGGTTTCCCCCGAGGGGAGAATCCTTTCCCAAGGAGAGGGGCAGAGTCCAAACCCAAAGATGCCCCCAAGAATAGGGTTCTTGACCCTTTTATAAGTTAGGACGAGGGCGCCGCATGGCCTATGCCACGGCCATGCGAGATTCGCACGGCCAATTGCCTTCTCCCTTCAGGTTGAGTGGCACGGCCATGCGAGATCTGCACGGCCATGTCTTCCTTCTGCTCTGGTTACACCGCATGGTCGTGCAAATTGACACGGTCGTGCCTTCCTTCTGCTCTGGTTACACCGCATGGCCGTGCAAATTGACACGGTCGTGCCTTCCTTCTGCTCTGATTACACCGCATGGTCGTGCAAATTGACACAGTCGTGCCTCAAGGCCGTGTGGAGCTCACACACCCCTTACGCACCCCTTGTCTTGGCACTGAATGACTATTATATTTCATTGCAACATCTTTTACATCATCAAGATGGGGTTTTCTCTAGTTGAAGTCTTCATCAAAGTTGTAGATCTTGAAGTTATCTACAAATTGATATAAAGAACAACTCAAAACTACAACCGAACACCAAGTTATGACCATTTTACTTTTAGTCTACAGTGTTGAAAATTCTACACGCCCTTCACACGACCGTGTGACATTCACATGACCTCAACACGCCCCCCACACGGCCTTCACACGACCGTGTGGTCTCCGCACGGCCAGAACCTGCAAGAACTTTGCTTTCTCATGCCTGTGATACTGTGGAAGCTCTAGACTTCATTTAAGCTCCGTTTTTGCTCCAAATCATGTCCTGTCAATCAAAACAAGCAAAGAGCAGATCTCCGAACAAAATATATTGGAAGTATGACATTATAAAGAAATAGGGTGCAATAAACATAGATTATGCTAATGAAATATAAGTAGATGTGCATCCAAACATGTATAAATGATCATAAGATCTATGCACATCACACCCCCAGACTTGAACCTTTGCTTGTTCTCAAGCAAAACCCATAATCTAGATTTATGTGTGTAGATGGCATGTAATAATCCCTAATGAATCAATATAAACCTATCATATAGTTTCATTGATGAGCATGATACAAAAATTATTTGAGTGTGGCCTAAGTAGAAGTTCTCCGTGCTCAGTGTAATAAGTGGCTTAACTTTTTCAAATGTCAATCTCTAGGCCTAGTCAATTTTTCATTTAACCGTGTTCCTCATTCTTCCGGCGATAGGCAATTACTTGCCACACGTGAGGTTCGCTCCCCTCAAAAATGCTATACATCATCTACACAAGGTCTCAAAGGAATATTCAGTATCAAGAGAAACATAGCATTCATTTTCCTAGTAACCTAACTCGGTCTCAAAGGGGTGAATTGCTAGTTTCCACTCACGATAACTATTTTTGTTATCCCTTATTTTTTTTCTTCTTTTTTTTAAAATATTTGCAAAGTATGAAACTTGAATAAACTTTCATTTTTTTTTGGGGAATTGATTTTTTCAAATGAGCTTACATGATCTGAGTTTATCCAATAACCAAAATGTAGTTGAGAGATCACCATAGAAGTAAGAGTACTAGTCCGATTCTATGAATCATGACTATTTTCAAAAATATCTACCATCAAAGTCAAGCATAATGTGAAGTGATCCTAAAACTAGGTCAACATTCAAATTCTTCTAGTAATAACAATGCTCACTTCATGCTACTATGGATAGGAAAATAAAGATCAATAGGCATACTAGCATATCAAATCATACAACATAAATATCTAGATGAAACATGCTAGTATTTTGCATTAAGGAACAAACAATCATAATGTGATGAATGATGCAACTAGGAAAAATTTATTATGCAAAAGAAATAAGCAAAAACTAAACTAAACTAAATGCATCCCCCCAGACTTAAACTTTTAATTATCCTAATGAAAACTAAAAATAATGTGGAGGAGATTAAAAGTAAGAGAAGTTACCAAATGATGTGTGCCAAATGCCCATGTCATTAACTTCTCCATCATGTAATTGCACTCCTCCAAATCTTTGAGTTCTATAAAAGAAAATTGACAACAAAAATTAAGTAGAGGATACATGCTTATTATGAGAAAAGAAATGAAAATAGAAAGGAACTAAAAACATGAATGAAAACAAGATTGGACTTGGGTTGACTCCCAAGAAGCGCTTGTTTAAGGTCATTAGCTCGACCACCTCATTGGATTCATCGAAATCTTGCTCTTGGAGGGGTAAGATATTTCATCACCCTCTTACCAAGGGCTCTTATTATGGAGGGAGCTTTCATCAAAAAGTGAAAAATCGCTCTCTCCATCTTCGTCTTCATGGAAATTATTTCAGGAGGTTAAAGATGGTTCAGATCAAGTTTTCAATTATAGGCCCCATGAAAATCTGCACACCCAAAAGAAAAACATACCTCTCCCAAGCATGCTATATTAGATAGAACTAGAACCTTATTAAGATGAACTAAGTATGTATCACAAATTGAATCACATCCAACAAAATCTATTATTGGTACATCTATGAAATTTTCAAAAAATCATAAAGGATACTAACCTTGCTTTGATGAGAGATATCTGAAAGTTCTAAACATGTGGATGTGACTTCTGAATCTTGTATTGGCTCTAGCTCTAGCTCAAGTAGTGGTGCCTCTAAAAGTGGTGATTCTTGGGGCTTTACTTCTATTGCACAAGTCCCTATACATTGGTCCACAACATATTCAATCCTTGCAACTCTCAAATCTCAGAAGGTTGTGCGGATAAAGGAGGTGATTCTTGAGATGCTACTTCCACAACACAGCTCCCTACACTTCCTTTCATAACATCATCATCAACACAAGCATCAAAAAATAAACCAACATCAATATCCTCAGTGGAAGCATCATCTATAGGAGGATCACTAACTTCATTTGCAGTTTTAAGTTGATCTACCACATCACATTCATCATCTGAAAATTCAATTTCATCATAACACCCTGTAAACCCAGAAGGTAAATCTGAAAACTTGTTATCCACTGCATTATCATCACAATCCTCATCTGAAGAGTCCTCATCTTCATATACATCCAGAAATCTACACTCAACCATATTAGTGTCACAGAATTTGCCAAAGTCTTCATTTTCATTGACCCTCACTAGCCTTTGTGGAAAAGGAACCTTTAGTGAAGGTCTTGGGAAAGGTACTTCCTTTTTCCCATATTCCCTTTGAACTTGCGGAGGAGGTCCAACTTGCTTATCTAGTGTAGGTGTGATCAATCGTTGAGGGAAAGGTACTTGTAGCCTTTGGGAGCTTCCTGGAGTAATGAAACTGAGTTCTTGAGGTCTTCTATTATTCTTCTCCTCAATTCTAAACAAATCTTTCTTCAGTAGTTCTTCATGATTCTTGCCACTTCTCAACTTAAAATTATTACACTGTTCACTAGACACTGTCTGTGTAGGAGGGGGATCTTGTTTGAACCATTTTGAAACAATGCTATCAATCTTTGCCCCCAAATGTTTGAACTCCTCATTCTATGACTGTGGATTTCAAAACTCTTGGATGGGTCAATTGTATTTTGTTTGACAAGCTCTCTTGTATATATGGCTTGTACTTCTTGAATTTCTGAGGGAGATTTCATCCAACTTTTGCTTAACCATTCATGGAGGTTCAATGCTACTTGATCAATTAACAGATATGCTTCATCTACACTCTTGTCCATAAAAGAACCTCCAGCTGATGAATCTAACAAACACTTATCTGAGAAAGAAATTCCCCTATAAAATATGTGCAGGGTTAGCCATTTTTCCAAACCATGATGAGGGCACTGTCTTTGTAGATTCTTGAATCTATTCCATGCTTCAAATAATGATTCTCCATATGCCTGAGCAAAATTTGTGATGCAATTCCTCATATAAATCATTCTACTTGGAGGAAAAAAATGATTCAAAAATTACTTCTCCAATTGTTCCCAACTTATGATGCTTTGAGGATGGAGAGAATATAACCAAGTCCTTGCTTTATCCTTGATGCTAAAAGGAAATGCCATCAATCGAATTGCATCTGCTGGCACTCTTTCACAATTCACCATATCACAAAGTTCTAGAAATATCTCAAGATGTAGATAAGGACTTTCTGATATTTCTCCTCTAAATTTGTGACCTTGTATCATGAAAATTAACTCTGGGTTTAGTTGGAAACTTTCTGCTTCAATATGAGGTTGTAAAATGGGAGATAAAAATCTTGCAGAAATGGGTGCAGAGAAATCTCTTAAGGACCTGCTTGACATGTTAGTGCTCATGGTATCTAAAAAAAAATTATGAGAAAAGAACAAAAATGAAGAATTTAAAGACAAGAAATAAAATGTTATATGAAAAGTAAGAAAGAAAATACAGAATTTAAATTGCAAGAAAGAAAGTGCATAATGAAATTAAGAAAGAAAATGCAAAAAAAAAAAAAATGTCTAGGGTAGCTCATATGCTAATCAACTAATGTTAATTGAAAATAGTCCCCGACAACGGCGCCAAAAACTTGTTACGATTCCGCAAGTGCACGGATTCATCGCTAGTAATATAAAAGATAGTCGAACCACAGGGACTGCTGATTAAGTACTAGAGATGTCACAAAGTAAGTTATCTAGACGGTCGAAAGTTGGTTTAGACGCTTACGAACTAACGAGTGTAATTAAAGAGAGGGAAAGAAGGTTGAGACGAAGAGAGAGGAGAGAGAGAGAATTGATCTTGGAGGGATTGAGCTTTGGGAGATGGATTCTAGGATTTCGGTTTCATTATAATACTAGGAGATATTACATACATTGCTTAGTTTCTACCCTCTATGTCCATGCTCTTGCAGGAAGTTAAATTGGTCAATATCCCTAAGTGTCGAATAGAGACGATTCTTGTGAAATCCTATAACGGTTAACCCCTGTCACGAGGGCACCTCGGTAGATCACAGGAATACATGTCTAGTAAATAACAATAAGGATAAAGGTAGAGATTTGGTATGATTTCCTACTTTCTTATGGAGGAATTGCCTCTCCTTTCGAGAGAATATCCTAGACGTCCATGAACGGGTTACCCTTGTTACTAGAGCCCCTCGGGTATACAATTTAGAGCACTATTTTTACGAGAGCAGCAATTCCTAAGGGATTGTTTCTCCTTTTAAGGGAACGTCCTAGACGTCCAGAAAGGGTTACCCCTGTCACTAGGGCACCTTGGTCAATACGCTCTAGGGCATCCCCTTTGCGTGATTAACAATCCTTCACATCAATCAACAAAGCATGCAAAGAAATATAAATATGTCACACACACAATTCATCATGAACAAGGCATTAACAAGTCATTGAATAGAAATATGGCGAATCTACATAGTTTTACATGTCTATCACATTACAAATACTTCCTAATCCTAGAAGAGGATATCTACTCCATTGTGAGGGAAGAATAACCCCAAAACATAAAGTAAAGCATACCTACAACCCTTGATGTGAGAAGAAGGGGAAGAAGAGATGCTTGCCGAGGTTTCCGATGTCTTGGGGATGCCTCGCTCTGGAGATGGATAGAACGTCAAGGGATGGGGTGGATGAGACGCTAGGGTTTCCCCCGAGGGGAGAACCCTTTCCCATGGAGAAGGATGGAGTCCAAAACCAAAGATGCCCCTAAGAATAGGGTTCTTGACCCTTTTATAAGTTAGGGCAGGGACGCCACACGACCTATGCCATGGCCATGCGAGATCCGCACGGCCAACTGCCTTCTCCCTTCGGGTTGAGTGGCACGATCATGCAAGATCTGCACGGTCATGTCTTCCTTCTGCTCTGGTTACACCGCACGATCGTGTGAATTGACACGGTCGTGCCTTCCTTCTGCTCTGGTTACACTGCACGGCCATGCGAATTGACACGGCTGTGCCTCAAGGCCATGTGGAGCTCACACACCCCTTGTCTTGGCTCTGAATGATTATTATATTTCATTGTAATGTCTTTTACACCATCAAGATGGGGGTTTCTTTGGTTGAAGTCTTCATCAACGTTGTAGATCTTGAAGTTATCTACAAATTGGTATAAAGAACAGCCCAAAACTTCAACCGATCATAAAGTTATGGTCATTTTACTTTTAGTTTGCAGTGTTGAAAATTCTACACGGCCTTCGCACGGACGTGCGACATTCACACGACCTCAACATGCCCCCCACACGGCCTTCACACGGCTGTGTAGTCTCTGCACGTCCAGAACATGCAAGAACTTAGTTTTCACATGTCCATGTCACTCTGGAAGCTCTAGACTTCATTTAAGCTCCATTTTTGCTCCAAATCACGTCCTGTCAATCAAAACAAGTAAAGAGCAGATATCCAAACAAAATATAATGGAAGTATGACATTATAAAGAAATATGGTACAATAAACATAGATTATGCCAATGAAATACAAGTAGATGTACGTCCAAACATGTATAAATGATCATAAGATCTATGCACATCACCTGCCACACACTTGATTCATATTTCTCTATCCACCTAAGGTCTCAAAGGCATGCTCGATATCGAGAGAAACATAGGAGTCATTTCCCAGTAACCTAACTCGGCATCAAAGGGGTAACTTGCTAGTTTCTACTCACGATAACTATTTTTTTATATCCCTTATTTAATTTTTTTTAGTGATTGCAAGATGCAACACTTGAACACAAATGCCTATAAGTGCAAATATTGGGATATTTTGATTTTTTCCAAATGAGCTTACATGACTCGAGCATCATCCAGTAATCAAGATGCAGTTTGAGAAATCACCATAGGAACTAAGTACTAAACAAATAGGATGAATCATAACTATTCTAATGATGTCAACTATTCAAGCTCAAGTAAAGTGATAATAGAATCCTTAAGGTTAAGCCAAAACTCAAGTTTGTTCCCATACAATACTTAACTCATATCATGCTACTTAAGATAGAGAAAAGAGGTACACTAAATATACTAGCATTATATCTACAACATCATGAATCAAGATATAAACGTGCGAATAATTTTTCTTGTAGACAAGTCAGCAGTGGTGAGGAATGATATTCTCAGTATACCACAATGTTTCAAAAGACAATCAAGTGACAGTCAAAACCAAATATAGCAAACAAAGCAAAGACAATGCAAGACATAAGCAAAAACTGAATGCAAGCAAAGCAAGACAAAATGCAGAACAACTGAAAGTGTAAAAGAAAATGAAAAAAATTCAGGTTACAAACCCCCCCCCCCCCCCCCCCGAACATAAACTTTTCATCATCCTAATGAAATCAATATGGTGATGGTGGTGGAGGAGAGCAGGGAAATGGAGGTCTACGCGGTCGGCCAACAGGGAAACTAGGAAAGCCAGGAGTCTTGCTCAGGATCCTATGATATTTGTAGAGGGCGTCAACTTGTTGATGCGTAACGCTCATGCCCTCTATGAAGTCTTTCATTCTAGCTTGATCTGTATCATAATCCTGGACAAACTCAGCCACTTGACCTTGAAAGTTCCTCATGAACTGAAAATGATCTCGTACCTCTCTATATTAGTCATTTGACAAAGTGAAGTGGCCCTCCAACATTACTCGTTGGGCCTCTTGCATCTCGTGAAGCGAGTTTACAGAGGCTCAAAAATAAAAAAAATCAAATCTGGAGTGACTCATACAATAGGCAAAAGAGTGCCAAGTCCGGACGGCTGCGGGTGTCCAGATGAAGAGGGCTCAAGGTGGGGCTCGGTGTCTTCGGACAAGGAAGGAACATTCTCGGGATCTATATCAATGATCACCCAATTAGCGGGGTTGCAAATAGAGTTCCACTCGGGACAAGGAAGGGGTAATGGAAAACCATCCTTCCTAGGAAAGGCAAAGTCATTCTCATCCCGACAAATCATCTTCATGGAAAGACATGCATTAATATCGATCATGTCATTGCCATGGATAATTTCTAACTCATCTAGATCATAACCTAGATTTATAGCTATTTGGGTGATCAAGCCACCAAAGTCAATCAATCTCGAGGATGCCTTCTCGACTCTCACTAGGTTTTATAAGAAATGGAAAATGGAATCAAAATCAACCTTATATAACATAGCCCAAAGAGCATAAAGTTTCACTTTCCTAACGACTCCATCGCTTTCCTCTCTACCAAAAGTAGTTTTACTCATGATTGGGTGTAAGTATCTAAAGATGGGGTTTTTCATGTGGGAAGCTTTAGCTTTAGAAGGCTCATAGGGTTGATCCAATCCGATGATTAAACTCCAAAAATTATTCCAATTAAATCTAGGGTCAAACCTATGAGAGCCGCTAGTAGACAAACCAAAACAACTATTGAAGTCATTAAATGTCAACTGAAACTCTTGATTCATTAATCTAAAGGTAATTTTGCCAATGTAATCATCTTCATTTGAATAGTGGACATCTAATGAGCTCAAGAATTCAAGTACAATACGAGGATATATAGGAAGATGTGTATACATAATATCATCTCAATCTAGAGAACTAATCATCCAATCTATATCATCTCTAATTTCTAAAACATTCAAAACATCCATGTATCGTGTACACACAATCCTTCTCATGACAAGAATATCAAATCTAATTTTGTGATCATCATTTCTAAAAATGATATTGAATTTATTATCGTTACCTTCGTCGCATGCCCTCTGTTTGCCTTTGTCTTTTATGACTTTCTCCTTACCCTTTTCCTTTTGTATTTCCTTTTCTCAGCTTGATCCCCCACTCCCTTTTCATAGTTTTTTCAAAAGGTTAGACATAGTGTCAAGTTCAAAGAGGAGAAAAATGTTGTTTAATTGGAGAGGTAAGATCTTGAGAAAATAGATCTTAAGAAGTAAGATCTTAGGGAAGGATGTTGTAGATCTTGAAGGTAAGAGAGGAGAATTGCTATCTAGATCTAAATCTAGATGTGATTTATGGAGAAGTATGAGTAAGAGATCTAGATCTGAGAGGTCAAGAAGGAAGGTTGAAGATTAGGAGGAGTTGGAGAAAAACTTTAGTTTGGGGGTGTGGCCGACACGGCCTCAGCACGGTCGTGTCTTATAGACATGACCAAGTCAAGATGCTCCACACGGCTGTGTAGATCTACACGGCCCAAGAAGTCCTCCTCTCAGTCAGATCCACACGGCCGTTCCCAATGGAATGGGTGGTGATGTCTCCTTCTCTGCTAGGTTCACATGACCTGTGTGTCACATGGTCGAGTTCATGTTCTTTTTGGTTGGCCTCACACGACCGTGTGTGTCACACGACCTCCTCCTTCTTCTTCTCTAGAATTTTCACATGGCCGTGTGAAATCACACGACGTTGACCTTCTTCTTCTCGGGTGAGCTCACACTGCCTGTGTGAGTCACACGGCCAGCTGCTTCTCTCTCTGTAAGTGTCACATGGCCATGTATGGTACACGACCGGGATTTGTTAGGTCCTGTATTGCTGAATTTTCTCCTTTTCAACTTCTCCAATGCCTCCATGTCCATGAAATAATCATGGCCAGCTCATGGAAGCAATGTACATCTTGAAAACAAAAACAAAAATAATTTTAAAACATTAACTAATGAAAGAGAAAGCTACAATTGAATCTAACTAAAGGACCTAGCAAGATTTAAACCTGGTGTCAGGTCCTTAAGACCAGTCAACTCCTGCACACTTGGTAGAAAGGTTAGACAAATATCACATCTAACTTTAACCTATTTATCATATATCAAAACTAGATTAATAGTGCAACCTGCACCAACATAAGTCACTAGAGGAGAGTGACTCAGTGAGGGCATGTTTCGTTTGAGGGGTCAGTAGGCGTCAGCCCAGTTTAGGTTCATTTTAGATCTCTAAATTGAGACCTTAACTAGTTCTTAGTCTTATAAGGACAAGAACTAATTATTACTACTATTTTATTATAGTGCTAACTTTGTTTTGCAGGTTAGATATTTTGTATTGGACTAACACATTTTATAGGGCCAAAGGAGCACAAAATGTCTTCGGTGAACAGCGCCCGAGGCACCTTCCAGGCCACGGAAGGCACCTTGAGCAGGGCTATGGAAGGTGCCTTTGAGAGCTTGGATGGCGCCTTCAGTTGGATAAAGTAGAAGGCTTTGACGACTATAAGGAGCATCTGTGTCAAGATAAACTTTGGGGTTGAAGGTGCCTCCAGTGCTATAAGGCGATAAAAGAGCATCTCGACCAACCCTCAATACACACTTCAATTAAAAGCTTCTACGCAATTGTATGACATTCTGACTGCTTTGACTTCATGTTGTTGCACCCGACTGTTGCTGAGAAGCCATCCAACATCGAGCTTGATCCGTTAAAGCTGCAAGTGTTGGGTAACGAAGTTTCATTTTGTACTTAATTGTTGCACTTAGGAAAGTGTAGCTTATTACACTTTTCCTATTCTTTTTTGTACTCGATCCCCTCTTCCGGCGACTCTAGAAGAGGTATTTAGTGGATTACTTGTCGATAGGTTCATGGAATCTAGGTCTTGAAGTAGGAGTCACCGAAGACTTCAAACTAAGTAAAACAGACTGAGTTCGTATACTTGTGTTTTTACTTTCTATTTCTTTGTTTAATTCCACTTCAAGCTAGGGGAATTGTTTTATTTCTTTTCAGGTTTTTGTTTTTCATATTTTATTTGAATTAGTAAAGTTTAGCTCTTTAAATAATTCTTTTTCATTAAATTTTTACTTAAAGTTGGTGTAATACCACTCGAGTCGTCGATATTTCATTTTTTACTTCAAACTCTGCTAATCCAAGACCTAGTTTTGGGATATTTTTTTTAAATTTTTTTACAAGATAATTCAAATGTCCCAACTTGAAGGATACAGTACCACTCACCCTCCCCTCATCAATGGAAACAATTTTTCATATTAGAAGAAGAGAATGAAGGTCTACTTGAAGACTGACATCGAGTAGTGGTTCTCAATCCGACGCAGGTACTAGGCACCAGTTGATGAAGAAGCCAAAACACCTATCGACCCAAAGGACTAGAACTCAGATAGGAAGAAGAAGGCCTAGACTAAAGGCCCTAAATAGCCTCCAATGCAGGCTGACCAAGGAAGAGCTAATCTGAGTTAGACCATTCAACAATGCAAAGGAGACGTGGAACAAATCAGTCAAATTTCACGAGGCAACAACTGACTCAAGGGTAATGAAACATGACCTTCTATTAAATTCTTTATTTAATATCAAAATGCAGGACAGAGAAATTGCAAGCTAACTACACGCAAGGATCAAGGATATCCTTAATAACCTACACATGATCGGATATCAACTCAAGAATCGCAATGTCATCAGGTATGCTCTAAATTCATTTCCATAAAACGCACTATAGGCATCGATCATAGATGCCTATAAAGTTTCAAGAAATCTTTCAAAGTTAAAACTATACGAGCTCTTTTGTGAATTGGAACTGTACGAACAAACTAACGCCACAAAAGTCGAGAAAGGGATCACTTTTCTTACAGGTACTTTGAAGGAAGATAAAGCATGAACCTGAGCCAAACTCAAGCCAAAAACTAAGTCCGACTTGGAATCCAATGAAGAAGAGCAGCTAGTGAACATGGTAAGGAAAATGTTCACTAGATGCAAGAAAAACTTCTCCGAGCATGACATGAAAAAGATGTCCAAGTCCTCATCTAACAACCCAAAAGAGAACATCATGTGCTACAGTTGCAACAAGAAGGGGCACTTCAAACACGAGTGAATGAATGAAGATAAGACAAAGTAGAAGAAAGTGCTTCAAGCGACATGGGACAAGCCCTCCTCAGACGGATCGGAAGCTGGCTAACTAAAGCAAGCAAGTTCCATTGCGCTGATGGCAACCGAAGGTGAATCAGATCAAGAAGACGAGTCCAAATATGAGTCAAGCAATGGATCCACATCTAATTTAGACGAACCAAATGGGGTAAATTTTAATTATACTGTAAAGTTTTTCAAAATAATTTCTTGCTTGAACAAAAAATTAACAAAAACTGAGGAACACGCTAAAATCCTCCTTAAGGAAAATAACATCCTAAAGGAACAACTGAACTTAATCTCTTTAACTGATCAAGTTCAAGATAGAAATTCAACTCAAGTTACAAGAGTTGGGGAAGAAAACTCTGTCCTGAAAAGTCAAGTTAAAGAACTAAAAGATCAGTTGGAAAAGTTTACCTTGGGAACCAAGTATCTAAATATGATACTTAGATCCCAAAGAGCTGTGTACAACAAATTTGGACACAGATATAAGTCTAACTCTACCCTTAAATTATTTCTAACCCTAACTAAAAATAAAAAACTAACTAAAGCTTAGGTTCCTAAAACTTATTTAACCAACAATGTAGGAAAAAATTAATATTATATACCTAAAGATAAAATTCATATTTTTAAAAATAAACCCTAAAATAATTTAAATCAA
The DNA here is from genome assembly GCF_018446385.1 of Zingiber officinale. Taxonomy (NCBI): domain Eukaryota; kingdom Viridiplantae; phylum Streptophyta; class Magnoliopsida; order Zingiberales; family Zingiberaceae; genus Zingiber; species Zingiber officinale. The sequence goes on along the minus strand of NC_055987.1, from coordinate 59,122,720 downwards.
TAAAGAAATTTACAAAATCAAAAAATAAATTGAACCAAAATTACAAAACCCACAAACAAAACTATAATTAAGTTTACTATAACTATAAACCTAAACAAAAACTTAAAAGGAAAATCTATGATTCAGGGGAAGGCTTCAAGTTAGTTGGCACCTCAAAAACATAAACCTTACCTATTAAGGCTAATTAGAATTAGAGCAATTAGAGATAAAATTTAACTTAACAAATAGTATTGGAGAAGTTTGAGATGATAGTAGGTTAGGAAAACTCTGTCTATGCATGTCTAGGAAGATATGTCTTCGACCTAGTACATTTGGCTTAGTGGAACTAATTGAAGCTACCCCTTACTAATCCTAACTAGTTATACCAAAGTTTTATAATAAGTTTCATGGGCAAGACTATTTGGAATATTTCGAAGCACGTGGTTACTCTAATGATATCCAAGTAACTCACCACAACCTAAACGTTTATTCAAAAAATATTTACTTATTGGATCCAAAGCTAAATTTGAATCTAACACAAATTAAACTAAACCCTGAAATTTAACTTAATTCATCTCACAAAATTATAAAATTTTCTTGATTGAAAATATAGATCAGGTGAGATGAATAAGGATTAATTAAATTAAATTAAACAAAATTAAATTAATGTAAATAAAATTAAATTAAATTAAGATAAATTAAATTAAAGAAAAATTAAAGTAAAATAAAATTAAAAATAAATTAAAGTAAAATAAAATTAAAAATAAATTAAATTAAACTTAAAATTAAGCCTAAATTTAACTTAAAAATTAAAATCAAATTAAAATTTAAACTTAAGTTAAAATTAAAATCAAACAAAACAAAGTGAAGTTAACACTTAAGCTAAACTTTTTTTACTCCTACTCTTTTGTACGAATCTAAATGAATATTAGACAGTGGTTACTCCCGACACATGACCAGGGATCAAATAATTTCACAAAATTGGCATTCAAAAGACTAGGACACCTATTATCAAATAAATTTTCAAGTGATTTACAAATTCTAGGAAAATTTATTACTTATGTTTTCTAAAAATTCTCATTTCCTTAGTATTTCAAAATTTATTTTGGTCTTAGTCTAGGACAAATCTCTAGAAAGCATGATCCTATAGATCTAGATAATGAGGTCTATCTTGATTGTATATTCAAAAAATTCGATTGACCTGAGATGCGTAGGACTTTTGTCTGGACTTAAGATTCTTATATCAGTGTATCAACATAAATTTGGGTGAAAAATACAACAGTATATTAATCAAGTTAAGTAGTCCTTTCTTAACAAATTTCTAACTAGACATTAGCACTTAACTTGACTAACTAAGTAAAAATTGGTATATTCGGATAGTTAGTTAATAACTAATGGTTACACATTTAAGGATAATTTTTAGATAAATATTATTTTTTAAATAATATCGAGTTTCTAGAAGGGGGGATATTTATGAACTACTTTCAAAATGACTTATTTTAAAATTTTTCCTCTTCGTGCTACTTTTTGTAAACTTGTAGTTTAACTAAAAAAATATTTTAAAACTATTTTTTGGTTGAAAAATGTTTTGAATAGAGATATTTCAAAATTTGCGATAAAAAATTTATTTTCAAAAGTTGCACTGAAAATCAAACTTTAAAAATTACTCTCTTTTAAAACTTACTTTGAAAAATGCTCTTATAATATTTCAAATGTCTATTTTAAAAATTGAAAAAAAAAGTGTTTTGAAAAATACTTTAAAAACTTCTTTGATAGAAAATGTGTTGCAAAAATATTTTAAAAAATCTTTTGAAAAGCATTTTATCACCTTGAAAATTGTTTTAAAAATTATTTTGAAAATTACTTTTAAAATATTTTGAAAAGTTATTTTGTTTGAAAATTACTTTTAAAATATTTTGAAAAAATAATTAAAAAAATTCTTTTCAAAAGTCATTTTGTAAAATCAAACTTTAAAAATTACTTTTCTCAAGTGTTTTAAAATTTCTCTTGAAAAATGGATTAAAGAATTCTTGCAAAATTTAGCTTTCAAAATGTTTTGCAAAATTCAATTTTCAAAATTTTGAAAATCATTTGTAAATTTTGACAATTTCTTTCAAATTACTTTGAAATTTCTTATCATTAACTCCTCCCTACGATAAACCTACAAAGTTGAAAATTTATTCTTACTTTGATAAATTTATTACTTGATTTTGTATTTCAACATTTCGTACTTTGGTATACTTATATGCATACTTTTTTTTTTATGAATACCAAAGAGGAGGGTTAGCGTTTAAGTAATCAAAATAAAAAAATCTAAAAAACTTAACCCTAAAATAATCAAGAGAATAAAACTTACTTGTTTTATGTTAGATTTCTCTTAAAATCAATTTTTATATATGTTTATATATATATATATACTTTAATACATGTTATCATTGCATCAAAAAGGAGGAGATTTTGGTGCAGTTGACACCAATGATCAAACCTGAGTTTTAATGAATGATAAGTGGATTAAAGTTCGATGTGTTATTGATCTAACCGAGTTACCAAGTACACAGGGTTGACTAGCTTGACGGGTTAAGAGGACCAGACACCAGGCAGGAAGTCTAGTCAGGATGTGCGATTCCTGATTAGCAAAGTCTAGATGTGAGATTCTAATAGGAGGACAGGATGCTTGATTCCTGATGGGTTAAAGTCTGGATGTACGATTTCGACAGGAGGTTGGGATGTTCAATTCCTGATTGGTGAAGTCCGGATGTATAATTCTGGCAAGATGACCTTGTGGGTCATATTGGATGTTAAGGAGATAACTTGACATTTGGTAAGTGGAGGTAAGTCACAGGATGAGAGTGACTCAGTGAGGACGAATTTTGTTTGAGGGGACAGTATGCGTCGATCCAATTTATATATATATATATACTTTAATACATGTTATCATTGCATCAAAAAGGAGGAGATTTTGGTGCAGTTGACACCAATGATCAAACCTGAGTTTTAATGAATGATAAGTGGATTAAAGTTCAATGTGTTATTGATCTAACCGAGTTACCAAGTGCACAGGGTTGACTAGCTTGACTGGTTAAGAGGACCAGACACCAGGTAGGAATTCTAGTCAGGATGTGCGATTCCTAATTAGCAAAGTCTAGATGTGAGATTCTAATAGGAGGACAGGATGCTTGATTCCCGATGGGTTAAAGTCTGGATGTACGATTTCGGTAGGAGGTTGGGATGTTCAATTCCTGATTGGTGAAGTCCGGATGTATAATTCTGGCAAGATGACCTGGTGGGTCAGATTGGATGTTAAGGAGATAATTTGACATTTGGTAAGTGGAGGTAAGTCACAGGATGAGAGTGACTCAGTGAGGACGAATTTTGTTTGAGGGGATAGTATGCGTCGATCCAATTTATGTCCATTTTGGATTCCTAAACTGAGACCTTGACTAGTTTCTAGTCTTGGGAGGATAAGAACTAATTATTACTTTTATTTTATTATTGTGCTAACTTTATTTTACAAGTTAGATATTTTGTGTTAGGCTAACATATTTTACAAGGTAAAAGGAGCACAAAATTGTTAGAGCGTATACTAAAAGCCTAGCTTTTGTAAACATTTATTTTTGAAATAAAAGAATCACATTGGTCAAATGTCTACATTTTATTTGTTAAGTGTAGTTGTTCAATTAATTTATATTGTAGATAACATGGTGTGTGATGTCACACACAGAAGATTATGTTATCAGTTCTTTATAAATTATAAATAGTTGCTCACGACTAAGATGGAAAGGAACAAACCATTGGAATAGTCGTAGTGTAATTAGGTATTAGTTTATCTTGACTAATAAATTACACTAGTACACTCTAAGTGTATTGAGTAGGACCATTTTAGATAAGTTCTTTTTGTTGGATCGAAAGCGCTAGAGGGGAGGGGGGGGTGAATAGCGCTCGTGCCTTTCACTGTTTCGAATTCGTAAAACTATCGAGTTATAAAGCAGCGGAAATAAAAATGCACAAACACACAAAAGACACGAGAGGTTACTTCGTTCGGAGCCTATCTCGACTCCTACTCAAAGGCCCGCGGTCGTTGACCGCTTTCGGTGGGCAACAACTATAAGTTCGAAAATACTACAGATTAAGTATAATAAACAGAAGTTAAAGTATACTGACAACACTTAAAAATAGTGAATTTGGAGTTCCGGGTCTTCGGGATGTTGCTACAGCACTTCGGGGACGTTGAGTTTGTAGCTTGTCGTAAGAGAATCGCTTAGGAGCAATTATTATGAGCCGCTGGTCGAGTGCTACTTATAAAGGGTGTTCAAGGCACCTTGAAAGCCATTCAAGGCGCCTCAAGGATGGCCGAGTCGCCCGCGTGGATCAAGCCTGAACTGGTCGTGACTTATCCCTTCAAGGCGCCTTCTATGCTCTCCAAGGTGCCTTCAAAGCTCGGTCCAAGGCGCCTCCGGTCTGGACCAAGGTGCCTCCACTGAGCTGCGCTGACAGAAGCTGGCTCACACCCGAGGCGCCTCCAAGCCCCATGGAGGTGCCTCGGACACTGTACATCCGAGCTTAGCTTGTGTTTTTTGGTACCTGCAAAATGCGTTTGTTCAGAGTACCTGCAACACAGAGTTAGTGCACAATAATAATAATGAATTAAAGTTTGATAGTCTCCCGACTGTCCGAGTCTGACTTCAGATTTCCAACCGGAAACCCTAGGTCAACCCGACGCCTACTGTTCCCTCTATGGGGAACGCGTCCTCACCTACTCCACTCAGGAGATTTACCTGTTGCCAGTGCGATCCTCCATATCGACTGGACTTTTGCTCGGTGCTCGATGCTTCTGGACTTTCTGCTAGACTTTCACTTCCCGGCTGGTCTAGTCTTTCACCTGGTCCGCGACACCAGGACTTTCCACCTAGGGTTACCCCCCTAGGACTTTTGCCTGAAGCACTCGACCCACCAAGACTTTCCGCATAGGGTTACCACCCCCTATGACCTAGGGTTACCACCCCCTAGGGTTTTCACTTGCCTAACCACAGCTAGGACTTTTCCTGAAACACTTAAACAGACTTGTTAGATCACAACATAACCTTAACTTTGAATCCTTTGCCATTATCAAAACTTAGGTTTGATCATCGGATGCTTCCCGCACCAACAATCTCCGTCTTTTTTTATTATGGCAACCCAAATTCAAAGTTAAGTAAAACAAATACATAAATATATTTAAAAGGTTAAAGTGAGCAAGCTTAAGTATATAAATTCAAATACAAGCATAACTTAAGCTAACACTTAAACTTTGTGAAACTCCCCCTTAATACAGGGCTTTCTTTTTGAATCAGACTTTCTTTTACTTTTGAATTTCCCTACTTTTACTTTTGAATTTTCCTACTCTCCCCCTTTGTCATTTATCAAAAATAAGCCAGTTTAAAACAAGTTTTAATAGATTAGGCTTTGAAAGAAGGGGAAAAGATGCTTGTGTAACACTTAGCTTATAATTAAATTTTACTGAAAAAACTGTTAGCTAAGGGAGAAAGAGGACTTAAAAGGAATATTTTTCACCTAAGTTTAAAAGTCTAATATATGGTTGACTTCTTTTGAAACTTAGTTGTTTTTTGAAAGATACTTAGCTAAATTTTGAAAATCTGTTAGAAGAAAAACTTAGCTAGATTTGACAGAATTTTTTGGAGCCAAAAAAATTTGAAGTATCTTTTTACTTAGCAGAAATATTTTGAAAGCAATGAGTTAAATTTTGCAAGGATATGTTTTTTAATAATTTTAGCTAAGTAACGAATGAATCTGAGAGGTAACTTAGAAAAATATTTTAGCAAAAATTTATAAAGTTAGATTTCAAGGTGGGGTAAGTTTAAGAAAGTTAGAAAGTTGCTATATGAATCACTTAGCTAAGACTTTTGCAAACATTGAATTTTGAAAGTGTAGCTTTAGTTAAAAAAGGTACTTAGCTTAATTTTTTTTAAAAAAAATAATTTTGAAAAAATAGGAGTAAGAACTTATTAAATTTTAGGACGGAGAGGGAGTAACTATTTAATTTAGGTTATTTATTTAAATTTAGTTGGTCCTTAAGTCCAAGCATGAGTCAGGTTAAATAGATGTTAAGTTATCCAAATTGTTTTGATCAGGTATCAAAGCCCTAAAGCATGCTGAATCTTAAAATCTCCATTCCTTCACCAACTGTCTAACCTTTAGCTACTTGCTTGTTTCCTAGAGGGCAATAGCTTTCACTTGGTTAGTCAAGTTAAGCCATTTGGTCCAATTAGATTTGACTAAGGCTGGATGACTTAAACTGATTACTGTTAATGTTGGAGTGTATACTAAAAGTCTAGCTTTTGTATAAATATTTATAAGAATTACATTGGTCAAGTGTCTACATTTATATACCAAATGTAGATGTTCAATTAATTTATATTGTAGATAACATAGTGTGTGGTGTCACACACAGAAGATCGTGTTATCGGTTCTTTATAAATTATAAATAGTAGTTCACGACCAAGATGGAAAGGAACAAACCATTGGTGGGTCGTAGTGTAATTAGGTATTAGTTTATCTTAACTATATAATTACACTAGTACACTTAGAGTGTATTGAGTAGGACCATTAGATGTCATTTCTTTTATACTGACTTTATAAAGGAACAAAGACCTCAGTTATTATGGAAGTGTGTGCTCTTAATCCTAATATAATAACAAGCACATATATTTGATATTTATTTCTTTAATTTATCAATGGGTGAGATTTAGTTCGATAAATCAATAAGCCCGATAAGTTGGGAAATGATATCACTTATAGTGTGTGTTGTTGATTATAGAAGGAAACTTTGTCCTAGTGATGTAGGTTGATAATGTCCCCAAGAGGAGCTCATAAGGATTGTCATGTTAAACCCTACAGGTGGACTTAGTCCGACATGATGATAAGGTTGAGTGGTACTACTCTTAGACTAAGATATTAATTAAATGAGTTGTAAGTAACTCACTTAATTAGTGGGCATTCGACATCTTAAACACAGGGAGACTAACACACTTATAATAAGAAGGAGCCCAAAATGTAATTTGGGAGTGGTACGGTAGTTCAATAATAGTTCTTTAGTGGAATGAATTATTATTGATGAAATTAAGTTGTGTTCGAGGCGAACACGGGTTGCTTAATTTCATCGGGAGAATAAAACCAATTCCTCCCTATCGTAGCTTCTTGTATATAGAGATTTATACTCACCACATACTTACCTTCTACCCATCCTAATGGGGTCGGCCAAGCTAGCTTGGAACACAAGCTAGGGCCGGCCAAGACCAAGTGGATGAGACAAGTTGGTGGCCGGCCAATGCTTGGGTCCCAAGCTTAGGTGGCCGGCCACTAGTATATTAAAAAGGATTTTTATTAAAATTATTTCTTATGTGGATATCATGGTTTTAAAAGAGAGTTTAAAATTTAAATTTTTCCTTTTATAACTTTCTACAAAAGATTAAGAAAAGATTTGAAATCTTTCCTTATTTGTAGATTGAAAGGAGATTTTAATTTTGAGAAAACTTTCCTTTTTAACCATGATCATAATTTAAAAGAGAGTTTTTAAAAATTAAATATTCTCTTTTATTAGTTTCTACAAAAGATTAAGAAAAGATTTGATATCTTTCCTTATTTGTAGATTGAAAAGATATTTTAATTTTTAGAGATAACTTTCCTTTTTGGAAATTATCCACATGTTTAAAAGAAAGATTTTAATTTATAAAATTCCCTTTTTATAACCCACCATGAAGGTAAAAATTATTGGAGAAATTTTTTATAAATTTTCGGAAACAAATTAGGAAGTTTTAATTTTTGTTAAAACTCTCCTTGTTTTGGGGAAATAAGTGGTCGTCCATTGATATTAAGAAAAGAAAATTATTTTTAATTAAATAATTCTTTCTTTTTCATGGCAAAGGAATTAAGGAAGTTTTTATTAAAATTTCCTTATTTGCCAAGACCAAGGAATATAAAAGAGGGGGTAGAGGTGCCTTCATGGTGAACAACTCTATTCTTTTCTTCCTCTCTTTTTCTCCTTGGTGTGGCCGGCCCTTAGAGGTTCTCCCTCTCCTCTTCTCTTCTTCTCTAGTGGCCGGTTTTATCCCCTCTTGGAGCTCTTGACGGTGGCCGGTTCAAGCTAGGAGAAGAAGGAGAGAAAGGAGGTTTTTTTTTCTTGCATCCCTTAGAGCTTGGTGGTGGCGGCCGGACCTCTACTTCTCATGGAGAATTCTTGGTGGTCGGATCTAGCTTGAAGAAGAAGGAGCTTGGTGGTTCTCATCTCGGAAGATCGTTGCCCACACAACGTCCGAGATAAGAAGAGGAATACGGTAGAAGATCAAGAGGTTATTTTGCTTACAAAGAAAGGTATAACTAGTAATTATTTTCCGCATCATACTAGTTTTCTTTGTATAGTTATTTATGGAAATACCAAACACAAGAGGCATATGATTCTAGAGTTTTCGAAATAGTTTTTTTCCAGTTTGTGTTTTCTTCTTTTTTGAATTTGTGATTCGATTGTTCTTTTTGGTTAACCTAGAGTTATTTAAGGAAATAAATATTAGCTTTCCTTAAAAGGCTTTGCCTAGGCGGTGGTGGTTGCTCCCATATCCAAGAAGGCCATGTGCCTCGCCATGCAGTTCTGGAAGCCAATTTTGGAAATTAATATTTATGGAATTAATAACTTAGGTAGATTTGAATCAATAATGTTAAGTTCCACTTGCGATTCAAATCTAAACCATTATGAACAGATAAGTTAAATTTGGAATCAATGATGTTAAGTTCCGTCTGTGATTCCTAATTTAACTTCTAAAGAACACAATAGGTTATTTAAGGAAAGGTTTGACACTTGTATAAAAAAAATTTGTACAGTGGAACCGGTATGTTTTCCTAGGACTAACCAACAATTGGTATCAGAGCTAGTGTTTGCCTCTGTGTGTTTGGTTTTCAAATTAGGTTATGCACATGTCATACATAATTTAGGCAGGATAATAGTAGGATGTGCTAACTTTGTGGTTGCAGGTTCCAACTATTATGGCTTATAAATGTTGTGTGTGATTGGACCCTTGGACATGTCAAGGGAATTATTTTTGTGTGTGCATGATTGTATGTAATTAAATACAGCAGGAGTTGTATTAGTTATTAGGTTTTTACATTTTTGTTCAATCTAGAATACATGTACATTCCTTTATGAAATATAGGATCGATGTATGTAAAATTCTATATTTGTCGCGGATCGGATGCTTGCGAGGCGTGGTACTTTTGGAGCACCAGAGGTGCAGCGGAATAAGAAGCAAGATTAATGCGACGACTCGACCTGATGGCGGTGGCTAAAGATGGCAGCAGCCATGGTTAAATCACATGGAGGACAGTGAGGGAAGAAGCCATAATAGTTGAAAAATTAATTTCCATATTTATTGCTTTATTTACTGTGATGTGTGTGTGCATGTGATGAATGCTAGATTAGGTTAAAATTCCTCGCCTTAAATAACTAAGTGGGAGAGAGATTAGTATATAAATCCCACAGTCTCCATTACTGGTTTGTAAGTGATGCAACAAGCTTGCATGTTGGCTCTGAGTGCCTCCCTCCACAACGGATGAGTTTGTTTACGGATCACTAGATCAAACTTCCTTTATGGATGGTTATAGGAAGTTATTTAGGATATGTGTAATCTTCTCTAACTGAAGGGGCACAATTCTATTTAATGGACTTAGTATCAAGTAATGGTATACACTTAGACACATTTAATAGTATCCTCCCCAACGGAGTCACTGCTATCACTTGTGTGACCAAAGGGAAACCAACTATTAATTTGTCGTAAAACTAGGTTGACAAGATAATTAAATTAATGGGTTAAAACCCCTCTTACAAATGATTGATTTTGTATATGTCCATACTAACGTGGCATACAAAATTAACGGTGTTTCAGATAATTTTATTTATCATAAAGTTAGGTTGACAAGATAGTTAATGGGTAAAACCCTCCTCTTACAAATGTTGATTTTGTATACGTCCACACTAACGTGGCATGCAAAACTCACGGTGTTTTGAGGAGTTGGTAAGTTTAAATAGTATTGTTTGAGGAATCAATATTATTTTAAATTTAGAGTCTTGACCAAATATTTGATCAAAGATAGACCAACTATTAATTTTATGTCATAGGTTGACAAGATAATAAAATTAATGGATAAAATCTCCTTTTAGAATTTGTATACGTCCACACTAACGTGGCATACAAAATTCATAAGGATTTTTGAGATGTTGGTCTTGACCAAATATTTTTGTGATTCTTAGGTTTTTCAAATGTTAGTCAATCCCCTAGCTGTTATACTATAGGATAGACTTAGTAGTCCCAATTGTAATGATTGGAAAATTTGGACATTAAGGTAGACTGCCCTCTTAGAACTGAGAACAATAACGATGTATTTTATTAGTTGTTGAAACATATTTAGTGGTGTTATCTACTGGTACCTGGTGTGTAGATACATGAACCACTGATTATGTCTGCAATTCATTACAGGGGTTCCAGGAAATCCGACAACTATATAAATCACCGTCTACATGGGCACTACTGTAAAAGTAGCAGCTATTGCAGTGGGAGATATTTATCCTCTGATAGGAATAAAATATGGATTTTCAGAAATTGTCTTTACGTACTAAGTTTAGAAAGAACCTGATCTCAGTTTCTAAACTATTAAAGAATAGATATTCTATCTATTTTGATAACAAACTTGTTATCAAGAAAAATAGGGAAGTTATCTATTCTGGTACATTGGTTGACAATTTATAATCCAATAACTCCCATGATGCAATAAATGGAAATTAATAACACATTTTCTAACTTTAATAAGAGAAAGTAACCTTCAGAAATGAACCAATCATATTTTTGGCATCTAAGGCTAGGTTATATTAACTTGAGTAGGATTCAAAGGATAATAATCAATGAGCTCTTGGGATCATTGGTAGTGGAAATCTTTCCAACCTGCGAGTCTTACTTGGAAGGAAAAATAACCAAGAAGCTTTTAAGTCTAAGGGGTATGGAGCCAAAGATATGTTGGAATTGATTCATTCTGATTTGTGTAGACTTTTGACTATCCAGGCAAGAGGTTGTTATCAAATATTTCATCTCTTTTATAGACGACTATTCGAGATAAGGATACATTTACTTGACACACCGCAAGTCTAAGTGTTTTGATTAGTTCAAAGAGTACTAGGCTGATGTGGAGTAACGTCAAGATAAAAGTATCAAGACACTACGGTTAAATCATAGTGACAAGAACCTCTTAGGAGAGCTTAGGAGTCACTTATCAGAAGACGGGACTCAATCCCAATTAACTGCACCTGGTACACCCCAACAGAATGGTGTAGAAAAAGAAGGTATAAGACTCTTATGGAAATAAGTAGATTGATGATGAGTTATTTAGGAAATTACCAAATTCATTTTAAGGATATACTCTGGAAACGGAAGTGAACATAGTACCTTCCAAAGTCAGAACTCTCTACTCATATAGAATTGCTGAATAGGCGTAAGCCTATTTTGAAGCATATTCGGATTCAGGTAGTCCAACACATATGCTGAAGAGAGACAATAATAAGTTAGACAGGAATTCACTTGTTTGTGGGTTATCCTAGAGAAATGAAAGTAGGTTTATAGTCTTAAAAATCAGAAGGTTATTGTTAGCATCAATGATCGATTTTAGAAAAGGACTATGTAATAAACCACGTGCCCATAAGTAAATTTGTTCTTAAGGAAATAATAAAGGACATGTCTAATCTAGTATCAACTGTACAAGATGAAATATCACAAGAAACTACAACATGTATCATAAATGATACACAATTACAAACAGTGTCTCATCGTAGTGGGAGGATTGTCAAGCAACCTAAAAGATTCATGTTTTGGGAGAGTCTTTGGACTTGATCCCAAATGAACATGAGCCTGATCTTGGACATATGATAAAGCACTCCAAGATAAAGATGCAGCATCTTGGCAAAGAGCAATGAATACAGAATTAGAAAATATGTATTCTAATCTGGAAGCTTGTAGAACCACCAGATGGTGTAAAAGTCATTGGGTGTAAAAAGGTCTACAATAGGAAAAGAAGGATAGACAGGAAGGTGTGAACTTCCAAAGCAAGACTTGTTGAAAAGGGAAACCTTTTACCGGTAGCCATGTTTTAGTCTATCCGGATTCTTTTATCTATTGCTACTAATATAGACTATGAGATTTGGCAAATGGATGACAAGACAGTTTTCCTTAATGGAAGTCTTGAAGGAAACATCCATATAAAGCAACCAGAGGGATTCATTGGAAAGGGAAAAAGAGCATTTTGTTTGTAAGCTCAATCAGTCTATGGACTGAAGCAAGCTTCAAGGTCTTGGAACATCCGGTTGTAATCCAGTCTTATGGATTTAGTTACCGAATAAGTCTTGTGTATACAAGAAGTGTGATGGAAACGTGGTGGTATTTCTTGTACCATACGTAGATTACATTTTTGATAGTTGGAAACAATATCAAGGTGTTATCGGAAGTAAGGGTATGGTTGTCCAAGCAATTCGTTATAAAGGACTTAGGAAAATGAGCACATATTCTTGGGAACAAGGTTCGCAAGAAAAGAATGTTGTGCTTATCCCAAGCATTATATAACGAGCTCGTTTTAGCATGCAAAACTCCAAGAAAGGTTTTTTTACCTTTTAAGCATGGAGTGTCTTTATCTAAAGAGATGTCTCTGATAACATCAAAGGAGATTGAGGACATGTAGGCAGTTCTTTATGCTTCGGCAGTTGGACAGCCTAATGTATGCTATGCACGAGATCAGATATCTATTTTGCCTAGTGCATAGTTAAGCAGATATCAAAGTAACCCTGGACAAGGACATTGGACTGCAGTAAAGCATATATTGAAGTACCTTAGAGGCACTTGAGATTATATGCTAGTTTATAAGGCAGTTAATTTGGTCCCTGTGGGTTGCACGGATTTTGACTTCCAATCAGATAGGGACAATAGTAAGTTGACCTCGGGGTTTTATGTTTACTTTAGGAGGTGAAGTCATAATTATGGAAGAGTGATAAGAAAAGGTGCTTTTTCGGACTCTACCATAAGAAGCTGAGTAAGTGGTAGCCTCTGAGGCAGTCATAGAAGATGTATGGCTCAGATACTTCAAGATAGACTTAGATATGATTTCTAGTTTGTCCAAAGATTATTACAATTTATTGTAATAATAATGGTGCAGTAGCAAACTCGAAGAAACCATAAGTCTATAAGGCAAGTAAACATAATAGAGCACAAGTACCACCCAATACGAGAAATCGTATAAACGAGGAGAAGTTGTTGCTGCCTAGATTGCATCAAGTAATGACCTATAGATCCTTTCACTAAGGTCCTTAAGGCAAGATCTTTTGATGGACATGTTGAAGGGATGGGAATCAGATGTATGGTAGCATTTATGGCAGCATAGTCTTTTAGTATAAGTGGGAGATTGTTGGAGAGTATACTAAAAGCATAGCTTTTGTATAAACATTTATAAGAATTACATTGGTCAAGTGTCTACATATATATACCAAATATATATGTTCAATTAATTTATATTGTAGATAACATAGTGTGTGGTATCACACACAGAAGATCGTGTTATCGATTCTTTATAAATTATAAACAGTAGTTCACGACCAAGATGGAAAGGAACAAACCATTGGTGGGTCATAGTGTAATTAGGTATTAGTTTATCTTAACTATATAATTACACTAGTACACTTACACTGTATTGAGTAGGACCATTAGAGGTCATTTCTTTTATATTGACTTTATAAAGGAACAAAGACCTCAGTTATTATGGAAGTGTGTTCTCTTAATCCTAATATAATAACAAGCACATATATTTGATATTTATATCTTTAATTTATCAATGGGTGAGATTTAGTTTGATAAATCAATAAGCTCGATAAGTTGGGAAATGATATCACTTATAGTGTGTGTTGTTGATTATAGAAGGAAACTTTGTCCTAGTGATCTAGGTTGATAATGTCCCCAAGAGGAGCTCATAAGGATTGTCATGTTAAACCCTACAGGTGGACTTAGTCCGACATGATGATAAGGTTGAGTGGTACTACTCTTGGACTAAGATATTAATTAAATGAGTTGTCAGTAACTCACTTAATTAGTGGACATTCGACATCTTAAACACAGGGAGACTAACACACTTATAATAAGAAGGAGCCCAAAATATAATTTGGGATTGGTGCGGTAGTTCAATAATAGTTCTTTAGTGGAATGAATTATTATTAATGAAATTAAGTTATGTGTTCGGGGCGAACACGGGTTGCTTAATTTCATCGGGAGACCAAAACCAATTCCTCCTCTCGGTCCCTATCGTATCCTCTTGTATATAGAGATTTATACCCACCACACACCCACCTTCTACCCATCCTAATGTGGCCGGCTAAGCTAGCTTGGAACCCAAGCTAGGGCCGGCCAAGACCAAGTGGATGAGCCAAGTTGGTGGCCGGCCAAAGCTTGGGTCCCAAGCTTAGGTGGCCGACCACTAGTATATTAAAATGGATTTTTATTAAAATTATTTCTTATGTGGATATCATGGTTTTAAAAGAGAGTTTAAAATTTAAAATTTTCCTTTTATAGCTTTCTACAAAAGATTAAGAAAAGATTTGAAATCTTTCCTTATTTGTAGATTGAAAGGAGATTTTAATTTTGAGAAAACTTTCCTTTTTAACCATGATCATAATTTAAAAGAGAGTTTTTAAAAATTAAATATTCTCTTTTATTAGTTTCTACAAAAGATTAAGAAAAGATTTGATATCTTTCCTTATTTGTAAATTGAAAAGATATTTTAATTTTTAGAGATAACTTTCCTTTTTGGAAATTATCCACATGTTTAAAAGAAAGATTTTAATTTATAAAATTTCCTTTTTATAACCCACCATGAAGGTAAAAATTATTGGAGAAATTTTTTATAAATTTCCGGAAATAAATTAGGAAGTTTTAATTTTTGTTAAAACTCTCCTTGTTTTAGGGAAATAAGTGGTCGGCCATTGATATTAAGAAAAGAAAATTATTTTTTATTAAATAATTTTTTCTTTTTCATGGCAAAGGAATTAAGGAAGTTTTTATTAAAATTTCCTTATTTGCCAAGACCAAGGAATATAAAAGACGGGGTAGAGGTGCCTTCATGGTGAACAACTCTATTCTTTTCTTCCTCTCTTTTTCTCCTTGGTGTAGCCGAGCCTTAGAGGTTCTCCCTCTCCTCTTCTCGTCTTCTCTAGTGGCCAGTTTTATCCCCTCTTGGAGCTCTTGACGGTGGTCGGTTCAAGCTAGGAGAAGAAGGAGAGAAAGGAGGTTTTTTGTTTCTTGCATCCCTTAGAGCTTGGTGGTGGTGGCCAGACCTCTACTTCTCATGGAGAATTCTTGGTGGCCGGATCTAGCTTGAAGAAGAAGGAGCTTGGTGGTTCTCATCTCGGAAGATCGTTGCCCACACAACGTCCGAGATAAGAAGAGGAATACGGTAGAAGATCAAGAGGTTATTTTGCTTACAAAGAAAGGTATAACTAGTAATTATTTTCCACATCATACTAGTTTTCTTTGTATAGTTATTTATGGAAATACCAAACACAAGAGGCATATGATTCTAGAGTTTTCAAAATAGTTTTTTTTTGAGTTTGTGTTTTCTTCTTTTTCGAATTTGTGATTCGATTGTTCTTTTTGGTTAACCTAGAGTTATTTAAGGAAATAAATATTAGCTTTCCTTAAAAGGCTTTGCCTAGGCGGTGGTGGTTGCTCCCATATCCAAGAAGGCCATGTGCCTCGCCATGTAGTCTTGGAAGCCAATTTTGGAAATTAATAACTTAGGTAGATTTGAATCAATAGTGTTAAGTTCCGCTTGCGATTCAAATCTAAACCATTAAGAACAGATAAATTAAATTTGGAATCAATGATGTTAAGTTCCGTCTGCGATTCCTAATTTAACTTCTAAAGAACACAATAGGCTATTTAAGGAAAGGTTCGACACTTGAACAAAAAAATTTTGTACAGTGGAACTGGTATGTTTTCCTAGGACTAACCAACCGTTAATAAGGTATTTAACGCCCAGACTCATATTGATGCACAGATATAAGCATTCTTGAGTCCAGGCTGTACCCTATGCATCTCACGCCGTTCTATGTTTTTCAAACACAAGCAAGGTAAGCCTAGGTGTTTGTGAGATGCTCTGGCTGAATTCTAGGGGAGCATGATTTCTAAAGTAGAGCCTAGGCTAATTCCATATTTTGAAAATCTAGTAAAGTTAGAATTTTAAAACCAATATTTTCCTAGAATTTAAAAGATAGAAAAAAAGTTTTAGGAAACTGATTAAAAATAACTATTCTACCCAACACATTCCTATTTGTCTTCTTAGTGTACTGAACTCAAGTTCAGGTAAGGGTTTTGTAAAAATGTCAGATAGGTTTGATTTGGACTCAACATGGTTGAGTGCAATTTCACCTTTAGCTACGTGATCCCTTACAAAGTGGTCTTTTACCTCTATGTGTTTAGTTCTAGAGTGGTGAATTGGATTTTTTTTTTATTAGATTAATTGAGCTTATATTATCAATTAAGATTTTTGTATTTTTGTATTCTAATTGATAGTCTTTTAAGGTATGCATCATCTATAAAAGTTGAGAGGTACACTCTCCTAGGGCTATGTATTCAGCTTCAGTGGTGAACAGAGCAACACAATGTTGCTTTCTGCTTGACCAACTTACTAGACACTGACCTAGGATTTGGCAGCTACCACTTGTACTTTTTCTGTCTAATTTGCACCCAACATAGTTTGAGTCAGAATAGCCAAAAAGGTCAAAGGTGCTAATTCTAGGGTACCAAAGTCCTATATTGAGGGTGCCCTTAATATACCTAAGTATTCTTTTAACATATGTTAGATGTGATTCTTTTGCACAAAAATGGTATCTTGCGCACATACCAACTGCAAATATTATATCTGGTCGACTTGCAGTTAGGTAGAGTAGACTTCCTATTATACTTCTATAGTACTTTAGGTCTACTGGTTTTCCTTATGGGTCAGAGTCAATGTTGATGTTAGTAGCCATTGGGGTATTTATGATTTTTGAATTTTCCATACCAAATTTTTAATTAGTTCTTTAGCATATTTAGTTTGGTAAATATAGATTCCATCTTTTATTTTTTTAATTTGTAAACCTAAGAAAAAATTTAGTTCCCCAACCATACTCATTTCAAATTCATTTTCCATTAATTTAACGAATTCTTTTAGAAATTTAGAGATAGTTGAGCCGAAAATTATATCATCAACATAGATTTGGGCTATGAAGATGCCTTTTTCTATAGTTTTTACAAATAGGGTCGGATCTATGTGACCTTGGTTAAAGCCTTTGGATGTTAAGTAATTGGATAACCGTTCATACCATGCTCTAGGAGCTTGTTTAAGTCCATATAAGGCCTTTTTCAATTTAAATACATGATTAGGGTAGTCTAAGTCCTCAAATCCTGGGGGTTGGTTTACATAGACCTCTTCCTTAATGAATCCATTTAGGAACGTGAATTTTACATCCATTTGGTATAACCTAAATCATTTATGTGCTACATAGGCTAACAACATCCTAATGGATTCGAGTCTAGCTACTGGTGCATAGGTTTCGTCATAGTCTAAACCCTCAACTTGACTAAATCCTTTGGCTACTAGTCTAGCCTTATTTCTAATTATTTCACCCTGATCATCCAACTTGTTTCTAAATACCCATTTGGTATCTATTATTGATTTATTTAAGGGTATAGGTATAAGTTGCCAGACTTGGTTTCTATCAAATTGGGCTAACTCTTCCTGCATATCAATGATCCAATCTGGGTCAGGTAGGTCTTCTTCTATAGTCTTAGGTTCAATTTTAGAAATAAGGGTAATCTGACTAAGGTTTCTATAAGAGGATCTAGTTCTGACTCCTAGGTTTGGATCACCCAAAATTTGGTTAGGTGGGTGAGAAGTACTTACTCTAGTTGGTCTTATGTTTGGGTCAGAAATTGGTTCCTCTGGTTTATTAGTGTTAAGTTGAATTTCATCGTCTTCAATAATTCTTGGATTAATGTCAACATGTGAGATATCGAAAAATTTAAATATTAAGGTTATTTGGGAAATAGCCTTATAGAATTTTTCCGGAATGTTTAGAAATTTTCTGGGAATTTTTCGGAGTTCGTACGACGGGTTTTGAGAGGATGAATTGACAGTGCGGATAAAGCCTGTTTGGGATACTCGTTTAAGTGAGGAAATGTGTTAATTATATATTTCTTTTTTTTTCATTTCTTCCCTAAAAATGTCGAACCACCTCTCTGCCCGACTCGAATTTCCCGATCTCCTCTCCCCCGATCTTCCTCCGCTCGATGCGCTCTCTCTCGCGGATGACTCGGCACTGAGACCGAAGGAGCACATCACCGGAGCTCGACGGTGCTGAGGAAGACAAGCTGGATCTGGCCGAGGGATCTCTATCTCGGTGGCTTCTTGCGTCGATCATCGGCGATTCCTTGGTGGCTAGGGCACGGTGAGGAGCAAGATTCGCGTCGTCTCCCAGCCAATCGATCCTTCCCTCCTCTGGTCTCCTTCATCCTGGCTTTCTGTACCCCTGATCGGTTGTATCTGTTGATCCTTTCTTCCCCAATCTGACGCCACTGGAATCGAGCTAGATCCGATCGTCGGCGTGAAGATGCCTTAGGGTTTCGAGGGTAAGCAACCAATTCTTTCTCTTCTCTTTGGGGGTCGCCGATATTTGAGATAGGGGTTCGGTTCTAAGGTTGATTTGGGATATTAAGATGATTGTGTGACCGATCCTTCCTTTCCCTTGCTCACCAGAGGTATCCAGTTAGTGGACAACAGTTACATTAGGGCTGTGAGGTTCTGCTCTGTTCTTGCTATGGTGTCTTTGGTTTCGGCAGGCACCTCATCAAGCAGCTGTTCTGGTTCTAGAATCAACAACCGTCGAGATCAAGGTAATTTGTGAGGTAATTTGATTATATTTGTTGTAGGTGAATTATTCTAGATGAATCAGGTTAAGTGTGATTGTTTAGTTGAATGTAGGTAATTGATCTTGGTTGTAGATCATATTGAATTAGGGATAATTGGATTACATGATCATGTGCAGATTTGAATTGGAGGTTGTAATTAGATTTAGATGGTGATTAGTATAATTGGTTAGTATATCATTAGTTGATACATGTTGTAATTAGTTGCTAAATTGTGATAAGATTTATTTGTCTAGATAAATCTAATGGAATGATTAGGGTTAAGGTAATTAACCCTAGTCAACTGTTAGATTTAATTTAGATATGAATGCTAATCTAATTGGTGATTAGGGATTAGGTAACTAACCCTAATTGACTGTTAGATTTATTAGGTAGGAGGAGCTGGATGTGATTAGGGTTTTGCCCTAATTTAGTTTTAGGTATTTTATTTAGCTATTCATTTGATGTAGCTAAATAAAATATATATGTATTGTTTGTTTGAAGCAGGACTTTGACTCGAGACGGGCATCTCGACCTTGGATTTCTTGAGTGTACCTTCTATTTGAGGCGGGTACCCTTTGAATTATCTTTTTGATAATGTCTTATGATATGTGTAGTTTATATATAATTACTAGTGGTAGATAGTAGATTATCTCTTCCCTGGTCTTGGCTTAGTTGATATCTATCACATGCTTCTTCTGTTAGTTGCTTTACTTTAGAATAGGATGCCTTTATCTTTTGCCATGTGTATATATGTTCATAGAGATAGATATTTATAATGCTTATCTACACTTGATTAGTTGCTGGGGATACTTGTTATATGTTGTTGGATTTGTGTTGCTTATATCATTGTTATACACATGCGTTTGTTTTATTGGCACCTAAGCATATGGAGGAGGATATGTTCAGGTATGACATATTGTAGTCACACGCACCATATTGCATGATTGCATGCTGGGCGATTGACGACTCCATTGTTGTTGAGCTCGTTGGCCGGCTACATGAGGACCTGCACACAGCGTGACCACTGCATGGGTAGTGGCACAACACTCAGGGTGTGTATGGCAGGTTGCTTGGTGGTGCACCGCCGGGGTGCTCATCGGTAGCACGATGCAGCGAGGTAGCACGCCGGGGTCCCTCCCCGTCACTGCGTACCGGGAGATGAGAGCGTTACGCTCCCTCACTCTGATTTGAGGTAGGAGGATAGGTGTACTCTGACAGCATCCCATCCACTCGGTCACTCTTCAGGGGTAGTGATGGCAGAGTGCACGGTGTCACAACCCTACCCACTCGGTCTCACCATTGTGTGTGAGATGGCTGACTAGAGTCAGGGGTGACCATGTCATATTGCATCATATGCACAGATTGCATTTATTGTGATTGTTGCATATTGGATGTTGCACTTGGGTGACTGCATATGGTTGACATGCATACAGGATACATGCTTATTTTCTCTGACTATCTTTGTCTGTGTATGTCCACAGTCATTTGCCCAAGCCTCGAAGGTGAGTACAGTTTATTTCTGTATTGTCTTTCTTATTATTCTTACAGTAGACTGTATTACATGCCTATTGTTGATTACTGCAGTTTATTCAGTTATGCATACCTGTTATACTGTTAGGAGACTGTACTATATGTTGTAGTGTTAGGATACTGTACCGTAGGATTGTTGCTGGTAGTTATATGTTGCTGTACATATCTATTGGATTACCTGCTGAGTTCTTTGGACTCACACCGTTGTATTACTACATTTCAGGTTGATGCCGTCGGAAGATATTCCAGTCGCTAGCCCCCTTTATCGCGAGGATTTTCCTGTGGTCGGGATATGTTTTGCTTTTGCATCTTATATACTTGTGATATGGGTTTTGTATTGTGGACTTTATATCGAACACTTGGGTTTACTACTTTTGGTTTTCCGCTGCGGATATTTTCATTACTTCGTGGACTTCGTTTTCTTCGTTGTAGTGGAATAGGAGGTTTTACATATATCTATGATGTGTCTTCCTTTATGTAACTGTGTGGATTGTTCATATTATATCTATGTGGAATGCTAAATATAACTGCATGGATTGTTTACTATTTGTGTGTATTGTTCCGGCCGTGTGGGCCGATGGTTTAGATATATGTATTTCTGGATTCATATTGTCACCCGTACAGGGGAGATGCTGCCGAAATTTCTTCTGGCAGGGACTACCCGGGGCATGACAATTTATTTGGTATCAGAGCGGATTTCTGATACTTGTTTCTCATGTTCTAGAGTTTACGAGTTTATCTGGGTATTTTTGGATTTGTACGGATTCCGTCGATTTTCTCGTTTCAGAATTCTGAGGTATTTTGACGAGGTTCTATTTGGGGGCTAAGCAGCGACAGGACATCTCCAGACGGCAAATAGGTAAATGAGGTAATTTTATAGTTTTCTTACTTGTAGTGATATCTGGGTAACATTTTGTTTACAGATATGACACATACACGTGTTCCGGTACCGAGGCGTGGTCGTCCACGTAAGAGGCCGATAGATTCTCCTGAGACAGAGTCTTCAGAGAGATCTGCTAGAGACGAGTCTGTCCGTCAGGGACAGACTCCTTAGGACATTATGGGCGCGTCAGGTCCTCAGACCCCGACGGTTCCGACATCAGAGGTACATACCTCGACTGTACCACTAGTGGTATTACCTTTAGTATACCCAGTACCCTCCAGTCGTGCCTACTACTGCGTACTTGAGGTACGAGATGAGGCAGAGATCTGGTGGGACACATAGCGCTCGATTATAGGTGAGCAGCATATTACCTGGACAAGATTTATGGAGACATTTGAGAGTCAGTATTTTTCCCGTGCGTATCAAATGACACGTCAGCAGGATTTTCTGAGTCTTCGGCAGAATAACCACTCAGTGATGGAGTATAATGCCAAATTTAATCGGATGACCAGATTCTATCCTGAGTTAGTTGTTGAGGATAGATCTCGTATGCTTCAATTTGTCCAGGGACTGGACGGGCATCTTCATGTGAAGATTGCCGGTTTTGGTCATTCATCATACACAGAGGCACTAGATAGAACTCTTATGATTGAGTTTGCTCATCAGAGAGTGAAAGTAGACAAGAAGAGGAAGCAGACTGATCGGACTTCCGGACAGATCCAGCAGCCACAGACTACTGGGCAACATAGCAGTCGCACTCAGACAGGTCAGGGTACTTCTGGGTCATCTGGACGTCCGCAGAAATCAGGACGATCTTCATCTGGACGTTCCCGGTCTTCTTAGCAGAACCGGAAATAGTCCATCGGTGACCCTTACTGCACTTGATGCGGATCGCGAGATCACATCACCTCTGCATGCACCCTGGGGCAGTCAGTTTGCTATTATTGCAAATTGCCTGGGCACTTTAGCCGAGACTGTTCGCTGAAGGCTCAACATGTAGCTTCCGGGATTTCTGTTCCAGGAGGACAGTTTGGTCAGTCCGGGATTCAGCGAGGTGGGCCGAAAGCCCAATCTTCACATCGTCAGCAGCGGACAGCTCCCCCTGCAGAAGCTGCATATGGCATGCACGAGCATGAGCATTCTAGTGTCCTTATGGAGAACCCTACGGTATTCCGCCTTAGTGTTCTCCTGTACTATTCGTCAAGAAGAAGGATGGTACTCTGAGGTTGTGCATCGATTATAGGCAGCTGAATGCAGTGACTGTCAGAAATAAGTACCCCTTGCCACGAATTAAGGATTTATTAGATCAGCTCAGGGATACATCAGTGTATTCTAAGATTGATCTGCGGTCTGGATATCATCAGCTGAGAGTCAAAGATTCTGATATTTAGAAGACAACATTTCACACTAGATACGGACATTATGAGTTTTTGGTGATGCCATTTGGGCTTACCAATGCTCCCGTAGTATTTATGGATCTGATGAACCGTATCTTTCTAGAGTACCTTGATCAGATTGTTATTGTGTTTATCGATGATATATTGATATATTTGTGTTCTGAGGAGGAGCACGCGCAGCATCTTCGCATAGTCTTGGAGACTCTGCGACGACATCATCTGTATACAAAGTTCAGTAAGTGTGCTTTTTGGCTATCCTCAGTTGGTTTTCTGGGACATGTGGTGTCAAGCCGAGCTATTTCAGTAGATCCTGCAAAGATCGAGGTTATCACTAGCTGGGAGCAGCCGAAGTCAGTCCAGGAGATTCGCAGTTTCTTAGGACTAGCTGGATATTACAGACGATTCATTGAGGGTTTCTCCAGTATTGCTATGCCGTTGACACGTCTGACTAGGAAAGGCGTGAAGTTCACGTGGTCAGAGGCTTGTAAGACCAGCTTTCAGGAGCTGAAGCAGAGATTAGTATCAGCACCAGTTTTGGTTTTACCTTTTGGTGATGATGGATTCGTACTTTACACAGACGCATCTCTTCAGGGCTTGGGCGCTGTTTTGATCTAGCACGGGGGTAGTCTCCTATGCTTCTCGTCAGTTAAAGGAGCATGAGAAGAACTACCCAGTACATGATTTAGAGCTAGCCGCTATTATCTTTGCTTTGAAGATTTGGCGACATCATCTTTATGGTATTACTTTTGAGATTCTTACTGATCATAAGAGTCTCAAATATATTTTCACATAAAAGGAACTCAATCTCTGACAGAGGATATGGATAGAGTTCCTGAAGGATTATGATTGTACTATTAGCTACCATCCGGGTAAAGCTAATGTGGTTGTTGATGCACTTAGCAGGAAGTCCAGAGGGACTTTATCTTGTCACTGAGTTTTAGTCACGGACTTGATTCAAGGATTCTCCGAGTTGGGCCTTGAGGAGCAGGGACGGACAGAGCAGGGTATTCTTGTTACCATGGTTGCTCAGTCGTCGATCAGGATGAGGATTCGAGAGGCCTAGGCCGGAGATCAGCATTTACAGTTCATTGGCAGCCATATAGCTTCCGGACAGCAGACCGAGTTTATACGAGATGATGAGGGTATTATTTATTTCCGAGGTAGATTTTGTGTGCATCAGTCTCACCCGGTCATGGAGGAGATACTTCAGGAGGCTCATCGCTCTAGATTTGCTATCCACCCAGGTGGGACCCACATGTATCGTGATTTGAGGCGTTCCTATTGGTGGAACAGTATAAAGAAAGACATCGTAGATTTTGTAGTTAGGTGTCTTGTCTGTCAGCAGGTGAAGGCTGAGCACCAGAGACCTGCTGGTTTACTTCAGAGGATCCCTATTCCAGAGTGGAAGTGGGAGCATATTACTATGGGTTTTGTGGTAGGATTGCCTAGGACTCGACGAGGTCATGATGTGATTTGGGTAATCGTTGACCAATTAACCAAATCCACACATTTTATAGCGATCCAGAAGACTAATTCTCTGGATCGATTAGCAGAGTTATACATTCATGAGATTATCATGTTGCATGGTGTTCCTTTGAGTATTATATCAGATAGAGACCCATGATTCATGTCCCGGTTCTGGCAGAGTCTGCAGTAGGCTTTGAGCACACAGCTCTATTTCAGTATGACATTCCATCTGCAGATAGATGGATAGTTAGAGTGGACCATTCAGACTTTGGAGGATTTGCTGAGGTCATGCGTTATGGATTTCGGAGGTAGTTGGGAGGACCACCTGCCATTGGTGGAGTTCGCCTACAACAACAGCTATCATTCGACTATCCAGATGGCACCGTTTGAGGTGTTGTATGGTAGACCTTGTCGGGCACCCACCCTCTGGGAAGAGGTTGGGGAGGCCCAGTTGGTAGGACCTCAGAGAGCTCAGCAGGAGGCAGAGTTGATTCATATTATCAGACAAAGGATGTCAAAGACTCAGGACCGTCAGAAGAGTTATGCTGATCGGCGACGGAGACCCCTGTAGTTCTCTATTGGTGATCATGTATTTTTGAGAGTTTCACCCACGAAAGGGGTGAAGAGATTTGGTTTTCGAGGTAAGTTAGCTCCACGATATATTGGGTCATTCCAGATCTTGGAGAGGATTGGAGCAGTAGCTTACCGTCTGGCGCTACCACCATCTTTAGCTGGCATTTACGATGTATTCCATGTATCTATGCTGAGGAGATACGTATCCAATCCAAGGTAACAACCCAAATTTCCTCATTTCGAGTCCTAATAGTACTTAAAAATATTTAGAAATACTTTAGAAAAATTCTAGAGATTTTTAGAAATTTTTAGAGTATTTTTATGCAATTTTTGGAGTTCGTTTGGTATTTTTACCAAAAGAAACAAGTTGCAAAAATAAAGAAAATTAGCCGAGATTCGAACCTGCAACCTCCGGCCGAACCAAGCCTTAAGCAAATCCGGCTGACCAAGTGGTCAAGCAGGCGGATCTGTTTAGAAAAGGTAGCAAAATTTATTTAAGATAGTTAACAGAATATTGGATTATAAAAGGGATAAGTTGATGTTGGATTTTTCTGTTTAGAAAAGGTAGCGAATTTATTTAAGATAGTTAACAGAATATTGGATTATAAAAGGGATAAGTTGATGTTGGATTTGTCTGTTTAGAAAAGGTAGCAAATTTATTTAAGATAGTTAACAGAATATTTGATTATAAAAGGGATAAGTTGATGTTGGATTTGTCTATTTAGAAAAGGTAGCGAATTTATTTAAGATAGTTAACAGAATATTGGATTATAAAAGGGATAAGTTAATGTTGGATTTGTCTGTTTAGAAAAGGTAGCGAATTTATTTAAGATAGTTAACAGAAATATTAAGTTATAAAAAGGGAGAACTTAGGGATTATTTTCCAAAACCTAAACCACTCCTCTCCTTTTCTCTCCCGATGGCACAGTGTCTCCTGTTTGGGCGAAGGAAAAAAGGGGGGGGATCTAGGGTTCCTCTCCGGCGGCCGGCTAAGGGAGATTTCCGGGAGATCTTCACATGGTTGTGATCCTCTCGTCAAGGGGAAACCGTGAGCACGAAGGAGGGGTCGAAGCTTGCAATTCCCGCAAACCCTAGAAGTTTTCTTTCCGGTTGTAAGCCCAAGAACGCAAAGGTAAGTGCTTCTCACCTGCAGTAGTAGTAGTTTCGGACCTTTGTTCTTCTTGAATTCGAAGCATGAGAAGCGCTTATAGTGCAGATTTTTAATTAAGCTCATATGCAGATTTTTATGTAAGCTTATAGTGCAGATTTTAATTAAGCTTATAGTGCAGATTTTAATTAAGCTTATAGTGCAGATTTTAATTAAGCCTATAATGCAGATTTTAATTAAGCTTATAGTGCAGATTTTTAATTAAGCTTATAGTGCAGATTTTTATTTAAGCTTATAGTGCAGATTTTAATTAACCCTATAGTGCATATTTCAATTAAGTTTATAGTGCAGATTTTTATGTAAGCTTATAGTGCAGATTTTTAATTAAGCTTGTAGTGCAAATTTCTTAGAGCTTAAAATACAGATTTCTTTAGAGCTTGTAGTGCAGATTTTTTAAGAGCTTATGGTGCAGATTTCTTTAAAGTTTATAGTGCAGATTTTTGGTGGAACTTGTAGTGCAGATTTTTTGTGGAACTTATAACGCAGTTTTTAAATAAAAAGATTATAGTGCAGTTTGGTTAAGTATTATAGTGCAGAATTTATGTTTGCATAGTATGCAGAAATAGTGTAGCATAGAATGCAGAATCTTGATTAGAATAGTATGCAGAATTTTGATTAACTTAGTATGCAGATTTTTGTTTATGCATTTCAAAGTTAGAATTTGTTTAAACATTTCAGTTTTTAAAGAAGCATTCTTTTATTAGAGGTATTAACAAGTATAAGAAAGATAAAGAAAAGAAAGAAAAAGGTCAAGGCCTTAAGTAGATCCCAAAGTCAAGACTTTAGGGATTTTTGGCACACAAGGTGCTTGTTAAAATGCCGAGGCATTATATATTAGAAGTATTAAAAGATAACAAGTATTTTACTTTTATCAGTGACACTGTGCTGGACTCTCAAATGTCCTTGGGTTGGGCTCCCATAGTCGTCCCTAGGTTTAGATAACCTAGTAAACCCTACTAGATTCGGGACCAGCTATCTCGGGTCTAGTTAGGGATGCGCACATAGAAAGTACAGTTGTCGGGCCCAAGAAGAAAGTTGATTATTATTTTGAAGTATTAAAGTATAAGTTTTTAAACAAGTAAAACAAGCTTCACATAAGTTTAAAATCCTGCAAGTTTAGTTTTCTTTTATGCTAGCACGTTTAGCATTTCAGCCTGTTTGATTCCTTTACTATTGGATGAACATGAGTAGTCTTCAGTAAGCATTCAGTTAGTTCATGTTATAGATATATGTACATGCATATCGAGTTTTGTGAGTTAGATAGCGCTTACTAAGCAATTTTGCTTATAGTTTGCATTTCCTCTTACTGCAGATAAAGGAAAGGAAAAGTTATAGCAAAGGAAGGTGACAAGGAGGTGCGGATGGATGTGTGATGCCTGGACTATAGAAGCCTTGGGATTTAGCATAAGAATTTATTAACAAAGAGTTGAGTAGAATGTATTAGATGAGTCATTTAGTCTTCCGCTGCTAGTTAATTGTATGTTTTGAGTTCTCCGAGAGTTTTAGGAATTACTTTCAACATGTGTGCAATGTTAGTTAAGATAAGTTAGTAGTCCAGTAGTGCTCCGCCCTCACAGTCCAGTAGTGAGGAGGGTGGGGTGTTACATCTGACACATGTTCTGTCAAATATATCAATTCCCATTCAGTCTGACGTTACTTACGGGAGGTTCCGGTACGGATTCTGGACCACAGAGAGCGTCAGCTGCGGAACAAGACGGTCCAACTGGTTAAAGTCGGATGACAGCATCATTCTGACGAGGAGGCTACTTGGGAGCTGGAGGATACGATCCGAGCTCGATAACCTCATCTTTTTACTTGAGGTATGTGGGTTAGAGTTTCTTTCAGCATTTTTACTGTTTGGTTATATTCTAGTGTTTGCTGTTGGGTATAGCGAAATTTGGGGACCAAATTTTTATTAGTAGGGGAGAATGTGAGATATTGGAAAATTTAAATATTAAGGTTATTTGGGAAATATCCTTATAGAATTTTTCCAGAATTTTTAGAAATTTTCTGGAAATTTTTCGGAGTTCGTACGACAGGTTTTGAGAGGACGAATTGACAGCGCGGATAAAGCCTGTTTGGGATACCCGTTTAAGTGAGGAAATGTGTTAATTATATATTTCCTTTTTTTTCATTTCTTCCCTAAAAACGCCGAACCACCTCTCTGCGCGACTCGAATTTCCCTATCTCCTCTCCCCCGATCTTCCTCCGCTCGACGCGCTCTCTCTCGCAGACGACTCGACGCCGAGACCGGAGGAGCACATCACCGGAGCTCGACAGTGCTGAGGAAGACAAGCTGGATCTGGCCGAGGGATCTCTATCTCGGTGGCTTCTTGCGCCAATCATCGGCGATTCCTTGGTGGCGAGGGCACGGTGAGGAGCAAGATTCGCGTCGTCTCCCAGCCAAACGATCCTTCCCTCCTCTGGTCTCCTTCATCCTGGTTTTCTCTACCCCTGATCAGTTGTATCTGCTGATCCTTTCTTCCCCGATCTGACGCCAATGGAATCGAGGTAAGATGAATTTTCAGGAATTAGGTTGATGATTGATTAGTGATCTCCACTTCTTGATGTTGTTTTAATCCGGTTGTTTCCAGTAGGTGATGAGGTTCTGTTCTAAGGTTGATTTGGGATATTGAGATGATTGTGTGATCGATCCTTCCTTTCCTTTGCTCACCAGAGGTATCCGGTTGGTGGACAACAGTTACATTAGGGCTGTGAGGTTCTGTTCTGTTCTTGCTGTGGTGTCTTTGGTTTCGGCAGACACCTCATCCAGCGGCTGTTCTGGTTCTAGCATCAAGAACAGTTGAGGTCAAGGTATGTTGTGAGGTAATTTGATTATATTTGTTGTAGGTGAATTATTCTAGATGAATCAGGTTAAGTGTGATTGTTTAGTTGAATGTAGGTAATTGATCTTGGTTGTAGATCATATTGAATTAGGGATAATTGGATTACATGATCATGTGCAAATTTGAATTAGAGGTTGTAATTAGATTTAGATGGTGATTAGTATGATTGGTTAGTATATCATTAGTTGATACATGTTGTAATTAGTTGCTAAATTGTGATAAGATTTATTTGTCTAGATAAATCTAATGGAATGATTAGGGTTAAGGTAATTAACCCTAGT
This sequence comes from Zingiber officinale, assembly GCF_018446385.1. NCBI lineage: Eukaryota > Viridiplantae > Streptophyta > Magnoliopsida > Zingiberales > Zingiberaceae > Zingiber > Zingiber officinale. The sequence goes on along the minus strand of NC_055987.1, from coordinate 59,093,586 downwards.
CAACTGTTAGATTTAATTTAGATATGAATTGCTAATCTAATTGGTGATTAGGGATTAGGTAACTAACCCTAATTGACTGTTAGATTTATTAGGTAGGAGGAGCTGGATGTGATTAGGGTTTTGCCCTAATTTAGTTTTAGGGATTTTATTTAGCTATTCATTTGAAGTAGCTAAATAAAATATATATGCATTGTTTGTTTGACGCGGGACTTTGACTCAAGACGGGCGTCTCGACCTTGGATTGCTTGAGTGTACCTTCTATTTGAGACGGGTACCCTTTGACTTATTTTTTTGATAATGTCTTATGATATGTGTAGTTTATATATAATTACTAGTGGCAGATGGTAGATTATCTCTTCCCTGGTCTTGGCTTAGTTTATACCTATCACATGCTTCTTCTGTTAGTTGCTTCACTTTAGAATAAGATGCCTTTATCTTTTGCCATGTGTATATATGTTCATAGAGATAGATATTTATAATGCTTATCTACATTTGATTAGTTGCTGGAGATACTTGTTATATGTTCTTGGATTTGCATTGCTTATATCATTGTTATACACATGCATTTGTTTTATTGGCACCTACGCATATGGAGGAGAATATGTTCAGGTATGACATATTGTAGCCGCACGCACCATATCGCATGATTGCATGCTGGGCGATTGACGACTCCATTGTTGTTGAGCTCGTCGGCCGACTACATAAGGGTATGCACATAGCATGACCACTGCATGGGTAGTGGCACAGCACTCTGGGTGTGTATGGCAGGTTGCTCGGTGGTGCACCGCCGGGGTGCTCATGGGTAGCACGATGCAGCGGGGTAGCACGCCGGGGTCCCTCCCCGTCACTGCGTACCGAGAGATGAGAGCGTTACGCTCCCTCACTCTGATTTGAGGTAGGAGGATAGGTGTACTCTGACTGCATCCCATCCACTCGGTCACTCTTTAGGGTAGTGACGACAGAGTGCACAGTGTCACAGCCCTACCCACTCGGTCTCACCATTGTGTGTGAGATGGCTGACTAGAGTCAGGGGTGACCATGTCATATTGCATCATATGCACAGATTGCATTTATTGTGATTGTTGCATATTGGATGTTGCACTTGGGTGACTGCATATGGTTGACATGCATACAGGATACATGCTTATTTGCTCTGACTATCTTTGTCTGTGTATGTCCACAGTCATTTGCCCAAGCCTCGAAGGTGAGTACAGTTTATTTCAGTATTGCATTTCTTATTATTCTTGCAGTAGACTGTATTACATGCCTATTGTTGATTACTACAGTTTATTCAGTTATGCATACCTGTTATACTATTAGGAGACTGTACTATATGTTGTAGTGTTAAGATACTGTACCGTAGGATTGTTGCTGGTAGTTATATGTTGCTGTACATATCTATTGGATTACCTGCTGAGTTCTTTGGACTCACACCGTTGTATTACTACATTTCAGGTTGATGTCGCCGAGAGATATTCCAGTCGCTAGCCCCCTTTCTCGCGATGATTTTGTTGTGGTCGCGATATGTTTTTCTTTTGCATCTTATATACTTGCGATGTGGGTTTTGTATTGTGGACTTTATATCAAACACTTGGGTTTACTACTTTTGGTTTTTCGCTGCGGATATTTTCATTACTTCGTGGACTTCGTTTTCTTCGTTGTAGTGGAATATGAGGTTTTACATATATCTACGATGTGTCTTCCTTTATATAACTGTGTGGATTATTCATATTATATCTGTGTGGAATGCTAAATATAACTGCGTAGATTGTTTACTATTTGTGTGTATTGTTCCGGCCGTGTGGGCCGATGGTTTAGATATATATATTTCTGGATTCATATTGTCACCCGTACAGGGAAGATGCTGCCGAAATTTCTTCTGCAGGGACTACCTGGGGCGTGACTCAACATTTTCATTTAAGTTAGGTAGATTATTTTCTTCATCAAATATTATATTAGTTGTTTCTTCAACTTTTAGGGTATTTTGGTTATAGACTCTATAGGCCCTACTGGTTGTGGAATACCCTAAAATGATTCCTTGGTTTGATTTGGGTGTAAACTTTCCTAAGTAATCTTTAGTATTTAAAATATGAACTTTACATCCAAAAACTTTTAAATAGTTTAGGTTGGGAATTTTATTATAATACATTTCATAAGGAGTTTTATTGTGAAGTTTGTTAATTAGAATTCTATTTTGAATATAATTTGCTGTATTTATTGCTTCGGCCCAAAATTTATAATTTAAGTTATATTCATTTAGCATGGTTCTAGTGGCTTCTTGTAGGGTTCTATTTTTACGTTCCACTAGACCATTTTGTGAAGGGGGGGGGGGGGTTCTAGGACATGAAAATTCATGTTGGCATCCATTGATTTTACAGAATTGGATAAACCTATGATTTTCAAATCCCCCCCCCCCCATGATCACTTCTTATTCTTTTAATTTTAGTATCTTTTTCATTTTCTGTTAACTTGCAAAAATTTCTAAATTCTTCAAAAGTTTTATCTTTTGTTTTTAGAAATTTTACCCAGGTGAACCTAGAGTGGTCATCAATTATAACTAAGCAATACTGGTTCTTGCTTAGTGACTTGGCTCCATGTGAATCAAATAGGTCAAGGTGAAGGTGCTCAAGTAAAGAGTTAGTTCTTTCTAGATTAGTTGATTTGTGGGTTGACTTGGTTTTTTTCCTTGTTTACAAGTATTACAGATTGAGTTTCCAATAAATTTTAATTTGGGCAAACCTTTAACTAGACCATTTTAACTCATTTTTGAAATGAGTCTAGTGTGAGTGTGACCCAATCTTCTGTGCCACAACTTAGTTTCCTCTTCTTGTGTTAGAAAACACTTGATTGAGGAAGTGGGTAGATCAATTGAGTACATATTATTTTTCCTAAGCCCCTTAAGTGTGATTTCAGGGTTTTCAATATTTTTAACTAAATAACTAGATTTGTCAAAGGTTACTAAGTATCCACTATCACACAATTGGCTTATACTTAGAAGATTAAAATTGAAGTTTTCAACTAATAGAACTTTTCTAATAATAAAATTGGAACTAAGTTCGATGTTACCTCTTCCGATTACCTTAAGTTTGTCGTCGTTGCCGAATGCAACAGACCCTAAATTCTTTAGTTTAAGCTTTGTGAACTTTAATTTATCTCCAGTCATGTGTCTGGAGCATCCACTATCTAACATCCATTGATCCAATTTTTTATGTTCCTACACATAAATTGTTTGAATTGGACTCTATTTGATGAAAAGAAATTGAAGTGATTAAGTTTGATTAATTTTGGAAATAATTATGTTTGATTGATTTTGAAAATAATTAAGTTTGATTAATTTTAATTACGAGTTAAATTTTGAATTAATTTTAATTACTTAGTCATCTCACCTGATCTAAATTTTTAATCAGCGAATCCTATAATTTTGTGAGATGAATTAGTTTCAATTTAAGGGTTTTGTTTAACTTGGTGTTAGATTTAGGTTTAGTTTTGGGTTCAACAAGCAAGCGTTCTTTGGATAAACTTCTGGGCTATGGTGAGTCACAAGGACATCATTAAAGTAACCATGCCTTCGAGGTTTTCCAAATAGTCATACCCATTGAACTTTGTATTAAACCTTGGTCTAACTGGTTAGGATCCATAGAGGGTAGCTTCGGTCAGTTTCACTTAGCCAAATGCACCAGGTCGAAGCATATCTTCCTAGACATGTGATGACTAAGTTTCCCCAATGTATCATCATCCAATATTTCACCAATACCGTGGGTCAAGTTAAACCTAGCCCATTTTAATCTAACCCTATTTACCCTACCGGGTAGGTAAAGTTCGGTTACCCTGTCGGGTAGATTAAGTTTGGTTACCCAGTCGGGTAGTTTAGTTGGGGGTGCCAGCTATTCTGGATCCTCCTTCTATTTTTATTTGATTTAAGTTGAATTTTACTTTTAATTTTGAATTAATTCTGAATTGAGTTTCGAATTTTGGGTTTTTAATTTTAATTTCGAATTTTTTAATTCAATTTTTAATTTTTAATTTCAAATTTTTAATTTTTAATTTAATTTTGAATTTTTAATTGAATTTTGAATTTTGAATTTTAATTGATTTTTAATTTAATTTTGAATTTTTTATTTAATTTTGAATTTTTAATTTAATTTTGAATTTTTAATTGAATTTTTAATTTTTAATTTTAATTGAATTTTGAATTTTGAATTTTTAATTTAATTTCGAATTTTTAATTGAATTTTGAATTTTTATTTTTTAATTTAATTTCGAATTATTAATTGAATTTTTTATTTTTAATTTAATTTTGAATTTTTAATTTTTAATTGAATTTTTAATTTTTAATTTTTAATTTAATTTCAAATTATTAATTGAATTTTGCATTTTGAATTTTTAATTTAATTTTGAATTTTTAATTATTTTCGTTTTATTAATATCGTCTTTCTTTTTGCTCCCCCTGGATCATAGCCTCGATATGGTCTATCGAGGTAGTGTATTTGATCCTTCGGAATCCAATATTGACCAAGTCTAACTTGATTAATTAATTTGGACTTGGAGACCCATGCTTGGACTGTTTTTCTATTTGCTCTTTGTACAAGAGATAAATAAGATTTATATTTTTTCTTTGGTTTAAATCCTAGACCAGTTCTATTGTAAACGGCTCTTTGTGTCCCAAGAATTAGGTCAAGATTCTTGGAACCTAAAGAAAACCGTTCTAATGTTTTCTCCAGATCCTTGACTTGAATTTCCAGGCTGGAATTCTCTTCTACAAGTTTTTAGACTTGAGTTGAGTTTCCAGTCTGAACTGGTTCAGTCAAAGATTCAGAGTTAGTCACTTCTTTAAGGACTTCTACTTCCTTTAGAAGTGACTTGACTCTAAGCTTTGATTTAGCTAACTTTCGTAACAAATAATTAACTAAATTATTGAGTCGAGAGATACTTACAGAGGGATCGGGCCCTTCGGAAATGAATACGGATCTGTGGCTTTGCTCGGACTCGGCCTCCGACTCGCTCTCACTCTTGGACAGGTTGATTTGGTCCCGGGCCATCAGCACAAGTAAACTCGTCTGATCGAGTTCGTCGTCGTCGTCTTCTGAGGAAGATTCATCCCATGTCGCCTTCAGGGCCTTCTTCCTTCTCTGCTTCTTGGCTTCCTTTTGGTTGGGGCAGTTGGCCTTGATGTGCCCCTTCTGGTTGCATCCGTAGCAGATCACCTCAAATTTTACCTTAGAATTCGGTTGGGCCTCCTTGGATTGGACTGCCTTCTTTAGGTCCCTCTTGTTGAAGCCTTTCTTCTTCTTGTAGAGTCTTTTCAAAAGGTTCATGAGTTCAATGGTTAGTTCATTGTCTTCTTCTTCTGAGTTGGTTTCTGCTTCCGGCTCCTGTTCGGTTCTTCGACGTGATCTTGATTCGCGAGCTCCACCGGTACCTGCAAGCAAAGCAATTCCTTTCTCGGAAGGCTGTGTATTAGTCTGCTCATGAAGTTCAAATTATGAAAATAGCTCGTCTAATCTAATTGAAGATAAATCTTTGGAGACTTTGTAGGCATCTACCATTGATGCCCACAATGTACTCCTAGGGAAAGAGTTGAGTGCATACCTTATGATGCCCCTATTCTCGACCTTTTGACCGATTGCATGGAGGGAGTTGAGGATGTCTTGTATACGTGCGTGGAGTTGACAGGTCGTCTCATCTTCCTGCATTTTTAGGTTATACAATTTATTAAGAAACAAGTCACGTTTACTTACTTTTGTGTCGGAGGTTCCCTCGTGGAGTTCGACCAGCTTCTCCCAAAGCTCTTTTACGCTGGAGAATGGTCCAACTCTGTTGAGTTCCTCCTTGGTCAGTCCGCATTGGAGGGTGCAGGTTGCTCTGGCATCAGCTTTCACCTTCTTGATTAGGGACAGTTCCCATTTTTCGCAGGGTGTTGGCTTGCCGTCTTCGTCAGATGGCAGTTGTAGTCCGGTCTTGATTGTCATCCACGTGTCGAATTGTGTCTTGAGGAAGGTTTCCATTCGCCCCTTCTAATATCCGAAGTCTTCTCCGGAAAAAAGTGGGGGCGAACGGTGCTGAAACCTTCTTGTTGGGCCATTTAAAATCCTGAATGACAAAAACAATAAAACCGGTTCCAAGACGGGGTTTTGGATTAGTAGTGCAGGAGAAAGAAGGGAAAACGAGCTCGAGTGGTATTGTACCAACCTCGAGCAAAACTGATTCGATAAAACAATTAGAATGTAGTTATTAAGCTAATTCTAATTTGACTTCGAAAAATCTGAAAATACCACGAAAAAAATTGTTTTGAATAGTGGTTGCACTGATTCAAAATGACCTTGCTCTGATACCAATTGTTGGATCGAAAGTGCTAGAGGGGGGGGTGAATAGCGCTCGTGGCTTTCACTGTTTCGAATTTGTAAAACTATCGAGTTATAAAGCAGCGGAAATAAAAATGCACAAACACACAAAAGACATGAGAGGTTACTTCGTTCGGAGCCTATCTCGACTCCTACTCGAAGGCCCGCGGTCGTTGACCGCTTTCGGTGGGCAACAACTATAAGTTCAAAAATACTACAGATTAAGTACAATAAACAGAAGTTAAAGTATACCGACAACACTTAAAAATAGCGAATTTGGAGTTCCGGGTCGTCGGGATGTTGCTACAACACTTCGGGGTCGTTGAGTTTGCAGCTTGTCGTAAGAGAATCGCTTAGGAGCAGTTATTATGAGCCACTGGTCGAGTGCTACTTATAAAGGGTGTTCAAGGCACCTTGAAAGTCATCCAAGGCGCCTCAAGGATGGACGAGTCGCCCGCGTGGATCAAGCCTGAACTGGTCGTGACATATCCCTTCAAGGCGCCTTCTGTGCTCTCCAAGGTGCCTTCAAAGCCCGGTCCAAGGCGCCTCCGATCTGGACCAGGGCGCCTCCACTGAGCTGCGCTAGCAGAAGCTGGCTCGCACCAGAGACGCCTCCAAGCCCCATGGAGGTGCCTCGGACACTGTACATCCGAGCTTAGCTTGTGTTTTTTAGTACCTGCAAAATGCATTAATTCAGAGTACCTGCAACACAGAGTTAGTGCACAATAATAATAATTAATTAAAGTTTGACAATCTCCTAACTGTCCGCGTCTGGCTTCAGATTTTTGACCGAAAACCCTAGGTCGACTCGACGCCTACTGTTCCCTCTACGGGGAACGCGTCCTCACCTACTCCACTCAGGAGATTTACCTGTTGCCAGTACGATCCTCCAGATCGAATGGACTTTTGCTCGGTGCTCGATGCTTCCGGACTTTCTACTGGACTTCCGCTTCCCGGCTAGTCCAGTCTTTCACCTGGTCCGCGACACCAGGACTTTCCACCTAGGGTTACCCCCCTAGGACTTTTTCCTGAAGCACTTGACCCACCAAGACTTTCCACATAGGGTTACCACCTCCTATGACCTAGGGTTACCACCCCCTAGGGTTTTCACTTGCCTAACCACAGCTAGGACTTTTCCTGAAACACTTAAACAGACTTGTTAGATCACAACATAACCTTAACTTTGAATCCTTTGCCATTATCAAAACATAGGTTCGATCGTCGGATGCATCCCGCACCAACACTTTTTATACTAACTTAATAAAAGAACTAGACCTTAGTTATTATGAAAGTGTGTGCTCTTAATCTTAATATAATACCAAGCACATATATTTAGTATTTATTTCTTTAACTTATCAAAGGGTGAGATATAGCTCGATAAATCAATAGGTCCGATAAGTTGGGAAATGATATTACTTATAGTGTGTGTTGTTGATTATAGAAGGAAATTGTGTCCTAGTTATCTAGGTTGAGAATGTCCCCAAGAGGAGCTCATAAGGATTGTCATGTTAAACCTTGCAGGTGGACTTAGTCCAACATGACAATGAAGTTGAGTGGTACTACTGTTGGAGCTAGATATTAATTGAGTTGTCAGTAACGTACTTAATTAGTGGGCATTCATTATCTTAAACACAGGCAGACTGACACACTCATATATGAAGGAGCCCATAATATAATTTGAGATTAGTGCGGTAGTGCAATAATAACTCTCTAGTGGAATGAATTATTATTGATGAACTTGAGTTGTGTGTTCGAGGTGAACACGGGATACTCAAGCTCATCGGAAGGCCAAAACCAATTTCTCCTCTAGATCTCTGTCGTAGCCTCATTAATGCCTCAAGCTCATTCAAATAAAAGCCCATCTTGGTGTCCAAGAAAGGGGTCGGCCCAAGGCTTGGTGACCAAGCCAAGGGCCGGCCACCATCTCCTCAAGAAGGGTCGACCCTATGCTTGGTGCCCAAACAAGTAGAGGCCGGCCATAATAAATTCAAATAGGAGGGGTGTTTTGAATTTTTAAAATCTTCTCTTTATAGAGAACTATAAGTTTTAAAAGAGAGTTTTTAAAATATAAATCTTTCCTTATTTGAATTAGGTCACATGGTTTAAAAGAAAATTTAAAAGTTTTAAAACTTTCCTTTTTTAACCATCCTCATGGTTTTAAGAAAAAAGGAAAAGAAGTTTTAAATTTGAAATTTTCTAACCATGTTAAAAAAGGAAATTTTAGAAGAGAAGTTTTAAATTTTTAAAACATGGTTTTAATTTTTAAAACTTTCTTTTTTTTAACATTCACTTTAGGAAGTTGAAAGAGAGCTTGTAAAATTTTATAAGTGTTTTTTCTTTGCTTATAAAATTTTTACAAAGGTTATTTCTTTCCTTATTATTGTGGTTGAGCACCCTTGCTTGGTGCCCAAGCAAGGGGCCGACCAATCAAGACAATCAAACCATGTTTGATGATTGAATCAATCAAGAGGAAAGAAAAGGAAAAAGGAAAAACAAGAGGAAGATTTCAATTTTTGTAAAAAGTCTTTCTTTATTTGCCTTGGGCAAGTAATATAAAAGAAGGGGAGAGGAGGCCTCATATGATAACAATTCTTATTCTCTTGTTGGTGATCGTCTTGTGGTCGGCCCTCTCTCCCTCTCTTTTCCCTTTGCTCTCTTTGCTCCTTGGTGGTGGTGGTGGCTGAAACATAGAGAAGAAGGAGAAGCTCTTTGGGTGGTGTTCATCTTGGAGGTTCGTCGACCACACGACGTCCAAGGTGAGGCGAGGAATACGGCAGAAGATCTCGAGGTCATTAGAATACAAAGAGAATGTATAACTAGTAATTTTCTTCCGCATCATGCTAGTTATTTTTCTTTGTATGAATTCCAACCACAAGAGGCATTAGATTCTAGTTTTTCGAATTTGTTATTCGAGTTTGTGTTTTTATTTTTCGAATTTATGATTCGATTGTTCTTTTTGGTTAAACCTAGAGTTATATAAGGAAATTAAATATTAGCTTTCCTTAAAAGGCTTTATCTAGGAAGTGGTGGTTGCTCCCATATCTAAGAAGGTCTAGTGTCTCGCCATGTTTAACCTGGAAGCCAATTTTAGAAATTAATATTTAATTGAATTTATAACATAGGTGGATATGGATCAATAGTGTTAAGTTCCGCTTGCGATCCAAATCTAAACCAATAAGAACAGATAAGTTAAATTTGGAATCAATAATGTTAAGTTCCATTTGCGATTCATAATTTAACTTCTAAAGAACACAATAGGTTATTAGGAAAGGTTCGACACTTGTACAAAATTTTTGTACAGTGGAACTGGTACGATCTTCCTAGGACTAACCAACAATTGGTATCAGAGCTAGGGTTTGCCTCTATGTGTTTGGTTTTCAAATAGTTTATGCACATGTCATATATAATTTAGGTAGGATAATAGTAGGATGTGCTAACTTTGTGGTTGCAGGCTCCAACTATTATGTCATATAGATATTGTGTGTGATTGGACCCTTGGACATGTCAAGGGCATTATTTTGTGTGTGCATGATTATATATATTAAATATAGCAGGAGCTGTGTTAGTTTTAGAATTTTATTTTTTTGTTCGATCTAGAATACATGTACATTCCTTTATGGAATATAGGATCGATATATGTAAAATTCTATTTTTTTCGTGGATCGTATCTTTGCGAGGCGTGGTTCTATTGGAGGACCAGAGGCACAGCGGAATAAGAAGCAAGATAGATGCGACAACTAGACCCGATGGCGGTGGCTAAAAATGGCAGCAACTAGGGTTGGAGCACACGGAGAATAGTGATAGAAAAGGCCATAATAGTTGGAAAATTAATTTCCATATTTATTGCTTTTATTTACTGTGATGTATATGTGCATGTAATGTATGCTAGCATAGGTTAAAATTCCTCATCTTAAATAACTAAGTGGGAGAGGGATTTTTAAATAAATTCAAGGGTCTCCATTACTAGTTTATAAGTGATGCAACAAGCTTGCGTGTTGACTCTGAGTGCCTCCCTCCACAACGGATGGGTTTGTTGCGGATCACTAGATCAAACTTCCTTTATGGATTGTTATAAAAAATTATTTAGGAGTGTGTGATCTTCTCCAACTGAAGGGGCACAATCCTATTTAATGGACTAAGTATCAAGTAATGATATACACTTAGACACATTCAATAGTATCCTCCCCAACGGATTCACTACTATTGTTTTGTGTGACCAAAGTAAAATCAACTATTAATTTTATTTGTCATAAAGTTAGGATGACAAGATAATAAAATTAATGGGTAAGACCCTCCTCTTACAAATGCTGAATTCACGGTGTTTTGAGGTGTTGGTAAATTTAAATAGTATTATTTGAGGAATTAATATTATTCTAAATTTAGAAACCTGACCAAAGTTTATTTTTTGATTCTTAGGATGTCTTTTAACCCATTGACCATTATACTGAAAGAGAACAGACTTACTGGTCCCAACTATATAGATTGGAAAAGAAACCTGGATATTGTCTTAACTGCTAAAAGCTATAAGTTTGTACTGTCAGAGGTATGCCCAGATACACCTAATAGTGATTCTACCCCAGAGGAGATTGAGTATCATAAGAAATGGGTAAAAGCAGATGAGATGGCACGGTGTTACATTTTGGTTTCAATGTTAAATGTATTGCAACATCAGCATCAAGATTTACCAACTGCTTATGATATAATGAACAATCTCAAAGAACTCTTTGGGCACCAGAGTCGGATTGCTAGGCAAGAGACAATGAGAAAGTTAATGACAGCCACCATGTCAGAGGGGACACCCGTAAGGGATCATATCCTCAGAATGATGGCTTATCTGAACGAAATACAAGTCCTTGGAGGTGATATCGATGGGGAAACCCAGGTCGATATAATTCTCCAAATGCTACTCAGAAGTTTTGAGCAATTCTGCCTGAACTATAACATGAATAAAAGGGAGTATACGTTGGTGGAACTTCTGACAGAACTACAGGCAGCAGAGGGAATATTTCGTCATAGTTCTCAGATTCATTATGCTGAAAATAGTTCTACTTCTAAGTCGAAAGGCAAGAAGAAGAAGAAAATAGGTCTTTTCAGCAAAGAAGGTGAATAAACCTCAGGGTACAGGACAGAAAGCTGGAATGAAGAAGTCGAAGGGTAAGTGCTTCGTCTGCAAGCAGTCAGGACATTGGAAGGCGGACTGTCCTCATAGGAATCAGAACAATAAAGGTATATCTCATACTCTAGTAGTTGAACCATGTTTAGTGGTGTTATCTACCAACACTTGGTGTGTAGATACAGGAGCCACTGATCATGTCTGCAACTCTTTGCAGGGGTTCCAGGAAACCTGACGACTATTTGAAGGAGAGATAACTGTTTACATGGGCAATGCTACTAAGGTGGCGGCTGTTGCAGTAGGAGACGTCTACTTATCTTTTGATAGGAATAGAAGTTTGGTTTTAAGAAATTGTCTTTATGTACCTAGTTTTAGAAAGAATTTAATTTCAATTTCTAAACTGTATTTGGATGGATATTCTGTTTCTTTTAGTAACAATGTGGTTATAAAGAGAAATAAGGTTATTATCTGTTCTGGTGCATTGATTGGCAATTTATATACTCTAAATCCAATTTCTCCCACAATGCAAAATATGAAAATTAATAACACATCTTCTAACTTTAATAAGAGAAAAGAACCTTCGGAAATGAACCAAACATATCTTTGGCATCTAAGGCTTGGTCATATTAACTTAAGTAGGATTCAAAGGCTTATAGCCGATGGACTCTTGGGTTCATTAGAGTTGGAAAACTTTCCAACCTGTGAATCTTGCTTGGAAGGTAAAATGACCAAGAGACCTTTTAAGGCCAAGGGGTATAGAGCCAAAGATGTGTTAGAACTAGTTTATTCTGATTTGTGTGATCCTATGTCTATCCAGGCAAGAGGTGGTTATGAATATTTCGTCTCCTTTATAGAGGATTATTCAAGATACGGATACATTTACTTGATGCGCCACAAGTATGAATGCTTTGATAAATTCAAAGAATATAGGGATGATGTGGAGAAACGTCTTGGTAAAAGTATCAAGACACTACGGTCTGACCGTGGTGGCGAATACCTCTTTGGAGAGTTTAGGAATTACTTATTAGAAGTCGAGATTTAATCCTAATTGTCTACACCTGTTACACTCCAACAGAATGGTGTGGCAGAACAAAGGAATAGGACTCTTATGGAAATAGTTAGATCTATGATAAGTTATTCAGAATTACCAAATTCATTTTGGGGATATGCTTTAGAAACAATAGTGTACATTCTAAATATGGTACCTTCTAAAACAGTTCTTTCTACTCCCATGGAATTATGGAATGGGTGTAAGCCTAGTCTGAATCATATCCAGATATGGGGTAGTCCAACACATGCGCTGAAGGGAGATATTGACAAGTTGTAATCACGTACAGAAGTTTGTCTGTTTGTGGGATATCCTAAGGGAACGAAAAGTGGTTTATTTTATAATCCTAAAAATCAGAAAATCATTGTTAGCACTAATGCTCGATTTTTAGAAGATGATTATGTAATGAACTATAAGCCCATGAGTAAAATTGTTCTAGAAGAAATAAGAGAGGACACGTCTACTTTAGTACCAACAGTACAAGATGAAGTACCACAAGAGACTGCAACACGTGTCACGCATGATACACAACCAGAGGCAGTGCCTCGTCGTAGTGGGAGGGTTGTAAGACAACCTGAAAGATTCATGTTTTTGGGAGAGGCTTCGGACTTGATCCCAGGTAAACATGAATATGATCCCTGGACATATGATGAAGCACTCCAAGATAAAGATGTGGTATCTTGGCAAAAGACAATGAATTCTGAAATAGAGTCTATGTATTCTAATATGGTCTGGGAGCTTGTAGAACTATCAGATGGTGTAAAAGCCGTTGGATGCAAGTGGATCTACAAAAGGAAAAGAGGGACAGACGGGAAGGTAGAAACCTTCAAAGCAAGGCTTGTTGCGAAAGGGTATACTCAGAAAGAGGGAATCGATTATGAGGAGACTTTTTCACCGATAGTTATGCTTAAGTCTGTAATGCCCGAAAATTCTCAAAATAATTATTAGAAATATCCTAGTATTTTTCTAGAATTTTAGGATATTTTTACAGAATTTTTAGATTAGCGAAAGTAGCAAAAATAAATAGAAAACGAAAACAGCCTACGCGGGAATTGAACCCGAGACCTAGCGAACCCTATGACTTATAGATAGCTTTAGTAAACCAAGTGAACCCAGTAGGGTCGTGCTGAGAGGAAAGGGAAACAATTATATTTATATTTGAGTTGGGTGAATTTAACCACTTGATATAAATAGGGAATTATTAAGTGGGGTTTTTTTTTAACGCAACTTCTCTTCTCCTCACCCTAATCCCGCCGCCCACTTTCCCTCCTCCTTCTCTCGGCGCCAACCACAAGCAAGGCTAGGGTTCCGTCCCCAAGGGCAATTTCCGGCGACAACTCCGACACGAGGACGCTTCCCTTCGCGAGAGGAACACGTAGACGCGAGGGAACCGTCGAGAAGATCGTCTCCACCGGAAATCTAGCGATTAGAATCGTAAGAAAATCCGAACAAGAGGTAAGAAACCCCTCACCTACAGTATAAGTAGCTTCCGTGTGAATTCCATATTTTAGTTAGTAGTATATAGCTTTTCGGCACAAAGGATGCGAATTAGCGCATACCAAGTGTTCGATTAAATTACTAGCACAGTTAAAATGCAACTTAGGCATTTTAATAGCTTAGTTAAATGCAATAGAAGCATTTCACAGCTCATATAGTCTTGCTACAGCTTTTACAGGACTAGATGTCCAATGGGTGGGCTCCCACAGTCGCCTCTAGGTTCAGATAACCTAGTTCTGGGTTTAGACAACCTAGTAAAAGCAAGACAAGTATTATTAGCTTATGTTCATTATTTTACTTTCTTAGTGGCACTGTACTGGATTAGATATCCATTGGGTTGGGCTCCCATAGTCGTCCCTAGGTTCAGCTAACCTAGTAACCCTACTAAATTTGGAACTTGCAAACCCGGGTCTAGTTAGGGATGCGCGCACAGCAAAGTACAGTTGTCGGGCCCAAACAGCAGCATGATTATGTATTTTCACTTATTATGTAATTAGTTTTTAGAACCTCACAAAATACCTATGTGGAAGTAGTATAACTCTAGCAATGGTTTAGCATCAGCTAGTTCAGTCCATGCTCTGTTTAGTTTTGACTTCCTTATCTTATGAACCTGTATGCCATGTTTTAGTATTCATGTGTAGTGGTTTCAGTATACCATGTTTCTCAAGTTCAGCATATGATTTTAATAGCATTCTTTCAAAAGCATATTGCATCGAATGCATGTTTTAGTGAGGTAGATGGTTTCTTACTAAGCTCTCAAGCTTACAGATACTATTTTCCTTATACTGCAGATAAAGGTAAAGGGAAGATGGACTAGTGGAGGCTGGAGGTCAATGCAACGATGAAGATGTGTGTGAGCTGGAGTTAGGGATGAAGATCTTAGGGATTTAGCAAGTTTAACCATTAGAACTTTGTTACTTTTAGTTTCTGCAGTTCAGTTTGCTTAAATATCATGAATTAGTGGATTATGCACCATGCCATGTTAAAATGCTAGATAATTGATGTTAGGAGGCATCTCTATTAGTTTAGAATTGATATAAGTGATTTTGGGCACGAAACAGTGCTGAAATCATACTTCTGTACGAAATCAGAAACCTCAATCGATCGACCGATCGATTGGAGGCTTCTCAATCGATCAGCCGATCGATTGAGAAGTTCGTACCGCGAACAGTAAGCTCCTGAATCGATCAGCCGATCGATCCGGATGCTTTCTGTTGCGAACAAAAAGCCCTGGGATCGATCACTGGATCGATTGGCCAGTCTGGATCGATCAGCCGATAGATCCAGAATATTGCCCCAAGCACAATAGCGTGCTGAATCGATCACTGGATCGATCCAACCTGAGTTCCGCATACAGTAGCCACCTGGATCGATCAATGGATCGATCAAGACATTCCAATCGATCCGTGGATCGATTGGGAGGCCTGATTTCAGTAAGAAATTCTTAGTTAAGTTCCTTGGCCATTGGGGGATGTAATATATGTTATGAATAGTTTAGATTACACCCCTTAGCACATATAGAATCAAGAAATGTTAATAGTTTAGTAAAATTTTAATTAGTACAGCTTCCGCACCTAGACTTAGTGATGGTCATGGATATAGTTTAGCACAGCATAATATGACGGTCCGGCCTTACAGCCTAGCCAGTAGAAGGCGGGTCATTACAGAGTGGTATCAGAGCAGAGTTCCATACTTCCTTCACACATATCAGCATTGAACCTACAGCTTCCAAGTAAGAATACCTCTCACTTTGTTATGTTTATTGCTTTCCTATTTGTAGATAACTAAAGTATGCTTATATGTGATAGTAACTAACATGATAGTATTAGCTATGTAACCATGATGCTTTAGTTATGTATGTCCTCTCTTCCTTTAGAAATGGCAAGAGGGCGCCCAGCTAGAAGGGCACCAGCTACTGAGCCCTAGCACGAGGCAGGCAGTTCAGTGCCTCCCCCAGACCTTACAGCATTAGTGGCTCAGTTACAGCAGCAGCTAGCTGAACAGCAACAGGAGATAGCCACCTTAAAGGCTAATCAGCAGAATACTCCCACAGTCACCCCGGAACCAAACCTAGCAACGCCAGTAGTCTTAGAGGTTCCACCAGTCCAGCCTATAGCACCAGTAGCCCCAGCAACAGAGGCAAGAAGAGAAGCCTATCTGATCCAGTGGCAGAGAGTCAAGCCCGAGAACTTCTCTGGCACCAGTAAACCATGGGATGCTCAAGCCTGGTTCAAAACACTAGAGAGCACGATGGAGCTTCTGGACTGGCCAGAGCATGAAAAGGTGAAGTGCGCCTCCTTCTGCTTGGCAGGAGATGCACGTATGTGGTGGGAGAGAATTAGAGTGAAGCGCCCAGTCAATCAGATGACATGGGCTGACTTCGAGAAAGAATTCTTCGAGGAGTTCTTTCACATGTGGGTCACAAACCGCCACTATGACGAGTTCACTGAGTTTCGTCAGGGCAACCTATCAGTTGAGGAAGCCGTGAAGAAATTCAACAGATTGGCTCGTCTATGCCCTGAACTAGTCGGCACAGAGAAAGAACGAGTCCGGTTGATGCTCAAGATGCTGAGACCGGAAATAGTGATGAACGTGGCTGCGACATTCATAGGTCGCAAACCACTGAAGAACTAGTTAGCAGTGCTCTGACCACCGAGCACTACCAGAACAGTATCAAGCAGCAGAAGCAAGTTCTCTCAGAATCGAAAGGGCAAGGAGGCTCAGGCACTCAAAAACAACAGGACCACAGCTCCAACTGGAAAGGGAACTCCAGCAACAAGCGCAAACCAGGGAGTTACCCAAGAGGAGGGCCAGCTAGCAAACAACCCAGTTATCCAAAGTGTGCTACTTGTGGGAAATTCCACCCTGGAGTTTGTCGTGAGGGCACACGAGAATGCTTTGAGTGTGGACAGGAAGGGCATATGGCTAAGCAGTGCCCGAACAAGACTAGTCTTCCTCTACCCCAGCCGATTCAGTATGGAGGCCAGCCAGCTCAGTTACATCAGATGCAGGCCGCTCTAGATGGTCCACACATCAGCCAGGGCAGACTAGAAGCCCCTCCAGCTATGACAAATGCGAGGATCTACTCACTCACCAGAGAAGATGTAGCGAATGCCTCGACAGTTGTTTCAGGTCAGATTAGAATTTTACAGCAAAGTACAACTGTCTTATTCGATACTGGGGCAACCCATTCTTATATATCTAGGGCATTTGCAAAGAAGTTAGCAATACCTCCAGAGGTACTCAGTAGTCAGTTTCTGACGACGTTACCTTCAGGAGAAATTATGGCATCCACGCACTGGCTCAGAGCAGTGCCAGTCATTATAGCAGATAGGGAACTCTTTTGTGATCTGATAGTGTTAGATATGACTGATTATGAAGTCATCTTTGGAATAGACTTCCTGATCAGATACGGTGCCTCTATAGAGTGTCGTAAACATAAAGTCGTATTCCAACCTGAAGCAGAAGCACAGTTCGAGTTCATTGGAGAACCCAAGAGAAAGGCCAAGAAGTTTCTCTCAGCTATGAAGGCACAGAGATTAATGGATTCAGGATGTACGGGATTTTTAGCACACGTAGTCAGTACCAATCAGGACAAGGACCAACAGTTAGCAGAGGTCCGAGTCGTATGTGACTACCCAACAGTCTTCCCTGTAGAGTTACCAGGCTTAGCACCAGACAGGGAGATTGAATTCGAGATAGAGCTCATTCCCGGTACCAATCCTATTTCCAAAGCACCCTACCACATGGCTCCAGCAGAACTGAAGGAACTTCATGAGCAATTACAAGAGCGGCTTGACAAGGGCTTCATTCGCCCTAGTCACTCACCTTGGGGAGCGCCTGTATTGTTCATGAAGAAGAAAGACGGGAGCATGCGCCTGTGTATAGATTACCGAGCACTGAATCAAGTCACAATCAAGAACAGGTATCCTCTTCCCAGAATTGATGACCTGTTTGATCAGCTAAAGGGAGCAGCAGTGTTTTCGAAAATAGACCTCAGATCAGGTTATCATCAGGTGAAACTTAAAGAAGGGGATATACCCAAGACAGCATTCAGGACTAGATACGGACACTATGAGTTCATAGTCATGCCCTTTGGTGTGACAAATGCTCCAGCTACTTTCATGGACCTCATGAACAGAGTATTCAGAGAATATTTAGATAAGTTCATTATCATATTCATCGATGACATCCTTATCTATTCAGGAACTCAGGAAGAACACGCAGAGTACCTGAGAATAGTACTGCAGACCCTTCAGCAGAACCAGCTGTACGCCAAGTTCACGAAATGTGAATTTTGGTTAGATCAGGTGTCCTTCCTGGGTCACATCATCTCAAAGGATGGTATCATGGTAGACCCCAGTAAGATAGAAGCTATGAGTAGTTGGAAAAGACCCAAGAACGCTAGTGAGATCAGAAGCTTTCTGGGATTAGCAGGTTATTACAGAAAGTTCGTAGAAGATTTCTCCAGGATAGCCTCCCCACGAAAATTTCAGTGGACAGAGGACTGTGAGAACAGTTTCAGCGAGCTGAAGAGGAGATTGACCAGTGCACCTATTCTGACAGTGCCAGAAAATACAGACACCTTTGATATATATAGTGATGCCTCTAAATTGGGACTAGGAGCAGTGCTGATGCAAAATGGTAAGGTGATCGCCTATGCCTCCAGACAACTCAAGGACTATGAGAGGAACTATCCTACTAATGATCTTGAGCTTGCAGCAGTCGTGTTCACTCTCAAAATTTGGAGACATTACATGTATGGAGCTCAGTGTAGAGTGTACACAGATCATCAGAGTCTGAAGTATTTCTTCACTCAGAAGGATCTGAATATGCGACAGCGCAGATGGCTAGAGCTGGTCAAGGACTATGACATAGACATCCTCTACCACCCAGGAAAAGCTAATAAGGTAGCAGACGCACTTAGCAGAAAGTCCAGTGCTACCTTACTATCCCTAGCAGCCATGTCACCGCCCCTACATAAGGAGATCACAGATTTCGGTCTCGAACTCATAGTGGGGCAGCTCTCTACTATGACCTTAGCATCTACCCTGCTTGGTGACATCCAGACAACTCAGGAACAGGATCCTGAAATTCAGAAAATCAAGCAAGGGTTAGCAGAATCAGAAAGTGGAGAGTTCAGAATGACCAATAGTGGGGTATTGTATTTTGGTGACAGACTTTGTGTTCCAGATCAGGAGGAACTACACAGGAAGATCTTAGATGAGGCTCACAGGACTCCTTATGCGATGCATCCTGGCTCCACCAAGATGTACCAAGACCTGAAGAAACGTTTTTGGTGGCCTGGGATGAAGAGAGACATCGCTAGATATGTTAGCACCTGTCTGACCTGTCAGAGGGTCAAGGCAGAACATCAAAGACCAGGAGGAGTTTTGCAGCCTATTCAGATTCCATAATGGAAGTGGGAAGATATTTCCATGGACTTCATAGTGGGACTACCCAGGACCACGAATGGTTTTGATGTCATCTGGGTAATAGTCGACAGATTGACTAAATCAGCCCACTTCTTAGCTATCAGGATATCCTACTCCATGGAGCAGCTAGCTCAATTGTATCTCAAGGAGATCGTCAGACTACATGGAGTCCCACGGACCATTATTTCAGACAAGGACAGTCGATTCAAATCACACTTCTGGGAGTGTGTACAGTCAGCTTTGGGCACTAAGTTGAAATTTAGCACAGCTTTCCATCCTCAGACAGATGGCCAGACCGAGCGAGTAAATCAGGTACTCGAAGATATGCTCCGAGCATGTGCCCTAGACTTCAAGGGAAGTTGGTGTAAATATCTGAGTTTAGCAGAATTTGCATACAACAACAGCTATCAGGCCACCATCGGCATGACACCTTACGAGGCTCTCTATGGGCGGAGGTGTAGATCTCCAATCTGCTGGTATGAGAGTGGCGAACAGAAAGAACTAGACCTCCAGATAGATCTAGTAGCAGATACCACAGCAGCTATACAGCAGATCCGCCAGAGGATAGAGACAGCTCAGAGCCGCCAGAAAAGCTATGCTGATACACGGCGCAGACCTTTAGAGTTTTCAGTTAGGGATACAGTATTCCTCAGAGTGGCTCCCATGAAGGGAGTAATGCGTTTTGGGAAGAAGGGCAAGCTAAGTCCCAGATATGTGGGACCATACCTTATCAGCTGAAGAGTTGGCAAGGTAGCATATGAGCTAGAGCTACCACAGGAGATGTCAGCTGTTCATAATGTATTTCATGTCTCTATGCTGAAGAAGCATATCCCAGATGCCACCCAGGTGATTGAGCCCCAGCTGGTACAAGTCCGCGAAGACCTCAGCTATGACAGTCGGCCTATTCAGATAATAGACCGAGCAGTTAAGAAATTACGGAACAAGGAAGAAACATTAGTAAAAGTTATTTGGCAAAGTCACACAGCAGAAGAGGCAACTTGGGAGACAGAAGCCAATATGAGACAGAAGTACCCAGAGTTATTCTAAATTCGAGGATGAACTTTTTATAAGGTATGGGGGATTGTAATGCTCAAAAATTCTCAAAATAATTATTAGAAATATCCTAGTATTTTTCTGGAATTTTAGGATATTTTTACAAAGTTTTTAGATTAGCGGAAGTAGCAAAAATAAATAGAAAACGAAAACAGCCTACGCGGGAATTGAACCCGAGACCTAGCGAACCCTATGACTTATAGATAGCTTTAGTAAACCAAGTGAACCCCGCAGGGTCGTGCTGAGAGGAAAGGGAAATAATTATATTTATATTTGAGTTGGGTGAATTTAACCACTTGATATAAATAGGGAATTATTAAGTGGGGTTTTTTTTAACGCAACTTCTCTTCTCCTCACCCTAATCCCGCCGCCCACTTTCCCTCCTCCTTCTATCGACGCCAACCACAAGCAAGGCTAGGGTTCCGTCCCCAAGGGCAATTTCCGGCGACGACTCCGACACGAGGACGCTTCCCTTCGCGAGAGGAACACGTAGACGCGAGGGAACCGTCGAGAAGATCGTCTCCACCGGAAATCTAGCGATTAGAATCATAAGAAAATTCGAACAAGAGGTAAGAAACCCCTCACCTGCAGTATAAGTAGCTTCCGTGTGAATTCCATATTTTAGTTAGTAGTATATAGCTTTTCGGCACAAAGGATGCGAATTAGCGCATACCAAGTGTTCGATTAAATTACTAGCACAGTTAAAATGCAACTTAGGCATTTTAATAGCTTAGTTAAATGCAATAGAAGCATTTCACAGCTCATATAGTCTTGCTACAGCTTTTACAGGACTAGATGTCCAATGGGTGGGCTCCCACAGTCGCCTCTAGGTTCAGATAACCTAGTTCTGGGTTTAGACAACCTAGTAAAAGCAAGACAAGTATTATTAGCTTATGTTCAGTATTTTACTTTCTCAGTGGCACTGTACTGGATTAGATATCCATTGGGTTGGGCTCCCATAGTCGTCCCTAGGTTCAGCTAACCTAGTAACCCTACTAAATTTGGAACTTGCAAACCCGGGTCTAGTTAGGGATGCGCGCACAGCAAAGTACAGTTGTCGGGCCCAAACAGCAGCATGATTATGTATTTTCACTTATTATGTAATTAGTTTTCAGAACCTCACAAAATAGCTATGTGGAAGTAGTATAACTCTAGCAATGGTTTAGCATCAGCTAGTTCAGTCCATGCTCTGTTTAGTTTTGACTTCCTTATCTTATGAACCTGTATGCCATATTTTAGTATTCATGTGTAGTGGTTTCAGTATACCATGTTTCTCAAGTTCAGCATATGATTTTAATAGCATTCTTTCAAAAGCATATTGCATCGAATGCATGTTTTAGTGAGGTAGATGGTTTCTTACTAAGCTCTCAAGCTTACAGATACTATTTTCCTTATACTGCAGATAAAGGTAAAGGGAAGATGGACTAGTGGAGGCTGGAGGTCAATGCAACGATGAAGATGTGTGTGAGCTGGAGTTTGGGATGAAGATCTTAGGGATTTAGCAAGTTTAACCATTAGAACTTTGTTACTTTTAGTTTCTGCAGTTCAGTTTGCTTAAATATCATGAATTAGTGGATTATGCACCATGCCATGTTAAAATGCTAGATAATTGATGTTAGGAGGCATCTCTATTAGTTTAGAATTGATATAAGTGATTTTGGGCACGAAACTGTGCTGAAATCAGACTTCTGTACGAAATCAGAAACCCCAATCGATCGACCGATCGATTGGAGGCTTCTCAATTGATCAGCCGATCGGTTGAGAAGTTCGTACCCGAACAGTAAGCTCCTGAATCGATCAGCTGATCGATCCGGATGCTTTCTGTCGCGAACAGAAAGCCCTGGGATCGATCACTGGATCGATTGGCCAGTCTGGATCGATCAGCCGGTCGATCCAGAATATTGTCCCAAGCACAGTAGCGTGCTGAATCGATCACTGGATCGATACAACCTGAGTTTCGCATACAGTAGCCACCTGGATCGATCAATGGATTGATCAAGACATTCCAATCGATCCGTGGATCGATTGGGAGGCCTGATTTCAGTAAGAAATTCTTAGTTAAGTTCCTTGGCCATTGGGGGATGTAATATATGTTATGAATAGTTTAGATTACACCCCTTAGCACATATAGAATCAAGAAATGTTAATAGTTTAACAAAATTTTAATTAGTACAGCTTCCCCACCTAGACTTAGTGATGGTCATGGATATAGTTTAGCACAGCATAATGTGACGGTCCGGCCTTACAGCCTAGCCAGCAGAAGGCGGGTCGTTACAAAGTCTATCCGGATACTCTTATCCATTGCCGCTCATATGGATTATGAGATTTGGCAAATGGATGTCAAGACAGCTTTTCTTAATGGAAGTCTTGAAGAAAACATCCATATGAAGCAATCAGAGAGATTCATTGAAAAAGGCAAAGAGCATCTAGTGTGCAAGCTCAATCGGTCCATTTATGGACTGAAGCAAGCTTCAAGATCTTGGAACATCCAGTTTAATGAAGTAATCCAGTTATATGGATTTATTCAGTGTCCGGATAAGTCTTGTGTATACAAGAAGTGTAACGGAAACGTGGTGGTATTTCTTGTACTATACGTAGATGATATTTTGTTAATTGGCAACAATGTCAAGGTGCTATCGGACGTAAGGGTATGATTGTCCAAACAATTCGATATGAAGGACTTAGGAGAATGTGCACACATCCTTGGAATCAAAGTCATAAGGGAACGCAAGAAAAGGATGTTGTGCCTATCTCAAGCTTTATATATAGATACAATCCTTGCTCGTTTTAGCATGCAAAACTCCAAGAAAGGTTTCTTACCTTTTAGGCATGGAGTAGCTTTATCTAAAGAGATGTCTCCGAAGATGTCAAAAGAGATAGAGGACAGGAAGGCAGTTCCTTGTGCTTCGGCTGCGGGAAGCCTAATGTATGCAATGCTGTGTACGAGACCTGATATCTGTTTTGTCGTGGGCATGGTTAGCAGATATCAGAGTAACCCTGGACAAGGACATTGGACTGCTGTAAAGCATATATTGAAGTACCTAAGCAGGACTATAGATTATATGCTAGTTTACCAAGCAGACGATTTGCTCCCTGTGAGTTACACGGATTCAGACTTCCAATCATATAGGAACAACAGTAAGTCTACATCAAGCTATGTGTTTACTTTAGGAGGTGGAGCCATTGCGTGGAGGAGTGTTAAGCAGAAATGTGTTTCAGACTCAACCATGGAAGCTGAGTATGTGGCAGCCTCTAAGGCAGCCAAAGAAGTTGTATGGCTCAGGAACTTCCTAATGGACTTAGATGTGATTCCTGGTTTGCCCAAAATCATCACAATTTATTGTAATAATAGCGATGCAGTTGCAAACTCAAAGGAACCGCGAGCCCATAAGGAGAGTAAACATATAGAGCGCAAGTACCATCTGATACGAGACATTGTCAAACGAGGAGAAGTTGGCATCGCCAAGATTGCATTAGCAGATAACCTGGCAGATCCTTTCACTAAGGCCCTTCCGGCGAAAGCTTTTGATCGGCATGTGGAGGGGATGGGAATCAGATGTATGGCAATAGATATGGCATCTTAGTCTTTTAGTATAAGTGGGAGATTGTTGGAGTGTATACTAAAATCCTAGCTTTTGTAAACATTTATTTTTGAAATAAAAGAATCACATTGGTCAAATGTCTATATTTATTTGTTAAATATAGTTGTTCAATTAATTTATAAAGTAGATAACATGGTGTGTGGTGTCACACATAGAAGATCATGTTATCATTTCTTTATAAATTATAAACAGTTGCTCACGATTAAGATGGAAAGGAACAAACCATTGGTATAGTCGTAGTGTAATTAGGTATTAGTTTATTTTGACTAATAAATTACACTAATACACTCTAAGTATAATGAGTAGGACCATTTTAGGTAAGTTCTTTTTATACTGACTTAATAAAAGAACTAGACCTTAGTTATTATGGAAGTGTGTACTCTTAATCCTAATATAATAACTAGAACATATATTTAGTATTTATTTCTTTAACTTATCAAAGGGTGAGATTTAGCTCGATAAATCAATAGACCTGATAATTTGCGAAATGATATTACTTATAGTGTGTGTTGTTGATTATAGAAGGAAATTGTGTCCTAGTTATCTAAGTTGAGAATGTCCCCAAGAGGAGCTCATAAGGATTGTCATATTAAACCCTGCAGGTGGACTTAGTCCAACATGACAATGAAGTTGAGTAGTAATACTCTTGGAGCTAGATATTAATTAAGTGAGTTGTCAGTAACTTACTTAATTAGTGGACATTCGTTATCTTAAACACAGGGAGACTAACACACTCATATATGAAGGAGCCCATAATGTAATTTGGGATTGGTGCGGTAGTGCAATAATAACTCTCTAGTGGAATGAGTTATTATTGATGAACTTGAGTTGTGTGTTCGGGGCGAACACGGGATACTCAAGCTCATCGGAAGGCCAAAACCAATTTCTCCTCTAGGTCTCTGTCGTAGCCTCATTAATGCCTCAATCCCATTTAAATAAAAGCTCATCTTGGTGTCCAAGAAAGGGGTGAGCCCAAGGCTTGGTGACCAAGCCAAGGGCCGGCCACCATCTCCTCAAGAAGGGTCGGCCCTATGCTTGGTGCCCAAACAAGTAGAGGCCGACCATAATAAATTCAAATAGGAGGGGTGTTTTGAATTTTTAAAATCTTCTCTTTATAGAAAACTACAAGTTTTAAAAGAGAGTTTTTAAAATATAAAACTTTCCTTATTTGAATTAGGCCACAAGGTTTAAAAGAAATTTTAAAAGTTTTAAAACTTTCCTTTTTTAACCATCCTCATGGTTTTAAGAAAAAAGGAAAAGAAGTTTTAAATTTGAAATTTTCTAACCATGTTACAAAAGGAAATTTTAGAAGAGAAGTTTAAAATTTTTAAAACATGGTTTTAATTTTTAAAACTTTCTTTTTTTTTAACATTCACTTTAGGAAGTTGAAAGAGAGCTTGTAAAATTTTATAAGAGTTTTTTCTTTGCTTATAAAATTTTTACAAAGGTTATTTCTTTCCTTATTATTGTGGCCGACCACCCTTGCTTGGTACCCAAGCAAGGGGCCGGCCAATCAAGACAATCAAACCATTTTTGATGATTGAATCAATCAAGAGGAAAGAAAAGGAAAAATAAAAAGGAAAAAGGAAAAACAAGAGGAAGATTTTAATTTTTGTAAAAAGTCTTTCCTTATTTTCCTTGGGCAAGTAATATAAAAGAAGGGGAGAGGAGGCCTCATGTGATAACAATTCTTATTCTCTTGTTGGTGATCCTCTTGTGGCCGGCCCTCTCTCCCTCTTTTTTCCCTTTGCTCTCTTTTGCTCCTTGGTGGTGTTGGTGGCCGAAACATAGAGAAGAAGGAGAAGCTCTTTGGGTGGTGTTCATCTTAGAGGTTCGTCACCCACACGACTTCCAAGGCGAGGCGAGGAATATGGCAGAAGATCTCGAGGTCATTAGAATACAAAGAGAAGGTATAACTAGTAATTTTCTTCCGCATCATGCTAGTTATTTTTCTTTGTATGAATTCCAAACACAAGAGGCATTAGATTCTGGTTTTTCGAATTTGTTATTCGAGTTTGTGTTTTTGTTTTTCGAATTTGTGATTTGATTGTTCATTTTGGTTAAACCTAGAGTTATATGAGGAAATTAAATATTAGCTTTCCTTAAAAGGCTTTGTCTAGGAAGTGGTGGTTGCTCCCATATCCAAGAAGGCCGAGTGCCTCGTCATGTTTAACCTGGAAGCCAATTTTAGAAATTAATATTTAATTGAATTTATAACATAGGTGGATTTGGGTCAATAGTGTTAAGTTCCCTTGTGATCCAAGTCTAAACCATTAAGAACAGATAAGTTAAATTTGGAATCAATAATGTTAAGTTCTGTTTGCGATTCCTAATTTAACTTCTAAAGAACGCAATAGGTTATTAGGAAAGGTTCGACACTTGTACAAAATTTTTGTACAGTGAAACCGGTACGATTTTCCTAGGACTAACCAACAAAAATGTCTTAGGTAAAAGTGCCTGAGGAGCCTTCTAGGTGACGGAAGACACCTTAAGCAGGGCTATGGAAGGCTCCTTCGAGAGATTGGGAGGCACCTTCAGTCGAATAAAGCAGAAGGCTTCAGCGATAAGGAGTACCTTTGTTAGGATAAACTTTGGGGTTGAAGGTACCTCCAGTACTATGGAAGGCGCCTTCAATGCTCAATAAAAGAGCATCTCGATCAGTCCTCAATTCACATTTCAATTAAAAGATTCTACGTAATTGTGCAGGATTCCAACTTCTTTGACTTCGTGCTGCTACTTTCTTATGGCACTACTGTGCCTGACTGCCACTAAGAAGTCGTCCAACACCGAGCTTGATTCATTAAAACTATAAGTATTAGGTAATGAAGTTTCATTTTGTACTTAATTGTTGACAACTTTTTACACTTTTCTTATTCTTTTTGTACTTGATCCCCTCTTATAGTGGTTTTAGAAGAGGTATTTAGTGTATTATCCGTTGATAGGTCCGCGGGACCTGAGTCTTGGAATAGGAGTCGCCGAAGACTCCGAACTAAGTAAAATTGATCGAGTTCATATAATTATATTTTCACTTTCTATTTATGTGTTTAGTTCCACTAGGTACTTTTGATTTAAAAAGAAAAAGAAAAGTTTTCTAAAATCACTTGAGTCATCCCCCCTCTCACGTACGTCTTGATCTAACACAACCATCATCACTTTGCCAAGTGCCTGTGGGGATCAAGTAAGTGCTTCAAGTGCGGGGAGGGCAGGCATCAATCTTATGGTTGCCTGAAGCTGAAGTAGCCAGTGACCTATAGGGCTGTAAAGCCCGAAAAATTCCCGAATTTATTTTAGAAATATCCTATGATTTTTCTAGATTTTTAGGATATTTTTACATAATTGTTAGAGTACCGGAAGTAGCAAAAACAAATAAGTCGCAAAATGGGTTACGCAGGAATCGAACCCGGGACCCATCGGAGCCTACGACTTATTATGTGTTCCGGAAACCAAGTGAACCCAGCAGGGCCGTGCTGAAAGGATAGGAAATCAAATATATTTATATTTGATTTGGGAGAAATAACTATTTGATATAAATAGAAAACTTAAGTGGGATTGGTTTATTTTGGTTCGGCATTTTCTCTCCTCACCGAAGCCTTTCTCTCCCTCTCCTGTTTCCTTCTCTCGGCGCAGCAAACAAAGCAAAGGAGACCTAGGGTTCCTTCCCTAGGATCGTGTGTTCACATTCCGGCGACAACACCAACATGAAGTCGGTTCTTCTTCGCGAGAGGAACGCGAGGACGTAAGGGGTTCGTCGAACGGAGCAGTTTTTCCGGAAAACCTAGCGGATAGAATCGTAAGAAAACCTTGCGATTGAGGTAAGAAACCCCTCACCTGCAGTATAATTGCTCTCGCTTGTTAGTTTTGGCATTAGTTCAGTAGTTCTACAGTTTTCAGTCTTAGGGTGTGCTTTTAGTGCACACCAAGCATTCGGTTGAATGCCAGTTCAGAAGGATGCACCAGTAAGCGTCCTAACAACATGTAAAATGTATTAGAAACATTTTATTCAGTTTATTATCAGTTATTACAACTAAATGGATCAGATATCCATTGGGTGGGCTCCCACAGTAGCCTCTAGGTTTAGATAACCTAGCTCTAGGTTCAGATAACCTAGAACAGCAAAGTAAAATAAAACAGTATTCAGTATTTTACTTTTATTCAGTTGGCACTGTACTTGGATCAGATATCCATGGGCTGGACTCCCACAGTCGTCCCTAGGTTCAAATAACCTAGTAACCCTGCTGGATTTGGAACTTGCAATCCCGGGTCTCGTAGGAATGCGCGCACAGTAGGTACAGTTGCCAGGGCCCAGCAGCATGTTTAGTATTTTCATCTATTATTATATATAATTTTCCAAATATGTAATCGGTGATGGAAACACTAACTTAGTTTCAGTTACAGTTAATTACCTCAGTTAAGTTTCATGATTTGAGTTCATGACCAGTTAGATGTATATGCATGACCAGTTCAGTATTCATGCTTAGTTTCAGATACAGTATGCTATGCTCAGCTTGTTTGTATGCCATGCCATGTTGCCATGCTCAGTTCAGTTTTCAAACCGCATGTTTTAAAAACATAATCGCATCGTTGTATGTTTTTGTGAGGTAGATGGTTTCTTACTAAGCTTCTTAGCTTACAGATGCTACTTTTCTTATACTGCAGATACCGGTAAAAGAACAGTGGACTAGCGGAGGCTGGAGGGCGATGCTACGATGATGTGTGTGTGCAAGGGGTCTGGAATAAAGATCCTTGGGATCCATACGCTTTTATTTCAGTTTTAGTACTTAACATGTCTAGTTTTATGACTTAGTCTTGTTACGAGGTATTATAGCTTAGTAAACTATGTCTTGTTTAGTTTATCATGTTTAGAACGTTAGTATTTACATGCTAGAGTGTTTTTCATGTATCTAGAGCTTGTGTATGTGATTTTTGGCACGAATCAGTGCTGGAAATCAGAAATTCTGATTTCGTTTCAGACTATCAGAACCTGGATCGGTCAGCAGACCGTTGCAGTATCAGGATCCTGAATCGGTCAACCGACCGATCCAGAGGCATACAGTATGCTACTGTATGCTATCTGATCGGTCGTTCGACCGATCCAACATCGAACAGAAGGCATCCCAGCGTCTCCAGGTGCCTGGATCGGTCTGCAGACCGATCCAGACACACCTGGATCGGTCTTGCCGACCGATCCAGCCTCTGCTGGATCGGTCCGCAGACCGATCCAGCAGGGCACAGAAGCAGGGCAAGTTTGATCGATCCGTGGATCGAACAGCAGCTAGCTGGGAAGTTAGCTTTGAGTTCTAGCTCAGATGGGAGGTCAAGCATCCTCCTCAGCACATATACCCCAACCGGAAAGGGTCTTGAACCCTTCCTTATAACAGCATGGGTGTACCAGTTGTCAGTTTAATAGAGTCAGTTAGTGAAATTTTGTTTTACCCAGTTTCCGCACAGTACAGCACAGTAGCTTCAGTAGTTAATGTAGTGTTCCGGCTCACAGTTTAGTACCCAGGAGTTGGGGCGTTACAGAGTGGTATCAGAGCAAGTTCCTTACTTCCTACACATACATCAGCATTGTGCCTACAGCTTCTAAGTAAGAACATCTCTCACTCAGCTTTGTTTTCAGCTTTCATATCAGTTATATGTGCTTTCATGTTTGCTCTCATGTTGGTAGTTAATTAATTCATGTTTACAGTGATAGTATTTAACATGTTACCAGTAGTTAACTATAACATGATAGCCTAGTTATATATATGTGTTCTCTGCTATTTAGAAAATGGTACGAGGACGTCCAGCTAAGAAAGCATCAGCGGCTGAGCCCCAGCATGAGGCAGGCAGTTCAGTGCCTCCCCCAGACCTTACAGCACTAGTGGCTCAGCTACAATTAGCAAGCAGGAGATAGCCTCCTTAAAGGCTAACCAGCAGACTACTCCCCCAGTCACTCCAGTAATCACAGAGGTTGTACCAGCTCAGCCTGCAGTACCAGTCCCAGTAGCCCCAGTAGCAGGGGCTAAAAGAGAAGCTTACCTTATCTAGTGGCAGAGAATTAAGCCTGAGAACTTCTCAGGCACCAGCGAACCATAGGATGCTCAGGCATGGTTTAAAACACTAGAAAGCACGATGGAGCTTCTAGACTGGCCAGAGCACGAAAAGGTGAAGTGTGCCTCCTTCTGTTTAATAGGAGACGCACGCATGTGGTGGGAGCGGATTAAAGCGAAGTGGCCAGTAAACCAGATGACATGGGCCAACTTCGAGAAAGAATTCTTCGAGGAATTCTTTCACATGCAAGTCATGAACCGACACTATGACGAGTTTACAGAATTTCGTCAGGGCAACCTATCAGTTCAGGAAGCCGTGAAGAAATTCAACAGGTTGGCCCGTCTGTGTCCAGAACTAGTCAGCACAGAGAAGGAACGAGTACGGTTGATGCTGAAGATGCTCAGACCAGAGATCGCAATGAATGTGGCTGGTGGCGTTCATAGGCCACAAACCACAGAGGAGCTAGTGAGTAGTGCTTTGGTCACCGAACACTATCAGCACAGCATCACCCAGCAGAAGCAGGTTTCCACAGAGCCCAAGGGACAAGCTGGCTCAGGTACTCAGCAGAAACAACAGGGACATAGCTCCAACTGGAAGGGGAAACGCAAGGCAAGCAGTGACCCAAAAGGAGGGCCAGCTGGAAAACATTCCAGACATCCCAAGTGTGCTACTTGTGGGAAACATCATCCAGGAGTTTGCCGCAAGGGTACGCGAGGTTGTTTTGAATGTGGACAGGAAGGGCACATGGCTAAGCAGTGCCCGAACAAGAACAGTCTTCCTCAGCCTCAGCCGATACAGTATGGAGCTCAGCCAGCGCAGCTACACCAGATGTATGCTGCCTTAGAGGGTCCACAGATCAGTCAGGGCAGATTGGAAGCCCCCACAGCTATCACGAATGCTAGGATTTTCTCACTGACCAGAGAGGACGTAGCAAATGCCTCGACAGTTATCACAGGTCAGATCAGTATTTTACAGCATAATGCAACTGTCTTATTCGATACTGGGGCAACCCACTCTTATGTATCCAGGGCATTTGCCGAGAAATTAGCAACACCTCCAGAGTTACTCAATAGTCAATTTCTGACAACACTACCCTCAGGAGACATTATGGCATCTACGCACTGGCTCAGAGCAGTGTCAGTCATTATAGCATACAAAGAACTTTTTTGTGATCTGATAGTGCTAGGAATGACTGACTACGATGTCATCTTTGGAATGGATTTTCTGATCAGATACGGCGCTTCTATAGAGTGCCGTAAACAGAAGGTCATATTCCAACCTGAAGCAGGAGTACAGTTTGAGTACATAGGAAAACCAAAGAGAAAAGCCAGGAAGTTTCTCTCAGCATTGAAAGCACAGCAGCTATTGGATTCAGGATGCATGGGATTTTTAGCAAATGTAGTCAACACCAGCCAGGACAAGAACCAACAGCTATCAGAGGTTCGAGTCGTTTGTGACTACCCAGCAGTCTTCCCTGAAGAGCTACCAGGCTTAGCACCAGACAGGGAGATTGAATTTGAGATAGAGCTCATTCCCGGCACAAATCCAATTTCCAAGGCACCGTACCGCATGGCTCCAGCTGAACTGAAGGAACTTCAGGAGCAATTACAGGAGCTTCTTGACAAGGGTTTCATACGCCCTAGTCACTCACCATGGGGAGCACCTGTGTTGTTCGTGAAGAAGAAGGATGGAAGCATGCGCCTATGCATAGACTACCGTGCCTTGAACCAGGTCACAATTAAAAACAGGTACCCTCTCCCCAGGATAGATGACCTGTTTGACCAGCTAAAGGGAGCCACAGTGTTCTCAAAAATTGACCTCAGATCAGGATATCACCAGGTTAGAGTCAAGAAAGGTGATATACCAAAAACAGCTTTCAGGACCAGATACGGACATTATGAGTTCGTAGTCATGCCTTTCGGCGTGACAAATGCTCCAACTACTTTCATGGACCTCATGAACAGAGTATTCAGGGAATACTTAGACAAGTTTGTCATCGTGTTCATCGATGACATTCTTATCTATTCAGGCACTCAGGAGGACCATGCAGAGCATCTGAAGACAGTTTTGCAGATCCTTCAGCAGAACCAGCTGTACGCCAAATTCACGAAATGTGAATTTTGGCTAGACCAGGTAGCCTTTCTAGGTCACATCATCTCCAAGGATGGTGTTATGGTAGATCCCAGCAAGATAGAAGTAGTAAGTAACTGGAAGCAGCCGAAAGAAGCTTTCTGGCATTAGCAGGATACTACAGAAATTCGTAGAGGACTTCTCCGGATAGCCTCCCCACTGACAGCTTTCACCGGGAAGAACAAGAAATTTCGGGGATGAGGATCATGAGAAAATGAACTAAACGGAGATTGACCGGTTCCTATTTTAGCTATACCGAAAACACATGCCTTCGACATCTACAAAGGACGCCTAAATTGGGATTAGAGCGATCTGATGCAAGAGGCAAGGTGATCGCCTATGCCTCCCGGCAACTCAAGGATTATGAGAGGAACTATCCTACTCACGACCTTGAGCTTGCAGCAGTGGTGTTCGCTCTCAAGATTTGGAGACATTATTTGTACGGAGCTCAGTGCAGGGTGTATACAGATCATCAAAGTCTGAAGTATTTCTTTGATCAGAAGGATCTAAATATGCGACAGCGCAGATGGTTAGAGCTGGTCAAGGATTATGACATAGATATCCTCTACCATCCGGGGAAAGCTAATAAGGTAGCAGACGCACTCAGCAGGAAGTCTAGTGCTACCTTATTATCTTTAGCAGCTATGTCACCACCCCTAAGGAAGGAGATTACAGCTTTTAGTCTCGAGCTTATAGTCGGGCAGCTTTCCACTATGTCCTTAGCATCTACCTTGCTTGATGATATCCAGACAGCTCAGGAGCAGGATCCTGAAATCCAGAAAATCAAGCAAGGGTTAGCAGAATCAGAAAGTGGAGAGTTCAGAGTGTCCGCCAGTGGGGTAGTGTACTGTGGTGACAGACTTTGTGTTCCAGATCAGGAGGAACTACGAAAACAGATTCTAGACGAGGCTCACAGGACTCCCTATGCGATGCATCCTGGTTCCACCAAAATGTATCAGGATCTAAAGAAACGATTTTGGTGGCCTAGGATGAAGCGAGATATCGCCAGATACGTCAGCATCTGTCTAACCTGTCAGAGGGTTAAGGTAGAACATCAGCGACCAGGAGGAGTTCTGCAGCCGATCCAGATTCCAGAATGGAAGTGGGAGGATATCTCTATGGACTTCATAGTGGGATTACCCAGAACCACGAATGGTTTTGATGCCATCTGGGTAATAGTCGACAGGACTAAATCAGCCCACTTCTTAGCTATCATAATATCCTATTCCATGGAGCTAGCTCGGTTGTATCTCAAGGAGATTGTCGGCGCATGGAGTCCCACAAACTATTATATCGCATGAGACAAGAGATTTACATCACACTTCCGGAAGTGTGTACCACCATGGGCACCCTAGAATTCAAGATGCCTTCCATCCTCGATGATGGTCGACCGAGCGAGTAAACCGTACTCAAGATATGCTCCGGCTTGTGCTCTAGATTTCAAGGAAGTTGGTGCAAATATCCGAGTCTAGCGAATTTGCATACAACAACGCTATCGTGCCACTATCGGCATGGCACCTTATGAGGCACTCTATGGGCGGAGGTGCAGATCACCAATCTGGTATGAGAGTGGTGAATGGAAGGAACTAGAGCTTGAGACAGATCTAGTAGCAGATACCACAGCCGCATACAGATTCGCCAGAGGATAGAGACAAGACAGAGCCGTAAGAGCTATGCCGATACACCACGCACCCCTAGAGTTTTCGATTGGGGATACAGTTTTCCTCGAGTAGCTCCCATGAAGGGAGTCATGCGTTTTGGGAAGAAGGGCAAGCTAGCTCCCAGATATGTGGGACCATACCTTATCACGAAGAGAGTGGGCAAGGTAGCATATGAGCTAGAGCTACCTCAGGAGATGTCAGCTGTCCACAACATATTTCATGTCTCCATGCTGAAGAAGCATATTCCAGACGCCACCCAGGTGATTGAGCCCCAGTAGGTACAGGTCCGTGATGATCTCAGCTATGACAGTCGGCCTATTCAGATAATAGACCGAGCAGTAAAGAAATTACGGAAAAAGGAAGTACCATTAGTCAAAGTCAGCTGGCAAAATCACACAGCAGTAGAGGCGACTTGGGAGACAGAGGCCGGCATGAGACAGAAGTACCCAGAATTGTTTTAAGTTCGGGGACAAACTTTTTATAAGGTATGGGGGATTGTAAAGCCCGAAAAATTCCCGAATTTATTTTAGAAATATCCTATGATTTTTCTAGATTTTTAGGATATTTTTACATAATTGTTAGAGTACCGGAATTAGCAAAAACAAATAAGTCGCAAAATGGGTTACGCGGGAATCGAACCCGGGACCCATCGGAGCCTACGACTTATTATGTGTTCCGGAAACCAAGTGAACCCAGCAGGGCCGTGCTGAAAGGATAGGAAATCAAATATATTTATATTTGATTTGGGAGAAATAACTATTTGATATAAATAGAAAACTTAAGTGGGATTGGTTTATTTTGGTTCGGCATTTTCTCTCCTCACCGAAGCCTTTCTCTCCCTCTCCCGTTTCCTTCTCTCGGCGCAGCAAACAAAGCAAAGGAGACCAAGGGTTCCTTCCCTAGGATCGTGTGTTCACATTCCGGCGACAACACCAACACGAAGTCGGTTCTTCTTCGCGAGAGGAACGTGAGGACGTAAGCGGTTCGTCGAACGGAGCAGTTTTTCCGGAAAACCTAGCGGATAGAATCGTAAGAAAACCTTGCGATTGAGGTAAGAAACCCCTCACCTACAGTATAATTGCTCTCGCTTGTTAGTTTTGGCATTAGTTCAGTAGTTCTACAGTTTTCAGTCTTAGGGTGTGCTTTTAGTGCACACCAAGCATTCGGTTGAATGCCCAGTTCAGAAGGATGCACCAGTAGGCGTCCTAACAGCATGTAAAATGTATTAGAAATATTTTATTCAGTTTATTATCAGTTATTACAACTAAATGGATCAGATATCCATTGGGTGGGCTCCCACAGTAGCCTCTAGGTTTAGATAACCTAGCTCTAGGTTTAGATAACCTAGAACAGCAAAGTAAAATAAAACAGTATTCAGTATTTTACTTTTATTCAGTTGGCACTGTACTTGGATCAGATATCCATGGGCTGGACTCCCACAGTCGTCCCTAGGTTCAGATAACCTAGTAACCCTGCTGGATTCGGAACTTGCAATCCCGGGTCTCGTAGGAATGCGCGCACAGTAGGTACAGTTGCCAGGGCCCAGCAGCATGTTTAGTATTTTCATCTATTATTATATATAGTTTTCCAAATATGTAATCGGTGATAGAAACACTAACTTAGTTTCAGTTACAGTTAATTACCTCAGTTAAGTTTCATGATTTGAGTTCATGACCAGTTAGATGTATATGCATGACTAGTTCAGTATTCATGCTTAGTTTAAGATACAGTATGCTATGCTCCGCTTGTTTGTATGCCATGATCAGTTCAGTACATGTTTGTATGTCATGCCATGTTGCCATGCTCAGTTCAGTTTTCAAACCGCATGTTTTAAAAACATAATCGCATCGTTGCATGTTTTTGTGAGGTAGATGGTTTCTTACTAAGCTTCTTAGCTTACAGATGCTACTTTTCTTATACTGCAGATACCGGTAAAAGAACAGTGGACTAGCGGAGGCTGGAGGGCGATGCTACGATGATGTGTGTGTGCAAGGGGTCTGGAATAAAGATCCTTGGGATCTATACGCTTTTATTTCAGTTTTAGTACTTAACATGTCTAGTTTTATGACTTAGTCTTGTTACGAGGTATTATAGCTTAGTAAACTATGTCTTGTTTAGTTTATCATGTTTAGAACGTTAGTATTTACATGCTAGAGTGTTTTCCATGTATCTAGAGCTTGTGTATGTGATTTTTGGCACGAATCAGTGCTGGAAATCAGAAATTCTGATTTCGTTTCAGACTATCAGAACCTGGATCGGTCAGCAGACCAATCCAGTGCCATTCCTTTTCCTGGATCGGTCAGCCGACCGATCCAGTATCGAACAGAAGGCATCCCAGCGTCTCCAGGTGCCTGGATCAGTCTGCAGACCGATCCAGACACACCTGGATCGGTCCGCAGACCGATCCAGCAGGGCACAGAAGCAGGGCAAGTTTGATCGATCCGTGGATCGAATAGCAGCTAGCTGGGAAGTTAGCTTTGAGTTCTAGCTCAGATGGGAGGTCAAGCATCCTCCTCAAAACATATACCCCAACCGGAAAGGGTCTTGAACCCTTCCTTATAACAGCATGGGTGTACCAGTTGTCAGTTTAATAGAGTCAGTTAGTGAAATTTTGTTTTACCCAGTTTCCGCACAGTACAGCACAGTAGCTTCAGTAGTTAATGTAGCGTTCCGGCTCACAGTTTAGTACCCAGGAGTTGGGGCGTTACAAGGGCTTATGTGTTACATGCCGAGCAGGCTAGCCGTACACTACACTCATCATAGGTATTATAGTTGATTTAGTAAAGTTTTAACTGTCAAATTTATTGAGATGCTAAGTTCAAATGCTAGAATTATTGCTAAGGTAGGATTTCAAAATTTATAGATGATTAGAAGGAGATTTTTGAAAAATAAAATTGATGCCTAAACTATAGGAATTTTTTAATGTAGTAGATTTTGAGAGATTTGGACTGGATGTGATGTTATTGTTGATATAGGCAGGATTTATATTGCGGGGGTAGCCACTTATGCTTTATTGGATTATGAAACTATGCACTTGTTTATATCTAAATCATTTGTGAATCATTTAGTAATTATCCCTGAGCATTTGGAAGGGGGATGTAGAGTGATAGTCCCTTCAGGGTTAGAGATGTTATCTACCAGTTGGGTTAGAAACGTAGAGCTTGGTTGCAAGAGAACACTATTTGAGTAGATCTTATTATGTTGCCAATGCTCGAGTTAGATATTATAGTGGGCATGGATTGATTGACATTAATGGAGCTTCGATTGATTTCTAACAAAGGTTAGTGTTGGTCAGACTGATCAATGGGAAGTCAATTATTTTTGAGATAGTGAAGAGAAGGCAGGTGTCGTATGCCATTTGTTGTGTTCGTATGAGGAAGCTTTTCCATAGAGGTTGTCGGGTATTTCTAGAAAGCATCATTTCAATTCCCGACATAGTTAATCAACCTATAGAGGATGTGGAAGTAGCCAAAGAGCTCCCTAGGGTATTTCCTGACGATGTTGCTGGTATTCCACCTGAGAGAGAGGTGGAATTTTCTATTTAATTGTTGCCACACTACAACAAATATAACTTTTCGCAACACATCACCAACGACGCACAATCAAGCCACGTCGTTAATAATAGTTTTTACGGTGAACCCAATTAAATGCGTTGTGGATAGTATTATTTTTTTTACAAACAACAGCGGGCAAAAATAATATGTTGTCAAATATACTTTTGACAAATACAATATACGTTGTTAAAATTAAATATTAACAGTGTACTTTTATATGCGGTTAAAAATATGTTTTAAAAATAAAATTTTAACAACGAGCATTTGTGCAATGTTAAATGATATTTTTTATTGAGATCACGCTCAAAATTCCTCACCCTCGTCCTAGACCTAGGGTTGTAAATGAACTAAACGTTCATGAACAATGGTGTTTGACTTGGTAAGAATTTATTTATATTGGTTCAATAAATATAAGATTAATTAAATAAATAAGTTTGAACAACTCGTTAAACTAAATAAACGAGCTTGAACATATATGTGTTTATCTCGTTAATATTCGTGAACAACGTTCGTGAACCATGTTCCTTAATAAAACTCTTATCAATATACTAAATAAATAAAAAATAAAATAAAATAAATAAATAAGTTTGAATTATCAAGCTCAATAATTAACCAAACAAGTAAAATTTTCAAACAATCAAATAAACTTGAATTGAAAGCTCGATAGCATCTAAACAAGTCAAGCTCAAACCAAGCTTGAATTAAGATTTCAATAACATCTTAACAAATCAAGTTCAAGTCAAATTTTAAATAAACTCAAGCTCATAAAAAAATAAATCAAGTCAAGCTTGAACAATTATATTATTTCAAAGGCTTAATTCATTTTAAACTCAGCTACCCAGACCAGCGCCCAAAATTTCCCTTCGCATTGTTGTCCTCCTTCGCCTGCTTCGTCAAACAGCAAACTAAGGGTGCGTTTGGTTTGCACCGTTTTCGTTTTCATTTTCTGAAAAACGTGCATTTTCTAGAAAACAGAAAATGACTTTTTGTCATTCTCTCTTTTTCTAGAAAACGATAGTCAATTTTTTAGAAAACGCGCGTGGAAAACGCAAACCAAACACCGTTTTTCAGAAAACGCGCGTTTTCCAGAAAATGAAAATGGAAAACGCGCGTACCAAACGCCCCCTAACCTTCTCTTCGTCTCTTCGCCTCATTTGAACATCTCTTGTTCGCACTGCCCTAATCTCTTTGACCCCACCTTCATCAAGC
Organism: Zingiber officinale; assembly: GCF_018446385.1. NCBI lineage: Eukaryota > Viridiplantae > Streptophyta > Magnoliopsida > Zingiberales > Zingiberaceae > Zingiber > Zingiber officinale. The sequence goes on along the minus strand of NC_055987.1, from coordinate 59,054,910 downwards.
GGTAGATCACGACATTGAGGCGATCGACCATGGCAAATCGATCAGTCTCTTTGCCTCCTTCACCCCCTGCGCTAAGGCGACACCTCGCACTGAGCGATTACCTCCCGTATGTTGTTGCAACTGCCACTGGTGTCATCCCGTATGCTACTGCGACCCTTCTCTAAATCCTTAATCTTCTTCTCTTCCTCCCTCCCATATGTTGCTATGACTGCCACTGGTGCCATCTACTAGCTTGACCGTGTTGTGAGGCCGTTGTCGTTGTCTCGCCTAAAAGAATCTTGAATCCCGCTTGTCACTCTTAGGGCTTTTGATCTCACTCTCTGAGAAGTCACTAAGGAACCTAAGCGTGTGTAATCACCAGTCCATTTGTTTTCATTTTGGTCAATTTGGTGCATTTTTTCCTCCACATTTTCAATTTGGCAAGATTTCTCCTATTCATTGGTCAGCATAATGGTGGCACATTGAGTTTCTGTGTTTTTGTTCTTTGTAATAATAGTTGTGGTTGTTGATGATAAGATTGCCCTCTTTTTTTAGATTTGATCATCTAGTGATTATTGTGATGTTCAAAATGCAAGACTGCTTAAAGATGAAGCTACAAAGGAGAAAGGAGAGCATGGGAGAATGGTATGGATTTGATTTAATCAGAAGTAAAAAATTGGTTATACTAATGTTAGTCTCAATTTGTGTGATCAAACTTACTCTACAGTTCTGATATATTTTTTCTGTGATGTTTTCCTGTTTTCTTATGTTTTCCTGTATTCTTATGAACCTCAGATTGAGCTTGACTATAGGTTCTACAAACTTTTAGAATTTTTTTAATTTTAAATTTAGTAAAATCACCAACTTTTGTCTTATCTCCTCAGTTAGTAATTACATGGTTTATTGTTGTTCTGAGTTAGCTTGATAGTGTTATTATCCAAAAAAAATTGTGTTTCTTATTGTAGCCTCAAGTACTAGATGGTACAACTTAAAGAATTGAATTACGCTTGTGAGCATGGTCTTTTGTTTTTTTGGTGCCATGAACATGGTTTCTATGAACCAGTGTTTTCCTAAATTTACATAAGGTTGGAGCTGATAGCTGAGGCCGTTATTTAGGATGAAATGACATTTTGATTTGATACCAATTTGACATGGCCTCTATGCGGTTCATAATTATCTGAGTGGCAAAAGATATAACCTAACATAAAGCTTAATGCTTTTAGAATGATCTACGTGACCAACTCAATGAAGTTGAATTTGCAGCTTCTTCCTCTAGTTAGACACACAACTTTTAAACATATGGAGAAGTTTCAGAATGAATTTTGCTTGTAATTTGTTCTCTAGCTTGCTTGCCTTATGTATCCAAGTACATAAAACTTTGTCTGTAGGTTGATGCTATAGCCAGTGCTATAACTTCGGTACCACCAGAATGTAATAAGTACATTATGCCCACTTTGAATTCAAGACTTTCAAGCTCTACTGATGCATGAGGAGATACCACAACATACATAGAGAAACAGTCTGCGTGACAATTATCTAGACAGATATGTGGTGCATGAGGAGATAGCATAACATAGAGAAACAATCTGTGTCAATTATCTAGACAGTTATGGGGTGAAAAGTGTTTGATATTGCATCCTTATCTGTGAAGACCCGATTTTCATCGTGGAGATGGACACTAGTGGATACTATACTATGTTATGATGATATAATGACCATTCATCTAGCCATGACCTTTCATCTAGCCTCTTAATGGATGACCCTCCATCTAGCCTTGACCTTTCATCTAGCCATGACCCTTCACCTAGCCTCTTAATGAATGACCTTCCATCTAACCATCTCTTCATATGCCTTGGACACTCCTTTCATGACTATAAATAGCTATTGCATTATCTTCCAAAGACACACTCAAATCCTTTAATCAATACTTTGTGAAATTCATCCAAACCTCAACTGCATTTTGTGCAAGTTTCTGCCCAAGTTTCGATAAACACGTGTAAGTTCAAGTCCCGTAAAGTTTCTGTCCAAAATTGAAGAAGCTTCTGACCACGTAAGTGGGCTTTTCGTTTTCAATTATAGCTTTGTACGATCTATGTTTTTTTTCATTATTGATCATTTTATACTGCTCATTTCATTTTTCTGAATTCCAAGATGCACTTTCTGAATTCCAAGATGCACTGTTATAACTCAAGTTAGATATGGTAAAAGGGAATTTCCAAAAATATGCTAAGATATGACAAGTTATAGCCCTGATGCAGTGGGTAATAATAACTGATACCCCTTAGAGGAATTACATATAGGGGACTGATAATTAATACCATGGAAAATAAGATGATTAACAGTGCTATAAGTATATGTTTTTGATTAAGTTATGTTTCTGCCATGTTTTATGAATTATGTTCCTATCATGAATTCCAAATATCTTATTATGTTTTGTATTTTGTTATTCTATGTTCTGTAGAATCGTTGCGCTAGAGGGGGGTGAATAGCCCTCATGACTAAATCATTTTGAAAACACGATCAAAGATAATGCAGCAGAAAGAAAGACAGAAGGAAAATCAAACACAGCTAACACAGTTTGTTTTTACTTGGTTCGAAGTCTGTGATGACTTCTACTCTAAAGTTCACGATCGTTGACTGCTTTCGTAGGGAAATTCTCTATCAGTTCGGCAAATCTTTACAAAGATGAATACAATGGATTTATAATTTAATTACAGTAATTAAAAGTATACCAACACCTTCTGGGGATCTAGAAGGTTGTGCTTTCAGTTGTTGGAGTCGCGTCACTCTGTCTCTGGAGTTGTGTTGCTCGGTCGTCAGAGTAGCATCACTCGATCATCCAAGTCGTGTCGTGGAGTCGCAGGAACGTCTTTGGAGCAGCACGCAAGAAAGCAATCACAAATGCAAGTTATGTATTTGTCTCTTGGTGGAATGCTGCTTATATAGGCTGTTCCAGGCGCCTAGATCCATTTAGGGTTCCTGGACCGTGACATTAGATCATCTAATCATTGTGCTCCAACCTGGCGATGATATAAGCTTTGGCATTTCGGGTGCTCGGACCAGATCTGGGCGCCCGGATGTGTTGGTGAAAGTGAGAGAGCTCATATTTCCTATAGATTTTTATATCCTAGATATGGAGGGTGATTTTATTGCAAATAAGTCCCCACTTATTTTTGTCAGACCATTTCTGAAGATTGCAAGTACATGCAAGGACACTTTCCATGGAGATAGGAGGCACAGTAGTCCAATTCAGTATTTTTAATGCAATGAAGTACCCTAGGGAAAATCATTCTATTCCTAGTATTGATTTATTTAATGAGATGGATAGTATAAACTTTCTTACTGAGTTTGGATCTAAGTTTGAAGATACTGATAATTGTGATGAGGATATAGGAGCAATTGAGTTGAGACCTATGTGTGGTCCATGTTTGATTGAAGGAGAATATGTAAGTGTAGGGAATTATACAGTGGAAGTAATACCCCAAGAATCATATCTTTTGATTGAAGTATCACCAGCGTCAAAAAAAGATGATGTAAGTGTACGGGATTTCATACCCCAAGAATCACTGCCATATGTTATTCAGTCACAATAACCTGAGTTGAAGCCTTTACCTGATCACCTCAAGTATGCATATTTAGGAGAGGATCAACAACTATCTATTATTATAGCTCCGAATTTAGAGTTTGAGTAAGAGAAGAGATTATTAGAAATTTTGAGGCAGCATAAAAAAGTTATTGGGTGGACACTTGCTGATATTCCTGAGATCAATCCTATTTGTATGCATAGGATTTATCTAGAGGAGGATGTGAAACTGTGAGACAACTACAAAGATAACTTAACCCATTGATTCTTGATGTAGTAAAGAAAGAGGTGACTCAACTTTTACAAGTAGGCATCATTTACACTATTTCTGATAGCAAATGGGTGAGTCCAGTTCATGTGGTTTCTAAGAAGTCAGGAATTATAGTGGTAGCAAATGAAGATAATGAATTGGTGCCCACAAGAGTTTAGAATTTATGGAGACTTTGTGTGGATTATAGGAAGTTGAATCAAGCAAGAAGAAAGGACCATTGCCCCTTGCCTTTTATTGATCAAATGTTAGAGAGGCTAGTGGGCAACTCACATTAATGATTCCTAGATGGATATACAAGATACTCCAGATTTGCATAGACTTATAGGATCAGGAGAAGATGACCTTTACTTGTTCTTTTGGTGCATTTGCTTACAAACGAATGCCATTTGGACTTTGTAACGCTCTAAGGACCTTTTAGAGATCCATGGTGAGAATTTTTGGTGATTTATTAGAGCATTGCATGGAGTTGTTTATGGATGATTTTTTTGGTTTATGATTTATCTTTTGATGCATGTCTAGACATTTTATCTAGAGTTTTGAGTAGATGCATTGAGACTGATCTGGTTTTAAATTATGAGAAATGTCACTTTATGATTGAGTATGATATTATTTTGGGTCATATAGTCTCAAGGTGTAACGACCCGCCTTCTACTGACTAGGCTGTAAGGTCGATCGTTACGTAATGCTGTGCTAAATTACTATTGCGGAAATCTGGATTGATTAAAATTTTACTAAACTGATCTCTGTAAAATCTGAACTTAATATTCTAGGTGTACCTAGGGGTTGTACACATGCTAGGGAGGATAATCTATGCTTCTCGGATGTCCTGCTAGCTGTAATCAGACATTTCAATCGATCCATGAATCGATTGGGCTGTCGGATCGATCCAGTGATCGATCCAGCTTGATACTGGCACGGAGAGGGACCCTGGATTGGTCGGCTGACCGATCCACAAGATATGCCGCTTCTGTGTGTTTCTGTGTGTGGCTGGATCGGTCTACCGACTGATCCAGGAGCACACTGATCGGTCGGTAGACCGATCCAGTGGCTCACTGATCGGTCGGCTAACCGATCAGTGAGCGTCTGTGCTCTCTGTTCACACATGGATCGGTCGGCTGACCGATCCATAAACTCTCTGTTCGCGCATGGATCGGTCAGCTGACCGATCCAATGGCACAACTCGACTCTGATCGGTCTGCAGACCGATCTGGGTTCTGATCTCACCCTGAAACTCTGATTTCAGCACTCTGGCGTGCCAAAATCTCACACAACAATACTAAAATCAATTGGAATATATTCTAGCAACTATTAACCAGCATTCTAACATAATTACTAACAAACTAAATAAATCTCCCATGGTTTAAACATTCTAAGGTCTAAAAATGCATGAAAGAAGAAATACTAAGAATTCAACAATTTAAGCTTGCTAAAACCCCTGAGGATCTTTTATTCCAGTTCCTGCCACCCACACCATCTTTGCATTGAACTCCAACTTCCTCTGCTAGTCCATTTTCCCTTTACCTTTATCTGCAGTATAAGGAAAGTAGAATCTGTAAGCTTAAAGCTTAGTAAGAAACCAACTACCTCACTAAAACATGCAACGATGCAAACATGCTTTTAAAGAATGCTATTTGAAATCATGTACTGGCATGGCATACTCTGGTTGCAAGCATAAACTGAAATAACTGAACATGTAAGCTGAAGCATGGCATAACAGGTTAATCACATAGAACAATAATAGAGAACTAAGCTAACTGAAGCTAACCTGAAGCTGAAATCAAACTCAACTAACATAACTGATTTTATGAGTTTTGAAAACTAATAGCATAGTAGATCAAAATAATAATCATGTGATGTTGGGCCCGGCAACTGTACTTACTGTGCGCGCATCCCTAACTAAACCCGGGTTTGCAAGTCCCGAATTTGGTAGGGTTTACTAGGTTATCTGAACCTAGGGACGACTGTGGGAGTCCAACCCAATGGATATCTAATCCGGTACAGTGCCAACTGAAAGGTAAAATACTGAATATAGTTAAACTGTTCTAAATTACTGTTTCTAGGTTATCTGGACCTAGAGCTAGGTTGTTTAAACCCAGAGGCGACTGTGGAAGCCCACCCATTGGACCGTAGTCCCATATAAGCTAGAATAAACTGATTTACTGATTTAGATGCTTCTAATGCATTCAACTGAGCTGTTAAAATGCCTAGTTTGCATTTTTTACTTAACTAGCTATTTTATCGAACACTTGGTGTGCCCCAACTCTCCTCTCTATTAGGGAGACCACTTCTAGGCACCCGACAACGTCTAGGAACCCCCACTGAAGAGGGATTACGTGTCCGGCCCATCTAGAAGTGCTCACTAAATCCCTAAACCTGAGAGGAGGGTCAATTTCACGCTATGCGTCGATAAAAATCTGCATATAGCTAAACTAATGCGTAGAAAACCCAAACAGAGCTACTTATACTGCAGGTGAGGGGTTTCTTACCTCGTACGCTAATTTCCTTACAATTCTATTCGCTAGAATTCCGGTGGAGACGACTTCTCGACGATCTTCTCGCGTCTAAGCGTTCCCCTCGCGAAGGAGAGTGTCCTTGGGGCCCTAGGGAGAGAACCCTAGGTCTTCCTTGTGGTTGGCGCCGAGAGAAGGAGAGAAGAAGGGTGTTCGGCGTGAGGGTTTGGAGGGGAGGAGTTTGCCGAACCAAATTCTAAAATAAACCAAACCTAACCTAACTCTTCTATTTATATTAAGTGGATAATTGAACCCAACTCTAATATAAATATAATTGATTCCTCTTTCTTTCAGCACGGCCCTGCTGGGTTCACCGGTTACTAAGGCTAACTAAAAGTTATCGGATCCGAGGGGTTCCGGGTTCGATTCCCGCCTAAGCTATTTTGCGGTTCTAATTATTTTTGCTGCTTCCGCTACTCGGAAAATTCTGGAAAAATATCTAAAAATCCCAGAAAAATCATAGAATATTTCTAAAATAGTTTTGAGAATTTTTGGGCGTTACAATCCCCCATACCTTATAAAAAGTTCATCCTCAAACTTAGAATAACTCTGGGTACTTCTGTCTCATGCTGGCCTCTGTCTCCCAAGTTGCCTCTTCTGCTGTGTGACTGTGCCAAATAACTTTGACTAATGGTACTTCCTTGTTCCACAATTTCTTAACTGCTCGGTCTATTATCTGAATAGGCCGACTGTCATAGCTGAGGTCTCCGCGGATCTGTACCGACTGGGGCTCAATCACCTGGGTGGCATCTGGGGTATGCTTCTTCAGCATAGAGACATGAAATACATTGTGGACAGCTGACATTTCCTGAGGTAGCTCTAGCTCATATGCTACCTTGCCCACTCTTCTGCTGATAAGATATGGTCCCACATATCGGGGACTTAGCTTGCCCTTCTTCCCAAAACGCATTACTCCCTTCATGGGAGCTACTCTGAGGAACATTGAATCCCCAACTGAAAACTCTAAAGGTCTGCGCCGTGTATCAGCATAGCTTTTCTGGCGGCTCTGAGTTGTCTCTATCCTCTGGTGGATCTGCTGTATAGCTGCTGTGGTATATGCCACTAGATCTGTCTGAAGTTCTAGTTCCTTCTGTTCACCACTCTCATACCAGCAGATTGGAGATCTACACCTCTGCCCATAGAGAGCCTCATAAGGTGCCATACCGATAGTGGCCTGATAGCTGTTGTTGTATGCAAATTCTGCTAAACTCAGATATTTGCACCAACTTCCCTTGAAATCTAGGGCACATGCTCGGAGCATATCTTCGAGTACCTGATTTACCCGCTCCGTCTGTCCATCGGTCTGAGGATGGAAGGCTGTGCTAAACTTCAACTTCGTGCCCAAAGCTGACTGTACACACTCCCAGAAGTGTGATGTGAATCTGCTATCTCTGTCTGATATAATGGTTCGTGGGACTCCATGTAATCTAACGATCTCCTTGAGATACAACTGAGCTAGCTGTTCCATGGAGTAGGATATCCTGATAGCTAAGAAGTGGGCTGATTTAGTCAATCTGTCGACTATTACCCAGATGGTATCAAAACCATTCGTGGTTCTGGGTAATCCCACTATGAAATCCATGGAAATATCCTCCCACTTCCATTCTGGTATCTGTATGGGCTGCAAAACTCCCCCTGGTCTCTGATGTTCTGCCTTAACCCTCTGACAGGTGCTGACATATCGAGCGACGTATCTCTTCATCCCAGGCCACCAAAAATGTTTCTTCAAGTCCTGGTACATTTTGGTGGAGCCAGGATGCATCGCATAGGGAGTCTTGTGAGCCTCATCTAAAACCTTCTTTTTGAGTTCCTCCTGATCTGGAACACATAGCCTGTCACCAAAATACAACACCCCATTATCTGATATTCTGAACTCTCCACCTTCTGATTCTGCTAAGCCTTGCTTGATCCTCTGAATTTCAAGATCCTGCTCCTGAGCTATCTGGATGTCACCAAGCAAGGTAGACTCTAATGTCATAGTAGAGAGCTGTCCGACTATGAGTTCGAGACCGAAATCTGTGATCTCTTTCTGTAGGGGTGGTGACATGGCTGCTAGAGATAATAAGGTAGCACTGGACTTTCTGCTAAGTGCATCTGCTACCCTATTTGCTTTTCCTGGGTGGTAGAGGATGTTTATGTCGTAGTCTTTGACCAGTTCTAGCCATCTGCGCTGGCGCATATTCAGATCCTTCTGAGTGAAGAAGTACTTCAGACTCTGAAGATCTGTATACACTCTACACTGAGCCCCATACAAGTAATGTCTCCAAATCTTGAGAGCGAACACTACTGCTGCAAGCTCAAGGTCATGAGTGGGGTAATTCCTCTCATAATCCTTGAGTTGTCTGGAGGCGTAGGCGATCACCTTGCCATTTTGCATCAGTATTGCTCCTAGTCCCAATTTAGAGGCATCACTATAAATGTCGAAGCTATCTGTGTTCTCTGGTAGAGTCAGAATAGGTGCACTGGTCAATCTCCTTTTCAGCTCGCTGAAACTGTTCTCACAGTCCTCTGTCCACTGAAATTTCCTGTTCTTTCTGGTAAGAGCTGTCAGTGGGGAGACTATCCTGGAGAAGTCCTCTACGAATTTCCTGTAGTAACCTGCTAATCCCAGAAAGCTTCTGATTTCACTGGCGTTCTTGGGTCTTTTCCAGTTACTCACGGCTTCTATTTTGCTGGGGTCTACCATGATACCATCCTTGGAGATGACGTGACCCAGGAAGGACACCTGATCTAGCCAAAATTCATATTTGGTGAACTTGGCGTACAGCTAATTCTACTGAAGGGTCTACAATACTGTTTTCAGGTGCTCTGCGTGTTCTTCCTGAGTTCTGGAATAGATAAGAATGTCATCGATGAACACGATAACGAACTTATCTAAATATTCCCTGAATACTCTGTTCATGAGATCCATGAAAGTAGCTGGAGCATTTGTCACGCCAAAGGGCATGACTACGAACTCGTAATGTCCGTATCTAGTCCTGAATGCTGTCTTGGGTATATCCCCTTCTTTAACCTTCACCTGATGATAACCTGATCTGAGGTCTATCTTGGAGAACATTGCTCCTTTAGCTGATCAAACAGTCATCTATTCGGGAAGAGGATACCGTTTGATCGTAACTTGGTTCGGTCTTAATCTATACACAGGCGCATGCTCCCGTCCTTCTTCTTCACGAACAATACAGGCGCTCCCCATGGTGAGTGACTAGGGCGTACGAAGCCTTTGTCAAGCAGCTCCTGTAATTGCTCATGAAGTTCTTTCAGTTCTGCTGGGGCCATGCGATAAGGCGCTTTGGAGATCGGATCGGTACCGGGAATGAGCTCTATCTCAAATTCAATCTCCCTATCTGGTGCTAATCCTGGTAACTCTTCAGGGAAGACTGCTGGGTAGTCACATACGACTCGGACCTCTGCTAGCTGTTGGTCCTTGTCCTGTCTGATACTGACTATGTGTGCTAAGAATCCCGTACACCCTGAATCCATCAACCTCTGTGCCTTCATAGCTGAGAGAAACTTCTTGGCCTTTCTCTTGGGTTCTCCTATGTACTCAAACTGTACTTCTGCTTCAGGTTGGAATATGACTTTCTGTTTACGGCACTCTATGGAAGCACCGTATCTAATCAGGAAGTCCATCCCAAAGATGACGTCGTAGTCGGTCATATTAATCACTATCAGATCACAAAAGAGCTCTCTGTCTGCTATAGTGACCGGCACTGCTCTGAGCTAGGGCGTAGATGCCATAATTTCTCCTGAAGGTAACGTCGTCAAAAACTGACTACTGATTACCTCTAGAGGTATTGCTAACTTCTCAGCAAATGCCCTGGATATATATGAATGGGTTACCCCAGTATCGAATAAGACAGTTGTACTTTGCTGTAAAATACTAATCTGACATATAACAACTGTCGAGGCATTTGCTGCGTCCTCTCTGGTGAGTGAGTAGATCCTCGCGTTGGTCGTAGCTGGAGGGGCTTCTAATCTTCCCTGGCTGATATGTGGACCTTCTAAAGTGGCCTGCATCTGATGTAACTGAGCTGGCTGGCCTCCATACTGAATCGGCTGTGGCTGAGGAAGACTGATCTTGTTTGGACACTGCTTGGCCATATGCCCTTCCTGTCCGCATTCAAAGCATCCTCGTGTGCCCTTACGACAAACTCCAGGATGGAATTTCCCACAAGTAGCACACTTTGGATAACTGGGCTGCTTGCTGGCTGGCCCTCCTTTTGGGTAACTCCCTGGCTTGCGCTTGTTGCTGGAGTTCCCTTTCCAGTTGGAGCTGTGGCCCTGTTGTTTCTGAGTGCCTGAGCCTCCTTGACCTTTAGCTTCTGAGAGGACTTGCTTCTGCTGCTTGATGTTATTCTGGTAATGCTCAGTGATTAGAGCACTGCTCACTAGCTCTTCTGTGGTATGTGGCCTATGAACGCCACCAGCCACATTCATTGCTATTTCCGGCCTCAGCATCTTGAGCATCAACCGGATTTGTTCCCTTTCTGTGCTGACTAGTTCATGGCATAGACGAGCCAATCTATTGAATTTCTTCACGGCTTCCTCAATTGATAGGTTTCCCTGACGAAACTCAGTGAACTCGTCGTAGTGGCGGTTGGTGACCCGCATGTGAAAGAACTCCTCAAAGAATTCCTTCTCGAAGTCAGCCCATGTCATCTGGTTCACTGGGCGCTTCGCTCTGATTCTCTCCCACCACATGCGTGCATCTCCTATCAAATAGAAGGAGGCGCACTTCACCTTCTCATGTTCTGGCCAGTCCAGAAGCTCCATCGTACTTTCCAGTGTTTTGAACCATGCTTGAGCATCCCATGGTTCACTGCTGCCTGAGAAATTCTCTGGCTTGACTCTCTGCCACTGGATCAGATAGGCTTCTCTCTGCGCTCCTGCTGCTGGGGCTACTGGTGCCGTAGGCTGGACTGGTGGAACCTCTAAGATCACTGGTGTCGATAAGTTAGGCTCCGGGGTGACAGTGGGAGTGTGCTGCTGACTAGCCTTTAAGGTGGCTATTTCCTGTTGCTGTTCAGCTAGCTGCTGCTGTAACTGAGCCACTAGTGCTGTAAGGTCTGGGGGAGGCACTGAATTGCCTGCCTCATGCTGGGGCTCAGTAGCTGGTGCCCTTCTAGCTGGGCGTCCTCGTGCCATTTCTAAAGACATAGAGGATACATATGACTAATACAAGCATAATAGAGTAACTATTGTTATCATGTTAACTACTATCATAACCAAGCATGCTTTAGTTATATCTGAACATGAAAACAAGAAACATAACAAAAGTGAGAGATGTTCTTACTTGGAAGCTGTAGGTACAATGCTGATGTGTGTGTAGGAAGTATGGAACTTGCTCTGATACCACTCTGTAACGACCCGCCTTCTACTGACTAGGCTGTAAGGCCGATCGTTACGTAATGCTGTGCTAAATTACTATTGCGGAAATCTGGATTGATTAAAATTTTACTAAACTGATCTCTGTAAAATCTGAACTTAATATTCTAGGTGTACCTAGGGGTTGTACACATGCTAGGGAGGATAATCTATGCTTCTCAGATGTCCTGCTAGCTGTAATCAGGCATTTCAATCGATCCATGAATCGATTGGGCTGTCGGATCGATCCAGTGATCGATCCAGCTTGATACTGGCACGGACCTCGGATCGGCCGGTGACCGATCCACAAGATATGCCGCTTCTGTGTCATACCTGGATCGGTCTCACCGACCGATCCAGAGCACACTGATCGGTCGGTAGATCGATCTGGCTCACTAATCGGTCGGCCGACCGATCGAGTCGCGCTCTGTGAGTTCATGGATCGGTCGGCCGACCGATCCATAAACTCTCGTTCGCCCATGGATCGGTCAGCTGACCAATCGGAACTCGACTCGATCGGTCTGCAGACCGATCCGGTTGATTTCCCCAAACCGAGTTCAAAGCTCTGGCGTGCCAAAATCTCACACAACAATTCTAAAATCAATTGGAATATATTCTAGCAACTATTAACCAGCATTCTAACATAATTACTAACAAACTAAATAAATCTCCCATGGTTTAAACATTCTAAGGTCTAAAAATGCATGAAAGAAGAAATACTAAGAATTCAACAATTTAAGCTTGCTAAAACCCCTGAGGATCTTTTATTCCAGTTCCTGCCACCCACACCATCTTTGCATTGAACTCCAACTTCCTCTGCTAGTCCATTTTCCCTTTACCTTTATCTGCAGTATAAGGAAAGTAGAATCTGTAAGCTTAAAGCTTAGTAAGAAACCAACTACCTCACTAAAACATGCAACGATGCAAACATGCTTTTAAAGAATGCTATTTGAAATCATGTACTGGCATGGCATACTCTGGTTGCAAGCATAAACTGAAATAACTGAACATGTAAGCTGAAGCATGGCATAACAGGCTAATCACATAGAACAATAATAGAGAACTAAGCTAACTGAAGCTAACCTGAAGCTGAAATCAAACTCAACTAACATAACTGATTTTATGAGTTTTGAAAACTAATAGCATAGTAGATCAAAATAATAATCATGTGTTGTTGGGCCCGACTATGTGCGCATCCCTAACTAAACCCGGGTTTGCAAGTCCCGAATTTGGTAGGGTTTACTAGGTTATCTGAACCTAGGGACGACTGTGGGAGTCCAACCCAATGGATATCTAATCCGGTACAGTGCCAACTGAAAGGTAAAATACTGAATATAGCTAAACTGTTCTAAATTGCTATTTCTAGGTTATCTGGACCTAGAGCTAGGTTGTCTGAACCCAGAGGCGACTGTGGAAGCCCACCCATTGGACCGTAGTCCCATATAAGCTAGAATAAACTGATTTACTGATTTAGATGCTTCTAATGCATTCAACTGAGCTGTTAAAATGCCTAGTTTGCATTTTTACTTAACTAGCTATTTTATCGAACACTTGGTGTGCCCCATCTCTCCTCTCTATTAGGGAGACCACTTCTAGGCACCCGACAATGTCTAGAAATCCCCACTGAAGAGGGATTACGTGTCCGGCCCATCTAGAAATGCTCACTAAATCCCTAAACCTGAGAGGAGGGTCAATTTCACGCTATGCGTCGATAAAAATCTACATATAGCTAAACTAATGCGTAGAAAACCCAAACGGAGCTACTTATACTGCAGGTGAGGGGTTTCTTACCTCGTACGCTAATTTCCTTACAATTCTATTCGCTAGAATTCCGGTGGAGACGACCTCTTCGAAGCGTTCCCCTCGCGAAGGAGAGTGTCCACGTGCCGGAGTTATCGCCGGAAGATGTCCTTGGGGCCCTAGGGAGAGAACCCTAGGTCTTCCTTGAGGTTGGCTCCGAGAGAAGGAGAGAAGAAGGGTGTTCGGCGTGATGGTTTGGAGGGGAGGAGTTTGCCGAACCAAATTCTAAAATAAACCAAACCCAACCTAACTCTTCTATTTATATTAAGTGGATAATTGAACCCAACTCTAATATAAATATAATTGATTCCTCTTTCTTTCAGCACGGCCCTGTTGGGTTCACCGGTTACTAAGGCTAACTAAAAGTTATCGGATCCGAGGGGTTCCGGATTCGATTCCCGCCTAAGCTATTTTGCGGTTCTAATTATTTTTGCTGCTTCCGCTACTCGAAAAATTCCGGAAAAATATCTAAAAACCCCAGAAAAATCATAGAATATTTCTAAAATAGTTTTGAGAATTTTCAGGCGTTACACAAGGAAAGGTATTGAGTTGGATCCTGCTAAAATTAGTTCTATATATTCTTTATCTTACCCCGCATTCGCCCGGGATGTTCGAGCTTTCCTTGGTCATGTAGGTTTCTATAAGAGATTTATAAGAGACTTTAGTAAAATTTCTCTTCCACTGACCCAGTTGTTATAGAAGGATGTGATTTTCCATTTTGATAAGAGGTGCAGAGAGGCTTTCGAGAGGTTGAAGGAAGCTCTTATTTTTGGCACCTATCATTAGACCACTAGAATGGACCCTTCCTTTTGAGTTAATGTGCAATGCTTCAAATTATACGATAGGAGTTGTACTAGCACAAAGAGTACATAGAGCACCACATGTCATTTGCTATGCTTCAAAGACTTTGGATGCTGCACAAGTAAACTATACCACAATAGAAAAGGAGCTTTTATCTATTTTCTTTACTTTGGATAAATTTAGTGCATATTTATTGTGTTCTCATGTTGTTATTTTTTCTAATCATGTAGTGTTGAAATTCCTCCTGGAGAAATTGAATGCTAAGCCTAGGTTGATAAGATGGATGCTTTTGCTTCAAGAATTTGACATGGAGATATGTGATAGGAGCAGGAAGAAAAACCTAGTGGCAGGTTATCTGAGTAGGATCGAGGGAGATTTTGATCACACAACTATTGCTGATGCATTCCAGATGAGCAACTCCTACATCTCCATGGTGAGTCGCCATGGTATGTAGATCTGGTGAATTTTTTAGTAGCACATGTTTTTCCCATGCAATTTACAAATGCTCAAAGGAATAAATTAAAGGGTGATGCAAAGTCTTATATATGGAATGATCTTTATTTGTGGAAATTTTGTAGTAACCAAATCATTAAGAGATGCATTCTTGATTTTGAGTTTCATTCTGTACTTACCTTTTGCCATTCATTAGCATGTGATGAGCATTTTGGACCCAAAGGATAGCTAGGAAGGTGTTATAGTGTGGTTTATATTGGCCCACCCTATTTCATGATGCATATATTTTTTATAAATCATGTGATAGGTGCCAACGAACTAGGAACATAGGATCTAGAAATGAAATGTCTCAACAACTATGTTGTTTTATGAGTTTTTATGTATAAGGTATTAATTTTATTAGTCCATTTTTCGCCTCTTTCAAATTTTTATATATTTTATTGGCAATTGATTATGTTTTCAAATGGGTAGAGGTCATTCCCTCCAGGACTAATGACTCTTCAGCTGCTGTTAGATTTGTCATGTCACACATATTTTATAGGTTTGGAGTATCCAAGGCGATCATCAATGATCAAGGGTCTCACTTTTGTAACAAGCGCATAAGAGCTTTACTAAGCAAGTATAGGATTTTACATAAGATTTATATTCCCTACTACCCTCATATAAATGAGCAAGATAAAGTATTAAATAGAGAAGTCAAATCAATTCTTGAAAAGACAATATGACCTGACAGGAAAGATTGGAGCAAAAGGGCTGAGGATGCATTATGGGCTTATCACACTACTTTTAAGACCCCTATAGGAATGTCTCCATACAGGATTGTGTATGGAAAAGCTTGTCATCTACCAGTGGAGATTGAGCATAGGGCTTATTGGGTAGTAAAAGTATGCAACTTTAACACTAGGTCAGCTGGAGTGGAAAGAAAATTACAACTTCAAGAGCTTGAGGAGATTAGATTGGAGGCTTATGAGAACTCATTGATTTATAATGAAAAGACTAAGAACTTTCATGACAAACACATTATGGTAAAAGAGTTCCAAATTAGTGAAAAAGTGGTTTTGTATAAGTCACATCTCAAATATATTAAGGGTAAGTTGAGATCCAGATGGGAGTGACCTTTTTGTGTTACTAATATTTTTCCCTATGGTGTTATAGAAATTCAAGAGGTTGCTACTGGTCAAATATTCGAAGGAAATGGCCACAGACTCAAAAAATTTTATGAGGGAGTTAATGAGTTAGAGGTGGATGGATTGGACCATATCGATGCCCTCTATCCAACTTGAAGGGGAGTTTGTTCCATCTCACACTTACTTGTCATTTGTAGATATCCATGCCTTTACTTTGTTACATGAATAATTCCTTTATTTACATTAGCAATATTTTAATTTCACAAATAATGAATTTAGTTTATGAAAATAAATTCTTCATTGTAAATATCATTTCTTTATATTTGATCATTTCATTTTCGCATAAGAAAGTTTTTGGTTTTAGGAATAACATGTACCCCTTGACATTTCTTTATATCATCTTAGAGATTTTTAAAATTAGTTAAATTTGATTGTTAAGTTTTGGGACTTAATGCCATGAATGGATTTTTGGATTACATGAGGTTACTACTTAATGATGGATTCTAGATTGATGAATTGAGATGATAATTTCCATACCTAGTGAGGATTAAGCCTTATTTGTGTGATGCACTTGTGTAATTGTCACTCTAGAACTTACTTTGTTTCTTTTAAAACCACACTACCAAAGGTTGAATCATTCTTTTGAAGGTTAATCTAATTTTCTATTCTTCCACACATTTTTCGCTAATTTTCTTGTCAATCATCATATCATTTGTCTTTTCTCATTGAATATTTTAGATATAGATACTTTGAATTTTTTATGATGATATTTTTTGCTAGGATGGACAAAAGTTAAAGTGTGGGTGAAGTGCCTAGTGTTATGGAATCTTTGAATCTAATTTCTAATGATGGGTACTCATTTCAACCTTAAGATGAGTATTTTGATGAATGTTGTAACTGAATTGGCTCTGAGTAAGGAGTATTTCTGTGGAAGCTTTGAAAAGGATTCATTTGAGTTTTGCAAGTAAGCATTGAGAGTCCTTGTAGAGAAAACCTTTCATGATCCAAGCTTAGACTAGTTATAAATCAATATGAACAAAAGTACCAAAATAGAAATGCCAATAGAAAAGTTGTTTGATTGATTACTCGAGTTGAAGTGAATAAGTCTCAAGTAAATGATTTAAGAGATACAATCCTAATTCTAGAAATTTAATGCTAAAACTATGGAGTGGAATGCAATTTTTATGCCAATTGTTGATGATGTTCTTGAATAGCATGGTTATAAATTCAAGCTCTGAACATTGCAGTGCTAAATGAAATCATTCCCTGAGCTTAACCCTTTATGAAGCAAGCTGGAATTGTTTTGAAATTCAGAAATTGAAACTATTGAGTGGTTGCTGAATCTGTGTACAACAAATTTGCTTAGAATAGCCTGAAAAGATCTACTATGGTGATTAAAAAAATGTTGACCCAATTCAAGAACTCGAATTGAAGTAGCTAGAGTTCATTATAAGTATGCAGGGAAGAATTGAAGGCTTGCTTCAATCTGGCAATTGTTGTTGAACAGAAATTTTAGAAGTTAACCACACTTAAATCATTAGGAGACATATGTTGTAGAGAGACTTTGGAATGCTAATGAAATCACTTGAAGTTCAATTGGTAATATGAAACTCTTTTGAACTACTGAAAAATGGAAGTGTAAGGGTAGTGGTTTGTCGGAAATTTTTGCATCAAAGGTGTATCAAAATATGGGAGTAGTATTAAAATCAATTAGAAGATCAAGTGAAGCTCTGGGAATTTTAGAAACAACTGATATTCTTGTTCATCCATGACCTCAACAAACTATATATTCAAATTACAAAGGATTTGAATTATTGAATTAAGGGACAAGTGAAGAAAAATTCAAAAACTTGAATTAAGGAAACTGTAGAAATAGTGAAGGCAAATACTGGAAATCTTATGAAATTTTAGGATTTGAAATTCAATTGGAGGTACTTCCTTGAAGCTGTACCAACTCTGAAAAAAAAAGAGCAAATTTTGCAGAATGAAGAAATTAAGAGTGAGTTATTTGGATTTAAATCTGTTTAAGCTATTAGTTTTAAATCAAAAATGAGATCATCTTCCAACTAACTAAGGAATAGATTCTAACTACAAATAAAGCAGATGACTGAGTTAAATTCGGGAATGCAGTAGATGACAGAAATTGAAATTTGTACTAAACAGAAATGCAGAAATTATAGAAGCTGTAAACTGTCCACTTCACTGAAGTTGTACCAATTTTTTTAGATTAATCTTTTTGAGCTAAAACAAAATATAAATCAAGCTTTCATTGATTGAATGTTAAATGAGATAATCTACAGGGATTAAATGTCAAAGCTTGATCAGAAAATAGCTTGATCAAAATTTAAACTGATTTTAGAATCCAGAATTCTAGATTTTATGAATTTCAGGAAGCCTTGATCTTTCAAATTTAGCATTCTATCAGAATCAATGAAGGAACATTTAAGGGCTTGATCATCAAAATTTTTGAATGAAATGAAAAGTTCATTCAAGGTTAAAACTGAAGAACATATTGCATTGAAGCTGAATTGCTAAAATGCTGAAATGGGAACTATGATGGATTGGAAATGATGTTGTGATGGAAATTTAAGTTGTTTTGTTTATTGGACTTCACAAAATGAAGACATATTTCATCTAACCAAGAAACAATTGTTAAATACAAATGAAGAAATAAATTTTAGAAGCTATCAGTGGGAGTTAGCTTCAGAAATGCAGTAAAGGTAGCAAGAAACAATACAGAAATTCAATTTTAAATATTGTATCAAGTATGTACCAGTCTTTTATCATCAGCTCTTAAAATCAACAAGAAATTAAGTGAAGCTCTTGTATTCTCAAAAACAAATGTTGTTTACTTCCTTTCCATGTCTTCATTAACCTGATAGATAAATTTTTGAATTGTTAGAACTACTGAAATGGAAATTGTGAGCTGCTGAAACATGGAGTTGTAGCTGGTGGAATTTGATTGAGTAGGATTGGAAATTCAATTGGTGATTACCATTCAGTTCAAGAAACATTCCAGATGGTGTCATAAATTTTTAAAAGGAAAAAATGAAGATAATGGCAACCAATTGATACGAAAAATAGTGATAAAGAAGAGATGGAAAACTATTTCTGTTCAAGATTAAATTTGATGGTTTCTTAATCAGACAACTCATTGGAAGATCATCTTCCAACTAACCGAAAGAGGACTACTAATTGTAAATGAAGAAGGACTACTGAAAGTCCAAGATTAAGGCTAAAACCTGTACGAAACATAAACACAAAGTAAGTGCACTGAAACTGAAATATGCTCACAGAATAGTAGTTGTACCAAACTTGGAAACTAATGTTATAATTGAAAGGGGATTGAATTCAAGCATTTACTAATTGAATGCTAAATGAGAGGTCATATAGAAAATAAACCCCGAAGCCTGATCTAAAATTCCAAGGAGATTAGGAATTGAAATTAATGTTCAGGAACAGAATTTCAAAATCTGTAAGGGATCAAATATGAGTTGAATCTAAGAGATCAGTGTCTTTAATGTTTAGAATTCTACCTAAATGAATGGAGAAGAATATAAGGGCTCTACTCTCTAAATTTTGAGAAAAAAATCAAATTGACTAATGGAAAAACTGAAGAACATATTTGAATCAAACTAAAAGCTTGAATCTGTAACAGTTTCAGAAATGGAAGTTTTGTTTAATACATGCCATTTGAGAAGATGTTTGGAAGAAATAGAAGATTGGATGCAAATACTATGTGCACTGAATTTCTGGACATCTGAATCTTATATGAGTAGAAAGAGCATTGAAATTTTAGAATCTGTGACAGATCTGTCACAAGCAAAATTTTAGAAAATGAAGTTTTGGACCCATGTGTGCCAATTTGAGAAGAATTATTTTGAAAGATAGAAGGGAATACATGTTCATGAGTTATTGATTAAATGAAGCAATAGAAGAAGGATTTGGAAGAACTAAATCATGATGGAGTCAAGGTAGAGAAATGAAATGGTGATGGAAAGGGCTGAATTTTGTACCAACTGTTCAAATTGTTTCTAATCTGAAATGAAGTGAGAGCAAACTTTGGTTTTACATTGGAAAGTAAGTTCAAAAAGAAGAGAAAAGAAGGAAGTATGGCCAAGCATTCATATAGCATTTTATTGTATCCATGTCTTCCACTATCATTTGATTCATATCTTCTTCTTTTCTTCCCTAACACTTATACTTTGATTTCATTTGATTCATAATTTATTTGTCATCATTATTATCCTTCATAATTATGTATTCTAATGTCGATGAGAGTGGTGAAGAGTAGAAGATAAACAGGCATATGGTAGTGCATGAAACATGAGTAGCTTGAGTGTCTCCACCATGCATGAATGAGAGATTAGGTTAAGAGCCACCAAAAATTTGCTGAGAATTAGTATTGATATCATTCTCAGTTTATTCATAATAGATTGATGTCATTATGTTGTTAACCAAGGTAAGAATTGAGTCCATGAATGCTTGTGTTGTTGAAACTCAACAATTCTAGGTAACTTTCTATTATTAACTTCTAAACATGATTGAGAATGGTTAGAGGTACAACTTTAGTTTTCCTTTAGTCTTGTTCACTTGCACGAGACATGCAAGAATAAGTGTAGGGGATTTGATAATTAGCAATTTTTTGATATTATTTTAGGTCACATACTTAGCATTTTTTATCCTCTCATTTACTTAAATATTGTTTAATATCATGATTTATGAGTTAGGATATAATTTGGAGCTGTTGGATTGAGTCATACGTGAGAGGGGGGGTGAATCATGTGGTTTTGAAAACTTTTATTTTCGTTTCGAGATCAAAGTAAATACAGTGCAAAAACACAAAAATTAAAAGCAAGCAAGAAGACAGAAATAGACACGGTTGATTTTACTTGGTTCGGTGCCCTCGGCGACTCTTACTTCAAGACCCAATTCCTATGGACCTATGGATGGGTAATCCACTAAAATACCTCTTCCAAAATCATAGGAAGAGAGAATCGGGTATAAAGAAAATTGGAACAAGTGCAACACACTACACTTATCCTTTTGCAATAATCAAGTATAGAATTTTGAAGTTACCAAACACTTTTTCAAAAATGGTTGGCTCAAGCTTGGTGTTTGGGCAACTTCTTAGCGGTAGACAGGTGTTGCATTGTTATAGTAGAGTTGTACCAGGAAGCCAGAGTAGTTGGAACCTCAATCGAACACGTAGAAGCTTATATCTGAGTTGTGTTTTGCAGCTTGGTCGAGATGCCCTTATAAAGGGTATGGAAGGTGCCTTTCATAGGCTTAGAGGTTCCTCTAACCTAAAAAATCTAATCCTGAGATTGTTGCTCCTTATCACCAACAAGTTCTGAATCTTGTGAAAGGCGTCTTCCATGAACAGTGCGAATGCGCCTTCCTTCACCTGAAAGGCGTCTCAGGTACTGTTCACCATAGGCCTTTTGTGCTCCCTTTGTCCTGCAAAATGTGTTAGTCTAAAACTAAAACATCTAGTATACAATACAAAGTTAGAACAGTAATAATAATTAGTAATAATTAGCTCCTGTCCTCCTTGGATCAGGAATTAGTCAAGGTCTCAGTTTAGGAACCCAAAATGGACTTAAACTAGACTGACAACTATTGTCCCTCAACCGGGAGGCACTCTCACGAGGTCACTTTAATCCTGTGACTTACCTTCACTTACCAACTTGCAGTCAGTTGACTAGCCTCTTGACCCACCAGGTCTTCATGCCAGTTGTCAGGTCCACTGACCCAACTAGACTTCTACCAGTTGTCAAGTCTCGTTGACCCAACCGGACTTTCCATCAGATATCAGGTCGGCCCTTTGACCTATCTTGGCTTTGTACCAACTATCGGGTCTTCAGACCTAGCTAGATTTTAGCCTAGTGTTAGGTACTTCAGACCTCTCAACTCGTGCATACTTGGTAAAGCAATTAGATAACATAAATACCTAACTTAACTCACTTGTCATTCATCAATACCTAAGTTAGACCATCAATATAAATTACACCAACAATCTCCCCCTTTTGATGCAATGACAACTTGGGTTAAAGTTAGGAAAAGATATGTATAAAATAAAAGTAATAATCTTATTTAGGAGAAAAGATGCTTGAGTAAGATCAATTGTTTGTTTAATTCTCTTGATTGGTTTTAGAGTTAAGATTTATCACGATTTAGTATCTTTTTCTTACTTAATCCTTATCCTCCCCCTTTGGCATTCATCAAAAAATGCGTAGAGGAATTCAAAAAAAAACTATATAGGAAGAATGGAAGGTAGGCATGGAATGTAATAAAATTTTGACAAGGAATGCAGAAACTAACTAAAAGCTTAAAAATTTTGTAGGTACTAAGTTAAAAATTTGTAAGTAAAGTTTTGATTAAGTTTTTTTTTATTTCTAAGTAACATTAGAAAACTTTTGTCAAGGATTTATGAGTAGACATTTTTAAGAATTTGACAAAAAATAAAGCTTTGCAAAAATATTGAAATATAGTTTTGCAAGAATTTGTTTTTTTTCAAGAGTTTATCTTAGAAATATTTTCAAAATGGTTTTAAGTTATTTTGAGAAAAAAAATTTAAAACCTAATCTTCATTTTTAAAAGTGAAAGTTAAAAAATATTTTTTAATGTATTTTTCACAATATTCTCCCCCTGAACTTGATATTATTTAAGAAAAATATTCATCTAGAAATTGTCCTTAAATGTCTAACCATTAGTTACTAACTAACTATCAGAAGATAGTAGTGTTCACTTACTTAGCCAAGTTAAGTAAATGTATCCAGTTAGTATTTGACTAAGATGAATTACTTAACCTAATCACTGTAATTTGGTATTTCTCACTCAGACTTGTGATGATGTACTGATATAAACATCTTAAGTCCAGGCAATTTACCTATGCATCTCATGTCGTTCTAGTTTTTTTAAAATACACAATCAAGAGAGGACTAATGTGTTTGTGAGATGCTCGATATCTAGAACTATAAGAGCATGCTTTCTATGGATTTGATCTAGACTAAGGCTAAAGTCAATTTTAAAAGACTAAGAAAATGGGAATTTAAAAAAAAATCAAAGCAAAGACTTTTTCCTAGAATTTTCAAATCATTTTAAAAATTATTTTGAAAGTAGTAGTCCTAGTTTATGATACACATTCCTAATTGTTGACATAAATTACTAAATTTACTTTCAGGAAGGAGTTTGGTAAATATGTCAGTTTAGTTTGACTTGGACTCAATGTAGTTGAGTTCAATGTCTCATTTAGTTACATGATCCCTGATAAAGTGATGTTTGATTTTGATGTGTTTAGTTCTTGACTAATGCACTAAATTTTTTGTTAAGTTGCTTGAGCTAATATTATCAATTAGTACTTTTATATTTTTAAACTTTAGATTGAAGTCATTTAGGGTGTGCATCATCCATAATAGTTATGCAACACATTCTCCTATTGCTATATATTCTGCCTCAATAGTAAATAAAGCAACACAGCATTGCTTTCTACTAAACTAGCTGACAAGTGATGGTCCAAGTAGTTGACAACCATCACTTGTACTTTTCCTATCTAGTTTACAGCTGACATAATCTGAGTCAGTGTAAAGCCCGAAAATTCCCGAATTTATTTTATAAATATCCTATGATTTTCTGGAATTTTTAGATATTTTTCCGGAATTTTCCGAGTAGCAGAAGTAGTAAAAATAATTAGAAGAATAAAAAGGCTTAACCGGGAATCGAACCCGGGACCTCTCGGGTCCGCTAAACCTTTAGTTAGCCTTAGTAACCGGTGAACCCAGCAGGGCCGTGCTGAGAGAAATGAGAATCAAATAAATTTATAATTGAGTTGGGCCGAAATACCCACTTAATATAAATAGGAAACTTAAAGAGGGTTTGGTTTATTTTAGATTTTGGTTCGGCAAAATCCCTCTCCACCGAAGCCCTCACGCCAACTTTTCTCCCCTTCCTCCTTCTTTCGGCGCCACACCAAGGAAACCCTAGGGTTCCTTCCCTAGGGCCCCAAGGATATTCTCCGGCGGCGATTTTAGCAAGAGGGCGTTCCCTTCGCGAGTAGAGCACGTGGACGCGAGTAAACCGTCGAAAGGGTCATCTCCACCGGAATTTCAGCGACTAGAACCGTAAGGAAATTAGCGTACGAGGTAAGAAACCCCTCACCTGCAGTATAATAGCTCCGTTTGGTTTTCTACGCATTGGTTTTAGCTATATGCAGGTTTTTGTTCGGCACATAGGGTGTGTTTAAACCCTCCTCGAGGATTAGGGATCTAGTTGAAAACCTCTAGACAGGCCGGACATGTTGTTCTCCTTTAGTTGGAGATCCTAGACGCTGTCGGGTGCCTAGAGGTGATCTCCCTATAAGAGGAGAGAGTTGGAGCACACCAAGTGTTCGGTAAAATATTAGTGTAGCTAAATACCACCTCAGTTATGTTTAATAGCTCAGTTAAATGCATTAGGAGCATTTAAAACAGCACATTAGTTTAGTTCAGTTTATTACAGCTTATATGGATCAGATATCCAATGGGTGGGCTCCCACAGTCGCCTCTAGGTTTAGCTAACCTAGCTCTAGGTTCAGATAACCTAGAAACAGCAAGTTATAACAGTTAGCTATATTCAGTATTTTATTTTCAGTGGCACTGTACTGAATCAGATATCCATTGGGTTGGACTCCCACAGTCGTCCCTAGGTTTAGATAACCTAGTTAACCCTACTAAATTCGGGACTTGCAAACCCGGGTCTAGTTAGGGATGCGCGCACAGCAAGTACAGTTGTCGGGCCCAAACAGAATGATTATTATTTTCACTTATTATGATATTAGCTTCCAAACTCTTAATCTAATCCAGTGATTTTAGTTTAAGATCAGTTTTAGCTTAGTTCAGTTTCAGTTTCGGTTTCATGCTCCAGCTTAGTTTTCCCTGTGAGTATGCATGATAACTTTATGTGCAGTTGTTATACATGTTTATATGTTCAGCTTTAGATATGCCATGATTGTATGCTTATATGTCATGTCATGCTTAGTTTATTCAGTATATCCAGCATATGTTTTAAACAGCATGATTTAAAATCATATTTGCATCGTTGCATGTTTTTGTGAGGTAGATGGTTTCTTACTAAGCTTGTTAGCTTACAGATACTACTTTTCTTATACTGCAGATAAAGGTAAAGGAAAAGTGGACTAGCAGTGGAGGTTGGAGGTCAATGCAGATGAGGATGTGTGTGGCAGGAACTGGAATAAAGATCCTAGGGATCTAGTTTTATTTTACTACGCATTAGAGCTTGTAGCAAGTCTAGTGATTAAAGTTTTGTTCTTTTTCCCTTATGCTTCGCATTCTAGTATGGTTAATGGTATGAACTAGTGAACATGCATTATATTATGTCATGAATGTTTCCCAATGCAAGATAGAATAGTTATTAGCATTTGTAGAGTTGTTTCACTAATTTTGGCACGAAATCTGCTGAAATCAGAGTTTCAGCTCGAAATCAGAACCCCTGATCGGTCAGCAGACCGATCAGGGAGTCTCTGATCGGTTGGTAGACCGATCAGGGACCTGATTTCTGCGAACAGCAACTTTCTGTTCGTATTCTGATCGATCTGTGGATCGATCAGGAGCTGGGGCAGCCTCTGATCGGTCAGTAGACCGATCAGGGATCCGGCCTCTGCGAACAGAAACTTTCTGTTCG
The DNA here is from genome assembly GCF_018446385.1 of Zingiber officinale. NCBI lineage: Eukaryota > Viridiplantae > Streptophyta > Magnoliopsida > Zingiberales > Zingiberaceae > Zingiber > Zingiber officinale. The sequence goes on along the minus strand of NC_055987.1, from coordinate 59,029,341 downwards.
TTCCCTGATCGATCCGGGGATCGATCAGGAGCTGGGTCGCGGCTCACTGATCGGTCGGCAGACTGATCAGGGACCAGCTGGATCGGTCGGCAGACCGATCCAGCAGCGTACAGAATTGCAGCCTAGTTATGGATCGGTCGGTTGAACGATCCGGAGTTTCCTACCGTACCAGTATCAGTAGATCGGTCTGTGGATCGATCCGAAGCTTATTATCAGTTGTAAACACCTCCCCTAGCATGTGTACAACTCCTAGGTACACCTAGAATATTAAGATCAGATTTTAAAGATAATAGTTTAGCAAAATTTTAATTAGCCCAGCTTTCCGCACAGTATAGCACAGCAACTGTAGCGATTCGCCTTACAGCCTAGTAGTTAGAAGGCGGGTCGTTACAGAGTGGTATCAGAGTAGTGTTCCATACTTCCTACACACACATCAGCATTGTACCTGCAGCTTCCAAGTAAGAATACCTCTACTTTTTTATGCTCCTTGTTTTGTTATTACAGTTCATGTTTCTATGTCTACTGCTTGTTTAGTATGTGATAGTTTTTAGACATGACTTCAGTAGTTATATAACTGTGATTACATTAGTTATGTTATGTTCTCTATGTCTTTAGAAATGGCACGAGGACGCCCAGTTAGAAGGGCCCTAGCTACTGAGCCCCAGCAAAAGGCAGGCAGTTCAGTGCCTCCTCCCGACCTTACAGCATTAGTGGCTCAGTTACAGCAGCAGCTAGCTGAACAGCAACAGGAAATAGCTACCTTAAAGGCTAATCAGCAGAGTACCCCCACAGTCACCCCGGAACCGAATTTGACTATTCCAGTAGTCTTGGAGGTTCCACCAGCTCAGCCTACAGCACCGGCACCAGCACCAGCAGCCCCAGCAGCTGAGCCAAGAAAGGAAGCCTATCTGATCCAGTGGCAGCGGGTCAAGCCAGAGAACTTCTCAGGCACTAGTGAACCATGGGATGCACAAGCCTGGTTCAAAACACTGGAGAGCACGATGGAGCTTCTGGACTGGCCAGAACACGAGAAGGTGAAGTGTGCCTCCTTCTGCCTGACAGGAGACGCACGCATGTGGTGGGAAAGAATCAGAACGAAGCGCCCAGTGAACCAGATGGCATGGGCTGACTTCGAAAAGGAGTTCTTTGAGGAGTTCTTCCACATACGGGTTACAAACCGCCACTACGACGAGTTCACGGAGTTTCGTCAGGGCAACCTTTCAGTTGAGGAAGCCGTGAGGAAATTCAACAGGTTGGCTCGTCTGTGCCCAGAGCTAGTCAGCACAGAGAAGGAACGAATCCGGTTGATGCTCAAGATGCTGAGGCCAGAGATAGCAGTGAACGTGGCTGGTGGCATACATAGGCCACAAACCACAGAGGAGTTAGTGAGAAGTGCCTTGACCACAGAGCATTACCAGAACAGCATAAAGCAGCAGAAGCAAATCTCCTCAGAGTCCAAAGGCCAAGGAAACTCTCACACTCAAAAACAGCAAGGCCACAGCTCTAACTGGAAAGGGAACTCAAACAGCAAGCGCAAATCAGGAAGTGACCCAAAAGGAGGACCATCTAGCAAGTGACCCAGTTATCCAAAGTGTGCTACTTGTGGGAAATTCCACCCAGGGGTTTGTCGCAAGGGCACACGAGGATGCTTTGAATGTGGACAAGAAGGGCACATGGCCAAGCAGTGCCCGAACAAGACCGGTCTTCCTCAGCCACAGCAGATTCAGTATGCAGGCCAGCCAGCTCAGTTATATCAGATGCAGGCCGCTCTAGAAGGTCCACTTATCAGCCAGGGCAGATTAGAAGCCCCTCCAGCTATGGCAAATGCGAGGATCTACTCACTCACCAGAGAGGACGTAGCCAATCCTCGACAATTGTCACAGGTCAGATTAGCATTTTTCAGTATAGTGCTACTGTTCTATTTGATACTGGGGCAACCCATTCATATATAGCCAGGATGTTCTCCGAAAAATTAGAAATACCCTCAGAGGTACTCAGTGGCCAGTTTTTGACGGCGTTACCTTCAGGAGAGATCATGGCATCCACGCACTGGCTCAGAGCAGTGTCGGTCATTATAGCAGACAGAGAGCTCTTTTGTGATCTGATAGTGCTAGAGATGACCGACTATGACGTGATCTTTGGAATGGACTTTCTGATCAAATACGGTGCTGGCATAGAGTGCCGTAAACAGAAAGTCATCTTCCAACCTGAAGTGGCAGTGCAATTTGAATACAGCGGGGAACCAAAGAGAAGGGCCAAGAAGTTTCTCTCAGCTATGAAAGCACAGAAGCTACTGGATTCAGGATGTACAGGATTCCTAGCACTTGTAGTCAACGCCAGCCAGGACAAGAACCGACATCTAGCAGAGGTCCGAGTCGTATGTGACTACCCAGCAGTCTTCCCTGAAGAGTTACCAGGCTTAGCACCAGACAGGGAGATTGACTTTGAGATAGAGCTCATTCCCGGTACAAATCCTATCTCCAAAGCGCCTTATCGCATGGCTCCAGCAGAACTGAAGGAACTTCAGGAGCAACTACAGGAGCTGCTTGACAAGGGTTTCATATGCCCGAGTCACTCGCCATGGGGAGCGCCTGTATTGTTCGTGAAGAAGAAGGATGGAAGCATGCGACTGTGCATAGACTACAGATCACTGAACCAAGTCACAATCAAGAACAGGTATCCCCTTCCCAGAATCGATGACCTGTTCGACCAGCTGAAGGGAGCGGCAGTGTTCTCTAAGATAGATCTCAGATCAGGTTATCATCAGGTGAAGGTTAAAGAAGGGGATATACCCAAGACAGCATTCAGAACCAGATACGGACACTACGAGTTCGTAGTCATGCCCTTTGGCGTGACCAATGCTCCAGCTACATTCATGGATCTCATGAACAGAGTATTCAGGGAGTATTTAGATAAGTTCGTTATTGTGTTTATCGATGACATTCTTATCTACTCAGGAACTCAGGAAGAACACTCAGAGCACCTGAACCTAGTATTGCAGACCCTTCAGCAGAACCAGCTATACGCCAAGTTCACGAAATGTGAATTTTGGTTAGATCAGGTGTCCTTCCTGGGCCACATCATCTCAAAGGATGGTATCATGGTAGATCCTAGCAAGATAGAAGCAGTAAGTAACTGGAAGAGACCTAAGAACGCCAGCGAAATCAGGAGCTTTCTGGGATTAGCAGGATATTACAGAAAGTTTATAGAGGACTTCTCCAGGATAGCCTCCCCACTGACAGCTCTTACCAGAAAGAACAGGAAATTTCAGTGGACAGAGGACTGTGAGCACAGCTTCAGCGAGCTAAAAAGGAGATTGACCATTGCTCCCATTTTGGCTCTACCAGACGACACCAGCAGCTTTGACATCTATAGTGATGCCTCTAAGTTGGGACTAGGAGCAGTACTGATGCAAAACGGCAAGGTGATCGCCTATGCCTCCAGACAACTCAAGGATTATGAGAAGAATTACCCTACTCATGACCTTGAGCTTGCAGCAGTAGTGTTCGCTCTCAAAATTTGGAGACATTACTTATATGGAGCTCAGTGCAGAGTGTATACAGATCATCAGAGTCTGAAGTACTTCTTCACTCAGAAGGATCTGAATATGCGACAGCGCAGATGGCTTGAGTTGGTCAAAGACTATGATATAGACATCCTCTACCATCCAGGGAAAGCCAATAAGGTAGCTGACGCACTTAGCAGAAAATCCAGTGCTACCTTATTATCTCTTACAGCCATGTCACCGCCCCTACAGAAGGAGATTGTAGATTTCGGTCTTGAACTCATCGTTGGACAGCTCTCTACTATGACCTTAGAGTCTACCTTGCTTGGTGATATTCAGTCAGCTCAGGAGCAGGACCTTGAAATCCAGAAAATCAAGCAAGGGCTAGCAGAATCAGAAAGTAGAGAATTCAGAGTGTCCGATGGCGGGGTGTTGTATTTTGGTGACAGACTCTGTGTTCCAGATCAGGAGGAGCTACGGAGACAGATTTTAGATGAGGCTCACAAGACTCCCTATGCGATGCATCTAGGTTCCACTAAAATGTATCAAGACCTGAAGAAACATTTTTTGGTGGCCCGGGATGAAGCGAGACATCGCCAGATATGTTAGCATCTGCCTCACTTGTCAGAGGGTCAAGGCAGAACATCAGCGACCAGGGGGAATTCTGCAGCCTATACAGATTCCAGAATGGAAGTGGGAGGATATCTCTATGGATTTCATAGTGGGACTGCCCAGAACCACGAATGGTTTTGACGCCATCTGGGTAATAGTCGACAGGTTGACTAAATCAGCCCACTTCTTAGCTATCAGAATATCCTATTCCATGGAGCAGCTAGCTCAGTTGTATCTCAAGGAGATTGTCAGGCTGCATGGAGTCCCACGAACCATTATATCGATGAGACAAGAGATTTACATCACACTTCCGAAGTGTGTACGACTATGGGCACCCGTTAAAATTCAAGATGACCTTCCATCCACATGATGGTCGACGGAGCGAGTAAATCAGTACTCGAAGATATGCTCCGGCTTGTGCCCTAGATTTCAAGGAAGTTGGTGCAAATATCCGAGTCTAGCGAATTTGCATACAACAACAGCTTTCGTCCACTATCGGCATGGCACCTTATGAGACACTCTATGGGCGGAGGTGCAGATCACCAACCTGCTGGTATGAGAGGAACTAGAGCTTGAGACGGATCTAGTAGCAGATACCACAGCCATACAGATTCGCTAAAGGATAGAGACAAGACAGAGCCGTCGGAAGAGCTATCGATACACACGCGAGACCCTAGAGTTTTCAGTTGGGGATACAGTTTTCCTCAGAGTAGCTCCCATGAAGGGAGTCATGCGTTTTGGGAAGAAGGGCAAGCTAGCTCCCAGATATGTGGGACCATACCTTATCACGAAGAGAGTGGGCAAGGTAGCATATGAGCTAGAGCTACCTCAGGAGATGTCAGCTGTCCACAATGTATTTCATGTCTCCATGCTGAAGAAGCATATTCCAGACGCCACCCAGGTGATTGAGCCCCAGTTGGTACAGGTCCGTGATGATCTCAGCTATGAAAGTCGGCCTATTCAGATAATAGACCGAGCAGTAAAGAAATTACGGAACAAGGAAGTACCATTAGTCAAAGTCAGCTGGCAAAATCACACAGCAGAGGCGACTTGGGAGACCGAGGCCAGCATGAGACAGAAGTACCCAGAATTGTTTTAAGTTCGGGGATGAACTTTTTATAAGGTATGGGGGATTGTAAAGCCTGAAAATTCCCGAATTTATTTTATAAATATCCTATGATTTTTTGGAATTTTTAGATATTTTTCCGGAATTTTCCGAGTAGCGGAAGTAGTAAAAATAATTAGAAGAATAAAAAGGCTTAACCGGGAATCGAACCCGGGACCTCTCGGGTCCGCTAAACCTTTAGTTAGCCTTAGTAACCGGTGAACCCAGCAGGGCCGTGCTGAGAGAAAGGAGAATCAAATAAATTTATAATTGAGTTGGGCCGAAATACTCACTTAATATAAATAGGAAACTTAAAGAGGGTTTGGTTTATTTTAGATTTTGGTTCGGCAAAATCCCTCTCCACCGAAGCCCTCACGCCAACTTTTCTCCCCTTCCTCCTTCTTTCGGCGCCACACCAAGGAAACCCTAGGGTTCCTTCCCTAGGGCCCCAAGGATATTCTCCGGCGGTGATTTTAGCAAGAGGGCGTTCCCTTCGCGAGTAGAGCACGTAGACGCGAGTAAACCGTCGAAAGGGTCATCTCCACCGGAATTTCAGCGACTAGAACCGTAAGGAAATTAGCGTACGACGTAAGAAACCCCTCACCTGCAGTATAATAGCTCTGTTTGGTTTTCTACGCATTGGTTTTAGCTATATGCAGGTTTTTGTTCGGCACATAGGGTGTGTTTAAACCCTCCTCGAGGATTAGGGATCTAGTTGAAAACCTCTAGACGGGCCGGACATGTTGTTCTCCTTTAGTTGGAGATCCTAGACGATGTCGGGTGCCTAGAGGTGATCTCCCTATTAGAGGAGAGAGTTGGAGCACACCAAGTGTTCGGTAAAATATTAGTGTAGCTAAATACCACCTCAGTTATGTTTAATAGCTCAGTTAAATGCATTAGGAGCATTAAAAATAGCACATTAGTTTAGTTCAGTTTATTACAGCTTATATGGATCAGATATCCAATGGGTGGGCTCCCACAGTCGCCTCTAGGTTTAGCTAACCTAGCTCTAGGTTCAGATAACCTAGAAATAGCAAGTTAAAACAATTAGCTATATTCAGTATTTTATTTTCAGTGGCACTGTACTGGATCAGATATCCATTGGGTTGGACTCCCACAGTCGTCCCTAGGTTTAGATAACCTAGTTAACCCTACTAAATTCGGGACTTGCAAACCCGGGTCTAGTTAGGGATGCGCGTACAGCAAGTACAATTGCCGGGCCCAAACAGCATGATTATTATTTTCACTTATTATGATATTAGCTTCCAAACTCTTAATCTAATCCAGTGATTTTAGTTTAAGATCAGTTTTAGTTTAGTTCAGTTTCAGTTTCGATATCATGCTCCAGCTTAGTTTTCCCTGTGAGTATGCATGATAACTTTATGTGCAGTTGTTATACATGTTTATATGTTCAGCTTTAGATATGCCATGATTGTATGCTTATATGTCATTCCATGCTTAGTTTATTCAGTATATCCAGCATATGTTTTAAACAGCATGATTTAAAATCATATTTGCATCCTTGCATGTTTTTGTGAGGTAGATGGTTTCTTACTAAGCTTGTTAGCTTACAGATACTACTTTTCTTATACTGCAGATAAAGGTAAAGGAAAAGTGGACTAGCAGTGGAGGCTGGAGGTCAATGCAGATGAGGATGTGTGTGGCAGGAATTGGAATAAAGATCCTAGGGATCTAGTTTTATTTTACTACGCATTAGAGCTTGTAGCAAGTCTAGTGATTAAAGTTTTGTTCTTTTTCCCTTATGCTTCGCATTCTAGTATGGTTAATGGTATGAACTAGTGAACATGCATTATATTATGTCATGAATGTTTCCCAATGCATGATAGAATAGTTATTAGCATTTGTAGAGTTGTTTCACTGATTTTGGCACGAAATCTGCTGAAATCAGAGTTTCAGCTCGAAATCAGAACCCCTGATCGGTCAGCAGATCGATCAGCGAGTCTCTGATCGGTTGGTAGACCGGTCAGGGACCTGATTTCTGCGAACAGCAACTTTCTGTTCGTATTCTGATCGATCTGTGGATCGATCAGGAGCTGGGGCAGCCTCTGATCGGTCAGTAGACCGATCAGGGATCCGGCCTCTGTGAACAGAAACTTTCTGTTCGTTCCCTGATCGATCCGGGGATCGATCAGGAGCTGGGTCGCGGCTCACTGATCGGTCGGCAGACCGATCAGTTATGGATCGGTCGGTTGAACGATCCGGAGTTTCCTACCGTACCAGTATTAGTAGATCGGTCTGTGGATCGATCCGAAGCTTATTATCAGTTGTAAACACCTCCCTTAGCATGTGTACAACTCCTAAGTACACCTAGAATATTAAGATCAGATTTTAAAGATAATAGTTTAGCAAAATTTTAATTAGCCCAGCTTTCCGCACAGTATAGCACAGCAACTGTAGCGATTCGCCTTACAGCCTAGTAGTTAGAAGGCGGGTCGTTACAGTCAGAGAAACATTTAAGTTTGAAATTGGCTATTCTAGGGTACCATATTCCTACATTAGATGTTCTTTTTAAGTATCTAAAAATTCTTTTAACATTAGCCAAGTGTGATTCCTTGGCACATGTTTGGTACCTAGCACACATATTGACTGTAAATAAAATATCAAGTAGACTAGCAGTCAGGTATAGTAGGCTTCCTATGATGCTTCTTTAATATTTGAGGTTTATGGGTTTTCCACTTGGATCACTGTCTAGGGTCACATTAGCGGCCATTGGAGTTTTAATTTCCTTGGAATTTTCTATACTAAATTTCTTAAGTAATTCAAGTGTATATTTTTGTTGATAAACGTAAGTTCCTTCATTTGTTTGTTTGATTTGAAGCCTTAGGAAGAATGCTAGTTGTCCTACTAGACTCATTTCAAATTCTTATTCTATCAAGGTTATAAATTCTTATAGGAGTTTTGAATTAGTTGACCCAAATATTATATCATCTATACAAATTTGAGATATAAAGAAATCTTGATTAATTGTTTTGATGAATAGTGTTGGGTCTATTTGACCTTGTTTGAAGTTTTTTGAGATTAAGTATGCGGTCAACCTCTCATACCAAGCTCTAGGAACATGTTTTAGACCATAGAGAACATTCTTTAATTTAAATACATTGTTAGGGTGTTCTAAGTTCTCAAACCTTGGGGGTTGACCTACATATACCTCTTCTTTAATTAATCCATTGAGAAAGGATGATTTCACGTCCATTTGATATAATTTGAAATCCTTTTGAGCTGCATAGCTCAACAGCATTCTATATTTGTAACGACCACCCTTCTTACTACTACTACTACTCTCTAAGAGTGACCGTTACTTAACTACTAACTCTACTTAACCGATATGATTAAATCCAAATGGAAATCCTACCGAAAAATTTTGGCAGAGTCTTCCCTGTACCGGTGACCTTAAACTGATATACATACAAAGTATACATCAGCCACAGATGGCTGGAACATATATCAACAACTCACGCAATAAATAATCCAAAACAAAAGAGAACTATATTACTCAAGATCCCAAATCATCTACTATGTCCTAATAACATCAAAATAACATATATCATCCCAATTACTAAAATGCGGAAACTTAATAATGAAATACAACTTCTTACTTCCTAATTTTCTTATCATCCTAAATAAAGAATTAATCTAGACAAATCCTTAACTAAGTCCCAAGGCTTCCATAGTCCTGGCATCACACATCTTTCGAACACCTCCTTGTCGCCTTCCTTTCTATATCTTTTCCTTTCCTGTATCTGCAGTAAGAGGAAATGCAATCTATAAGCAAAATGCTTAGTAAGCGCTATCTAACTCACAAAACACGAGTGTGCATGTATATGAAAAGAACTAGAAACTGAATGCCTTAAAAGAAGACATATAAAGCTGCTCATGTCAAAAGTACTGAAACTAGAAATAAAACTGCTCATGCATAATCAATAGCAAAGCACTATAAACTGTATACTCATGATATACAAGGATAAAACTGCATGCTAGGAATAAAGCTAAACATATGAAAGCTGTTCATCTAATAGGTAAACATGAAAAACTACTCATCTACTAGATAAACATCGTAGAATAAAGAACTAAATTTGCTGATTTTTAGAACTATATGAAACTTATTTCATTTGTTCTAAATTTATTCTTTAATACTTTATACTTATGTAAAACTTATTTTACTTGTTAAAAAACTTATACTTATAATACTTCAAAATAATAATCAACTTCTTCTTGTCTTGGGCCCAGGCGTAGTACCATCTTATGCGCGCTCCCTAGTAGAGACTGTTGTAGTCCTACAGGGTAAAGACCTTGGTCTTACCAGGGCCGAGACCTCGGAAACGGTCACCTGGATTTGTTTAACGACAACCTCGGAAGTCGGGTACTAGCCTCTTCTTAAAAGTAAAATACTTATTATCTTAATTACTTCTTCTTTAAATGCCTTGGCATTTTAATAGGCACCTTGTATGCCAAAATCCCTAAAGTCTTGACTTTGGGATCTACTTAAGGCCTTGACCTTCTTCTTTCTTTTCTTTATCTTCTTATACTTGTTAATACTTCTAAAAGAATACTTCCTTTAAAAGAAATTGAAATGTTTAAGCAAATTCTAACTTGGAATGCTTAAACCAAAAATCTGCCTACTATGCTAATAAAATTCTGCATATTAAACTTAATAAAATTCTGTTCTAAGATTGGAGTTCTGCATGCAATACTTATCAAAATCTGCAAACAATACTTATGAAAATCTGTTTATTAAAATTTGCATACTATACTTATAAAAATCTGCATGCTATACTTATACACTTAATAAAATCTGTAAAAGAAGTGGATGTTCTAAGCTCCCAATGGAGCTGTTCATGTCTGCAGAAATGCACAAGGAGAAGGGTTGTTCTATGCTCCAAGTGAAGCTTCCCGTATCTGCAGAAATGCACAAAGGAAGGGTTGTTCTATTCTTAACCCATCATCTACTACTTAACCCATCATATAAATGGCAAAACACATCAGATATATCTACAGAAAACATGTAATCCGTGTCATCCTTTTTGATATTTCCTTACAGAGGAAGTCATGTTATATATTTACTACCAAACCATAGTGGTACATCTACAATGAGTATGCTAACAATCTCCTAGTTTGTTTTTAATCGAATTACTAATCCCAATAAATTCATCTAACACTTGTTAATCGGATTAATACTCCAATACTCCTTTTAATTAGACTAACTAACTAGTTAATCAATCAAACTTCAGACGACACTAAGTAATTCAATCTATCTTTAATATTTCGTCGTTCGATCTTTTAACTCAGAGGTATTACTTCAATAAATCTGTTACATATTACACAAATGCTAAACAACCTCAAAACCTTGTTAATTAACTAACTTTAATTACTAAATACCAAGCGGCCTGGAATTAATCTCTACTAATTAAACCTTATCATCTCTCATCATCAAGAAACCGTAGATCATAATGGTACAAAAATATCTAAACTTATTGGAACTTAAACTTCCATAAAAAACTTGCTTAAATACTTATACTTCTTATAATAAAATGCCTTGGCATTTATTCAAACACTTGGTGTGCTTTTAATCCTCAAATACTGAAATTTGGGATCCTATCATGACCTTGAACTTACTTTGCTTAGAACTTCTCATAAACCCCTAAACAGATTTAAATGGGGCACTTTACCATCCCTTCTACCTATAAATTCTAAGGTTTCAATATGAATAACTTTAAACCAGTAATTATAAGCCTAACTATATGCCAAATCCATTAAAACCAACTCAAATTCTATCAACAAGTGCAAGCTACAATAATAACAGTTCATGCTATTGATTCTTTACCCACTCGTGTCCACATAAGCTTGCTGGAAATCTAAAACAGAAACCATAGAAAACTTGTTCACAGCTTAAACCTATATAAGACACCCGAAATCTGTGCTAACAGTGGAACATTTTAACTACTTGCCCATTTGAGGTACACGGTAGAAATCTCAACAACCATATCTAACCTGCTATTTATTTAGAATTCATGCTATTCTGAAAATATTAGTTAGGAAACCAAAACCTAAATTCCAATCTGTCCTTCATGCTTCAAATTCAAGAATGCAAATATACGAAACTATGAAACTCTACATGAACAAAGCATGCTCATTAAGGTCACCACAGAAAACATCTAACTTGAAAGCTGCAGTACCAATTGCAAAGCTTGAATGGATCAACTCACTTGCTTAAACTTAACTAATCTTTTTCTTTCTTCCTTTAACCTCACGGTAGCAAACAAAACCCAAAAAAACTTCACGGCAAAACTCAAACAAACAAGGAAACATCAAAACGAAGTCGGAACTACTCTTACCACAGGTGAGTAGCAACTTACCCTTGCTTTTAGGACTTACAACCGAATAAGAACCCTCTAGTGTTTGCGGAGAAACTCAAACTCTCGGTCTTCTTCGCGCCTTCGAGTTCTCCTCGACGAGAGGAGCTTGGATCTCTGAAGAACTCACGGAAGTTCCCCTTGGCCGACCGCCGAATCGAAGCCCTAGCTTCGGCTGCGATTTCACCCAAGCAGGAGCCGATGCCGTCGCCGCGTGCGAGAGGAGGAATTTTGAGAGAAATTTTAGCTTTAAGGAAAAGGATTTAAATCTTATACTTAAGGTTATTTTCGTTTCCAACTATAGCTTATATACATTTTATTCTATACTTGATTAACAAAATTTTCACAGACCGGTTGGTTGGCTGAGCTCGGTTAAAACCTAGTTCGGGTCCGAGGTCTTGGGTTCAAAACCCGGCTTCAACACTTTTTTTTAAAAACTTCTTCCTCTTGGTAAAAATAACAAACGAACTCCAAAATTTAAATAAAAATACTCTAAAAATTTCTAAAAATCTCTAGAATTTTTCTATAGCATTCAAAAATATTTTTGAATTATTTTTGGGGCTCAAAAGGAGAAAATTTGGGTCGTTACAATATTGATTCGAGTCTAGTGACAGGGGCATAGGTTTCATCAAAGTTGAGTCCCTTGACCTGACTAAATCCTTTGGCTACTAATCTGGCTTTGTTTCTAATGACTTCCCCTTTTCATTTAGTTTGTTTCTAAAGGCCCATTTTGTTTCTATTAATTTTTTATGTTCTGGTAATGGAACTAGATCCTATACTTCATTTCTTTCAAATTAGGCTAGTCCCTCTTGGATGGCTAAGATCTAATCTGGGTCATTTAATGATTCTTCCATTGTTTTGGGTTTGATGTTAGAGATTAATACTATTTGGCTTAGGTTTCTAAAAGTTTATCTAGTTTGGACTCTTAGGTCTGGGTCACCAATTATTTGTTCAAGTGGATAATTTGGGTTAACCCTTATGGTTCTAGTTTGTTCATTTTCTTGTGGTTGATGTCTTCTTCGTATTCTTGACTTAAGTTTTTACTTTCTCCCACTTGACTAGTGCTACCTCTAATAAAATCAATTGATTGAATCTGAGTTTGTTCTAGGTTATGGTTAAATTCTTCAAATTTTATATCTGTGGTTTCTTCGATCCTTAGTGTCTAGTTCAAATTTTTAAAGTATTTGATATTGGGTATTTTATTATAATAGAGTTCAAATGAAGTCTTGTTATAATTTTTATTTATTATAGTTCTATTTTGTACATAGCATGTTGTACTAATAGCTTCTACCAAAAAATATTTAAGAAGTTGATATTCGTTTAGTATTGTCCCAGAGGCTTTAAGTAGGGGTCTATTCTTTCTTTCAACTATTCCATTTTATTGGAGTGTTTTAGGACATGAAAATTTATGATGATAGTCATTTTCTAGGCAAAATATATTAAAATTATGATTCCTAAATTCACCTCCATTATCACTTCTAATTCATTTGATTTTTTAGTCTTTTTCATTTTCAGTTTATTTGCAAAAATTACTGAAAACTTCAAATGTTTTATCTTTATTTTTTAAGAATTTCACCTAGGTGAATTTTGAGTAATCATCTATTATTACTTGACAATAGAGACTCCCATTTATTGATTTGATTCCATGGGAGTCAAATAGGACCAGGTGCAATAGTTCTAGTATAGAATTTGTTTGAGTTTGATTTGTTGATTTGTGAGTTGATTTGGTTTGATTTCCTTGTTGATAAGCATTACAGATTGTTGAATCTATGTTAGATAATTTTGGTAAGCCATTAACTAAGCCATTTAATTTTGTTAGGTTTTTAAAGTTTGTGTGTGACATTCTTCTATATCATAACCAAGTTCTTCTTTCTGTGTCAAGTGATAGTTAAGTGAAGAGATTGTTAGGTTAATTGCATAGATATTGTCCTTCCTAAACCCTTTTAAGTTTATGTTAGGATTATCTATGTGCTTCATTGAGCATTCAGAAGATAGAAACCTGACCATATATCCAGAATCACATAACTGACTAATGCTCAGTAGATTGTATTTAAAATTATAAACAAGTAATACCTTTTTAACAATAAAGTCAGTTTTGAGTTCGATATTACCTATCTAAATTATCTTAAGTTTGTCATTGTTTCCAAAGGCAATCATTCATAGGCTTTTGTATGTTAGTTAAGTAAACTTGGTGTGATTCCTAATTATGTGTCTGGAACAACCACTGTCTAATATTTATTTAATTTCCTACAAAAGGTGGAAGTCATTATTAACTAGATTGATTTAACTCAAGAATTTAAGTTAAGTTATTTAAAAGTAAAAAAAATAGTTAAAAATTGATTAATATTAAGAAATTAATTTAAATTAAAATTAATATACGAATTGATTAATTTAAGTTACAAATTAATTTAAGTTAGTAATTAATTAGATTAAGTTAGAAATTAATTTAGGAGATTAATTTAAATTTAATTTTAATTCTTAATTTCAATTTTGAATTTGAATTTTATTTTAAATTTTTAATTTGAATTTTGAATTTTAATTTTAATTTTAATTTGATCATAGGTCATTTCACTCGATCTATATTTTCAATCAGGAAATCTTACGATTTTGTGAGATGAGTTAGATTAAAATTTAGGGCTTGATTTAACTTTATGTTAGATTCAAGTTTAGCTTTGGGTTCAACAAATAGGTATTTTTTGGATAAACTTTTAAGCTATGGTGAGTCAACTGATACATCATTAGAGTAACCACACCTTTATAATTTTTCAAATAGTTCTATCCATTGAACTTAATACAAAACTCTGGTCTAACTAGTTAGGATTCATAGGAGTAGCTTCAGTTAATTCAACTAAGCCAAATGCACTAGGTCTGTAACAACCTAAATTTCCTCATTTTGAGTCCTAATAGTACTTAAAAATATTTAGAAATGCTTTAGAAAAATTCTAGAGATTTTTAGAAATTTTTAGAGTATTTTTATGTAATTTTTGGAGTTCATTTGGTATTTTTATCAAAAGAAACAAGTTGCAAAAAATAAAGAAAATTAGCCGAGATTGGAACCTGCAACCTCCGGTCGAACCAAGCCTTAAGCAAATCCGGCTGACCAAGTGGTCAAGCAAGCGGTTTTGTTTAGAAAAGGTAGCAAAATTTATTTAAGATAGTTAACAGAATATTGAATTATAAAAGGGATAAGTTGATGTTGGATTTGTTTGTTTAGAAAAGGTAGCGAATTTATTTAAGATAGTTAACAGAATATTGGATTATAAAAGGGATAAGTTGATGTTGGATTTGTCTGTTTAGAAAAGGTAGCGAATTTATTTAAGATAGTTAACAGAAATATTAAGTTATAAAAAGGGAGAACTTATGGATTATTTTCCAAAACCTAAACCTCTCATCTCCTTTTCTCTCCCGACGGCACAGCGTCTCCTGTTTGGGCGAAGGAAAAAAGGGGGGGATCTAGGGTTCCTCTCCGGCGGCCGACCAAGGGAGATTTCCGGGAGATCTTCACATGGTTGTGATCCTCTCGTCAAGGGGAAACCGTGAGCACGAAGGAGGGGTTGAAGCTTGCAATTCCCGCAAACCCTAGAAGTTTTCTTTCCGGTTGTAAGCCCAAGAATGCAAAGGTAAGTGCTTCTCACCTGCAGTAGGAGTAGTTTCGGACCTTTGTTCTTCTTGAATTCGAAGCATGAGAAGCGCTTATAGTGCAGATTTTTAATTAAGCCTATAGTGCAGATTTTAATTAAGCTTATAGTGCAGATTTTTAATTAAGCCTATAGTGCAGATTTTTAATTAAACCTATAGTGCAGATTTTAATTAAGCTTATAGTGCAGATTTTTATGTAGGCTTATAGTGCAGATTTTAATTAAACTTGTAGTGCAGATTTTTAATTAAGCCTATAGTGCATATTTTAATTAAGCTTATAGTGCAGATTTTTATGTAGGCTTATAATGCAGATTTTAATTAAGCTTATAATGCAGATTTTTATGAAAGCTTATAGTGCAGATTTTAATTAAGCATATAGTGCAGATTTTAATTAAGCATATAGTGCAGATTTTAATTAAGCTTATAGTGCAGATTTTTAATTAAGCTTATAGTGCAGATTTTTATTTAAGCTTATAGTGCAGATTTTAATTAAGCTTATAGTGCAGATTTTAATTAAGCTTATAGTGCATATTTTTATGTAAGCTTATAGTGCAGATTTTAATTAAGCTTGTAGTGCAGATTTCTTAGAGCTTAAAATGCAAATTTCTTTAGAGCAGATTTCTTTAGAGCTTGTAGTGCAGATTTCTTAAAGAGCTTATGGTGCAGATTTCTTTAGAGTTTATAATGCAGATTTTTGGTGGAACTTGCAGTGTAGATTTTTGGTGGAATTTATAGTGCAGATTTTGGTGGAACTTGTAGTGTAGATTTTTTGTGGAACTTATAGTGCAGTTTTTAAATAAAAAGATTATAGTGCAGTTTGGTTAAGTATTATAGTGCAGAATTTATGTTTGCATAGTATGCAAAAATAGTGTAGCATAGAATGCAGAATCTTGATTAGTATAGTATGCAGAATTTTGATTAGCATAGTATGCAGATTTTTGTTTAAGCATTTCAAAGTTAGAATTTGCTTAAACATTTCAGTTTCTTTTTAAAGAAGCATTCTTTTAGAAGTATTAACAAGTATAAGAAAGATAAAAAAAAGAAAGAAAAAGACCAAGGCCTTAAGTAGATCCCAAAGTCAAGACTTTAGGGATTTTGACATACAAGGTGCTTATTAAAATGCCAAGGCATTTAAAGAAGAAATAATTAAGATAATAAGATATTTTACTTTGAAGAGGCTAGTACCCGACTTCCAAGGTTGTCGTTAAACAAATCCAGGTGTCCAATTCCAAGGTCTTGGCCCTGGTAGACCAAGGTCTGCTCTTTTAGGATTGGTGGCTCGCTACCCCAACCTATTAGGGAACGCGCATAAGATGGTACTAAGCCTAGGCCCAAGAGAAGTTGATTATTATTTTTAAATATTAAAGTATAAGTTTTAAACAAGTGAAATAAAAGAATAAGTTTTTAAGCAAGTGAAATAAGATTCAGAAAGTGTTTAAAACTCAGCAAGTTTTAGTTTTCTTTATGCTAGCATGTTATTCTGATTAGCTTTACATGTTTAGCATACCAGTATGCATTGTTCTTTTGCTATTAGTTGAGCATGCGTAGTATTTTCTTTAGAGCTTTCAGTTCTTGGATTTCAGTATATTTACATGCATATTCGAGTTTTTGTGAGTTAGACAGCGCTTAATAAGCATTCGCTTATAGTTTGCATTTCCTCTTACTGCAGATACAGGAAAGGAAAAGTTTTAGCAAAGGAAGGCGACAAGGAGGTATTCGATGATGTGTGATGCCTGGACTATAGAAGCCTTGGGATTTAGCATAAGAATTTATTAACAAAGAGTTGAGTAGAATGTATTAGATGAGTCATTTAGTCTTCCGCTGCTAGTTAATTGTAAGTTTTGAGTTCTCCAAGAGTTTTAGGAATTTCTATCAACATGTGAACAAGGATAGTTAAGTAAAGTTAGTAGTCCAGTAGCGCTCCGCCCTCACAAACCAGTAGTGAGGAGGGTGGGGTGTTACAAAGTCAAAGTCATATCTTCCTAGACATGCATAGGCAAAAGTTTTCCTGACCTACTATCATCCAAAACTACACCAATACCATTTATCGAGTTAAACTTTTGTCTTTTTTTAAACTAGTCCTAATTATCCACTCTGGAAAGTTATTGATTTTGGAGGTGTCAACTAGTTTGGAGTCCCCCCTTGAATTATTGGACTTGAGTTTTAAATGTTGATTTGCTTTATAGTTATAATAGACTTGGTTATAGTCTGGGTTTAGATAATTTTATTTTAATTTAATTTAGGTTTAGCTATTGCTTTGTTTAATGTTACTGAATTTAGGTTAGAGGGGTTTGTTAGGACCCTTGGCGGTCGGCTAGAGGGGGGATGAATAGTCCCTACATAAATCAAAACAAAAAGAACCTTTCTCGGCTTATAACTTAAATAAAATAAATACTTGCATAAAAATAATAAAGAAACTAAAAAGACGAGGCTTAGCAAATTTACTTGGTTACAACCGGAGAAGTTGTTAATCCAAGAAAGTTAAAGTGCACTAAGAATCTGCTTCAGGCGGAGAAGCCTCTTACAGCAATGAACGCACAAAAAAGAAGCTAAACAAAAAACTAAAGCGCACAAGTGTTGCTTCTCTTTATTTCACGTTGTTTTGAGCTTCTGGGAGCAAGGCTACTTATATAGCCTTGCTTAGGACGCCTGGAAGGGTTTCAGGTGCCTAGAGAGGGATAAAAATTTATCCCCTTCACAATGGATCATGATCAAATGTGATCTGGATAAACTTCAATTTTGGGTGCCCGGACTGAGTCCGGGCCTTTTTCTCTAGTTTCGCTTGCCTCGATCCGGGTCTTTTGCTCTGGTTCATCTTGCTTGGGTGATCTCGGCCATCTGGAATAGGGCTCACCTGAACCCAACTTCCGACCTTCTCGAGCAAGCTTCCGCTCCTGGTTTCTTGTCCCTCAGAAACGCCGCGTGCCTCCTTCTCGTCCGCCAGCGTACTCTTCCGCAACACCTCGTCCCTCTGACGCACCGAGCCCGTCGGCTCTCTCGCGTGTCATCGTTTTTGCTAGCTGTGTCTTTTGCTCGATATCTTGTACTCCTAAGTTCTTGCACACTTAGACACAAGATTAAACACAACAGGACCTAACTTAGCTTGTTTGATCACATCAAAACTACCTTGGGTACCAACAATCTCCCCCTTTTTGATGTGAGCAACCCAAGTTAAGTTAGGGTAAAGTAACATAAAGTAAAAGCAATAAATTTGCAGTTAAAATACAAAATTTGAAAAATGTTTAATCTACCTCCCCCTAGACTTAATCTTCCCTTCTCCCCCTTTGATCACATAAAAAAATGGGGTACCAAAAAAGAATCTAAGGGTAACTTTTTCAAAAAATAGGAAAGTTTTTATTTTAAAAAAATTAATTTTCAACATTTTGAAAAACTTATCAAGTTTTTAAAAATTTTGAAAAATACTTTTGATAGCACTTAAAAAAATTATAATAATTTTAGAAGAAATTTTCTAAGTAAAAAATATTTTTGATATCACCAAAAAAAACATCAATAATTTCCTAAGTTTGCAAAATCTAATTTTGTAAAAATAATTTTGGTAAAGTAAGTCTTTAAAAAAAAAATCTAAGTTAAAAATACAAAAAAAAATTGAGTAACTATTTCAAGTATTATTTAATTATAATTAAATGCTTTATCAGTTAGTCAATTAAATATTTTATTTCATTAATTGACTTCCAGGCTATGGTAAGGACTAGGCCTTCTTGGTTATTGGAGCAACAACCACTTTCTAGACAAAGCCTCTTAAGAAAATTCAAACATTTAATTTTCTCGCTAAAGCGCTAAGTCTAATTATGTTGGATCGAAAGCGCTAGAGGGGGGGGTGAATAGCGCTCATGGCTTTCATGCGTTTCGGATTCGTAAAACTTGAGTAATGACACAGCGAAAATAATCACACAGAGAGACACAATGAGTTACTTGGTTCGGAGCCTGTGGCGACTCCTACTCCAAGGCCCGCGATTGTTGATCGCTTTCGGTGGGCAACAACTATAGTATCATAAATTCAGTACAATTTGAGATTACAACTAAGAGTACTTAGAAATAATGATGCCGACAACAAAGAATAGTAGAATCGCAGCTCCTGGTTATCGGGGTGTAGCTACAGCACTTCAGGGTCGTCTTTTGAGCAGCCAATAGTCAAAGGATAGCTTTTTAATTGATTATTCAACCTGCTGCTCGAAGCCTCCTTTTAAATCCTGTTGGAGGCGCCTCCAAGACCATCCAAGGCGCCTCCAGGCCTCTGAGTCACTCGCGTGGATCACTGCTAAACCCGTCGCACCTTATCAGCTTGAAGGCGCCTTCAAGCCACTCCAAGGTGCCTCCAAGCCTTGGTCCAAGGCACCTCCAGCTCTATCCGAGGCGCCTCCAAGCCTTGGTCCAAGGCACCTCCAGCTCTATCCGAGGCGCCTCCAAACTCCATGGAGGCACCTCAGACACTGTTCATCCGAGGCTTAAGGTGCTCTTTTGTACCTGCAAAGTATGTTAGTCCCAAAAATATCCTGCAAAACAAAGTTAGCACAAAACAATAATATGAATAGAATATTTTGATAGTCTTCGGACTGTCCGGGTCTGACTTCGGATTTCCGACCGGAAACCCTAGGTCAAACCGACGCCTAACTGTTCCCTCTTCCGGGGAACGCGTCCTCACCTACTCCCCTCAGGAGAGATTACCTGATGTCAGTCCGGTCCTCCAGACCGACTGGACTTTTCACCTAGGGTTACCCCCTAGGGTTTTTTCCACCTAGGGTTACCACCCCCTAGGACCTAAGGTTACCCCCCCCCCTTAGGATTTTCCACCACCTAGGGTTACCACCCCCTAGGACCTAAGGTTGCTGTAACAACCCAAATTTCCTCATTTCGAGCCCCAAAAATAATTCAAAAATATTTAAAAATGCTATAAAAAATTTCTAGAGATTTTTATAAATTTTTATAGTATTTTTATGTAATTTTTGGAGGTCATTTGGTATTTTTACTAAACGAAGGGAGTTTTGACAAAAAATGTCCAAGCCGAGGCTCGAACCGGCAACCTTTGACCCGGTCAAAATCCGGCTAACCAAGTGGGCAAGCAGTTGTTACTTGATCAAATAAAGGAAGAATTTTATTTAAGTAGTAGAAGTTAATAATAAGAAATAATAGGAAGAAAATGGGTTGCAGCCGAGATTCGAACCCACGAGCCGGGCCTTAAGCAGAACGCAGCCAACCAACTGTTCCACAAATATTTCGAGAAAGAGTAGGCAACAAAATATATTTAAGGTATAGTATTTAATAAAAACCCTAGTTATAAGAAAAGAACTTAGGAACTTACCCGAGACCTAACCCCTCTCCCGAATCCTTTCTCCTCTCGCGGTGCGTGGGTGATTTTCTGCCCAAGCGAAAACAAACGGAGCCCTAGCTTCATTTCCGGCGGCCGGCAAGGGGCTAACTCTGGGGGTTCTTCATCAATACGAGCTCCTATTGTCGAAGGGAAGCAGTGAGCACGAGGATACAAGAGGACGTCGAGTTCTGCGGTTTCTCTGAAACCCTAAAGGTCCTCTTCGGTTGTAAGTCCAAGAACACGAAGGTAAGTAGCTTCCTCACCTGCAGTAAGAGTGGTTTTCGAATCTCCATTTCATTCTTTGCTTTCGGTAAAGTATGTGGCCTTTGAAGTTGTTGCCGTGAGCCTCAAAAGAGGATAAAGAAAGGGAAGTTGTATAGATTAGACATGTAATTTAAATCCCACCATCTTTAGGAATCGTACATCAGATTTGGTCAATTTTCGGATTGATTTATGTTTGGGCCTTTCGATTTTGAAGTTGTGCTAACAATGAGCATGAAGTGAGCTGAGGTATAGAGCACGAACAGATTAGAAGACCACAGTATTACCTTAAGCATTGTAGTTAGATTCCTCCTGTTAAAGAATGCTGTCCGGAATTTAGTGTTGTAGTATAGTTGTTTTTTTTTGCTTTCCCTTGTCATTGCTGTCGTAGCTAGCTTAAGGGAATTCAGATGTGGATTCAAATCCTTTTGTTCATGAATTCTTGTGGGCATGATCAATAAATTAGAAGGGTTACAGATTTCGGATCCATGTTGTTGGGCAAGGAACAAGGAAGAATTTAGTTTCCTTTAAAGCATGTAGTTTGATTTTGTAGAATGGTATGTTATGTTACAATACATGAAGATCAGCCATGTTTTCCTAGGTTTTCAGTAGCAAATCTTTGTTTGGTTGCAAGGTGTGTACGATGGCACAATGTTGGTGAATATGCCGTGAGATACTTGATTGTAGTTTAGTTCTTAAAGAATGTAAGTAAATGTACTGCAGATTTTTGATTAGGAATATAGTACAGTTTTGTTAAGCATGATAGGGCAGAATGTTATGTGGAATTTAGTAACATAGTATGCAGAATTTGTTAAGCTTAGAGTATGCAGAATTTAGTAGTATAGTGCAGAATTTGTGTTTGCCTAGTAAGCTTAATTTGGTTGTGTAGCCTTGCAAATCTTGGTTTGAGGTTTAAATATGTTACTTTCATTCGAGTATACAAATTTGAGGTTTAGATATGTTACTTTCATTCAAGTATACAGATTTGAGGTTTAGATATTTAGCATCTCAGTTTATATATTTAGCATCTCAATTTAGATTCTTGAGAAAAGGCATGTATAAGTATATGTAGCAGAAATGGCATGTATATAGCTTGTATAAGTAGCATCTCAGTTTATATGAAGGTTTGTTCAAGGAGTGTTGTTTTTGAAGCTTTCTATTGTGAGTCTCATAAAGAAGATGAAAAGGAATTTAAATGGATTAGGCATGTAGATTAGACTCCTCATCCTTATAATTTGAGTTTCATGTTTAGATATTTATTTGTTGTTACCTTAATGGGTACGAATGGATCATTTTGGAACCCTACAGGTTTTAGTTTTGGTTGTGCTATGTTTTTGACATGAACAGCCTAGTCTTAGGAGAATTTGGCAGAATGGTTTTGATGGATTGAGTTTCAATTGATGATGCTAATACTCCTCTTTATTGGGTTTCTAAAAAAAAGTCAGAATAGATCTTTGGTACATTAGGCTATGGATGATAGTGTTATCTCTTTAGTGCAGAAGTATGGATGAAAGAGTGAAGATGAGCATAAGTAATATGTTGTTTTGGTGAGTGACATATATCAAGACTAAAGATGATTTGAATTGATGTAATGAATTTAACAGGTGAGAAGTATGTGAGTGATTTAGATATGCAAGTAATAAGTTCAGAGTAGAAGTTTAGTTTAGAAGATGAGAAAAGAGATTTACATGTTGATCAATATAGATCTTATACTGAGAATTCCTTTCTGACTATAGTTTAATGGCATAATTGATGTTCAGACTTAAAGTACTTGGATGTGCCAATATTAGGGATTCCATTTGGTCTTAGCCGGTTACAAGAATCTGAAATTCTAGGTTTATAATTATCATGTGAGAATTTTAGTGCAGATTAGATCCCTTCGTTGTGCAGATTTTCTTTAAGTATTTAGTTTCTTTAACAGTACAGATTTGCTAATAGATAGTTTATGGAAAGCATTGTAGTACAAGGCTTTAGATTTCCCTTAAATATGCATGATTGTGTGTTACCTTGTTGATTTCACTTATAGATGCATATGGAAAAATACCCTAACAGTATTTTGGGTTTAAGAAAAGTATAAGAAAAATAAAGAAAAGAAAGTAAAAGGCCAAGGCCTTAGATAGATCCCAAAGTCAAGACTTTAGGGATTTTGACACATAAGGTGCTTATTAAAATGTCGAGGCATTTAAAGAAAAAGTAATTAAGATATTTTACTTTTAAAAGGCTAGTACCCGACTTCCGAGGTTGTCGTTAAACAAATTCAAGTGACCAATTACGAGATCTTGGCCCTGGTAGACCAAGGTCTGCTCTTTTAGGATTGGTGGCTCGCTACCCCAACTTATTAGGGAACGCGCATAAGATGGTACTACGCCTCAGGGGATCCCAAGTGAAGTTATTTATTTTCAAGTATATGCTTTAGCAAAAGTTTTCAAATTTAAAGAATTTACAAGTTTCAAGTTAAGTTAAGAAAAACAAGTTTAAGAAAGTAAATTCTTGTTTATGTTTAGGAAGTTGAATGCTTGTATATGCTAGTTGCCAAGAGAAATTGATTACTATTTTGAAGTATTATAAGTATAAGCTTTTGAACAAGTAAAATAAGTTTCACATAAGTATAAAAGTATTAAAGTATGAGTTGTAAACAAGTGGAATAAAAGAATAAGTTTAGAACAAATGAAATAAGTTTCATTTTGTTTTAAATTTGCAAGTTTAGTTTTCTTTTATACTAGCATGTTAATTAGATTAACTTACTGTTCTTTGCCATTAGAAGAGCATGAGTAGCTTTACATGTTTAGCATTTCAGCCTGTTTGATTCCTTTACTATTGGATGAACATGAGTAGTCTTCAGTAAGAATTCAGTTAGTTCATGTTATAGATATATGTACATGTATATCGAGATTTTTGTGAGTTAGATAACGCTTACTAAGCATTTTTCTTATAGATTGCATTTCCTTTTACTGCAGATACAGGAAAGAAAAAGATTTAGCAAAGGAAGGTGACAAGGAGGTGTTCGATGATGTGTGATGTCAGGACTATGAGAGAGACTTGGGATGTTATTGAGTTTTCCGCATTTTAGTGATTAAGAACCATTTGAAGTTGTACTTTAAGGTTCATGTTATTTGAGATTATTGTTGTTCTAGGTTGCATGCAAAGATGTACTTAGTTTAGTATGTATGTACTTTTGGGTTATTTTTGTTGTGAGTAGTGTTTGATACTTATTTAACTGCCTGAGAGTTTGTTATATGTGTCAGCCATCTGTGGCTGATGTATATTATGTTTGTATCTCAGTTTATGGTCACCGGTACAGGGGAGACTCTGTTTAATTTTTCGGTAAGGACTCCTCGTGGTTTTGATCATACCGAGTAAGTAGAGTCAGTAGTTAAGTAACGGTCATCCTTAGTGTAACGACCCAATTTTCACCATTAGGAGTTTTAAAAGTTCTTAAAAATATTTAGAAATGCTATAGAAATATTCTAGAGATTTTTAGAAATTTTTACAGTATTTTTATGTAATTTTCGGAGGTCGTTTGATATTTTTACTAAATGAAGGAAGTTTTGACAAAAAAAATGTCCAAACCGAGGTTCGAACCAGCGACCTTTGACTCGGTCAAAACCCAGCTGACCAAGTGTGCTGGCGGTCATTGCTGATAAAATAGGAAGTGAAATTTATTTAAGCAATGATTTAAAATAGGAAATAAAAAGGGGTTGGGCAGGATTCGAACCCGCGACTCCAACCACGAGCCAAGCCGCGGCTGACCAAGTGCTCACGCGGCCGGTTCTGTTTAAAAAGGGAGAGAAATAGTCTTAAGCTGTAATTGAATTACCCTAGTTATAAAAGAGAGGACTTAAGTGAAATTCGGGAATTAACCACTCCTTCTCCTCTCTCGCTGCGTCGACTTCCTCTCGAGCGAAACCGCAGCCAAAGCTAGGGCTTCGTCTCCGGCGCTGGCCAAGGGGTGTTTTTGGGAGATCTTCACACCGTCGAGATCCTCTCGGCAAGGAGGAGCTATAGGCATGAGGAAGAGGCTGAGATCTTCACTCCTCCGGGAACCCTAGAAGCCCCCTTTCATTCGGTTGTAGGTTTAAGAAGAGGTAAGTCGCTACTCACCAGCAGTAGAGTAGTTTCGAATTCGAATTAGAGTTTTCCTTGCGTCTCTTGATCTTTTTGGAGCATGCTGTGAGGTTGATTTCTTGTGAAGCCTGCTGCCGTGGGATTCAAAGGATCCAAGTTTGAATTGAGATTCTTTTGGATTTTCGGAATAAACTGTAAAGATTAATAAGTTTGAAGCTGCTACCGTAAGTTTTATAAGGAATAAGAGAAGAGATTTTGAATGAATTGATCATGAAGTTAGGCTCCCCAGCTTTTATGATCTGGTTTTCATGTTTAGATTGTTTTGTTTATTGCTAGCCCAAAGTGTACCATCTGCTCCTATTAAGTCTCTCGAATTTCGGTTAGATTTGAAGTTGCTGCCATGAAGTTGATACAGAATTGTTAGGTTTAGAATTTAACAAATAGTTTAGTGACGGATGGCCATGGGTGGTATTGTAGTTTTCCTTCCTTGCCGTAGATTGAAGTAGAGGCACTTTTCTGTTTTCTTTTCTTCCATTTCTGCCGTGGATTGAAGCAGAGACACTTTTCTGTGTTTTTCCATTATAGCCATGGCACATAACAAGATGATTATTCATGTTTTAGTTCCTTGCAGTAGCAGTGCAGAAACTTATATTTCCTTAAGCATTTGATTCCTTTATTTCTAGTTTCCTTACTATTAAATGTGCACGAGCAGATTTCTAGATTTATTTGCTATTGGAATAACATGAATAGCCTGTAGAAGCAATGCAGATTTTTGAATTCTTTAAGCATGACATAGGTTTTATTTTAATATGCATTTATTGCTTCTGGTATGCATAGCTTTAAGTCCATCATATTCCTATACATGATTTACCTTAAGCTCTAACTGTTTATACCCAAGTTTAATTCTAAGTTCATGTTGTTATTTGTATCTGTTGTAGCTATACGTGTGGTCAGGATTTGTGAAGCTGTAGTAATTGTTTCCGTGAATGATAATTTTACTGTCTTAAGGTCTTATGCTTTGGACTATTGATATAAGGAATTATATACCCTCTACGCACACATGTTATGACTAAACCATGTTATTGTTGATCTACTTATCTTAAATGCCTTGATTGAGTCATGCTGCAGAGTGTTTATTGGATGCAGAATAGTGGCATTTCTTTTGAAGTTCCTTTGATGTCATGAAACTCAATTCAAATTGTTAGTTTTGAATAGTTGTGTAGTATAGGTTTTAATTCCAACAAGTTTTAGATTTAGTTTACGCTTGTATGATATGCAGACTTTCACAAGTATTGCTTGCAGATTTTGATAAGTGTTTCATGCAGAACTCTAATCTTAGATCATATTTTTGTTAAGCTTAATATGCAGAATTTTATTAGCATAGTTGGTAGATTTTTTGTTTAAGCATTTTAAAGTTAGAATTTGCTTAAACATTTCAGTTTCTTTTTAAAGAAGCATTCTTTTAGAAGTGTTAACAAGTATAAGAAATATAAAGAAAAGCAAGAAAAAGGCCAAGGCCTTAAGTAGATCCCAAAGTCAAGACTTTAGGGATTTTGGCACACAAGGTGCTAAAGAAGATGTCGAGGCATTATATATTAGAAATATTAAAAGATAACAAGTATTTTACTTTTATCAGTGGCACTGTACTGGACTCTCAGTTGTCCTTGGGTTGGGCTCCCATAGTCGTCCCTAGGTTTAGATAACCTAGTATGTAGGACTCTTAGTTGTCCTTGGGTTGGGCTCCCATAGTCGTCCATAGGTTTAGATAACCTAGTAAACCCTACTAGATTCGGGACCAGCTATCTCAGGTCTAGTTAGGGATGCGCGCATAGCAAGTACAGTTGTCGGGCCCAAGAAGAAAGTTGATTATTATTTTGAAGTATTATAAGTATAAGTTTTTGAACAAACAAAATAAGTTTCACATAAGTATAAAAGTATAAAAGAATAAGTTTAGAACAAATGAATTAAGTTTCACTTTGTTTTAAAATCAGCAAGTTTAGTTTCCTTTTATGCTAGCATGTTATTTAGATTAGTTTACTGTTCTTTGCTATTAGAAGGGCATGAGTAGCTTTACATGTTTAGCATTTCAGTATGTTTGTTTCTTTTACTAGTAGATGAGCATGAGTAGTTTTCCTTTTGAGCATTCAGTTTTAGATTTCTTTCAGTATACTCACATGCATATCGAGTTTTTGTGAGTTAGATAGCACTTACTAAGCATTTTGCTTATAGATTGCATTTCCTCTTACTGCAGATAAAGGAAGGCGACAAGGTGGCACAGATGATGTGTGATGCCAGGACTATGGAAGTCTTGGGACTAGAAAGGAGTTCCTTATTCTTTTTCTTGTTTCTGCATTTTAGTTATTGTAAACATTTGAGACTGTACTTTACACTCCGTGTCATTCGAGTTTATTCTTGTTCTAGGTTGCATGTAGGATGAGTTCAGTTTAGTAAATAGAAATTTGTGTGTTTGATACTTATTTAACTGCATGGGTGTTTGATAAATGTTCCAGCCGCCTGTGGCTGAAGTATACTATGTTTGTATCTCAGTTTAAGGTCACCAGTACAGGGGAGATTCTGTCGAAATTTTTCGGTAGAGACTCCTCGTGATTTCGATCATACCAGTTAAGTAGAGTCGGTAGTTAAGTAACGGTCATCCTTAGAGAGTAGTATAGTATAGTAAGAAGGGTGGTCATTACAGTTGGTATCAGAGCAGTCCCCATTCTCCAGCATCACACATCAACACCATCTTTGTCGTCTTCAAGTAAGAAAGTATTTAATTTTTATTTTATGCTTATTAATTACGGTATAGAGTATCTGCTTATATGCGGTTAAGTAAGAAGAAAATTTTTGTTTTATTTTTTCTATGTTTGGATACATATGCTTAGGAAGAATAGAGTTGATTTTAGTTTTGTTTCTCTCCTACATAATTAGATGTCAAGAAGAGGACGTCCCCATACCGTTCGTACTGAGGACCGAGCACAGGAAGACGAAGAGCCCAGAATAGCTGAACCAAATCTCTCTGAAGTTGTTGCTCAACTCCAGAGACAAGTGGCGGAGCAGCAACAAGTGATCGTTAATCTGATGGCGAATCAGCAGCCAGTCCCTCCCACTCCTCCAATTATTAATGTGGAGACTCCAGTAGTGACTGAGGTTCCACCAGCCACTCTGGAAGTCCCCACAGCACCTAGAAGACAAGAAGCATACCTGATACAGTGGTTGAAGCTGAAGCCAGAAAGTTTCTCAGGCATGACTGAGCCCTGGGATGCTCAAGCTTGGTTTAAGACACTGGAGAGCACCATGGAGCTTCTTGATTGGTCAGAAGTCGAGAAGGTCAAGTGTGCCTCTTTCTGCCTATCAGGTGATGCTCGTATGTGTTGGGAGAGAGTTAAGAGCAAGAGGTTGGTCAATCAGATGAGCTGGGCTGACTTCGAGACAGAGTTTTACGAAGAATTCTTCCGTCAACGGATCACCAATAAGCATTTTGAGGAGTTTATAGAATTCAGACAAGGAGACCTGTCGGTGGAAGAAGCAGTAATGAAATTCAATAGGCTAGCCCGTCTCTGTCCAGAGCTAGTAAGTATGAAAAAGGAACGAGTCAGAATGATGCTCAGGATGCTGAGACCAATAATAGCACTTAATGTGAGTAGTGGAACTCACCAGCCCCAGACTGGCGAAGAGCTGGTCAGCAGAGCATTAGTCGCTGAGCACTATCTGGACAGCATCAAGGCGCAACGAGAGCAACACAAGTCAGTCAAGATCGAAAACAAGACAGTGGGAAGCCAGAAACCTCAGTCAAGTGATTAGAATTGGAAGGGCAAGGGTAACAAAAGGAAATGAGGGGATACAGGAGGCAGCCAAAAGGGAGGTCCAATAAACGAGCAGGTTAAGTTCCCTTTCTACCCTAAATGAGGGAGATCGCATCCAGGAGCCTGTCTTTTGGGTATGACCGGATGTTATTCATGTGGCCAAGAAGGACATCTAGCTAGAGCATGTCCTAATAAGTTTAAGGCACCTCAGCAATAGTTAGTGCAATATGAAGGCAAGCCTGCACAGTTACACCACATGACAACATCACTAGAGGGACCCTATCTCAGTTAGGAAAGGTTGGAAGCCCCACCCGTTCCAACCAATGCCAGAGTATTTTCTCTCACTAAGGAAGAAGCTGCCGGTACCTCCACGGTAGTCACAGGTCAAATACCTACCCTTTAGCATTTAGCTACCGTCTTATTTGATACTGGTGCTACCCACTCTTTTGTGTCAATTTCTTTTGCCAAATTTAACAAGTGCCCACTGTCTAGAATTATTCTAAGTTCGAGGACAAACTTTTTATAAGGTATGGGGGATTGTAACGACCCAATTTTCCCCATTAGGAGTTTTAAAAGTTCTTAAAAATATTTAGAAATGCTATAGAAATATTCTAGAGATTTTTAGAAATTTTTAGAGTATTTTTATGTAATTTTCGGAGGTCGTTTGGTATTTTTACTAAACGAAGGAAGTTTTGATAAAAAAATGTCCAAACCGAGGTTCGAACCAGCGACCTTTGACTCGGTCAAAACCCGGCTAACCAAGTGTGCTGGCGGTCGTTGCTGATAAAATAGGAACTGAAATTTATTTAAGCAATGATTTAAAACAGGAAATAAAAAGGGGGTTGGGCAGGATTCGAACCCGCAACTCCAACCACGAGCCAAGCCGCGGCTGACCAAGTGCTCACGCGGCCGGTTCTGTTTAAAAAGGGAGAGAAATAGTCTTAAGCCTTAACCGAATTACCCTAGTTATAAAAGAGAGGACTTAAGTGAAATTCGGGAATTAACCACTCCTTCTCCTCTCTCGCTGCGTCGACTTCCTCTCGAGCGAAACCGCAGCCAAAGCTAGGGCTTCGTCTCCGGCGCCGGCCAAGGGGTGTTTTTGGGAGATCTTCACACCGTCGAGATCCTCTCGGCAAGGAGGAGCTATAGGCACGAGGAAGAGGCCGAGATCTTCACTCCTCCGGGAACCCTAGAAGCCCCCTTTCATTCGGTTGTAGGTTTAAGAAGAGGTAAGTCGCTACTCACCTGCTGCCGTGGGATTCAAAGGTTCCAAGTTTGAATTGAGATTCTTTTGGATTTTCGGAATAAACTGTAAAGATTAATAAGTTTGAAGCTGCTACCGTAAGTTTTATAAGGAATAAGAGAAGAGATTTTGAATGAATTGATCATGCAGTTAGGCTCCCCAGCTTTTATGATCTGGTTTTCATGTTTAGATTGTTTTGTTTATTGCTAGCCCAAAGTGTACCATCTGCTCCTATTAAGTCTCTCGAATTTCGGTTAGATTTGAAGTTGCTGCCATGAAGT
Source organism: Zingiber officinale (assembly GCF_018446385.1). Taxonomy (NCBI): domain Eukaryota; kingdom Viridiplantae; phylum Streptophyta; class Magnoliopsida; order Zingiberales; family Zingiberaceae; genus Zingiber; species Zingiber officinale. The sequence continues at coordinate 58,999,124 of NC_055987.1, read as the reverse complement.
TGATACAGAATTGTTAGGTTTAGAATTTAACAAATAGTTTAATGACGAATGGCCATGGGTGGTATTGTAGTTTTCCTTCCTTGTCGTAGATTGAAGTAGAGGCACTTTTCTGTTTTCTTTTCTTCCATTTCTGCCGTGGATTGAGGCAGAGGCACTTTTCTGTGTTTTTCCATTATAGCCATGGCACATAACAAGATGATTATTCATGTTTTAGTTCCTTGCAGTAGCAGTGCAGAAACTTATATTTCCTTAAGCATTTGATTCCTTTATTTCTAGTTTCCTTACTATTAAATGTGCACGAGCAGATTTCTAGATTTGTTTGCTATTGGAATAACATGAACAGCCTGTAGAAGCAATGCAGATTTTTGAATTCTTTAAGCATGACATAGGTTTTATTTTAATATGAATTTATTGCTTCTGGTATGCATAGCTTTAAGTCCATCATATTCCTATACATGATTTACCTTAAGCTCTAACTGTTTATACCCAAGTTTAGTTCTAAGTTCATGTTGTTATTTGTATCTGTTGTAGCTATACGTGTGGTCAGGATTTGTGAAGCTGTAGTAATTGTTTCCGTGAATGATAATTTTACTGTCTTAAGGTCTTATGCTTTGGACTGTTGATATAAGGAATTATATACCCTCTACGCACACATGTTATGACTAAACCATGTTATTGTTGATCTACTTAATTATCTTAAATGCCTTGATTGAGTCATGCTGCAGAGTGTTTATTGGATGCAGAATAGTGGCATTTCTTTTGAAGTTCCTTTGCTGCCATGAAACTCAATTCAAATTGTTAGTTTTGAATAGTTGTGTAGTATAGGTTTTAATTCCAACAAGTTTTAGATTTAGTTTACGCTTGTATGATATGCAGACTTTCACAAGTATTGCTTGCAGATTTTGATAAGTGTTTCATGCAGAACTCTAATCTTAGATCAGATTTTTGTTATGCTTAATATGCAGAATTTCATTAGCATAGTAGGCAGATTTTTGGTTTAAGCATTTTAAAGTTAGAATTTGCTTGAAATTGAGAAGCGAAGTTTGAAATTGAATTAGTTCCTGACGCCAGCCCAATTTCAAAAGCTCTGTACCAAATTTCTCTAGCAGAGCTAAAAGAGTTACAAGAACAATTTCAGGAGCTACTTGACAAGGGTTTCATCCGCCCTAGTCATTCACCCCGGGGAGCTCCAGAGTTGTTCGTTAAGAAGAAAGACGGATCCATGCTAATGTGCATAGATTTTAGAGCGCTGAGCAAAGTAGCAGTTAAGGACAAGTACCCTCATTCCAGAATAGATGATCTATATGATCAGCTAAAAAGGACAATAGTGTTCTCTAAAATAGACCTACGCTCTGGGTATCATCAGTTGGAAGTGAAAGAAAGTGATACACCCAGAACAGTATCCAGGACCAGATCTGGACACTACAAATTTGTAGGCATACCTTTAGGAGTGACTAATGCACCTACAGTTTTCATGGACTTATTGAACAGAGTGTTCAGAAAATACCTTGACAAGTTTATCATTGTGTTCATCGACGACAATCTAGTCTATTCCAGAACCCCAGAGGAGCATGACACGCACTTGAGAATAGTATTGCAGACCCTTCAGCAAAAGCAGTTGTATGCTAAATTCTCAAAGTGCGAGTTCTGGTTAGAGCAGGTGGCATTTCTAGGTCACATAATTTCTGAAGAAGGTATTCAAGTGGACCCAGCCAAAATAGAGGCGGTCAACAAATGGCATAGACCCAAGAACGCCACGGAGATCAGAAGCTTCCTTGGTTTAGCTGGGTACTACAGAAAATTTATGGAAGACTTTTCCAAGATAGCCTCTCCACTGACAGCCCTGACCAGAAAGAACAAGAAGTTTGAGTGGTCAGACAAATGTGAGTATTGTTTCCAAGAGCTGAAGAGGAGACTAACCAGTGCGCCCATTCTGACTGTTCCAGCTAGTGACAAGAGTTTTGACATCTACAGTGATGCCTCCAAGATTGGTCTAGAAACTGTTCTCATGCAAGAAGGAAAAGTGATAGCTTATGCTTCCAAACAACTCAAAGATTATGAGAAGAATTACCCCACTCATTATCTTGAGCTGGCAGCTGTGATCTTTGCACTGAAACTCTAGCGACATTACTTGTATGGAGTCAAGTACAGAATCTTCACAGACCATCGGAGTCTTAAGTACTTCTTCACTCAGAAGGACTTAAACATGAGACAGCGCAGGTGGCTAGAGCTGGTCAAAGACTATGATTGGGAAATCCTCTACCACCCAGGCAAAGCTAATAAAGTGGCAAATGCACTAAGCAGAAAATCCAGTGCATCCCTGATGTTCTTGTCATCATTAGCCCTGCCACTGCAGAAGGAGTTGTCAGACTTTGGAATGGAAATTATTTATGGGCAACTCTCTGCATTGACCTTAGAGTCTACCTTGCTTGAGGATATACAGAGAAAGCAAAGTGAAGATCCAGATATCCAGAAGATCAAGCAAGGGATACAAAAAGAAGAAGATACAGAGTTTCGAGTATCAGACAATGGAATTCTTTATCAGGGGATTCAGTCTTTCTCAAGATTGCTCCTATGAAGGGAGTGATGAGATTTGGCAAGAAGGGCAAATTAAGTCCTCGCTACGTAGGACCTTACCTGATCATAGAGAGGATTGGGAAAGTAGTTTACAAGCTGGACTTACCACAAGACATGTCAGCAATACATAATGTATTCCATGTCTCCATGCTAAAGAAGTGTCTCCACGACCCTAGCCAAGTGATTCAGCCTCAGACAGTGTAGATCCAAGAGGATCTTAGCTACGAGAGCAGACCTACACAGATAGTGGATAGAGAAGTTAAGAGACTAAGGAACAAAGAAGTACCACTAGTGAAGGTCATCTGACAAAACCAGAAGCACGAGGAAGTCACTTGGGAACATGAGGACAGTATGAGACAGAAATATCCAGAACTATTCTAAGTTCGAGGACAAACTTTTTATAAGGTATGGGGATTGTAATGACCCAATTTTCCCTATTTTGAGTTCTAAATGTCCTCAAAAATATTTGGAAATGCTTTTAAAATATTCTAGCGATTTTTAGAAATTTTTAGATTATTTTTATGTAATTTTTGGAAGTCGTTTGATATTTTTACAAAACGAAAGAAAGTTTGGCAAAAAATTGTCCAAGCCGAGGTTTGAACCGGAGACCTCGGGTTAAGCAGGGATTCGCTTAACCAACAGACCAGCCGAACTTTTCTTAGTAAAACCCGAACCAAATGGTATTTAAGCTATAGTTGGAACATTTAAAATAAATTGACATAAAAAGGGGTGCGGCTGAGGATCGAAGCCCAGGCCTTTGGCTCGGTCAAAACCCAGCCAACCAACTATTCCAGCGGGTGTTTCTTATTAAAGAAGGAGAAATATTCTATTTAAGCAGTAGTTAATGAATAGGGAATAAATAGGAAGAAAAAATGGTTGCAGCCGAAACTCGAACCCGTGAGCTGCGCCTTAAGCAGAACGCAGCCAACCAAATGTGCCAGCGGGTTATGTTAATTAAGGAAAGAACGGATTATATTTAAGGTATAGTTAATAATAAAAACCCTAGTTTAAAAGAGGACTTAGGTTTCTTTCCTTCCCGAACCCGGAAATCTTTTCCCCTCTCTCTCTCGACGACGTTTTTTCTCTCGCGGCGGAAACGAAGAAGCAAGCTTAGGGCTTAACTCCGGCGGCCGGCGAGCTCCCTCCTCCACGGATTCTTCACAAATCCGAGCTTCTCTCGGCAAGGAGAGCGCGCGGGCACAAGAAGAGGCCGAAATTTGCAAGTTTCCAAACCCTAGAACCTCCTTCCTCCTTCGATTGGGGGCTCATCCGAACCCTAGATCTCCCTCTTGGTTGTAAGTACTACTCACCTGTGGTAGGAGTTGCTCCGAGCTTCGATTTGTTTTCTCTGCTTTCAGATTATAGTGTACAGAATTGGGATAGCCGGAAGTTTAAGGGTAGCATGCGTTCTTGGGCTTTTCCTCTTAATTTCTGTTGTAGCAAAAATTTAAGATCATGTTGCTCTAAAAAAGTATAAGAATTGTAGTCATTTTAGCTTGTTTTCTGTTGCTGTTGCTAGACATCAGATCTGTTTTAGAAGGGAATGCACGATTCATGCTGGGTTTCGGGAATTTGAAAGGATAGTAAGGTTGTTAAGAGTTTAATAGGAGTCTTTCTTTTAATTGCTAGAGAAATTAGAGGTTGCACATGCCATTTGTATTGTTGGATTTGATTTAGTTGCCTTTTCCTACTAGCAAGTGCAGAACCAGGTTATGCCTTTTCCTATCAGCAAGTGCGAATTTAGTCTGGCTTCTTTAAGCAAGTGCAAATTTGTTTATGATTTAGTTCTGTTTTAATAGCATTGCAAATTTAGTTTGCTTGGTTATTTTATAAACATGAGAAGTTTGTGATCTGTTGTTATGAGAGCATGTGCAGAATTTCCCTTTACTGTCAGTAGAAGCAACCTTTTCTTACACTTTGTATAGTTGGAAATAATTCAACATGGGTAGGTTTAGTGATGCATGCTTTATATCACGTGTAGATGCTTGATAGCAACAGTAACCTTCTTATATTTCGGTTTCCATGAAAGGTTCTTATTTCCAATTATGTAAATGATTTTATTTGGTTCTATAGTTCTGTGAAGGTTGGGAATTGTATAGCTTGAAAGGTTGGTTGGTTTCTTTGCATTTCAGTTGCTTAGTTTCCTTTGCATTTCAACATGCAATTCAGTTTTAGAATTTCACAGCTTTGCTCTATTTTATAGTATGCTTAGAGAGTTCAGATTCGCTTTCCTTGATTTATGTTTATTGTAGCATGCTTAGAGAGTTCAGACTTGTTTTCCTTTTATTTAGTTAGAATGAGTTAGCATTTTCCTTGCCTCAGTTTTTCTATACAACAGTAATTTACTGGTTGGTCTGTGCCATGGAACATAACAAGATGAACAAGCCCGTTTTGAATCCATATCAGTTATAGACCTTTTGTTGAATTATTAGAGTATGAGATGCTGTAGATTTATAGCTCTTACTGTTTTTCTCCTTGCTCCAATGGAAAGAATAGCCTTGTTTTAGCAAGAATAGCCCCTATTAGTTAGGATTTCAATTTAGACGAACAACATATATATATAGTGTACCTTGTAGCTTAGTTTCCTTGCTACTAAAAAGGGCAAGAACAGTCCTTTATTTAGTTAGAATGGGTTTAACATTTTCCTTGCTACTCAGAAAGGCAAGAACAACCTTCATTTAAAGTATGCAGTGTTAGTTTCTTGAATTTCTTGAACATAAACAGCTATTAAGCTTATCTTGTAGTTTGATTTGCTTGCTTTATTTTTTTTATAGCATGCACAGTTAGTTGCAATTCTCTACTTGTTAGATACACTTGCAGTATTCGAATAGCATGAGCAGTATTGAATTATAATTTAGTTTCTAGTTTCTTGTTTTGATACATATACATATATGTGCTAGTTAGCTTTTAATAGCTCTTTAATCTGAAGCATATAGTTAGTTGTTTTTGCTATTTTAATAAGATGAATAGCCATGTATTTTAGTGGAATGATTATGTGCCCTATTAAACCTTTTGAGGATTATGGGTAACTACAAGTAAGAAAAAGATCAAGGTCTAGTTAGAAAAGATAACAAATAAATTTAAAGTAAGAGGCTAGTACCCGACTTCCAAGGTTGTCGTTAAACAAATCCAGGTGACCAATTCCAAGGTCTTGGCCCTGGTAAGACCAAGGTTTTTATCCTCATAGGACTAGAGGCTCACTACCTCAGTCACTATTAGAGAGCGCGCATAAGATGGTACTAAGCCTGGGCCCAAGAAAGAAAAGAAGAAAGTTAAACCTTAATTTCAAGTATAAGGTTATAAGTAAATGAAACAAGTATCACCTGTGTTTAGAACCAGTAAAGTTTAGCTCTTTTATAATGCTAAGCATACAGTATTAGTTTTCATTTACTTTCCTTATGAGTTTATTGAGCATGATTAGCTTTATTTCCAGCATACAGATTTATTCTTGTATATCATGAGTATGCAGTTTATTTTAGTGTTTTGTTATTAGATGAGCACGTGTAGTTTTTCTTTTTAGCATTTTCAATTTCAGTATCCTATGCATCTTATGCACTTTCGAGTTTTTGTGAGATAGATTAGTACTTACTAAGCGTTTCGCTTATAGATTTATTTTTCCTCCTACTGCAGATAAAGGAAAAGTTAAAGTGTAAAGAGGAAGGCGACAAGGAGAATGTCTGATGGAGATGTGTGATGCCAGGACTATGGAAAGATCTGGGAAGTTTTGAGTTTTTCCTGTTTAGTGGATAAGAAATAGTTGAGTTGTACTTTATGGTTTATGTCATTTGAGATTGTATTTTTATTCCTTGTCTTATTGGATTTATTCGTGTCTTAGATTGCATGTTGTGATGAGTTTCTATGTAATAGGTAGATATTATAGTTTTTGTCACTTATTAAACTGCATGGGTGTTTGATATATGTTCCAGCCGCCTGTGGCTGTGTATACTGTGTATGTATTAATGTTTATAGTCACCGGTACAGGGGAGACTCTGTCGAAATTTTTCGGTAGGGATTCCTCATGGTTTTGATCACACCGGTTAAGTAGGGTTAGTAGATAAGTAACGGCCATCCTTAGAGAGTAGTATAGTATAGTAAGAAGGGTGGTCGTTACACATGGCCGGCCATAGCTTGGGCAACAAAAACTGGAAAAACTTTCAAATTAAAATCTCTCTTTTAAATCTCTTTGTGGATAGCTATAAAAGGAAAGATTTTAAAATTAAATTTTCTCTTTTAAATCCCTTTGTGGATAACTATAAAATGAAATATTTTAAAATTAAAATTTCTCTTTTAAATCCCTTTGTGGATGGCTATAAAAGGAAAGTTTAAAAATTAAAATCTCTCTTTTAAACAATTGTAGATGCCTACAAAAAAGGAAAGATTTTAAAATTAAAATCTCTCTTTTAATTCCTTGTGGATGGGTATAAAAGGAAAGTTTTAAAATTAAAATCTCTCTTTTAAATTCCTTGTGGGAAGATTATAAAAGGAAATATTTTAAAATTAAAAATCCCTTTTTTAATTCCTTGTGGTTGGCCCCTTGCTTGGGTACCAAGCGAGGCTTGGCCGGCCACCTCTTGGGCTCCAAGCAAAGCTTGGTCGGCCCATGCTTGGGCACCAAGGAAGGATGTGGTCGGCCCATTACTTGGGTAAGAAGTGGACTTGGTTGGATACAAGGCTTTATACATAGAGGCTACAATAGGGACCTAGAGGAGGAATTAGTTTTGGCCTCCTGATGAGCTTGAGCTTCCTGTATTCGACCTGAACACCCAACTCAAATTCATCAATAATAACTCATACCACTAAAAAGTTATTATTGAGCTACCGCACCAATCCCATATTACATTATGAGCTCCTTCTTATCATGAATGTGTTAATCTCCCTGTGTTTAAGATATCGAATGTCCATTAATTAAATGAGTTACTTGTTGGTGCAATCGACCTCCAATGTTTTAATGTCAGACAAATATGTTTAAGTATGCTTAAGTATGTTTAAGTATAGAGCTTGATCTAGCAAAGTCCCAGTTGTAGGCTAGGCAAGGGAAGTCCTAGTTGGAAGCTAGGCAAGGAGAGAAATCTCGGTATATCGTGGAAGCCAGGTGGATAGGTCTGGAGGACCTGATCCCTGGGTAGCCGAATACTGAGTCCTAGTTGTAGGCTAGGTAAGGGAAATCTCAGTATATCGTGGAAGCCAGGTGGATAGGTCTGGAGGACTTGATCCCTGGGTAGTCGAATACTGAGTCTTGGTGAGTGAAGCCAAGTGCAGAAAATCCTATGGGGTGGTAACCTTAGGTAACGAGAAGTCTTGGAGGAGTGAACTCCAAGCAAGGTTGATCGGATAGTTTCCGGTCGACCGTACACGGTCGACCGGACCAGCGGATCTCAGTAAATCTAGGTTTAGATTTACCATTGTATTCTATATTACTATTATTGTTGTTGGCTAATGTAGTATTGCAAGAAAAGTCTTAGTGGATCGGGCGATCAGACACTAAGCAGGCAAAAGTCCAAACAGGTCTAGAGGACCAATGTTTGGTAGGTAAGTTGAGGTAAACAACTGGAAGAGCGACAGTGAGGTCGGGTTCCCGAAGGGAACAACCTTAGGTCGCTGATCCAACTGAAAAAAATGAAAAGGTTTCAAAAGTTGAGATCAAGACAGTCCTACTATCTTACATATTATTCCAGCTTTATATTATTCCTCTAACATCTATTTTGCATGAGACTTTTTGTCTAATACAGTTTTGCAGATCTGAGTTGATCGGTCGACCGAATAGTAGGATCAGTCGACCGAACCAAGCAGAATCAGCACAGAAATCAAATCAGATCAGAACTTAGTCCAAGTCGGATCAAAGCATGATCGGTCGACTGAACCGTAAGATCGGTTGACCGAACCACAGTGACTCAGCACAGGACAAATCATCAGCACCGATCAGCAGTAAAGGAAATAAGCTAATCGGTCGATCGAACCTAGGAATCGGTCGACCGATCCAATCAGCATTTATTCAGCATTAAAGGATGATCTCGGCAAAATCACGATGAACAGGGAAGGAAGTTGTTCGATCGATCGAAAGGCATGATCGGTCGACCGAACCACTAAAGACCAGTAAATGCAAAAGATTGAGCCAGCTTCGAACTTCAGCCAGGAAGGAAGGGAGCGGATTCGGTCGACCGAACAGTGGGATCGGTCGACTGAACCTCCAGTACACCTATAAAAGCAGGCTCGAAGACAGAGGTCAAATAAAACTTTCTGATCAAATATTGTGCTCCTCTGCAAGCTGCTCACGCTACTCATCTTCGTCAGCTCAGCAAGCAACATCATCTGGAGTACCGACCTAAGCCTCGTCTGCAATTCACTTGTCGGTATAATTTAATTTAAGCTTGCATTGTTATTTTATTTAAGCAAGATAGTAGGGTGTTACTATCTTTCTCCATTGTACGATTCACTTCTTTTCAAGGATTTCAGAAGGAAGGATTATAGTGCTTTGCCCATCGGTGCGGTCAAGGACCGCGGGCCTTCGAGTAGGAGTCGAGCTAGGCTCCGAACGAAGTAAACGAATTGTGTCTCTTTCTACTTTCCACTGCTTAACTTTGTGTTTTAAAATACGAAAAGAAGAGTTTTGAAAAGCGCGATATTCACCCCCCCCCTCTATCGCACTACTCAATCTATCAATTGGTATCAGAGCCTCGTTAGTTCTGAAAGTTCTTAACCGATTTTCAAAGCATTTTTAAAACTTTTTCTTTTCTTTTAGAATATTTTTCTTATCTCTATTTCTCTCGCACTGCTAATCCCAAGACGCAAGTCTTGGAAATTTGTTTTCTATTTTTTTTCTTGCAAGAATGTCGACATCCTATCAAGAAGGAAGAAGCATCTATGAACCTCCACTATACGATCAAGTTTATTTCAATATCTGGAGACGAATGATGGAATCTTTCATCAGAAGTGAGAGTTTTGACAATTGGATCGCACTGAGACAAACTTCTTGGAACCCACAAGCAAACACAAAGGTAATAGATATATTAATTAGTGTTTTTCCTAACAAAATTTTGTGTCAATCAGAAAATTACAAGAATGCTTTCGAGATGTGGACCAAATTGATTGAGCTTCACGAGACTCCGTCGAGGCTAGAAGATCAAGGCGAAAGTGAGTTCAAATCTGAGTCCGAATTCAGAGAGCAATCCTCAGAATCAGATCTAGAAGAACAAGATGAAATCAGCTTCATCGCACTGGTGGCTGAGGAGGAGGCTGATGGATCTGAACTCGAGTCAGAACAAGTGTCCAAACTCGAACCCAAGCCCGACCAAATGTTCGAGCCTGAATCTGAAGTGGCAATGGTCAAGGGGGAGAATCCTAATAAGGATTCAGAAGGTAATATTGTAAATTTAAAATTTAAAGAACACATAACATGTTTCAAGTGCAGAGAAAAAGGACACTACAAAAATAAATGTCCGATGAGTCGATCTGCACAACCAGAGGCAAAGGAGGAACTGATGCCTAGAGTCTGGAAAAGGAAGGATCACATCGAATGTTTCAAGTGCAAAAAAATGGGACACTACAAATTTCAATGTCTGGAGAAAAGACCCAAGGATTCAAGGGGAGCAAATATGGTAAATAAATTTAATTTATACGAAAATTTGCATGCTTTAGATTCTTCTTGTTTGAATTGTGCTAAGAATTTTAAAAATCATGAAAATCCTACATTACTTAACAAAACCAATTTAATTAATAAGAATTTTAAATATAACCAAAATTGATCAATTCGACCCAAACTTTAATCAAGACCTACATCTAGTTAATCAAAACTTATTTATTCAAGATAATTTGAATTTAAATCAAAATAACAATTATCTAAAATTAACTAACAATAAACAAAACCAAACTAAAAATTTAGAAAATAAAAATAAGAAACAAAACTATAAATTAAATACAAAATCAAATTTTAGAAAACTAGAAAAATAAAATAATATTTTGAAAAATAAAATTGATAAATTAGAAAACATTATTAATAATTTTATCAACTCACAAAATCTAGATTCCAGTTATAAATCAAAACCAAATTTGAAACAAAACTTTCATAAACTTAATTATAATCATGTACCCTTTAATTATGAAATTAATCAATATTGATAATAATAATAATAACAATAAAACAACAACAACAATAATAATAATAACAATAAAACAACAACAACAATAATATAATAACAATTATAACAAATAATATAATAACAATAACAATAATAAATAATAATATAACAACAATAAAAATAAAACAACTATAACAAAGTAATAATAAACAATACTAAACAATAATAAATAAAAACAATAATAATAATAATATGACTTGTTTGAATTGTTTGACTTGCTATGATCATGCATATTTATCTGTTAAATACCTTGTCATGCATCTTCTCTTTATGCTGTTAGAACGGTTAGTTATAAAAGGTTTACCAAACCCTAACAACATAGCATCGGAATGGATTGGGATGATAGTACGTCAAGGAAACTTTGTCCAAGGCATGTCTAAGCTGAATATGGAATTCTACCTGGTGCACTAGACTTAGTGGATCTGACCGAAGCTACCCCAGTCAAACATGGGCTAGTTGGACCAAAATTTAGTATTAAGTTTTTTGGGCGAGAACAGTTTGGAAGTCTTCAGCAAGTGGTCCACCGTTGATACACAAGAAGGTCATAAGCCTCGCCACTGAACTGAAAGCTTATCCTTATAAAGCCTGCTTGATTAACCCAAAGCTAAGTTTGAATCTAACATGGGTTCAATAACCTTTTTTCAAACTTAATTAATTAAACTTTATTGAATTTATTTTAAAATTATTAATTAAAATTATTTTAAAACTTAAATAAAATCATTTTTAAACTTAGTTAAAATTATTTTAAAACTTAATTAAAATTATTAATTAACATTATTTTAAAACTTAATTAAAATCATTTTAAAACTTAATTAAAATTATTTTAAAACTTAATTAAACTTAATTAAAATCATTTTTAAACTTAATTAAAATTATTTTAAAACTTAATTAAAATTATTTTAAAACTTAATTAAAAACTTAAAATTAATCAAAATTATTTTAAACTTAATTTTAAAAAAAATAATCATTTTAAAAACTTAATTAAAATCATTTTAAAACTTAATTAAAATTATTTTAAAACTTAATTAAAACTTAATTAAAACCTAATTTAAAACTTAATTAAGACTTATTTTAAAACTTAATTTAAAACTAAATTATTTTTTAAAAAAACTTCATTAATATTATTTAAAACATAAATCATTTTTAGACTTAATTAAAATTATTTTAAAACTTAATTAAAATTATTTTAAAACTTAATTAAAACCTAATTTAAAACTCAATTAATTAACCATAATCATTAACTAGTTTAACTTAATTAAATTAACTTAATACAGTTAATTAATTCTTAATAAATCTCAACTTGAAATCTTAACTTTAATCAACAAATCAAGTACTTTAACCTTAAACAAAATTAAATTTTTATAACTAATCCTAAATCTTTACCTAATTAATTCCTAAGAAATTAATAATAATTCTTAACCTAATTATTAATAATACTAAATTAAATTGAAACTAACCTTTAAATTATGTTTAAATCAATCAATAATCTAGCAATCAACCTGTAACCATAGCTATTAAAAACAATTCTTATCCAAATTCACTTAATAACTTTACAATTTCTAAACTAAACATTAATTCAATTAATTCACAAAATAAATGTTACCATCTATTTAACTTACAATAATCAAAGTTTAACTAAAATTCAATTTAAATTTTAACAAATTCAAAATCAATAAAGTCATCTCACACAATTATAGGATTACCATACTTGAAAATTTAGAATGGGTGAGATGCTAAGAAAATTAAAATTTAAAAGATTTTGTTTTGATTGATGATTGATTGGGTGTATTATATATATAAATTATTATTGTTCATCGCCTAAGTCTTTAGAACCTTAAGTCAATCGTCATCCTTAGATACACATAGAAAAGTCTTCCTTGTGGGTAACAAGGATATCTAAAAGGAGTGTCTGATTAAGGGGGAGAGACTTGACTGAAGGACATATTTTTTATATCATTAAAAATCTTGCTTTTAAAAACATATTTTGAATAAATGTTTCAAAACATTTTTTTTAAAAAAAAATTGCTTGATAAAACTTATTTACAAAACTTTTTGAAAATTATCTTTAAAATCTCTTAATCAAATACTTTTTGAAAATTATCTTTACATACATATTTAAAGAAATCTGGTTTTGAAATTAACTTAAAAAATATTTCTGAAAAATTGCTTACAAAACTCAAAATACTATCTTTTAAACCTAGCTCAAGCATTATCTTTTCAAAATCATATTCTTCAAACTTTTTGAAAACTTTTTGAAAATTCCTTGAAAATAAAATTTTACTTAGAGAATTTCCTTGAAAATTACTTGAAAATATTTTTTTGAACACAGCTTTAACAAGGATGCTTGATAAAAACTCTCTACAAATATTTTTGAAAAGTATTCTATAAAAATATCTTTGAAAGAAATTCTAAGAAATTTTGCAAGCATTAAAACTTCTATATCATGGTTTTGCAAAAATACTTTAAGTCTTGAAATACCTTTTGAAACATATTCTTGAGAGATTTTACTTAGTGCATTCTTCAAAATTATTTTCAAAAAGATACTACAAATTTACTCAATTTGTACATGGAATGAGACTTTTTCAAAATCTCTATGAATCATTTTTAAAAACTCTATTATAAATCGAATGGGTGAGGAAATACCTTAGGCATATCTTGAAAATATTTAAAAGTATTCCATCATTGTTGGTGCAAAACTTAGGGATCCTTAGCAATTAAAGCCATTTATGAAGGGTTCTTTTTGTTGTATGACAAAAGGGGGAGAAGAAAGGTTAAAGTTAGAAATCTAAATCTTTTTGAATTGACCTAACTTAAACATATTTGTCAAACATCAAAAAGGGGAAGATTGTTGGTGCAATCGACCTCCAAGGTTTTAATGTCAGATAAATATGTTTAAGTATGCTTAAGTATGTTTAAGTATGGAGCTTGATCTAAGGAAGTCCCAGTTGTAGGCTAGGCAAGGGAAGTCCTAGTTGGAGAGTAGACAAGGAGGGAAATCTCAGTATATCGTGGAAGCCAGGTGGATAGGTCTGGAGGACTTGATCCCTGGGTAGCCGAATACTGAGTCTTGCTGAGTGAAGCCAAGTGGAGAAAATCCTAGGGGGTGGTAACCTTAGGTAACGAGAAGTCTTGGAGGAGTGAACTCCAAGCAAGGTTGATCGGATAGTTTCCGGTCGACCACACACGGTCGACCGGACCAGCGGATCTCGATAAATCTAGGTTTAGATTTACCATTGTATTCTATATTACTATTATTGTTGTTGGCTAATGTAGTATTGCAGGAAAAGTCTTAGTGGATCGGGCGATCAGACACTAAGCAGGCAAAAGTCCAAACAGGTCTGGAGGACCAATGTTTGGTAGGTAAGTTGAGGTAAACAACTGGAGGAGCGACAGTGAGGTCGGGTTCCCGAAGGGAACAACCTTAGGTCGCTGATCCAACTGAAGAAACCGGGAAGGTTTCAAAAGTTGAGATCAAGACAGTCCTACTGTCTTACATATTATTCCTGCTTTATATTATTCCTATAACATCTGTTTTGTAGGAGACTTTTTGTCTAATACTGTTTTGCATATCTGAGTTGATCGGTCGACCGAATAGTAGGATCAGTCGACCGAACCAAACAGAATCAGCACAAAAATTAGATCAGATCAAAACTGAGTCTAAGTCGGATCAAAGCATAATCGGTTGACTGAACCGTAAGATCGGTCGACCGAACCATAGTGACTCAGCACAGGACATATCATCAGCACCGATCAGTAGCAAAGGAAATAAGCTGATCGGTCGACCGAACCTGGGGATCGGTCGACCGATCTAATCAGCATTTATTCAGCATTAAAGGATGATCTCGACAAAATCACGACGAACAGGGAAGGAAACTGTTCGGTCGACCGAAAGGCATGATCGGTTGACTGAACCACTAAAGACCAGTAAATGCAAAAGATCGAGCTAGCTTCGAACTTTAGCCAGGAAGGAAGGGAGCGGGTTCGGTCGACCGAATAGTGGGATCGGTTGACCGAACCTCCAGTACACCTCTAAAAACAGGCTCGAAGACAGAGGTCAAATAGAACTTTCTGATCAAATCTTGTGCTCCTCTGCAAGCTGCTCACATACTCATCTTCGTTAGCTCAGCAAGCAACATCATCTGGAGTACCGACCTAAGCCTCATCTGTAATTCACTTGTCGGTATAATTTAATTTAAGCTTGCATTGTAATTTTATTTAAGCAAGATAGTAGGGTGTTACTATCTTGCTCCATTGTATGATTCACTTCTTTCCGAGGATTTCGGAAAGAAGGATTATAGTGCTTTGCCCATCAGTGCGGTCAAGGACCGCGGGCCTTCAAGTAGGAGTCGAGCTAGGCTCCGAACGAAGTAAACGAATTGTGCCTCTTTCTACTTTCCGCTGCTTAACTTTGTGTTTTAAAATACGAAAAGAAGAGTTTTGAAAAGCGCGATATTCACCCCCCCCCCTCTATCTCACTACTCGATCTATCATTACTAACAACTCACTTAATTAACATCTAGCTCCAAGAGTAGTACCACTCAACTTCATTGTCATGTCGGACTAAGTCCATTTGCAGGGTTTACATGACAATCCTTATGAGCTCCTCAAGGGGGCATCATCAACCTAGATAACTAGGACACAGTTTCCTTCTATAATCAACAACACACCATATAAATAATATTATTTTCTAACTTATCAGGCCTATTGATTTAATGAATAAATCTCACCCATTGATAAATTAAAGAAATAAATACTAAGTACATGTGCTTATTATTATATTGGCATTAAGAGTACACAGATCCATAATAACAGAGGTTCTGTTCTTTTATGCAGTCAGTATAAAAGGAACAACCTCAAATGGTCCTTCTCAATACACACATAGTGTAGTAGTATAATTTTATAGTCAAGATAAACTAATACCAAATTACACTACAACCATTTCAATGGTTTGTCCCAATCCATCTTGGTTGTGAGCTTCTATTTAAAATTTATAAGGAACTGATAACATGATCTTTTGTGTGACACCACACACCATGTTATCTACTTTATAAATTAAATGGACAACTGCATTTAACTAATTGCAGACATTTGACCAATGTGATTCTCATTTCAAAATAAATGCTCATATAAAAAGCTTGGCATTTAGTATACATTCTAACATGTTGTGCTTGGGCTCCTTATTCAGATCTGCACATCTAGTTTTATGAACTTCAAATGTAGAATATAATTCTTCTAAAGTACTTACCTCTAGATTCTTGGAGATGTAATATGCATCTACTAAGGATATCCATTCAGAAGTCCTAGGAAAGGCGTTAAGTGCGTACCTTAGTGAATCTCTATTGGTTACCTTTTCTCCGAGATTCGTGAGTCCGGTGATGAGTTCCTTGATCCTTGAGTGGAGGTGTGCAACGTTTTCGCCTTCTTCTAATTGGAGGTTGTTGATCTAGTTCTGGAGCAGATCCCGTCTCACTAATTTTGCTTCCAAGGTTCCTTCATGTAGTTCCAGAAATTTCTCCAGAGCTCCTTGGCTGAATCATAGGCTCCGATCCTGTTGACTTCTTGAGATGGTAAAACGCTAAGCAAATGAAACTCTGCTTTGTCGTTTGCCACGAAGTCAACTTACTCCTTTTTTATCTGGTATTCTTTTTTGGCCTCTGGTGCTATAAAACTAAATTTCATAATTAGTAATAAATCAAAATTTGTCTTAAAGAATACCTCCATCTTTTTCTTCCAGATAGCGAATTTCCCCTCGAACTTCAGTGGATAGATGCTTTGTCTGGCCATCTCTTGTGCTTCGATCGACAATTAGTCCTCTTGAAGCGTCCTTTCTCTGAAACCAATTGTAGGTCCCTTCGGTCGGCTAGAGGGGGTGAATAACCTACACAATAAATTCAAACAAAACACCTTCCTCGAAACTTATAGCTTCATTAAGATAAACACTTTCTTAAATAATTAAGAACCTAATTAAAAGGAAGAGGCACATAAAGAGTTACTTGGTTTGAAATTAACAGATTGCTAATCCAAGGAAAGTAAAGCTCACTAAAAATCTCCTTTGGGCGAAGTAGCCTCTTATAGTAGTTAAAGCTCACAATTACAAATCTAAACTCAAATGAAATTATTTTGAAGTGTTGTATTTAGCTTTTAGGATTAGGGTTGTATTTATAGACCTGATCAGGGCGCCTAAAAGGGTTCTAGGCGCCTGGAGGGGGATAAAATTTTATCCCTGTCGCAACGGATCTCGACAGTTGACTTTGCGATAAACTTTCTAGTCCGAACGACTGGACCCACTCCCGGCACTCGAACCCGCTTAAACCCAATCCGCATTCGAGGTCGCCTCCAGGGGCACCCTCAACACCCGGGGTGGTCTGGGTGCTCGGACCAGATTCGGGCGCCCGGACCACATTCAACATCCAGTTGACTTTTTATCTGGGTCTTCTGCTACAGCTCCGCTCGCTTGGGTGATTTCGGTCATCCAGAATAAGGTTCACCCAAATTCATTTTTTGGCCTTCTCAAGCAACCTTCCGCTCTGGTTTCTCGTCCCTCAGAACCATCACGCACTTCTTTCTCGTCCGCTAGTGTACTCTTTCACAGCACCTCATCCCTCGGATGCACCAAGCCCATTGACTCTCTCTCTCATGTCGTCCTTCTTGCTAACTGCGTCTTTTGCTCGACCTCCTATGATCCTAAGTTCCTGCATACTTAAACACAAGGACATCAAATCATAATAGGACCTAACTTGACTTGGTTGATCACATCAAAACTACCACGAGGTACTTACAGATTCAACAGGTGTCCACTAAATAACAAATATAGCAAGTAGTGACACATATAGTACACACCAACCACATATGCACTCTACATCATAGGTAATAATCATAATACCTTCAATATTACACCAGATCTATAAGAGCACCAACATAGGTATTATTTGTTAGGGTTAATTTGTAGCTAGAGGGGAGGTGAATAGCTTGTCGTGCTCTGGTTGCTTGCTTCGTAATGATGATATGCAGCAGAAATACACACAAAGCACACTCACAACCGCTAACACTAGGATTTACATGGTATCCACCTTAAGAAGAGGTGACTAATCCAAGGATCTACACACAACGCACTCTCCACTAAGAAAAATACTCCTTTTCAGTAACTACTGAAGGTGGAGAAGCCTTATACAAACCCACACAACAAGATACAACACACGTAAGAAGAAAAATACAAAAATACAAAAGTAAAACCTCTTCTTGCTTGACCTTGTTGTTGATGAACGCCTCTTGAACCTTGGAAGTGCAACAGCACTTGTTCTCAAGAGCTTCCAAGAATTGGCGATGAGTGCTCGGAGAAATTGCGTGAAGAATCAGGGAGAAGAGTTGCGGAGAAGAAGCTCGCCAATGGCTATATACTTCACGCTCCTAAGGCTCCCTTTGGCTTCGGTTCAATCAATCAACCGATCGATTGACACCCCTTGACTTGCCTAACTCAAGTCCAAGGTTCCAAAACTCAACATCTGATCAATCGTGACCTATTGGGACTCCTCGTGCCTAGCATCCGGTCAACCTTGACCTGCTGGGACTTTTTCACCAAGTATCTGTTCAATCCTTTGACCCACTTGGACTTTTCTCCTCATGCCAAGTGTTCGGTCAACCTTTACCCACTTAGACTTACCATCTCATACCAAGTGTCCGATCCTCCATGACCCACTTGAACTTTCACCAGATGTCCAATCAACCTTGACCCATCTAGATTTCCTCATGCCAAATATCCGGTCAATCATTTGACCTACTTGGGCTTCCCAAACACCAGGTGTTCGGTTAACCTTGACCCACCTGGATTTCCACGTGTCTGGCTTCACTCACCAGGTCTTTCCTTCTGCCTAGCTTCACTCGCTAGAGCTTTCCATCTGCCTGACTTCACTCACCGTGACTTTCACATAGCTTCACTCACTAGGGTTTTCACCTGGATTCACTCACCAAGATTTTTCTTCTGCCTGACTTCACTCACCAGGACTTTCACTTGCCTAGCTTCACTCACTAGGTCTTTCACCTGGCTTCACTCACCATGATTTTCCAACTTCCTAGCTTCACTCACTAGGTCTTTCACCTGGCTTCACTCACCAAGATTTTCCCTTGCCTGACATCCAGTTAGGACTTTCCCAGTCAAGTATCCGATCAACCTTGACCTACTTGACTCTTCTTCACATCTAACTGGTCAGTTCTTGACCAGAGGGGAATTGTATCAACAATCGCCCCAATTTGATGATTGTATCTGCAATCTCCATGTATTGTCAAACATCAAAACCCAAACATCAAGATTCAAGCTTGAGCCAACTCAAGCTTAGTCATCAGGTCAGCCTTGACCTAGGGATATTGTACCAACAATTTCTCCCTTTTTGATATTTGACAATACCTTTAAGTTAGGCTAATCTCATAGCCTCAACTTATTCTTCATGCCAATGCCCTTGAGATAATGAAGGCATAATTTAGACCCTACATTCTCCCCCAATTCCTTGAGGGGCAAAGGCCTAACTTAAACCCTACATTTCTTCCCCTATTGGCACACATCAAAAACTCTCCCCCTGAAGAGTTACTCACCGTTGTTCACAACCTCACATATTGTTCACAACACCACAATGAAAATTTCATGCCCTTCATTGTCTTCAATGCTCACTCTTGAGCATTAACCAGCTTCACACTCACAAGTAAGGTCTCATACCCTTCATTGTATTCAATGCTCATCCTTGAGCATACTCTTTTTCTACAAGGAAGATATCCAATCTTCCATTGTTCTTCAATGTTCAACCTTGAGTATTTTTTCTAAAGAAGATTACCCACCTTCCAAATTTTATGAAAAATTAATTTTCATGTCCTTAAAGAGTAAACCCCCCTAAAGACATGCTCCAAACTTCTATCATTGCACCTAAAATGACTTGAAATCCCTAAACTTTTAGGAAATCTAAAATTCGAAGTTCTGAGGTTCAAAAATTCAATATTGAAATCAAACCTCATCCTAAACTTCAACTTAGTCTTCCCTAACCAATCCACTCTTGTTTTCATGATGAAAACTCCCCATAAGTGTGTACAAATGTATTTCAAGGGGTTAGGAATAATTTCCTAGACTAAGAATGGCTTAAGGTGATGAAATCAGGCTTTCCCAACTAAAATTAGCCTTTTTAATCGATTGGGTTGGGCCTCAATCGATTGAAACCATTTTAATGTTAGAGTGTATACTAAAAGTCTAGCTTTTGTATAAACATTTAAGAATCACATTGCTCAAATGTCTACATTTATGCAAAGTGTAGTTGTCCATTGAATTTATATTGAAGATAACATAGTGTGAGGAGACATACAGAAGATCATGTTATCATATCCTTATAAATTACAAACAGTTACTCATAACCAAGATGGAATGGGACAAACCATTGGAGTGGTTGTAGTGTAATTAGGTATTAGTTTATCTTGACTAATAAATTATACTAGTACACTATGAGTGTATTGAGCAGGACCAATTGAGGTAGTACCTTTTTATACTGACTATATAAAAGAGCAATACCTCTATTATTATGGAAGTGTGTACTCTTAATCATGATATAATAACAAACACATATACTTAGTATTTATTTCTTTGATTTATCAAAGGGTGTGATTTAGCTCGTTAAATCAATAGGCCCGATAAGTTGGGAAATGATATTATTTATATGGTGTGTTGTTGATTATAGAATGAAACTGTGTCCTAGTAATCTAGGTTGATGATACCCCCTTGAGGAGCTCATAAGAATTGTCATGTAAACTCTGCAGGTGGACTTAGTCCGACATGACGATAAGGTTGAGTGGTACTACTCTTGGAGCTAGATATTAATTAAGTGAGTTGTCAGTAACTCATTTAATTAGTGGGCATTCAATATCTTAAA
Source organism: Zingiber officinale (assembly GCF_018446385.1). NCBI lineage: Eukaryota > Viridiplantae > Streptophyta > Magnoliopsida > Zingiberales > Zingiberaceae > Zingiber > Zingiber officinale. Next base: position 58,978,510 of record NC_055987.1, on the reverse strand, counting down.
CACAGGGAGACTAACACACTCATGATAAGAAGGAACTCATATAGTAATATGGGATTGGTGCGGTAGTGCAATAATAACTCTTTAGTGGAATGAGATATTATTGATGAACTTGAGTTGGGTGTTCGGGGCGAACACAAGAAGCTCAAGCTCATCGGGAGACCAAAACCAATTCCTCCTCTCGGTCCCTATTGTAGCCTCTTATTTATAAAATCTTATATTCACCCAAACCCAACTTCTTACCCACCTTAAGGTAGCCGGCCAAGCCAAGCTTGGAGCCCAAGCTAGGGTCGGCCAAGCCAAGGTTAGATGGGTTCAAGTTATGGCCGGCCCTAGCTTGGAACCCAAGCAAGGGTGGTCGGCCACATTGAATTCAAAAGGAAGTTTTATTTTGTAAAATCTTTCCTTTTATAGAGATCTATTAAAAGGATTTAAAAGAATGATTTTAATATAAAACTTTCCTTTTTTAGATCAGTCATAAACGGAAATAAAAGGATGTTTTTATTTTGTTAAAAACTTTTCTTTTATGTTGGTTTTAAAAGAGAGTTTTAAATTTTAAAATCTTTCCTTTTATAGATTTCTACAAAGGAATAAAAGAGAGATTTAAAATCTTTCCTTATTTGTAGTTATCTATAATGTGAAAGAAAGATTTTAATTTTTTGATAAAACTTTCCTTTCTTGAAACCATGTTTTATTTTAAATCTTATTTTTTATAGATATCCATAAAAGGATTTAAATGAGAGAGATTTTAATTTATAAAACATTCCTTTTAGAACTATCCACAAAAGGGATTTTTAAAAGAGAGATTTTAATTTTTTGTTTAAAATCTTTCCTTGCTTGGAGAACAAGCATGTGGCCGGCCATGACAAGAAGAAAAGGAAGTTTTAATTTTTTGTTTTAAAACTTTCCTTTTTAGTCATTGGCAAGGAATATAAGGAAGTTTTAATTATGTTTAAAACTTTCCTTATTTGTCAAGACCAAGGAATATAAAAGAGAGGGTAGAGGTGCCTCACCTTACAACAATACATCTTTTATTCCTCTCCTATCTTCCTTGGTGGTGGTCGGCCCTTACTCTTTCTCTCTTCTCCTTTGTTTTCCCTCCTGGTGGCCAACGGCATATTGGTGTGGAGATCAATTGATGGCCGGTTGCTTGAAGGAGAAGAAGAAGAGAAGGAGGTTCTCTTGTCTAGCATCCCTTGGAGGAAAGTTGGTGGCCAAACTTCATCATCTCTTGGAGAAAGTTGGTGACCGAAAATTGAAAGGAAGAAGAAGGCTTGGGTGGATTCTCGTCTTGGTAGATCGTCGCCCACACGACGTCCGAGATAAAAAGAGGAATACAATAGAAGATCAAGAGGTCTATAAGTTACAAGAGGTATAACTAGTTATTAGTTTCCGCATCATAACTAGTTCATCTTTTGTATAGATCTTAAAAAACCAAACACAAGAGGTTATTGATTTTAATTATTATTTTTTTTATCGATTTTCGTTTCGACTTCATGTTTCGATAATGTGTTTCTATTGAGGTCTCTATTGTTAAACCTTGTTTACTATGAGAAGTTTAAATATTCGATTTCTTTGAAAGGCTTTGTCTAGGCAGTGGTGGATGATCTTATACCCAAGAAGGCCTAGTGTCTCACCATGTTTGACCTAGAAGTCGATCCTTGAAATAGATATTTGATCAACTTCTGTAATATGGTTTAACTTAGGAAGATCACATCGGTTGAACTTGAAGTAAGAATGTTAAGTTTTGTTCCCAATTCAAGTTTAACTTCTAAAGGAAAAATTTGGATTAATAATGTTAAGCATCGTTTGCAATCCAAATTTAGCTTTAGTATAACACATGGGTAGCTAGGATAGTTCTATGCTTGTACAAATTTTTGTACAGAGGAACTAGGACGGTATTCCGAGTAGCAACCAACATTTAATTGATTTCCTGATCGATTCCACGAGCTTCTTTTCACGGAGAAAGTGCTTGAATCGATCCACTGATCAATCCAGGATTGAGTGAATCAATCGGTTGATCGATTCAGTGAACTTCTGCTCACTAGAAAACCCTTCTCAATTGATCGGCTGATCGATTGAACTTCTGATTTTCTGAAAGTGAATTTCAGCTGAAATTCAGAAACTCCCTAAAAATTCTATAAAATTCTAAAAATCATGAAACTCGTTGTAGACATTATTTAGGTCATATACTATCATGGGAAAATAGTTTTCTAATAAAATACATCTCATTTTTAAAGATTGACACAAAGTTAGAAACTTATAAAAACTTCAATGTTTCATCCAAGTTTGTATCTAACTATACAATTGTGATTGCTATCAAAAGATAGTCTTCACCAAGGTTTTCCAAAGTATATTTAAAATGATTTTCAAAATCAATTTCCAGCCATGTTCTTTGGGCTCAATGCATAGGATTTGTACATTAGCTTCCCCAATGATTGGAGTACCCATAACTATGTGTTTTGATGAAATCAAAACTCAAGTAGATGCATTAAATCAACATCTTGAGTCTTGTTCATCATCCTAACATCTCACTTGTATCTAATGTGTACTAAAACACATACAAGTCACCTTATAATCTTTATGAGATGTAGATTTTGGTTTTGCCCTAAACTAGTGATCATGCATATCTATCTAGGCATTTTAATTCATAAACATCCATCTAGGATGTTACTTGTTAGTGAATGTCATTATCCTTAACTTCAAGGAAATTAAAATAATGCATGATAGTTTATGGCATACATCAAAATAAATTATGTTTCAAAAGAAAATTTACTATAACTACATGATGTATGTATGATATGACACGGTATTTTTGTAATTTTCATAATAGAGCATGAATGCAGAATATGATGTCATGGCATATGATGGGCAAACAATCATGACAAATTAGCATAAATAAAATATACCTAAATTACCTATCTAAGTATCCTTAAACCTTAGCTAACTTAAAATTAAATCCTATATTGCCCACTTTTTCCCAAGAACATGTCAAACTCCCAATTTAACATTTCTTTTGCTTTTCTTAATTTGTGCCAATTTAAATTAAGCATAATTCCTCAAGGTTTGGCATATTTTACTCTTTCAAAGAGTAATCATTTTAAATTAAGGCCTAAATTTCCCTTAACTCCCTAAAAATATACCAAAATCCTAACTTGGCATTTCTTATCCTTTATTAATTTGTGCCAATTTAAATTAATTCTAATTTCTCAAATTTTGGTACATTTTACTCTTCCAAAGAGTAAACAATTAATCCATTTCATTTTCAAAGGTCAACAAAAACCTTGAAAATGCCTCCAAGTGTCAACTTCATCAAGGTTGGGTTAACTACCTTTTTAATTAGAGTTGACACTCTCTAACCCATTTAGAGTGTAGAGAATATACTCCTAGGAACCCAAAACCTATTGGTGCTCCTTGAGTGTTCTAGGTATTCACTAGGGATAACCTCCCTAGATACCTTCCTAATGACTTTTCTAGGCTTCTTAGAAGCCTTGGTCACTTCCTCTAGGTCAACTCTAAGGATAGCTTCTCTTGTGACCTTCTTAGTGACTTGCTTAGACTTCTTAGAAGTCTTAGTCACATTGGTCTTAGCAAAAATACTTCTAGGGATAACTTTTTTTGTATTTTTGACTTGACCCCTAGACCTAGGGTTGGTTCCATAGCTATATGGAATCCTATGATAAGAAGCCACATTTTTCTTGGACTTTGGTTTGTATCCCAAACCTCTATGGTCATTTGATGGCTTTTGTGTAACTCTCCCTAGGATATGCTCATTTTGGCATTTAATAATATTTTCCATTTTCTTTACGGTCTTTTCTAATTTGTTAAGCCTTAACCACAAGGCTTGATTTTCCAATCTTAAATCTTTAGATTTTGATCTTTCTTGATTTCTATGAGCATTTCTAATTTTAGACCTATAACTAAGATCCTTAGAGTTATTTCCTAAGTTTTTATTTACCTTCCTCACCCTAGGTGTGGTAGTCTTGGCATGAAGAGCAACATATTTTTTGCTAAATGCCTCCTATTTTTATGATAAATAGAATTGAAATGATAAAAATTAGAACTAGCATGCTTTTTATCATTATTTAAAGGAGTTGGTTTGATAAATGATACCTTGAATTTGCTCTTATAAGCTCCCCCTTGACTTGAGCTTCCTCCTTTTGCTTTGGCCGATTTCTTCCCCTTAGGACATTGACTCTGGTAATGTTTTTTTTTTATTGCAAAGGAAACACACAATGTGCTTCTTGCTCTTCTTAGTCGTGGGAGTGGTCTCCTTGGGTTATCCTTGCCCTTAGGTGCCACTTGACCCTTCTTCTTGGCTAATTTAGGGCACTTACTCTTGTAGTGCCCATGTACCCTACACTCAAAACATATAATATGATTTTTATTCTTAATTGAAACACTTATACCTTCACGTGTAGGGATAACACTTGATCCTCCATCTGATGTCTCTTGATTTTTGGAGGATGCCCTATCTTCTTCTTCTTCGCTTGACCCGGAAGTAGAAGCTTCTCCTTCCTCTTGGTCCGAAGTCACCGAATGTCGCTCCCCCTCAATCCTAGAGGTGGAGACTTCTTCATCTTCATCTTGTACATGGAACAAAGAGTATGCTCCCTCTTTACCTTTTTCATTGCACTCCCTTGAAGATGAAGCTTCTTGGACTTCTTCTTTGGATGTTGAGCATCTCTCAACTTTCGAGTCCTCTTCTTCTTCCTCTTTTTCCAATGAATCACCCTCTTTGGATTCCTCTTGTATTAGTGCAGTGGAGGGTTCTTCATGGATTTTAGCCAATTTGCTCCATAGCTCCTTGGCATCTTCAAATTCTCCTATTTTGCATAGAATTGGGCTTGGCAATAAACTAACCAATAATTTGGTTACCTTATCATTCGTCTCGCACCTTTGGATTTGCTCTTGACTCCATTTGCTCTTCTTGAGGATCTTTCCCTTTGAATTCTTTGGAGCTTCGAAGCCTTCCATTAGAGCAAACCTTGCTCTATCTCCATCATAAGGAAATTTGCAATTCTTGATTTCCAAGAATCGAAACTTGTGGATGCGAATGGTGGAGGCACCCTTGTGTCGAATCCGAGTCCATCTCGGAATTCCATCTTGAAGTTGAGCCTTTGATAAATTTGTTAAATTGTTGAAATTTACTTCAACTTCTTCTCCCTCTAGCTTGTTGCCCTTTCTGACGATGATTCCAGTGAAAAGCGATCTTGCTCTAATACCACTTGTTAGTGTCGATTTGTAACTAGAGGGGAGGTGAATAGCTCATCGCGCTCCGGTTGCTTGCTTCGTGATGATGATATGCAGCAAAAATACACACAAAGCACACTCACAACTGCTAACACTAGGATTTACTTGGTATCCACCTCAAGAAGAGGTGACTAATCCAAGGATCCACACACGACGCACTCTCCACTAAGAAAAACACTCCTTTTCGGTAACTACCGAAGGCGGAGAAGCCCTATATAAACCCATACAATAAGATACAACACACGCAAGAAGAAAAATAAAAAAATACAAAAGTAAAACCTCTTCTTGCTTGACCTTGTTGAAGAACGCCTCTTGAACCTTGGAAGTGAAACAACACTTGTTCCCAAGAGCTTCCAAGAATTGGCGGTGAGTGCTTAGAGAAATCACGTGAAGCATTGGGGAGAAGAGTTGCGGAGAAGAAGCTCGCCAACGGCTATATACTTCGCGCTCCTAAGGCTCCCAATAGATTGGACATACTTCCAATCGATTGCCACATTAGATCCACGCCATCCCAGTCGTCCATCGCTGGCTACCTGCGTAACGGTCATATCCCAATCGATCGGCTAATCGACTGGGGATGCTTGAATCGATCGGTCGACCGATTGATTCAAGCTTCCTTGCAATCGCGCGAGAAAACCAACTGCTAATCGATCGATCGATCGATTGGCAGTGCCTAATCGATCGACTGATTGATTGGGCAACTCTCTGTGCTCACGACAGTTGCTCCCAATCGATCGATCGATCGATTGGGTCACTGCTTGTCGCAGCACTCTCCCAATCGAACGGCTGATCGATTGGGCTTCAGTTCAATTGATCAACTGATCGATTGACACCCCTTGACTTGCCTAACTCAAGTCCAAGGTCCCAAAATCCAACATCCGGTCAACCGTGACCTGTTGGGACTCCTCGTGCCTAGTATCCGGTCAACCTTGACCTGTTGGAACTTTTTCACCAAGTGTTTGTTCAATCCGTTGACTCACTTGGACTTTTCTCCTCGTACCAAGTGTTCGGTCAACCTTTACCCACTTGGACTTACCATCTCGTGCCAATTGTCCAATCCTCCATGACCGACTTGGACTTCCACCAGATGTCCAGTCAACCTTGACTCATCTAGATTTCCTCATGCCAAATATCCGGTCAATCCTTTGACCTACTTGGGCTTCCCAAACACCAGGTGTCCGGTTAATCTTGACCCACCTGGATTTCCACATGTCTGGCTTCACTCACCAGGTCTTTCCTTCTGCCTAGTTTCACTCACTAGAGCTTTCCATCTGCCTGGCTTCACTCACTATGACTTTCACATAGCTTCACTCACTAGGGTTTTCACCTGGCTTCACTCACCAGGATTTTCCTACTGCCCGGCTTCACTCACCAGGACTTTCACCTACCTAGCTTCACTCACTAGGTCTTTCACCTGACTTCACTCACCAGGATTTTCCAATTGCCTAGCTTCACTCACTAGGTCTTTCACCTGGCTTCACTCACCAGGATTTTCCCTTGCCTAACATCCAGTTAGGATTTTCCCAGTCAAGTATCCAATCAACCTTGACCTACTTGACTCTTCTTCACATCTAACTGGTCAGTCCTTGACCAGAGTGGAATTGTATTAACAATCTCCCCAATCGGACGATTGCATCTACAATCTCCATGTATTGTCAAAGATCGAAACTCAAACATCAAGATTCAAGCTTGAGTCAACTCAAGCTTAGTCAACTAAGTCAGCCTTGACCTAGGGATATTGCACCAACATTATTGATATGATTCCTCCAATTGTAAATATCGGACATGTGTACACACACAATATGTAAATAAACAATCAACAAGGTGACTCCTATAATTCATACCCAATAAGTATATGCCCAACAACATATGCATAATCAGTAAGCTAAGATAGTCAACAAAATATCCTCTACTATACATACTCTACATGTATATACACAACAAAGTATAGAAATCCAAAAGCCAAGACTATATGTGAAATAACTAGATCATCTCTAAGGTCAAGCAGATAGGTCTCAAGTAGGATAACAAAATGAACAGATTTAAGGTAAAACAACCTAATCCATTAACCAATAACAACCATGGACCGAGTTCAAAGAACTAAAGAGGCCAAGGAAGAAATACCCGCCTTTATCTGTCAATCATGCTAAACAATCTCATGTCGAAACGCTCGTCTTGAATCAACGTCCTGCAAATCACATGATATACAGTTTAGTTAATCACATATACAACAACTAGCTAAACCCAAAACCCAATCTAATTAGGAAAAATCATAATCATAATTAATGATTAACTTCAATTAATCCTCTATTTCTTCTCATCCACTCTTCCTATGAATAATCTATAAATCAATTACTAATCATCATAAATCCAATATACATAGTTCACCCACATAATTAATTAGATAATACCTATTCCTAATCCACCAATCATAATATGAATTTGATGATTCTAATAATGACCATGAAATCATCTAATTAACCCAACCACCACAAGAGATCGCAATCGAATCTCCATCGACAATAGATTAACAATCTCTAAATCTAATAAAAAATCTAAATCAGTCCCAACTAACCACAAGCATAAATTAATCCACCTATCAATGCAGTCAGATATAGATGTTGCCTCAATTTGATCTGCAGCAGCTCAGTAGGGATCCCAATCATAGCTGTGATGAACAGGAAGCTCTCCACTTCGAATATGATGAGGAAGATGGTGTCACAATGGCTTGTCGACCTCCCTAAAGCTGGATTCGACTGACAACTTAGGTGAGCAAGGAAACAGCTCTCGTCATCCATGCAACACGGCAACGAACTTAGAGGATGGATCTGCTGCAAGTAGCAGGATGATGGCTCACAACGAGGGAAAGAAGAAATCTCGACCGCAAATGGTAAAAGCAATAACAATGGAGGATGAGTTATAGACAAATATCTAGAGCACAACTGTGTGTCTTTGATCGTACCTACAAGTTGCGAGTTCGGAGTAGATCTGGGGTGATCGGTGGAGGAGATGAGAAGCTCAGCCGGCAAGATCGGGTGGCACCGATACAATCAGACAGTGGCTCATAGAGATGAACTTTGCAATGGCATCGCGTGGATTCGCATCTACAACCACGGTAAGATCTGACGGTGATGGGGGGATCCACACCAGTGAAGTGGACAGCCGGTTAGGGCAATTTCACTGGTGGTGGGCAATAGGGCACGTCGGCTATAAAAAGGAGAAAATGATTGGCGATCGACGATAGTGCGCTAGCAACGAAGAGGAGAAGATGATCGGTGGCTCTCAGGGTCGGCGATGGCAATCGACAATAAAGAGATCGGGTGAAGAGGGCAGGGATCAGAATGAAGGTAAATGGAATTAGGGCATGACTTATAAACTTAGGTTTAGTTAATTAAACCATAAGTTAATTCCTCAATCAATTCTCATTTAAATGGTTACTCCAAACATGCTTTCTCTTAACCTATATATTCATCCCCTTAAACGTGTCATATGGACACTATTTAAATCCCAGAAAATTTCTAAAAATATCTAAAAATCTAATAAGGTTATTTCTCTAATAACACTTATTATTTAATTTGTTATATCTTACATTGTTATCCAACTAATATTGATTGCCACAATCCACAACAATAGTGCCAAAAACTTGATGTGATAAATTCGCAAGTGCATGAAAATATTGTCAAGTAATAAAAAGATATCGATCCCACGAGAATTGTGAATCAAGTACTAGTCAGAATGGAAAAATAGGTTATTTAGATAATCAAGGGTGGTTGAGTTAACAAGATAGCTTAAGAGAATGAGAGTGAGTTGAGAGAGTGAGAGTGAATTAAGAGAGAGAGAGAGAGAGAGAGAGAGAGAACTAATAAAGTTGGGGGTTTGAGAACAATCGAGAGAGAGTTGTGAGGGCTGAGAGCATTTAAGAGAGAGGAAGTGAACTAAGGGCAAAAGTCATTCTAAGACTTCAATTTCACCCAAATATTTGTAAACATCTAATGTATGTTTGGTTTCCTATCGTTAATGGTTATTTATATAGGTATACTATTCTATTGTATATGATGTGAACTTTTGAAATTACACCAGTGTATCCATTCCAATTCATCGTTTACTTTCAAAGCGACAGAGCTAAGAGATTATTTTCCTAAGGAGACTCTACCACGTGAACCCACAACCCCTAAGTTGCCTTCTTTAACTGTGTGGCGACAAATTAGATTATATCCATTAAGATCTATGACAACTTATTGCTCCTTGTGGCATACCGATCTACTATCGTAGCTAACTTTCCACATCTCGGATTTTTACAAGTTGGAAGATTTGGCTCTCCTTTCAGTCCTTCCCTAAATCCTCATGGGATGTGAATTTCTTGCTTTTGGCATCGAGATCATGTGTTTATAGTAGGTCTGGATCATAAATACATATTTCATCAAATAAGAAATATGTAAACTTAATATATTAAACAAAATAGTATTTACATGTCAAAGGATTAATCTCTAATCTTAGAATTCGGAGATCTACTCGATAGAGGAGGAAATATAATCAAGAACAAAGAAAATTACAGTTTACAACTCAATACATAAAATTAAAAGAAGAGAATGTTTATCAATATTTTGTCGGTCTTCTTAGATGAAATCCTTATCAGAAGGTGGATGGATCGTCAAAATGGATGAAGATGGTTGCTCTAGAATTTTCCCAAGAAGGGAAAATCTTCTCCCAAGGAAGAGGATGGAGCCCCTGGTCCAAAATATCTCAAGCAAGGGTTTGCGTGCCCTTTTATACCTCCCTCAAATTTTTGGATATATAAATTTGTTAGACTCCGCCAAAATAGATTTTTTTTACCCTTAAGACCAGTTTTCTCAGGTTTAACCCTGAATCAAAGTTGTAGGTCTTGAAATTATATAACTTTTGATATGTGGCACGACCCATAACTCTGACCGAGCTGAAAGTTTTGGTCATTTTATTTTTGGTCCACAGTGCAATCTGAATCTAACACGGGTCGTGGCCGCCGACCGCAGATGGTCATGTTACACTTTGGAAATGACTTTAAATTTGGCACGTTACACTTTGGAAATGACTTTAAATTTGACATGAGTCGTGCCACTAGCATGATCCCCCATGGTGGACTCTATTAGTGGACATTTTAGTGTTGTTTTGCGCCTAATTTCGCATGCTCGTGTCATGGGGACACGGCCTAAGCATTTTGATAGTCTTTTGAATCTCTTTTTCTTCCCAAACACTTCATATGTTGGCTTGATGATGAGGCTCGATGATGAGACATGGCTAACCCATGTTGAGACTTTTTTCCGCTCCATTCATCGTCTTTCTTGGTCATAGAAGCACGCCATGTCATGGAACACAAGTAGAGCGTGCTCCTTATTCCAACTCCACGTTCCAAGGACTTTATGCTCCATTGTAGCTTCAAGATCCCAAATGCCCATGTGTCTGTCACGGGTTGTGCCGGTAGGCATGAGCACCCGTGGTGGGCGCTGTGACTTCTCTTCGAGTTCAACACAAGCCGTGCAGATTGGCACGACCCCTTGTGATAGCTGGAAAGTTTTGGAAGTTGGCTTTTTAGCATTATTTTTGCTCCTTTTCGAGCCCTATCAAAAGAAATACACGGGAGCGATTCTCAGAACTAGGAAAATATCAAAATAAAATCCAAAGAGATGAAAACATGAAATATATGTATATAAAATGAGATAAGATGGGTTTCAAAACATGATAAAAATCTATATAAAATACACGCATCAACATACCCATTAAAAAATTTAGAAATTGAATGCGCCTTTTGGAAAAATCTTAAACCAATGGGTATCTCAATACGTGTTGATGAAATATTTAGTAATTATTAATCTAAGAGGGGTGAGTCATTCCACCAAAATGCGTCTCAACTATTAAAGGAGCGTGTCAAGAATTTAAAGAGTCCGCCTCCGATTGAAATCGAGCTATGCATTCAATGATACTATTTGACAAGAAACAAATCACTTGGATTGATTTTGCCGGTTTTCATCTGACATTCTTCAAACCTCATCCAACAGTCTGTATTCTTCACTCATAGGGCAGCAATTGAAAAACCCTGCACTCATCTGTCGAATCTGGCTTCAAACCACTTCAAAAAATTGCATACGAGGGAAATATCGATCAATATACACAAGTTAATGGACTCTGACGCTGCTAGTATGTTTTCGAAAATAAGTTGGAGAGTGAGCAAGACATCGTTTTGTTTTATTGAGCAGTTATACGTGGTTTCGTCTATAGTAATTTTGGATTAGAAATATTCAACATCATTCTCGTGTACAATTTCAATGAACACATTTTTGGTTTTCTCATCACTTCAATACAGCTCCAGTTTATAAACCAACAGCAGTTTGTATTAGAAAAACTGCAATGCTTGCATGTTCTCAAGTAATTTATATTGCTAAAAACAATTTTTTTTAAAAAAAACATTTGCTCATCTGGATCATGCACACCATCAGCAAGTAAAAATGCAGCAATAGAAACTAATCTGAGCAAAAACTACTGAATTAGTTCTACCAAGTGCACACTCATAGAGGATACTCAGATAAAAGCTTCCTCAGAATGATGTTAGTCACTCCCCAGCTGAATCCACGATACTGCAGCCATCTCACGATCCTTGCCTTTCGGTTTTCAAGAGATGAGCTTTGACCTTGGAGCCACTGCTTGGTGGCCTTAACATAGAGGCGTTTGAATGCAGGCTCAGAGATTCCGTGTTGTGTGCTTCTAGATTTGTCACCAGAGTCATCCTCCTGGAATACCTGTCTTGTTGCTGTGTCTACTTCCATTTCACTCACTCCTTTCTGAACAAGCACCTGCCGGAGCTCCGAACCATTACGTAACGTTTTGACAGCAAAATGAAAAAAAAAACAAAAGTACTTCCACAAATACTTGGTGAAAGTACACATATCTAATCATCTAGAAATAAACATTAGCTACTTATAATTAACTTTAAAAGCACTTGGCTATTGTGGTTAAGCCAGTTCACAAGTTTAAACAGAAACTCCAATTATGTCAAGGAATGCTGTTGTCATCTCAACAATTCATCCATATTTTGGGCAAACCTTCCAGTTGGAATAAAGATATCAAGTATCAGAAGTGAATTTGCACAAGCATGCAGACCTTGCTGAAAGATTAGCAAATAAATGCATTTGCGAGATCAAATGACATGAAAATGAGAAGGCTAACCCATTTGATACGCTTTGGGCCCCAAGTTGATGACAGCCAGCGAGAACGAGAGAAGGATTCCGCATAGAGACCATCATTTAATAAACCCCTTCAACAGTTAAGCATGAAATTAGATGACTCAAGTGAAAAAATTGTCAATTTGTGCATGTAAATAATATATAGAAAATTTATAATTCAAGGAAATGACATGTTAAAATAGGAGTCTTTCATCGTACTCTGGTATCACTTGAAGCAGCTCCAGAAGATCAACAATTTCATATAGAAATATAAATGATCTTAAAAAGAAAATTCACAAGATAAACTAATAAGTTGGGGTTAGGCAACCTTTTAAAGGTCCAACTATGATTCAATTTTAAACTTAAATCTACTCATTTGATAAACAATTGGCTAATTGATTCCCACGATATAAATTTTATTATTTTGTCTGACTGCTTCAAAATAAAAACTTCTTAAAACCTTACAAAATTTAAGCTTCTGGTTTAGAACATTCAAGCATACGAAATTTCCTAATTTTAAACTGCATGAATGTCATTAATGTACATAAGCAAATTTTTAAATAAGTTAGTTAATCTACAGTCTACAAATAGAGTGTATATCTATCTTTTATAGAATAGATTTTTTTTTTTAAACTTTATATAAAAGTGTACCTGGTTACCAATCATATTGCCTCCTCAGTGCTTACTTCCTAACAAGGTTGTCCCTTTTGTAAAGCTTTCCCATCCCTTCTCACCTATTTTCCAGCATGTTCTGAATTATGCTCTCTTTGCCTCTTATGTTGAGATCAAAAGATCAAGCTTCCCTCACTCATTTCTGCCCACACCACCCAAACTCACAGTTGTTCTGTCTCTCTTCTCCCAGTCCCCCACCGCTGTTTCCCTTTATCCATGTACTCATCACCAACCTTCTTCCATTGGCATAACAAAACACCGTAGCTCCCCACCCTCCCTCCCATTGGTATTCACATTTGCAATGTTACTTTTCCAAATAGACCCGTCCCTTCTCTCTCAAACCACATGAAATCTCCCGCTGAGACTGCTTCTCTTTTGCAGAGCTTGCTTCTCTGACAGACCTGCCTATTCTTGATCTTGAATTATGAAGCCGTGTGATTCTCTATTCGAGACTAATTCCCCTCCCCTCTTCTCCGTAGACTCATTCCTTTTGTGTAGACTCCTCGACTATAGGTGGATTTTTACGGAAAATGCTCCTTTCCTACAAACTGACTTTCCATGCCCCCCTCGCATAGAAACTAAGCCTCTCACTTCTATATTCTTCTCCTAATGTAAAATTCATTTCTAACTCTTTTCCCATTATGTTCATCTAAAGCCTGCATAGCTATTTGTCTTTGTTATCTTCTCAACCACCATAGTGGCCTCCACCATCGATCCTAAAGCCAATAATGTTATCAAATCCAATATTAAAATCAAAGGTTCCAATTACCTTGATAGTCATCTCACTTCTCCCCATCCAAGTTAGAGAGATGCAACAAACTTAGCATGGCATACTCTTACAGTTTTCCCTTAGCTTCTCAACAGTATGGAACAAACAATTGATTCGTCAGTGATGTGTTTCTCTACTTCAAATGAAATGGACACCTCTTTGGCAAATATTCTCTCAAGAACAAAATGTCTCCTAAATATATGATGCATATGAAAATATTTTTAATTTGGCATAAGATGGTTGTTCAATACCATAATAGTTCATTGATCTCTAAGGCAAGTAAGATAAGCTAAGTTATATCATCCAGTCTCCATAAAGCCTTACGTTTTCAAATGCCCACTTGAAATATTTCAATAGGTAGAATGATTTTTTGGCCTAGATAATTAACACAACACAATCCACTCATAATTACTTTCCCATGCTATACTACCATCCTTATCAAATGTCTTGAGTTGGATCTTTCATGCTACCAACACATGTTGCCTCCCTTTCTCCATCTGAATCATCAATATTGCTAGACGAGGTTGTGGTGATGAAGGGCAAGATTGTGGATGTTGATGTACTTCATATTCTTCTTGTGTCAATCAATGTCTCACCAACCATCAATAAGATTCTTATTAAGATAAGTCTGTAGGAATCTTTCACAAAAAATAATAAATATATGTAGTAGAAAAACCGATCCCTCCAGAGATTCATGCGAATAGAGTATACATGTTTGATCGAGTTGTTACCTTTGTTGCGTGAACGGTACAATCCCGACAGCAACTTTGGTTCATCGGTAGATATCCACACGAGCAAGTCCCTCGGTTCTTCTCCAAGAACTTCGGAATTAGAGCTCTCTCTTTTCACACGGAAAATGGAAGAAGAGAAAAGGATTCGTGTCAACCCCTCATCTAGCTAGAGATGACATATATATTGGCAATCCAAGAGACACCCAAAACCTCTTTATCTTCTTAGCCTATTTATGGTTATCTAAGGTGACATTAAAAGGAAGATAAACACCAACTCTTTTTCTTCTCCAATGAACTCTTATATGATGACTCTTCATCTTCTCCAATGACTATTAGTGTTTATCTTAATGGGCTCTTCATTAGGTTGGGACATAATAAGGTCTAAAACCAATTTCAGGATTAAGACTCAAACTTATACAGTTTTAGTCAAAACTAAAATAAATCAATCTCTAAATCGACATGCTGATACAATAAGTTCTCGTAACGTTAGCAGTGTTTCTAAAACTATTTTTAGATACACAAGCAATGCATCAATACTACCCAAGTGACGAGAATGTCGAGATCCGACCTAACCTGTCCGTATATATAATCTTATATAAGTCAATCCTTCTATCATCGATATCTAGATTGATCCATGAGGCATATACCGTGTCATCCTCTTATCAATCTTTATATTTATTGATCTCCAAGTAGACTCACTTAGCCAAATGAGCTCAATATCTCATATTGACTTATTTGAGCATGACCATGCATTTTAGTAGTCCTACTTAATCAAAGGATCCACAGATATTACTTCCGTCATATAGAAGGGATAGATCTTCATCTATATCACTCCGCATAACTTATTACATACCCAGTGATCGACTTTATAGTCCACCTTATTACAAGTGACATTTGTCAATACCAAAGTACACAACTCCCGCAATGACTTCAGGTCTAAAGACTATTCATATCAATAGTCATTATGAGAATATTTATAACACTCATATAACGATCCATGAAACATTCTCATGGAGAGTCAGTACATATTCTCTAATATATACTCATGTGTCAACTTGATATCTTATATTCATGACTTGTGAGATTAAGTTATCAATTGACCTACATGCTAGTCTCAATACATTAATATTGTCCTTGTATATTAATACTTGACTAGGAATAATTAAGAGTAGCGTTTTATATATATCTACAGTCCCCCATTATCAATTCAACCAATTGATATATTGTAGACTAGAACCTATTACCCTAAGATATTATTATAATTATTCATCTAGCACATATCTGAAGTCAATATAATAATCATAAACTTTGTCTTTTATTAATAAAATATGATACAAAAGTTTCCTTGTCAATCATTTCATAATTGGCTCTAAGAGATAATACTAACAAAGTCTTGGACAACTAACCACCACACATAATTGTTAAAATAAACATAGCATCCTCATCTCCTGATGCCAACATCCACAGCAATACTATTCATTTGGTCAACTATGAACATTTTTTTTAGTTAGCACCAAGTATCCGGTTTATGCCGACTAATCTAGGGGTGACCAGCCCGGACCCACAAAAGTTTCCTATCGGCTACCAGGATAAATCGAAAAGCACTCACAGTGGGCAGCTTATCAACCCAATGTTCTTAGGTCAACTGTTCATTAAGGCTGCGTTTGGTAGGGGTGATAGGATTAGGATTATGTTTTCAAAAAGTTACTAATATGTCGTTTGGTAGGATTGATTAAGGGTGGGATTAGGGTTGATTAAGAGTGGAATTCACAATCCCTAGGCATGAGGAGTGATTAATAATCATATCCCCAATCCTATCCTACTAACTCAATTCTAATCCTATCATCCCTACCAAACGGAGCCTAAGTGAAATTCATCCTTTAGTTTGCCAAAGCTAGGACTCAATTGGAACTCAATCCTTAAATATCTAGGACTCAATCCTTAAATATGAACAATTTTAAAGATTTGTTTCAGAACTCATTTAGTTCATCTAAATTTCCTAAACTATCTCCACCTCAAGTATTGCTTCTATAGCAAAATTCAAGACTGCATGGTTACTCAGCTCATGTGCATCTACACATGACAGAGTGAATTGATTTGTACTCTTTAACATCCCACCTTGTTTCTATTGCTGGTAATTCTTTTTTTATGTATATTACTATTCTTAGACAAATTTCTTTATTTATGTTATGAAGTTTCCCATAAATTTATGATTCATTAACACTTATAAAATCTAATTGTCACTGTCACGTAATCCTTTATTATATCCATTGTGTTTTATAGAATTTGTGGGCAAAGCCCATAATTATTAAAGTCCATGAATACGGTGTCCATTAACTAGACAATCACCACTCTAACGCTCTTACTACCACCCTTAACCCATGCCAGCAATAGTGTTATCCAAAGTTCAAAATCTCGAGTCATGGTAAAATTTTGATGCATGATGTCGGTAATGGATACGAATTGAATAAGGAATTAGATAAAACATAGGAAGGAGACATTGTAGGTGTCAGACGTGATTTTAAATCATATACCATACTAGGCGAACGGGTCAAAACATATCATTCCAACAAATTACCAAAACTTGATACCACTACAATATCTCTTTTCTTTGCTTCATTTCCTTCTTCCAATTTCCAATCTATCACCAGAACCATATATCGAATCGTCAGCACGATCCTAGAACAATATCTTTTTATTCAAAGACCCAAAATAGATTTTGAACTTTGGTGCTACTACGAAGTGGAATATGTTGGTGCAAGCAACACCAGATCATAGTCATTTAAAGTATGAGGTGCCCAAAAACGCATAGGTGTTACAGGACATGAGGCGCTAAGCGCAAGATGAAGCGCAGTAAGGTGCTTTGGATATAAATTTTTACAATTCAAACATATATGAAAAATTTCTACCAAATATTTATTAACAAAACTCAAATATTTCATAAATTATTAAACAATAATGTAAATATAAAATTCACTAACATTCAAATTTACAAATTATTTCATTGATTTTCTTTGTAGTACTGATTTTCAAAATATAGTGTTGTTTTTGAAAATCAACACCACTGAGAAAATAAGTGAAATAAGTGGAAAGGGAGGGGAGGTTGATGCTTATTTTTTAGGGGAGAGGAAAAGTCACACGAAAAGAAATTCAGTAAATTAAATATGTAAGGGACTAAGGGCATCTCCAATGCAAGGTTTTTGGGAGATTGTAAAATCAATAAAGTTGAATAAAAAAACTTGAATCATTGTAAAATGTAGAGGTAAAGTTTGAGGTTTTTTAGTTTAAGCACAGTAGTAAAAAATCAAACCTATTTTTTTTCTCTTGAATGTGAAACCTGTAATTAATGATAAAGTACTGTTGCATATTTCACCATTTCAAAACAATTTTAAAATGAATTATTTTATCTCAAAGACTGAATTATTTTATCCGTTGCAAAGCAATGGTAACGTGGGTGGCCACTTCGATTAGTGTGTCTATTAATTAACTAACCATTGCTAATACATTTACTTCAATACATTTATTTTATTTTTTAAATTTTCACTATAAAGATGAACTTTTTTTTTTCCATTCAAACTACAACTATCGATCTCTTCTTATTTCTCATTCAAATTACTCATTTGATCCTACAATTCTAATTTTCATTCAAAATAGATGAAAATTCTAGTAGATCTTTTAGTAATTTTTTGAATTCACAAAATCTTGAAGAAAATGCAACAATGCAAAATTTCTAATTCTCAATTTTCTCAGCTTTCCTCTTCTCCACAATACCCATCAAACTTTTAGCAAATTATTATTTTGAAAATAAATACATAAGTTTAAAAAAATATACAAATGACTATAATTTAATTAAATTAAAGTTATAAGTTAATTAAATATTAAATGAAAATATTAAATTTAATTAAATTAAAAATCATAAATTAATTAATATATTAATTATAAATTATAAATAAATTAAATTAAAGATCATAATTAATTAAAATATTAAATAAAAATTATATAGAGATTAAATGAAAAAATAATAAATAAATATATGTTATTTATAATATAGAGCCCATAAAAAAGCTATAGGGAGGTTTTTTAATAGTAGGGAAGAATAATAAGTTTTTATACTTTTGATGTGGCATATTGGAGACTATAAAAAAACTCATTTAAAGATTTAACCATTGGAGATGCCCTATTGAAGATTGATGTTCATTTTCTAGCAAATAAAAAAAAATTACGTAAGAAAAATATGTTGCATGCATGCAAGTTAATCCAACCAAACTAATTTAAAGTGTAATTAAAGGTATGCATTTGGCTTTAAAACAAAATTTTCAATTTCAATAAGGCGAGAAAAATCACACTTTAAGCGCTTCTTAACCTCTGAAAAGACATGTGCTTAAGGGTGCTTCATTCAAGTACTACGTGTTGGTCCCTTGACAGCCGACTAGAAGAAGATGAATAGCCCTGCAATTACAATCGAAATACCTTTCTTTCTTTCGGTGTTCACTTCAACAATAAAAAATAAATACAATAACTGAAAGAAATACGAGGCAAGAAGGCTACTTGGTTTGCAACCGGGGAGGTTGCTAATCCAAGACAAATGAAGCTCTTTAAGTCGACTCATTTGACGCGTGTCGGAGGCAGAGAAACCTCATACAAGACGTTGATAACTCACGAACAATAAAAAACAGGAAAGAATTCGAGTACAATTAAAGTGTTGTTCAAAACTAGTTGAACTAGGGCTCTATTTATAATTCGCTGTCAAATCTATCTATTGTTGATGTGACGAACTCCGGGTGCCTAGATGGTAATCCAGACAACTCCAGCGTGATAAATTCTATATCTACACAACGGCTTCGCAACAGCGCTGAGATAAAGTTTTTTCCACTTTAAAGCACCTGGACTAATCCGAGCGCCCAAATCGTTACTCACATGGACCCAAAAGAGATCCATTGTGTAACGGACCGAAAAGGGAACCTCGTTGGCGCCAGGGTGGTCCGGGCACCTAGACTATATCGTCCTGGGGCCCGGACGGTCCAGGTGCCCATTCTAGTAAGCCAACTGCTGACTCGTCCAGCGTCCTCTCCACTCGCTAGTTTTTTCTCCGGTCGCTTGGGTGATCCTCTGACCTTCCAGAGTTAAACACACCCGAACTTAACTCGGACCTTCTTCTTGAGCAGTTTTCCGCTTTGGTTTCTCGTCCTTCAAAAGTGTCGCGCGCGTGTCCTTCTCACTCCATCGGTGTACTCTTCCGCAACTTCTCTCGCCCCTTGGATGCACCGAGTCCATCGACTCGATTCTTATGCTATCCTTCTCATCTGCCGCGTCTTTCGCTCGACTTTTTGCATTCCTAAGTCTCTGCACACTCAAACGCAAGACATAAAAATATGCAGAGTCTAACTTAACTTGGTTGACCACATCAAACCAACGAGGGATACTTATAATCTCCCCCTTTTTAATGTGAATCAACCCAAGTTAAGTTAGAGTTAAACTAAAACAGTAAACTAAATAAATATTTAATTTAGTACTTTTAATTTGAAAATTAAAATAATTGATACAAAAAAATTATACCTCCCACTATACTTAATGTTATTTCTCTCACTTTGATCACATTAAAAATAGGGGTAAGGATCGAAAATAAATTGAAAAAATAAATTCTAAGGGTTATAGTGACTAATTTTTAGAAAAATTATGGGAATTATTTTTCAAAAATCAAAATTTTTATGATTTAAAATTAATTTTTGTAAAAATAATTTTAAAATTATTTTTAATCTTTGAAATATTTTGAAAATTTTTATCAAAGTTAAACACAATAATCCAGAATAATGCTAAATTTTTTCATGAATAAACAAAATTAATATAAGCAATAATAAATTATTTTATATAGAAAGATGTATTTTTAAAAAAAATATTTAAAAATAAATCTTGAGCTCGAAAAATTTTGTAAATTTTTTTAGTATGTAAAATAGAAAATATACCTGTCGAAAAAATAAATTTTCGAAGATTGAATTTTTAATATTAAAAATTAATATTTTAGCAAAAAAAATCGTAAACAATTCATTAACGGTCAAAAAATTTCTAAAAAAATTATCCAAATAGAGACTTTACTCAGTTATCGCTATAAAAATTTTGAACAAGAAATGCTAACAGAGTTTGCATGTAAAAATAATTTTTTTAAGTAAAGCAATTAGTCTAACAAATCAATTAAATTTAAAGAGAATTTTAAAGACATAATTTTGAAATCCAATATAGGTAACCTACTAGATTTACAAGATATTTTCTAAGACCGTAAAGTACCTCTTAAACTTAAAGGTAAGTTCTATAAAATCGTAGTTAGACCTGCTATGTTATATGGAGCTGAGTGTTGAGCTATGACTCGAGCACATGAGCAGAAGATAAGATGAAAGTTGCAGAGATGAGGATGTTAAGGTGGATGTGTGGACATACGAGGATGGACAAAATAAGAAATCAGAGCAATAGAGAAAAAGTCGGAGTTGCATCTATTGAGGAAAAACTCTGAGAGACACGTTTAAGATGGTACGAACATGTACTTAGACGACCAATAAATGCTTTAGTTAGGCGATATGAAACTATGATAAACATGCATACTAAACGAGGAAGACCAAAAAAGATTTGGTTAGCAACAATAAAATAAGATAAAATTTATTTAAATATAGATAATGATATAATAGGAGATAGAGCTCAATGGCGTAAAAGGATTCATACAGCTGACCTCACCTAGTGGGAAAAAGGCTTGGTTGTTGTTGTATTTTCATTTCTAGGCTTTCCTTTTTCAATTGCTCATTTTTCGTTTTCAGTTTATAAAGCGACTTAAACATAGATTTTATTCCTAAATATAATTGATCAAGAGATAAGAGACATACCTCATTTACCATATCGGATCTGAAACATGATTCTCCCCCTTCATCGCTGCATTCTTTTGATGTGGCTCCCTCTTCATCGATGCTAGCTTCCGAGTTACTTGGTTCTTCGTGACAAGGCATCAATGTCAAACCAACATACGCTTATATCTCGAATTCGGATGAACTTTCGTCTCAGGTGGCCTTGAGATTCTTGTGTTTGGATCGCCTTAGCCCTTTGTCTTTCTCCTTATTGTGGTCAGTCATCCTTGATGTGCTCTTCTTCATGTAACATCAAACTTTTCTTTTGCTTCTTGGATTTTTCTTGGCCTACATCACATTAAATTTTTAGATCTAAAAAACTTTTCAAATTTCCTTACCATATGCGCTTCTTGGTCTTATCTTGTGTCTGCATCAAGATCTGAGCCTAATGCGGGTTAGTTCTTGTTGGCTTTCAGTGTCAAGTTCTGACTTGATTCTTTTCTTGTACTTGCACATCTAGATTCATCTAATTCTAATGTTGAAAAGAGACCTAGCATACTTACCACAAGATCCTTTGATATATAATACGCGTCTATGATCCAGGTTCACTCTGGAGTTATGGGAAAGGCGTTGAGTACGTAGCGGACTGAGTCCCAGTTGATTACCGTTTCATCGAGATTGATCAATCCGGTGATCAGCTCCTTGATCTTCGTGTGTAGTTGAGTCGCAGTCTCATCTTTTTAGAAACGGAGGTTTGTTAGCTGACTCCGAAGAATGTCCAATCGTGTAAGCTTCGCTTCGGATATGCCACAAGATGTTGTGGATCATGATTTTGTTACACCGTAAGAAGTTGTAGAGCAACAAATTGTTCGAGTAGCACAAGCTCTAGGCAAATCTAATAGGACTCGTCGTCAACCTAAGAGATATTCTTTTCTCTTGTCTGATCACGGTGATGTAGTACCTGTTGATCTCAACGAGCCTACATCTTATCAGGAAGCTGTACAGGCCAGATTCTGAGAAATAGCTAGAGGCCATGAGATCCGAAATGGAATCCATATACACTAACCAAGTATAGACTTTGGTTGATCCACCTGAAGGGATCAAATCCATTGGGTGTAAGTGGATCTTTAAAAGAAAGACTGACATGGATGGTCATCTGCATACCTATAAAGGGCGGTTGGTAGCTAAAGGATTCAAGCAGATTCATAGTATAGACTATGATAAAACATTTTCATCAGTTGTGATGCTTAAGTCTATTCGGATTTTGCTTGCTATTACAACTTACTATGATTATGAGATCTGCCAGATGAATGTCAGAATTGCTTTTCTCAATGGAAATCTACTCAAGGATGTGTACATGACACAACCTGAGAGTTTTGTCAATCCAGATCATGCTGGAAAGGTATGTAAGTTGCAACGATCCATTTATGGATTAAAACAAGCTTCTAGAAGCTGGAATTTTCGATTCGATGATGCAGTCAAAGCATTTGGTTTCATCAAGAATAAAGATGAACGTTGTGTCTAAAAGAAGATTAGTGGGAGCACAGTCATCTTTCTAATATGTAGATGTCATACTTCTCATTAGAAATGATATCCTTACTCTTCAGTCAGTAAAGACATGGCTTGGGAATTATTTCTCAATGAAGGACTTGGTGAAGCAGCCTACATTTAGGCATCAAGATCTATTGAGATAGATCTAAGAGATTGCTTGGTCTAAGTCAAAGTACATATATTGACAAGGTGGTTAATCGTTTTGCCTTGCAAAATTCTAAAAAAAGATTACTGTTGATGTCACATGATATGAGTCTTTCGCGGACTCAATGCCCCTCTTCTAAGGAAGAAAGGAATCGCATGGATCAGACTCCTTATACATCTACTATAGGGTCTATCATGTACGTCATGCTTTGTACTCGCTCAGATGTTTTGTATGTGTTAAGCATAACGAGCAGATACCAGTCAAGAATATTCTTAAATACTTAAGAAGAACTCAAGATTAAATCTTGTAGATGATGAAGAGCATGCTGTAAAGGATTACACCGATGCTAGCTTTGAAACTAACAAGGATAATTTCATATCGCAGTCAGGATATGTATTTTACTTAAATGATAGTGCTAGATATTAGATACTATAACTGTTCCATCTCATTCGGGAGATCATCGATAGATGAGATGTGAGGATATGCATAGTACCAACTAATGCTAACATTACGGATCCTTTGACCAAGAATTTGACGCAGAGGAAGCATGATGGTCACACTAAGTCAATGGATATTAGATATTTCAGTGATTGGCACTAATGACAGCAGATTGTTAGTAATAACCCTAGTATCAATTATGAGATAATTGATATGGCATTTTTTTAATCATATTTTATTAATTAATAAAAGGAAAATTGACTATTACATTTATTTTAGTTCAGTACCGAATGAATAATTATAATAATGTCCTAGGGTAGTATGTTCTAATCTACAGCATATCAATTGGTTGAATTGATAGTGAGAGCCTGTAAATATATATAGACATTACTTTCAACTATTCCTAGTCAAGAATTAATATACAAGGACAATATTAATGTGTTAAGACTAGTATGTAGGTCGATAGATGACTTAATCTCACATGTCATGGTTAAGAGATATCAGGTTGACACATAGATATATATTAAAAAATATGTACTGAATGTCCTGCCATGAGAATGTTTCATGGATCGTTATATAAGTGTCATAAACATTCTCATGTGACTATTGGTATGAATTGTCATTAGACCTGAAGTCACTACGATTCCCTACATAAGGAATTGTGTGCTTTAGTATCGTTAAACATCACATGTAACAAGATGGACTATAAAGTCAATCACTGGGTATGCAATAAGTTATGCGGAGGGATGTAAGTGATGTAGATAGATCTATTCCTTCCATATATCAAAAGTGATATCTATGGGCCCCTTAATTAGTATGACACAAGAATGCATGATCATGCTCAAATGAGTCAATATAAGATATTGAGCTTATTTGCTTGTATGCGTCTACTTAGAGATCAAGAAACACAAAAATTGATAAGAGGATAACACAGTCTATGCCTCATTGATCAATCTAGATATCAAGGATAGAAGGATTGAGTCATACAAGATAATAGACATGGAAAGGTTAAGTCGGATCTGGACATTCTAGTCACTCGGATAGCAATGATGCATTGTTAGATGTCACTCACTACTTATGTATCTAAAATGTTGATTTGGATATATTTTCAACGTTACGAGAGCTTATTGGGTCACACACAAAGAACATGTTGATTTGAAAAGGAGTGTATTTTAGTTTGACTAAAATATTATGGACCTTAAGAAAAATGAGTTAATCCAAAGTGTTGATGTCATCTTTATGGTGATTGGCACTAGTGCTAGTGGGAGATTGTTAGTATTAACCCTAAGAACCAATTATGAGATAATTAGGCTTTTTGGGTTACTCATTTAGTTAGACTCAATTGAATCCACTCATTGGATTGAGTCCAATCTAAATTAGACATATTAGATTAATGGGTTAGACTCATTGGGTTATTGGATTAATAGTTAATCCAATATAATAATCCAACCCATTAAGAGGAATACAAAGAGACAAAAACCCTTGGTATTCATTGGATGAATATAAATAGGTTTTTTTATTGAATTGTTCATATAATGAAAAAGAGAGACTCTTCATCATCTCCTTCCTCCTCGTCTTCCTCTTGGCAAAATTATTGCTCGTAGTCGAACCATCCTTGTGGTTGCTAACACAACCTTGGTTGGTTTTCTTCTCCACTTCTAGAGTTCGTGAGACAGACGAAAGGTGTGTTCGTGTGGTTGCAAACATTTGATCACGTTGAAATATGCATCCAAAGAAAAGTTGTTATCGGGATTGTGCAGGGCACGCAATAAAGGTATAACTCCCTATTATCAAACTTAGTATATGTGATTTTCTCCTTCGCAAGGATCTTCTGAAAAAGATCTAGTTAGTTTTTCCGCTGCACTTTAAGCGCGTTTAGTGCTCTATATCCTTACAGTTTCGCCTGTATTAAGCGAAACAACTCAAGATTTTAATCGATAGGTAGGTGTCGATATACAAGACACGGATGTAAGGCCTCTCAATAAAAGAACACTAGGAAGTGAAGATCCTTCACAAAAGAAGATCAAAGAAGCAAGGTTTTCTTGGACAAAGGAAGACCCAAAAGCGAGTTTCTTAGTAGATAATAAAGACCTAAAAGTGAGACTTCTTGGTAAAGGAAAACTTGGAAACGAGGCTTCTTGGCAGTGAAAGACCCAAAGGCGAGGATTCTTAGTAGATAAAATCTAAGTGAGTCTTGAGAGATTACTTAGGTAGACTCAACCGAGAAATAGGATGTTCCAGAGTCATAGTCACTAATTCAATCAAGGGTTAATATCATATGTTGAGCCAACTAAGCAATCCACTCAAGATGTTCCACTCATAAATAAGGTTTATTTAGAGTTTAGCTAGCCAACTAGACATGAATTTAGTTGGTTAGATTAAGTTGAGTTGATTGGGCAGTGGATTCAACTCGTGTTTAGATTTAAAAATTAGACCGTTCGAAGAGATAGTGGGATTTAAATTAATTGGAATTAACTAAAGACAACAACTAATAAGAAGTGAAGCTTATCCAGGTTGTTGGCAATTGTTCTTACAACGAAAAAATCAACCATTATCCTGCTCTACTTTTTTTTAGTCTTTTATTCTAGACCAGTCATGGCCGCCCATGACAACCGGTCATGGTCAGTCCCAAGCCTAGATAAAGGAGGAGGGTTGCATTAGGTTGTCAGCCAAGGTCAAAACTATGACAAATATTCAATGAATGGATCCATTAAATTATTGTGCTAATGCTAGGTTGTTCCCCGGAAGGAACGCGTTGCAAGATCTGACTGTAACATCTCGACAAGGACTGCTACATCTCCAGAACTCAGTGTAATGCTAAATATGCAAGAGTTTGTGTTGCAGGGTCCGACTGTAACGTCTCAGCAAGGACCACTACATCTCCATGCAAACTTGGGTATAGTGTTAAATAGGTAAAAATTCTCACACCGTAGGTTGGATAAGAATAAATATGATAAGAAAGCTAATAATATAAGATTTAGAACATTGAATATAGAAACTCCCATCGGTAAATCAATAGACGTAATAGATATGATGATTAGAAGAATTAGTATTTTGTGTATAACAAAATGGATAGGCGAGAAGGCAAAAATGATAAAGAACTCGGATTTTAAGTTATAATACACTAGAACGAGTAAAACAAGAAATGGAGTGAGTATTATTGTAGATAGTTTGTAAAAGGATGAAGTTATAGGAGTAATTAGACAATGGGATAAAATTATAGCTCTTAAGATAATAGTGACGAAAGAAACTATGAGCATAATTAGCGTATATGCACAAGTAGGATTAGATGAAGCTACCAAATCAATGTTTTGGGAGGACTTAAATGAAATATTACAAAATATTCCACCAAATAAAATGATTTTAATGGGAGATGATCTAAATGGACATGTCGGAGTGAAAATGAGGAATATGAGAGGGTACATGAGAGTTATGAATTTGGAATAAGAAATGAAGAAGGGAAAACTCTATGATTTTACGATAGCATATGATCTTATATTAACTAATACATTTTTTAAAAAAAGAGAAGAACACATAATCACATTCAAAAGTGGAAATAATAAATCGCAAATTGACTTTCTTATGGTTAGGAAAAAGGGTAGAAAGATTTGTAAATATTACAAAATCATCCCTGGATAAAGCTTAACTACCCAACATAGGTTAGTAGTGCTGGATATATACCTCAAACATAGTATTAGTAGAAAGAAAATATATACGATTTCTAGAATTAAATAGTGGAAGTTAAAGGATGGGAAGCAAAATATATTTAAGGAGAAGGTAGAAGTACAAGCATTAGGTGAAATATACAATGACTCTAATGCAGCATGGGATAAGATGATATCAAAGTTGAAAATAGTAGCTAAGAGTGTACTCAGTGAATCAAAGGGACATGCACCACTAAATAAGGAATCTTGATGGTGGAATAAGAAAGTACAAAAAAAAGTGAAGGAAAAAACGAATAGTTTATAAGGAATTATAGATTTGTAAGAACGAGGAAAACTTAAAAAAATATATAATAGCCAAGAAAGAAGCTAAGAAAATAGTAAGTGAAGTAAAAAAATAAAAATTTTGAACGATTATATCAAAAATTGGATACAAAAGAATGAGAAAGAGACATTTATAGAATAGCTAAAGTGAGAGAAAGGAAAACAAGTAGCCAAATAAAATATATTAAAGATGAAAGTAATAGGGTATTAGTAAACGATAAAGAAATAAAAGAGTGATGGAAGAGGTATTTTCATCAACTTTTTAATGAAGGTTTAGGTAACCAACTTAACTTAGGTAATTTAAGTAGGTCAAATGAGCATAGAAATTTTAATTTTTATCGTAGAATTCAAACTTAAGTAAAACAAACTTTAAATAAGATGCACAATGGAAAAGTCGTTTGACCAAATGATATTCCGATAGAGGTATGGAAATACCTAGGGAAACAAGGTATTGAATGTCTTACAAAATTATTTAACATAATATTGAAAATGAAAAAAAAATGTCTGATCAATGGAGGATACGACTCTAATTCTCTTATATAAAAACAAGGGAGACGTATAAAATCGTGCAAACTATGGGGGTATTAAACTAATGAGTCATACTATAAAACTTTAGGAAAAAGTAATAGAAAAAAGATTAAGGAGACCACAGTGATCGAAAATCAATTTGGGTTCATGCTTGAAAGGTCGACAATAGAAGCTATACATCTTCTTAGACAATTAATTAAAAAAATATCGGAAGCAAAAACAAGATCTACACATGGTATTCATTGACTTAGAAAAAGTTTATGATAGAGTCCAGAAATTATATGGAGAATTCTAGAAAAGAGAGATGTTAGCATAACATATATTGAGCTAATTAAGGATATATACGAGGATGTAACGACCAGAGTAAAGACTTCAGGCGGAGTAACTGAAGCATCAAGGATCAGCTCTAAGTCTTTATCTTTTTAAACTAATTATGGGCGAACTCACTGCGCACAATCAAGACACAGTACTGTGTGCATGTTATTTGCAGATGATATTATTTTGGTAGATGAAACACATAAAAGAAGTAAATGCTAAACTAGAATTTTAGCGAGAAACACTAGAAGGGAAAGATTTTAAGCTTAATAGATTAAAGATATAATATATGAAATTTAAGTTTAGCAATATTAGAAGTAATGAGACAATTGTTAAGATAGAAGAGGATGAGTTGCCCGGAACCGAGAGATTTAAATATTTAGGATTATTTTTGCAAAACGATGGAGAGATTGAGAAAGATGTCTTACATAGAATACAAGTAAGATAGGTGAAATTGAGGAGAGCGTCGAGTGTTTTGTGTGACCGTAAACTACCTTTTAAACTTAAAGGTAAGTTCTATAAAACCGCAGTTAGACCCGCTATGTTATATGGAGCTGAATGTTTGGTTATGACTCGAGCACATGAGCAGAAGATAAGAGTTGTAGAGATAAGAATGTTAAGGTGGATGTGTGAACATACGAGGATGGACAAAATAAGAAATGAAAAAATTAGAGAAAAAGTCAGAGTTGCATCTATTGAGGAAAAACTCCGAGAGACACATTTAAATGGTACGGACATGTACTTAGATAACCGATAAATGCTCCAGTTAGGCGATATGAAACTATGATAAACATGCATATCAAATGAGGAAGACCAAAAAGACTTGATTAGCAACAATAAAATAAGATAAAATTTATTTAAATATAGATAATGATATAGTAGGAGATAGAGCTCAATGACGTAAAAGGATTCATACAGCCGACCCCACCTAGTGGGAAAAGACTTGATTGTTGTTGTTGTTATTCTAGAACTTAAGTTACCTGTGAGCTCATTCATGCTTTTCAATTCAACTTTAGTTTTTGTTTTGTTATTATTATCATTGTAAAAGACTTTTTATAAATGTTTTTTTGCCTACAGTAATGAAAATATATAGTGGGCTCACCTTACAAGTTTGAAAGAACCTAAGGATTCTAAGTCACGTTAAATCAATTTGTATTAGCTTTGACTTACTGGCTTATGTTTCCCTTTTCTAACTCTTGAATTTGCATCAAAAGCATTTTTGGACCTCAAGTGTGCTCCTATTCACTCCTTTTAATAGTGTCATCAGTCCTAACAAGTGTTATAGAGTAATTACTCCGAGATAATGGACTAAATATCCACTAGAAATAGGACCATTTTTTTCTTCTTCAACCTGTAGTGTGCAAGTTCTCTTTCGACCAGTGGAAGATGGGGATGGAGTATCACATCAAGATAGAGTTTGAATGTTGAATTAATCAAGAAAAGATTCAAAACACCAAAACACAAGGAATAGATAACTCAAAAAGAAGTGGAAGAAAAAAACAAATTTAAAAATATAAGGCAAATAAAATAGAAAAAAAATATGTCAATATTTTATCTAACGAAATGTTGTGTAGGATTGGTGAGCATGCAGATGTAAAAGGGCTGTGGGACAAGCTAGTTAAACTCCATAAAAATTCCTTGAGAATGCATGAATCCTCAAGAAAAGCATTGCAAGAAGAACCATAGCCTGTGTCGACAGGGTAACCAAGGAAGAAAGATCATATACATTGGAAGGTGAAAGACATGAACCATCTAGTTCATCTGGTCCTAACAACTAACATTTTCAATGTGAGCCATTTCCATTTGACATTGATAGAAGATCAAAATGTGATCATTTCCATTAGGCCAAAAAACATATGCAAAGAAAAACCTTGCATTCAATTATTACTTATATCAACTTTGTTGTCAAAAGATAAAAATAAGCCAAAACTCTGCATAGATTTTACCCATAAAAATTTAAAATAAGATAGTCAATATTCTTAGTCTTAATACTACTCATTCAACAAGGATAATCAAGAACCGTAAATGTTACCACAATTCCTAGTTGCACTAAATAGGAATACACTCAAATACATCACAGGTTAAAAAAAATACTGGAAACTTACCTTTCTTTTGCACTGGATATCACTGCAGCAACTACATCTTTAGGATACCTCTTGCCTCGTAATTTCTTTCGCAGCTCAAGTGTCGTAAATGCTCTGTCAAGGAACATCATTGTTAATAATAATATCATGGTTATAACTTAAGCATGCCTGATAAAATGTGAAGTAGAAATGCAATATAAAGCACTCTCGAGCAGAAAAGACCACAAAATGTATATAAAACAGGTGGTGCAGATTTCTAGAGAGTAGAATACAGAGATACTCTCTAGTTGCCAATAATTGATCAAAAATTTTAAAAAAAATTATGATACAATATCTAATATGTAACGAACAGAAAAACTTGTGAAGATGTTAATGAAAAACATTCCAAGCTTAGGTGCTTCATTTTGACGAAAAAGTTTCATGTCTAGGCCTAATTTGAAGTGCTAACCTTGCAGCAAGTAATTCAATTGCCATTTGCTCAGCTTCTTGCTTAATGGGCCTCTCCATTACAGTCTCACTGTTGGTCATCACAGAAGAATCTTGAGCCTCAACAAGGGATACTTCAAAATTGTTATCCAAAGCACACTCCATGCTATCTGGAGAACAATTTTTGATATCATTAAACTTTAGATTATCTTCATTTTCCATCAATAATCCAACTCAATCTAGCTGCAGAAGAAGTGTACAACAAACAAAAGCATATTCATAGCGAAAATATAGTCCATCTTAAGAAGCTCCGAAACCACTAGTTCGTATTTCTTGCTAATACTGGTTTCAGTCCCTCACCAAAATGATTATGTGCTGGTGTCAACCTGTGTTGACACATGGTATAGGTAGACTCAGATTAGTTGTGCTGAAAGAAGAAGCTAATGATACAAAAGGAGGAACAAGAAGGATGATTGGGAATAATGTATCAACAAGTTGAGGTTAATGAAATTCAAACTATTAATGTTATGCCATTATAGAAGAGACGCTAGAAAGAAGTGAGTTGGTTAAAAACCATCACCTCCAATCTCAGCATGACAAAGCAAACCAGCGGTATTGAAGAGCAATCTCATTTACTGACTACAAAAAGTGAAGTGAGCAATGGCCACTTCTATTAATTAATATGCTCATTCACCAACAAGGTAGAAGAGAGAAAGAAGCAAGAGGAAGAAGAGGCACATGCTTCTCCTGACTCTTGAGTGGTGGTCTGGTCCTCCACACATAGCACAGCATTTTCGTTGCTGTGCTGGTGCAACCTTGTAATGATTCTGTTGATTTGAGTCAATAAGAGGAGTGGCAATTTTTGCTTGTGTCAACTAAAATGGAACAATATACTAAGCCATACTTGCATCAACTCAACATTATTCACTTGTGTTCTGCTACTGGTGGTAATCATGCAAGCCAAAACTATACCTACAGCTTCTACACGAAAGAAATGGTTTATTGTCTAACAACCCAAGGTGGTTATTCATGTGATAGAAAAGAAGCACAAGTCTATATGCACTTTACTTTTAAGAGAAAAAAAAAAAAAGATATCCAAATGCTATCTGAAGAATAGGAAAAAAAATGATAAAAGAAAGATAGAAGAAGAAATTTAAGCAATTAAGGAAGGCCATAATACAAAAGCAAAATGTTTTAGCAACTAAGAAGTTTTCCCAGGGGGTATAAATAACTCACTGTCATCTTCATCAAAATGAACGGTTTCATAAAAGCTACCATCATCTTCTATCGCTCTGGAAGTTCCTCTTACGATTGGATTGTTTTCTTTCCCTTTGCATGTACTTATTGATGAAAATGCTACTGCTTTTATGATCTTGGCGTCTTTCCTCGGAACCATTATAAATGAACCCAACATCTTACATCTGCTCTTCGTCCTAGATCAAGATGAGCGTAAAACAAAAAAATACTTAGGAACTGCAAAATTCATTCTTTCAGTTAAAAATAGCACAAAATACAAAGAACATGCTAAAATCATGTAATTTCTCCTAAAAACTTTCCACTTATTTGACCAAAGGAGACAAAAAAATTTATATACAAACTTTTTCGGAAGAAAAGTACAAAGGCAAGTTCAGTACAAACGAATTACCATGAAGAAGTTATCAGGGAGCCGAACTGGCCATAGAGAGACATTCGGAAGCTTTGATGGGCCGCTAAAGTCATCATTTCATGATCCGTACGGCCCCTTTCAAGGATTAGGGCAACTGCAGTGACCCAAAAAGATAACCACGTAGTTATGAAGGAGAGCGGTCGAGCAAGAAGTTGAGACAGGTGAAAGCGGAGAGATAGCAGAAGAAGAGGAAGAGAGGATGATGATAGAGGAGGAGGAGGCGGCCAAGAGGAAGCTGAGGAAATCGGAGACCGGGTAACAACTCATGCCAAGGGCTCCAGAGGGGCCTTTTATTTTTCCCCATCGACTGTTCGACCTTCGTGAAGCCTGACGGAAGAATTTAATTAGATTATTCCGATAATTTATTTTTTAAGAAAATAATAATTTTTTTTATTTATTCGGATGAGTTTCTCTTTTTAATTTCTTTATTTGATAGAAATTGAATAAATCAAAATACACACAATTAAACTGAAAATTTAATTAAATTAATCGATATTTTATTAATTTTAATTTATTTAATTTTTATTAAAAAATTTGATCAATTCTGTTAATTAAAAAATCGATTTATTTAATTTTCAATTAATTTAATTTTAACTGAATACTTATTCTTATTAATGAACATATTCCACTTCAATTATCCTAATCAATTTTTATAATTGACATTATATATTCAATTTGTACCAATTAATTCAAAGATAATCGATTGTTCTATGTATATTTTTGATTAACCATTAAGATAAATTGAAAAGTACTCGAAGTGAGTAATTCATCAATCCAATATTTTTAGATCAATCGTCCATTAAAAAAATTATTAATTCATTGAAATTGAAATAAATTTGATTTTTTTTTAGATACTTAGGAAACTAAGCTGCACCATTCTGGGGCCAATTTAATCTTATCAATTGAAAGGTAAGCTGGTGGATTTGGTTGGAGATTAGATAATAAAAAAGTAAGCTATCATGTCAAGCGAGGGAAAATAAGTTTGATTTAGGGTTTAAAAAAGTAAAAAAGGTGTTTTTAATTATAAGTATAGTCAAAAGAAATATTCTACACGGCTAATGGCACAATTGTCAAGCTTTTTAAGCAGTTAACTAGGTATTTAAAAGTTGAATCTTAACTGTAGTATATTACAGAGATTTTCTTTTAATGGGATGAAAATTCTAAAAACGTTGGTCATTCGGATGGGTCTCCGTGAGTGCATCCTAATTTATCTTAATGATTGGTGGAAAATTTTTATAGGGTCAAACTGATCATCTCCAATATTAATTGATTTAAAAAGCTGGGTAACTAGATTAAAAAATCCCTATTTTAAAAATATCAAAACTAATAAAAATCCACCTCCTTATTAGAAATTAAAAAGAAACCTTATAGCTCAATTCTCACAATTTCATGATAAGAAATAGGGTACATTTTCTAAACAATTAAGATTCAATGTTTTGATTGAATTATTAATGAAGTTTAGGCACCACGTCTAAAGTTATTATACTTCCTAAATTTACTTGGTGAACAAAATATAAAGGCAAACTGTCTACCATAGGATTAATCGGATCGTAAGATTTAAATATCAGGTATAAAAAAAATAGAAACCTCCTTTATGAATGATGATAACCATTTACAAAATAATACACATTAAAAGACATTGAATTTATCCTTAAAGCTCCTTTGTATCTAAGTTATTCTCTTCAACTAAGGTTGTTAGGCTGCAATAGTATTATGAAGGAGCCTAATTAGTCATAATCTAGTTCTTCAAAGACTATTCATAATTATGGCTCATACTTGCAAGGACCCTACTCATTTATGGTTTCAACCTATAAGGATAATGGCACATGCCTATAAGTCCCTATATGGTTATGGCTTTTCCTTGAAATTTCTTGATGTACGTAGATTGTATACATTTTTATTCATGCTTTGACGTACATGTACTTATATTTTTTTAGTAAGATCTATGTTATTACTCTCTACTTTATCTCTATTTCAGCATTATTTTTTTTTTTTTGTCGGAGATCTACTCTTTGCTTGTTCTCTATTGACAATACGTGCTTTAGAACGAAAGTTGAGTTAAAGTGTACTTTGGAGCAACCTTAGAAGATTAGCAGAGGTTGGTCATGCCCCATGTCACGGTCGTGTTCCCCATCAGAGACCGGCCACAGTATGGTCGTGCCCGTGGCTGTATGAATCCATACGATCGTGCCTCTCTTGCTTTGGAAAACTAGACTTTAGCAGTGCCCCAGGGAAACGACTGTGACACTGCCCAAGCAAGGTCATGTCCACACCTATAAAAGGGATGTTCTTCTCTCTTTTTAGAGAAGGAAGAGTTTTCCCCTTGAGGAGGCTCACTTAGTCAAGATCCGCTTCTCATCCGCACTACAATCGATGATCCAAAGTCATTTTCATCTTCTCCTTCACCTCCGGAAGCAAAGGATTAGATCCGGAGACTCTTCAACACATTGGATAAGGCTTCTTTCTCCTTTCTCTTAGATTTGAGTAGAAGGTTGTAATCTCTATGTCTTTGAGTTTAGTTTCGCTTATTATGGAGTAGATCCACATTGTTCTAGAATTAAGAAAGTAATTGTGATATGTGATTGATGCAAACTTTATGGATTTGCCAATGTCCTATTCAAATGGCATGTTTATATATTGTATCTATTTGATTAATGTGTGTGAGATGTCTTTATGCTTGAATGTCATGTTTGATGGAATAGATATATTGATTGCTCACTCCCATAGAGGGGATTCCTTAGATTGTATGATTGTGGAAGCCCCTGAAGGATCGAAAGATGCGATAGAGGGGGGTGACTATCGCACGTTAAAAACTTTTCTTTTGCTTGTAAAACAAATCGGAATAAGCAACGAAAATGAAAACGAAAACAATACAAATGACATAAGTTGGTTACTTGGTTCGGAGCCTAGGTCGACTTCTACTCAAGACCCACAATCCTTGATCGTATCCTTAGGCAATCCACTAAAACTCTTCTTTCTGAAATCTTCGAAAAGAAGTAGTGTGTACAATATAAAGAATGTAAAATAGTAACAAACTACTATCTTTTAGAAATTAAAACAATACAAGCATAAATAAAAATTATATTGACACTAGATAGAAGATAAAGCTCGCTCGGTATTTCTGGATGGAGCAACTTGCTTGTGAAAGTGAAGCGTAGAGTAGCAGAACGAATAAGAGCTTTTTACAATGTTGACTTCAAAATTCATTACTCGCCTCGGACCTCAAGCTCTCTTTATATAAGCCTTGATTGGTTGACTGATAAATCATTCGATCGACTGATCAGTTCAATCAATCAAGCCTCCTATCGATCGACTGATCAGTTCAATCAATCAAACCTCCTATCGATCGACTGAACCCTATACTTTCCTTCTGTGTTAAGATCTGATCTTCGTGCATTTATGAGCTTTAATGGTTCAGTCTGAAGGATCGAGAGGAAGCGATAGAGGGGGGGGTGAATATTGCTCCTTTAAAACTCTTTTCTTTTTTGTAACGACTCGTAGAACAAATATCAAAGCGGCAATGAAAAACAATACAAAAGACTTAAGTGATTACTTAGTGAAGAGTCTACGTTGACTCCTACTCTAAGACTCGCAATCTTTGATCGCACTGTTGGGTAATTACTATAATCTTTCAGTAAGATCCTTGATCGACTCCTACTCTTAATAATTTTAATTTAATTTTAAGTTTATTTTAATTTTATTAGTTAAATTTTAATTAAATTAAGTTTAGTTTAATTTTAATTGGTTTAATTTAATTAAGTTTAGTATAGTTTAATTTTAATATAATTACGTTTTTAAAAATGATTAAGTTAGAAAATTAAGTTTAAAAATTAAGCTTGATTGGTGGTTGCACCAATTCAGAGCAGAATTTGGCTATGATACCACTTGTTGGATCGATCGCATGTGAGAGGGGGAGTGAATCACATGGTTTTCAAAAACTCATCTTTTGTTTTTAAGATCAAAGTAAGAACGCAGCAGAAAACTAAAAGAAATGAGAACACAAGAAGACATGAACGGTTTACTTGGTTCAGAGCCTTTAACGACTCCTACTCCATGACCCAGGTCCCGCGGATCTATCGTTGAGTAATCCACTTAAGGCCTCTTCCAGTACCTCCAGAAGAGGGAATCGAGTACAAAGAAAGTTGAACAAGTGCAGCACACTGCACTTGCCTTTGCAGTAATTAATTACAAAAGAAAATTACCAACACTTAAAGATTAAAGTAGGAGTACTCGTGTCGATGTCAGTTTGTCGGCTATGATCGGAAGTCCTCAGAGCAGTCGTCGGGCATAGCAGCTTTGCAGCAGAGTCATAGCATGAGCCGGAGCAGTTAGAACTTCAAATGAATGCGTAGTAGCTCGTATAAGTCTTGTTATAGGTTGCATGGTCGAGTTTGCCTTATATAGGATGTGGAAGGCGCCTTCCATAGGCATAGAAGGCACTTTCAATGAGTCAAAATCTATCATGAGCTTCGCTGGAGCCTATTGCCGAACAGGTCAAATTTTACCCTGAGGAAGGCGCCTTCCATAACCATGGAAGGCACCTTCTATGAATAGTACGAAGGCACCTTCACTGCTTGAAGGCTCATTTGGACACTGTTCATCTGAAGGCAAATTTTCTCCTTTGTCCTACACAACAATGTTAGTCCAAATAACAAAATAATAACCTGCAAGACAAGTGTTAGTACAATAATAATGAGTAGTATTAATTAGTTTCTATCCTCCCAAGACCATGAACTAGTCAAAGTCCAGCTTAGGGATCTCAAATGGACTTAAACTTAGATATTGTCCCTTCAATCAGGATGCATCCTCACTTGGTCACTCTCCTCCAGTGACTTACCTTAACTTACCAGTTTGTCAAACATTCGGTCAGCCTATCGACCTATCTAGACTTCATGCCAGCTATTCAGTTGGCTCGTTGACCTAGCTGGACTTCTTGCCAGATATCCGATCAGCCCGTCAACCTATCTAGATTTTGTAACAACTATCCGATCAGTCTATCGACCTAGCTGGATTTCATACCAACTATCCGGCCAGTCCGTCGATCTAGCTGAATTTCGTACTAGCTATCCGGTCGGCCTGTCGACCTAAATGGATTTCATACCAGCTATCTAGTCTGCCCGTTGACCTAGCTGGATTTCCTGCACATTTAATCGAGTGGTTAGATCACATCAAAATCTAACTTAACTTAGTTGTCATTCATCAAAACCTGAGTTAGACCATTAGCGCAAACTGCACCAACAATCTCTCCTTTTTTGATGAAATGACAACTTGGGTTAAGTTAAGAAAAAAATTGCAAGCATAAATAGACAAATGATATGGTTTAAGTTATTCGAATTTCAATTGATTTGTTTCAACTTAACCCCTTAACCCTCCTCATTTGGCATTCATCAAAAAATATGAATAAATATTGAAGCAAAAAAATGTGCAAGGGAAAGTAAACAGAGAAAAAAAATTTGACAAAATAATTCTCAGGATTACTTGAGGGAGGGAAAAATGTTATAACCATAAAAGTTTTTCAAAAAAATATTTTATAACATATGTTCAAAACTTGAAATCACTTTGCATTCCACAATGATAAAAAAATCTCAAAGATGAAAAGTTAGTTTTAAAACAACTTTTTCAAAGTGTTTTCAAGATAACTTGGAAAACAGATTTTTTTTAAAAAAAAAACTAAAGACATCTTTCAAAATAAAGTAGCATTTTCACAAGATTAATAAAGTTGAAAATACTTTAAAATCTATTAACTTTAGAAACTTTAAAGTTTTCTAAAAAATTTTAGAAAATGCTAAGTTCTCCAAAAGAAACTTTAAAAGATTTAAAGTTAAGGTTTACCAAAACAAAAGTCAAAATACTAAGTGTTGCAATATTTAAAATTGTTTTAAAGTAGTTTGAAAAAATAGAACCAGTTTTCAAAATAATTTTTCAAAACATATGATATCTTTTTCAAAAATAGATTTTCGAATAAAAGAAATATTTTCAAAATTTATTGACTTATTAATCCTCCCCTTGAACCCGAGATTATTTTAAAATAATCTAGTCAACTATAAATTATCCTTAACTATCTAACTGTTAGTTACTAACTAACTATCAGAAAATAGCAGTGTTCACTTGGTTAGTTAGATCAAGCTTTGTATCTAGTTAGTGGTTGACTAAACTGGATTACTGAACCTGATCACTATAATTTGGTATTTAACGCCCAAACCTATGTTGATGCACTAATATAAGTATCTTAAGTCCAGGCAATCTGCCTATGTATCTCACCCCTTTCTAAGTTTGACGATCACAAACAAGGTAACTCTAATATATTGGTGAGATGCTCAAGTCCTAGATCTATAGGAACATATTTTCTATGGGTTTGATCTAGACTAAGCCTAAAACTGATTTTAAAAAGTCTAAAAATAAGGGAATTTTGAAAAAACTGTATAAAGAATTTATCCTAGAATTTGAAAATAATTTTGAAAATACTGATCCTAGTCTATGAAACGCATTCCTAATTTTAACAATCAAACTAAAAAACAACTAACTGAAAATAGTGAGTTAAGTCATATACAATGCATAATAATGTATGTAACATGATCAGGTCTGATCATCATCAACAAGTGGTGGTAGGGGTTGCTCAGGAGCACGCAGAGCCTAAAGAATCTGCTTAAATCTGGTGGTTATGTCATCTCGGAGGGAAGTAAATCTAGTGGTTATCTCCCCCTGGAGTGTGCTGAATCCATCTGAGACTGACTTCCGAAGCTGTGCGAAGGACTCCTCAAGTCGAGCGAGTCAATCCTCAATGGATAGAGAAGTCGAGGGTTGGGTCGAGGTCAAAGGCTGGTCCAAAGTCGGAGCATACCCAAACATCTCCTCAGCCGTAAACTCTGGCCACTCCTCTCCCTCGGTTGGAATAGGTGGAAAGGCATCCTCAACCTCGACTGGTATGTCTGCCTGTGACCCACCTCTCCCGGCTAGAACCCCTTGAGCAGTGATGTATATATGCACTAGGGCTAGCTAACGCTGACCAAACTCATCATATGCACTAAGGGAGTTAGACGTACCCTAGGTCATATCTACTCCTATGGTCGAAAATATGTATGTCAAGATGTGATAATAGGGCATATGAACCTAACGCCTAGTGACGAGACTTAATGCATGTATGATGTTATGAAACATATGCAATGCAATATCAATATCTAGACGCTGACAAAGGGCATACAAAAAGAAGGAGTGGGAAGGTCACATCATCACAACGTCGCGTGATGTGATCGGCAGAATGCATGTGGTCAGGACTCGATATAGGATATAGTCCTGGATCCTAAGGGAGAGTGACCTAAAGTCAGTCACTGTAGGTAGTCTCTCCTCCCCAAAAAAATATATATAGATAGTATCTAATGTAATATGGGAGTAGTGCTCACCAAATGACAGATCCCTACTAGGGTAACACAAAATGGATATGCTGACCACCTAAGTCCTAAACTATCATATAATAAGGTGGTGGAAAAGTGAAAATTCTTTCCACCAACTCTGGTGGAGAAGGTCAGGTCATCTATTTTTTCTAAGTTGTTATAGAACTGAGTACACAAGTCGAGATTTACTACATGACTATAGTAAACCAATTTTACTAACTGATAATGCTCAATGACCTGTGTGATAAGGGTGCAATACTGGGTAAAAAAGGGTCCTATTCAAGTACCTATATTTCAATAAAACATATGTATACTATAAAAAGGATAACCTAAGCTGCTCAATAGGGAATCTGGCATCGGTAGATGGAGTATTGCTAGGCCTAGGGGTAACATGTTGTCTTTTCCTATTTTTATACACATATATAAGCATAAATGGACAAGAAAAATGCATATAAACTAAGTATTGAAGATACATATTGAGGAAGGGTATACCTAGGAGGCATTTTTGAGATTTTGGGGATGAAAGTGTTGAGAGATCCGTGCTGGAAGGCGCCTTGTTGTTGCCAAATTTGAAAACAAAACTCGATTATGTTCGTTGGAAAAAATGGTCGAAGGCACCTTCAAGCTTCATCAAAGGCGCCTTCACTGGGTTATGGAAAGCGCCTTCAAGCGACTGAAGGCGCCTTCCAGCGCTTAGGAGGGAATTTTCCCGCCTCTCCTAAGGGCGCCTCCGATGGTGTCGGAGGCACATTCAAGAGGCTCTTTCAGGATTAATTTTAAATTTTGGGTTTAATTAATTTTATGGTTAATTTTAAATTTTAGGTTTATTTTTAATTTAAATTTTAAGCTTTATGTTTAATTTAAATTTAAATTTTATGTTTAATTTTAATTTAAATTTTAAGTTTTATGTTTTATATTTAGTTTCAAATTTTAATTTAAATTTTAAGTTTTATATTTAATTTTAAATTTAAATTTTAGGTTTTATATTTAATTTTAAATTTTAATTTTAATTTTAATTCCTTAGTCATCTCACCCGATCTATATTTTCAATCAGCGAATCCTATAATTTTGTGAGATGAGTTAAGTTTAATTTCAGAGTTTGGTTTAACTTTGTGTTAGATTCAGCTTTAGCTTTAGGTTCAATAAATAGACATTCTTTGGATAAACTTTTGGGCTACGGTGAGTCACCTGGACATCATTAGAGTAACCATGCCGTTGAGGTTTTCCAAATAGTCTTATCTACTGAACTTAGTATAAAACCTTGGTCTAACTAGTTAGGATCCATAAGAGGTAGTTTTAGTTAGTTCCACTAAACCAAATGCGCCAGGTCGAAGCCATATCTTCCTAGACATGCATAGATAGAGTTCCCTGATGTGCGTAGATTATATACACTTTTATGCAT
The DNA here is from genome assembly GCF_018446385.1 of Zingiber officinale. NCBI lineage: Eukaryota > Viridiplantae > Streptophyta > Magnoliopsida > Zingiberales > Zingiberaceae > Zingiber > Zingiber officinale. The sequence goes on along the minus strand of NC_055987.1, from coordinate 58,937,136 downwards.
ACTTTAACACACATCTACTTATATTTCATTACCATAATCTATGTTTATTACATCCTATTTCATTATAATGTTATATTTCTACTCCTTTTGTTTGGAGATCTACTCTTTGCTTGTTTTGATTGATAGGACACGATTTGGAGCAAAAATGATGCTTAAATGGGGTCTAGAACTTCCAAAGTGTCCGGGCAGTGTGGATTCACACGACTATGTCATGACCCGTAAAAGGGTTGTGCCAAGTGCTATAAAAGGGGGGTTTCTCCCCCTTTTCATGGATCTTTGGCTTGAGTTTCTCTCCCATTCCTTGGAGAAGGGTTCTCCCCCTTGGAGTGTAAGAGTGTATACTAAAAAGCCTAGCTTTTTGTAAACATTTATTTTAAAATAAAGAATCACATTGGTCAAATGTCTACATTTATATGCTAAGTGTAGTTGTTCAATTAATTTATATTATAGATAACATGGTGTGTGGTGTCACACACAGAAAATCATGTTATCAATTCCTTATAAATTATAAACAGTAGCTCATAACTAAGATAGATAGGAATAAACCATTGGAATAGTCGTAGTGTAATTTGGTATTAGTTTATCTTGACTATAAAATTACACTAGTATACTCTGAGTGTATTGAGCAGGACCATTTGAGGTAGTATCTTTTTATACTGACTATATAAAAGAACAATACCTCTGTTATTATGGAAGTGTGTACTCTTAATCATAATATAATAACAAGCACATATACTTAATATTTATTTCTTTAATTTATCAAAGGGTGTGATTTAGCTCGTTAAATCAATAGGCCCGATAAGTTGGGAAATGATATTATTTATATGGTGTGTTGTTGATTATAGAATGAAACTATGTCCTAGTAATCTAGGTTGATAATATCCCCTTGAGGAGCTCATAAGGATTGTTATGTAAATCCTGCAGGTGGACTTAGTACAACATGACGATAAGGTTGAGTGGTACTACTCTTAGAGCTAGATATTAATTAAGTGAGTTGTCAGTAACTCATTTAATTAGTGGACATTCAATATCTTAAATATAGGGAGAATAACATGCTCATGATAAGAAGGAGCTCATATAGTAATATGAGATTGGTGCAGTAGTGCAATAATAACTCTTTAGTGGAATGAGATATTATTAATGAACTCGAGTTGGGTGTTCGGGGCGAACACGGGAAGCTCAAGTTCATCGGGAGACCAAAACCAATTCCTCCTCGCGGTCCCTGTCGTAGCCTCTTATTTATAAAGTCTTATACCCACCTAAACCCACCTTCTTACCCATCCATAGGTGATCGGCCAAGCCAAGCTTGGAGCCCAAGCAAGGGCCAACCAAGATAAGCCTTGGATGGATCAAGTGGTGGGCGACCCTAGCTTGGGGCCCAAGCTCAGGTGGTCAGCCACAATAAAAATAAAAAGATTTTATTTTAAAATCTTTCCTAATGTGGAAGACATGATTTTAAAAGAGAGTATTAAAATTAAATTTTACATTTTATAGTTTCTACAAAGGATTAAGATAAAGGTTTGATATATTTTCTTATTTGTAGATTGAAAGAAAGATTTTCATTTTGGAGAAAGATTTTCCACATACGCGAGGTTCAGTTCCCGAGCTGGCTGGCGAACGTAGTATTAGTCTCCAAGCAGGGCAACAAGTGGAGAGTGTGCATAGATTTTTGGGATCTCAACAAAGCTTGCCCCAAAGACTTTTATCCTCTGCTGCGAATCGATCAGCTGGTGGACTCCACCGCAGGCTGCGAGCTGATATGTATGCTTGATGCTTACCAAGGATATCATCAGGTGCCGCTCGCCCGTGAAGATCAAGAAAAAGTCAGCTTCGTTACAGCCGAAGGCACCTATTGCTATAATGTGATGCCGTTCGGATTGAAGAACGCGGGAGCCACATATCAGCGGCTGATGAACAAAGTGTTCAAGGAGCAGATCGGGCGAAATCTTGAAGTATACGTGGACGACATTCTTATCAAGTCCGTCCGAGCGGCCGACCTCTATAAAGATATGGAGGAAACTTTCCGAACGCTGCGGAAATATGACGTTAAGTTAAACCCTCAGAAGTGCCTGTTCGAAGCAAAAGGAGGGCGTTTCTTGGGTTACATAGTGACCGAGCAGGGCATCGAAGCAAATCCCAGCAAAGTGAAAGCCTTACAAGATATGCCGCCCCCAAGAAATTTGAGGGAAGTGCAGCGCTTGACCGGTCGAATAACTGCTCTGTCCAGATTCATCTAAAAAACCGCCGACCGGAGCCTGCCTTTTTTCAAAATCTTGCGCAAAGCCACCAAGTTTCACTGGGACGAAGAATGCGATCGGGCGTTCGAAGATCTGAAGACATATCTAAATTCTCTTCCGGTACTAGCCAAGCCAACTATGGGTGAGCCACTTTGTATCTACTTATCTTCAACCGAGCAAGCCGTCGGCTCGGCACTAGTAAGGGCGAGCGGAGAAGAGCCTGTATATTTTCTGAGCCATATTTTAAAAGATGCTGAATCTCGCTACACTGGGCTCGAGAAACTAGCTTTCGCTTTGGTCCTCGCCGCTCGGCGCCTCCGTCCTTATTTCTTGGCTCATACTGTCATCGTCCGGACGAATAGCCTATTGGGAAGAGTGCTGTTGAATCCCGAAGCGTCTGGACGGCTCATTAAGTGGACGACGGAGTTGAGTGAATTCGACATCCAATACCAGCCCCGGTCGGCGATAAAGGCGCAGTCCTTGGCGGATTTTGTCACCGAAGTACAAAGGCCAGAACCCGAAGCCATGTGGAAGATATTTGTGGATGGATCGGCCACTCGGCTCGGGAGCGGTATTGGTGTATTGTTGCTTTCTCCCCAAGAAGAAAAGATGCATCTATCCGTCCGGCTTGATTACAGAGCTACGAATAATGAAGCAGATTATGAAGCCCTTATAGCCGGCTTACAGGCTGCTCGGCATGTAGGGGCCGGACGGGTGACGCTACATTCAGACTCCCAATTGGCCGCTCAACAACTCTCAGGCTCCTTTGAAATCAACAATGCTCGGCTCAAGCTTTACGCTCAAGCCTTCGAGAAACTCAAGGCCGACTTCAGAGAGGTTATTATCCAGAAGATACCCCGAGCGGAGAACCAAGCGGTCGATGAGTTAGCCAAACTCGTAAGCTCAATAACGTCGGTCGCCATCCAGCAGCCAATTGAACAAGTTTCGCTGGTGTCTCACGTCGACCAGATGGAAGGCCTCTCGTTTCTGAGCGACTGGCGGACACCCATCATGGAGTTCCTCCACTCGGGTGCTACACCGTCCGATCGGGATGAATCCCAGCTACTAAGGAGGAGAGCCGGTCGGTTCACGCTCATTGGAAACCAACTATACAAGAAGGCTTTCTCACGCCCACTGTTGAAATGCGTGAGCTCGGAAGACGCGGCGTACATCCTCCAAGAAGTGCATCAAGGATCCTGCGGTGGGCATCCGGGCGGACGATCGCTGGCTAAGAAAATCCTGCTGGTCGGATACTTCTGGCCAACTTTACAAGCAGACGCCGCTCGGACCGTCGCGACGTGCCTTTCTTGTCAAAGGTATCATAATTTCTCTCATCGACCGGCGGAAGAAATGAAGGCAGCTACTGTGTCTTATCCGTTCGACCAATGGGGAATGAATATCGTGGGTCCGTTTCCTATGGCGACCGGACAGCGGAAATTTTTATTGGTGGCGGTTGATTATTTTTCCAAGTGGGTGGAGGCCGAGCCGCTAGCTAAGATCACCGAGCAGATGGTCAAGAAATTTATTTGGCAACATATCATCTGCCGATTCGGCATCCCCCGTCGACTTGTTTCAGACAACGGTCGGCAATTCACAGAAAAGTTGCTCGAAGATTGGTGCAGAAGTTATGGCATCGAGCAACACTTCACATATGTGGCGTATCCTCAAAGCAATGGTCCGGCCGAAGTAGTTGTTGGTCCCTTTGGAGGCCGGCAAGAGGGGAGGGGTGAATTGCCCTACAAAATAAAACTCGAACCTTTCTCGGATTTCAACTATATAATGAACACTTGTAATAAATAAATAAAAGAGACTAAGTAAAGAAAAGCAGACACCAGAGTTTTACTTGGTTTGCAATTAGGGGATTGCTAATCCAAGGAATGTAAGCGCACTATCTGATTCTCCTCTGGGCGGAGTAGCCTCTTTACAATGTTGACAGCACAAATGAAAAGAACAGAATTGAAAGCACAGAAGGAATTGATTACAAGTTCGTTGTTCTGAATGTGCAGACCAGTACTCTATTTATAGTACTGGTCCGGGCGCCTGAAAGGAGTTTCGGGCGCCCTGGGGGGATAAAATTCTATCCCCAACGATCAGATCACGTTTGACGCGATCCTGGTCAAAATCCAGGTTCGGGCGCCCCGGAGCCCGAAGTCAACAGCGTTGACTTTTTCGCCTCCGGTTCAGCTCGTCTCGGTCCAGGTCTTGTTCACTCCGGCTCCGCTAGCTTGGGTGATCTCGGCCATTCGGAATAGGGCTCACCCGAACCCAAGTTCCGGCCTTCTCTTCGAGCAGCCTTCCTTCCCGGTTTCTCGTCCCTCGAACGCCGCGCACGTTCTTCTCGTCCACCGGTGTACTCTTCCGAGGTCACCTCGTCCCTCGGACGCACCGAGCCCGTCGGCTCTCTCCCCGTGCCGTCCTTCTCGCTAGCCGCGTCTTTCGCTCGACTTCCTGTGTTCCTAAGCTCCTGCACACTTAGACACAAGGGTTAAACAAACGCAGGACCTAACTTAGCTTGTTTGATCACATCAAAACACCTTGGGGTTCCAACAATCTCCCCCTTTTTGATGTGAGCAACCCAAGTTAAGTTAGGGTAACCATATGCAATAAAAACGATTTATATTCCTATAAGTCCAAATATTTTTCAATTGAAAAATTATAGTACCTTCCCCTAGACTTAACATACTTCTCCCCCTTTGATCACATAAAAATTGGGGTTATAAACAAGTCTAAGGTAAATTAAAAAAAATGTTAAGTGTAAATATTTAATAATGTCTAAGTAACATTCAATTTAAAGACACTCTTCAGAATTTTTCTTTCGAAAGAAAAAAAATTAAATAAGACATTTTTCAGATAAAACAGTCATAAGTGTTAAAAAAAATTTAGTTAAAACTGAAGCTCCGGGTTAAAAACAGAAAAAATTCTGCTAAATTTTTAATTTTTTTTTAATTATAAAAAGGAATTTCTAAGTTAAGTTAAAAATATTTTCTAACACAAATTGAATAACTCTTTTGAAGCATTAAGTAATTTGAATTAATACTTTTTCAGTTAGTCAATTAAACTTTTCATTTCGATACTTGGCTTCCAGGTCATGGCGAGGCACTAGGCCTTCTTGGTTATTGGAGCAACAACCACTTCCTTAGACAAAGCCTCATAAAGAAATTAGTTGTATAATTTCCTTGCTGAAAATGCTAAGTCTAATTTTAATTTTAGATTAAATAGGTTTTTGGAACCCAATAGAGGTTCCTACCTACAGGATTAACCAAGTATTTCCTAGGTATATAGATTTTTGATATATTTCTTATTTGACTTTGATGAAATCTATAATACCAATTTAAACTTCTATAATATCTAAAAGTAGAAAGATTTGAACCATTAGATTTTTTCAATCTTTCTATTTCTTCTTTTAGTTTTTCATTTTCAATTTTCAGTTTTTCAAAATCCTCTATAAGACATGATTTTGCCAAGATTCTCTTTGTTTCTAAAATTTCATTTTCTAATTTGGCATTTTTATTTTCTAATTTATACATGGATTTAGTCATAGCTTTGATACCAAAGTAAAGTTCATCAGGGGGTAAGAGGCATACCTCACTTACCATATCAGACTTGAAGCCTGAATCTCCCCCTGCTTCGCTACTTCCATCTGAGGTCGCTCCCCCTTCATCGATACTGGGTTCTGATGTACTTTGTCCTTCGTGGCTTGCCATCAGTGCAATCCCCGCATATTCTTGAGCTTCTGATTCAGATGAAGAAGTGTCTTCCCAAGTTGCTTTTAGGTTGTGTTTCTTGGGTGTCTTCATTTTGACCTTCTTGAGTTCTAGGCAGTCTTCCCTTAGGTGTCCCTCCTTCTGACACTGGTAGCACCGTACCTTTCTTCTACCTTTTTGATTCTTTTTATTCTGTATTTTAAATTTATTAGATCTAAAAAACTTTTTAAAGTTTCTTACCATGTACGCTTCTTGATCGTCTTCGGAGTCTGACTCAGGTTCATCCTTGTTGGTTGCGTTCAGCGCCATAGTCTGAGTTGTGTCCTTTGATATCTCTGCATATCTAGTTTCGTGTAATTCAAGGGTAGAAAACAACTCTTCTAAAGTACTTACCTCCAGGTCTTTTGAGATGTAGTAAGCATCGACGATTGATGTCCACTCCGGAGTTCTTGGAAACGCATTGAGCACGTAGCGTATGGTGTCCCGGTTTGTTACCGTTTCACCAAGGTTTTCGAGACCAGTAACTAGTTCTTTTACCTTTGCATGTAGACCGGCTACTTTCTCACCTTTCTCTAGACGGATGTTCATCAGTTTGTTGCGGAGGATGTCCCTTCTAGCGAGTTTCGCTTCGGACGTGCCTTCGTGGAGTTCCAAGAACTTCTCCCAAAGTTCTTTAGCAGATAAATAATTTCCGATGCGGTTGACCTCTTGAGGCCGTAACACGCTCAGCAGGTGATGTTCCGCACGACCGTTTGCTACCAACTCATTCTGCTCCTTTTTTGTCCAATCGCTCTCTTCTTTTTCTTTTCCATCTTTATCTATTGAAGCTAAAAAACCATATTTCATAATAGACCGAATTTCAAAATCTGTTTTTAGGAATACCTCCATTCGACGCTTCCAGTCTGCGAAGTTCCCCTCGAATTTTGGTGGAACAATGCTTGGTCCGGCCATCTTTGTTGCTTCGATCGGCGGTTAGTCCTCCTGAAGCACCTTGCTCTGATACCACTTGTTGGTCCCTTTGGAGGCCGGCAATAGGGGAGGGGTGAATTGCCCTACAAAATAAAACTCGAACCTTTCTCGAATTTCAACTATATAATGAACACTTGTAATAACTAAATAAAAGAGACTAAGTAAAGAAAAGCAGACACCAGAGTTTTACTTGGTTTGCAATCAGGGGGTTGCTAATCCAAGGAATGTAAGCGCACTATCTGATTCTCCTCTGGGTGGAGTAGCCTCTTTACAACGTTGACAGCACAAATGAAAAGAACAGAATTGAAAGCACAGAAGAAATTGATTACAAGTTCGTTGTTCTGAATGTGCAAACCAGTACTCTATTTATAGTACTGGTCCGGGCGCCTGAAAGGAGTTCCGGGCGCCCTGGGGGGATAAAATTCTATCCCCAATGATCAGATCGTGTTTGACGCGATCCTGGTCAAAATCCAGGTCCGGGCGCCCCGAACTGCTCAGGGCGCCCCGGAGCCCGAAGTCAACAGCGTTGACTTTTTCGCCTCCTGTTCAGCTCGTCTCGGTCCGGGTCTTGTTCGCTCCGGTTCCGCTAGCTTGGGTGATCTCGGCCATCCGGAATAGGGCTCACCCGAACCCAAGTTCCGGCCTTCTCTTCGAGCAGCCTTCCTTCCCGGTTTCTCGTCCCTCGAACGCCGCGCACGTTCTTCTCGTCCACCGATGTACTCTTCCGCGGTCACCTCGTCCCTCGGACGCACCGAGCTCGTCGGCTCTCTCCCCGTGCCGTCCTTCTCGCTAGCCGCGTCTTCCGCTCGACTTCCTGTGTTCCTAAGCTCCTGCACACTTAGACACAAGGGTTAAACAAACGCAGGACCTAACTTAGCTTGTTTGATCACATCAAAACACCTTGGGGTTCCAACAGTAGCCAATTGGGAAATTCTTCGTATTCTGCGCGCTCGGCTTGACCACTTGGGAGGAAGCTGGGTGGATGAAGTGCCTGGCGTCTTATGGGCCATCCGCACAACCCCAAAGGAAGGAACGAGCGTCACGTATTTCCTTCTGGTGTACGGCGGCGAAGCGGTGATTCCTGTCGAAGTCGGCGTCGAGTCCGTCCGGATCCAGAATTATGATGATGGCAACGCCAAGCGGAGGAACATGGAGCTGGATTTGGTCGATGATAATTTGTATTTTGATGCACTATTTTGGCTCTGATACTTGGCATTTTATACTCTCTCGTATGCTTAATTCCGTATTTATATCATATTTTACGAGTTGAGTTTTATTAGAGCGTTGAGATAACTTTTCCTATATTTTCTGGCATTTTATCTAAAATTGTGCATCTTATTTGTAGGGAAGCAATCTGGAAGATCTGGACCGTCCATAGGGATTATCCTCATCCAAGTACAATTCATCTCCAATTTGGATCAAGAGAAGAGCCCAATTTGAGCCAACAATTCAACTCTTAAAACCCACTCTTCTCAAGCCCATTCTAAGAGCTCCAATTTGAACCCAATCACAAGGCCCAATTCATCTAATTTGAAGCCCAATTTGAACCTTACCTTAATGAACCGGATCTAGCTTTAGTGGATCTACCCTCTCAACCAAAATCCAAGATCCGGAACCCGTTAAGAAACCCTCTTCTTCTCCTCGCGCACGGCACAGTAGCGCTGGCGTGGGCACGCGGCCTCCTTCCCCTTCCTCTTTTCTTTTCTCCGGCCGGCGGCTTATCCTCTTTCCTTCATTGCCGCCGGCCGGCTCTCCACATCCATTTCCCCCTTTCCATTCTTCCTCTTCCATACGCCCGACGCCCCCGGTCCTTTCTCCCGATCGAAGACGACGAAGCCGACGGCGGCGATTTCCGGCGGATCTGTAGCAGCGACGTTCACTGGGCTTCACCGGAGTGGTTACTCCAGTGGGTTCTACATCCACCTCGCATCCCAGTCGGGATTCCTGCCAGACACGGTGAAGAAGGTGGCAATTCCTCGACGGGGCAGCGAGCTTGGTTCTTCTCCGGCGTTCATTCCATTCCCCTCACCACTTGCCGGAGCTCCAAGTCTCTGCCGGAAACGGTGAAGAAGGCAGCGATTCAGAGTTCCAGTAGCCCCATTTCCTCTTCGCCAGAGAAATTCCAGAGGAGTTCTTCCAAGTTTCGGAAACGTACAGCCTTATCTGCTTGAAACGGTGAAGATGGCAGCGTAGGGTTGACGGTTCTTGGAAGATTTCCTTCGTTTACAGTAGCTTTCCAAGGAGAGGTTTCTTCAAGGATTTCGCGCTTCCACCGTCGCGAATTGTAGTTCCGATCAGTAACGTCAGCCGTCCATCAGATTCAGGAGTTTTCCGAGTGACAACGGTCTTCTTCCTCGGTGATTCTGTAGTGACAGACAGAATACTTTATTGTGTTTGATCGTGGAGAAGTGGATTGGTTAATTAGGATTTATTTGTTGTTCTTTGTTTCATTTTATAGTTAAGTTCTTATGCTTGTTTAATGTGTAGTTGTTAGTTTAATTTCGTGTTCGAACTTCTTATGATGCATGTTAATTAGTTTTGGTACTTTGTTTAGTTCATTATGAATGATTATTGATCTTGTATCATAGCATGATAATATGGTACAAGTTTAGCTTTTATGCATAATTAGGTTTCGTATAATTGTTGTTAAGTTTGTTTAGTTAATTGTCTTCGAGTATTGCTTTCTTTATTAATGTTTCTTGGATCCTCATAGTGTAGAGTGACAATGCATTATGAGTTTATATTTGCTGTTTAGTTAGGATTTCCTTATTTGCATTAGGTGTAGAAATTCCAAAACAAAACCCCATTGTTCGATTTCGTCTGAGAGCAAATGCCCTATCACTGTTTCCACGTGAGAGACGACCCGGTCCTCTACTATACTACCTTAGTGTAGGTTAAGGGGTTCGGTTGAGTATAAATGAATTAATTTGATTTGTGAGTGTGACAGATTCACTGTCAGTTGACGAGGAGTGAGCCAAAGTGTCCGTTCGGCTGATGGCGTACCGGCAACGGATGAAGCAAAACTACAATCGGCGCGTAATCCCTAGATCATTCCAGGTAGGCGACTTGGTCTGGAAGAAAGTAAAGCTGGTCGGCGACGTCGGCAAACTGGAGGCTCCTTGGGCAGGCCCCTTCAAAATCATCGAAAAGCTCCGTTCGGGCGCTTATTATTTGGAGGATGAAGACGGGCGACAGCTGGACCGACCGTGGAGCGCGAATCATCTCCAACCTTATCGAACTGGGTGAAAGGTGCACCGATGTAACTCGCTTTTGTATATATTTTGGTTGCCTATGTACTTGTAATGCAAGCAGCAAAATGATAAAAAGGATGACAAATAGCTTCGCCGAACGGCGGTGTTCAAATTAGCTTTAAAGGCCGTCGAGCTCCGACGTTAAATATCGAGAGACAAGCCGACGTCTATAAATCATCCGAGCGGAAGACCGTCGAGCTCCGACGTTAAATATCGAGAGACGAGCCGGCGTCTATAAATCATCCGAGTGGAAGACCGTCGAGCTCCGACGTTAAATATCGAGAGACGAGCCGGCGTCTATAAATCATCCGAGAGGATGAGGCCAATAAAAGGAAGCAATTGTCCAAGAAACTCGCCGTCAATATCGTTCGATCGTCTCGACGTTCCGCTCGGCCCAGTACCCAAAGGTACTTCATCGGTGTCTAACGAGCGATCTCTGCTATCAAAGCGGAATGTTGCATATTGGAAATATTACATATTTAGCCGAGCGGAAGGGCAACGCCAAATACTTGAGATGTGATAATAGGCGAGCGGACAACACACATTAACTAGCAAAAGGACAAAGTACGCGAAAGGAAAATGTTGCATTAAAATTAAAACTTTAGGACGAGCGGCCTAAGTACAAAAAAGATCATTTTTTGGCCAAATGGCCTAATTACGTATAAAGACGTCTACTCAATGTAATCATAAAGGTCCTTGGGGATATTGTCCAGGAGCGTCACTTGATCGCCGGCCGGAATAGTAGTGGACTCCGGAAGAAGACCCTTAGACTTCAGATAAGTGGTGGTGGCGGTCATAGCCAAGTCGAAGGCTGTGTACATCCGCTCGTAGATTTTTTTCAGAGAATTCAGGCGATCGGATGTAGCCCTGTCTTAGGGCAGCGACCCGACTCGGCTCGGCCTCTTGATATTCTTTGAGGGCCGCCTGGGAGGCAGTAAGGGAATCCTGCAGATTTTGAAGTTTCTCCGCGTCGGCCGAGCGGCCCGCCTTCTCTCTATCAAGCTGCTCCGTCAGCTCCTTTACCTTCAGCTCCAGGCCCCGAGCCTCCACGTTCTTCTTCTCCAAATCGGAAATGGCCGTATTTTTCCGAGTGGTGGCCAAGGTTATTTTTGTGTCGAGCGACTTGACTTGTCGCTCGGACTCGGCCAAGGCATGGGCTTGATCGACCGTCTTTTTCTGCTCGGCCGCCAACAAATCTTGAGCTTTCTTCAGCTCCTTTTGCAGCTCGACATACGAGGGGCCTTGAGAGCCGGACAGGCCGCTAGCTGCCTTCAGTTGTCTCAATTCCTCGTCCACCATCGCCAGGCGGTTGGAGACAGCTATCTTTTCCACCCATCTCTGGCGAGAGAATTAGAAGTTGTTAGTGGCCGAGCGGAGATAATGCATACCAAACACTGAAGAAAACAAACTTACCCCCGTGGCCTCCTGCATATGGCTATTGGCCAAATTTCGAAGGGGGATCAGCGCGACGCGCGCCCGAGCGTCAGCCCACATCTCGGCTAGGGGCCCCTTCAAGGTGATGGTGTGCTCGGGCACGGTTGGGCGATCGGCCTCTGGCAGCAGCTCTTCAGTCGGGAGATGAAGAGAGACTCGTACAGTGCGGCCATGGCCGGGGGTCGTCCGACCGGCGGTCGGAAGAGGATCAGAAGCCGGCGCCGAAAACTGAGAATGAATGGTTGAGCGCTTGACTGGTTGACGAGCGGGCGGAAGGGTGCTGACCGGAATAGCTTCAATAGGGGCCTCCGGCTCGTCCCATTCCGAAGGAGTCCGATCAGACGAAATAGCTTCGACTTCTGGCGCCTTGCCGCGAGCATGTGCAGTAGCTCGGGCGGATGGTTGAACGGCAGAGGTAGCCGAGCGGAGTGGAGTTTCCACTCGGCGCCTCTTCGAGGCGGGTTGTCCCTCTTCCCGAGCGGAACCTTCTTCTTGGACAGTTTGTCCTCCGCTGGGAGTGGCTCCGCTTGCCACATGCTGTTGAGAAGCCTGAGCGGCCGACTCTGCATGAGTCCCGCTCTCCCCTTCATGCGAGCCGACCGGCTGGATGCCGAGCGCCTCCATCTCCTTTGCTGCCGCGGCTTCGAGCGCTGCCGCCTTTCTCTTCAGAATGTCGGCCATTACCGACTCCATGACGATGTCCGCTGCAAAGGAAAGGAGAAAAATCAGTTAGCAATCAAAGCAAACGCCCAAGTAAAATTCTTACCGAAGCCGGTCGGAAGAGGAGTCCGTATGGGACTCAGACCGAAGATGTACATCACTCCTTCGTGAAGAAGCTTATTGATGTCGAGCCGTAGACCGGCTAGCATGTTTGCAGCATGGAGGTAGTCCGGTCGGGTCTTGAATTTCTTCAGCTCAGGAGTGGGGGGTAGGTCGACCTGCCACTTGGTCCGGAAATTGGCCTGCTCGGGCATACGGATATAGAAAAAATACTCCTTCCAATGTTTATTGGAAGAAGGCAGTTTGTTAAAGAAGACTAAGTCGGGCCGAGCTTGAAACATGAAGGTGCCCGGCTCGAATTGCTTGGGGTAATAGAAATAAAAAAAGACGTCCGGTCGGAGGGGGATGTTGTGGATTTTGAACAAAACAACAACCCCGCAGAGAAGGCGAAAAGTGTTGTGTACTAGACTGCCGAGCGGAACACCGAAAAAGTTACAAACATCGATAATGAAAGGATGTACAGGGAAACGCATACCAGCGGTAAACTGGTCGCGAAAGACACAGAAGGCTCCGCGCGGCGGCCTGTGCGGCCGAGCGGAGGGACCAGCCAAAAGAAGTTCAAAATCATCGGGGATTTCAAAATTGTCTGTTAGAACATCAAAATCATGCTGGTCGAATCGGGACTGCATGATGGTGTACCATGGACCGAGGGACTGGTCTTCAGGATGAGAAGAACTAGCCATGATCCGAGCGGAAGGAATAAAAAAGGCGGATAGGTAGAAGAAAGGCGGCAACAAGCGAAAAAAGGCCCCAAGGATTGAAACTGGGGAAAGAAATGCGGAGGAAACACCGGAAATAAGGAAGAAAAGATATAGAGCCTTACTGCGAGGAAAAGGATCAAGGAAGAGGCACCGGAGAGCGTCGGAGAGCAGGAATGGAATAGCCGGAGCACCGAAACACCAGGGACGAAGGTAGAGGTCGCGAAAGCAAATGAGGGGGATAGGGGAGAATGAAGATTTTATAGGGCGGAGGCCGGGCGGCCTCCACGGTTGGATCCAGGTCACGGGAATCAACGTGTGCATCGCACCGTCCATTTCGAACCGCCTCGATCCCATCAAAGCACCATGCCGTCGCCGCCGTACGATGACGACAGTGTGCCACGTGGCATTCAGCCATTCGAAGCATTTAATGAGCGCATGCTCAGCCTTAATGTCGAAGATTGGCGCAGATTACGAGGAGGTTCAAGGAATGTGGCTGTTGACTAACCTCAAGGCCATCCCTGTGGTAGGCCGAGCGGAGGATAATGCCACACAGGCGCCGTCCGGCTAGACTCGCAGTCCAGTCAGTCGGACTAATCGCCTCCTTCGACTAGACTTGAAGGGGAGGCAAGTGATCCGGCGGTAAGAACAGGGGACCCCCGTTCTGGGGAGTCAACGCCACGCGGAAGTCAAATGGCCAGGTGACCGATCGGACATGGGGTGGTCGAACGCCCGGCCGGTTGACCGGGTTCTAACTGAAGGCACCCCAGCAGGAAGCTGGGCCCCAGCGCTCATGGTACAGGATCGTAGGGCCGAGCGGAGGACACGCTCGGCCGAAGACATGAGGTAGCATACTGCTAAGTCTCCACGAAGCACATTACCGAGAATCTCCCAAGTAGACCACTATAGGTGTCCGGCCGACTGTAAGGCATAGGCTGGCCGGCCGGACGCTCGGCCGGGAACAAGGAAAAAGACAAAGGACGTCTTTCTCTGATAGCGGGCATGTTCTACGTTTAGGCCATACTCCAAATCTTACGACAGGGGGTTTAGCTGTCCCATCGAAGACGTGCTTGGACTGTAGCAGTATGGGGTCAGGTAAGCTCACTGACAGGCCCTTATTGGGGTATGGGCTGAGGACACGTGTACACCTCGGTATGTGTGCACCCGCTTCCCCCCAGCCCTATATAAAGGCCCTCATCTTTCACCGGAGGTACGCGTTCTACAACTTTGGGAGCCACTTTTTCACTATTCGCTTGCCTGACTTGAGCGTCGGAGGGTCGCCGCCGGGAACCCCTTCCCGGCTCGACTTCTGTGCAGGTTCGCCGGAGTTTCGTACGACCAATTGGAGACCCACGCCAGCGACTCGGAGAGCGCCACGTGCCCAGCGTCCGTTGATTCAGCTTTCGGACAGGATCAAAATATATATATATATATATATATATATATATATATATATATATATATATATATATATTAGCTAACCAATTTTTTAAAAATTTTAGTCAAATATATATTTAATTAGTATTTCAAAGAAAATTACCAGTCTTTTATTTTAAAAAAATTATCGGTAAAATATATATTTATTCATTATTTTTTTAAAAAAATTATTGGTCATTTCACTAATAATTTTAAAAATAATATCGGCTAAAATAATGATCGGGAAATGATATTTATTGATCATGAATTACCAATGGTGAAATGTTTTTGGCCCATAATCCATATTACTGACTAAAATAATAAGATTATCAGTTTTTTTTTTTGTGTGTGGATAAACTCTTCTTTTCTTTTAGTGATACACAATATTTTTTTTTATATATAATCGTATATATATTTTTCATTTTTAAAAAGTAAGGTATTAAAAAGACTAGTTTGCTTTGAACTAAATGCACTTTAGTGCTTGGATCTTCAAGCCATGCAACATAAACATTAATAAAATTATATGTTAGCCATAAGTGCAAAAGTTAAGATAACCTTCCTAATTAGTTATGATCCACCCAAGGAAACACCTGATACCTACCTAATTACCCTCACAACTAATAGTCCAACTCCCTTAAAACAACCACACTTAATGCAATTTAAAAAAAAAACCATATAAAATCACACTCTCAACAAGAGTCTTTCATCACCTCATCAAGCAATTAATTGATTAAGCAACATGATTCACGCAATTGGATCAATGGGCACTACTTGTTGATGATGCCACGTTATTTTTCTAACTTTGATTGGATGTAGATTTGTCGAGACTAATTAACAAAATCCAAGCCACTAGACCAATCGGCACTCAAAGTACCAACTGAGGAGCCTTAATTTATTAGGGTTAATAAACAAGGGACTTGATAACTCGGCCTTAGTAATGCGTCATGGGAGGCAAAGCATTGCTTGTTTTATTCCAAGAAGGGAACAAACAGAAGGCTATTCCTAACGTAACCGACTCAGCTTGCAGGGCTGACAACTTCCTCCTGCAATTTTGTCATATTTGGAAGACTTAATCGCATCAAGCCTATAATTATCATGATTGTTATAATACAAATGAGGTAAAAGGGTATATTATGAGGGTGCATATGGAAATAAAATACTTGTGAAAGGTTGTCTCTGCAAAGAAAGTTTTTTTAAAAAATGAGCAATTTTTAATCCATATATTGTGTGATTATGACGTCACTTCAACGGCTCCAGTTTCACGGACTTATTTATATAGCCACGGATGAAGCCATTTGTGCATCTGCTAGTTCCTCCTCTCCCGCTTCTTCTTAACGGAGGAACGCCAGGGTTTGCTCTCGATGGAGACGCAACTGCTCGTCGCGCTCACGTTCTCACTGGTCGGCGGATTGAGCACCTCGATCGGTATGTGGTACAGATTGGTTCAGTGGTCTGTTAATATCTTCCTCTCTCTATTTGAAGCTTTTTCTCATTTTAATGTGGGTTGAACCTCGGGAGATTTTGAATCTTGGCGAAGGTTATCCTGTTTATTCGTGGTGCATGGTTTTTTTGTTGTTGGGTCCTTAATGATCGATCGGTTGAGGTTAATGGTGTTTGCCGGCGCCTCTTTCAATTCTCGAGTCTTCTCTGTAGTTCCATGTCACATTTGGTGCGATTCAACGTATTATTATTATTATTATTATTATTATTATTATTATTATTATTATTATTATTCTACCTTTTCGAGATCTAGTATTACCTTTGATTTGATCATCGATGCATGGGTAGATTTCGCCCGTGGATAGGCTTTCGAAAAAGTGAATGAGGGCATTAACGTGGGAGAGATGTCCATTTAAAGTTTATGATTGAAGAGTTTAGACAATGATATTTTTCCGTGGGTAGTTGATCAAACGGTATCACCTTGAACTTAAATTAATCCAATACTTAATTTCCAAATTTAGTTGGCGCAGGATGTGCTCTTCCAGCGGATGAGCAAGCTTATTAAAGTATTTTGTCAAGTTATGCAGTGAATAATGCTTTTCAGTGTCGAGGCAACTGATCGCTTGTTTCGTTTAAAGTAAGTTTGAAAGCGCCATAAATATTTATAATGACCTAGCCTCTCATTTAAATTGAACTGTATATTATTTCCAACTAATTATATATTTTTCTCAGCTGAAATTGCTTGAATGAAATGTTAGGCGAAATTTGCAGAAATTACAATAAAATAGAATATAGAATTACTAAAATAAAGTTCATGTAACGACTCTTAGATATCAATAAGGGTAACTTAGTCATAATAGCGGATCTAGGAATTTAAATATGGAGGGGCGATTTTTACACCGAACAAGGGATAGTATCCTCTATCTCCACCGGTAAAACCCCATAATACTAGGGGTTCCACCGCCAACAAGAGGGGGGTGACCGCCGATGCCCCCCCCCCCAAAAAAAAACTGGATACGCTCCTGACAATATCCTTAGATAAAATTTGTTCCCTCTTCCATGATGCTCAGAGGTTTGTTAAAATTTGATTATACTTGCTTTCATGACATTGTTAAAATTTTCATGTCACAACTTTTGGAGCTTATTGAAAGTCATATAATGACTTCACTAATTTACAAATCTTAATTTCTTACCCTGAAATAGAAATCGCTTAAAGTTGCTCCATAGATTTTCCTTCAAATCCCTATTTAGAAAAAATATTTTTACATCTTTCTTCAAAAAATACATTTCTAGATTCCTTAAAGTGACAATAGTATACATTACTGTAATAGAGGTTATTCTTATTATTGGACAATAGAAGTCAAAGTAATCCGAACATTCTCATTATCGATAATATTTAGTTACCAATCTTATCCTATACTTATTGATTGTTACAAAATTTCATTTCCTTCTCAAAAATTCATTTATAATCTAGTGGTTTACTTCCTAGAAAAAGATCTAGTAGTTCCCATGTATAATTTTACAAAATATAATTAATCTCACTATAGTTGCATATTTCCATTAAGGTTCTACAAAAGAACTTATAGTTTCTTTATAGATTTGAGGTTCACTTTCAAACATGAAAGTAAGAAAATCTACACCAAAGAATTTTCCTACATGAGCTCTTTTACTTAATCTAGGTTCAACCTCATCTATGTTTTGTTTGTTTGTTTTGTAGAACCTACCTCCTCTTTGGACTTAAGCCGAAACACATTCAAAGAATGAAGCATTGTTTTATTCAATTATCATGTTATTTTATATATCAGAGACTTTTACACATAGAACTGATAAGCACTACTATTTTGTCTATATCTAATAAATATACAATTAATAATTTTTATCATATCTTTACCCCCTTTTTAGAATTAGGCATCATCACCTTAATAAGAAACCCACACTCATAAGTATTTATAAGAGGGGTTTCTTTCATTTTTCAATTAATAAGAACTCTTATCTATTTTCTTTTGGAACACCTTGTTTAAAGGAAATTAGATGTCAATATAACTTTTCCGCACATGTTCTATGGCAATATAGAACTTACTAAAATAGCATTCATCATCTCATTCAAGGTACATTATGTTGGGGATCGGTGGTCGGCTAGAAAGAGGTTGAATAGCTCGTTACCCCAAATCGTTTGCCTACGTATTCGTTAGCACAGTGGAATACAAGGAATACAAATACAAATACGAAAGCTAATCTAAATACAAGACAAGAAAGCAAACCAAACTCAACACGCTCATTTAACATGGTTCAGAGATAAAGCTCCTACTCCACGATTGTCCATAAGGTGGATGATCCTGATCCATCAGTGGATGATTCCACGACAAACTCTGGTTAGCTCACGTAGTTTTTTATGGGTGGAGAAACCTCACCACAACTCTCACAAGAACACTTGAGATGCTAGGACACTGGTAGACTACTAATAGGGGTTAACCACCTCTATTTTGTTAACCTTAACCAAGCTCCCAAGCCTTAGTTATATAGGCCACGGGTTAGAAAACTCCGCCTACCAGTCGATTGATAAAAGTACCAATTGATTGCACTCTGTGGAAATTCGACCATTACATTCTAATAACTTCATACTAATCAACTGGTAAAAGTACCAGTCGACTGCTCTACATTGGCCGAGTGAGCAGAAGCATTCTATTAGCTGTCAGTCGACTGTCCAATCGACTGAACTAGCCAACTAATGAAAGTATCAGTCAACTGGTACACTGAGTACAGCCCCTCAGCACTCGGACCATCACCCTCACGACTCACTTGACTCTTCCTCGCAGCCTTGACCTCTTGCCATCAAGCCTACTTCATTTGGCTCTCATCCCTCGGATGCATTCAAACCCGCGGCTTGTCCCAATGCCATCCTTCACGTATGCCTCGAAGTTTTTTCCTTTGGCTCTTGTCCTTGCTGCCTTGTCTACGGTCCCTCGGATGCTCCATCCTTCACTAAACCCGAAGCTATCAATCTAAGTTATATGTATATCCTGCAAACTTGCACAACTCAAATACACATATCAAATACAAGGGTAAACTTAACTTAAATCCTTTGCCCAAAATATCAAAATCCATGGTCACCCCAAACCATCTTGAGGCAAGATTGCTCCAACAATCTCCTCCTTTTTGATATTTGGCAATACATTTAAGTTAGGAAAAACAAATAGCAATAACACATGATAATAACATATTTGGACTTATGTTTCCAAGGCTACACACTTGGACTTACACTGCCAAGAAATGGACTTATATTGCCAAGGCTACATACTTGGACTTACATCGCCAAGAAATGGACTTACGTTGCTAAGGCTACACACTTGGACTTACACCTCTAAGAAATGGACTTACATTGCCAAGGTTACACACTTAGACTCACACCGTCAAGAAAATATACAACATGCATCGGAACCTATCATAAGACTCCCCCTACACCTAAGCTCCTCATTGAGTTAGGATTTCTTACAAAGGCATTTAAGGTTTTTCCAACTAAACCCTTACTTCTTCTCCTTTGCTTAATATAAAAAAGCTTCTAATAATATCCCAATTGTCAAAACTTTATCATCCAAACTGATCCTAAACTCGTGTATCTATCCCCCAAGGATCTCATACACCCATGCAAGTTGACTCGGTCAAAATTAGTGCTGAAAAATAGTTCTAGACTTGTATCAATCAACTACCCTAAACACCAGTCGACTGCCCTTATCAAATTTAACTGATAGAGACATTCTGTGTTCAATAAACATTGTTACTAATCAACTGGTAATTGCATTAGTTGACTGATACTCCTTTTTCAGCCCAAACAATATTTCTGACCCAACTTTAAAAATACACCAATAATTCCATAGACATCCAAAAATCTCCAAATTTTATGGAGAGGTTTGTTTTACCCGTATCTACTTAGAAAAAATATATTTAAAAATGTACATATCTCGGATCCCAAGATTGATATAAAACTCAAAACTAGCTAAATGATTCAATTGAACCTTAACCTAAAATCCTAGTTTTAGCTTCCTCTTGATGTATTTACCCATACTAAACGACAATGCATCCCTAGCATTGGTTTATATGGTATTTATACATCCAAAATTAATTCTCATGCAATATGTGTTGGTTGCTACTCGAAATACCGTCCTAGTTCCCCTGTACAAAAATTTGTACAAGCATAGAACTATCCTAGCTACCTATGTGCTCTACTGAAGTTAAATTTGGATTACAAACGATGCTTAACATTATTAATCCAAATTGTCTTTCAGAAGTTAAACTTGGATTGAAAATGATACTTAACATTTTTACTCCAAGTTTAACCGATGTGATCTTCCTAAGTTAAACCATATTACAGAAGTTATCAAATATCTATTTCAAAGATTGACTTCCAGGTTAAACATGGCGAGACACTATGCCTTCTTGGATATGGGATCATCCACCACTTCCTAGACAAAGGCTCACAAAGAAATTGAATATTTAACTTCTTACAGTAAACTAGATTTAACTATAGAGACCTCAATAGAAACACATTATCGAAACATGAAATCAAAAAATAAAATCGATAATAAAAATGATAACTTAAAACCGATAACCTCTTGTGTTTGGTTTTTCAAGATCTATACAAAAGATGAACTAGGTATGATGCGGAAACTAATAACTAGTTATACCTTTTGTAGCTTATAGACCTCTTGATCTTTTGTTGTATTCCCCTCCTTCTCTTGGATGTCGTGTGGGTGACGATCTTCCAAGATGAAATCCACTCAAGCTTGTCACGCCCCAGAGGAGTCTCTGTCCGAAGAAATTTCGACAGCATCTCCCCTGTACGGCGGACAATATGAAACTTTCTACATATCACATATACTTCAGCCACAAGCGGCTGGAATGATAACAAAAATAAAAACAAACACCACGCAGTTTATAGAGATATTCAGCCTCTGGCTGTCACAACCACGCAGTTAATAAAGATAATCAATAACAATAGGACTCTGACTCGAAATCCACCCTACTCCACTACACTCGTAAAGCTCAAATCCAACGAACTCACCTCTTCTGCCGTCCAGGCAGGCATACAGTAGAATAAAAAAAAACCAAACCATCCAAAAGTCTATCAAACGGTAACAATCCGTACAATATCCATAAATAAAATCCAAAACAAAACTAAAACATAGTCTGATGGAAGAAAAACCAAAATAAAGCAAATAACAACCTAGTAGAGAACTAGCTCTACATGCAGATGGGGGGCCAGCGACTGGAACTGCTCCGGACAGCCTCAACCTGAAAATATCAACAATGGAGGCGGGGTGAGTCCAACACTCAGCAGGTACAACTGATATGCATAATAAAACAAATAACAGACAACACTAATCATGCGTACAGTCTCCTGAATATGAGGAGGATAAATGCAACTGAAATGAAATCAGAAGATAACTGTACTGACCGGATCAAAGTATAAAGGTAACAGGTCGTCAGACCGAGTGAGTCATAATCCTGTATGCATGTCAATCAATGCATCCAAACAAATGCAGCATATAAGTGCAGCAATCACAAGCAAATAAAAATGCAATAAATGCATATGTCAACCCCATACTCTGAAATCAATGCTCCTGTGCAATGACAGAGTAAACGGAATGCTGTCGGAGTACTCCTGTCCTGTGACCCCAAATCATAAATGGGGGAGCTCAATGCTCTCATCTCCCGGTACACGATGACGGGGAGGATATCTCTGCCGGCTACCACGCTGAGTCTCCTGACCAATGGAGCCAAACAGAGTCCACCATCTGCCGGCTACCACGCTGCTACACTAAATGCCAACGGAGCCAAACAGAGCGGAACTGACTGCCGGCTACCACGCTGAGTCCTCAGACCAACGGAGCCAAACAGCAGAACCGCCACACTCCAGCCAGATATACAACTAATCCATGGGTGGTGTGTGCAGTACATGTAACTGGCGATGGGCTCAACCAAAGTGAAGCCAACAATCGCACAGCATGCAAACATGATGCATGATACTAAGCATGGCAATCTCATGAATAGCATAGCAAGATCCATACATAAATAAAAGGTGTACCACAAATCAATGTATCAGATGGAAGGTACACAAACAGATAGGGTATCATATAAACCCTAGGTCCTGAACATGATGTATCACATGGTTGGGTCACTACCGAAAGCATGTATGGTCAGGTCAATAATAACATGCAGTGCATAATAAATAAACAAACAACATGTAACAGATCATGTAGTGACCAACCGAATCAAAAAGATAACACAATCATTGCTATATGTTAAACACTTTATTATGCATATCAAAAGACATAAGTCAAAGTACCCGCCTCCGATAAAATGGTCCAAATCCGGACTCCGAGATACTCGTCTCGTATCAAACTCCTGTATCACAAATAGAAATATATTTTTATTTAGCTACAACTCTTCCAAATAGCTAAATAAAATCTCAAATCCTAACTTAGGGCAAACCCTAATCACATTACCCTCATTCTTCTCACACAAATTCATCTACACATGATCATCTAGCTAAAATAATCGAATTACACTATGATCTACAACTAAGACCAAAAACCAAATACCTTACCTTGATTCCTAGCACTGTTGCTGCTGAATGAATTTAAATGTCGTAACAGAAAGTCCACAGCACAGCCTTTCTTGGCTGGAATTCTTCACAAACAGAACAAGATGAGATCCGGCAAGATGATCACAAATCAAACCATGCATAATCTCTACTGACCTCTACAGAAAATGCACACTTCCTAAATTAAATCTCACACAACGAAAGATAGCAGCAAATCAAATTGATCAGGAGATACTGCTCACCTCACTGCTGTCTGGTTGAATCCGGCAGAACAAGTGTACAAGCAGTCGATGCTGCCAGAAATAGAAACACTGCTGGAATCAAGAGGATTCACTAAACAACCACCAACTGGATTTCAATTCACTGTCCGGATCAAAAAGAGAGATCAAGAAGTCACGATTTCAACCAAACATTCCACCAGAAACCTCTATTCACATGGATCATCACTCACCTCAAAAGATCCCCAACCCCCCTCAATCGAAGCCACTTATGGCTCTGTGAACTGCTCGGGAAGGAGGAACAAAGGAATCGTTCGGCTGTGGAGATCCCAGGGCACTGCGTAGAGAAGGCCGTCGCTAAGGATGAGGAGGAAGATGAAAAGAGGCTTCGATCGGTGGCAGTGTTGCTCGACTAGGGCAGAGGAATCCTTGCGTTACTCCCTGCTCACCGGTGGCGATGCAGGCGCAGAGGAAGAAGAAGAAAATCGGGCAGAGGCTAGGGCTTCGATGTAGGCGAGACAGACTCGGCGGCGGTGGCTTCTGTGGACGGCGTCGGCAGAGGAGAGGGGGAAACCGCCGGTGCCGGCGGTTAGGGCAAAAAGGAAACTCGGCGCGAGGAGTGGGCTCGGGTGCGCGAGGGAGAAGAACAGAAACGGCGATTAATGAGGGATTTTCGGCGACAATGTAAATAAAAAGGAATAAGAAATAAAAAGGAAAAAGATTTATAAATATAATCTTCTCCTCTCTTAAATAGGGTAGCCTAAACAGGCTTTTTTCCGGGTCCCGTTCTGGTCCCCGTTAACTCGTCCATACGAGCTCCGAAAAATTTCCGAAAAATGTCCAAAAATTCCGGAAAATTTCCTTATTCATAATCGCCTATTTTCGGTATTTTACAAAGCTTCTTCCAAGGCTTCCAAGATCCAGCCACCAACTAACCTCCAAGGGATGCTAGACAAGAGAGCTTCCTTCTCTTCTTCTTCTCCTTCAAGCAACCGGCCACCAAGAGACTACCACAATTGATGTCGCCGGCCTCCAAGGAAGAAAACAAAAGGAGAAGAGAAAAGGAACAAGGGCTGACCACCAAGGATTGGAAAAGAGGAATAGAAGATATGTTATTGGGTGAGGCACCCCCTCCTTCTCTTTTATAATCCTTGGTCTTGGCAAAAAAGGAAAGTTTTAAACATAATTAAAACTTCCTTATATTCCTTGCCAATGACTAAAAAGGAAAGTTTTAAAACAAAAAATTAAAGCTTCCTTTTATACTTGTCATGGTCGGCCACCTCCTTGTGCTCCAAACAAGGAAAGTTTTAAACATAAAATTAAAACTTCCTTATTTGTTTCCGATAAAAATTAAATCCCTTATTGGTTATAAAAGGAAAATTTTATAAATTAAATTATCTCTTTTAAAATATGTGGATGGTTACAAAAAAGGAAAGTTTTATCAAAAATTAAAATCTTTCTTTAAACTACAAATAAGGAAAGATATCAAATCTTTCTCTTAATTTTTTGTAGAAAGTTATAAAAGGAAAGATTTTAAAATTTTAAAACTCTCTTTTAAAACCATGGCTTCCACAATAGGAAAGATTTTAAAATTAAAATAACCTTTTAATTTAATATGGTCGACCACCTAGCTTGGGCTCCAAGCTTGGTCGGCCATAAACATAGCTCCATCCTTTGGCTTGGCCGACCCTAGCTTGGGCTCCAAGCATGGCTTGGCCGGCCACAATGAGATGGATAAAAAGCTTGGCTCTAAGTGGATATAAGGCTTTATAAATAAGAGGCTACAACAAGGACCGAGAGGAGGAATTGATTTTGGTCTCCCGACGAGCTTGAGCTTCCCGTGTTCGCCCCGAACACCCAACTCAAGTTCATCAATAATATCTCATTCCACTAAAGAGTTATTATTGCACTACCGCACCAATCCCATATTACAATATGAGCTTCTTCTTATCATGAGTGTGTTAGTCTCCCTGTGTTTAAGATATTGAATGTCCACTAATTAAATGAGTTACTGACAACTCACTTAATTAATATCTAGCTCAAAGAGTAGTACCACTCAACCTTATCGTCATGTGAGACTAAGTCCACTTGTAGGGTTTACATGACAATCCTTATGAGCTCCTCAAGGGGGCATCATCAACCTAGATTATTAGGACACAATTTCATTCTATAATCAACAACACACCATATAAATAATATCATTTCCCAACTTATCGGGCCTATTGATTTAACGAACTAAATCGCACCCTTTGATAAATTAAAGGAATAAATATTAAGTATATGTGCTTGTTATTATATCATGATTAAGAGTACATATTTCCATAATAACAGAGGTTTTGTTCTTTTATGTAGTCAGTATAAAAAGAAATTACCTCAAATGGTCCTGCTCAATCACTCATAATGTACTAGTATAATTTTATAGTCAATATAAACTAATACCAAATTACACTACAACCATTCAAATGGTTTGTCCCATTCCATCTTGGTTGTGAGCTTCTATTTATAATTTATAAGGAACTGATAACATGATCTTCTGTGTGTCTCCTCACACCATGTTATCTACAATATAAATTAAATGGACAACTACACTTAGCATAAATGTAGACATTTGATCAATGTGATTCTTATTTCAAAATAAATATTTATACAAAAAGTTAGACTTTTAGTATACACACTAACAATATGGATCCAAATCATATTTTTGTGCATGAAAAACATCTCAATTGTGCCAACCCATTAGGTTAGAGACTCAAGTTCATTTTCTAACCACATGGCATATGTGATAGCCCAACTACCATGGGTCCTAAAGGCTCTTTGAGCTCCTAACCTTAGGGCTCTTAAACTTAATCACCTCCCTAGATGACTCATTCAACTATGGCTACACCCACATGGTGCACCATAGGTGTCTTCTTTTTATTAACCTTGGACACCTTGTCCTTGGTTAACTTCTTGTTCTTAACCTTGGATGATCCATCATTGGTTAATTTCTCCTTGCCATAGTCATATACAACCCTTTCATATTTTTTCTTGGCCTCGGAGGGACTAGTTTGGTATCTCAAATCCAATCTATCATTGTTAGGTCTTTGACTACCCAACACCATATCTAACCCTCTAGATCCAATCGTGAATCTTGCTAGGGTTTTCTCCAAACTATCAAGTTTTGCCTTAAAAGCTTGATTTCCCTTTTCTAGGTTCCTCACCCTAGAATAGACTTGTTCACATTGGACATTGCCTACCCATCTTTCAAGACATATGTCTCCCCTTCTTGGGATTTTTGCCTAGGTTCTCCATTACCTTCTTCTCCTTAGGTAATGAGAATCTAACATGTCTAGGTTTATCATGTAGAGGTACCTTAGGATTATGATCTATATTGACCCTATTTCTACCATGATATATAAAATCAAAATTATGCATGGGTAAATAATGGAAATTATTTCTAATATGCATGGAAGAATTTAAATTTGAATTACAATTCAAATTAGGGTATACCTCCCTTACCTTTGAAACTCCCCCTCGACTTGAGCTCCTCTTCTTTTCCCATTTCTTCAAATGCTCCAACTTTTTGAGCTCTCCCTTTCTTAGGCATTTTGTGTGGTAGTGTCCTATTTTACCACACGTGAAGCATCTAATATGCTTCTTCTCCTTGGCTCCTTTCCTACAATCTATGTTAGTATTTAAAATAACTTGATTGAGTTTAGGAGTTAACTTCTTCTTATCCATTGGACACCTACTCTTGTAGTGCCCTTTTTCATTGAAACTGAAGCAAATGATGTGGTCCTTTAAGTTCATTTCGGTGGAGATGCTTGCAAGGTTGACTTCCAAGACTTTCTCTTCACTTATCTTGGCTTCTTCTTTAACCTTTGATGATGTGGATGGTTCCTCATCTTTCTTCTCCTCAGAAGTTAAACACATGTCATCTTCCGGTTGCTCCTCCTCCACTTGAGCCACTTCATCCCTTTTTCGAATTTTTCTTCTTCTTGTGTAGGCATAAGTTCTTCACCTAGAACCTTCTTCATTTTTCTCTACAAATCATGGGTGTTCTCGTATTCTCCTATACGACTCATCACGTCGTTAGGTAAATATCATTTAATATTGATATTACTTTTGATCATGAGGCTTGCTCTTCCATCCAATAACCTGATCAGAGTTTCTTCCCTTTCTTGTCTCTTGGGAGTTTAAATGGTTCCTCGATAACCATCATGGTGTCCTAATTAGTCTCGAAGAAGTTCTTCATTTTCACCATCCAAAAAGTGATGTTCCATAAACTTCCTCCTTCATACTTTGGTGAATCCATCAAGCCTGTCATTCTTATCTTCCTCGGCGGTTAGTCTGACGGAGAGCCTCTTTTCTCTGATACCACTTTTGGGGATCAGTGGCTGGCTAGAAGAGGGATTGAATAGCTCGTTACCCCAAATCGCTTTCCTACGTATTCGTTAGCATAGCGTAATACAAGGAATATGAATACAAATACGAAAGCTAATCTAAAGACAAGGCAAGAAAGTAAACCAAACTTAACGCACTCATTTAACGTGGTTCGAAGATAAAGCTCCTATTTCACGGTTGTCCGTAAGGTGGACGATCTTGATCCGTCGGTGGATGATTCCTCTGCAAACTCCAGCTAACTCACGTAGCTCCTTGTGGGTGGAGAAACCTCACCATAATTCTCACAAGAACACTTAAGATGTTAGGGCACTGGTAGACTACTAATAGGGGTTAACCATCTCTATTTCATCAACCTTAGGCAAGCTTTGATTATATAGGCCACGGGTTGAAAACGCTGCCTACCAGTTGATTGATAAAAGTGCTAGTCGACTGTCCTCTATGAAAGTTCGACCATTACATCCCAAAGACTCAATACCAATTAACTGCTGAAAGTAACGCGAACAAAAGTATTCTGTTTGCTCCCAGTTGACTATCCAGTTGACTGAACCAATCGCCTAATGAAAGTATCAGTCAATTGGTACCCTAAGTAGTCTCTCAACACTCGGACCCTCACACTCCGACTCACTTGACTCTTCCTCACAGCCTTGACCTCTTGCCTTCAAGCCTATTTCCTTTGGCTCTCATCCCATGGATGCATTTATGCCCGCGGCTTATCCCAATGTCATCTTTCACGTATGCATCAAAGTTGCTTTCCTCGGCTCTTATCCTTGCTGCCTTATCCACGGTCCCTCTGATGCTCCATCTTTCATTGGACCCGAAGCCATCGAGTTGAGTCATATGTGTATCCTATAAACTTGCACAACTTAAATGCACATATTAAATACAAGGGTAAACCTAACTTTAACCCTTTGCCCAAAACATCAAAACCCATGGTCACCTCGGACCATCTTGAGGCAAGATTGCTCCAACACATTATTTTTTAGGAACCCCATTTTGTTTCGTGTCTAATTTCATGATCAACACAAATATCAACAATTTTTATATCCACCACTTTGATCACTTTGTACCAATTTAATTTTCTTATGAAGTTGTTTTTCAATCTCATTTTTATAGAGAATAAATTTTTCTATAGCATTATCTTTACTTTTGAAAAAAAATACACATATCAAAATCTTGTGTTATCATCAACAAAGGTGATGAAATACTTATTTTCATTATGTGTTTGTATACACTTTAGGTCACACACATTCCTATGAATTAGGACAATTGGTTCACTATTTCTTTCAACATGTTGCAAGGATGACCATGTTAGTTTTGCCTCAACACAAATCTATATTTTAAATCAATTTGTAATGTAGGTATGCATCTCAAGTTAATTAATTTATAGAATATATCATAATTAACACATTCTAATCTACCATGTAACAAGTTGAAAGACAAACAAATAAGGAGAAGGGTTATTCATTTTATTGATTTTAGGTCTAATAGCCGTTATAATAAATTTGAACACCCCATCACTCACAAAACCTTTCTCTATAGACATTCCATTTTTTGATAAAATTACTCTAACTCAAATACAATGTGAAAACTATGTTTATTTAAAAGAAATTGGGACACTAAATTCTTTAAAATATTTAGAATATATAGCACATTATTGCGAGTTAACTCTTTTCTGAAGTTCGTCTCTAGAACCAATTTACTTAGGCCATTGATGTTTGAGGTATATGAGTTCCCCATGAAAAACTTTTTTCCCCTTTTTGTAAACTCTTCAAAGTTGTGCAACAACACCTTATTCGAGCACACACATACGATAACACTGGTATCAATTCACTATTGGCTTGGGTTTGAGCTTACTAGCTTCACTTCTAAGACTATGGCATAGAGATCCATGTTTGACACCTTGTTCAAGATTTTATCCACCAAATTGACATCTTAATTTTTCCACGGTTTCTTATATTTCAAGGATTTATGACCCCATTTGATCACAATTGTAATATTTTCTAGAAAAGTTCCATGTAACGACACTTTGGATCCAAATTTACCCCCTTTGCTTAATGAGCTGGGGTCCTTTGTTTTTGAGTTTGGTCCATGCTCAACATGTTGGCTTTAATAGTAGTAGGAGAAACTAACATTAGTAGGAGAAAATATTCTCTTTCTGAACACTTTCTTCCTCAATGCAAAGTATAATAATGAGTTCTTCAACATTTATCTTCTTTCACTTATGCTTCAAGTAATACTCAAAATCCTTCCAAACTCGTGGCAACTTTTCAATAATAGCCACAACTTTAAACGTTTCACTCAATACTATATTCTCATAGTGAATCCCATGTAGAATACTTGGAGCTTATGAACTTGACTTATCACAAGTTTGGAGTCGACCATCCTATATAGTATACAAATATGCCAACAATAAATTCCTTATCCCTTGTATCCTTAGTTTTATATTTCATATCTAGAGACTCCCATTGTTTCTTCGCTATATTCTTTATGTTATACACATTATATGGAAAATTGGCAAGGTAGTTGGGAATATATATAGTTCAAACATATGAATGGTTTTATGCGTGCATAGGTGGCTTGGGCGTCAAATTCATCCTCATTTGGTTTAGAAGTTCTCTCAACCAAAAATTGGTTGAGATTCAATGTGGTCAGATCAAATAATATCTTTTGTTATTGTTGTTTGTAGTTAAATATGGTGAACTTCTTTTATTTCTTATTGTGGTGGATTGGAATTGTTATCTCTAGAGAAAAGAGGGCTTGCCCGTGTTAGTCAATCTCCATAAAGGGTAGCCTAGTGCATGAAACTTCCACCAATATGGGATCCCAGAGAAGAGTCTATTATACGTAGTCTTACCCTTTTTTGCAAGAGACTATTTTCAACACTCAAACCAATGACCTCCAAGTCACATAACAGCAACTTTACCATTGTGCAAGGCTCCCCTTCAATCAAAACAGAATCTACTTCAAAATTGTTAGGAAAATTACAAATTATAGAATTACAATAAAATATAATACAAAATTACTGAAATAGAGTTATTACAATATTGATTCCTAGATGTAGATAAGGGCAGTTAACCAAAGATACATCGAAGCCCGTGATAACCATAGTTTCCTTAAACAAATTTGTCCCCTCTCTAGCAATGCTTAGAGGTTCAAATGGATGACTATTTCTTAAGATACAATGGCTAAACCATCTCTAGCAATAAATCACAAATTGTCATATGATGAATTGAATTGTCTCTAAATGCTATCATGGAAGTACAAAACTGGGAAAAGGAGGAATAGAAGAAGGTTTGTTGTTGGATGTTGTTGTTGAGATTGAGAAAATGAGGCTATATTTATAGGTTTGAAATCTAAATGAAACTCTTGGTTTAGTGCTCTATAACTCTAAGATCAATGACTTGTAACTCTTGTACTTTATAGCTCCCTCATTTTGCCTCAACTAGTCAGGCATTCACCATGTGTAAATCTCAGTCACACATGAGACAATTTCTTTAATAATAAAAAATTGTGCCCTAGATTTGCACCCTTATGAACACAGATGCGAGAGAGAGCATTTCACTCAATAACATTCACATCATCTTAATAGTGTGATTCAATACAAACCACCCCACTTGTCTTAATTTTTCTAATGTGGAACTATTTCACATTTTCATTGAAATCATTTTTTCATCCGTTTCCATTCACATTTTCAGCATGAAGCAGACACATTAGTCTAATACTTTTATATATTTTATCTCATGTTAAGCACTAATTATAGTTGTTAGAAGAAATAGATAATAGGGCCATCATTGCAAATTTATCAATAAATGAATTTACCTTTTCAGTAAATTAACCTCAGCTAAATCATTCATACGCCTCATGGAACTAATTATCATATTGTTAGGAATTGTAATACATCAATAATGAACTAAAGGATGTATCTACAACAGGATCTACCTATCATCAATCTCTAAAGTAATATTGAAACTGAAATAATAGCTAGCAAAGAGCTTACCTGAATCCATCCAAAGGCTATTGCTACTTACTTGTCAACGGAGATCTTGTAAGTGCAGTGGATGTCTTCCACAGGATTGGATAGACAACCCAAGATCCTTCTCAATGAGGGAGAAGAAGCAAGAGGAAGAGAGCAAGATTCAACATGTCCTAATTGAACCAATCTCTTCCTTTATATATCCAACCCAACCTATGGAAACTATCCACCATAAAGCTCATCTCTCATTAATAACCCATTAATGTTAATGAACCGGGATATTGATTTACATATTGAATCCACATCTATTTAATCCAAACCCCCTTTATATGCAATCAAGCATTATATCATTTAATATTAGGGTTTAATTTCCTTAATGGAAACTAGTTGTGTGTGTTTTAATCAAGTGTAACCTTATGGAGATTAAACCTACCCATGTGGATTTAATTGGATTTAGTTTATCCATGTGAACTTAATCCTACAATCTCCTACTTGGACTAAACTTGATTCTTTATACACCATACAACCCCTTACTTGAGCTCAACATACCAAACTTTATGGGTGAAATACCTCTTTAAACAATCAGGTCCATTAAATCAATTAGCATAAGAGTCATAACTACTATAACTGTAATAAGATCTAACATTAATCATAATACTAATATCATTAATGACATATATAAAATGTGAATGTGTAGTACAAGAATGATACGAAATGAAATCTATAAGTGTCCATGCTCAATAACTCCTCTTTATAACCCAAACTGGGTCTAAATCATATTTACCAAAATTTTATACTAAACCATAGTGGTAAATCATGATTCAACCTTATTACTCCAAATAGAGTTCACATCACATTTACAATAACCAAATCCAAAATCATAATAGTAAATATAATATCCATATGTCAGAGAAAGCCAAAATCATGCACACATATAGAAAATCTTCAGTATATACAATGACCCAAAATATGTGTTCATGAATATAAAGCATCATACAAAATACAAATTTCTACATAATGAGTGCTTCATTAAAAGGAAGAACCTCATGTTCAGCACATGCTGATGAAACACCTTAGGTGATAAGCCTTTGGTGAGTGAATCCACTAACATGAAATCCATCCTTATATGCTCTATCATTATTTGACCATTCTGAACTATTTCTTTAATCGCAAAAAATTTTAGGTCAATGTGTTTAGACTTTGACAAACTATAGTTGTTCTTGAAATATAATTCTATAGCTTTATTATCATAGTTGATCCTCAATGGCATATCAATGCCCTCAATGATCTATAAACCTATGATAAAGTTCCGCATCCATATCCTGTGGTTGGAATCTTTATAGCAGGTTATAAACTCTACCTCCATAGTGGAAGTGGTTATTAGTGTCTTTTTGATATTTTTTTTATGATATAACCCCTCTTGCCATCATGAAGACATAACTTGAGATGAACCTCCTACTATTTAATCATCCAACAAATCAGAGTTTAAATATCCAATGATCTCCAGATGACCTGATCTCTGATATGTGAGCATATAATCCTTCATTCTTTGTAAATACCGTATAACTCTTTTTACAACTTTCCAATGCTCTGGTCTAGGGTTACACAAATATCTGTCCAACATCCCCACAATGTATGAAGATATGAAAGTGTACCTACTTGAGTATAATCTCAAGTTTATTTCATGGACATTGTTGCAAGCTAAGTCTATCACCCTTTGCCATTAGAGCGTCGCTAGGAGCATAATTCTGTACATCATACCAAATGAGCACCTTTTATATATATGTCTTTTATGATAGTCCAAGTGTGTGCCTCAAACGATCACTTACAATCTGTATGCCTAAGACAAAGGATGCATCACCAAGATCCTTCATTTAAAATTCACCGGATAGAAATGACTTGATTTCTAGCAGTAGACTCTTATCATTGCTTTCCAATAATATAGCATCCACATATAGAACAAGTATAATAAACTTGCTCCCACTAAACTTGATATACAAACATTGATTAACTGAATTCTCCTTTAAATTGTATGAAGTAACCACTTGATCAAACTTCTGGTACCATTAATGAGATGCCTACTTTAAACCATAAATGAACCTCCTTAGTTTATATACTAGGTGCTTTGAATCTCACAACTTAAAGTTCTTCGGTTGCATCATATATATAGTTTCATCAATGTTTCCATTGAGAAACATAGTCTTAACGCATTTGGTGTAGCTCTAGGTCATAATGAGCTATAAGTGTCATGATTACCCTAAGGGAGTCTTTTATCGAAACCAACGAAAAAGTCTCCTTGTAATCAATGTTTTCCTTTTGAGTGAATCCCTTGGTGACTAGACATGTCTTATACTTTTTGACATTGTCATGTGAATCCCGTTTAGTTTTAAACATCCATTTACAACCAACAAATTTCACATCCTTTGGTAATTCGACAAGTTCCCAAATGACACTGTCCGCTATAGACTTCATCTCTTCCTTCATGACTTCAATCCATTTTTCAGTATGAGGACTTTGTTTAACTTCTTGGAAGGATATGGGATTATCTTTCAACCCAATGTTAAACTCATGCTCTTGGAGATATACATAATCACAAGATATCGTGGATCTCTTTTTTCTAATGGATCTTATTAGTGACAGTTGATCTTGAGGTGGTTAGGAGTTATTCTCAACTGTAGGAGGGAATTACTCTATTGGAGATGACATACCTTTCAATTGAATTGGAGGGGACATGAAAATATCATGGTCAACTACTCCTTCCAATTATACGACTTCAAATGTATATGGAATGGTAACCATTTCACTATCAGCTGTATTAGTAGATACCATATTAGGATCACCAATGTTCTCCTCAAATGATATTTGCCTAACTTCATTACTCCCACCATCCTCAATAAATTTGAAATTTCTCATCTAAAAAAAGGATTTACTCAAGAGGTTGAAACTTTGAAACCTCTTGACAGATAGCAGTTCTTGAGTCTAATTTTTTTCATAGGCTTATAAGGCCTAGCCTTAGCTAGATAACCCTAGACGTGTAGATGCCTAAGACTAGGAATTCTATCTGTCCACAACTCATATGGGATTTTTGTTACTGCCTTATTAGGAACTCTATTGAGTAGGTAACCACAGTGTTAAGTGCCTCACCCCATAAAGACTCCAGTAGAGAAGAAAATACAATCATACTTCTCACCATATCTTTTAGGGTCCGATTTTGTTGCTCTTCTACGCCATTTTGCTGAGGTGTCCTAGGTATGATGTATAGCGCCACGATACTGCACTCAGCAAGGTAATCCATAAATGACACAGGATGTTGTTCACCTGATCCATCAGATCTATCATAGTATTCACCGCTATGGTCTAATCTTACACCCTTAATCTGCTTACCAAGTTGATTTTCAACTTTGGCTTTGAAGGTTGAAAATATCTAGGGATTGTGACTTCTCATAAATAAGGTACAAGTACAAGTATTCGTATCAGGAATAGTCATCTATAAATCTTATAAAATATGCTTGACCGTTCCAAGAAGTCTTAGGGAATGGTGCACATATATTTGTATGTATAAGATCTAAGACACCATTACTCTACCTTGAACCCTTTTTACTTTTGTTAGTAATTTTTCATTTGATACACTCAATGCAGATTCTAAAATCTAACATATCAATGGAATTGAGAATACCTAGTGACATTAATCTTTCTATACGTTGTTTAGATATGTGCCCTAAACTCTTATGTCACAATATGGATAAATTCTCATTTATCACATCATATTTCACACCTATACTATGCATCACAATGTTATTTGTATAAGTTTAAATGTCCAATCTATATAGTTTGTCAATTAAGGAAATAGTACTACAAAAGATAGAATTTTAAAAAATACTAATCTTTCCATACATGAAATAGAAATTAAGTTCTATCTAAAAGATGACACTACAAATGTATTTTTTAAATTCAAAAGTACATTGTTCCCTAAACAAACTCTAAAGACACTTATTACCTCTACTTTTGCTTTCTTGCTAGTTCCCATATTGTAACGACCTACCTTCTACACTACTACTACTACTCTCTAAAGGTGGACGCTACTTAACTACTAACTCCACTTAATTGCCCCGTGAGAAGTCCTTACCGAAAAATTTTGGCAGCATCTCCCCTGTACAGGTGACAATATCTTAAATACAAACACTATATATATCAGCCACAGACGGCTGGGACATACATCAAACAACTCACGCAGTAAATAATCCAAAACAAAGGAAAACTATACTAGAAATCATCTCACAAGATCACAATTCATCTACTATGTCCTAATAACATCAAGATAACATATCCTATCCCAAATACTTCTCATATAGCAAAAGGAAAAGAAAACTAAAAGAAACTCCTTTCTAGTCCCAAGGCTTCCATAGTCCAGGCATCGCACATCCACCACACATCTCCTTGTTGCCTTCCTTCTGACTATAGCTTCCCTTTGCCTTTATCTGCAGTAGGAGGAAATGCAAACTATAAGCGAATTGCTTAGTAAGCGCTATCTAACTCACAAAAAAACTCGATAAGCATGTATATAACAAATGGAAACATGCTAAAACCGAATAAAACTGCATGCTAGAAATAAGACTAATCATGCTCAATAAACTAATAAGGAAAGAATACAACTAATACTGCATGCTAGAAATAAAAGAACTAAACTTCCTAATTCTAGGCATATATAAAACTTGTTTCATTTACTTATAATCTTCTACTTGAAATTAATATTTAATTTAATTTCATTTCTCTTTCTCTTATCTTTTCTTGGGCCCAGGCTTAGTACCAAATGCGCGCTCTCTAATAGAGACTGAGGTAGCGAGCCTCCAGTCCTATGAGGGTAAAGACCTTGGTCTTACCAGGGCTAAGACCTTGGAATTGGTCACCTGGATTTGTTTAACGACAACCTTGGAAGTCGGGTACTAGTCTCTTTGAAAGATTTACTTGTTATCTTTTCTTCTCTAGACCTTGGTCTTTTCTTACTTATAGATACTCATAATCCTCAAAGGGTTTGCTGGATCACATAAACACTCCAACAAAATTCATGGTTATTCCTACTCATCTAATAGCAAGTAAAATACAAACCCCATGCTTAAATAACAAAGATTGCTCATGTTTAGAAACATGGAAATCCAAGGCTAAAATGTCAAACTTAGAACTAATTATGTGCATGGAATTAGCAAAGAAAACTAAGTTACAATGTAAAATTCTGCATTCAATGGAAAAACTAGAAACTTCACTTAAAAAGAATGCATTGTTCTAAGCTCCAATGGAGCTGTTTGTTGCTCTTATAAAAAAAATCTGTATTTGCTAAGGTAAAAGACACATCTAAATCTGCACCTATCAATAAAACTGTTCATGCATTTTGTCTAGCAACAAAACTAGAACCACAAGGCTAATTGTAATCCGATCCTGCTCATTGGGTAACAAAGCAAGTCTAAACCCGAAATACCCATTGTTATCACAAAAATATAAGTGACACAATTAAATCTATTAGTAAAAGAAACCATTCATCTATCAGGGGAAACCATTCTTCACTAATAAAAGCTTCTGTAATATTCCAGTTGGTACCAAAAATATAGTAAACTGGTAATTTCCCTTTCATAGAACCTAAACTATCATTCAAGTGGAATAACATCTAGTTATACTATCATATATCTCCCGAGCAGCACAACCCATAATCCATACATGTTCTACTTCAGAAATTAAACTAAATCTCCAAATCACAGTTAACTGCCAAACACTGAAAATCCTATAGCAAATCTCCTATATCCCTAGCAACAATACTTTAAGCATGCTACTGTCGAACAAAAAAAAAAGAATCTTTGGGGTTCACGGCAGCAAACACAACCCTACATGCTCAATGAAATCAAAGATCTGTTCTAGCCTACTAAGTATTACCAATTGGTTCTAAAAGAAGGTGCAGGAAGTTGCATATCACGGTAGCAACCTTCATAGCAAGGAAAATCACAAGCTACTAATCTTATCCACCAAATCCAAACTACAATGGAAGCAAAGGGAGGAACAAAAGAGATTCAGAGCTATCCTACCGCAGGTGAGAAGCAACTTACAGCGTGTTCTTGGATTCAAACCGAGAAGGAAGGGGGTTCTAGGGTTCGGAGACGGTGAAGATCTCGGCGGCTTCTTGGTATTTCCGAGCTCCCCTCGTCGAGGTGGTCACGCACGGGTGGAGACCGGCCGGAAAAACCCTTCGCCGGCGCCGGAGATCGAGCCCTAACGCGCTGCTGTGTTTTCGCCCGAGAACAGGGAACGCCGTCGGGAGAGAAAGAAAGGGCAGATAGGTTTTTTCGACGAGAAAGGGAAAACTTAATCCCTTTATAACTAGGTTTAATTCTGTTCTAATTACAACTTAAATATATTTCGTTGTAGGTTTAATTAAGAAACATTCGGCTGGTCTGTTGGTTAAGTGAATCTTTGCTTAACCCGAGGTTTCCGGTTCAAACCTCGGCTTGGTCATTTTTGTCAAAACTTCTTTCGTTTCGTAAAAATGCCAAACGACCTCCAAAAATTACATAAAAATACTCTAAAAATTTCTAAAAATCTCTAGAATATTTTAAAAGCATTTTTAAATATTTTTAAGGACATTTAGAACTCGAAATAGGGAAAATTGGGTCGCTACACGTGTAGATGAGTCTTTCAACATCAATTAACATTCGGTTCCTAAGGCAATCCTGCATAGTTATACTTGTGTGAGTAGTTGCACCAATATCTATCTATCAAGTATTATTAGGTACAGTAGCTAGGTTGACTTCTGAACTAATAAATTTATGCTCTTTCCAACAAGACTGTAATATGCACTTTCTATTATCTAAAGTTTATGCTAAAAAGTACGGGGATGTTTAGATTAGCAGATATTGAGAGTACTATATAAACAAAAGCAAGGAACATAGATTAATTTAATAAACAAGACATGTATCAATCATAAAATGTAACAAACAAAACATACAACTATATGGGCATTAATAGAGATAACTAGTGTAACATTACATCAAGTCTTTGGACTAAATTGTAGTCCCCAAGGTGTAGCGCAGATGATGGACACATGGTATTTATAAAGTAATGGCCAGAGGTCGATTCTCAAGAACTAACGACCTGGTGTTTACCCCACTATGCGCCTAACGCTTGTATACCTACATTTACCTCCCTCCATATCCGTGGGGCCAATACTGAGGGGGTTATTAATGTTGTGGATCTATATTTTTTTGGACTAAATTGTAACTTGTTATTGATATTCTCCAAACAACTCATAATTATCTTCATCTGCCACATAACTTGTCTTTCTTTGGGCCGACGCATTATACACATGATACTTTATTTATGGGCTTCCTTAGTTAGTTTATGTTTCCAACTATCACTCTTAATACTTCTAATCAGCCACATAGTGTCCCTTTCTTTGGGCCAATACTATTAGTAATTAGCCCTAAGAGCCAATCATGAGATGATTAGGCCTTTTGGGTTACTATTGAGTTAGACTCAAATGAACCCACCCATTGGATTGAGTTCAATCCGAATTAGACACATTGGATTAATGGGTTAAACACAATGGGTTAGACTTATTGGGTTATTGGATTAATGGTTAATCCAATATAATAATCCAACTAATTAAGAGGAATACAAAGAGACAAAAGACCCTTGGTATTCATGGGATGAATATATATAGGTTTTTTGGAATGAATTTTTGATAAGATGAGAATGAGATAAATTAGAGATGAAAAGGGTGACTCTTTATCTTCCCTCTTCTTCCTCCTTCTTCCTCCTTGGGCGAATTTACTCTTGGCCGAACCTCCATAAATGGCTAGAACCATGAAGGTGGTTCTTCTCCGAAGGCTTCGCTCGTGTGACGCACGAAGGATGTGTTCGTGTGGATACCGTAGAGGTGCGGACACTTGATCGTGCTGAGATCTGCATCCAAAGAAAAAGTTACTATCGGGATTGCGAAGGGCACGCAACAAAGGTATACCTCTCGTGTAAAACTTAGTATATGATTGTTTTCTCCTTCACATGGATCTTCTGGAGAAGATCTAGTTAATTTTCCGCTGCGCTTAAGCGTGTTTAGCGCGCTAGATCCCTAACAAATACACTATGCGTATGACTTAAAAGTTTAACTTAATTTGTGAGCTTCTTTAAATATATCTTGCATAAGAATGACTTTCCTTTGGACCAATTACCCTTGGCATGGACATACATCCCTCTAAACTAATACCCCTAATTTCTCTAATAGTTTTCACTTTGACGATAGTATAGGTTTGACTAAACAACAAGAGCAAAGAAGAATACAGGAAAGAAAACTATTGAAAACTGAGCTAAATTCAATTATCAATCGATTGGTATTAAATACCAATTGATTAACACTCTTTTTAATTGATTAGCAATAGGTGGGAATCGATTAACACACACACTAATTGATTATTCACCATTGACAATCAATTAGTAAACAACAATTGATCCACTGATCGATTATGAAAGCCACTATTTACAAGTTCATCCACTTTAATCAATTAGCACAATCGATTGGCAAACACTAATCGATTGACCGATCGATTCAAAAACTTTCTATGGACAACTCTATGAACTTTAATTGATTGGCTCAATCAATTGGTGAACACTAATAGATTAGCCGATCGAACCAATCAATTAGCCAATGGATTTGAAAACTCTATGTGGACGTCCTCAAATTCTGTGATCGATTAGATCCTTATGGTAATTGATTAATGAACATCAATCGATCACCCAATTGATTTGGAACCTTACTGTTCACAAATCAGGTTCTGTAATCGATCAGCACTCATGGTAATCGATTGGTGAACACCAATCGATTGTTCAATCGATTCATATATGCCTTGTTTACGATCCTTGACAACCCAATTGATTGGCCCTTATGATAATCGATTGGTAAACACCAATCGATCAACCCAATCAATTTGACAACCCTCTATTCACAAATTCATAATTGCCAATCGATTGGGGACCTTCTCCAATCAACTAATATATGAAAACCTAATTTTCTGAAATTGCATCGTCAATCATGTTCTTCACGGAAAATGTAAAAAACTCGATTCAAAGGTTAAATCTTAATCTATCCATGTTACATTCAATGTATATACATCAATTTCTCTCATCCATATGAAATTAAATGGAATAATTGATGTGTATGTGTTAAATTATTGAAAAATAATCCTTACGTCTTAAAAAATGATAATAAGTTAATCCTTAGCTCTGATATCAATTGTTAAGAATTGTGATACATCAATAATGAATTAAAGGATGCATCTATAATAGGATCTAGCCATCATAAATATCTAAAGCAATATTAAAACCAAAATAATAGTTAGCGAAGAGTTGACCTGAATCCATCGTAAGTGTATTACTTCTTACTTATCACAGGAGATCCTGCAAACACAGTGGATATCTTTCACAGGATTGAGCAGTAACCCAAGATCCTTCTTAATGGGGGAAAAGAAGCAAGAGAAAGAGAGCAAGATTCAGCATATCCTAATTGAACCAATCTCTTCCTTTATACACTCGTCCTAATCTTTGGGGCTATCCACCATAAAGTTATTCCTCATTAACAGTCCATCAATATTAATGAACTGGGTTGTTGGATCTATATATTGAATCCACATCCATTTAATTCAAACCTCCTTTATATGCAATCAAGCATTAGATCACTTAATATTGGGGTTTAGTTTCTTTAATGATAATTAGTTGTATGTGTATGTTAATCAAGTGCAAGTCCACCTAATGGAGATTAAACTCATCCATGTGAACTTAATTGGATTTAGTCTACTCATGTGGAATTAATCCTATATAGATGTGCTTTAATAGTCGAGAATATGTTTCATGTAGTCACTGAACAGAAGAGATGTGATCTCTAGTGTTGTTTAGCTTCTTCTTGTTGCACATAAGTTAGAGCATAAATATATATCTGCAAATGGTAAACCACGACCAAATTTTCTCTCAGAAACAATTCTCCACATGATAAAATTAATTCCATTCTAGTCTAGAAAATGAAATTTTGGTACTCAAGAAGCCTTATTAGTTGCCATTTGAAATCAAGATTCTGCATTGCAATTTGAGGCAATACTTTGCTAATGAAAATGGCATGTTGCCTTGTTCTCATTACAAGGTTACTGATATGTCTCCATAACATACAAGTTATGTCATATCTTGCTTTCTTCTACATTTAATTTTATCAAATGAGCTTTGCTGATGTTCATAATCTGAACAGGTGGGCTTTTGGTGATTCTTAGTGACACTCCCAATCTTAAGATTCTTGGTAACTTACAAGTGAGTCTGACCTTTAATTTCTTGTCCAGCCTTTTCATTATTCTAATGTTGCAAGGAAGCTATCAATTTAAATCATTCAAAATCAGGGTTTTGCAGCTGGCCTTATGTTGAGCATGTCCTTTTTCGACTTGGCACACAATTGTATGAATTCTCTTGGCTTCCTCAAAGGCAACATCTGGGTAACATTACCGTGGAACACCATAAATAGTTTCATATAATAAAATGACTAGTAGGATCTGGTTCAAGTTCCTTCCATACTTTGTCTTTATCTATATGAATGGCTCCTGACTGCTTTTGCAGTTCTATGTAGGTGCTCTGTTCTTTGCTTCTGTTATCAATATCATTCCAGAACCAACTCTTGTTCCAGAGAAGTACAAGGTTTGCATGATCTTTTCCTTATTCTGGACGGGTATAGCTAATTTTCTTTGCATTGACCTGAGTTAATATTGACTTTTTTTTCACTATTTCGGGAGATCTAGGAAGAGAAAGATGGATCAGTTAAGGGCATTCTTAGGAAGCATCGCAGACATGTCTTGTTTAGTGGGATAATAACTGCAATTGGTAAGCACGTTGTTTTACTATGTTTATCAAAAGTCTTCTCTTTGTTAATATATCATCTCATTACAAAATGATGAGGTTAATTTTGCCCACGACTAATATTTATAAAGAGTTTCACTAAAAATATTTTTTTGTGATTAAGCTATGGATAACGATTATATATGTAATAAAAAGTATTTTATCATAAAATTTTGTAATTGCTACTTATTTAATGACAATACTATAAATAAATTGTTAATTAGCAATGAAAAATTGCCATTAATGCCATATTTAGTGACGAATCAGTTAATTTACTATAATTATTAACTTTTATTAATTCTTATAAAAAATTAAGCTGCATGAATTCTAAAACACTAAGAATTCATATGTAGAAAATATAAAAATAATAAGATCTAGTTCCATCAATTAAACATGACATAATACATAAACATAAAGATAAAAAATTTGATTGAAGAGCTATTGTCCTTGTCCTAGCGTCATCGGCTTGATCCATGTGAAAGAAGATGCAACAAAAAGAAGAGGAAGGTTTTCCAAGGA
Organism: Zingiber officinale; assembly: GCF_018446385.1. Classification (NCBI taxonomy): domain Eukaryota; kingdom Viridiplantae; phylum Streptophyta; class Magnoliopsida; order Zingiberales; family Zingiberaceae; genus Zingiber; species Zingiber officinale. Next base: position 58,894,608 of record NC_055987.1, on the reverse strand, counting down.
GCTTAGAGGGTGATGACATCGAAAAAGCTTTTTGTCGATGGGAAACAAGAAACTAGGTCAAGATTCACCAAATCCTCAGGGACCTCCCTTTTATATAGGAATTCAATCCGTTATCAGCCCATAGATGATAGCATATTGGGCTAAAAGATTCTACACATTGAACTCGCATCTAATAACTCAAAACTTAATAAATAAAAGTTAGATCATTTTAAGGGGTTTGGATTGTATTCAAATGCTCTACTTATAAATAAGCTCACCTAATAGGGATAATAAAATTCAATAATCTCTCACTTGGACTACATGTGAGTTGTATGTGAAATACAAATAAAATTTTAGTTGATATCAAACTTTATGGGTAGAAGATACTCCTGTAAATAATCTGGTCTATTAACTTCATTGGTAAAGACTAAAGAGGTTATAGCTTTTGTATATGATAGTAACAAGTTCCAACATTAATCACAATACCAATGTCATTAACGACATAAATCAAGATGCAGATGTATAGTGTAGAAATTATATGAAATGTGATCAATACATGTCAATTTTCAATTGGTCCTAAGGTGACCTCAAAAGAAGTTAGATCATATATGCAAATATTTTATACTAAACTGCAATAGTAAATGATGATCCAAACTTTATGATTCCAAAAGTAATCAATATCACATTTACAAATACTAAACACTAAATAGTAATAGTAAATCATGATATTGTAATTCAGAATATCCAAAAAAAAAAAACAAAAAAAATCATGAATATTTTGAACTTTAAGTATGTACAATAATTAAAACAAAAAATGTTTGTCTTTATTATCAAATATAGAATAATAAAATAAATACATACTCTCGCTAGATAAGTTCTTCTTCCATAAGAAGGACTCCCTTATCCACAACATGTGCATGAAACACCTTAGGTACTAAACCTTTGGTGAGTGGATTGACCAATATGGAATATATACTAATATGCTCTATCATGACTTGACGACTCTGAACTTTTTATTTAACTGTTAAAAACTTGATATCAATGTGCTTAGATTTCGACAAACTTCAGTTATTCTTGGTATAAAGTTTTATGACTTTATTATCATAGTAGATCCTCAATGGCTTGTTAATACCATCAACGATCTATAATGTTGTGATGAAGTTCCGCAACCAAATCCCATGATTAGATGTTTTGTAGCATGCTACCAACTCTGCTTCCATAGTAGAAGTGGCTATTAGCGTCTGCTTGACATTCTTCTAAGATAGAGCCCCTCCAACAAGTCAATTTTTAATTGGCTTCAAAATACGTGAGCATCCAGAAAAAATAGAGTCAAAATATCCAATCACCTCCAGGTGATCTGGCCTCCGATACATGAGCATGTGTCCTTTAGTTCTTTGCAAATACTATATCACTCTCTTAACTATTTTTCAGTGTGACAATCCATGGTTACTAACATATTTACCTAACATCCTTACTATAAACGCTATATTTAGTCGAGTACAAACTTGTGCATATATGAGACTTCTCATTGCTAATGCATATGAGAATTGTTCTATCTCCTTTATTCTAAGTTCAAACCGTGGACACTACTGCATGCTGAATTTGTTACCTCTTGAAATAAGTTTGTCACCAAGTGTATAGTTCGGAATATCATACCTTATAAGTACCTTTTCAATGTAAGTCTGTTGTGAAAGTACAAAAATATTTCTTGAACAATAATGACAGATTTGAATGCCTAAAACAAAAGATACTTTACTAAGATATTTAATTTCAAAATTACTTGATAGAAATGACTTGGTTTCATACAACAAACCCTTATCATTGTTTGTAAATAATATATCATCCACGTACAAAACAAGTATAATAAACATGCTTCCACTGAACTTGACATATATGCATTGATCAATGAGACTCTTTAAATCCAAATGAGGTAACTACTTGATCAAATTTTCGGTACCATTAACGGGATGCTTGTTTAAACAATAAATGGACTTCTTTAATCTACATATTATGTGCTTTGAGTCCTTGGAGTCAAAATTCTCTTGTTGCGCCACATATATAGACCCCTCTATGTCTCCATTGAGGAATGCAGTCTTTACATCCATTTGATATAGATTCAAATTATAATAAGCTTCAAGTGTCATGATTATTCTAAGGGAGTTTTTCATCGACACAGGTGTGAATGTTTCCTTATAATCAATGTCTTCTTTCTGAGTGAATCTCTTGGTAATAAGACGAGCATTATACTTTTTGATATTGCCCCTTGAATCCCGCTTGATTTTAAATATCCATTTATAACTAATGGACTTCTTACCTTCAGGCAATTTGATGAGTTCCTAAACGTCACTATTTGTCAAAGACTTCAACTCTTCTTACATGATATTAATCCACCATTCAGGGTTATAACATTGTTTGACCTCTTGGAAATATGTCGGATCGCTTTCTAATTTTATATCAAAATCATGCTCTTAGAGATAAACATAATCATGAGAATTCATGGTTCTTCGTTCACTTATGGATCGCCTTAAAGACACTTGTGTTTGAGGTGGTTGAGGTACTTGCTCATCAATATAAGTTAATACCACAATTTCAATGGTTGGCTCCTCCAATTGCATTGGAGATGTCATGAAAATATTTTAGTTCACTATGCTCACTAGATGTGAAATATTCATAATATGTGGTATGGTAACATACGCAACTGATCACACTAGTAGTGATCACAAGAGGATCACCAAATATTTTTCTCAAAAGATATTTTCTTGATTTTATCACTCTCACTGTCCTCAATAAATTTTGTATTTTTTATTTTGAAGGATCTATTAGAGGGATCATAAAATTTATACCCCCTTGATTTCTCAGAGTAACCTATAAAATTACAACTAACTGTTCTTAAATCTAGTTTCCTTTCATTGGGCTTGTAAGGCTTGTAGAGGATCGGTGGACGGCTTGAAGGGGGGTTGGATAGACGGTGCCCCCAAATCGATTGATCTTCCTACACTTGTTAGTATGCGCAGCGGAATATACAAAACAAACAAGCTAAAGGAAATTAAACTAAAGACAAGAAAGAATGCAAACCAAGCTACACAATCATTTACGTGGTTCGGAGATAAAGCTCCTACTCCACGGCGTGTCCTTGAGGTGGACGATCCCTATCCGTCGGTGGATTACTCCCCGGAAGACCTCCGGCTACCTCACGTAGCTCCTTGTGGGTGGAGAAACCTCACCACAACTCTCACCAAGGACTCTTTACAAGCTAGGGCACAGGTAGACTACTAATAGAGATTAACCACCTATATTTCGTCAACTATAACCAAGCTCCCAAGCTTTGGTTATATAGGCCACAGGTTGAAAACCCCGCCTACCAGTCGACTGCCAAAACATGCAGTCGACTACCCTCTGTGGAAATTCGATCGTTACATCCCAACGGCTAGATACCAGTTGACAGCTAAAACTAGCAGTCGACTGCTCCACACTGACCGAACGAACAGAAGCATTCTGTTCACTCCCAGTCGACTGCCTGGTCGACTACACCAGTCGATTGCTAAAACATGTAGTTAACTGCTACAGTAACGCTACAGTAAAATCTTAAAACTAGGATTTTACTCCGAGTACAATCTCTCGTGCACTCGTACCCTCACCCTTATGACTCACTTGATGCTTCTTTGCAGCCTTGACATCTTGCCTTCAAGCTTACTTCCTTTGAATCTCGTACCTCGGATGCATTCAAGCTCGCGGCTCGTCCCCAATGCCATCCTTCGCGTATGCCTCGAAGTCGCTTCCCTTAGCCCTTGTCCTCGCTACCTTGTCCACGGTCCCTCGGATGCTCCATCCTTCACCGGACTTGAAGCCATCAACCTGAGTCACATGTGTATCCTGCAAACCTGCACAACTCAAATACACATATCAAATACAAGGGTGAACCTAACTTAAACCCTTTGCCCAAACACCAAAACACATGGTCGCATGGACTATTGGGATTGCTCCAACAATCTTCCCCTTTTTGATGTTTGACAATACGTTTAAGTTAGGGAAAACAAATAGCAAATAAACATGCTAAAATAGATGGACTTACGTTGCCAAGGCTACATACTTGGACTTACACCGCTGAATGGACTTAGGATGCCAAGGTTACACACTTGGACTTACTCCGCCGAATGGACTTACGTTGCCAAGGCTACACACTTGGACTTATACCGCCGAATGGACTTACGTTGCCAAGGCTGCACACTTGGACTTACACTGTCGAATCAAAAGCAATGCAACATGCATTTGAAACTATCCCAAGGTTCCCCCTACACCTATGCTCCCCAATGAGCTAGGAATTTCCAATAGGGATATTTAAGAACCTATCACAAGGCTCCCCCTACGCAAAGGCACTAAGGTTTTCCCAACTAAACCTTACTTTCCCCCCTTTGCCTAACATCCAAAAAGCTTTCCAACAATGTCCCAATTTCTGAAAACTTATCATCCAACTGACCATAAACTCGTGTATTTATTCCCCATGGATCGCATACATCTAAACGAGTTGACACGGTCAAGAACAGTGCTGAAAAATAGTTTCAGGCTGGTATCAGTCGACTGCAAGAAGTACCAGTCGACTGCCCCCATGAAAATGAGCTTACAGAGACATTCTGTGCTCAAATCCACTGTTACCAGTCGACTGGTAACTGTACCAGTTGACTGGTACACTATTCATGCAAAAATCAACCTTTTCTGGCCAACTTTAGAAATACGCCAGAAATTCCACAGACTTCCAAAAATTCTCAAATTTTATAGAGAGGTCTATTATATCAATGTCTACTTGGGAAAAATATATCTATCACCAATTCCAAGATTGACACAAAACACAAAACTAGCTGAAAAGTTCAATTGAACCTTGACCTAAAGTCCTAGTTTTGACTTCCTCTTGATGTATTTGCCCATACTAACTCACAATGCATCCCTAGAATTGGTTTATATGGCATCTATACATCCAAAACCAATTATCATGCTCTATGACCCCAATGTCATATTTTCAAGCATGAAACACAACTCAATTGTGCCAAAACCCTAGGTTTGAGACTCAAGTCCGTCTCCAAACCACTTGGCACATTTCATGACCCAATCTAGACTCCCAAGTAGTACCCACTTGAGATCCATTTTCCATGGGTCCCAACTTGACTCTTAGAGCTCCCTCTAGAGCTCTTAACCTTAGCCACCTCTCTAGGTGACTCATCCACAATGGCTAGGCCATATCGGTGCACCTCTGGTGACACTTGTCCTACAAACCTAACTTTCTTAACCTTGGACACTTTGCCCTTGGTTAATTTTTCATTACCTTTAAATGGCTTTCCATTGCCATTTATTGGCTTCTCCTTGCTATAGTCATATGTAACCCTAGCATAAGACTTTCCCTTAGCTTTGGAGGACTCTCTCTTGCCATGATCATTTGCCACCCTAGCATATGATCTCTCATTAGCCTTGGAGGAACTAGATCGGTACCCCAAGCCCGATCTATCATGGTTGGGTCTTTGGCTACCCGACACCATATTTAATTCCTTAGATCCAACATTGAATCTCTTAAGGAATTGTTCTAACTTATCAAGCTTTCCCCTTAAGGCTTGATTCTCCTTCTCTAGGTTCCTAACCCTAGAGTTAATTTTTCCAAATTGGACATTCCTAAACCTACCCTTTCTAGGCATATATCTCCCCTTATTGGGATTAATGCCTTGGGTCTCCTTAGGTCTACCATTTTTAGTTTTTTCATGAATGGGTCTCCTAGGGTTTTGATCTACAATTACCCTACTCCTATCATGATATTTGAAATCAAAATTTTGCATGGGCATATAATGATTAACATTATTTTTCCTAACATGCATGGAGGAATTTAAATTTGACTTCAAATTTAAATTAGGGTTTACCTTACCCTTTACCTTTGGATCTCCCCCTTGACATGAGCCTCCATTTTTCTTCCACTTCTTTTCCCACATCCTTAAATGCCCCAACTTTTTGAGCTCTGATCTCTTCCTTGGGCATTTGGTGTGGTAGTTCCCTATTTCACCACAAGTGAAGCATCTAATGTGCTTCTTCTCCTTCTTCTTCTTGGCACCATCATTCCTACAACCCAAATTAGTATCTAAAATAATTTGAGTGGGTTTAGGAGTTACCTTCTTACCCATTGGACATCTACTTTTGCAGTGTCCCCTTTCATTGCATCCGAAGCACACAATATGATCTTTTGACTTTGCTTCGGTGGAGGTGCTCACTAGGTTGACTTCTTCCAAGATTTCTTCTTCTTCTTCTTCACTTATCTTGGATTCTTCTTCAACCTTTGAGGATGTAGATGCTATATCTTCCTCATCCACACGGATGGCCTTTCTTCATCCTTTTCCTCAAATGTGACCAAATTCACTTCCTATTCTTCTTTTGAAGTTGAATTGGTCTCCACATCCGATTGATCCTTCTCTACTTGAGCTTCTTCATCCGTTTCTTCGGATTTTTCTGTTGGTTGCTACTCGAAAAACCTAGAGGTTCCACTGTACAAAAATTTTATACAAAGGTCTGAACCTTTTCCTAGCTACCATGTGTTCTTTTAAATTAAATTTTGGATCGCCTGCGGAACTTAACACGTTTGATCCAAAACTTAATCTATTTGTTCTTTAAGGTTTAGACTTGGATCTGGGAACAACCACCACCGACTAGACAAAACCTTTTATGGAAAAGCTAATATTTAATTTCCTAAAATAACTTTAGGTCAACCAAAAAGAACAATCAAATCACAAGGAAAAGAAAAATAAAAGAACACAACTTTGAAAACATATTCGAAATACTAGAATCGTAAGCCTCTTGTATTTGGTATTATTTCCATAAATAACTAGCATGATGCGGAAAGGAAAAATTACTAGTTATACCTTCTAAAAAGACCTCTTGATCTTCTACCGTATTCCTCTTCTAACCTCGGACGTTGTGTGGGCAACGATCTTCCGAGATGAGAACCACCAAGCACCTTCTTCTTCCTTGCAAGTTTCGGCCACCACAATTCTCCAAGAGAATTAGAGGTCCGGCCACCACCACCAAGCTCCAAGGGATGCAAGAAACAAAACCACCTTTCTCTCCTTCTTCTCCTAGCTAGAACCGGCCACCATCAAGAGCTCCAAGAGAGGTTGCCGCCGGCCATAAGAAGAAGAGAAGAGGAAGAAGCTAGGGCCGGCCACCAAGGAGGAAAAGAGAGGAGAAGAATAATAGAGTTGATCACCCGTGAAGGCACCTCTACCCCCTCTTTTATAATCCTTGGTCTTGACAAATAAGGAAATTTTAATAAAAAATTCCTTAATTCTTTTGTCATAAAAAAGAAAAATTATTTTAATTAAAAAACAATTTTCTTCTTTTAATAATAATGGCCGGCCACTTCTAATTCCCCAAAACAAGGAAAATTTAATTCACACAAGAATTAAAACTTCCTAATTTGTTTCTAGAAATTTATAAAAATTTCTCCAATAATTTTTATCCCTTCATGATTGGTTAATAAAAAGGAAATTTTATTCTTCTTTTAAACATGTGGATAATTTCCAAAAGGAAAGTTATCTCTAAAAATTAAAATCTCTTTTCAATCTACAAATAAGGAAAGATATCAAATCTTTTCTTAATCTTTTGTAGAAATTAATAAAAGAGAATATTTAATTTTTAAACTTCTCTTTTAAATTATTATCATGGTTAAAAAGGAAAGTTTTTCTTAAAAATAAAATCTCCTTTCAATCTACAAATAAGGAAAGATTTCAAATCTTTTCTTAATCTTTTGTAGAAAGCTTTAAAAGGAAAGATTTAATTTTTAAACTCTCTTTTAAAACTATGATATCCACATAAGAAATAATTTTAAAAAAATCCTTTTTAATATGATGTGGCCGACCACCTAAGCTTGGGCTCCAAGCTATTGGCCGGCCACCTTAAGGCCAATCTGTAGGCTTGGCCGGCCCTAAGCTTGAGCTTCAAGCTTAGCTTGGCCGGCCCCTATTGGTTGGGTAAGAAGGTGGGTATGTGGTGGGTATAAATCTCTATATACAAGAGGCTACGATAGGGACCGAGAGGAGGAATTGGTTTTGGTCTCCCGATGAAATTAAGCTTCCCGTGTTCGCCCCGAACACACAACTTAATTCCATCAATAATAATTCATTCAACTAAAGAACTATTATTGAACTACCGCACCAATCCCAAATTATATTTTGGGCTCCTTCTTATTATGAGTATGTTAGTCTCCCTGTGTTTAAGATGTCAAATGTCCATTAATTAAGCGAGTTACTGACAACTCATTTAATTAATATCTTAGTCCAAGAGTAGTACCACTCAACCTTATTATCATGTCGGACTAAGTCCACCTGCAGGGTTTAACATGACAATCCTTATGAGCTCCTCTTGAGGACATTTTCAACCTAGATCACTAGGACACAGTTTCCTTCTATAATCAACAATACACACTATAAGTGATATCATTTCCCACCTTATCGGGCTTATTGATTCATCGAACTAAATCTCACCCATTGATAAATTAAAGAAATAAATATCAAATATATGTGCTTGTTATTATATTAGGATTAAGAGCACACACTTCCATAATAACTGAGGTCTTTGTTTCTTTATAAAGTCAGTATAAAAGAAACGACCTCTAATAGTCCTACTCAATACACTCTAAGTGTACTAGTGTAATTATATAGTTAAGATAAACTAATTCCTAATTACACTACGACCTTCCAATGTTTTGTTCCTTTCCATTATGTCGTGAGTTACTGTTTATAATTTATAAGGTACTGATAATATGATCCTCTGTGTGTGACACCACACACCATGTTATCTACAATATAAATTAATTGAACAACTACATTTATCATAAATGTAGACATTTGACCAATGTGATTCTTATTTCTAGATAAATGTTTATACCAAAAGCTAGGCTTTTAGTATACACTCTAACATTTTCCTCCTTATGTGTAGACAAAGGTTCTTCCCATGGAACCTTCTTTATCTTGCTCCACAAATCGTGGGTGTTCTCATATTCACCTACACGACTCATCATGTCATTAGGTAAAATATCAATTAAAATCGATATTACCTTTGAATTTTCCTTTGACCGTGAGGTTTGCTCCTCCGTCCAATATCGCGGTCGGAGTTTCTTCCCTTTCTTATCCTTCAGGACTTCGAACGGTTTATTTACCACCATCATGGTGTCCCAATCCATGTCGAAGAAGATCTTCATCTTCATCATCCAATAGGTGATGTCCCCAAGGCTTCCTCCTTCAAACTTTGGAGGTTCAATCAAGCCGGTCATCTTCTTGTATTTGCTCTTCTCGGTGATTAGTCCGGTGAAGTGTGACCTTCGCTTTGATACCACTTATAGAGGATTGGTGGCCGGCTTGAAGGGGGTTGGATAGACGGCGTCCCCAAATCGATTGATCTTCCTACACCTGTTAGTATGCGCAGTGGAATATACAAAACAAACAAGCTAAAAGAAATTAAACTAAAGACAAGAAAGAATGCAAACCAAGTTATACAATCATTTACGTGGTTCGGAGATAAAGCTCCTACTCCACGACGTGTCCTTGAGGTGGACGATCCCTATCCATCGGTGGATTACTCCCCGGAAGACCTCCGGCTAGCTCACGTAGCTCCTTGTGGGTGGAGAAACCTCACCACAACTCTCACCAAGGACTCTTTACAAGCTAGGGCACAGGTAGACTACTAATAGAGATTAACCACCTCTATTTTGTCAACTATAACCAAGCTCCCAAGCTTTGGTTATATAGGCCGCGGGTTGAAACCCCACCTATCAATCGACTACCAAAACATGCAGTCGACAGCCCTCAGTGGAAATTCGACCGTTACATCCCAACGGCTCGATACCAGTCGACTGTTAAAACTAGCAGTCGACTGCTCCACACTGACCGAACGAACAGAAGCATTCTGTTCGCTCCCAGTCGACTGCCCGGTCGACTACACCAGTTGACTGTTAAAACATGCAGTCGATTGCTACAGTAACGCTACAGTACTGCTGCAGTAACGCTACAGTAAGCCCCTAAAACTAGGATTTTACTCCGAGTACAATCTCTCGTGCACTCGTACCCTCACCCTTATGACTCACTTGACGCTTCTTTGCAGCCTTGACATCTTGCCTTCAAGCTTACTTCCTTTGGCTCTCGTACCTCGGATGCATTCAAGCTCGCGGCTCGTCCCCAATGCCATCCTTCGCGTATGCCTCGAAGTCGCTTCCCTCGGCCCTTGTCCTCGCTGCCTTGTCCACGGTCCCTCGGATGCTTCATCCTTCACTGGACCCGAAGCCATCAACCTGAGTCACATGTGTATCCTGCAAACCTGCACAACTCAAATACACATATCAAATATAAGGGTGAACCTAACTTAAATCCTTTGCCCAAACACCAAAACACATGGTCACACGGACCATTGGGATTGCTCCAACAAGGCCTAGCCTGAGTTGGACAACAGTAGATATGTAAATGTCTAATGCTAGGTCGTCTATCCATCCACATCTCAAATGAGATTTTAGTTACTGTCTTACTAGATACTCTATTAAGTAGTTAAACTATAGTCTTGAGTACCTCAACCTATAAAAACTCTGATAGAGAAATGAATACCAACATACTTCTCACCATGTCTTTTAAGGTTTGATTGTGATGCTCATTTACACCTTTCTGACTAGGTATACTAGACATGGTATATTATGGCATAATCCCACACTCAACTAGGTAGTTCGCAAAAGGTCCTAGACGTTGTTCACTTAATTCATCATATCGACCATAATATTCACCTTCATGGGCAGATCGGACAACTTTAATTTGCTTACCTAGTCAAAGTTCAACTTTTGCTTTAAATATTTTAATCATGTCCAAAGATTGCGACTTCTCATGAATAAGGTACATATATCTAAATATGGAATAATTATCTATGAAGCTAATAAAATATGTGTGTCAATTCCAAGATACCTTAGGGAATAGTTCACAAATGTCCATATGTATTAGCTCCAAAATGTCACTACAATGGCTAACCCCATTATTCCTCTTGTTAGTGATCTTGGCCTTAAGACACTCTATGCAGACATCAAAGTCTGACATGTCAAGGGAATTAAAAATTTCATGTGATATTAATCTTTCTAGGCATTGTTTGGATATATGTTCTAAACACCTATGCCACAACATGAAAGAACTCTAGTTAATCAATTTGCATTTCGTACCTATACTATGTATTATTATTTTATCAACTAGAGGAGTAAAGATGTTCAATTTATAAATTTTATCAACCAAAGAAACATTGTCAACCAATACTGAATTAAAGAAAATATTAAACATTTTATTTCTAAATAAATAAGAATAACCTGATTTGTGTAAACAAAAAATTAAAATTAAATTTTGTCCAAAAGACGATACAATAAATATATTTTTTAAATCTAAAAAGATATTAGTTCTTAAACAAAGCCTAAAAACACTAATCTACTCGATTTAGCGTTCTTTTCATTCTCCGTATACATGTATCTTTCACCATCAAGTGAAAGTTAGCTCTTGAGACAAACATGCATATTGACACTTATATGAGTAGTAGCACCATATCTATCTACCAAGTGTCAGTGGATATAATAGATAAATTTACTTCCAAACTAATAAAGTTGAGAAGTTTATCCTTCTTTACACACCAGTTGACATACTTGAGGTAGTCTTTCTTCTTGCAAAAGAAATAAATGGATTCTTTATCCTGCTTCTTGTACTCCTTATGGTCATTGCCTCTTGAATCTGCAATTTATTTTTCTTTTCTTTTGTTATTGATCATCTTTCACTTCTTCATCACACTTTGAGAATCAGATGCTAAATGAGCACTCTTAGATGTCTCAATCTCCACACATTGAGCAATGAGCTCATTTAATGTCTACTTTTTCTTTTGAGTATTATATGATATCTTAAAAGGGGTGAACCGTGCTAGTAGAGACATCAAGACGAAATGCACTTGTTGGTTGCTACTTGGAAAACCTAGAGGTTCCACTGTACAAAAATTTTGTACAAAGGTCTGAACCTTTTCCTAGCTACCATGTGTTCTTTTAAATTAAATTTTGGATCGCCTGCGGAACTTAACACGTTTGATCCAAAACTTAATCTATTTGTTCTTTTAGGTTTTAACTTGGATTTCCTGCAGAACTTAACACGTTCGACCCAAGTCACCTTAAGTTATTAATTCCATTAAATATTAATTTCCATAATTGGTTCCCAGTACTGACGTGGCGAGGCACATGGCCTTCTTGGATATGGGAGCAACCACCACCGACTAGATAAAACCTTTTATAGAAATCTAATATTTAATTTCCTAAAATAACTTTAGGTTAACCAAAAAGAACAATCAAATCACAAGGAAAAAAAAAAACAAAACAAAAGAACACAACTTCGAAAAACATATTCGAAATACTAGAACGTAAGCCTCTTGTATTTGGTATTATTTCCATAAATAACTAGCATGATGTGGAAAAGAAAAATTACTAGTTATACCTTCTAGAAAGACCTCTTGATCTTCTACCGTATTCCTTTTCTAACCTCGGACGTTGTGTGGGCAACGATCTTCCGAGATGAGAAACCACCAACCACCTTCTTCTCCTCCTAGCTAGGTTCGGCCAACAATAAGGAAGCTTCACCAAGGAAGAAGATCAAAACACCAACCAAGCTCCAAGAGATGCTAGCTTTCTCTTCTTCTTCTTCTTCTTCTCCAAATAGTATCCGACCACCACAAGAGCTCCAAGGGGAGAGAGAGGTTCGGCCACCACAAGAGGAAGAGAGGGAGAGGATGATGGCCGGCCACACCAAGGAACAAAAGAGGGAGAGAAATAATAGAGGTTGTCTCATGAAGGCACCCTCACCCCTTCTTTTATATTCCTTGGCTTAAGCAAATTAGGAAATTTAATTACAATAAAATTTCCTTAATTTCCTTGACATGATTTAATTGAGAAAAATAAAATAAAATTTCCCCAATTAAATTCTAATGGTCGGCCACATCATGAAATCAAATTAGACAAGTTTCAATCAACAATTAAAACTTCCTAATTTGTTTTCAGAAATTTTTAAAATTAAAATTTCTCTTCAAAATCTCTTCATGGTTGATAAAAAGAAATTTTCATAATTTTAATTTTACAACATGTGAATAATTTTTAAAGAGAAAATAAAATATCTCACCAATCTACAAATAAGGAAAGAGATCTAATCTCTTTCTTTAATCTTTTGTAGATCTTTTATAAGAGAGATAATTTAATTTTAATTCTCTTTAATAAATTATATCTTCCACATAATAAAAATTAAAATTAAATTTTTTTTTTAATTTAATTTGGCCGGCCCCTCTAGCTTGGGTTCAAGCTAGGACCGGCCACCCCAATTTATACCTAGGCCGGCCCTAGCTTGGTTCCCAAGCTAGCTTGGCCGTCCCCCTTTAGGTGGGTATAGAAGGTGGGTATAGGTGGGTATAGTACTTTATAAATAAGAGGCTACAATAGGGACCGAGAGGAGGAATTGATTTTGGTCTCCCGAAAAAATTAAGCATCCCGTGTTCGCCCCGAACACACAACTTAATTTTATCAATAATAATTCATTCCACTAGAGAACTATTATTGAACTACCGCACCAATCCCAAATTACATTTTTGGGCTCCTTCTTATTATGAGTGTGTTAGTCTCCCTGTGTTTAAGATATCGAATGTCCACTAATTAAGTGAGTTACTGACAACTCATTTAATTAATATCTTAGTCCAAGAGTAGTACCACTCAACCTTATCATCATGTCGGACTAGGTCCACCTGTAGAGTTTAACATGACAATCCTTATGAGCTCCTCTTGAGGACATTATCAACCTAGTATCTCTAGGACATAGTTTCCTTCTATAATCAACAACACACACTATAAGTGATGTCATTTCCCAACTTATCGGGCTTATTGATTCATCGAACTAAATCTCACCCATTGATAAATTAAAGAAATAAATATCAAATATATGTGCTTGTTATTATATTAGGATTAAGAGCACACACTTCCATAATAACCGAGGTCTTTGTTTCTTTATAAAGTCAGTATAAAAGAAACGACCTCAAATGGTCCTACTCAATACACTCTAAGTGTACTAGTGTAATTATACAGTCAAGATAAACTGATACCTAATTACACTACGACCTTTTAATGGTTTGTTCCTTTCCATTTTGGTCGTGATCTACTGTTTATAATTTATAAGGTACTGATAACATCATCTTCTGCATGTGACACCACATACTATGTTATCTACAGTATAAATTAATTGAACAACTACATTTATCACAAATGTAGACATTTGACCAATGTGATTCTTATTTCTAGATAAATGTTTTATACCAAAAGCTAGGCTTTTAGTATACATTCTAACAGCACTAACATACTCTAAGACATATTGAGTTTTAGTGCTTTCAGACTTGTCGCTATATTGAGCATCTCCATAATATACTCCCTTATCTTTCCTTTACCACTGTATCACATGGTTACCAATTTCGTAAGAAGTGTGGTAATCTCGACCTTTTCATTTGGGGTGAATCAGTTTGCCAGTTGGTTCAGGAAACTCCTAACATCTCCTCCCTCTGTTATTGAGCTCTTTATTGGTGCTGTTATGGAAAGTCTCATAATACTCAGACACATACAATTTGATTTCTCCCATAGTTGAAACTCAGTCCTCTGTTTTATAGTGCTAGAATTGGTTAGAGGTGCGGGCGATCGTTCCTTAATGCATAATCTAAATCCATGCAACTTAAGACTATGATCACATATTCTTTCCATTCTATAAAATTTGAACGAGTTAATATTGTTATGTTATTAATATTGGCAGTTATAGATTGCACTGAAATTAAAAAGAGAAATTTATTTAAGCTTACGATTTAACTAAAAGCCAAGAACATGTGTAACAAAAAATAATGCAAATAAAATAAAATTTTAAATATATATAAATGTGCTCTTTATGAGATACCAAATATAACATTGTATTTCACTCTATAGACTAAAATACAATTTATTAGCGACACTCTCTGATATAACTCAAATTTTAATTGACCACATAATATGTCTTCCTTTGGGCCGACCCATTGTGCGCATAATATGTTACTTTATATGAGATATATATTTGTCCATAGCTCACAACAACCTTAATCAGACACATAATATATCTTCTTTTGGACCAATATATTTTGTGCATGATCCGAACAAAATAAAATTTTGTTTCTTAGTGGTAAGCTAACTTGAGCATATATCTGGCATAAAAGTAATCTTCCTTTAGGCCAATTACTCTTAGTATAGATATACGTCTACCAACGTAAAATGTATTAAACCTACCTAAGGCGCCTTCATTTGCGTCGATACAATAGTTCAACTTAGTAGCACGTTATGTAGATAGATATAAAAAACACTAGGAACTTTAGTCAAACAGATAATTACTTAATCAGCCTTAATAACTCTAAATTAGGCTTATTAATTAATTGATACTATATGACAATTGATTGATTTTACCCAATCAATTACTATAATCGATTTGAAAGCTTACTGTATACGACTACATGATCACATATAACACACCCTTAAGAAGCTAAAGCTTCCTTTAAGTATTCTAATTTAATCCTTATTTAATATCAATTAATCTCATTCTTGAATATTCATGAATGAATCATTTCTCATGCATTTCAAGCATACAATAAATCAATTGCATGCATGCAATACATTCAAACCTATAATTTAATCCTACTATAGATGAAATTGTTTCTTTCACGTAGAAAATTGTTAATCGATTGGAAAGAATTCCAATCAATTGATAAGCTTTTAATTGATTAAAAAAAATCTAATTGATTGATAATTGATTATGTTGTAACTTAAAGTTGTTAATTGATTGAAAAATATTCCCAATCTATTAGGATAACTTTAATCGATTGATCGATCTATTCCAATCATTTATGTGTTTAATTTTAAAGCGTTCAATCGATTGATGAAAATCACAAATAAATTAGGCATGCATGAACAAACTTGTAATCAATTAAAGTCAATCGCGTATTCGATTATTGTTGAGCTAATCGATTGCCAAACCAATGCAATTGGTTAGGGCTAACTGATCGATTAAGTCAATCGATTCTTGATGGTTCTATTCACTATTTTTAGCGGCAATCGATTGCCTGACCAAGACAATAGATTGAACCATCATGATTTTAGCCTAAAATTAGGTTAAACAATGACATTTTCCGTCTTTTTTCATGTTCTTCACAGAAACATGAAAATCTTAGAAAACAAGCCTATCCTAGGTTTTTCTTATATGATTTTCGACGATCAAAAATTGTCTTATACTAGAAAATTTTGATTTAGCATGCAAACAACAAATCAATGAAAAACTTAACCTAAGAGCCATAAAAAATGATGAAATGCAAATCTTTGATACCACATGTTAATTCTTGTAAAAACCTAAGTCGCATAAATTCTAAACGTGAAGAACTCACATATAAGAAATACAAGAACAAGAAGATCTAATTTCATCAATTAAAGATGATATAAGAAAGTAATACAAAAACATAAAGACAAGGAACCTCATTGAACAACCATTGTCCTTGTCCTAACATTATCGATTGGATCCCTGTGAAAGAAGATGCAACATAACTAAGAGAAAGGTATTCCAAGGAACTTAGGGGGTGATGTCGCCAAAAAGCTTTTTATCTATGGAGAACAAGAAACTATGTCAAGATTCACCTAAACCCTTTAGGACTTCCCCTTTATATAGGAATCCAATCTATTATCAACATATAGATGATAACGGATTGGGCATAAGGGTTCTATACATTGAACCTGCATCCAATAACTCAGAATCCAATAAATATAATTTAGATCACTTTAAAGGGTTTAGATTGTATTCACATGTTCAATTTACAAATAAGTCTACCTAATAGGAATAGTAAAATTCAATAATTTTAACTATGACACTTATGCAAAGGAATATAGTAACAAAATTATTATTGGGTGTCTAACCTTCCTTATGCAAAGGGTCGCTATGCTAGGACATAATGCCTCCCGTGATTTGCCTACCTATATCTAGTTGGAGGGCCGTCGATACTGAGCCGTCTGGGATGAGCATTATCATCTTTTGCTCTAATAGTAACAAGATTATTATCATCAAAATGTTTAGTGATAGATTATTAACTTTATTGACAATCTTTTTATCTTTAAAACAAACTTTTTTTTAGTATGTGCATCGTAAAAAAGGTTACTATAATAAACACATGAGCAATTGTAATTCTTGTGTCAGATTATGTAGTTACATCAAATTAATAAAACAAACTAGAATCCATTAACCAATTAATTAGCATATATGTTATGTACAAAAGATAAAATTATTGACATGGTTGGTACTTGCATAAGTATTTACTTCAATAGGTCTTGAGGTCATCTGACCTTTCCCATGTAAAAGGTCATTGCTCTAGGTAATTTATCTGTCTGTATCTTATTGTGGGGTCGACGATAATAGGTTGCTTAGGATGAGTAATATCACCTTTTGCTCCAAAAGATAATATTTTTGGTATAGTTGATACATGGGTGTTTGCTCTAATGGGTTTTGGGTTCAATTTTCAGCAGACGCAA
This sequence comes from Zingiber officinale, assembly GCF_018446385.1. Taxonomy (NCBI): domain Eukaryota; kingdom Viridiplantae; phylum Streptophyta; class Magnoliopsida; order Zingiberales; family Zingiberaceae; genus Zingiber; species Zingiber officinale. The sequence goes on along the minus strand of NC_055987.1, from coordinate 58,877,000 downwards.
AATACCTCATTAAGTGACTAACCTCCCTTATGCAAAGGGGCATTGCACTAGGACAAAATACTCCTCGTGATTACCTATTGTATTTTGACGTGGAGTCGACGATACTGGAATGCTTAGGGTGAGTGATATCACCTTTGCTCCAAAGATAAAACTATTGCCGCCCTCGAGGCAATGGTGTAGCGGCAAGGTGTCTTCTCAGTTCTTCAGGCATGTAAGGATCGAGTCTCAACTTTGGTGAATTAACGGATCGATGAGTTTTCCTTAACATACTGTTAACTTAAGAACGCTGGACTGATGAGCCACCCATTGCAAACGCTTTCTGATATATCCTGGTGGCCGGTAGAAAACTCTCATGGGGTCAGACCGGACCGGTTACTCTCAGAATTAATTAGCATAAGTGGGATATATAGAGCCAACTAAAAAAATAAAATAAGAATAATAAAAAAGATAAAACTATTATTTAGGAACTCTCACTAACTTTTTTTATGACTAGCATATTTTAATGCCTTCGACTTGATTGATATGGTTTTCTTGTTTGTTATTTTCTAACGATGCTTTTAATAATACACTAATTCCATGAATGATAAATAAAAAATTCTTTACTTCATCTAATTGCAAGTGGTTTTCAGTTGCAGGCATTACTGTGCACAACTTTCCTGAAGGAATGGCCCTTTTTGTTGGATCAATGAAGGTATAATAAATTCATCATTAGAAGATAGTAGCTATTCTAGAATTCATTTTCTTTGTTTTTTTACTGGAATCTGTTCTAATACTTATGAGAACTTGTGTTAGATGAAGGTATGGTTAGTCATGAGCAAGCTCCCGTCCCATTGAATTATGAAATTGCTTTATAATTAAAATTTGATTTTATGACTGAATGTTAAGATATATGACTTATAAATCTGGAAGATAATTTGGAATTCATTTTCATGTGAAGTGAATTTATTCATTCAAAAGTGATGATAAGTCAATATATTTATAGTTGAATCACGTTTCTGAAAAAAAAAATATTAAAATAGTTGAGGAATGAATGATCAAATTTCTCGAATAATTCTTGTAATCATTTATTGAAATGTGATTTGTTTATACTATAGAAATAATTTTGACCAAGCTAAGACGTACAATTCAAGATTACTAAAATAGTTAGGCTTCGAATTATGGTTACAGTGTCATTTAATGAACCTTTTAGTTTCTCTATTTATTTATATTCACTCCCTTAATTTAAGTTTGGATTTTTCTGTATAGTAACCATATTCTCTAAATTTTTAAAATAAATGTTTAGTTATTCTTAAGTTTTTTAGAGGAACCCATTTCCTAATATTGTGACTACTAGCCAATTTTTCACAACTCTTGCGATTTGTTCTCCGATCTATCCATGAAACTGAATTTTGAGCATAAAAGTTCTTTTATTTTCCCTATTTTTCTTTTTTTTTTTGTAACTTCTTGACAAATTTCTATTTGAATAAAATGAAAAAGATCTACACAGTCCTTGGAATAATTTCTGAATAGCTATCTTTTGTTTCTTTCTGTATACTCACAAAATAACCAACCCTTTACTATGGTAGAGTATAGTTTCACATAGGGTATTAATTCTAGTAGGTTGTAGAGGTCTCTCTCTCTATATATATATATTAAAAAAAATATGGATATAATGTTATCTTTGCATTTGATTGGGTACCTCTCTCTCTAAACTTCAGATTTTGGAAGTCTTTTCAGTAAAACTGAAGTTACTTCTATATATATGGTCCAACTGCTTAAAAAAATCAGAAGTGCCACTACCATTATTTTTGGTGATGACATGTGATTTTAATCTATATTTCTTTTTTTCTGTATTAAAAGAATGTTTATCATAAACACAATTTATTCCACCTTCAACTAAGAATTTAGGAAAATTTACCAGTGTAATATGTATTTGATTGACCATTCTCTTTTTTTTTTCCCTTTTCCCCTTATGGTAGCCCTCTGTTGATTGTTTTACTTCATTGCAACTCTTACAGGGACTTCGAATTGGCATTAACTTGGTTCTGGCTATTGCTCTTCACAACATTCCTGAGGTATAATAAAAGATTATACTTTGGTCAAACATTTTTTAATGCTTCTCAGCTTAATTTTCTTTTTGAATATGCATCTAATCACTAACTTTCTCACTCATAGTATGCCAGGAACTTGATCTTTCTATTTCTGCTTCTTGTTAATATGGTTTTAGTTGAACATAGATCTACCTTGTTAGGTAGCTTTAGTAGGACCTGAACGAAGTTATTCGTTCTAATCCAGATGCAATTGTAAAGATACCCTAACCCATATTTTAATTTTTCAAAATTTGTCAAACGGATTGGACAAAGTATTGCAGTGTGCATATTCTCAGTTACAAAAATTGCACTGACTAAAGGTCTATGCTGAAGTCATCCTATATAACGATTACTGACCATGAATTCCATTGTTGTGTGGCCAATTAGGAAGCATTAGCCACCATCAAAGAGCAATTTCTGTACATACAGCCATTTAAGAACTTGACCAACATCTCAAGTGAATTTTGACTCGTGAAAAAAGGTTTAGATTCTTATTGCTTATTCCAAATTTTCCCTAGGAACAAGTTTTCAGATTACAAGAACATATTATTATTATTGAAATATACAAATGAATCTTATTCCTCTAACCATGTTATCTTTTTTATATTGTTGATGCTACATTTTAGAGCATGATAGACATTCACATCAACTTTTAATATTATCTAGTTGAATATCATGAGTATTTTCTGATTTACTACCCCATGGTGCAATTTGGTTAATTTTGATTTTGCAAAAATATCAATTGAAGTTGAGAGTTCACCTTCAATGAACACATTATTATTCTTTCTATTACAGGGTATTGCAGTTGCTCTTCCTATCTATTATGCTACTGAAAGGTATTTTTCTGGTGGTATAGATTTTGACACTTGCTTTTCTTTTGCTGTATAAAATAACTAAAGTTGAGCAAAAAATAAAAAGTGCGTATGCTATTCCTATTTTCTTTAACAAGAAGAGACTAATGCCTTGTCAATTTTGGTGTGGTATCCACATGAACTAGCAAATGGCAAGCTTTCAAACTGGCAGCGCTTTCTGGTTTTGCTGAACCCATAGGAGTGCTATTTGTGGGTATGTGCATATCCAATTACATATTACTATCTTAATATTTTGGATTGTCAAGGATTTTGTGGCTTATTTGGAACTTCCTATATTGTGGATCAGGTTGGCCTTGTAGCTTATTTCTGTCTATTCTTGTGAACTATTACTACACTTCTTATTCAGCTCAGTGGGAGACGTTCCAAAAATCTTTTTCTTGATGTGCAGAGTTAAAAATCATTCAGTTACAAAAGAAAATGAGCAACAAAAAAAAAAAAACTAACATATCTTATCTTTACATTTACTTGATTGATTTCCTCTTATGGAATCAAATGCCATGATTGCCTACTAGATCGAAGTTATTCTCTGTATTCTATGCAACAAAAGTCACTTCTTCACTCTGTTAAAATGATATCGAATTTTACAAGGTTGCGGAGAATTCTTTTTCAAGCAGTTGGATTCTTTCATTCTACTTGGATTCAAAATTTGTTGATCTATCCAAACTGTCGATTGTCTTCCAAATTAAGATATGCTTAAATTTGTTGGTGCACCCAGTTTTACATTCACAAAATTTGTTCATCATTATATATATGTTTACCTTCTGATATGAATGCTTGATTAATGATGCAGCTTACATTTTCCCGAGACGTTTAAATCCCGAAATTCTTGAAGGGTTACTGGGATCAGGTTGCTTACCGATTCTTTATCCCCAGAAGTTGGCAACAAAAGATACATACCATTGCTAAATTTTCTGATTGTTGTATTTTCTTTGAACTAATAGTTGGTGGAGTGATGGCCTTCCTCACGCTGCATGAGATGCTGCCAACAGCATTTGACAATGCAGGACACAAACAGGCTATTCAGGCATTGTTCCTCGGCATGGCTTTCATGTCTGGAAGGTTATTGCTCATCCAAATGCTTTGTCGGTTCACACTAGAACTAAACATCTCATTTCTACATGCAGATAACAGCCTCAACACTTAGTATCTTTGCTTATCATTCATTTAGTTTTTTTTTTTTTTTTTTTCCTTTTTCTTTTGAGTTGGCACTAGCTATCCCAGCCTTCGGACCAACTAATCATGGGATGACCGGCCAGCCCCACGAAAATTTCCAACATCTCTCTCAATATGTCTATGAACCATCTTATTTAACCATCTGCTGCATCACAACTCTTAGTCAACTAAACTCAAATCGTATCCATATCTAGTATATAAATTGGTTTTGGTCCCAGCAGATCAATAAACTTGAACATTGTGATGTATGATTTATATGATTTAACTGTTGTATCTTCTCCTGTTTTTGTTCTTGTCTTTATTCGACTCACAAGGTACTTGATTTTTCAGCCTATATTTCTTAGACATCAGCCTGCCAAAGGAGATGAGATTGTAGCTATCCGGATGTGCATTGTACTTTATTCAAAGGCCTTCTACATTGCAAATTCGAAATAGTAATGTATATGTATTATTCACTCCTAGTCTCCAAATGAAAAAAAAACTACTTTAGTCGTTTATCGTTGCATCTTTGAAATCGCCTTGTATATATACAAATGAGTCTGAATGTTCCTCACACACAATTCCTATAGAAGCATTTGCTATAGAAATGGCTACAAAAAGCTGCTCAATTATCATTTGACTGATTTAAATTTCCATTGCTATTAATTAAAGTTATAATGATGAAGATTCAATCAAGCTAGGCAAGGACCTTCTTCATAGTAGCTTTTGTGAACTGTTAGGATTAAAGCACCAATCCTAATTGCCAAAGCGATAAAAAATTGACAAAGAATAAACACAGAGAACCCACAAGATCTATAGTGGTTCACACTCGATCTGAGACCTACGCCCACTTGCCACTGTTATAAATTTTCACTATATTGAAACCAAGATTACAAAGAGAATTCAAGAATTTAATCTCTCAAAACTTTTTTTTTTTTGCTATCTCTCTCTGTGAATCACCTCTTTCAATGGTGACCATCTACAATTATATGTGAATTAGGGTTATAAGAGTTATTAGGGTTACAATTATTATGTGTTAAATACCTAAAATATCTTTACATAAAATAATTAATGTGTTAACAATCTCTCACTTGGAGATTAATTCACCATCAACTGTTTTCATTTGCAGTAGAGCGGCAGTGACTCCTTAGTCCTTAATGGAAAAGTCCAACTGAAGTTACTCAACTTCAGTTTCTCAACTATCATAGTCTGTCAATTAGATTATAACTTTTTAATATCTTTTCAAGAGCCAAAATTCTATCCTCTAAAGTTGATCTTAGAAAGTGATGTCCAACCTGTATATGTTTTGTCCTGGCATGATAAATAAGATTCTTAGCCAAATGGAAGACACTCCTACCGTATAATATAACACATATTTTTTATATTTATGACCCAAGTACTCTTCTAGAAAAGGTTGCAACTAAATCATTTTTTTTACTAACCTCTATTACTGCAACATAATCTACCTCAATAGTAGAATTACTACTATCTTTGTAATTTCGAACCCAACTATATCACCCAGAGTATAAATAAATTCAATAGTACTATTTCTACAATTCACGTTGCCATATCATCATGAAGATATCCATGCCCAAAATCCAACTGTCCCCAATGTTGTTCCATAGATTGCTCATAAAAGTGCTCACAACTTTCACTACATGGGATATGTTTGGTCTAGTGCATAGCATTGCATGCATAAGACAACTAATAGTAGAAGCATTGGGTACCTTCTCCATGTAGACTTGCTCCTCTTGATGACTGATTCTTGAATAGACCAAATTGATTAGCCAAAGGTGGATTCACTAGCTTTGCTTTATCCATGTTGAATCTGCTACACTTTCTTTACATATTCTTCCGGAGATAACTTCAGGACCTCTTTTTCCTTAATAGATTTTCATTCCAAGGATTTGTTTTGCAGTACCAAACTCCTTTGAAAATTTCTGTTATAGCATGTCAATCTTCAATATACTAGCTCTAACAATCAATATATCATCAACATATAATAATAAAAAGATACATGGGCTATCGAATTTTTTAATGTAACAATAGTGATCTGCTTGATATCTCAAAATTTTGTTATTGCTCATAAAATGTCAAACTTTTTATACCACTGTCTAAACATTTTAAGTCATACAAACTCATTTGAAGCTTGCACACTATTTTATCCTTTCCCTATACCTCAAAACTATGTGTCTATTGCAGGTAAATTTCTTCCACCAAGTCATAATGAAAAAAGGAAGTTCTTACATCCATTTATTGAAGATACAGATTTTCCTTTGCCACTAGCCCATGGAATGTTCTAATTATGATTAACTTAACCAATAGAAATTTTATTTTAGAGTAATCAATTCCTTCTTTCTACTAAAAACCTTTGATAACTAATCTTGCATTATTATGCTTTCTACAATTATGTAGTTCTTTTATTTGGTAAACCCACTTATTTTACAATGTCATTTTCCTATGTGGTAACTCTGCTAATTGTCATATTTGATTAGATAACAAAGAATATTTCTCATCTTGCATGGCTGGCTCTCACTTGATTGATAATGACAACAAAGATAGCAATTTAGGATATTAATCAGAAATTGATTTCTTACGAATGACTTACAATGTTTGGATTGCAATCGCTATCTTCCCCTTAGCCTTCCTTCACTCTTTTCAACAAGTAATAACAACAAGTCTTCCCCTTCTCCATCCAGTAGTTCCAGCAAGCAATAGAGCTTCTATTGCAGCTGCGATGCACTTGTTGAAGCTCCTCGCGGCACCCTACTTTCTTTTTTTTTCTCTTCTTTTCCATCGTGCCTTGCTCTACTATCTTCTTTCCTTCCTTTCTACATTTTTCTAATGTTATTTCTCTCTCTCTCTTTTTATTTTTCTATAGTTCACCCATTGTTTTTTTTCCTTATGAAGATTTAGGATTTCTCGCCCCTCTTTTCCCTTTCTTATGCAATTTTTTTTCTTTAAAAGATAACAATTGGCCGCTACCTCCTACTTCCTCATCCAAACAATTCCTCTCCCCCTCTTCCACCACCAACAATCAAAATCACTTTTCCTCAATTTCAATTGCTTCAGCTTCTTCCTCCTCTCTTTTTCTCCCTTATTTTTTTTTTCCATTTTAGAGAGCTGTTCAACTTTCCTCTCCTTTGATAAAAAAATCTATTATCTCTCCTATTTCTTTCCTCTCTTTTCACTTTTTTTCTTCCTCATTTTCTCCTCTTTGCACACACCTTGCTCTCTAGGTTAACTCAGATGCTCCTTTCCCTTCTTTGCCTAACTTCGATTAGTGTAATGTCCCTTACACACTACCATCTTCATCTTATCTTTTACGCCCAAAGCGCTAAGAAAGTTTTCCTCTTTCTCCTCCCTCTACTTCGAAGGCTAATCCAAGCACTCTCTTTCCTTTCTCTCTTGCTTTCTCAAACGTATGCGCCGCCAACAATAATAGTTTTCTTCTCCCCAAGCCACCAAGATCAACATCAATCTTCTCCTTTCTCTGTTGTCCTACTTTTTCTTTCTTAACAACAACCTTATTTCTTTTAATCTTCTGCCTCAACTGTTAGTATTAGCTCTAGTACCAATTATGAGATGATTGTAAAGAGCTCCTTTTGTATCATATTTCATTATTAACAAAGGCGAAGTTGGTTATTATATTTATTTCAATTTCATGCCGAATGAATAAGTATAATAATGTCCTAGAGTAGGAGGTTCTAATCTACAACATATCAATTGGTTGAATTGATAGTGAGATATTGTAGATATACATAGAACACTACTCTTAACTATTCCTAGTCAAGCATTAATATGCAAGGACAATATTAATGCGTTGAGACTAGCATGTAGGTCAACGGATGACTTAATCTCACAAGTCATGAATATGAGATATCAGGTTGACACATGGGTATATATTTGAGAATATATACTGAATGACCCGTCATGAGAATGTTTCATGGATTGTTATATAAGTGTCATAAACATTATCATGTGACTATTAGTATGAATACTCCTTAGACCTGAAGTCACTACAGTTCCCTACATAAGGAGTTGTATACTTTGTATCGTCAAACATCACCTGTAATAGAGTGGACCATAAAGTCGATCACTGGGTATGCAATAAGTTATGCGGAGGGATGTGAGTGATGTAGATGAGATCTATCCCTTCCATATGACGGAAGTGATATCTATGAGCCCCTTGATTAGTAGGACACAAGAATGCATGACCATGCTTAAATGAGTCAATATACGATATTGAACTTATTGAATTGAGTGTGTCTACTTAGATATCAAGAAACATAAAGATTGATAAGAGGATGACACGGTCTATGCCTCATTGATTAATTTAGATATCGAGGATAGAAGGATTGAGTCATACAAGATAATAGCCACGGAAAGGTTAAGTCGGATCTCGACATTCTCGTCACTTGGGTAGCAATGATGCCTTGCTAGATGCCACTCATTGCTTATGTATTTAAATGTTGGTTGGGATACATTGACAATGTTATGAGAACCTATTGGGTCACACACAAAGAATAAGTCAATGGAGATGAATTCATATGGTGAATCATTGGATTAAGTCTAATTCAAATTAGACTCATTGAGTAAGACTCAATTAAATCTAACTATTGGATTGAGTCCAATTCAAATTAGACTCATTGAATCAATTGGATTAATGATTAATGAGTTACTCATTATATAATTTCATGAATTATTTGATGATTAATGAGTTGGACTCATTATATGATTTTATAAATTAATTAATGAATAATGAGTTGGACTCATTATATGATTTCATGAAATTTGAATTCATGAAGAAAGAGGAGTGTATAACTTGAGTTACTCATGCATTGGATGCATTGAATAAAGAGTGAATAATTTGAATTGCTCATACATTGCATGCATTGGATGCATTGAATTCATTGGATGAAGAGTGAACCATTTGAATTGCACATGCATTGGATTCATTGGATGAAGACAAATATTAATGTCAATCAAGACAATTGACATTAAGGCATGAGGCAACTTCATGAATCTATAAAAAGGGGTTTTTGGATTCATTTTCATGATGAGTTTTTGGTGCTCTAGCTCTTCTTCTTCCTCCTCTCTTCCACTTGGCCGAAACCTCCAAGAAAGGTTGCTAGCACAACCTTTGGTTGTTTCATTCTCCACCTTGTGAGTTTGTGAGACAAACGAGACTTGTTCGTGTGGATACCATAGAGGCGCGACCACTTGATCACGTTAAGATCCACATCTAAAGAAATGTTGTAATCGGGATTGCGAAGGGCACGTAACAAAGGTATAACTTTCTCATGTAGATAATTAATACTTAGTATATGGTTTCCTTTCACATGGATCTATTGGAAAGGAACTAGATGTTTTTCGCTGCGCTTTCACGTGTTTAGCGCCCTAGTTCCTTACAGTGGTATCAAAGCCACTTGCGAAAACATATACTAAGTTGTAGTAGAATTTCATATGTGATATAGAAATTGCATGACATGTTTATTATGATTTGCATTATTATGAGCAAATTTCGGCCAAGAGGTTTTTAGCGAAACTATCATGGTGTTGTGGCTCATAATTAGTTGTTTAAATCATAGTAAATTTTGTCATAATAGATTGAAAATGTTATATGACATGGTGCATGATTATGGCCCTTAAACCCCGATGTGATTGGATGTGTGTGTTGTAATTCATAATACGGCCTGCGTGTCGTGTCTCTCCTCTTTTATTCTAGTTGTAAATTTAGCTACACTCGAATGTAACTCGAGTTTCTCTTTAGACTTTGTAATGTACAAATTAGAGAAGAATAAGTCTACTTGACGACGGTGAAAAGGGAGAAGGATAACAACACATGACGACCAAGGAGGTACTTGGAGAAGATGCTTTTGAAGCATTTGGAGAAGATGCTTTTGAAGCATTTGGAGAAGATGCTTTTGCCTAGGTTGACCTTTTGATCTTCTCATTGGCTTGAGAGGGTCATAGAAAATGGGGCCATAACCATGTCATAATTTTTATGCATATATGTGATGTATGCCATGATATGCTATGATTTTGTGCGATGCATATGTAGTTTAATCATGATTAGGTCTATTAAATATGTCTACCAAAGTTTAGTACTCACTACTAGCTCGATCAATTGTAGTCAGGTTTTGCCAAAGCAAAGTGACTCAATTTATCTTGCTAGAGTGCGAAGGACAATTGTGATGTCCGACTACTAAAACTTTGGGTGTGACTTAACTAAATTAAGAACTTAGAGGCATATCCCATATAATGAAATTCAAGATTATACTAGTCTTGGGAGATTAGCCAAAGCTAACTCAAGATGAGTTATAATGTGAATTTCATAAGATGGGCAAATGAACAAATAGTCTTGTTCACACAATGATACAAGAGTTACATATGATGTAATTGGTAAATGTTGCCTACCTAAATTATACTAAGTCTTGGGCGATTAGCCAAAGCTAACTCAAGATGCGGAATAATACGGATCTTGTCCCATATAAATGTTATCGCGATTGGATTTGGAGCTAGTAGTGTGGGTAAAACCACATCCATGACTTGCTTCTACCAAAGCTTTATAATTTAGTGGGAGAATCATTTAATTAAAGGCCTAGTTAAATGATCAAAATATGATACTTATTTCTACATTTTATTATTGTAGATCACCATGTCATCAAATACGTCAAATGCTCTCTCTCTGTGATTTGTCCTTGATAAGGACAAGCTCAATGGAGTTAACTTCCTAGACTGGTACAGAAACTTGAGAATAGTTCTCAAGCAAGAAAGACAACTGTACGTCCTAGAGCAACTCATTCCTGAAGCACCCCCACCACTACTACTAGAGCTGATAAGGATGCTTATAAGAAGCATTAAGATGATGCATTAGATGTATCATGCCTTATGCTCGCTACCATGAACTCTGAGCTTCAGAAACAACATGAGAACATGGATGCTTATGATATGGTTGAACACCTTAGACAACTATATCAAGGACAAGCAAGACATGAGAGATTTGAGATCTCTAAAGCTCTATTTCAATGTAGAATGCAAGAAGGAAATCTCGTAGGGCCTTATGTGCTCGAAATGATCGGGTATGTGGAGAATCTACAAAGACTGGGATTTCCACTAGGCCAAGAATTGGTCATTGACCTAATTCTGCAATCATTGTCTGAAAGCTATAGTCAATTTGTCATGAACTATAACATAAATGAAATTGACAAACCATTGCCTAAGATGTTGAGCATGTTGAGAACTGCTGAACTCAACCTTAAGAAGGCAAAAGCTAGCACCATTTTAATGGTGCCAAAGGGTAAAGGCAAATGGAAGCCCAAAGATAAGGGTAAGACCCAAGCCAAAGGCAAGGACAAAGCTCATGCATCGAAACCCAAAGATGGGGTGGCTAAGGAAGGAACCTACTTCTACTGTGGTGAGACCGGACATTGGAAGAGGAACTGCAAATCATATCTAAAGGAAGTGAAAAGGAAGAAAAGTGAAACTTCTGCCTCAGGTATACATGTTATAGAAGTCAATCTATCTATTTCTTCTTCATGGGTATTAGATACCGGATGTGCATCTCACATTTGTACTAATGTGCATGGCTTGCGAAATAGTAGAATATTGACAAAGGGCGAAGTGGACCTATGAGTAGGTAATAACACAAGAGTTGCTGCTGTAACTATAGGAACATATTCCTTATCTTTGCCCACTGGACTTGTATTAGAACTTGAAGAGTATTGTTATGTGCCTGCCTTAACTAAGAACATCATCTTTATTTCTTGTTTGGACAAGAAAGGATTCTCATTTATAATAAAGGATAAATGTTGTTCCGTTTATTTCAATGAAATGTTCTATTATAGTGTACATCTTATGAATGGACTCTATGTTCTAGACTTTGACAACCCAATCTATAGCATAAATACCAAGTAGTTCAAGTCTAATGATTTGAACCAAACATATCTCTGGCATTGTCGCTTGGGTCACATAAATGAGAGTCGCATATTCCAACTCCATAAGGATGGACTTTTGGACTCATTTGATTTTGAATCATATGAGATATGTGAATCTTGTCTTCAAGGTAAGATGACAAAGACTCCATTTAGTGGACATAGCGAAATAGCTATGACTTGTTAGGACTCATACAGACAGATGGATGTGACCCTTTCAGAATAGCAGCTAGAGGAGGCTACCATTACTTCATTATTTTTACTGATGATTTCAGTAGATATGGTTATGTATATCTAATGCGACATAAGTCAGAATCCTTTGAAAAATTCAAAGAATTCAAGAATGAAGTACAAAATCAACTTGGTAAGAATATTAAGATGCTTCGATCAGATCAAGATGGGGAATATCTTAGCCAAGAGTTTCATGACCATCTCGTTGAGTGTGGGATAATATCTCAACTCACTCTACCTGAAACACCACAATGGAATGGTGTATCAGAAAGGAGAAATCGTATTTTATTAGATATGGTATGAACGATGATGAGTCAAACAGAACTTCCTGCTTCCTTCTGGGGACATGCTCTAGAGACGACCGCTTTCACACTTAACCGCGTTCCATCCAAGGCTGTCATAAAGACACCATATACTCTATGGACAGGGAAGAGTCTAAAGATGTCTTTCATGAAGATTTGGGGATGTGAGGCTTACGTTCGACGACAAGTCTCCAATAAACTAGGACCCAAATTAGACAAGTGCTATTTTGTAGGATATCCCAAGGAAACAAAGGGATATTACTTCTATAATCCCACGCAAGACAAAGTGTTTATTGTTAGAACTGGTATCTTTCTAGAAAGGGAATTTATTTCTAGAATAACTAGTGGGAGTATTATCGATCTTGAAGAAATTCAAGATACACAAACTAGCACCGATGCCTTGCTGGAAACTGAACAGGAACTACAAGATGTTGTGGATCATGATTTTGTTACACCGCAAGATGTTATGGAACAACAACCTGTTCAAGTAGTACAAGCTCTACGCAGATCTGATAGGATCTGTCGTCAACCTGAGAGATATTTTTTTCTCTTGTCTGACCATGGTGATGTAGAGCTTATTGGTCTCAATGAGCCTACATCTTATCAGGAAGTTGTACAGAGCCCAGATTCTGAGAAATGGCTAGAGGCCATGAGATCCGAAATGGAATCCATGTACACTAACCAAGTATGGACTTTGGTTGATCCACCTGAAGGAATCAAACCCATTGGGTGTAAGTGTGTCTTCAAAGTGAGACAGACATGGATGGTCATATACATACCTATAAAGGTAGATTGGTGGCTAAAGAATTCAAGCAAATTCATGATATAGACTATGATGAAACCTTTTCACCTGTTGTGATGCTCAAGTCCATTCGGAGCATGCTTTCTATTGCAGCTTATTATGATTACGAGATCTGGCAGATGGATGTCAAAACTATATTTCTTAATGGAAATCTACTCGAGGATGTGTACATGACACAACCTAAGAGTTTTGTAGATCCAAAGAATGCTAGAAAGGTGTGTAAGTTGCAAAGATCTATTTATGGATTAAAGCAAGCTTCTAGAAGTTGGAATCTTCGATTCGATGATGCAATCAAAACGTTTGGTTTCATTAAGAATGAAGATAAACCTTGTGTCTACAAGAAGGTTAGTGGGAGCACAGTCATCTTTCTCATATTGTATGTAGATGACATACTTCTCATTGGAAATGATATCCCTATTCTTCAGTCGGTGAAGACTTGGCTTGAGAATTATTTTTCAATGAAAGACTTAGGTGAAGCAGCCTACATTTTATGCCTTAAGATCTATAGAGATAGATCTAAAAGATTGCTTGGTCTAAGCCAGAGTACATATATTGACAAGGTGTTGAAACATTTTGCCATGGAGAATTCCAAGAAGGGATTCTTACCTATGTCACATGATGTGAGTATTTCGAAGACTCAATGCCCCTCTTCTAAAGAAGAAAGGGACCACATAGATTAGATTCCTTATGCATCTACAATAGAGTCTATCATGTATGCCATGCTTTGTACTCGCCCAAATGTCTCATATGTATTAAGCATGACGAGCAGATACCAGTCAAATCCAGGTGAAGGCCACTGGATAGCAGTCAAAAATATTCTTAAGTACTTGAGAATGATTCAAGATTATTTCTTGATCTTTGGAGGCGATGAAGAGCTTGTTGTAAAGGGTTACACCGATGCTAGCTTCCAAACTGACAAGGATGATAATAGATCGCAGTCAGGGTATGTATTTTTCTTAAATGGTGGTGCTGTGAGCTGGAAGAGTTCAAAGCAAGACACAGGAGCTGATTCTACAACAGAGGCCGAGTGCATTGCTGCTTCTGCTGCAACAAAGAAGGCTGTTTGGATTAGGAAGTTCATTACCGAGCTTGGTGTTGTTCCTAGTATAGCAAACCCAATAAACCTCTATTGTGATAATAATGGGGCTATTGCATAAGCTAAGGAACCTCGCTCTCATCAAAGATCCAAACATATACTACGGCGATTCCATCTCATTCGAGAGATCATCAATAGAGGAGATGTGAATATATGTAGAGTACCGACCGATGCTAACATTGTGGATCTCTTGACCAAGGCTTTGGCACAGAAGAAGCATGATGGTCATACTAGGTCACTAGGTATTGTTGGCCTAGAATAGGATACGATAGCACACAACACCCAAGAACAAAACAAGAAGAATAGGACAAAATAGAAACTTCACTAATGAAAGGAAACCTTACAATGAGATAAGATACTACATGCCTCTCGACCCTTTATATAGCATCACAAATGCTATGAGCACGAACCATGAGATCCACAAAAATAGGATCTAGATGAGATCCACAAAAATAGGAAGACTAATTCTAGACTTTATCCCTTAAAGCTAGGAAAGTTTATCACTGCTAATGTAAAGAAAGAAAAAATACGTAGCTAAATAACATGTCTGGATTATACTCACATTACCCCTCCTAATCCTGACATGGTTCTAAGTCACGGACGCCGAGTAGTTGTCGCATGGCGGCTTCACTTCTGACAATGCTTTAGTTATTACATCGGTTCGCTGTTCTCCGGTATTAACGAACTCAACCACAATATGTCCATCTTTGGCACCACGGGCAGTCCATTTGTCCGTACCACGAACAAGTCCATCTGTCTGCGTTATCCATGGCTCTGTTTCTTTGGCTCTGCGCCAAAGTCTGCTTGCACACCAAGTGCTCGGCCCATGGCTCGATCTCTTCGGCACCACGAACAAGTCTCGTATGTTCGTTCTCTTTGTGACACGGGCAAGTCCGTCTGCCCGCACATTCGTTGCCACAAACAAGTCTCATCTGTCTGCTCCTTCGGCAACACGAGCAAGTCCATCTGCTCGCACAACGGACAAGTCCATTTGTCCGCCTTTGCTGCTTGGCATATGTTGCATACCTGCCACACCCGCTTTGCTGCCAAGTCTGCCTCCTGCAAACTTGGGCTTGGAACGTGCCCAGCGCATTGCCAATCCTCTGCTTGGTATAGCTTGCGCCCATGCCACACTTGTTGGTTTGCCAAGTCTTCCTCCTGTAAGACTTGGGCTTGGGCAGCCCTGCACTGCCGCTCTGCTTAGCATGCCTTGTGCGCATGCCCGACTTGGATGTATGCCAAGTCTGCCTCTTGCAGACTTGCACATGGACAGTGCCCCGCGCACTACCGGTTCGCGGCTTTGCATGTGTCCTAGCCAGGTTGGGTCTTCTTGTCTTGCTAGGAGACACGCTTGCTTGAATATCTTCAAGGTTATCTTGTACAAGCGATTTTGTGTTCTCTTTATCAGCATCAAGAGCTTCCCGTTCCTATCAATCACCTTCATGTTATCTCCTTTCATATGCACTTCATTCTCAGCTTCTGTCAATTGACCAAGACTTATGATATTACTACAAAGTTTCGGAATGTAGTATACCTCGTGGAGAGCTTTCTGGTCGCCGTTCTTGCATTCGAACACAACCGTCCCCTTGCCCATGATCTCAATGGTTGATCCATCGCCAAACCTCACCCTCCCAGTGATGGTTTCATCTAGTTCTTGAAACTTCTCACGATGGCCAGTCATGTGGTTGCTGGCACCATTGTCAAGGTACCAAACGTCTTTGTCTTCACCTTTCTTGACGCCCCGGTACACCTCCGGTAGCAACCTCTCTTCACTGAGCAGAATGGTATCCTGCCGCTGAGATTCTTCGTGGAACATGGACATCATTAGTGCTGGCTCTTCATCCGTGGCGCAAGTGAGGTGAGCCTCATCTCCACGACGCTTGCTGTAGCATTCAGACGCATAATGCCCCATTTTCTCACAATTGAAGCATTTTATGTGTCTCTTGCCACGAGTGCCACTGTTGTTGCCGCTAGTGCCTCCTGCACTATCTTGGCTCGGCGTACCACGGCCACGACTGCGCCATTTGCCACGACTAGGGCTGCTGGATCCACGCCCCTTTCCTCCTGACGAAGTGTCCACGTTGCTCCCCTTCTGTCGCATTTGCCATTCGGCATGAGTTAATAGGAGCTCACCTTCAGTGCCGTTGGTGTTGCTGCATAGTCGTAGCGTTCGTTCTTCGTACGCCTTCAGTCGCCCTATAGCCTCCTCAAATGGTATAGACTCAAGGTCGTAGAATTGCTCAATACCGGCAACAATAGGAAAGAATTTATCAGGGACAGAATTGAGCAATTTTTTTACCAACGAGGAATCTTCAAGCGTGTCACCAAGGGTGGAGAATTTGCTGCTTAGGGCGCTGAGTTTGCCAGCAAACTCATCAATCGTTTCGGTCTCTTTCATCCGGAGAGCGTCGAACTCGCTCTTCAATGTTTGTACACGTGCCTTCTTCACCCGATCACTACCAAGGTATCTCGTCTTGAGGCTGTCCCAGACTTCCTTCGCCGTCTTCTTTGTTGCGATCTGAAGAAGGATGTCTTCGGGGACACACTGCAGGATGTATGCACGTGCCTTTTTGTCCTTCTTTGCATCCACCTGGGCTCCTTCCGCTGGCTCCACCGCCTCCCAGACTCCCTGGGCATCAAGGATCGCCTCTGTCTTTATTGCCCACACAGTATAATTGTGAGGACTTAGCATCGGATAGGGAAATGGCACTCCGCCGTTCTCCTTTACTGGGATGCTCGACATTTTATAGAATCGTAGATTCTTGGATGTCTTATACTACCAACGCTCTGATACCAAATGTTGGCCTAGAATAGGATACGATAGCACACAACACCCAAGAACAAAACAAGAAGAATAGGACAAAATAGAAACTTCACTAATGAAAGGAAACCTTACAATGAGATAAGATACTACATGCCTCTCGACCCTTTATATAGCATCACAAATGCTATGAGCACGAACCATGAGATCCACAAAAATAGGATCTAGATGAGATCCACAAAAATAGGAAGACTAATTCTAGACTTTATCCCTTAAAGCTAGGAAAGTTTATCACTGCTAATGTAAAGAAAGAAAAAATACGTAGCTAAATAACATGTCTGGATTATACTCACAGGTATTAGATATTTCAGGGATTAGCACTAGTGCAGTGGGAGATTGTTAGTATTAGCCCTAGTATCAATTATGAGATGATTGTAAAGGGCTCATTTTGTATCATATTTCATTATTAATAAAGGTGAAGTTGGTTATTATATTTATTTCAATTTAGTGTCGAATGGATAAGTATAATAATGTCCTAGAGTAGGAGGTTCTAATCTACAATATATCAATTGGTTGAATTGATAATGAGATATTGTAGATATACATAGAACACTACTCTTAACTATTCCTAGTCAAGCATTAATATTCAAGGATAATATTAATACGTTGAGACTAGCATGTAGGTCAACGGATAACTTAATCTCACAAGTCATGGATATGAGATATCAGATTGACACATGGATATATATTAGAGAATATATACTGAATGACCCACCATGAGAATGTTTCATGGATCATTATATGAGTGTCATAGATATTCTCATGTGACTATTAGTATGAATAGTTCTTAGACCTAAAGTCATTACGGTTCCCTACATAAGGAGTTGTATACTTTGGTATCGTCAAACGTCACCTGTGACAGGGTGGACCATAAAGTCGATCACTGGGTATGCAATAAGTTATGCGGAGGGATGTGAGTGATGTAGATGAGATCTATCCCTTCCATATGACGGAAGTGATATCTATGGGCCTCTTGATTAGTAGGACATAAGAATGCATGACCATTCCTAAATGAATTAATATGCGATATTGAGCTTATTTAATTGAGTGTGTTTACTTAGAGATCAAGAAACATAAAGATTGATAAGAGGATGACACAGTCTATGCCTCATTGATCAATTTAGATATCGAGGATAGAAGGATTGAGTCATACAAGATAATAGCCACGGAAAGGTTAAGTCGGATCTCGACATTCTCGTCACTTGGGTAGCAATGATGCCTTGCTAAATGCCACTCATTGCTTATGTATTTAAATGTTGATTTGGATACATTGCCAACGTTACGAGAACCTATTGGGTCATACACAAAGAATAAGTCAATGGAGATGGATTCATATGGTGAATCATTGGATTAAGTCTAATTCAAATTGGACTTATTGAGTAAGACTCAATTAAATCTAACTATTGGATTGAGTCCAATTCAAATTAGACTCATTGAATCAATTGGATTAATGATTAATGAGTTGGACTCATTATATAATTTCATGAATTATTTGATGATTAATGAGTTGGACTCATTATATGATTTTATGAATTAATTAATGAATAATGAGTTGGACTCATTATATGATTTCATGAAATTTGAATTCATGAAGAAAGAGGAGTGTACAACTTGAGTTACTCATGCATTGGATGCATTGGATGAATAGTGAACAATTTGAATTGCTCATGCATTGCATGCATTGGATGCATTGAATTCATTGGATGAAGAGTGAACCATTTGAATTGCACATGCATTGGATTCATTGGATGAAGACAAATATTAATGTCAATCAAGACAATTGACATTAAGGCATGAGACAACTTCATGAATCTATAAAAAGAGGTTTTTGGATTCATTTTCATGATGAGTTTTTGGTGCTCTAGCTCTTCTTCCTCCTCCTCTCTTCCACTTGGCCGAAACCTCCAAGAAAGGTTGCTAACACAACCTTTGATTGTTTCATTCTCCACCTTGTGAGTTTATGAGACAAACGAGACTTGTTCATATGGATACCATAGAGGCGTGACGACTTGATCGCGCTAAGATCCGCATCTAAAGAAACGTTGGAATCGGGATTGCGAAGGGCACGCAACAAAGGTATAACTTTCTCATGTAGATAATTAATACTTAGTATATGGTTTCCTTTCGCATGGATCTATTGGAAAGGAACTAGATATTTTCCGCTGCGCTTTCATGTATTTAGCGCCCTAATTCCTTACATCAACACCACCACTTGAGACAACCCTTCCTTTATGTATTCTTGCAATGCACCACCTCATCTCTTCCTTCTTCTGTCTTCTTATTCTTCCCTCCTTTTCTTCTAATACTAGGATATGCACTCCTTTCTTCTTTTCTCCCTTTACTCTACCAAGCTACCCCTTAATGAATTTTCTTCTTAGATTGCCAAATTTGAAAATACTTAGCTATATATTTAGCTTCGAAATGACTTGTATTGAGAAAATATTTTGCCAAATAGCTAAGTTTAGAGTACAATCTAACTGAGTCTAGTTAAAATAGTCTTTAAAATTAACTAAGTTTGAAAATATGAGTATTTAAATTTTAAATAAAGGAATTTGCTTAGAAGTTATAAAATATGAGGTCACTTGAAAACTTTAAAACGTTATAAAAAGTTGACTAGTTTTGAAAATATTTGAATACTTAATTACATGGGCAAGTTTTTAAAAAACTGTAATTAAGTTTTGAATATGCATTTTGAAGAAACTTTGAAAAAAAAAAAATATATAGTTTTGGTTCACAGGGAGTAGTAGTAGTTTGTTTTCTAGTCCAAGCATGAGTCAAATTAAATTACTGAGTTTAATTTGATTAAGTATCAGAGCCTTGAAATAATCAGGTAAAGTGATTTGATTAGAACCTTAAAGTACAATCATGCTTAAAAAAAATTGAAACACACTTTTCCCAATTGTCTAACCTTTAGCTACTTGCTGATTGCCTAGAGGGCAGTAGCTTTCACATGGTTAGTCAAGTTGAGTTAATTTGATCCAGGTAGACTTGACTAGAGCTGGAGAACTTAACTTGATTAATGTTTATTGCATATTTAACACCCAGACTCATATTGATGCACAGATATAAGCATTCTTGAGTCCAGGCAATACCCTATGCATCTCACGCCTTTCTAAGTTTTTCAAGACACAAGCAAGGTATACCTAGGTGATTGTGAGATGCTCTGGCTTTAATCTAGGGGTACATGATATCTAGGGGAAAACCTAAGCTAAATCCAAATTTTAAAAATCTAACAAAATTGGAGTTTTGAAAAATGTTTTTCCTAGAATTTTAAAAGCAAATGATAACCAAAAAAAACATTGTCTATTCTACCCAACACATTCCTATTTGTCTTCTAAGTGAGTTGAACTCAAGTTCAGGTAAGGGTTTTGTGAAGATGTCAGCTAGATTTGATTTTGACTCAACATAGTTGAGTATAATATCACCCTTAGCTACATGATCCCTTACAAAATGGTGCTTCACTTCTATATGTTTAGTCCTTGAGTGATGAATTGGGTTTTTTGTTAAATTTATGGAACTTATATTATCAATTGAGATTTTTGTGTTATGATAGTTCAGTTGATAGTCTTTAAGAGTGTGCATCATCCAAAGCAATTGAGATGTGCATTCACCTAAGGCTATATATTCAGCTTCAGTGGTAGATAGAGCAACACAATGTTGCTTTCTACTTGACCAACTTACTAGGCATTGTCCTAGAAATTGACAACTACCACTTGTGCTTTTTCTATCTAACTTGCATCCGGCGTAATCCGAGTCAGAATAGCCAAGAAGGTCAAAGGTGCAAGTTCTAGGGTACCAGAGTCCTATATTTAGAGTACCTTTAATGTACCTAAGTATTCTTTTAACATAGGTTAAATGTGACTCTTTTGCACAAGATTGGTATCTTGCGCACATACCAACCGCAAATAATATGTCGGGTCGGCTTGCAGTTAGGTAAAGCAAGCTTCCTATGACACTCCTATAGTACTTTGGATCTACTGGTTTTCCTTCAGGGTCAGAGTCTATGTTAATGTTGGTTGCCATTGGAGTATTTATTATTTTTGAATTTTCCATGCAGAATTTTTTAATTAATTCCTTTGCATATTTAGTTTGATAAATATATATTCCATCTTTAGTTTGTTTTATTTGTAAGCCTAAGAAAAAATTAAGTTCACCAACCATACTCATTTCGAATTCATTTTCCATTAATTTAGTAAATTCTTTTAAAAATTTAGAGTTATTTGATCCAAAAATTATATCATCAACATAGATTTGAGCTATGAAGATGTCTTTGTCTACAATTTTTACAAATAGAGTTGGATCTATTTGACCTTGGTTGAAACCTTTGTATATTAAGTGATTTGACAATCGTTCATACCATGCCCTAGGGGCTTGTTTAAGTCCGTACAAGGCCTTTTTTTAACCTAAATACATGATTAGGATATCCTAAGTCCTCAAATCCTGGGGGTTGGCTTACATATACTTCCTCCTTAATAAATCCATTTAAGAATGCTGACTTAACATCCATTTGGTATAGTTTAAATCCTTTGTTTGCTGCATAGGCTAACAACATTCTAATGGATTCGAGTCTAGCTACTGGGGCATAGGTTTCATCATAGTCCAAACCTTCAACTTGGCTGAATCCTTTAGCTACAAGCCTAGCCTTATTTCTAATTATTTCGCCTTGATCATCTAGCTTGTTTCTAAATACCCATTTTGTATCGATTATTGACTTATTTGAGGGTTTAGATACAAGTTCCCAGACTTGATTTCTCTCAAATTGGGCTAACTCTTCCTGCATAGCTATGATCCAGTCCGGGTCAGGTAGTGCTTCTTCTATTATTTTTGGTTCGATTTTAGAAATTAGGGCAATCTGACTGTGAATTCTATAGGAGGATCTAGTTCTTACCCCTAGATTTGGATCACCCAAAATTTGATCAGTTGGGTGAGAGGTACTGACCCTAGTTGGTCTGATAAGTGGGTCAGGGGCTGGTTCCTCTGGTATATTAAGATTTGGTTGAATTTCATCATCTTCTATATTTCTTGGGTCAACTTCAACATTCTCATTTATATTTGGTAGATTATATTCTTCATCAAATATTAAATTAGTTGTTTCTTCAACTTTTAGGGTGTTTTGATTGTAGACTCTATAGGCTCGACTGTTTGAGGAGTATCCTAAAAATATTCCTTTGTTAGATTTGGGTGTGAATTTTCTTAAATAATTTTTAGTATTTAAAATGTGAACTTTACATCCAAATACTTTTAAATAATTTAAGTTAGGAATTTTATGATAATATAGTTCATAAGGGGTTTTCTTGTGAAATTTGTTGATCAAGATTCGATTTTGAATATGATTTGCAGTATTTATTGCTTCTGCCCAAAATTGGTGATTTAAATTATATTCATTTAACATGGTTCTTGCGGCTTCTTGTAGAGTTCTATTTTTACGTTCCACCAGACCATTTTGTTGGGGGTTCTAGGACATGAAAATTCATGTTGATATCCATTTATTTTACAAAATTGGGTAAATTTATGATTTTCAAATTCCCCTCCGTGATCACTTCTTATTCTTTTAATTTTAGTATCTTTTTCATTTTCTATTAATTTACAAAAGTTACTAAATATTTCATAGGTTTCATCTTTAGTTTTTAGGAATTTTACCCATGAAAATCTAGAGTAGTCATCGATTATTACTAAGCAATACTGGTTCTTGCTTAGTGACTTAGCTCCATGTGAATCAAATAGGTCAAGGTGAAGGAGCTCAAGTAAGGAGCTGGTTCTTTCAAGATTTGTTGATTTGTGTGTTGACTTAGTTTGTTTTCCCTGTTGACACGCATTACAGATAGAATTTTCAATGAATTTTAGTTTTGGTAAACCTTTAACTAAACCATTATGACTCATTTTTGAAATGAGTCTAGTGTGAGTGTGACACAATCTTCTGTGCCACAAATCAGTTTCCTCTTTTTGTGTTAGAAAACACTTTTTTGAGGATGTCGGTAGATTAATTGAATACATATTATTTATCCTAAGTCCCTTAAGTAAGATTTCAGGATTTTCAATGTTTTTAACTAAACACCTAGTTTTGTCAAAAGTTACTAAGTATCCGCTATTACACAATTGACTTATACTTAATAAATTAAACTTGAAATTTTCAACTAACAGGACTTTTCGAATAATAAAATCGGAGTTGAGTTCAATATTACCTCTTCCGATTACCTTAAGTTGACCTTCGTTACCGAATGCAACTGATCCTAAGTTCTTGTACGTTAGTTTAGTAAACTTCAATTTATCTCCAGTCATGTGTCTGGAGCAGCCACTATCCAGCATCCATTGATCCAATTCCTACATAGTAAGTGGTTGAATTGTTTTAATGGATTTCATGATAGTTAAATTGAAGTAAACTTGTTAGAGATAAATTTTTGAAAGAGTTTTGAATAATTTTGAAATTTAGTTTAATTTCGAGATTTAGTTTTAAAATAATTTTGAAATTTAAGTTTTTGAAATTTAAGTTTAAAATAATTTTGAAATTTAAGTTTAAAATAATTTTGAAATTTAAGTTTTTAAAATAATTTTGAAATTTAAGTTTTTAAAATAATTTCGAGATTTAGTTTTAAAATAATTTTGAAATTTAAGTTTTTTAAAATAATTTTGAAATTTAAGTTTTGAAATTTAAGTTTAAAATAATTTTGAATTTTAAGTTTTTAAAATAATTTTTAAAATAATTTTGAAAAAATAATTTTGAAATTTAAGTTTTTAAAATAATTTCGAATTTTAAGTTTTTAAAATAATTTCGAATTTTAAGTTTTTAAAATAATTTTTAAAATAATTTTGAAAAAATAATTTTGAAATTTAAGTTTTTAAAATAATTTCGAGATTTAGTTTTAAAATAATTTTGAAATTTAAGTTTTTTAAAATAATTTCGAGATTTAGTTTTAAAATAATTTTGAAATTTAAGTTTTTTAAAATTTAAGTTTAAAATAATTTTGAAATTTAAGTTTTAAAATAATTTTGAATTTTAAGTTTAAAATAATTTTGAAATTTAAGTTTTTAAAATAATTTTGAAATTTAAGTTTAAAAATAATTTCGAGATTTAGTTTTAAAATAATTTTGAAATTTAAGTTTTTAAAATAATTTTAAGTTTAAAATAATTTTGAAATTTAAGTTTTAAAATAATTTTGAATTTTAAGTTTAAAATAATTTTGAAATTTAAGTTTAAAATAATTTTGAATTTTAATTTTAAATTTCTTAATCATCTCACCCGACCTAGATTTTCAATCAGGGAATCCTATAATTGTTGTGAGATGAATTATAATTCAATTTTAAGGTTTGGGTTAACTTTGTGTTAGATTCAGGTTTAGCTTTGGGTTCAACAAGTAAGCATTTTTTGGATAAACTTCTGGGCTATGGTGAGTCACAAGGAACTCATTAAAGTAACCATGCCTTCGAGGTTTTCCAAATAGTCCTATCCATTGAGTTTAGTACTAAACCTTGGTCTAACTAGTTAGGATCCATTTAAGGGTAGCTTCGGTCAGTTCCACTTGGCCAAATGCACCAGGTCGAAGCCATATCTTCCTAGACATGCGATGCCCAAGCTTCCCTAACGTACTATCATCCAAAAACTTCACCAGTACTGTGGTTCAAGTTAACCTTAGTCCGTTTTAATCTAACCTTAATTACCCTGCCGGGTGATCTACTCTTGTTTTACCCATTTCGGGTAGATTAGGTTCAGTTACCCTGCCGGGTAATTTAGTTGGTTAGATTAGGTTCATTTTGAGTTTTAATTGAATTTTGAATTTTTAATTTTTAATTTCAATTTTGAATTTTGAATTTAATTTTCAATTTCAATTTGGAATTTTGATTTTAATTTTTAATTTCAATTTGGAATTTTGAATTTAATTTTGAATTTTGAATTTAATTTTTAATTTCAATTTCGAATTTTGAATTTAATTTTTAATTTCAATTTCGAATTTTGAATTTTGAATTAAATTTTGAATTTTGAATTTTAAATTTTAATTTCAATTTCGAATTTTGAATTTAATTTTTAATTTCAATTTCGAATTTTGAATTTAATTTTTAATTTCAATTTCGAATTTTGATTTTAATTTTTAATTTCAATTTGGAATTTTGAATTTAATTTTGAATTTTGAATTTAATTTTTAATTTCAATTTCGAATTTTGAATTTAATTTTGAATTTTAAATTTTAAATTTTAAATTTTTAGGATTATTTTTCTTTTTGCTCCCCCTGGATCATGGCCTCGATATGGTCTATCGAGGTAGTATATTTGATGCTTCGGAACCCAGTGTTGGCCAAGTCCAACTTGATTGACCAAGTTAGACTTGGAGACCCATGCTTGGACTGATTTAACACTTTGTTTGTTTATTAATGATAAATAAGATCTATATTTACTTTTGTATCCCAGCCCAGTTCTGTTGTAGACGACTCTTTGTGTCCCAAGAATCAAGTCCAAATTCTTGGAGCCCAAAGTAAACCGTTCTAAGGTATTTTCTAAATTTTTAACCTGATTTGTTAGACTTGAATTTTCTTTTTCAAGTTTTTGAACTTGAGTTGGTAATTCAGTCTGACTCTGGTCAGGTAAAGGTTTGGTGTTAGCCACTTCTTTAAGGACACTTACTTCCTTTAGAAGTGACTTAACTTTCAGGTTTGACTTAGCTAATTTGCGCAATAAATAGCTAACTAAAGTATTCAACCGGGAAATACTTACAGCGGGGTCTGGTCCTTCGGAAACGGATACGGATCCGTGGCTTTGCTCGGACTCGGCCTCAGACTCGCTCTCGCATCCGTATTCGACGACTTGGTCCCGGGCCATTAATGCAAGTAGACTCGTTTGTTCGAGCTCGTCGTCGTCGTCCTCCGATGAAGATTCGTCCCATGTTGCCTTAAGGACCTTTTTCCTTCTTTGCTTTTTGACCTCCTTCAGGTTAGGGCAGTTGGATTTGATGTGCCCCTTTTGGTTACACCCGTAGCATGTAACTTCAAACTTCATCTTTGTATTTTGTGGGCATTCCTTTGATTTTACTGCCTTCTTTAGATCTCTTTTGTCGAATCCTTTCGTCTTGTAAAGCTTCTTCACGAGGTTTACCAGCTCGGTTGTAATGTCACCTTCTTCATCGTCAGAATCTGGTTCAGCTTCTGATGCTGGTTCGGTTCTCCGTCGTGGTCTTGGTTCCCGGGTTCGGCTTGTACCTGCAACCAACGCAATACCTTTCTCGGTAGGCTGTGCATTAGTCTGCTCATGAAGTTCAAATTCACTAAAAAGTTCATCTAGTTTTAAAGAAGATAAATCCTTGGAAACTTTGTAGGCATCTACCATTGATGCCCACAATGTATTCCTTGGAAACGAGTTTAGGGCATACCTTATCACGTCCCGATTTTCTATCTTTTGGCCAATTCCGTGAAGAGAGTTAAGGATATCTTGTATTCTCGCGTGAAGAGAGCTCGCTGTTTCGCCTTCCTGCATTTTTAGATTATATAATTTATTAAGCAAAAGATCTCTTTTACTTACCTTGGTGTCGTCAGTGCCTTCATGGAGTTCTATGAGCTTTTCCCAGAGCTCCTTTGCAGAGGAGAACGGGCCAACTCTGTTGAGTTCTTCCTTGGTAAGACCACACTGGAGGGTGCAGGTAGCTTTGGCGTCGGCTTCAACCTTTTTTATTAAAGAGGCGTCCCACTTTTCGCAGGGTGTCGGTTTGCCGTCGTCATCGGATGGTAGCTGAAGTCCCGTCTTTATGATCACCCACGTTTCGAATTGTATCTTTAGATACGTTTCCATTCTTCCCTTCCAGTAGCCAAAATCTTCTCCTGAGAATAGCGGGGGACGTACAGTGCTGAAACCCTCTTGTTGGGCCATTTATAATATGCAACAACAGAAAATAACAGAATATGTTCCAAGACTAAGTCTTGGATTAGTAGTGCTGGAATAAAGAATAATAAAAACGAACTCGAGTGGTGTTGCACCTACTTCGAGCAAAAGTCGATTCGAGGGAAACAAAAATTAGAATATAGCTATAAGGCTAAATTCTAATTCGACTCCAAAAACGAAAAAAAAAAAACTGCGAAAAATTTGTTTTGAAAGGTGGTTGCACCAATTCAAAACGACCCCGCTCTGATACCACTTGTTGGATCGAGTCGCGCTAGAGGGGGGGGGGGTGAATAGCGCTCGCGGCTATTTCGTTTTTCGGAAAACACTCAAGTAGAATACGCAGCGGAAAATGTAAATAAACACAAACACAGAGACACGGTCGTTTACTTCGTTCGGAGCCTAAGGCGACTCCTACTCGAAGGCCCGTGATCCTTGATCGCTTCCGGTGGGCAACAACTATAAGTTCGATAAACGATTACAAGTTGAAGTACAATAAACGACAGTAAATAATTATACCAACGACAAAGAAATGAAGATTCGGAGCTCCTGGTCGTCGGGCACAAGTAGCAGCACTTCGGAATGTCGTTTGGAGCAGCACGTAGCACTTGAATCACTTGGAAGAAGATATTTTGAAGCTGTTGGTCGAGATCCCTTATAAAGGGGGTTCAAGGCGCCTTATCTTGTTCACCAGGCGCCTTGAGCAGCAAAATCACCGTGTGGATCGGCGGACTGGTGAACTCTATCGGTTTAAGGCGCCTTGACCTATCAGCGCCTTCAACCTCGGTCAGCGCCTTGAACTCCATTCAAAGCGCCTCGATCTTCTGTTGGCCTTTTCTGCTACTTTTAGGCGCCTCAAGCTCCATGGGCGCCTCGGCCTTATCATCAGGGTCTTTTTGTACTTTGGTCCTGCAAGATATGTTAATCCCAAAATACCTGCACACAAAGTTAGCACAAAACAATGATATTGAAATATTTAACAGTCTCTTGATGTCCGAGTCTGACTCTACAGGAAACCCTAGGTCGACCGGCGCCTACTGTTCCCTCTACGGGGAACGCGTCCTCACCTACTCCACTCAGGAGATTTACCTGTTGCCAGTACGATCCTCCAGATCGACTGGACTTTTGCTCGGCACTCGCTGCTTCCGGACTTTCTGTTGAACATCCGCTTCACCGGCCAGTTCAGACTTTCACCTGGTTCGTGACACCAGGGCTTTCCACCTAGGGTTACCACCCCCTAGGACTTTTGCCTGAAGCCATCGACCTGCCAAGACTTTCCGCATAGGGTTACCACCCCCTATGACCTAGGGTTACCACCCCCTAGGGTTTTACCTTGCCTAACCGCAGTTAGGACTTTCCTGAAAAACTCAGCAAAAGCTGTCAGATAACAAAGCACCTTAACTTTGAATCCTTTGCCATTATCAAAACTTAGGTTCGATCGTCGGATGCTTCCCGCACCAACAAATCTACTTAACTAGACTCAGTTATCCCTCTTTGAAAATTTTCCTTCAGAAAAATACAAATCTACTTTCAAACTGGTTTATTTTTGATATATGGCAAAGGGGGAGAGTAGGTAAATTAAAGTTAAAGGAAAATTCAAAGTATTTAATAAAGGAGGGCTTTTATTAAGGGGGAGTTTAATATTACCAAGTTAAAAGTTTCCAGCTTAACTGTTATTGCATTTGAAGTTTATTTACTTAAGCATGGTTAACTTTATGCATACGTTGTTTTCCTTAACTTTGAATTACGTATTGCCATAATCAAAAAGGGGGAGATTGTTGGTGCGGGAAGCATCCGACGATCGAACCTAAGTTTTGATAATGGCAAAGGATTCAAAGTTAAGGTGCTTTGTTATCGGCGACTTTCTTTGAGTGTTCGAGAAAGTCCTAACTGCGGTTAAGTAAAACCTAGGGGTGGTCCTAGGTCGTGAAAGTCTGGTCGATGGCGTCAGGGAAGTCCTAGGGGTGGTAACAGGTGGCCACAGTGTCGCTGGTGAAAGCTGATGGCGGATGTTCAGCGAAGTCGACGGCGTGCGGCAAAGTCGATTGATCCGGAGGATCGCTTCGTCTGAGTGGAAGTGAGGCGTTCCCGTGAAAGGCGATGGCGTCGGGTCAAAGGTTCGATGCACGATTTCAGCGATCGAAGGCGTTAATATTCAATATCATGTTTGTGCTAACTCTTCGTATTTTTGGATTATCTGCAGGACAAGTAAAGACCTCGGATGGCGATCTGGCGCCTCCATGGAGCTTGGGCGCCTGGTCGGAATGGGCGCCAGATGGAGTTCGCGCCGAGGAGGTTGGCGCCGGATGGCGCGAATGGGCGACCCGGTCGTCCGATCCACGGTGTTCGGCTCGTTCAGCGCGGTGAACGATATGCCTTGGGATCTCGACGGCAGATCTTCTTCAAGTGATGGTGCTACGTCTTGCTCAACGGCGTTCGTCTTTGCTGTGCGGCGATCTTCTTTGTCATTATAATTATTCTTGTCGTTAACTTCAATCGTTGTCGAACTGCTTGCCGGGCGATCAGCGGCGGGAAACCAAGTGGCGCCGATGTCTCTGTGTTTGTTGTTACATTCGCTCGGTGTTTTCGGCGAAATAACGGCGCTATCACCCCTCTGGGCTCGATCAACAAGTGGTATCGGCGTCGTTGAATTGGTGCAAACAACCTTCCAAATTTAGTTTTGAGTCGAATTGAGGCCATATTCTAATTTTGTTTCCTCGAATCGTTTTGCTCGATGTAGTGCAACACCTATTCTTTATTCGACTAATCAGACAGTCTTGGTTTATTTCTGTTGCATATAAATATTTGACTTGTTTCGTCGCTATTCGGGAGAAGATTTTGGCTCTGAAGGAAGAATGGAAACGTCTAAAGATACAATCGGCGTGGATGATCGGACTGGACTACCATCCGATGGCGATGACGACACCTCGCGAAAGTGGACGCCTCTAATAAAGGTTGAAGCCGGCGTAACTGCGCCCTCGTGTGGGAAGAACTCAGCGGTGGCGTTCTCCTGAAAGGCTCGAAAAGCTCGAACTCCATGAGCGGCGACACCAAGGTAAAGAGATCTTTGCTTAATAAATTATATAATCTAAAATGCGGGAGGCGGCGAGCGAGCTCAGATATCCTTAACTCTCTTCACGAATTGGCCAAAAGATGAAAATCGGGGCGATAAGGTATGCCCTAAACTCGTTTCAGGAATACATTGTGGGCATCAATGGTGAAAGTTTCAGGATTTATCTTCTTTAAAACTAGATGAACTTTTAGTGAATTTGAACATGAGCGAGACTGCTGCGACCTCTTGCGTTGGTTGCGCAGGAACCAAGACCCCGACGAACCAAGATCGAAGATGAACGATTCGACGATGAAGAAGGTGACATTACAAGGTAAACCTCGTGAAGCTTTACAAGACGAAATCGACAAAGATCTAAAGAAGGCAATAAAATCAAAGGAACTGAAATACAAAGATGAAGTTTGAAGTTACATGCTGGTGTAACCAAAAGGGCATCAAATCAGCGCCTAACGAGGAGGTCAAAAGCGAAGGAAAAAGGTCCTTAGGCAACATGGCGAATCTTCATCGGAGGACGACGACGAGCTCGAACAAACGAGTCTACTGCATTAATGGCGGGACCAAGTGTCGAATCGGATGCGGCGGTCGGCGAAGCCACGGATCCATATCCGTTTCGAAGGACGACCGTAAGTATTTCCGGTTGAATACTTGTTAGCTATTTATTCGCAAATTAGCTAAGTCAAACTGAAGTTAAGTCACTTCTAAAGGAAGTAAGTGTCCTTAAAGAAGTGGCTAACACCAAACCTTTACCTGACCAGAGTCAGACTGAATTACCAACTCAAGTTCAAAAACTTGAAAAAGAAAATTCAAGTCTAACAAATCAGGTTAAAAATTTAGAAAATACCTTAGAACGGTTTACTTTGGGCTCCAAGAATTTGGACTTGATTCTACAACAGAACTGGGCTGGGATACAAAAGTAAATATAGATCTTATTTATCATTAATAAACAAACAAAGTGTTAAATCAGTCCAAGCATGGGTCTCCAAGTCTAACTTGGTCAATCAAGTTGGACTTGGCCAATACTGGGTTCCGAAGGATCAAATATACTACCTCGATAGACCATATCGAGGCCATGATCCATGGGGAGCAAAAAGAAAAACAATCCTAAAAATTTAAAATTTAAAATTTAAAATTGAAAATTAAATTCAAAATTCGAAATTGAAATTAAAAATTAAATTTAAAATTCAAAATTAAATTCAAAATTCCAAATTGAAATTAAAAATTAAAATCAAAATTCGAAATTGAAATTAAAAATTAAATTCAAAATTCGAAATTGAAATTAAAAATTAAATTCAAAATTCGAAATTGAAATTAAAATTTAAATTTAATTAAAATTAAAATTCAAAATTCGAAATTGAAATTAAAAATTAAATTCAAAATTCGAAATTGAAATTAAAAATTAAATTCAAAATTCGAAATTGAAATTAAAAATTAAATTCAAAATTCAAAATTAAATTCAAAATTCCAAATTGAAATTAATAATTAAAATCAAAATTCCAAATTGAAATTGAAAATTAAATTCAAAATTCGAAATTGAAATTAAAAATTAAATTCAAAATTCAATTAAAACTCAAAATGAACCTAATCTAACCAACTAAATTACCCGGCAGGGTAACTGAACCTAATCTACCCGAAATGGGTAAAACAAGAGTAGATCACCCGGCAGGGTAATTAAGGTTAGATTAAAACGGACTAAGGTTAACTTGAACCACAGTACTGGTGAAGTTTTTGGATGATAGTACGTTAGGGAAGCTTGGGCATCGCATGTCTAGGAAGATATGGCTTCGACCTGGTGCGGCCAAGTGGAACTGACCGAAGCTACCCTTAAATGGATCCTAACTAGTTAGACCAAGGTTTAGTACTAAGCTCAATGGGTAGGACTATTTGGAAAACCTCGAAGGCATGGTTACTTTAATGAGTTCTTGTGACTCACCATAGCCCAGAAGTTTATCCAAAGAATGCTTACTTGTTGAACCCAAAGCTAAACCTGAATCTAACACAAAGTTAACCCAAACCTTAAAATTGAATTATAATTCATCTCACAACAATTATAGGATTCCCTGATTGAAAATCTAGGTCGGGTGAGATGATTAAGAAATTTAAAATTAAAATTCAAAATTATTTTAAACTTAAATTTCAAAATTATTTTAAACTTAAAATTCAAAATTATTTTAAAACTTAAATTTCAAAATTATTTTAAACTTAAAATTATTTTAAAAACTTAAATTTCAAAATTATTTTAAAACTAAATCTCGAAATTATTTTTAAACTTAAATTTCAAAATTATTTTAAAAACTTAAATTTCAAAATTATTTTAAACTTAAAATTCAAAATTATTTTAAAACTTAAATTTCAAAATTATTTTAAACTTAAATTTTAAAAAACTTAAATTTCAAAATTATTTTAAAACTAAATATCGAAATTATTTTATAAAAAACTTAAATTTCAAAAATATTTAAAAACTAAATCTCGAAATTATTTTAAAAACTTAAATTTCAAAATTATTTTTTCAAAATTATTTTAAAAACTTAAAATTCGAAATTATTTTAAAAACTTAAAATTCGAAATTATTTTAAAAACTTAAATTTCAAAATTATTTTTTCAAAATTATTTTTTCAAAATTATTTTTTCAAAATTATTTTAAAAATTATTTTAAAAACTTAAAATTCAAAATTACTTTAAACTTAAATTTCAAAACTTAAATTTCAAAATTATTTTAAAAAAACTTAAATTTCAAAATTATTTGAAAACTAAATCTCGAAATTATTTTAAAAACTTAAATTTCAAAATTATTCTAAAAACTTAAATTTCAAAATTATTTTAAACTTAAATTTCAAAACTTAAATTTCAAAATTATTTTAAACTTAAATTTTAAAAACTTAAATTTCAAAATTATTTTAAAACTAAATCTCGAAATTAAACTAAATTTCAAAATTATTCAAAACTCTTTCAAAAATTTATCTCTAACAAGTTTACTTCAATTTAACTATCATGAAATCCATTAAAACAATTCAACCACTTACTATGTAGGAATTGGATCAATGGATGCTGGATAGTGGCTGCTCCAGACACATGATTGGAGATAAATTGAAGTTTACTAAACTAACGTACAAGAACTTAGGATCAGTTGCATTCGGTAACGAAGGTCAACTTAAGGTAATCGGAAGAGGTAATATTGAAATCAACTCCGATTTTATATTCGAAAAGTCCTGTTAGTTGAAAATTTCAAGTTTAATTTATTAAGTATAAGTCAATTGTGTGATAGCGGATACTTAGTAACTTTTGACAAAACCAGGTGTTTAGTTAAAAACATTGAAAATCCTGAAATCTTACTTAAGGGACTTAGGATAAATAATATGTATTCAATTAATTTACCGACATCCTCAAAAAAGTGTTTTCTAACACAAAAAGAGGAAACTGATTTGTGGCACAGAAGATTGTGTCACACTCACACTAGACTCATTTCAAAAATGAGTCATAATGGTTTAGTTAAAGGTTTACCAAAACTAAAATTCATTGAAAATTCTATCTGTAATGCGTGTCAACAGGGAAAACAAACTAAGTCAACACACAAATCAACAAATCTTGAAAGAACCAGCTCCTTACTTGAGCTCCTTCACCTTGACCTATTTGATTCACATGGAGCTAAGTCACTAAGCAAGAACCAGTATTGCTTAGTAATAATCGATGACTACTATAGATTTTCATGGGTAAAATTCCTAAAAACTAAAGATGAAACCTATGAAATATTTAGTAACTTTTGTAAATTAATAGAAAATGAAAAAGATACTAAAATTAAAAGAATAAGAAGTGATCACGGAGGGGAATTTGAAAATCATAAATTTACCCAATTTTGTAAAATAAATGGATATCAACATGAATTTTCATGTCCTAGAACCCCCCAACAAAATGGTCTGGTGGAACGTAAAAATAGAACTCTACAAGAAGCCGCTAGAACCATGTTAAATGAATATAATTTAAATCACCAATTTTGGGCAGAAGCAATAAATACTGCAAATCATATTCAAAATCGAATCTTGATCAACAAATTTCACAAGAAAACCCCTTATGAACTATATTATCATAAAATTCCTAACTTAAATTATTTAAAAGTATTTGGATGTAAAGTTCACATTTTAAATACTAAAGATTATTTAAGAAAATTCACACCCAAATCTAACAAAGGAATATTTTTAGGATACTCCTCAAACAGTCGAGCCTATAGAGTCTACAATCAAAACACCCTAAAAGTTGAAGAAACAACTAATTTAATATTTGATGAAGAATATAATCTACCAAATATAAATGAGAATGTTGAAGTTGACCCAAGAAATATAGAAGATGATGAAATTCAACCAAATCTTAATATACCAGAGGAACCAGCCCCTGACCCACTTATCAGACCAACTAGGGTCAGTACCTCTCACCCAACTGATCAAATTTTGGGTGATCCAAATCTAGGGGTAAGAACTAGATCCTCCTATAGAATTCACAGTCAGATTGCCCTAATTTCTAAAATCGAACCAAAAACAATAGAAGAAGCACTACCTGACCCGGACTGGATCATAGCTATGCAGGAAGAGTTAGCCCAATTTGAGAGAAATCAAGTCTGGGAACTTGTATCTAAACCCTCAAATAAGTCAATAATCGATACAAAATGGGTATTTAGAAACAAGCTAGATGATCAAGGCGAAATAATTAGAAATAAGGCTAGGCTTGTAGCTAAAGGATTCAGCCAAGTTGAAGGTTTGGACTATGATGAAACCTATACCCCAGTAGCTAGACTCGAATCCATTAGAATGTTGTTAGCCTATGTAGCAAACAAAGGATTTAAACTATACCAAATGGATGTTAAGTCAGCATTCTTAAATGGATTTATTAAGGAGGAAGTATATGTAAGACAACCCCCAGGATTTGAGGACTTAGGATATCCTAATCATGTATTTAGGTTAAAAAAGGCCTTGTACGGACTTAAACAAGCCCCTAGGGCATGGTATGAACGATTGTCAAATCACTTAATATCCAAAGGTTTCAACCAAGGTCAAATAGATCCAACTCTATTTGTAAAAATTGTAGACAAAGACATCTTCATAGCTCAAATCTATGTTGATGATATAATTTTTGGATCAAATAACTCTAAATTTTTAAAAGAATTTACTAAATTAATGGAAAATGAATTCGAAATGAGTATGGTTGGTGAACTTAATTTTTTCTTAGGCTTACAAATAAAACAAACTAAAGATGGAATATATATTTATCAAACTAAATATGCAAAGGAATTAATTAAAAAATTCTGCATGGAAAATTCAAAAATAATAAATACTCCAATGGCAACCAACATTAACATAGACTCTGACCCTGAAGGAAAACCAGTAGATCCAAAGTACTATAGGAGTGCCATAGGAAGCCTGCTTTACCTAACTGCAAGCCGACCCGACGTATTATTTGCGGTTGGTATGTGTGCAAGATACCAATCTTGTGCAAAAGAGTCACATTTAACCTATGTTAAAAGAATACTTAGGTACATTAAAGGTACTCTAAATATAGGACTCTGGTACCCTAGAACTTGCACCTTTGACCTTCTTGGCTATTCTGACTCAGATTACGCCGGATGCAAGTTAGATAGAAAAAGCACAAGTGGTAGTTGTCAATTTCTAGGACAATGCCTAGTAAGTTGGTCAAGTAGAAAGCAACATTGTGTTGCTCTATCTACCACTGAAGCTGAATATATAGCCTTAGGTGAATGCACATCTCAATTGCTTTGGATGATGCACACTCTTAAAGACTATCAACTGAACTATCATAACACAAAAATCTCAATTGATAATATAAGTTCCATAAATTTAACAAAAAACCCAATTCATCACTCAAGGACTAAACATATAGAAGTGAAGCACCATTTTGTAAGGGATCATGTAGCTAAGGGTGATATTATACTCAACTATGTTGAGTCAAAATCAAATCTAGCTGACATCTTCACAAAACCCTGAACTTGAGTTCAGCTCACTTAGAAGACAAATAGGAATGTGTTGGGTAGAATAGACAATGTTTTTTTGGTTATCATTTGCTTTTAAAATTCTAGGAAAAACAGTTTTCAAAACTCCAATTTTGTTAGATTTTTAAAATTTGGATTTAGCTTAGGTTTTCCCCTAGATATCATGTACCCCTAGATTAAAGCCAGAGCATCTCACAATCACCTAGGTATACCTTGCTTGTGTCTTGAAAAACTTAGAAAGGCGTGAGATGCATAGGGTATTGCCTGGACTCAAGAATGCTTATATCTGTGCATCAATATGAGTCTGGGCGTTAAATATGCAATAAACATTAATCAAGTTAAGTTCTCCAGCTCTAGTCAAGTCTACCTGGATCAAATTAACTCAACTTGACTAACCATGTGAAAGCTACTGCCCTCTAGGCAATCAGCAAGTAGCTAAAGGTTAGACAATTGGGAAAAGTGTGTTTCAATTTTTTTTAAGCATGATTGTACTTTAAGGTTCTAATCAAATCACTTTACCTGATTATTTCAAGGCTCTGATACTTAATCAAATTAAACTCAGTAATTTAATTTGACTCATGCTTGGACTAGAAAACAAACTACTACTACTCCCTGTGAACCAAAACTATATATTTTTTTTTTTCAAAGTTTCTTCAAAATGCATATTCAAAACTTAATTACAGTTTTTTAAAAACTTGCCCATGTAATTAAGTATTCAAATATTTTCAAAACTAGTCAACTTTTTATAACGTTTTAAAGTTTTCAAGTGACCTCATATTTTATAACTTCTAAGCAAATTCCTTTATTGAAAATTTAAATACTCATATTTTCAAACTTAGTTAATTTTAAAGACTATTTTAACTAGACTCAGTTAGATTGTACTCTAAACTTAGCTATTTGGCAAAATATTTTCTCAATACAAGTCATTTCGAAGCTAAATATATAGCTAAGTATTTTCAAATTTGGCAATCTAAGAAGAAAATTCATTGTTATCCCTCTTTGAAAATTTTCCTTCAGAAAAATACAAATCTACTTTCAAACTGGTTTATTTTTGATATATGGCAAAGGGGGAGAGTAGGTAAATTAAAGTTAAAGGAAAATTCAAAGTATTTAATAAAGGAGGGCTTTTATTAAGGGGGAGTCTAATATTACCAAGTTAAAAGTTTCCAGCTTAACTGTTATTGCATTTGAAGTTTATTTACTTAAGCATGGTTAACTTTATGCATACGTTGTTTTCCTTAATTTTGAATTACGTATTGCCATAATCAAAAAGGGTGAGATTGTTGGTGCGGGAAGCATCCGACGATCGAACCTAAGTTTTGATAATGGCAAAGGATTCAAAGTTAAGGTGCTTTGTTATCTGACAGCTTTTGCTGAGTGTTTCAGGAAAGTCCTAACTGCGGTTAGGCAGGTAAAACCCTAGGGGTGGTAACCCTAGGTCATAGGGGTGGTAACCCTATGCGGAAAGTCTTGGCGGTCGATTCAGGCAAAAGTCCTAGGGGTGGTAACCCTAGGTGGAAAGCCCAGTGTCGCGAACGGTGAAAGTCTGGCCGGTGGGCGGATGTTCGGAGAAGTCCGGAAGCGGCGAGTGCCGAGCAAAAGTCCATCGATCGGAGGATCGTCGGCAATGAATAAATCTCCGAGTGGAGTAGGTGAGGACGCGTTCCCGTAGAGGAACAGATGGCGTCGGGTCGACCTAGGGTTTCGGTAGGAAACCCGAAGTCGATCAGACGATCAAGAGACTGTTAAATATTTCAATATCATTGTTTTGTGCTAACTTTGTGCTGCAGGGTATTTTTGGGATTAACATATCTTGCAGGGACCAAAGTACAAAAAAGACCTCGGATGAACAGTGCCGAGGCGCCTCCATGGAGCTTGGAGGCGCCTCGGGTGCGAGCCAGGAAAAGGTCCCCCCCCCCCCCCGGAGGCGCCTTGAATGGAGTTCAAGGCGCCTTGGACCGGAGGTTGAAGGCGCCTTGGATAGGCTGAAGGCGCCTTAAACCAGATAGAGTTCGACCAGGTCCGTGCTGATCCACGCGGGTGACTCGGCTCGTTCAAGGCGCCTTGGTGAACAGTATAAGGCGCCTTGAACCCCCTTTATAAGGGATCTCGACCAGCAGCTTCAAAATATCTTCTTCCAAGTGATTCAAGTGCTACGTGCTGCTCCAAACGACGTTCCGAAGTGCTGCTACTTGTGCCCGACGACCAGGAGCTCCGAATCTTCATTTCTTTGTCGTTGGTATAATTATTTACTGTCGTTTATTGTACTTCAACTTGTAATCGTTTATCGAACTTATAGTTGTTGCCCACCGGAAGCGATCAAGGATCGCGGGCCTTCGAGTAGGAGTCGCCTTAGGCTCCGAACGAAGTAAACGACCGTGTCTCTGTGTTTGTGTTTATTTACATTTTCCGCTGCGTATTCTACTCGAGTGTTTTCCGAAAAACGAAATAGCCGCGAGCGCTATTCACCCTCCCCTCTAGCGCGGTTTCGATCCAACACTATGCACTTCTCTCTTCTTCTCCCTTCTTCCAACATTAATTTGGAAAACTTCTCTTCTCAAAAGTAGTAGCTCATTCCTCTTCTTCTTTTTCCTCTTCCTATTTTCCCTTTAGCAAGAGTAACATCACTCTTTTCCTCCTCAATTACAAGGACAACATGTTTCTTCTATCTCTTTATCTCCCTCTTCCTTTCCTTCTCTTCCTCCTCTCCTCCTCTCCAACTGCAGCCGCTTCTAGCAGTCTTTCCTCCATTGACTATTGTCTTTTTATAGCGATCAACAATAGATTTTCTTCCTTTCCTCGGTTCCAACAAATTTCAACCATTAGAATTGTAGTTGTGACTCTTCTTTTTCCAAAATCACCATGTTCGTTGTCATCTTCTAGAAATTCAGCATTAGAAAAATTATATTCTACTGCTCTTTCTCTATTGTCTTTTAATCATTATTTTAGAAGATTTGATTGGTCGTATAGTTAGAGAAGATGTTTCAATAAATTGGCAGCCAAACTCAATGTTCAATATCTCCTCATTGAGTTTGTTGGAGAGTAATGACGACAAAGATAGTAATTTAAGATATTAATCAAAAACTATTTTTTTACAGATGATTTATCATATTTGAATTGTAATCGCAATCATATTTATCATTATTTCTTTATTTATTATTATCATATTTATCATTATATTTTTCATATATTAGTTTAGCAATCTTTATAAATAGGCTTGTTAGCTTATAATAATTACCAATAAAAAGCAATTATTTTCTTTCTATTTTTCTTATGTCTCTATGTTTCAACATGCAGTAAATCCATTTATTTTACAATGTCATTTTCCTATGCGATTACTCTGCTAATTATCATATTTAATGATTAGACAACAAAGAATTTAACTCATCTTGCCTTATTAGCTCCCACTTGATTGATTCATCAGCGCTGCATTCCCTCCTTGTAACTTTCTAGTTCACCTCTATTAGTCAACAACATATTATTAAGTGATGGATAAAATCTTACTGGCGGTTTATCAATTCTAGAAGTTCTCCTCAATTCTGGTACACGAGTGATTTTTAGGGCTACATTCTTTGGTCTATTTATAGTTTTTTTTTCCATTTGTTGAAGCATCATCTTGCAAATCATTCACTAGAAATTTTTTGAAGCGAACTACCTCAGGACCTTTTACTTTAGAATGCATTTTCTATTTCTAAATTTGTGCTCAGTCTCTTGGTAATTGAAAATTACATCCCTAATCCTGATGATCTTCTAATTTTAGTCATTCTAGATTTCATAACCAAACTCATTTTACCACAGCCAATAAAGAAATATTTCTTAGTCTTCGAAGCAAGTTTCCTTCTAGCAATTAGCAAAGGCATCGACAAAAACATAAGAGATGCAACCAAACACTTCCAAAAAAGAATAATTTACCATTTTGCAACTCTAAACCGCCTCTTCTTTGTTATAATTTAAAGGCACTAAGGGATTGCTGTTAACCAAATAAGTTGTGTTAATTGCTTTAGCCCAAATGCCTTAGGGAATCTAACATGAATCTCCTTATACACTTATTTAAGGTCATATTTATCCTTTCAACCACATGTTGGATTTAATCTATGTGGCGGGCTTACACGTTATTTGTAAGCACACGGATTTGTATTATTAAGAAAACCAAACCTGTTAAATGATCTAACTAATATGGATGGTTTGAGTTATTGAATATGGAGGTTTATATGTGTAAAATCCTCTAACCCGAATCATTTTCATTAATGGGATGATAACGAATTAGGCTATATATATATAAGGCATGGTCCCCATTGAATTAGGTATTCTTGGCAATCTCTTTGATCCCCATCGGTGAAGAGACTACTACGTGATGTGAGTAAATCACAGTGCATGGTTGGATCGTCAAATAATAAATATCGAATCGATAAAGACTAGTGACTGAATGCTAGTTTACTAAACATATTTAATTGTTCATACCTAATCAGAGATATAGTGTGTCACAAACATAGAAATCAACAACTAAAGTGAAAAGAGAAAAGAAAAAAGAGAAAGAAAAGATAGCTAGCTCAGAAAAGATAGTAAATACAGTAATGGTCCAATTAGAGGGGACCCACACAAACAGTAGCAATGCAGTAGAAAAATAGTAGCAAGACAAAAAGTGATGCTATCAATCAGAAAAAGAGTCATTCTAGGACTTCGGTTTCACATCTATGTAAGTAAACAATTGATCTACATTAAATTGTTATCCTCAATGTTAATTTGTATAAGTAGACTATCCTATGGAAACTGAATATCCATCCAAATATAGTTTAAAAACTGAAATTAAATTCTTTCTAAAACTAGGTACATAAAGACAATTTCTTAAAATAAAATTTCTATTCCTATCAAATGATAAGTAGACGTCTCCCACTGCAATAGCTGCCACCTTAGTAGCATTGCCCATGTAGACAATTATCTCTCCATCAAATAGTCGCTGGGTTTCCTGGAACCCCTGCAAAGAATTACAGACATGATCAGTGGCTCCCGTATCTACACACCAGGTGCTGGCAGATAACACCGCTAAGCATGTTTCAACTACTAGAGTATGAGATATACCTTTATTGTTCTGGTTCCTACGAGGGCAGTCCGCTTTCCAATATCCAGACTGCTTGCAGATGAAGCACTTGCCCTTCGGCTTCTTTATTCTAGCTTTCTGTCCTGTACCCTGAGGTTTATTCACCTTCTTTACTGAAAAGACCTGTTTATTCTTCTTCTTGCCTTTCGACTTAGAAGTAGAACCATTTTCAGCATAGTGAATTTGAGAACTGTGACGAAATATTCCTTCTGTTGCCTGTAGTTCTGTTAGAAGTTCCGCCAACGTATACTCTCTTTTGTTCATGTTATAGTTCAGGCGGAACTGCTCAAAACTTCTGGTTAGCGTTTGGAGAATTATATCGACCTGGGTTTCTCCATCGATTTCTCCTCCAAGAACTTGTATTTCGTTCAGATAGGCCCTCATTTTGAGGATATGATCCCTTATGGGTGTCCCCTCAGACATAGCGGCTGTCATTAGCTTTCTCATTGCCTCTTGCATAGCAGTCCGACTCTGGTGCCCAAAGAGTTCTTTGAGATTGTTCATTATATCATAAGCTGTTGGTAAATCTTGATGCTGATGTTGTAATACATTTGACATTGATGCCAAAATGTAACACCGCACCATCTCATCAGCTTTTACCCATTTCTTATGATATTCAATCTCCTCTGGGGTAGAGTCACCGTCAGGTGCATCAGGGCAAGCCTCAGTCAGTACAAACTTATAGCTCTCAGCAGCAAGAACAATGTCCAGGTTTCTTTTCCAATCAATATAGTTGGAACCAGTAAGTTTGTTCTCTTTCAGTATAATGGCCAGTGGGTTGAAAGTCATCCTAAGAATCACAAAAATAAACTTTGGTCAAGACTCTAAATTTAGAATAATATTGATTCATCAAACAATACTATTTTAAATTAACCAACACCTCAAATCACCGTGAATATTGCATGCCACGTTAGTGTGGACGTATACAAATTCAACATTTGTAAGAGGAGGGTGTAACCCATTAATTTTATTATCTTGTCATCCTAACTTTATGACAAATAAAATTAATAGTTGGTTTCACTTTGGTCACACAAAACAATAGCAGTGACTCCGTTGGAGAGGATACTATTAAATGTGTCTAAGTGTATACCATTACTTGATACTAAGTCTATTAAATAGGATTGTGCCCCTTCAGTTGGAGAAGATCACACGCTCCTAAATAATTTCCTATAACCATCCATAAAAGGAAGTTTGATCTAGTGATCCGCAACAAACCCATCCGTTGTGGAGAGAGGCACTCGGAGCCAACACGCAAGCTTGTTGCATTACTTACAAACCAGTAATGGAGACCATGGGATTTATTAAAATCCCTCTCCCACTTAGTTATTTAAAAATGAGGATTTTAACCTATCCTAGCATACATCAAATGCATACACACACATCACAGTAAATAAAAGCAATAAATATGGAAATTATTTTCCAACTATTATGACCTTTTTCTGTTACTGTCCTCCATGTGCTCCAACCCTAGCTGCTGCCATCTTTAGCCACCGCCATCAGGTCGAGTCATCGCATCCATCTTGCTTCTTATTTTGCTGTGCCTCTCGTGCTCCAAAAGTACCACGCCTCGTAAGAATCTAATCCGCGATAAAAATAAAATTTTACATATATCGATCCTATATTCCACGAGGGAATGTACATGTATTCTAGATCGAACAAAAAATAAAATTCTAAAAATAATACAGCTCCTGCTGTATTTTATACATACAATCATGCACACAAATAATGCCCTTGACATGTCCAAGGGTCCAATCACACACAATATCAATAAGCCATAATAGTTGGAGCCTGCAACCAAAGAGTTAGCACATCCTACTATTATCCTGCCTAAATTATGTATGACATGTGCATAGCCTAGTTGAATTCTAAACACACAGAGGCAAACCCTAGCTCTGATACCAATTGTTGGTTAATCCTAGGAAAACGTACCGGTTCCACTGTACAAAATTTTGTGTACAAGTGTCGAACCTTTCCTTAAATAACCTATTGCGTTCTTTAGAAGTTATATTAGGAATCGTAGACTGAACTTAACATCATTGATTCTAAATTTAACTTATCTGTTCTTAATGGTTTAGATTTGAATCGCAAGCGGACTTAACACTATTGATTCAAATCCACCTATGTTATTAATTTCATTAAATATTAATTTCCAAAATTGACTTCCAGGACTGCATGGCGAGGCACATGACCTTCTTGAATATGGGAGCAACCACCACCACCTAGTCAAAGCCTTTTAAGGAAAGTTAATATTTAATTTTCTTAAATAACTCTAGGTTAACAAAAAAAAACAATCGAATCACAAATTCGAAAAAGAAGAAACACAAACTCGAAAAACTTATTCGAAAAACTAGATCTAATTGCCTCTTGCATTTAGAATTCTTACAAAGAAAATAACTAGTATGATGCGGAAGAAAATTACTAGTTATACCTTCTCTTTATAAGCTAATGACCTCGAGATCTTCTGCCGTATTCCTCGCCTCGCCTTGGACGTCGTGTGGGCAACGATCCTCCAAGATGAACACCACCTAAAAGAGCTTCTCCTCCTTGTAATATTCGACCACCACCACCACAATAGAAAAGAGAGCAAAGGGAGAAGAGAGGGAGAGAGGGGCCGACCACAAAGAGAGTCTCCAAGCCAAAGAATAAGAGTTGTATCTCATGAAGCCTCCTCACCCCTTCTTTTATATTACTTGCCCAAGGCAAATAAGGAAAAACTTTTTACAAAAAATAAAATTATCCAAGAGTTTTTCCTTTTCCCTTTTAATTTTTCCTTTTTCTTTCCTCTTGATTGAATCAATCACCAAATCAATGGTTGTGAACAATCCTATTTGGTTTAGGATTGAGTTTGGCCGACCCCTTGCTTGGGCACCAAGCAAGGTGGCCGACCACCATATTTAGGAAAGAAAAAATATTTTTTTTTATAAAATTTTACAAGAAGAAAAAACTCTTATAAAATTTTACAAGCTCTCTTTCCTAGAGTTAAAAAAGGAAAGTTTTAAAAAATTAAAACCATGTTTTAAAATTTAAAACTTCTCTTATAAAATTTCTTTTTTTAACATGATGATAGAAAATTTTAATTTTAAAACTTATCTTCCTCCTTTTTTTCTTAAACCATGAGTATGGTTAAAAAAGGAAAGTTTTAAAACTTTTAAAACTCTCTATTAAACATGTGGCCAAATTTAAATAAGGAAAGTTTTTAAAATTTAAATCTCTCTTTTAAAACTTATAGTTTTCTACAAAGAGAAGATTTTAAAAATTCAAAAACAACCCTCCTTGTTTGAATATTGTGGCCGACCCTTTCATGCTTGGTCACCAAGCAAATGGTCAGCCCCTATAAAGAGGATGTGGCCGGCCCTTGCTTGGTCACCAAGCATTGGACCGGCCCACTTCTTGGACACCAAGAAGAGCCTTACATTTAGATGAACTTAAGGATATAATGAGGTTACGACAGGGACCTAGAGGAGAAATTGGTTTTGACTTTCCGATGAGCTTGAGTATCCCGTGTTCGCC
Source organism: Zingiber officinale (assembly GCF_018446385.1). Taxonomy (NCBI): domain Eukaryota; kingdom Viridiplantae; phylum Streptophyta; class Magnoliopsida; order Zingiberales; family Zingiberaceae; genus Zingiber; species Zingiber officinale. The sequence continues at coordinate 58,832,190 of NC_055987.1, read as the reverse complement.
CCGAACACACAACTCAAGTTCATCGATAATAACTCATTCCACTAGAGAGTTATTATCGCACTACCGCACCAATCCCAAATTACATTTTGGGCTCCTTCTTATCATGAGTGTGTTAGTCTCCCTGTGTTTAAGATTACGAATGTCCACTAATTAAGTAAGTTACTGACAACTCACTTAATTAATATCTAGCTCCAAGATTAGTACCACTCAACTTCATTGTCATGTCAGACTAGGTCCACCTGCAGGGTTTAACATGGCAATTCTTATGAGCTCCTCTTGGGGACATTCTCAATCTAGATAACTAGGACACAGATTCCTTCTATAATCAACAACACACACTATAAGTAATATCATTTCTCAACTTATCGGGCATATTGATTTATCGAGCTAAACCTCACCCTTTGATAAGTTAAAGAAATAAATATTAAATATATGTGCTTGTTATTATATTAGGATTAATAGCACACACTTCCATAATAACTAAGGTCTAGTTCTTTTGCTAAGTCAGTACAAAAAGAACTTACCTAAATGGTCCTACTCAATACACTTAAAGTGTATCAATGTAATTTATTAGTCAAGATAAACTAATACTTAATTACACTACGACTATTCTGATGGTTTGTTCCTTTCCATCTTAGTCGTGAGCAACTATTTATAATTTATAGAGAACCGACAACATGATCTTCTGAGTGTGACACCACACTCCATGTTATCTACTATATAAATTAATTGAACAATTACATTTAACAAATAAATGCACATATTGACCAATGTGATTCTTTTATTTCAAAAATAAATGTTTACAAAAGCTAGGCTTTTAGTATACACTCCAACAATTATTGTAAAATACCGGGAAATGACGAATAATGATAAGGGAATTTTTCGGAATTTTAAAAATTTTTTTGGGTATTTTTCGGAGCTTGTATGAACGAGTTAACCGGGACAAAAATGGGGTCCGGAAAAACCTGTTTAGGCTACCCATTTAAGCGAGGAAATGTTTTATTTCTTTTTGTTTTCTTTTCTCTTTTCTTTTATTCCCTTCGCCGTTTCTGCCCTGTCGCGACCCGAGCCCTAACCACCTCACGCCGACGCCTTCCTTCTTATTTTCTTCCTCTGCCGGCACAACCACAGGTGGAGCTTCTCATCGCCGGCCGACGAGAGCCAACCGAGGGTCTCCGTTCCTCTCTTCTGGCCGACTCCGAGCTTTTACCCTAGCGCCGGCCACTGACCTTGAGCCCTAGATTTGTCTCGGCCGTGGAGATCAGGACGCGCCGCAGCCATCTCGCGTCGCTCCGGTCGCTACAATTGGCGCCGACGCCTGCCGCCCATCCGAGGCCCTTCCTTTGATCACCGAGAAGAGCCCCTTCCTCTCCTCTTCCGCTCACCGATCAGCCGACCGAATTCTTCTGCTCTAGATCTATTCCGCGTGGTCTTCACTGTGCCCTGCCGATGCTGCCATCTCTTGACCCGAACAACGCCGACCTCCTCCATGTTGTGTTCTAGTTCCAGATGCGGAGTCTGTTCTTCCACTGATCTGGAACAAAGATTTGGGCTTTTTAGTTTACTGAGGTGGATCTTGATGAATTGTTGATTTGGTTTGCTTGTTCTAATTCCAGCAGCAATTATCTCTTGGCGTGGATCAGTGAGTACGAGGGTAGTCTTGTGCTGTGGATTTTGGTGGATCTGGCAGTCATTGACTTCAGCAAGTTTCAGCAACTTCTTGTTCTTGAACAAGGCTGTAAATTGAGGTAAGTGTAGGGATTTGATATGTGTTGTGGATAATGGATTGATTTAGGTATGATTTGATTATGTGGTCATGTGTAGGTTTGAATTGGAGGTTGTAAATGGTTGTTGAGTATAAATTAGGTATGTGTTGAATTGGAGATGATATGGATTACTAGATGGTTAGTATATCACTAGTCGATGCATGATTAGTGTGGTTAGATTTAATTGCTTAGAATCTAGTCTTGTGGATTTTATTTAGCTATTTAAATTCTTATGAATTGTAGCTAAATAAAATATATTTATATTGGTGACACGGGACTTTGACGCGAGACGAGTATCTTGACGTCGTGTTCGGAACAGATTGGACTTTTCTATTGGAGGCGGGTACCTCTTGACTTATCTTTTATGATATTGTCATTTGGATATGCATAGTATTTTATAGCTGCAAACAATGAACATGTTTGTCTTTGGTATGTCACTGTTTGATATCCATAGCATGTTAGGTTTGTCGCTTGTTATGTATCCGTGCTTATATCTCGTGATTTGTTACCATGAGTATCTTATTGCCATGAGTACTTTATTACCTTGAGTACCTTAGTTCCTAGAGTAAGTGACATACCATGCTCTACTGAGGTTAGGACTAGGTTCTGGATTTTTATTTTTGGCAGGTGTATCTAGATTATCTGATACCTAGGTTTTTATACTATACCTGACTTGTGTACCTCTATTTGTATATCATATATGATTTGTGTACCTAGACTCTGATTTTTTGATCTGTGTATATTGTTGGTACATATGTTATGGAAAGAGGATATGTTTAGGATCTAGGTTGTTATACCATAGAGGATCTGTATACCCTAGATTCGTGGATTGACCTACTGATACTGTGGTACCCATATTATGTATATATGGATTTTTCTATGCTGATCAGGTTATTCCATACTTATTATGTTCAGGACATAAGTTTTTGATATTCTATCTGACCTGTGTACTATAGATTTTGGTATGTGACCATCATTTTTACAGTACCCCTTTTGTATATATGGATATGGTTGTGTTGATCAGTTTTTGTTATGCATAGTGACATGCATCATGATTGCATACTGTGCGATTGTCGGCTCCACTATGGTTGAGCACATCGCCAGTTACATGTACTGCACACACCACCACTCATGGATTTGTGGTATATCAGGCAGGTGTGTGGCGGTTCTGCTGTTTGGCTACGTTGGTCATATGACTCAGCGTGGTAGCCGGCAGTCAGTTCCGCTCTGTTTGGCTCCGCTGGCATTTAGTGTAGCAGCGTAGTAGCCGGCAGACGGTGGACTCTGTTTGGCTCCGTTGGTCAGGTGACTCAGTGTGGTAGCCGGCAGAGATACCTCCCCGTCATCGTGTACCGGGAGATGAGAGCATTGAGCTTCCCCATTTATGATTTGGGGTCACAGGACAGGAGTACTCCGACAGCATCCCGTCCACTCGGTCACTCATCAGGAGTAGTGACGACAGAGTGCACGGTTGTCACAGCCCTACCCACTCGGTCTCACCATTTGTGTGTGAGATGACTGACTGGCGTTAGGGGTGACCAGGACACATCATTAGCATCATATGCATTGATGCATTTATATTCTTATGATTGTGTTTGCTGCATTTGGTTGCTGCATTTTGGTTGGATGCATACTTTTGACCTGCATACAGGATTATTGACACTTTCTGTTTGACGACCCTTTTGTCTGGATAGGAGTTCCTGGTGAGTACAGCTTCCTCAGTTACCTTTCAGTTTTGCCAATTCCCTATATATATGATTAGGAAGCTGTATTCCATGTTTGTTGCTGTTAGATATATCTTACTACTCATGTCCATTGGTATTCGCTGAGTTGTTGAACTCACCCCCGTTGACACTATCTTTTTCAGGTACCAGGTTATTTATGGTGTCGCTTGGAGCATCCTGTCTGCTGGTCCCCACGTCACATCAGAAGACTTATCGGTTTCACATATGTTTTGCTTGTTTTATGTATCAGTTTGTTTAGCTCTGTACTCTGGTTTTATTTTTGGAGGGTTGATGTTGTTATGTGGTGTTTTGTATTTGTTATTGGTTGTGTAAGCCTAGCCGGCTAGCAGTTTTGTGTTTTGGTTTTTGGTACAGCCGAGTAGGCTGCTTTATTTTTAACTGCGTGGTTGTGTCAGCCAGAGGCTGAATTTGATATTAACTGCGTGGTGTTTGTTTTCTTTTATTGTTATTATTCCAGCCGCATGTGGCTGAGGTATATAGTGCTTGTAGAAAAGTTTCAGATTGTCCGCCGTACAGGGGAGATGCTGCCGAAATTTCTTCGGACAGAGACTCCTCTGGGGCGTGACAATTTAGTGGTATCAGAGCAGGTATACGATACTTGCTATGTGTTCTGGATTTTTGAGATTTATCTGATACCAATTTATTTGGTATCAGAGATCGGCTTACGAGTTTTATTTCTCGTGTTTCGGATTTCATGTTTTAGTCTTCTCAATGTGACTTTTTGGATTTTGGGACTTGGCAGAAGCAGGACATCTCCAAGCTATAGGAGGTATGTTGGTATATGTTATCCTACCTTTTTGATTAGTTTATGCCCTGTTCATTATTACAGTCTATGACATGTATTAGCACTCTTTACTAGTATCTGTCTGGTTGTTGTAGCATATATTATATGTGATGGGTTAGCCACTGATCTTGATTGACCTTAATAGAGATTAAGGATTTTAGGCTTTGGTGATTTTACATATCATACCCCTAGTAGCTTTAGCTTCTGTTACTACTATTTGGTTAGTAGATTGAGGTACATATCAGTCTCTACTATTATTAGTTGGATAATGGATAGTATCTATATATACATGTTGACTTAGCCGTAGAATACCATGTTATCTTAGTTAATTTTATCAGCAGATAATTTGTTTACTTTTGTTAGATCGGTCAGTAGAAGATTGATCTACGTTTGTTGACTTGGGTAGTCGTGATCGATTTACCTTAGATGCTTGTAGAGGCTTTATTTATTCTTGATTAGTTAGTAGATTACCGATTAGTTTTGTTGACCCGAACAGTAGGGGATTGACCTACTTTACTTCTAGATGTCTGAATCTTGAGTTATTCGTGGTTAGTTGGATATCTTGAGCACATCGAGTATCTAGCTTATCCTGACGTGGGAAAGGATTGGATTAGCCATATACTATTGATGATTTGGTCAGTCGATAGAAGATCGAAGTATCCTATTCCATGGGTACTGTAATTTTAGACTGGTTGTACCTAATTGGATAACTTCGAAGATGGCATAGGATTGGTGTGATAGATTGGATTAAATATGCTGATTATGCATATCTATGAAGTGTACATATGATTGTTATGAGTTGAAGGAGTTCTATGATGGATAGTTCATTTGTGGATAGTGTGGGTATATATGTGTTTGGTGTGGTATATGAGGTACCTTGTTGATTATGTGTGATTTGTGAGTACACTTATGTTTATTAGGCTTTATTGGAAGTATTAAGTGATTATACTCATTTGGTATGTGTTGTGAGTATTATTGGAGGTGTATTGTTGATTATATCTACATTGATTTTTGCACACGTGTTCGGTAGGTATTGCTGGAGGTATCATACTGAATATACCTGATTTGTGTGTGTGTTTGGTGTATAATAATTGGAGGATTATGTCGATCATACATATGTTGTGTGTGCACGTGTGCTAGATGTATGGTTGGTAGCATCATGATAATTCCACCTATGTTAAATGTCTACATTATGATATTGGTTGTTTTACCCTGTCAACTAATTCTTCCATTAGTGGGTGACCGACCCACTAGGAGGATGATAGAGTTGACTATGGATTTGATTTGCTTACTGGGTGGTTATACCCTAGGCTACCCACAGTGATCTGTGGTAGAGAGATATCGTGCAATCTCTAGTTAGATAGTTAGGTGCTTTGGGCACTTATGTATTGTTGTGGTAGAGCGTAGCTTCCACATGTTATGGATCGTTTGTGGTAGAGCGTAGCTTCCACATATTCTGGATTCCCACACATTTAGGGATTGTTTTGTAGTGGAGAGTTGCTCCTACATATTGCGGATTGTTTGTAGCGGAGCATTGCCCCCATATTTATTGTGGATACATATTTTGGATTATTTGTGGTGGAGCGTTGCTCCCACATATGGAGGATTTCTTGTGGTAGAGCGTTGCTCCCACATATGTGGTATTTCGTGTGATAGATCATTGCTCTCACACTGGAGGTTCTATTCTTTGGTAATTATATATCGTTGGTGATTAGATATGTTTATTGTTGAGGATCGTATGGTTAGGAATGTCTGTGATACGGACATTATGTGTCTTGGTTTTACCATTAGTGTTTGTGGTGCTCTAGATGTTATCATGGACTCGATGATTGGGGTATCCCTAGAATGTTTGGATCGATTTCCATTGTCTTTATTGACGATGTTGTGATTTATTACGGATCTGAGGTGATGACACGTACACTACCTTTGCATAGATCTAAAGATGTTTCGACGAGAACATGTATATGTGATTATCTGTAGTACTGATTTGGTTGTCTTCTGTGAGATGTTTGAGACACACGGTCACCAGTAGGAGTATACCGTGGTTCCACAGGAGATCGAGGTTGTTACCGTTGTGAGTAGACGGAGTCGATATAAGAGGCTCGCAACTTCCTTTGTTTGGCTCGATATTTCCGGAGATACGTTGAGGGTTTCTCACGGATTGCTATGCTACTTACACGCCTGATCAGGAAAGGCGTGAAGTTCACTTGGACTGAGGTTTGTATGACCAGCTTATAGGAGCTGAAGTGGAGTTTAGTGTCGGCTCCGATTTTTGGTTGTACCTTCTGGAGAGGACGAATTTGTGCTCTATACCGACGCATCTCTACTGGGTTTGGACGCTGTTTTGATGCAGCACGATAGAGTAGTCTCCTATGCTTCTCGTCGGTTGAAGAAGCATGAGAAGAACTACCCTGTACATGATCTGGAGCTAGTCGCCATTATTTTTGCCATGAAGATTTAGCGACATTATTTATATGACGTTACATTTGAGATTCTCACTGACCCTAAGAGTCTCAAATATCTGTTTTACTTAGAAGGAACCTAATCTCCGACAGAGGAGATGGATGGAGTTCCTGAAGGATTTGGATTGTACCATTAGCTATCACCTAGGAAAAGCTAATGTGGTTGTTGACGCGCTTAGCCGGAAGTCTAGAGTGACTTTGGCTTGCCACCGAGTTGTGGTCACAGACTGGTTACCATGGTTGCTCAGTCGTCGATCAGGACGAGGATCCGAGAGCCCTAGGCTGTATTTGCGGGTTATTTGCAGCCAGATAGCTTCCGGGTAGCAGACCGAGTTCACACGAGACGAGGAGGGTACTATATACTTCCGAGGTAGATTATGCGTACCTCAGTCTCATCCTGTCTTATAAGAGTTACTTCCGGAGGCTCATCGCTCATGATTTGCTGTCCACCCAGGCGGTACCCGCGTGTACCAAGATTTGAGGTGTTTCTATTGGTGGAACGACATGAAGGAAGACATCGCAGATTTTGTAGCTAGATGTCTCGTCTGTCAGCAAGTGAAAGCCGAGCATTAGAGATCTGCCGGTTTATTTCAGCGGATTCCTATTCCCGAGTGGAAATGGGAACATATTACTATGGACTTTGTGGTGAGTTTGCCGAGGACATGACGAGACCATGACACGATTTGGGTAATCGTTGACCAATTAACCAAATCCGCGCACTTCTTAGCTAATCGGGGGACAGATTTCCTGGATCGATTGGTAGATCTATTTTGCCGGGAGATCATCAGATCACGTGGAGTTCCGTTGATTATTATTTCGGATAGAGACCCCGATTCACGTCTCGTTTTTGACAGAGTCTGCAGCAGACCTTGGGCACGCAGCTCTGTTTCAATACGGTTTTCCATCTTCAAACAGATGGATAGTCACAGCGGACCATTCAGACTCTAAAGGACTTGCTGAAGTCTTGTGTATTGGATTTTCGGAGGCAGTTGGAAGGACCATTTGCCATTGGTAAAGTTCGCCTACAACAACGGTTTGCATTCGACTATCCAAATGCCACCGTTGAAGTGTTGTGTGGTAGGCCTTGTTGGACACCCACCCTCTGGATGAGGTTGGGAAAGCCTAGTTGTTGGGACCTCATAGAGCCTAGCATGAGGCAGAGTTGGTCCGTACTATTAGACAAAGGATGTCAGAGGTATAAGACTGCCAAAAGAGTTAGGTAGACTAGAGTCGGAGACTCTAAGAGTTCTTTGTTGACGACCATATTTTTTTTTGCGAGTTTCAACCACGAAAGGGGTGAAGAGATTTGACCTCAGAGGTAAGCTGGCTCCGTGATATATTGGACCTTTCCAGGTCTTGGAAAGGATTGGAGCAGTAGCTTATCGGTGGACACCACCACCGTTCCTGACAGGAGTTCATGACGTATTATATATGTCTATACTGAGGAGATACATACTTGACCCGACACATGTGCGGACAAATATCTTAGTTTCCATTCAGCTTGACGTTACTTATGAGGAGGTTCCGGTACGGATTCTCGACCAGAAAGAGCGTCAGTTGCGGAACAAGACTACCCGACTGGTTAAAGTCGGATGACAGTATTATTTGGACGAGGAGGTTACTTGGGAGCTCGAAGATACGATCTGAGCTCAATATCCCCATATTTTCACTTGAGGTATATGACGTTATGGTTCCGTTCAGCATTTATATTGTTGAGCATTTGCTAGTACTTGCTGATAATAAATAACGAAATTTGGGGACCAAATTTTTATTAGTGGGGGAGAATGTAAAATACCGGGAAATGACGAATAATGATAAGGGAATTTTCCGGAATTTTTAGAAATTTTTTTGGGTATTTTTCGGAGCTTGTATGGACGAGTTAACCGGGACAAAAATGGGGTCCGGAAAAACCTGTTTAGGCTACCCATTTAAGCGAGGAAATGTTTTATTTCTTTTTGTTTTCTTTTCTCTTTTCTTTTATTCCCTTCGCCGTTTCTGCCTTGTCGCGACCCGAGCCCTAACCACCTCACGCCGACGCCTTCCTTCTTATTTTCTTCCTCTGCCGGCACAACCACAGGTGGAGCTTCTCATCGCCGGCCGACGAGAGCCAACCGAGGGTCTCCGTTCCTCTCTTCTGGCCGACTCCGAGCTTTTACCCTAGCGCCGGCCACTGACCTTGAGCCCTAGATTTGTCTCGGCCGTGGAGATCAGGACGCGCCGCAGCCATCTCGCGTCGCTCCGGTCGCTACAATTGGCGCCGACGCCTGCCGCCCATCCGAGGCCCTTCCTTTGATCACCGAGAAGAGCCCCTTCCTCTCCTCTTCCACTCACCGATCAGCCGACCGAATTCTTCTGCTCTAGATCTATTCCGCGTGGTCTTCACTGTGCCCTGCCGATGCTGCCATCTCTTGACCCGAACAACGCCGACCTCCTCCATGCTGTGTTCTAGTTCCAGATGCGGAGTCTGTTCTTCCACTGATCTGGAACAAAGATTTGGACTTTTTAGTTTACTGAGGTGGATCTTGATGAATTGTTGATTTGGTTTGCTTGTTCTAATTCCAGCAGCAACTATCTCTTGGCGTGGATCAGTGAGTACGAGGGTAGTCTTGTGCTGTGGATTATGGTGGATCTGGCAGTCATTGACTTCAGCAAGTTTCAGCAACTTCTTGTTCTTGAACAAGGCTGTAAATTGAGGTAAGTGTAGGGATTTGATATGTGTTGTGGATAATGGATTGATTTAGGTATGATTTGATTATGTGGTCATGTGTAGGTTTGAATTGGAGGTTGTAAATGGTTGTTGAGTATAAATTAGGTATGTGTTGAATTGGAGATGATATGGATTACTAGATGGTTAGTATATCACTAGTCGATGCATGATTAGTGTGGTTAGATTTAATTGCTTAGAATCTAGTCTTGTGGATTTTATTTAGCTATTTAAATTCTTATGAATTGTAGCTAAATAAAATATATTTATATTGGTGACACGGGACTTTGACGCGAGACGAGTATCTTGACGTCGTGTTCGGAACAGATTGGACTTTTCTATTGGAGGTGGGTACCTCTTGACTTATCTTTTATGATATTGTCATTTGGATATGCATAGTACTTTATAGCTGTAAACAATGAACATGTTTGTCTTTGGTATGCCACTGTTTGATATCCATAGCATGTTAGGTTTGTCGCTTGTTATGTATCCGTGCTTATATCTCGTGATTTGTTACCATGAGTATCTTATTGCCATGAGTACTTTATTACCATGAGTACCTTAGTTCCTAGAGTAAGTGACATACCATGCTCTACTGAGGTTAGGACTAGGTTCTGGATTTTTATTTCTGGCAGGTGTATCTAGATTATCTGATACCTAGGTTTTTATACTATACCTGACTTGTGTACCTCTATTTGTATATCATATATGATTTGTGTACCTAGACTCTGATTTTTTGATCTGTGTATATTGTTGGTACATATGTTATGGAAAGAGGATATGTTTAGGATCTAGGTTGTTATACCATAGAGGATCTGTATACCCTAGATTCGTGGATTGACCTACTGATACTATGGTACCCATATTATGTATATATGGATTTTTCTATGCTGATCAGGTTATTCCATACTTATTATGTTCAGGACATAAGTTTTTGATATTCTATCTGACCTGTGTACTATAGATTTTGGTATGTGACCATCATTTTTACAGTACCCCTTTTGTATATATGGATATGGTTGTGTTGATCAGTTTTTGTTATGCATAGTGACATGCATCATGATTGCATGCTGTGCGATTGTCGGCTCCACTATGGTTGAGCACATCGCCAGTTACATGTACTGCACACACCACCACTCATGGATTTGTGGTATATCAGGCAGGTGTGTGGCGGTTCTGCTGTTTGGCTACGTTGGTCATATGACTCGGCGTGGTAGCGGCGATCGATTCCTTCTGTTTAGCTCGGCATTTAGTGTAGCGTAATGGCCAGACGGTGGACTCTGTTTAGCTCCGTTGGTCGGTGACTCGGTGTGGTAGCCGTGAGATACCTCCCGTCATCGTGTCTGGAGATGAGAGCATTGAGCTTCCCATTTATGATTTGGGGTCACGGGACAGGAGTACTCCGACAGCATCCGTCCACTCGGTCACTCATCGGGAGTAGTGACGAGAGTGCACGGTTGTCACGACCCTACCCACTCGGTCTCACCATTTGTGTGTGAGATGGCTGACCGTTAGGGGTGACCAGGACACATCATTAGCATCATATGCATTGATGCATTTATATTCTTATGATTGTGTTTGCTGCATTGGTTGTTGCATTTTGGTTGGATGCATACTTTTGACTGCATACGGGATTATTGACACTTACGTTTGTGACCCTTTTATGCGGATAGGAGTTCTGGTGATCTGACTTCCTCGATTACCTTTCGGTTTGCCAATTCCCTATATATGATTAGGAAGTTTTATTTTGTTGCTATTAGATATATCTTACTACTCATGTCCATTGGTATTATTGAGTTGTTGAACTCACCCCGTTGACACTATCTTTTTCTACCGGGTTATTTATGGTGTCGCTTGGAGCATCCTGTCTGCTGGTCCCCACGTCACATCAGAAGACTTATCGGTTTCACGTATGTTTTGCTTGTTTTATGTATCAGTTTGTTTAGCTCTGTACTCTGGTTTTATTTTTGGAGGGTTGATGTTGTTATGTGGTGTTTTGTATTTGTTATTGGTTGTGTAAGCCTAGCCGGCTAGCAGTTTTGTGTTTTGGTTTTTGGTACAGCCGAGTAGGCTGCTTTATTTTTAACTGCGTGGTTGTGTCAGCCAGAGGCTGAATTTGATATTAACTGCGTGGTGTTTGTTTTCTTTTATTGTTATTATTCCAGCCGCATGTGGCTGAGGTATATAGTGCTTGTAGAAAAGTTTCAGATTGTCCGCCGTACAGGGGAGATGCTGCCGAAATTTCTTCGGACAGAGACTCCTCTGGGACGTGACAATTATCTCATACGCAAGCTAGCCAAATCCAATGTCTGAGTCAAGTCACTCTAAAAGGAGGTAACAACCCTTAAGGAAGTGACTAACCTAAGTTCCTTGACTAAATCTATTCAGACTGGAACTTCAACTCAAGTCCAACAATTTGAAGAAGAAAATTTTCGTCTGAAAAGTCAAGTAAGGAACTGAAGGATACATTAGAAAGTTTACCTTGGGTTCTAAGAATCTTGATTTGATTCTTGGAAAGCAAAGAGTCATATACAATCGATCAAGACTTGGGTATAAGGCTAAATACAAATTTAAATCCTATTTGTCTCTCATTAATTGAACAAATAGAAGAGTAGTCCAAGCATGAGTCCCCAAGTCTAACTTGATTAATCAAGTTAGACTTGATTAATCAAGTTAGACTTGATTAATATTGGATCCCCAAGAATCAAATCTACTACCTTGATAGACCCTATCGAGGCTATGATCCAGGGAGAGCCAATAGAAAGATCATCTTTATTATTAGATAGATTTGCTTGATGTTTGTGCTATTACTTTCCTTATATATGCTTAGACTAGGATAGTTAAAGACTCAAGCTTGATCAACACTTGATTAGTTAGACCTAAAATTTCCAGAAAGAAAATTAAACATTTAATTTCTTTAAAATACTTTGTTTAGAAGTGGTTGTTGCTCTAATACCCAAGAAGGCCTAGTGCCTCGTCACAGCCTGGAAGTCAATTATTGAAATGAATATTTAATTGACTAACTATTAAATCTTAGTATAACTCAAATATAAATCAATCGTTAGATATTAATCTAAGTTAAAGATAAAATTAATCATCTCACGAAATAGATAAGGTTCCCTGATTGATAATTTAGAAAAAGGGTGAGATGGATTTAAATTAAAATAAAAATTAATCAAACTTAAATTAACCTTAATCGAACCAAAACCAACTTAAATGAAATCAAATCAAAATTTAACTTAATTTTAAATCAAATCAAATTAAACTTAAAATTAAATTAAAATTTAACTTAACTTTAAATCAAGTCAAATTAAACTTAAAATCAAATCAACATTTAAGTTAACTTTAAATCAAGTTAAATTAAACTTAAAATCAAATCAAATTAAAACTTAAATTAAGCTTAACTCAAATCAAATTAAAACTTAAATTAAACTTAACTCAAATCGAATTAAATCAAATCAAAATTAAAACTCAAATTAAACTTAAAATCAAATCAAATTAAAACTTAAATTAAACTTATCTCAAATCAAATTAAATCAAGTTAAAACTTAAATTAAACTTTACTCAAATCAAATTAAATCAAATCAAATTTAACTTAAACTTTAAATTAAATCAAATTTAACTTAACTTTAAATCAAGTCAAATTAAAATCAAATCAAATTAAAACTAAAATTCAACTTAACTCAAATCAAATTAAATCAAATCAAAATTAAACTTAAATTTAAATTAAGTCAAGTTAAACTTAAATCTAATTAATCTAACTAAAGTTAAAGTCAATCAACCATCTTACAATCACCCATAGGTATAACATGATTGACAACCTATATTGGGTGAGATGAAAAATAAGGGGTGAATTCAATCAATCTATCTTATAATCCATTTAAATTGGATCCAAATCAAATACTTTATGGATAGGAGCATAATGATTTGGACCAATGGATATTAGATAGTGGATGCTCTAGACACATGAATGGAAACCAATTGAAGTTCATGAAGCTAAAAAAACTTAAGATAATCAGAATAGGTAATATCAAACTGAGTTCTAATTTTATAATTCAAAAAGTTTTATTAGTTGATATGTTTAATTTTAACTTACTTAGCATAAGTCAATTGTATGACTTTGGATACTTAGTAATGTTTTCTAATCTTGAATGTTTAATTAAAAATGTTGAAAACCTTAAAATTACACTTTAGGAAATTAGGAAAAATAACATCTACACAATTGACTTACCAACCTCCTCACTAATGTGTCTTTTGTCACAACAAGAGGAAACCAAATTGTGGCACAGAAGACTGAGTCACACTCATATTAGACTCATTTAAAAAATGAGTCAAAATGACATAGTTAGAAGTCTACCTAAATTAAAAAAACTTAAAAATACAGTTTATAATGCTTGTCAATAAGGTAAACAAATTAAGTCAACCAACAAACCTAAATCGAACCAACTTAATATTTGAGCTCCTAAATTTAGACCTATTTGATTTATATGGAGTCAAGTCACTAAGTAAAAACCAATACTGCTTAGTTATAATTGATGATTACTGAAGATTTACTTGGGTAAAATTTATAAAAACTAAGGATGAAACCTTTGAAATCTTTAATAATTTTTACAAATTAATAGAAAATGGAAAAGATACAAAAATTAAAAGAATAAGAAGTGATCATGGAGGGGGGGGGATTCAAAAATCATACGTTTACCAAACTTTATCAAACTAATGGATATTGATCCTGCCCGAGCGCTGAGTCGACAGACGCTGAGGACGTGGCATACTCCGCTGTCTCCGACTGGTGGTGTAGATCTCCGGCGAACCTGCAAAGAAGCCGAACCGGGAGGGGTTTCCCGGCGACGACCCTCCGACGCTCAAGTCAGGCAACGAGAGAGGCAGCATAATGTGGCTACAGTAAAGATTTGCGCATACCTTCGTCAACGTCTGGGGATCCTTATATAGGACCCCGGGGAGGCGTGGGCATGCTTCCCTATGCGTGCACGCTTCCCCAAACATACCTTAACAAGCCTCTGTCAGAAAAGTACCTTTGGCACCATTCCGCAATCATCCGAGCATATTCCGGATATGACGGTGGAAGCTTCCACCGTATGATCCTGTGTACGGTTCGGCCGCCAACTCTGCTGCTTGTCGGCGGCAGGTGTCTCGAGGATGATGTTATCCCCTGCCTCCTTTGTCCTCTTGCATTCCCTGTCTGTTCCAGGGCCGAGCGGGTCGATCGCTCGGCAGACATGTCACTTCTGCATCGGTCGTATGCTCGGATGAGACTGCTCCTGCCTATGTTGCCTTGTGCATCGGCCGAACGGACATCCCGCTCGGCCCTTGAAACCTTTTTACCTTGAGCATCGGAAACCCGACCCCTAGTCGGGTTGTCTTTCATTCGGCTCGGGGGGGGGGGGGGGGTTCACAGCCGGTCGGCCCGATTCATCCGCTCGATCGACCTTCTTCGCCCGGTCGGCCGGGTCTTAAGGTTGAATCTCTTGACCTTTGACCTCCACGCGTCGTTGACCTTCCGCCAACGAGGGTCCCCCACCCTTACCACCGGATCACATGCCTCCCCCTCAAGTCTAGTCGAAGGAGGCGCTAAGTCCGACTGATTGGACAGCCGGTTGGCCTGAGTGATACCGCCCTACCACTCGGGCATGTTCTTCCAAACGGCCGCTCGGCCCCTTCCGAGCGCTGGCTTTGCTGTCGTGTCGATGTTCCTCGCTGATGCCCTTCGGATTTCCTCGGGATTCATGTAAATCTTCTCCATTAAGACCAAGCACGCGCACTGTGCGCCGTAATGGCGCTCATTAAATATGCCCCTATGACATGTTGCCACGTGGCGCATCTGCTGGCGTCATCGTACGACTCGGCGATGTGTCCGATGGGACATTGGCGGTTTGAAATGAACGGCCCGATGGGGGCCTCGGTTCCTGTGACCTGCATCGGACGGTCGAGGTCGATCGGGCCCGACCTTATAAAGTCGTCACCTTCCTCCTCTGTCGTACTTTTGCCTTCGCGTGTCCCGCCGCCTTTCTTCAGTGCTTCTGCATTCCGGCGACTCCGCTTCACTATTTTCCGACGATTCCCCACCGTCATCCTTTGATCCCCAGCCTCTTCATAAGATTCCTCCGCCTTTCATCTCTATTTTCCTCGTCTTTTTTGTCGAGTTCTCATCTTCTGGTCGCTGTCCCTTTCATCGTCTCCTTGCCGTGTGTTATTTTCTATTCTCTTGGCTTTTGCTTTCTTGCCCGATCGGCTAATGGCCAGTTCATCCCGACCCGTAGATCCTGCTTTAGGTCCCTGGTATACTAACATGGAGTCTCGCTTCGATCGGCGTGACGCCGAGGCTTTGCTTGATGGTTTTGACATTTCGTCTGACTTTGAACTTATTCTACCCTCACCAACCGCTCGACCTCACAAACTGCCAAGCGGAGCCATTTGTTTTTTCCGCGACCAATTCACAGCCGGTCTGCGGTTTCCTCTTCATCCCTTCTTCGCCGAGGTTTGCAACTTCTTTGGTCTTTCGCTTGCCCAATTAGTTCCCAACACTTTCCGCCTTTTGTGTGGAGTGGTTGTACTGTTCAAGATACACCGCATCCCTCTCTGACCGGAAATTTTTTACTATTTTTATTATCCCAAGCTGTCCGAGCTGGGTACCGATCTATTCCAAGCTCGGCCCGATCTAGTCTTCTTTGATAAACTTCCTTCCTCTAATAAACATTGGAAGGAGTATTACTTTTATCTTCGTTTCCCCGATCGGGCTCCCTTCCGAACCAAATGGCAGGTCGGACCGCCTACTTCTCCTGAGCTAAAAAGATTTAAGACCCGACTGGACTATCTCGAGGCCGTGAACCTGCTTGCCGGTCTGAAGCTCGATATCACAACAAGCTTCTGCCTGAAGGCGTGCTGTATATATTCGACCTGAGTCCGAGCCGCACTCCACTTCCGAGCAGCTTCGGTAAGGATTTCGCTTGCACATGTACTTTGAGTGCTAACTTATTTTCTTCTTTTTCCTTTGTAGCAAATATCGTCATGGAATCCGTGATGCTCGGGATTTTGAAGAGGAAGGCCGAGGCGCTTGAGGCGGCAGCCGCCAAAGAGATGGAGCAGTTGGGCATCACCCCGATCGGCTCTCACGAGGGTGAGAGTGAGACAAACGCGGAAGAGTCGGCTGCTCAGGCCTTCCCCATGGAGGTGACGGGAGGTGATACTTCAAATAGGGAGCTAGCCGTGCAAGAGGAAGGCTTCGATCGGGAAGGCGAGCTCCCGCTCAGACAAAATAGGTGCCGGACGGAGACACCGTTGCGATCGACTACTTCTACTGTCCGCGTATCCGATCGGGCGGGATCCGATTCTCGAGGGAAAACTCCAATGGTGGAGGCATTATCCTACGATCGGACTCCATCTCAAATAAACTTGCCTGCCAACCCTATTGAGGCTATGCCGGTCAGCACTCTTCCACCTGCCCCCCGTCGGGTCCCGCGCTCAACTATTTTTTCCAAGTTCTCCACCCCGACCTTTGCTCCCTCTGCATCTGCTCACACGTCTCCCGGTCAGAGCCGCACCATCAGGGCCACCCTGCATCTTCCCACCGAGGAACTTTTGCCCGAGTCTGATCGACCGACCGCACCTGAGCATATGATCACCATGAAGGGGCCCCTCGTCAAGATGTGGGCCAATGCTCGGGCCTGTGTTGCGATGATTCCGCTCGGCAAACTGGCCAACAGCCATATGCAGCAGGCCACTGGGGTAAGTGTGTTTTCTTCCGAAGTCCTTTATGCCCTCTTTCCGACCGACTATCAATACTTTTGTTTATGTCAGAGATGGGTGGAGGAGATTGCTGTCTCCAATTGACTGGCCATGGTGGACGAAGAGCTGAAGAAGCTGAAGGGTTCCAGCGGTCCGTCCTCCCAGAGCCCCTCATATGCCGAGCTGCAGAAAGAGTTCAAGAAGACTAAAGACTCATTGGAGGCGGAGCGAAAGAAGACGATCGACCAGGCCCATACTCTGGCTGAACTCGAAAGACATGTCAAGACACTTGACCGGAAAATAAGCCTAGCCACCGATCGGAAGAAAATGACCATCGCCGATCTGGAGAAGAAAAATGTTGAGGCGCGGGGCCTGGAACAACGAGTTAAGGAGTTGGTGGAGCAGTTGGACGGCGAGAAGGCGAGCCGCTCGGGTGAAGCGATTAAACATAAGGACGAACTGAAGAACTTGCAGGAGGCTCTTGAAGCTTCCCAAGCTGCCTTCAAGGAGTATCAAGAGGCCGAGCCAGGCCGGGTCGCATCCCTGAAGCAGCAACACATCCGCTCGAACGAATTTTCTGAGAAGGTCTGCGAGCGGATGTATACTGCCTTTGAGTTGGCCATTACTGCCACGATTGACTACCTGAAGTCCAAGGGTCAGCTTCCTGACTCCACAACCATCCCGGCTGAAGACTACGTGGCGCTCCTCTCTTCCATCCCGAAGATCGTTTATGATTTCCTTGAGTAGTGTTTTTTGTAACCCTTCCGATCGGCTCTAAGAGCCTGAATTTTAATGAAGATATGCCGTCTTTTTATTAGCTTACTCTTTTTTTGTCAATACTTGTGTCTTCCGATCGGAGCGCGAACTACTGCCGTTCGCGTCTCCCCCTTTTTCTTCTCGTTAATCGTTTCTCGTCCTGCCTTGCTTTCCAAAGAAATTTTTCATGAAGTATTCTCTGTAACTAGGCCGCTCGCCAGAACACCCCCACTTTTTTAAATGGAATCCCCGATAGATGTTCACGAAGTACCTTTGGTAACTTGGCCGATCGACCTCTTGACTCACAGGTCGACCTTTTTATTATCTTTTCCCGACTGGAGGGTTTATAGTAGCCGGTCCGACTCTAGAGTTTAACGTCGCCGCTCGACGGTCTTCAAGCCGGGGGGTTTATAGTCGCTGGTCCGACTCTAGAGTTTAACATCGCCGCTCGACGGTCTTCAAGCCGGGGGGTTTATAGTCGCCGGTCCGACTCTAGAGTTTAACGTCGCCGCTCGACGGTCTTCAAGCTGGGGGGTTTATAGTCGCCGGTCCGACTCTAGAGTTTAACGTCGTTGCTCGACGGTCTTCTAGCCGGGGGGTTTATAGTCGCCGGTCCGACTCTAGAGTTTAACGTGGCCGCTTGAAGGTCTTCAAGCCGGGGGGTTTATAGTCGTCGGGCCGACTCTAGAGTTTAACGTCGCCGCTCGACGGTCTTCAAGCCGGGGGGTTTATAGTCGCCGGTCCGACTCTAGAGTTTAACATCGCCGCTTGACGATCTTCAATAATGAGCCTATGGCTCGGATAATATACGCCCAGCCGAATGGCACGGGGTCTTTGCCATCGAGCATATGTCCCGGATAATCTACGCCCGGCCGAACGACACGGGGTCTTCGCCATCGAGCATATGTCTCGGATAATATACGCCCGGCCGAACGACACGGGGTCTTCGCCATCGAGCATATGGTCCGGATAATCTATGCCCGGCCGAACGACACGGGGTCTTCGCCATCGAGCATATGTCTAAGATAATATACGCTCGGCCGAATGACACGGGGTCTCCGCCATCGAGCATATGGCCCAGATAATCTACGGCCGGCCGAACGACACGGGGTCTTCGCTATCGAGCATATGTCTCGGATAATATACGCCCGGCCGAACGGCATGGGGTCTTCGCCATCGAGTGTATGTCTCGGATAATATACGCCCGGCCGAATGACATGGGGTCTTGGCTACGGCATCATGCAGCTACCCGCTTGGTGCACCATGATCATGCCTTTGCTTTGTTCTTATAGCTTTCATTCCTGCAACCAAATGATACATCCGAATGGAATATTCATGAAATACATTACATCGGCGCACCTTTCATCCGGCCCGATAGGGCTGGAGGTGGTTTGCGCTCCATGGTCTCTCTAGCCGTCGTCCATCCTCATCCTCCAAGTAGTAGGCTCCCGATCGGAGCTTCTCGATGACTTTGAATGGTCCTGCCCAGGGCGCCTCCAGCTTGCCTACGTCCCCGACCGGCTTCACTTTCTTCCAGACCAAGTTGCCCACCTGGAATGCTCGGGGAATCACGCGGCGGTTGTAGTTCTGTTTCATTCTCTGCCTGTAGGCCATCAGTCGAACGGACGCTTTGGCGTGCTCCTCGTTGATCAATTCCAATTCTAGCTGCCACCGCTCAGAATTATCTTTGTCGTAGTTCTGGATGCGGACGGACTCTACGCCAACTTAGACTAGGACGATCGCCTCGCCTCCATACACCAGGTGGAACGGTGTTACTCCCGTTCCCTCCTTAGGGGTCGTGTGGATGGACCATAGGACTCCCGGCAGCTCGTCCACCCAGCTTCCTCCCATGTGGTCGAGCTGAGCCCTAAGGATTCGGAGTATCTCCCAGTTGGCTACTTTAGCTTGACCATTGCTTTTTTGGATACGCCACAGACATGAAGTGCTACTCAATGCCATATCCCTTGCACCATGTTTCGAGCTGCTTTCCGACGAACTGTCGCCCGTTGTCCGACACGAGCCGACGCGGGATGCCGAACCGACAGATGATGTGTTGCCAGATGAATTTCTTGACCATCTGCTCGGTTATCTTGGCCAATGGCTCATCCTCCACCCACTTGGAGAAGTAATCGACTGCCACCAGTAGAAACTTCCGTTGTCCGGTCGCCATAGGGAAAGGTCCTACGATGTCCATGTCCCACTGGTCGAACGGGCAAGATACTGTGGACGCTTTCATTTCCTCCGTCGGCTTATGCGAGAAATTGTGGTACTTCTGACAAGAAATGCATGTTGCGACTGCCCGAGTGGCGTCCTCATGCAGAGTTGGCCAGAAGTATCCGGCCAGCAGGATCTTTCTAGCCAGAGACTGCCCGCCCAGATGACCTCCGCAAGATCCTTGTGTACCTCTTGGAGAATGTACTCGGCGTCTTCCGAACTGACACACTTCAGCAGAGGTCGGGAGAACGCCTTCTTGTAAAGTTGATCCCTGATGAGCGTGAACCGACCGACTCTCCTCCTTAGTACCTGAGCTTCATCCCGATTGGACGGCGTGGCCCCTGAGCGTAGAAACTCCATGATGGCTGTTATCCAATCGCTCGGGAATGTGAGGCCTTCCATCCGGTCTATGTGCGCTACCAAGGATACTTGCTCGATTGGTTGCTGGATGACAACCGGTGATATTGAGCTTGCGAGCTTGGCTAATTCATCTACCGCCTGGTTCTCCGCTCGGGGTATCTTCTGGACCATCACCTCGGTGAAGTTAGTCTTGAGTTTTTCAAAAGCCTTCGTGTACAACCTGAGTCTTGCATTGTTTATCTCGAAGGCACCCATGAGTTGTTGAGCGGCTAGTTGGGAATCTGAATGAATCACCACTCGGCTGGCTCCAACATGTCGTGCGGCTTGCAATCCGGCTATGAGGGCTTCGTACTCTGCCTCATTTTTGTTACCCGATAGTCCAGTCGAACGGACAAATGCATCCGCTCTCCCTGAGGAGAAAGTAACAGGATCCCAATTCCGCTTCCGAGCTGAGTGGACGATCTGTCCACATATATTTTCCATGTAGCTTCGGGCTCAGGCTTTTGTACCTCGGTCACGAAATCTGCCAAGGACTGTGCCTTGATCGCCGAGCGGGGTTGATATTGGATGTCGAATTCTCTAAGTTCCATTGTCCACTTGATGAGCCGTCCGGATGCTTCAGGGTTCAAAAGTACCCTTGCCAACGGGCTATTCGTCATCACAATAATGGTGTGCGCCAAAAAGTAAGGGCGCAACCTCCGAGTGGCAAGGACCAAGGCGAAAGCCAACTTCTCGAGACCGGTGTAGCGAGACTCAGCATCCTTTAAGATATGGATTAAAAAATACACTGGTTGTTCTTCGCCGCTCGACCTTACTAATGCTGAGCCCACAGTATGCTCAGTTAAAGATAAATAAATGCGGAGTGGCTCACCTATGGCCGGCTCCGCCAACACGGGCAAGGAATTCAGGTAAGTCTTCAGTTCCTCGAATGCCCAATCGCACTCCTCGTCCCATTGAAACTTGGTGTCTTTACGGAGAATCTTGAAGAATGGCAGGCTCCGGTCGGCGGTCTTAGAGATAAACCTTGACAGCGCCGTTATCCGACTGGTGAGACGTTGTACCTCTCGAAGATTTCTGGGAGGCGGCATGTCTTGTAGTGCCTTTATCTTGCTGGGGTTCGCCTCTATGCCCCGCTCGGTCACGATGTAACCTAGAAAGCGCCCGCCTTTTGCTCCGAATAGGCACTTCTGAGGATTAAGCTTGACGCTATATCTTCTTAATGTTTGGAAGGTCTCCTCCACATCCGCATAGAGATCGGCCGCCCGGAAGGACTTGATAAGTATGTCCTTCACGTACACTTCCAAGTTGCGTCCGATCTGCTCCCTGAAGACCTTGTTCATCAGATGCTGGTAGGTTGCTCCTGCGTTCTTCAGCTCGAACGACATTACATTGTAGCAGTAGGTGTCGTCCGCCGTGACGAAGCTGACATTCTCCTGGTCTTCTCGGGCGAGCGGCACTTGATGGTAGCCTTGGTATGCATCCAGCATGCATATCAGCTCGCACCCGACCGTGGAGTCCACCAGTTGAGCGATCCGGGGCAGGGGGTAGAAGTCTTTTGGGCATGCCTTGTTCAAGTCTCGAAAATCGATGCAGACTCTCCACTTGTGTTGCCCGGCTTGGAGACCAAAACCACATTTGCAAGCCAACTTGGGAATTGTACTTCCTTTATGTGGCCGGCCTCCAGAAGCTTTTATACCTCCGCCCGGATGATTACATTCTGCTCCATGCTGAAGTCCCTCTTCCTTTACTTTACCGCCCGAGCGTCCGGCCGGACATGAAGTTCATGCTGCGCTACGCTTGGTGAGACCCTTGGCAGCTCATGGGTCGACCAAGCAAAGACGTCGCAATTTCGCCGCAGGCATTTGATCAACTTCTCCTTCTACTTCTCCTCCAGATCGGATGCTATGAAGGTGGTGGCCTCCGGTCGGGAAGAGTCAATCTGCACCTCCTCTTTTTCTTCATAAACCAAAGAAGGTGGTTTCTCGGTTATAGTATTTACCTCGACTCGCGACACTTTCCGAGCGGACTTGGATTCAGCTCAGACCATCTCCACATAGCATCTCCGAGCCGCCAGTTGGTCTCCCCGCACCTCCCCTACTTGATCTTCCACCGGGAACTTGATCTTCTGGCATAAGGTAGAGACGACCACCCGGAACTCGTTGAGCGCCGGTCGTCCCAAGATAATGTTGTATGCAGAAGAGCATCAACCACGATGAAGGTGGTGGTCCTTGTCCTTCTGAGCGGCTCTTCGCCCAACGAGATAGCTAACTGGACTTGGCCGACCGGCAAGACTTCGTTCCCAGTGAACCCATAGAGGGGGGTCGTCATTGGCAGTAGTTCAGCTCGGTCTATTTGCAGTTGGTCGAAGGCCTTCTTGAATATTATATTGACCGAGCTGCCTGTGTCAATGAAAATACGGTGAATAGTATAGTTGGCTATTACCGCTCGAATGATCAGGGCGTCATCGTGTGGGACTTCAACTCCTTCGAGGTCCCTAGGCCCGAAGCTGATCTCGGGTCCGCTCGCCCTTTCCTGGCTGCAGCCGACCGGGTGGATCCTCAGCTGTCTTGCGTGCACCTTTTTGGCTCTATTGGAATCTCCGCTGGTCGGGCCTCCGGCGATGATGTTGATCTCGCCCCGAGATGCGTTGCCCCTATTTTCCTCCTCCCGAGTGGAATGTCTTGGTCACTCATGCGACGCCTAATGGTGGACTCACGGCTGCTGACGGTGCTGCCGCTCGGGGGATCTCCTTTCTATCCTTTGAACGGGGCTCCGTTGTCGATGTTGCTGGTATGGTGAAGGCGATCGGCGACGGTAGCTCCTTGGCGCGGGATGAGCGATGGGGGGGGGGGAGGCTCCGACAGTCGCGGGTGTTGTGAGTAGCCGACTGATGGAGTGAACAAAACATCGGGGTCTATACCTTCCCCCATGGCTTGGGCCGATCAGCCGCGACTTGCTGGACGGAGTGCAGTCGAGTGTGCTGATGAGGACGAGCGGCTTCGGCTCTCGGTCCTCTGGGTGGCTGGTGACTGACGGGCTGCTTCCGCTTGGCAGAAGCTAGTTGGTCACTCAGGGCTCTCGGTCCTCTGGGGCCAGGTCGTCTTGGCTACCAGGATTCATAAACTCTAGTACTTTGCTTGGAGGTCTAGAGTTCAAATCCTGGGGAAGACAAAAATCCACTGGCCAGGGGTGGGAAGACCTAGTGAGTAACGACATGGCCAAGCGTCGTCGGTCGACGACATAAGGGGTCGCTAGTTGGGCTGCTAGTTGGGTCACCCAAGGGACAACCAAGGGGCCGCCAGTTGGGCCACCCAAGGGGCCGAGGGGCCGGGTCATTACACTAACCACTCCTCTCCCTTGGCTGGGACATAAAACTCATCTCCCACAACTAGTGCGGCTCCCTTGGCTGGAGTAGCTAGTTGCGGCCCACCTCTCTAAGCTAGGACCTCCTGAGTGGTAATGTCTATATGTATTAAGGCTAACTGACGTTGTCCGAACTCGTCATATGGACTACAGGAAGTAACCCTCCCCTGGGTCGTGTCTATCTCTAAGGTCGAAAAATATATGTCAAGATATGACAATAGGGCATGTGGACATTGAGTCTAGTGACAAGACCAGATGCACGTATAATGTTATGAAATATATGCAATGCTATATCTATATCTATATCTAAATGCTGACAAAGGGCATACAAAAAGGAGTGAGAAGGTTGCATCATTAGAACGTTCTGAGACGCGATCGACAAAATGCAGGCAACCAGGACCCGATACATGATATAGTCCCAGACCCTAAGAGAGAGTGACCTGAAGTCAGTCACTGCAGGTGATCTCTCGTCCCAAAAAGATATATATAGATAGTATCTAAGATAATATAGGAGTAGGGCTCACCAAATGGCAGGTCCCTACTAGGGTAATACAAATGAACACGTGGATGGCCTAAGTCCTAGACTAGTGCATAAGAGGGTGGGAGAAAATTGAAAATCCTTTCCACCAACGTCTATTAGAGTAAGTCAGATCATCTACTCTCTAGGTTGTTATAAAATCGAGCACACAAGTCATGATTAACTATATGGCTACAGTAAACCAGCCTATCTAGCTGGTAATGCTCAATCATCTGGGTAATAGATGTATAATATTTAGCAAAAAAAGATCTGCTTAATTATCTACACTTTAATGGAGAAAAGGTATGCCTAATGAACTTTAGCCTATGCCACTCAGTAGGAAACCTAGTATCGATGGATGGGGTACTACTGGAAGCAGGGTCTATGATCCGCCTTTTCCTATTTTAATACATGCACATATATAAAAAAATGCACAGAAAATACATACAGACAAATATAATGAAATGGGGTATACCTAGGAGGCATCTTGGGGTTGAAGGGGAGAAAATCAGGCTGAAAGGGTGCCTCGGCGTGACTTGATTTGTGAAAATGACACGGACAGAATGATCTCTGTACGCTAGAAAAACTAGTGTTGAGGGTGCCCTCATTCACATGGAGGGTGCCCTCAATGCGTTGTGGGATGCACCTCCTATCGGTGGGAGGCGCCTCCTATCGGTGGGAGGTGCCCTCCATAGCGTTTGGTGGGAAAATTCCCGCCGCTCCCGAGGGTGCCTCCTTTCATTTGAAGGCACCCTAAGGTGTTTTTTTTAAAAATTTTTTAATTTTTAATTTAAGTTTTAGGTTTTTAATTAAGTTTAAGTTTAATTTTAAGTTAGATTTAATTTTTAAAGTAATTTTAAGTTAGTTTTAAATAGGTTTAGTTGAGTTAAGTTATATTAATTTGGAATTAAATTAGTTAAGTTAAATTAATTAAGAAATTAAGTAGGTTAAATTAAATTGAATTGATTTAAGTAAGTTAAATTTAAATTTAATTTGACTTGACTTGATTTGTTTTAATAAGAGTTATTAATTGTTTTGATTAATTGAATATTAGATTAATTTATTAATTATTCGATTACTAGATTAATTAATTGATTAGATTAATTAGATTTATTAGTTGACTAGGTTAATTAATTAAATTTATTAATTGTTTAGGTTAATTGATTTGGTTAATTGATCTAAAGTTTTCCTCAAGTCCATCTCACTCTTTTCTAAATTATCAATCAGGGAACCTTATACGTTTTTGTGAGATGGTTAATTTTATCTTTGATTTAGGTTATTATCTAAGGATTGAGTTATATTTGAGTTAGACTTAGATTTTTCAATTAGTCAATTAAATATTCATTTCAAAGATTGGCTTCCAGGCTGTGGCAAGGCAGTCGGCCTTCTTGGGTATGGAGTCATCTACCACTTCTAAATAAAGTCTTTCAAAGAAATTGGATATTTAATTTTTCTTTTTGAAACCCCTAGGTCTAACTAGTCAAGTGTAAATCATAGCTAGGTCCTTATCTAACCTAATCTAAGTATGTATAATAAAAGCAGTAAGATAAGCATCAAACAATTCTATTTATAAATATAGATGATTTTTCTATTGGCTCTCCCTAGATCATAGTCTCGATAAGGTCTATCAAGGTAATGGATTTGATCCTTGGGGACCCAATATTGTCCAAGTCCAACTTGATTAACCAAGTTCGACTTGGGCACCCATGCCTAGACTATTTTTCTATTTGTTTTATTTATAATTGATAAATAAAACTTATATTTTCATTTAGCCTTAAATTTAAGTCCGGATCGGCTGTAAACGACTCTCTGTTTTCCAAGAATCAAATAAAGATTCTTGGAACCCAAAGCAAACCATTCCAACGTATCTTTAAGTTCTTTGACTTGAATTTTCAAATTGAAGTTTTATTCCTCAAGTTGTTGGACTTGAGTTGAACCTCCAATTTGAACTGGTTAAGTCAAAGGACTCAATTTAGTCTCCTCCTTAAGGATTGTTTCCTCCTTTTGGAGTGACTTGACTCGGAGGCTAGATTTGGCTAATTTAAGCATAAGGTAATTAACTAAATTATGCAGTTTACTTAATTGAGAAATACTTATAGTGGGTTTAGGCCCTTCAGAAACGGATACAGATTTGTGGCTTTGCTTGGACTCGATTTCGGATTCACTCTTGATTTCTGATTCTTATAGTTGTTCCCGAGTCGTCAATGGGAGGAAACTTTTCTGTTCGAGTTCTTCGTCAGAGTCTTCTGAAGAAGACTCATCCCATGTTGCTTGTAGTGCTTTCTTCTTCCTATGCTTCTTTGCTTCCTTTTGATTCGGACAGTTGGCTTTGATGTGCCCCTTTTGGTTGCAGCCGTAGCAGGTAACTTCAAACTTTGCTTTTGGACTGGATTGCACTGTCTTGGACTGAATCACCTTTTTGATGTCCTTCCTCATGAATCCTTTACTTTTTTTTTTTTGTAGAGTTTGCATACTAGGTTGACGATCTCGGTTGTGATCTCATCGTCGCCATCTTTTGAGTCTAATTCGTTTTCAGACTCGGGTTCAGTTCTGTGCTTTGCTTTTGGTTCCCAGGTTCTGCTTGTACCTGCAGCCAAAGTAATACCTTTCTCGGCTGGACACACATTAGTCTTTTCATGCAATTCAAATTCTGAAAATAACTCATCTAACTTAATTGATGAAAGATCCTTGGATACTTTGTAAGCATCTACCATGGATGCCCACAAAGTATTCCTCGGAAAAGCATTGAGTGTGTACTTTATTACATCTTAATTCTCCATCTTTTGTCCGATCCCGTGGAGTCCGTTTTGTAGATCTTGTATCCGCGTGTGAAGTTGGCTAGTCGTCTCACCTTCCTGTATTTTTATGTTATATAACTTATTTAAAATTAGATCGTGCTTACTTACTTTCGTTTCAGAGGTGCCTTCGTGCAGCTCGATCAACTTCTCCTATAGTTCTTTCGCACTCGAGAAGGGACCAACTCGGTTCAACTTTTCTTTTGTTAGACCACATTGAAGAGTACACGTTGCTTTGGCGTTGGCCTTGACCTTCTTTATTATACTTGCGTCCCAGTTCTCGCATGATACTAGTTTTCTCATGTCGTTGAGTGGGAGTGAGATGCCGATTTTGATGATCATCCACATCTCGAACTAGGTTTGGAGGTAGGACTCCATTCGGCCCTTCCAATAGCCGAAGTCCTCGTTAGAGAAGAGAGGCGGGAGGGCTGTGTTGTAGCCTTCTTGGTGGGCCATTATAGAAGTAAAATATCGCACAAACAAAAAACAAGAAACTTTGCTCCAAGACTTGGTCTTGAATTAGTAGTGCGGGATTAAAAAAAATATGTGAACTCGAGTGGTGTTGCACCAGCTTTGAGGAGAAATTTCGATTGCGATAAAAATATATTGGAAGGCGGTAATTTTACCGATTTCGATCGACTCCGAAAAATTAAAATTACCACGAAAAAATTGCTTGAATGGTGGTTTCACCAATTCGAAGCGACTCTGCTCTAATACCAATTGTAGGATCAAAAGCGCTAGAGGGGGGTGAATAGTGCTTGTAGCTTTCACGTCGTTTTAAAACAATCGATCAGAGTAAACGTTATGCAGCGAAAATAAAAGAAACAATTGCAAACTCGAACACCAAGATTTACTTGGTTCGGAACCTGTGGCGACTCCTACTCCAAGGCTCACACTCATTGAGTGTTTACTTTGGGCAATTCACTATCAATCCGGAAATATTACAAAAGGAGTATTATAATTTAAATGCAATAAATTAAGAGTATACCAACAACTCAAGAATGGAGAAAGTCGAGCTTGTAGTTGTCGGAGTAGCATTACAGCTTTGCTGGATTGTTTCATTAGCAGTGTGCAGTAGAAGAATCATGAATTTCGGTTGTCTTGAAGCATCTGGTCGAGATATGCTTATATAGCCTGTTGAGGGCGCAATTAATCGCATGGAGGGCGCCTCCAACCCCACCGAAGTCGCAACGTCGATAAGATCTACTTCCCTCGCTGCTTATCCGCCTGAGGGCGCCTCTAAGATCATGGAGGGCGCCCTCCACCCAGCGTCTAGGGCACCTCCAGCTCCATGGAGGGCACCCTCTGCCCTGCTGCGCGGAGGTCTTCGACTAATGCACCCGAGGCGCCTCCAAGCTCCATGGAGGGCGCCTCGGGTGCTGTTCATCCGAGGCTTTACATCTTTTTCACTCCCTACAAGATGTGTTAGTCTAAAATACAAAACATATCCTATAAAATAGAGTTATGTACAATAAAATTAGATTAATATAAATATTTGACAATCACCGGACTGTCTGGTTCTGACTTTGGATTTCCATCCGAAAACTCTAGGTCGAGTCGACGCCTACTGTTCCCTCACCGGGGAACGCATCCTCACCTACTCCACTTAGGAGAGTTTACATGTTGCCAGACCAGTCCTCCAGACTGATTGGACTTTTGCTCAGTGCCCGAGGCTCTAGGACTTTCTGCTAGACGTTCGCTCCATAACTCGTCTAGTCTTTCACCTGGTCTACGACCACCAGGACTTTCCACCTAGAGTCCCCGACCCTAGGGTTTTTGCCCGAAGTCTTCGACCCGCCAAGACTTTTCACTTAGGGTTACCACCCCCTAGGACCTAGGGTTACCACCCCCTAGGACTTAGGGTTACCACCCCTAGGGTTTTTCATCTGCTTAACCGCAGCTAGGACTTTTGCCTAAGTAGACTTAGGACTTTCCTGCAAACTCATTCAAACATGTTAGACCATAAATAACCTTAACTTTGAACCCTTTGCTATTATCAAAACTTAGGTTCGATCGTCGGATGCTTCCCGCACCAACACCAATGTAATTTTTAATGAAGAAAATAATCTACCTAACTCAATCAATGAAAATGTTAATCCGAATACAAGAAACATAGAAAATGATGAAGATAATGAAATTAGACCAAAATCAAGTGAATCATAAGAACCAAGTGTTAACCCTGAAATAATACCACCTAGGGTAAGAATCAACCACCCACCTGACCAAATTATGTGTTACCCAACCTTAGGAGTTTGAACTAGATCATCTTATAGAAATCTAAGTCAAATAGCACTGATTTCCAAAATTGAGCCCAAAACTATAGAGGAATCCCTACCTACCCCAGATTGGATAATTGTAATGTAAGAGGAACTAGCTTAATTTGAAAGAAACCAAGTCTGGGAACTAATGCTTAAATCCATAATTGATACCAAGTGGGCATTTAGAAATAAGCTGGATGATAAGGGAGAAATAGTAAAGAATAAGGCTAGACTAGTAACTAAGGGTTCAGCCAAGTAGAAGGTTTAGATTATGATGAAACTTATGCACCTGTAGCCAGATTTGAATCGATCAGGATGCTGCCAGCCTATGCAGCACATAAGGGATTCAAGTTATACCAAATGGATGTAAAATCCGCATTCCTCAATGGGTTCATTAAAGAAGAGGTTTATGCAAATCAACCCCCAGGATTTGAGGATTTAGACAATCCAAACCATGTCCTTAGGTTAAAGAAAGCTTTATATATATTAAAACAAGCACCTAGGGACTTGTATAAACAGTTGGCACAACGGAGCAAACAAGAGGGGGGGGGGGTCAATTGCCTGTCAAAATAAAATAAATACCTTTCCCATTCTTTCAATACTAATTAAAAGCAACTATAATAATAAATGAAAATAATAACTTAAAAGATGAGGCACAAGATTTACGTGGTTACAACCTAGGTGGTTGTTAATCCAAGACCAATGAAAGCACTAAAAGAAAATATCCTTCATTGAAGGCGGAGAACCCTGTTATACTCGTTGAAAGCTTAGAAAGTTGCTAGGAAATTAAAACAATAGTTGTTGATTATTTCTTAGGTCTAGGGGTCTTTTTATATCCATTGGGAAATTTTATCCGAGACTAGAAGACACCTCCAATAGGCTGGAAGGTGCCTCCAGCGAGGCGCCAAAGGTTAAAGTTTTATCCTTTGGCAATGGTAATATCAGCCTGGTCGAAGGCGCATTCCATAGGGATGGAAGACATCTTTATATTGTTCATTGAAGATACCTTCTAGCCATGGAAGATGCCTTCAACAGTGAAGGTGCAGAGGCGCACGGAGGTGCCTCGGAGGCGCCTTCAACTCCCTTTAAAGGTGCCTCCAACAGTATTTCCAGCCTTCTTTTTGCTCTTTTGCTGCTCCGATCGCCTAGGTGATCACGGCTATCCGGAATAGGGCTCACCCGAATCCATTTTCCGGCCTTCTCCTCGAGCAGGCTTCCGCTCCGGCTTCTCATCTCTCAGAGTATCGCACTCATTCTTCTCATCCATCGGTGTACTCTTCCACAGCACCTCGTCCCTCAGATGCACCGAGCTCGTCGGTTCCCTTCCTGTGCCATTGTTCTCGCTAGCTACGTTTTCCACTCGACTTCTTGTGTTCCTAAGCTCCTGCACACTTAAACACAAGGATCAAAACACAACAGGACCTAACTTAACCTAATTAATTATATCAAAACTACCATGGAGTTCTAACAATCTCCCCCTTTTTGATGTGCATCAACCCAAGTTCAAATTAGGGTAAAAATAATGCAATAAAAGTATTGTAAAGAAATTGCAATAATAACATTTTAGGAACATTAAGTATAATGTTGCAAAATTTTAAAAAAAAAACTCCCTAAACTTGCACCTATTTCTTACCCTTTGATCACATCAAAAAAATGGAAAAATAATATTAGAAATTAGAAAATTAATTTTAGGGGTACTTAAAAACATTCCATAAAGTCATATGTTGTATTTGACAAGAAAGAGTTTTAAATAAAACATTTTGTCAATTCTAAAAATACAACTAATCCTTAAAAATTTTAAAACTTCTTAAATGACTATGACAGTAAATCGTTTAACAGTTAGCAAATTACACATTAAATTCAATAATTGGCTTCTAAGTTGTGGCGAGGCACTAGACCTTCTTAGATATTGGAACAACAACCACTAAACACAACCTTTTAAATAAATTAATATTCAATTTCCTTTTTAACCCTTTTAAAATTAAAATAATTTTAGTCTAAGTATAATCTTGGAACCCAATATAAGTTCCTACCTATTGGATTAATCAGAAATTTGGGGGTACATAATTTTTACAAATATTTCTAATTTATCCTTGGTGATGTCTAATATACCAGTTTAGTCTACCATACTTTCTAGATTTTGGTTTTTTTGACAATTGTTCAAATTCAAGCATGCATGGTCATTTTTTAATTTTTTGATTTCTATCTTCAATTTTTCATTTTCTAATTTTAGATTATCATACAATTCTAGAGGATATGCATTAGCTAATTATCTTTTTAAATCAATACTTTCTTTTTCTAATTTGTACAAATTTTTAGCAAGAATTTTGATAAAATTAAAAGACTGCCCGAGAGATAATGCACGTACCTCACTTATCTCATGATCTGATGCCCCCCTTCATCGCAACTTTCTTCTGATGATCCTCCCCTTTCATCGATGCTCATTTCTAAGTTGCTCTCATCTGTTGGATCGAGACGCGCTAGAGGGGGGGGGGGGTGAATAGCGCTCGCGGCTTTCACATTTTCGAATTCGTACGAGTAAAAACAAATGCAGCGGAATTAAAGAACAAGCAGATGAACATAGTGGATTTACTTTGTTTGGAGCCTGTGACGAGTCCTACTCGAAGGCCCGCGATCCTTGATCGCTTTCCGTGGGCAACAACTATAAGCACGAGAATTATTACAATCTACATACAAATGAAAATAGCAATTAAAAATACCGACAACACTTAGAGAATATGAATTCTGGAGCTCAGGGTCGTCGGAAAGTAGTCGCAGCACTTCGGGAACCTTTCGTTAGTAGCTAATCGCGTATAGGGATCGCTTGGAATACTTGTAATGAGCTGCTGGTCGAGATCCCTTATAAAGGGTGTTCAAGGCGCCTTCCACTATTCACCAAGGCGCCTTGAATGAGCCGAGTCAGCTGCTGAGATAAGGGCTGAACTGGTCGAACCTTATCAGGTTCAAGGCACCCTCATCAAGCTGTCCAAGGCGCCTTGGCTTCCTTCAAGGCGCCTCCAAGCTTGCTTCGCAGCCAGCTCAGGTTTTGCCCCCGAGGCGCCTCCAAGCTCCATGGAGGAGCCTCGGTACTGTTCATCCGAGGCTAATTTTGCACTTTGGTCCCTGCAAGATATGTTAAACACAAAAATACCTTGCAGCACAAAGTTAGCTCATAACACATAAGTGATAGTATAAAAGTGAAAGTTTGACAGTCTCCGGACTGTTCGAGTCTGACTTCGGGTTTCCGACCGGAAACCCTAGGTCGACCCGACGCCTACTGTTCCCTCTGCGGAGAACGCGTCCTCACCTACTCCACTCAGGAGATTTACCTGCTGCCAGTGCGATCCTACAGATTGACTGGACTTTTGCTCAGCACTCGAAGCTTCCGGACTTTTTGCTGGACATCCGCTTCTCGGCTAGTCCAGTCTTTCACCTGGTTCGCGACACCAGGACTTTCCACCTAGGGTTACCACCCCCTAGGACTTTTTCCTGAAGACTTCGACCTGCCAAGACTTTCCGCATAGGGTTACCACCCCTATGACCTAGGGTTACCACCCCCTAGGGTTTTTACCTTGCCTAACCACAGTTAGGTCTTTTCCTAAAACGCTTAACAGATTTGTTAGATCACTAAACATCTTAACTTTGAATCCTTTGCCATTTATCAAAATACGAGTTCGATCGTCGGATGCTTCCCGCACCAACATCATCTTCTTCTTGGTGGTCGGCCAGTAGGGCTAGTCCGGAGAAGACCTCGATCTCAGACCTAGAGGATGATGATTCATCCCATGTGGCCTTCAAGTTCTTATGCTTTGGTCTGTTACCCTTGGCTTTCTCCTTCTTCTTTAGTTGAGGGTATTCATCCCTGATGTGCCCTTATTCTTTAGTTTAGGGAAATCATCCCTGATGTGCCCTTCTTCATTATAGTTATAGCATCAGACCTTCCTTTTGTTTCAATAATCATTTTTTGTCTACGATTTAAACTTATTAGATTGAATACATTTATTAAATTTTCTTACCATTAAAGTCATTTCGTCTTCATCAATTGACTCTTCAGAGTCTGGATTGCCCATTCTTACCTTTAGGGTGATGTTCTGATTTGGTCCCTTTCTTTGTCCTGCACACCGAGATTCATGTAATTCAAAAGTGGAGAAAAGATTTTCTAAAGTACTCACCTCGAGATCTTTGGAGATATAGCAGAAGTCTACTATAGATGGTCATTCTGGTGTTCTCGGGAACACATTTAAAACATACCTTAGCATGTCCCGATTGGTTACCATTTCTCCGAGGTTTGTTAGGCTAGTGATTAGCTCCTTGATTCTTCTATGCAGTTGAGCAACTGATTCACCTTCTTCCATTCGGAGATTGCTGATTTGGTTCTAGAGTAGATCCCATTTTTCGAGTTTAGCTTTGAACGTACCTTTGTGTAGTTCTAGGAACTTCTCCCAAAGTTTCTTTACTGATTCGTGGGTGCCGATTTTGCTGACTTCTTGCAAAGGTAGCATGCTCAGCATATGGAATTTGGCTTGTCCATTTGCCATGAAATCTGCTTGTTCCTTCTTGGTCCATTGATACTCCTCTTTGTCTTTCGGTGCTATAAATTCATATTTTAATATTAACAATAATTCAAAATCAGTTTTAAAAAAATACCTCCATGCATTTGTTCTAAGATGCAAATTCTCCCTTGAACTTTGGTGGGTAAATTATCGGTTTGATCATTGTTTCGGTGCTTCAGTCGGCAGTTAGTCCTTCTGAGGTGGTTATGTTCTGATACCACTTGTTGACGCAGCGGGGTCGACAAGAGGGGGGTGAATTGCCTGTCAAAATAAAACAAATATCTTTCCCGTTCTTTCAACTCTAATTAAAAGCAACTATAATAATAAATGAAAATAACAACTTAAAAGATGAGGTACAAGATTTATTTGGTTACAACCTAGGTGGTTGTTAATCCAAGACCAATGAAAGCACTAAAAGAAAATCTCCTTTGTTGAAGGCGGAGAAGCCTCTTACACTCATTGAAAGCTTAGAAAGTTGTTAGAAAATTAAAACAAGAGTTGTTGATTATTTCTTAGGTCCAGGAGTCTTTTTATAGCCCCTGGGAAACTTTATCCGAGGTTGGAAGGCACCTCCAACAGGCTGGAAGGCACCTCCAGTGAGGTGCCAATGGATAAAGTTTTATCCTTTGGCAACGACAATATCAGCCTGGTCGAAGGCGCCTTCCATAGGGCTGGAAGGTGCCTTCATACTATTCATCGAAGGTGCTTTCCATCCATGGAAGGTGCCTTCAACAGTGAAGGTACGGAGGTGCCTTCAACTCCCTTTGAAGGCACCTCCAGCAGTATTTCTAGCCTTCTTTTTGCTCTTCTACTGCTCCGATCACCTGGGTGATCGCCGCTATCCGGGATAGGGCTCACCCGAACTCATTTTTTGACCTTCTCCTCTAATAGGCTTCTGCTACGACTTCTCGTCCCTCGGAGCGTCGCGTGCATCCTTCTCATCCACCGTTGTACTCTTCGACAGCACCTCGTCCCTCGAATGCACCGAGCCCGTCAGCTCCGTTCCCATGCTATCCTTCTCGCTAGCTACGTCTTCTGCTCGACTTCTTGTGTTCCTAAGCTCCTGCACACTTAGACACAAAGGTCAAAATACAATAGGACCTAACTTAACCTGGTTGATCACATCAAAATTACCACGGGATTCCAACATAAATGACTATCAACATACCTAATATCTAAAGGATTTAACCAAGGTCAAATAGACCAAACCTTATTTATTAAAACCTTAGAAAAATAAATTTTTATTGCTCAAATTTATGAAGATGACATAATTTTTGACTCGATAAATACTAAATTTTTAAAAGAATTCATTAAATTAATAGAAAATGAATTTGAAATGAGCCTAGTAGGAGAGCTTAATTTTTTCTTAGGATTACAAATAAAACAAACAAAATAAGGAATTTATGTGTTTCCTAGAATCTATCACACACCACTCACTTACGCTCCCTCTCTCTATTCTCTCTTTCCTGCTTGATATGAGTTATGGTGAGTGAGCCCATTAGGTGACATGGAAGCCAAAGTCAAGAGGAAGGGGTGGCGCTCAAACCTGGTCAAGCATAAGGCTCTCTATATAGTCCCAGACGGGAAAGACTTGTCAGGCCTAGAGATGCTTAGACTTATCTAGTCTATAATGTATGATCGGCCGAGCTATGGCTGACTGAATACAAGGCTCTCTACATATGCCTGGACAAAAAAGACTGGTCGGGCCCAGAGATGCTTAGCCTTATCTAGTCTAAATGTATGATCGATCGGACAATGGTCGACTGAATACAAGGCTCTCTGCATAGGCCTGGGTGGGAAAGATCAGTCGGGCCCAAAGATGCTTAGCCTTATCAAGTTTGTATCATATATACAACGGGCCACGTAAAGGCCAACCGGATGAAGGATTCTGTGTATGTGCCTAGACGGACATAAATCTGGCTGGGACAAAAAGGCATCTAGCCTTGTAAATTCTTTAATATATGTACAGTCGAAGGGAGACCGATCAAAATGTAGGGTTCTCTATATACGCCCAACAGGGAAAGGTTGACCGAGCCTAAAGATGCCTAACTTGGTCAAGTTCCTAAGATATGAGTGGTTAGATAAGGGATGATTAAATATAAGGTTCTCTGTGTGTACTCAACCGGGCAAAGCCCGAGCAAGTTTTAAGATACTTAGCCTTATAAAACTTTCATCATACGACCGACTTAATGACCCGTTGAGATATATTTAACAGAAGGTATTCTCAACCTATGACTGGCTTAATGACCAGCCAAGATATATTCAACAGAAGATATTCTTAACCTATGACCAGGTTAATGATCGACCGAGATATATTTAATAGAAGGTATTCTCAACATACGATCGGCTTAATGATCGGTCGAGATACATTCAACAGACAAGCAGTTGACAACATTAAGACAGCTTGGCAAGTTTGTCAGGGAATATTCCCTCAAAGCTTCTTCATTAAGCAGTTACAACGACACCCTCCCGTAGGTACTTCATGAAAAACTCAACTCTCAAGCAACAAAGGAGGTACATCTAGGGTAGAAAAAAGATTCCTCGGAAGATTATTGCACGATGCCTAGGTTGTACTTCTCTCATCTTCTAACAAACCGAGGGTCATCTCACAATTGAGGAGGTTATGTGAAGTGGTATAAAAGGGGAATCCTTTACCCTGGCAAGGTACACAAACACCAACATGTGCATCTGAAGCCCTACTTTCCTATATTTTCCATGACTGCTCTTCTTCCACTTTTTGAGAGAGGAGATTGACTTGAGCATCAGAGGGCCTAACCAAGGTTTCCCACCCTGGACTTAGGTCACTAATAGTTTGTTGGCTCGTCTGACTGTGTGCAGGATCACCGAGGAGTTTCCTTCAGATCTTGAGAGGCTTCTTGTTCATGAAACAATCATTCATTGGAGCTAGCGTGCCATCTCATTGCTTTCAGACAAGATCACTCCTCTTTCTCTAAACCTTCTCTTCCCTCTTCTCAACCTCTCTTCTAGTGTTCGTGAACCAGCCTTTGATTGTCTAGATAATTCACCATATGAAGTTAACTAGTGCTTAATTAACAATCCCTATAGGATCGATATTTTTATTACTAATGACGTAGTCATGCACTTACAGCTTCGTAACAAGTTTTTGGTGTCGTCGTCAATGACTATTTTCGATTAACATTAGTTGATTAGCATATGAGTTACTCTATATATTTTTCTTTTTCTTTTACTTTTTGCATTGTCTTTTTTATTTTCATTATGTATTTTATTTCTTGTCTTTAAATTCTATATTTATTTTTTTAAAAAATCAAAACAAAAATTGGTTGAGTACCTTGATTATTTTATATCTCCTATATCCATGTGCTATATGATGATTACTCACTGTGTCTTGTGAGTTCAGTGCTATTATTTCAAGTGAGACCAAAAAATTTCTTTAACTATGGATAAGTACCTTTCATGGCAATCTGGAGGCTTAAATGCAAAGTATAATTTAGATGATGAGCAAATGTCGAACATCTGTAGTGCATGTGGTAGTCAAACCCATTCGTCTACCATATGTCACCTCTTCTAAAATGAAGTTGGCCCTTCCATAGAACAAACTGATGATATCTGTATGGTTTGTGGCAGTTCATCCCGTCCAACTACTATATGTCACTTCTTCTAACATGTTGTTACCTCCTCGATAGAACTTCAGAATGTAGGATTGATGACGTGTTAGGGGGGGGGAGTGAATAACACTAGTGGCTAATTCGTTCGTTTCAGAAAGCTCAGAATAATGCAGCGGAATAAAGAAAAGAAACAAATACAATCACTAACAGGTTTCTTTTACTTGGTTCGGAGCTTGTGACGACTCCTACTCCATGGCCTGTGACCATTGATTGCTTACATTAGGCAATTACTAATAGCTCAAAAATTCTTTACAAGTAAGCAATTACAAGTATAAAACTAAACAAAGTGTACCGACAATATAAGGATGAGTAAAAGAGTCGTTGATTGTTAGAGCAGCAGTTGAGTGTTGTTGAAGTGTTTCGGAGTAGCACATAGGAGTGCAAGTAGTCTGATTTTCGGGGTTATTGAAGTGCTGGCCGAGACCCCTTTTTATAGCCTCTTCAAACCTGATCCAGATCCTCTAATCCCAGGATCAAGTTTTGACTCAACCTAGATCGGTCGACTAATCCCTAGGTTCGGTCGATCAAACCTACTGAATCCTCTAGGCCTTCTGTCTAGATATATCCTCTCCAGATAGTGCCTTCATTCGGTTGACCGATCCCACCGTTCTATTGATCGAACAACTGATGATCTTCGCCTCATCTGATCCAATCAACCAGGCTCAGCTGAGTCTCTTTCTATCCTCGATTTCGTCGACTGATCCTGAAGTTCGGTCGATTGATCCCGAGGTTCGGTCGATCGATCCCACAATCAAACCCGATCTGATCTCTGGCAATCTGATCCTACTATACTAGGGTCCAGTCAACCGATCCAGTCATTCAATTGACCGATCAAGGCTAAGTCTAACCCTGTAAAACTTGTTAGTTTCCTACAAAACAGAGTTAGACAAATAGTAATTAATATGTAAATAAATAACTTGACAGCCTTTGAATTGTCAGGTTCTAACTTCGGATTTCCTTCAAAAACCCTAGGTTAAACAAACACCTATTGTTCCCTCAGTGGGGAACGCGTCCTCACCTACTCCTCTCAGGAGAAGTTACCTGTTGCCAGACCGGTCATCCAGACCGACTGAACTTTTGATCAACACCCGAGACTTCAGGTCTTCATGCTAGACATCCGCTTCATGACCCGTCCAGACTTCCACCTTGTCTGCGACCACCAGAGTTTTCACCTAGAGTCTTCGACTCTTGGATTTTGTCCAAAGCGCTCGACCCACTAAAATTTTTTGCCTAGGGTTACCATCCCCTAGGACCTAGGGTTACCACCCCCTAGAGTTTTCCACCTGTCTAACCGTAGCTAGAACTTTCCATCACCTAGGATTACCGCCCCTAGGACCTAGGGTTACCACCCCCTAGGGTTTTCCACCTACCTAGAATCTACTAAGACTTTTGCCTAAGATAACTTAGGACTTTCCTGCAAGCTCAATCAACCTTGTTAGATCACAAGGCAACTTAACTTTGGACCCTTTGATATAATCAAAACCTAGGTTCAATTGTTTGATGCTTCCTGCACCAACACAGAATCTATTCCAACCTATACATCAATACATGTATGATTCGGTTCCTAGTACTTCTAGCTACAACTGGAGAGATCAACAAATTTATACCTTTTAACCCTAGCACACTTCTGAGGAGGATGAGCAGTTACTATTACAACAGCATATCCCTGACTCACCTCAACACCACAATCAAGATGGGATGGATTATTAGAATTTTGAGTACAACAATATTCAAAGTATTAAGTAATTTTCTCAAGCAAATCAGAGTCCATCAGAATTTCAAGATGATTCACTATTAGATAGACCACAGTAGTTACAATATTATGAGCTGACTAACTGGGAGGACTCCCAAGACTCAGATCTTCCTACTCCTAATCAAATGAAGACCAAAATATAAGAATTAGAAGAGCTCTTAATGCAAGAGGGGATCTTATTTCTCCGATTCCTATAGCAAGATGTTGTGTTAAGTCCAAATACAGAGCCTTAGTTGAGGATGATTTGGAGGGGATGGAATTTAAAGCTAAAGGCAGCTGTGATCATGATGCTACAACTCTATAGGACTCCTCTACTGCTTTACATGGTGATGATATATTTGATGATACTCCAGACACTAATAGGACCATTGATGTGTCTTTAACCAATCTTGCTATTGTTCTTACTACAACTTCTAATAGTACATGCTTGAGTGATGATGGGATTATTGAGGAAGCAAATGTTAATATTTGTGTGCATCCCTCCGAGTGATAAGTGGTGGATAGCCGTGTTGGCGCTACTCAGAATTCCATTCTATTTCCCCTGTACAAAAATTTGTATAAGCACGGAACTTTTCCTAGCAACCCATGTGCTTTTCAGAAGTTAAACATGGATTGCAAATGAAACTTAACATTATTAATCCAAGTTCAACCCATGTGTTCATCAGAAGTTAAACCATATTACAGAAGTTGATTAAATATCTATTTCAAGGATTGGCTTCCAGGTTGTTGGCGAGGCACTTGGAGTTCTTGGGTATGAGATCATCCACCACTTCCTAGTCAAAGCCTTTCAAAGAAATTGAATATTTAAACTCCTTACAGTAAACCCTAGGTTAAACTACAGAGACCCCAATCAAAGCACAAGATTGCTAGCCTCTTATGTTGGTACTTCAGGATCCATACAAAGGAAAAATAAACTAGTACACAGCGGAAACAATTAACTAGTTATACCTTTCTTTGTAGCTTAAAGACCTCTTGATCTTCTACTGTATTCCTCTCTTTCTCTTGGACGTCATGTGGGCGATGATCTACCAAGATGCAAAAACCACCCAAGTCCTTCTTTCTTCCAAGACTTTCGGCCACCAAGGGATCAAAGCTAGGAACACCACCTCTTGTTCTTCTTTCTTCCTTGCAACCTGCCGGCCACAAGATGGTTGAAGCCTCTTGATGCCGTCGGCCTTAGGTGAGAAAGCAAGGGGAGAATACGAATATGAGGGGGCCAACCACAAGGAGAATAGAAGAGGAATAGAAATTGTGTAGATGATTATTTCCTCTAAGGCACCATCTATCCTCTTTTATAATCCTTGGTAATGGCTAAAAAGGAAAGATTTTAACAACAATTAAAATCTCTCTTTTAAATTTTTTATTGTGGATGGCTACAAAAGGAAAGTTTTAAAATTAAAAAAATCCCTCTTTTAAACATTGTAGATAGCTATAAAAAGGAAAGATTTTTAAAATTAAAACCTCTCTTTTAAATCATGGTTAACAAAAAAGAAAGTTTTAACAAAAATAAAATCTCTCTTTTAAACCATTGTAGATGACTACTAAAGGAAAGATTTTTTAAATTTAAAACTCTCTTTTAAAACCATATGAATGGCTTCAAAAAAGGAAAGTTTTTAAAATTTAAAATCTCTCTTTTAAAACATTGTAGATGGCTAAAAAAGAAAGATTTTAAAAAAAATTTAAAAACCTATTTTTAAACTCATCTTGGCCGACCTTTGCTTGGGCACCAAGCAAGGATGTGGCCGACCATAAGGATGACTTGGGTGGATGCGAGGCTTTATACATAGAGGCTACAACATGGACCTAGAGGAGGAATTAGTTTTGGCCTCCTGATAAGCTTGAGCTTCCTGTGTTTAACCCGAACACTCAACTCAAGTTCATCAATAATAACTCATACCACTAAAGAGTTATTATTGAACTACCGCACCAATCCCATATTAAATTATGGGCTCATTCTTATCATGAGTGCATTAATCTCCCTGTGTTTAAGATATCGAATGTCCATTAATTAAATGAGTTACTGACAACTCACTTAATTAACTTCTAGCTCCAAGAGTAGTACCACTCAACTTCATTATCATGTCAGAACAAAGTCCACCTGCAGGGTTTACATGACAATTCTTATGAGCTCCTCAAGGGGACATCATCATCCTAATAAATAGGACACAATTTCCTTCTATAATCAACAACACACCATATAAATAATATTATTTCCAAACTTATCGGGCCTATTGATTTAACGAATAAATCTCACCCTTTGATAAATTAAAAAAATAAATATTAAGTACATGTGCTTGTTATTATATTGGGATTAAGAGTACACACATCCATAATAACAGAGGTTCTGTTCTTTTATGCAGTCAGTATAAAAGGAACAACCTCAAATGGTCATGCTCTATACACACATAGTGTATTAGTGTAATTTTATAGTCAAGATAAATTAGTACCAAATTGCACTATAACCATTCCAATGGTTTGCCCCAATCCATCTTGGTTGTGAGCTTCTATTTTTAATTTATAAGAAATTGATAACATGATCTTCTATATGACACTACACACCTTGTTATCTACAATATAAATTAAATGGACAACTGCATTTAACTAAATGCAGACATTTGACCAATGTGATTCTCATTTCAAAATAAATGTTTATACAAAAGCTAGGCTTTTAGTATACATTTTAACAAGCTGGAGACCCCAAGGCTGGACACTCCCACTTTTTCCTATACTAAATTTTCATCAAAACAAGTCCTCAACATCAACTATGACCATTGCGCTCTTAGCCTGAGTACTTTAGGTGAGCCTTCTCCAACCGTCAAGAAGAATCTTTAAGGAGAATAAGAAGGAGAGAGCAATTCCTCAAGATGTGATTTCCATGATGAAAGCTC
Source organism: Zingiber officinale (assembly GCF_018446385.1). Lineage (NCBI taxonomy): Eukaryota > Viridiplantae > Streptophyta > Magnoliopsida > Zingiberales > Zingiberaceae > Zingiber > Zingiber officinale. The sequence continues at coordinate 58,789,882 of NC_055987.1, read as the reverse complement.
CCTTCTTATTTTGGGCCATTAGTTGAAAGGTTCGGAGATAACTCACTCCAACAAGATCACAATTTTGATGAGCCTAATAAGGGGTCAAGCTAATGAACTTAAACAAGATGCAACCCAAGTTCAATCTTGCTTTCATTTTAGTTTTTATTTCTTTCTAGTTTCTTTACTTTGTTCATAATTGATATGCGCAGATTATATACACTTATATGCATGTTTGGACGCACATCTATTTGTATTCAATTAGCATAATCTATATTTATTGCACCCTATTTCTTTATAATGTCCTACTTCCATTATATTTTGTTCGGAGATCTACTCTTTGCTTATTTTTATTGACAGGATGCTATTTGGAGCGAAAATGGAGCAAAAACACACACGAGAACAATTTTGGAAGAAATCAAGCCAAGGTCGTGTGACCCACACGGTCGTGCTTCCCCACCAGAGGCAAATCATGCCACGACCGTGTGAGCCACACAGCCGTGTCAACTTCCCCATGACCAGGCAACACACGGCCATGCCAAATGGCACAACCATGCCAATGTTCCAAAGACAAAGAAGACCACGGTCGTGTGACCCACACGACCGTGTCAACTTACTAGAGGTGCGGAAGGCCATGGCTGTGTAAATCCACACGGCCGTGTGACTTTGGCAGAGAGGAAGAAGGCGATGGCTGTGTGAGCCACATGTCCGTGTGACTCAAAGTTGGGTGAGGCCGTGTGGATTTCACACGGTCGTGTGACGAAGAACATGGGGTCGTGCCACTCCAAAACAGAGTTGTGCTGAATTCTGGGCAGCTTGTAGACTGATCCTAAAATGGACATAACTTTGTGTTTCATTGGAGTTTCGGGCTGTTCTTTATACCAAAATGTAGCTAACTTCAAGATATACAACTTTACTTCAGATCAAATAGAGAGAAAGCATTGTCTGCCCATGCTAAATGGCACAGTTGTGCTTCCCAACTATGGGTTCATCTGGACCTCCACCCAGATTGCAGACCAAACTTTGAGCCATCATAACTTTTGGCTCGGTCTGAGACATGGCTCAATCAAAGTATAAAATTAAAGATAATTTCAAGAGCTACAACTTTGGTTTAGGGTGAACCACGAGAAAACCTGGTTTAATGGGTGAAAAATCTGGTTTACCGGACTCCTATAATCTTGATTTTCCTGGGCAGTTTGGAGGAGGTATAAAAGGGTCAAGATCCTCATTCTTTGACTCATCTTGGGTTTGGGACTTTGTCCCTCTCCTTGGGGAAGGGTTATCCCCTTAGGAGAAAATCCTAGAGCTTCATTCTCCTCTTTTCCTTCACGATCCATCCATCTCCGGAGCAAGGAGGCATCCCCAAGACATCGGAATCATCGACAAGCATCTCTTCTTCCCCTTCTTCTCACATCTAGGGTTGTAAGTATGCTTTACTTTATGTTTTGGGATTGTTCTTCCTTTGAATGACATAGATCTCCAAATCTAGGATGTAGGAAGTATTTGTGATGTGATGGAGATGTAAAACTATGTGGATTTGCCATGTTTCTATTCAATGACTTGTTAATGCCTTGTTCATATTTGATGAAGTGTGTGTGTGAAGCTTGTATATATATCTTTTGCATATTTTATCCAATAGTTGTGTAGAATTGTTAATCTTGTAGGGGGGATACCCTAGATCGTATGACCGAGGGGCATCGTGACAGGGCTACCCCGCTAACGAACGTCTAGGGTATCACCTTGAAGGGAGAAGCAAATCTCCACAAGGAAGTAGGGGATCAGACATAATCACTATTTCTATCTCTATGTTATTGTGTGTTAGTGTGTTTCTATGTTGTATGACCGAGGGGCGTCGTGACAGGGCTGCCCCGCTAATGGACTTCATAGGAATCACTTCCATTTAGTAGCATAGGACATGGAGTAGGAGATCATGCCGACTTATCCACTGCAGGGGAGAGTCGGTAATGAATCTAACTTCCTACAAGAGTATAAACATAGAGGATAGGAACTAAGCAATCTATGTAACATCGCCTAGCATCACAAGGAAACTGAAATCCTAGAATCACACCTTAACTCATCTCTCACATCCTCTTAGCTCAACCCCTTTCAAGGTCCATTCTCTCTCTTCCCTCTTTTCTTTCTCTTACTTTCTTTCCCAACTAATCTTACGTTTATCTAGATAATTCTTCGTGTGAAGTTAACTAGTGCTTAATCAATAGTCCCTATGGATATGATATCTTTTGTATTACTGACGACGTAACCGTGCATTTCCGGTGATGTAACAATAATATCTCTAATCCCTCTACTTAATTTTTCTTGTCGATTTTCTTTTGTAGAATTCAAAGTTGTGGAGGAATGTGAGCATCGGATAGAGGAATATCCTCAAGCTCATGAATGTCAACCATTTGGATCTCATTACTTGGTAACTTCTCTAACTTCATAAATATCCTCCATATTTCATTTCTAGTTTCCATTGGGACAATAAAAAATTTAAGTCTGGGGATGTGTTAGATTTAGTTTAGTTTTTTACTTATTTCTTTTAATAATTTTTTCCTAGTTGCATCACTCATCATGTCATTGTTGGTTGTTCCTCATAGTAAAATGCTAGTATGTTTCATCTAGATATTTATCTTGTGTGATTTGGTATGCTAGTATGTCTATTGATCTATATTTTTCTATTCATAGTAGCATGTAGTGAGCATTGTTATTTCTAGAAGAATTTAAATTTTGGCCTAGTTTTAGGATCTCTTCACATTATGCTTGACTTTGATGGTAGATATTTTTGAAAATAGTCATAATTCATATAATCGAACTAGTACTCTTGCTTCTATGGTGACCTCTCAACTACATTTTATTTATTGGATAAACCTAGATCATGCAAGATCATTTGGGAAAAAATCAATCCCTAAAAAAATAAAGGTTTGTTCAAGTTTGATACTTTTAAACAATCAAAGAAAGAAAAAAATAAGGGATAAAAAATAGTTATCGTGAGTGGAAACTAGTAATTTATCCCTTTGAGACTGAGTTAGATTACTGGAAAAATGAATGCTATATTTTTCTTGATACTGAGTATTCCTTTGAGACCTTATGTAGATGATGCATGGTATTTTTGTGGAGGATGAACCTTGCGTGTGGCAGGTAAGTGCCTATCACTGGAAGTATGAGGAACATGGTTAAATTAAAAATTAACTAGGCTTATAGATTGACACTTGAGAAAGTTAAGCCACTCATCACACTGAGCACAAAGAACTTCTACTTAGACCACACTCAAACAATTTTTATCTCATGCTTATCAATAAAACTATATGATAGGTTTATATTGATTCATTAGGGATTATTATATGCCATCTACACACATAAATCTAAATGGTGGGTTTTGTTTGAGAACAAGCAAAGGTTTAAGTCTGGGTGTGTGATGTGCATATATTATATATACTTTTATGCATATTTTGACGCATATATACTTGCATTTCATTAGAATAATGTATGTTTATTGTACCCTATTTCATTGTAATATCATATTTCCACTTCATTATCAGAGATATACTCTTTGTGTATTTTCTTGTTGACAAGACACTATTTGGTACAAAAATGGAGTAAAAACTTACACGGGAGCAACTCTAGAAGAAATCATGCTCAGACCGTGTGAAACTACACAGTCGTGTGGCCATCTTGAAGCAAGGCAAGCTCTGGCCATGCCAAATGGCACGACCGTGACAAGTTTCCAGAGAGGGAGCTGACCCCAACTATGTGGATTTTCTAGAGACAAAGTAGCACACAACCGTGTGAATCCACATGGTTATGCCATCGGACCAGACCGTGGCCGTATGGTTCTACACTGTCATGCCATCGAACCAGACTGTGGCTGTGTAGTTTCACATGGTCATGGCACGGGTCGTGCCAGTCCCGTGCCCAGCACTATATAAAGGGGGTTTCTCCCCGTTTCATGAATATTTGGCTTGGGGCTTGCCCCCATTCCTTGGAAAAGGGTTCTCTCCCTTGGGGGAACCTGAGATCTTCCATCTTCACTAATCCATCCACCTATGGAGCAAGGAGACTCTCCGAAGACATCGACAATGCGTAGCTAAGCATCTCTTCTCCTCATTTCTTGTATTTGAGTTGTAAGAATGTTATCCTTCATGTCTTTGGTTTGTTCTTCCTTTGCTATAAAGTAGATTCTCTAGATCTAGGATGTAGAAAGTAGTTATGAAGTGATCATGGATGTATGAACTATGTATTTTGATATTTTCTTATTCTATGAAGTATTTATACCATGTTCTACGTGTGTTGTACTTTGTATGTATTTGACAAAATGTGTGTGAAGTCAATTCATGTAGATGTATGGTTTTTATTGTTGGTTGCTACTCGGAAAATCTAATGGTTCCACTGTACAAAAATTTTGTACAAAGGTCTGAATCTTTTCCTAGCTACCATGTGTTCTTTTAAATTAAACTTGGATCGCCTGCGGAACTTAACACGTTTGATCCAAAGTTTAATCTATTTGTTCTTTTAGGTTTAGACTTGGATCTCCTGCGGAACTTAACACGTTCGATCCAAATCACCTAGGTTATTAATTCCATTAAATATTAATTTCCAAAATTGGCTTCCAGGACTGCATGGCGAGACACATGACCTTCTTGGATATGGGAACAACCACCACCGCCTAGACAAAGCCTTTTAAGGAAAGCTAATATTTAATTTCCTTAAATAACTTTAGGTCAACCGAAAAGAACAATCAAATCACAAGGAAAATAAAAATAAAGAACACAACATCGAAAATAAAATTGAAATACTAGAATCGCATGCCTCTTGTATTTGATATTTTTTACATGAAGATAAAACTAGTATGATGCGAAAATAAAATACTAGTATACCTTTTCTTTTGCAAGCAAAAACCTCTAGGTCTTCTACCGTATTCCTCTTCTAACCTCGGACGTTGTGTGGGCAACGATCTTCCGAGATGAGAAACCACCAAAGCACCTTCTTCTCCTTTCTTCAAGTTTCGGCCAAGCACAATGCTTCCAAAAGATGAAGATCTTTTTCCACCAACCAAGCTCCAAGGGATGCAAGCTTTCTCTCCTTCTTCTCCAAGCTAAGATCCGACCACCACTTAATCTCCTAGAGGAAGAGGAGGTTCAGCCACAACAAGGAGAAGAGAGATCTTGAAGGGGCCGGCCACACCAAGGAAGAAAAGAGGGAGAAGAATAATAAAAGTTGTGTGTCATGAAGACACCCCAACCCTCTCTTTTATAATTCTTAGCTTTGGCAAATAAGAAAATTTAATTACAATAAAATTTCCTTAACTTTCCTTGACATGAATTAATTAAGAAAAATTAAACAAAATTTCCTACTCCTTCATGTCATGGCCGACCACATCATTAAGAGCAAACAAGGCTATTTCAATCAACAATTAAAATTCCTTATTTGTCTTTGAAAATTTTAAAAAATAAAAATTCCCTTTAAAATCCCTTCATGGTTGATAAAAAGAAATTTCTATAATTTTAATTTTTCAACATGTGAATAATTTACAAAGAAGAAAAATAAAATATCTTTCCAATCTACAAATAAGGAAAGAGATCTAATCTCTTTCTTTAATCTTTTGTAGATCCTTTTAAAAGAGATATTTTAATTTGTAATCTCTCCAATAAATTATATCTTTCACATAAGAAAAATTTAAAATTAAAATTCTTTTTAATTTAATGGGGGTCGGCCACCTAAGCTTGGGTTCAAGCTAGGGTCGGCCACCCATGAACCAAGGCTTGGCCAACCCTAGCTTGATCCACAAGCTAGCTTGGCCGGCCCCTACATCATTAGTACGAATGTGGGTATAGTACTCTATAAATAAGAGGCTACGATAGGGACCGAGAGGAGGAATTGGTTTTGGTCTCCTGATAAAATTAAGCATCCCGTGTTCGCCCCGAACACACAACTTAATTTTATCAATAATAATTCATTTGTTGGGTTTTACGGGCCGCGAAAACTACTTTTTCGCGTCGTGGAAACCCCGAAACTCCCTAGCCAACAGATCCGTGCAAATAAAATTTTTTGAAAAAACTATGAGTACGACTTTACCTAGATCTACACTTAGATCTACATGGAGAAAATCTTATACCTTCGATGCGTGCCCTTCGCGAGTCCCGCTTGTCCAAGGAGATGCCGGATCTCTAGTTGTCAAAGTAGACAACTCTCTAGAAGTATCCACACGAACAAGATGTGTTCTCTAACACACAAGGATGGAGAAGAGAACACCACAAGTGTGCTAGCACTTCTTGATGCTCTCGGATGGGATTGGAAGAAGAAGAAAGGAAAAGAAGAGAACACACTCTAAAATCTCTATGTGACTTTCACTAACCTTTCTTCTTGGATTAGATTCACTCTCCTTTCTTCTCCCTTGCTTGAAACCCACGACCAAGAGAAGAGAAGGAGCAAGAAGAGAGCTTAGGAGGAGGAAGATAACTTGAATGAGAGTTACTCACCAAAAGAAAACTTCTCTTTTTCCATCAAGTGGCCGACCACTACATGTGGTGTAACCCCCTTCACATTAATCACAATTAATGTGGAGGACATTAAAGAGAATAGTTGTAACCTCCATGAGGTGGCACATGTGATGATGTGGCACATCATCATTAGTTCTCCTAATGCCAAGTCACAAATGATGTGGCATAAAGTCAAGTCAAACTTGACTCTTCCTCTTCCTCTCAAGTCAAGTCAAACTTGACTTAATCTCTTTCATGGTTGATCTAATCCAACCATTTAATTCAAGCCAATTTAATATAATGAATCTAATTCATTTAATTAAATTGATTCAATGAGTCATAATCTAAATTAGACTCATTGAACACATGAATCAACTTGAGTCCAACTCAATTAGCCCAATTAGGATTACTCTTAATCCAATTTGATTCATCACATGAATATAATCCTCTTGGTTCATCATATGAACCTAATCTCCATCCACTTGTTCTTTGTGTGTGACCCAATAGGTTCTTGTAACGTTGACAATGCCCCTAAACTCATTTAGAAGCATAAGTAATGAGCGGTATCTAGCAATACATCATTACTACCCAAGTTACAAGAATGTTGAGATCCAACATCACCTTGTGACTACTAATTGTGACTCCTCACAATATATGACAAGTGTCCTTCTATCCTAGACATCTAGATTGATTAATGTGAGGCATAGACCGTGTCATCCTCTGACCAATCTAAATCTTGAACTCCAAGTACACTCACTCAATCAAATGAGCTCAATATCTCATATTGACTCATTTGGGCATGGCCATGCACTTCGTGGTCTCACTCTATCAAGAATATCGATGTCACTCCCATCATATGGGAGGGATAGATCCCATCTACATCACTCACATCCCTCTGCATAATTCGTTACATACCCAGTAATCGCCTTTATAGTCCACCCAGTTACGGGTGATGTTTGACGAAACCAAAGTACATAACTCCTTATGTAGGGAACCATGGTGACTTCAGGTCTAAGGACTAGTAGTCATACTAATAGCCACATGAGAAAGTATATGACACTCATATAACGATCCATGATACTTTCTCATGGCGGGTCATTCAGTATACATTCTCTAATGCATACCCATGTGTCAACTTGATATCTCTATATCCATGACTTGTGAGATCAAGTCATCGAGTTGACCTACATGCTAGTCTTATTACATTAACATTGTCCCTGAATGTTAATGCTCGACTAGGAATGATTAAGAGTAGTGTTCCCTATATCATCTCACCATCGATTCAACCAATCGATTGATATAGGTAAGAACCTTCTACTCAAGGATGTTATTATACTTAGTTTATTTGGCATCAATACAAGTAAGTATAATAACCAAAAACCAAATGCATTTATTTATATAGAATATGCTACAACAAGTCCATAATACAATTATCAAATCATTGGCTCTAGGGCTCTAGTTAACAATCTCCCACTAGCACTAGTGCCAATTAGTGTAGGCTCTAAGCCCTAATGACCTAGTGTGACCATCATGCTTCCTCTGTGCCAAAGCCTTGGTCAAGGGATCTGCGATGTTAGCCTCTGTGGGTACTCTACAAATCTTCACATCTCCTCTCTCGATAATCTCTAGAATGAGATGGAAGCGCCGTAGTATGTGTTTGGTCCGCTGGTGTGAGCGAGGTTCCTTCGCCTGTGCTATAGCTCCATTGTTGTCACAATAGAGCTTTTTGGGGTCAACAATGCTAGGAACCACCCCAAGTTCAGTGATGAACTTGCGAATCCAAACTACCTCCTTTGCTGCCTCTGATGCAGCAATGTACTCGGCCTGTGTTGTAGAATCAGCTACTGTGTCCTGCTTCGAACTCTTCCAACTCACAGCACCACCATTAATGCAAAATACGAACCCTGACTGCGATCGATAATTATCCTGGTCGGTCTGGAAGCTAGTATCACTGTAACCCTTTACAGCTAGCTCATCATTGCCTCCATATATCAAGAAATATTCTTTAGTCCTTCTTAAGTACTTAAGAATATTCTTGACCGCTATCCACGCCATGTGACATCGGCAAAAATCCCTTCTTGGAGTTCTGCATGGCAAACCGAAGGAGTACCTTGTCAATATATGTACTCTGACTTAGGCCAAGCAATCTCTTAGATCTATCTCTATAGACCTGTATCCCTAGAATGCGGGATGCCTCACCTAAGTCCTTCATTGAGAAGCAACTCCCTAGCCAGGTCTTGACAGACTGAAGCATAGGGATGTCCTTCCCAATGACTTTGTGGAACAACATCATCCACAACACTTTGTGGTTCCAGTTCAACTTCCATCGAGGCATTTGTGCTATTGTTCGCATCTTGAACTTCTTCAAGATTGAATGTGCTCCCACTAGTCTTTCAAGAAATAAAGTCCCTTTCTAGAAAGACCCCAGTCTTTGCCACAATTACCTTGTGCTGACTGGGAATGTAGAAGTAATATCCCTTAGTTTCCTTGGGATATCTAATAAAGTAGCACTTGTCAGATTTTGTTCCTAACTTGTTTGAGACTTGACGTCGAACGTAAACCTCACAATCCCAAATCCTCATGAAAGACACTTGGGCATCTCTCCCAGTCCATATCCTATATGGTGTCTTTATCACGACCTTGGATGGAACTCGGTTGAGTATAAAAGCTGCCGTGTCTAGAGCATAGCCCCAAAGGTATGTCGGAAGATCTGTGTGACTCATCATAGATCGTACCATATATAATAGGGTACGATTCCTCCTTTCAGAAACACCATTCTACTGTGGTGTTCCAGGAGGAGTGAGTTGGGATAGAATCCCACACTCAGCTAGGTAGTCATGAAACTCATGGCTAAGGTATTCCCCACCTCGATTTGATTGAAGTATCTTAATACTCTTGCCAAGCTGGTTCTGTACTTCATTCTTGAATTCTTTAAAATTTTCAAAGGATTCAGACTTATGTGTCATCAAGTACACAACCATATCTACTGAAGTCATCAGTAAATGTGATGAAGTACCTATAACCGCCTCTAGCAGCGACATTGAAAGGGCCACATACATCACTATGTATGAGTCCTAACAAATCAGTCGCTCTTTTGCTGTGCCCACTAAAGGGAGTCTTGGTCATCTTGCCTAGTAGGCATGACTCACACGTCTCATAAGATTCAAAATCAAATGAGTCCAGCAAACCATCCTTATGGAGCTGGGATAAGCGCTTGTCATTTATATGACCTAAGCGACAGTGCCAGAGATAGGTTTGGTTCAGGTCATTTGACTTGAACCTCTTGGTATTTATGTTATAAATAGGGCTTTCAAGATCTAGAATATAGAGTCCGTTTATCAGAGGTGCACTACAATAGAACATATCATTTAAATAGACGGAACAACATTTGTTCTTTATTGTAAACGAGAAACCTTTCTTGTCCAAACAAGAAATTGATATAATGTTCTTAGTTAATGCAGGCACATAACAACAATCGACTAACTCTAGTACAAGCCCAGAGGGCAGAGATAGAAAGTAAGTCCCTACAGTAACAGCTGCAACCCGTGCTCCATTGCCTACTCGTAGGTCCACCTCGCCCTTTGTCAATGCCCTGCTATTTCTCAGCGCCTGCACATTAGTACAAATGTGAGAAGCACATCCAGTATCTAATACCCATGATGTAGAAATAGATAGATTGACTTCTATAACATATATACCTGAAGTGGAAGTTTCACTTCGCTTCTTCTTAAGATCCTCCAAGTATACCTTGCAGTTCCTCTTCCAGTGCCCGGTCTGACCGCAGTGGAAGCAGGTAGCATCCTTGGCGACCCCTCCTTTAGGCTTCAGTGCCTTGCCTTTGCCCTTGGCTTGGGGCTTTCCCTTACCTTTGGGCTTGCCCTTGCCCTTATGTGTTGGACCGTTGGGCCGGTTAGAAGAGTTGGTAAATAACCTGTCAATTAAAAACAAACAACCTTGGTTACAACCGATGTGGTTGTTAATCCAAGGAAGATTAAGCTCAAAAACTCCTTCGGGCGGAGAAGTCTCTTACAGCGTTTAGGCACAGAAAATAGAATCTTAACTACAACTAAAGCATACAAGTGTTTGGAATAGAATGATCGTGATTATTGAAAAGCTTCTGGACCAATGCTATATTTATAGCCTTGGTCGGGGCGCCTGGAAGGGTTCCGGGCGCCCTGGGGGGATGAAACTTTATCCCCCAACGTCCAGAACGCAAAAGAAGCGTTCTGGTCAAACTTCAGGTTCCGGGCGCCCCGGGCTGCTCCGGGCGCCCCGGAGCCAAAAGTCAACCCAGTTGACTTTTGGTCCGTGCTCTCTTCTCCGGTTCAGCTCGCCTCTGGTCCGGGTCTTTCTGCTCCGGCTCCGCTTGCTTGGGTGATCTCTGACATCCGGAATAGGGCTCACCGGAACCCGTCTTCCGGTCGTCTCGAGCGTGCTTCCCTCCGGCTTCTCGTCCCTCGGAATTGCCGCGTGTCCCTTCTCGTCCACCAGCGTACTCATCCGCAGACTTCGTCCCTCGGTCGCACCCCGTGCCGACCTTCGCGCTAGCTGCGTCTCTTGCTCCCCGAGCAATCTTCCACTCCGGCTTTCGTACCTCGGAACCACCGCGCGCACTTCCTTCTCGTCCGCCGGTGTACTCTTCTGCAGCACCTCGTCCCTCGGATGCACAGCGTGCCGTCCTTCTCGCTAGCTGCGTCTTCCGCTCGAGTACCTGTGCTCCTAAGCTCCTGCACACTTAGACACAAGGTTAGAAACAACGCAGGACCTAACTTAACTTGTTGATCACACCAAAACAACCTTGGGGTTCCAACAATCTCCCCCTTTTTGGTGTGATCAACCCAAGTTAAGCTAGGGTCAACACAGATATAAAACAAAATTAAGTCAATTAACTTAATTTGCAATTTAAGTGCAAAAGGGTAGAAAAAATTAGATTTAAAAAAAAATTAATTTTCAATATTTCTACCTCCCCCTAGACTTATACTTTCTCTTCTCTCCCTTTGATCACAATAAAAATGGGGTTTAAAAAAAAACAATCTAAGGGTTAAAGACTTAGAAAAAAAATATCTCCAAAAAAAATTTCTAAGTCATTAAGAGCAATTTCGAGAATCTTTGAAAATTTTGTAATAATTTTCACAAAAAAAATCATTCTAAGCCCAAATATATATGCAAGAAAATTTATCAGAATTGATAACGTAAAAAAAATTTTCTTTGCATTTATTTAATTGTTGTTCTAATGCTCTTTATCAACAGGATTTAAATTTCCATTTTAATTTATCAAAACTTCTTAAATCACACTGTTTCAAATTTAAGGCCACAAATATTAAACATGCAACAATTTGTATCATGTTAATTTCTATTATTTTTTTAATTTCAACTTCACAAAAATATTCAAATAGCATAAATTCTAACTTGATAAAATTCCTCAATAATATAAAAAAATCTTTCGGCAATGTGCAAAATTCGTTTGAAAGAATATTTTGTAATTTGCCAGAATTTTTTAACAATAAGAATTTACAGGAATCTATTAATAATAGATTTCTTAATCCGAAAATATTTTTTGATGAATCAATTTCTAATTCATAAAACTTTTTCAATAAAGTAATTTGTAATTCCAAATTTTTAGGATCAGAAAAAGTTTTCGATAATATTTCTAAGTTGCATAATTCTTTCGAAAAACTTCTTTGTGATTCACAAAAGTTTTTTAGCAAAGTTTCCAACTTGCAAAATTCTATTGTTAAGATATTTTGAAATTCAAAGAACTCTTTCGATAATATTTCAAATTTGCAGGATAAGTTTGACAATTGATTTTCTAATATAAAAAACTCTTTCGATGATTCGCAAAAATTTTCAGGCAATTCTTCGATTGAATCATTCAATTGATCAGAGGTTCGAGTCCATACCTGACTTACCTTGTCAGTAATTGATTCTCCCCCTATCGAGTTGCTTTCTTCCGAAGATTCTCCCCCTTCATCGATCTCGGGATGTACTTCGGCTGTTGTAGTAGTTACCTCGATTTCAGACTCTTCTGTCGGTGGCTCGGTGTCTATTGAGGTGTCAGCTTCTGAAGGTTCTTCGTAGAGCTGCAAGAACTTTTCCCAAAGTTCTTTTGCGCTTTCATAATCTGCGACTTTTTTGAAATCTTCCTTTGGTATTACATTCAGAAGATAATATTTTGCCCGCCCATTTGCCATAGACTCCTCACGTTGCTTTTCGTTCCAGAGGCGTAGATCGAGTCTTTCTCCGTTCGTGTTCTTTGGTTCTTCATAACCAAATTTCATTATTAAAGAAATACCAGAATCTGAGTTAAGGTATACCTCCATGTTTTGTTTCCAGATGGAAAACTCCCCCTCGAATGCAGGTGGGTAGTCGCTAGCTCCGGCCATCGTTTTTGTTGCGTCAGACGGCGGTTAGTCCTTTTGAGGCGTACTCGGCTCTGATACCACTTGTTGGACCGTTGGGCCGGTTAGAAGAGTTGGTAAATAACCTGTCAATTAAAAACAAACAACCTTGGTTACAACCGATGTGGTTGTTAATCCAAGGAAGATTAAGTTCAAAAACTCCTTCAGGCGGAGAAGCCTCTTACAGCGTTTAGGCACAGAAAATAGAATCTTAACTACAACTAAAGCATACAAGTGTTTGGAATAGAATGATCGCGATTATTGAAAAGCTTCTGGACCAAGGCTATATTTATAGCCTTGGTCGGGGCGCCTGGAAGGGTTCCGGGCGCCCTGGGGGGATAAAACTTTATCCCCCAACGTCCAGAACGAGTTTGCCCCGGACAGTTCAGGGCGCCCCGGACAGCTCCGGGCGCCCCGGACAGTTCCGGGCGCCCCGGAGCCAAAAGTCAACCCAGTTGACTTTTGGTCCGTGCTCTCTTCTCCGGTTCAGCTCGCCTCTGGTCCGGGTCTTTCTGCTTCGGCTCCGCTTGCTTGGGTGATCTCTGACATCCGGAATAGGGCTCACCCGAACCCGTCTTCCGGTCTTCTCGAGCGTGCTTCCCTCCGGCTTCTCGTCCCTCGAAATTGCCGCGTGTCCCTTCTCGTCCACCAGCGTACTCATCCGCAGACTTCGTCCCTCGGTCGCACCCCGTGCCGACCTTCGCGCTAGCTGCGTCTCTTGCTCCCCGAGCAATCTTCCGCTCCGGCTTTCGTACCTCGGAACCACCGCCGGTGTACTCTTCCGCAGCACCTCGTCCCTCGGACGCACAGCGTGCCGTCCTTCTCGCTAGCTGCGTCTTCCGCTAGAGTACCTGTGCTCCTAAGCTCCTGCACACTTAGACACAAGGTTAAAAACAACGCAGAACCTAACTTAACTTGTTGATCACACCAAAACAACCTTGGGGTTCCAACATTATGTTTCTGAACCATCAGAACAGTGTTGGGTTTAGCCTTCTTAAGGTGCAGCTCAGCAGTTCTCAACATGCTAAGCAGCTCAGGCAGTGGCTTGTCAATCTCATTCATGTTGTACTTTAGAACGAACTGACTATAGCTATCCGGCAAGAATTGCATGATCAGGTCAGTGGCCAGCTCTTGGCCAAGTGGGAACCCCAACCTTTGTAGATTCTTTATGTACCCATTCATTTTGAGTACATATGGGCCTACGGGAGCCCCGTCTGACATCTTGCACTGAAACAGTGCCCTTGAGATCTCAAATCTCTCATGCCTCGCTTGTCCTTGATACAGTTGACGAAGATGTTCAACCATATCGTAAGTGCCCATTAACTCGTGTTACTTCTGAAGCTCAAAGTTCATGGTCGCGAGCATTAGACAAGACACATCTAATGCATCATCTTGATGCTTCTTGAAAGCATCTCGGTCAGCTCGCGGGGCAGTGACAGGAGGAGCCTCTGGAATGGGCTGCTCCAGAACGTACAGTTTACGTTCTTGGGTGAGAACTATTCTCAAGTTCCTGTACCAATCCAGGAAATTTGCTCCGTTGAGCTTGTCCTTTTCAAGAATAGATCGCAGAGAGAAAGTGTTCATATTTGACGTCATGGTTATCTACAATAGAAAAATACAAAAAATAAATATCATATTCTTTTAATCATTTAATTAGGCCTTTAACTAAATGATGCTCCCACTGAATTCTATAATTCTTGTGGGACAAGATCCACATCATACTAACCCTTGAGTTAGCTTTGGCTAATACGCCCAAGATTTAGTATGATCGGTAGGTAACGATTACCAATTACATCTCTATGCAACTCTTGTTTATAGGATCAAGATCCGCATTGATATTAAAACTCGAGTTAGCTTTGGCTAATACGCCCGAGAATTAATATAAACGTGATTCTGTCCTACCTTTCCAACCGTTGGAAGAATGCCTATAGTTGTACTCGATCCAACCGAGTAAACTAGGAATACTCAATCTAATTGAGTTTGTACTCACCCATACGTTGATAAGCGGGACCAAGATTGTCCCTCCGTACTCTACCAAGATAATATGTGTTGCTCTGCTTTGGCAGATTCAACAACACATGCGATCGAGGTAGTGATAGGTATCACGGCACAGTAGGCATTAGAGTCGACGTGATTTAGATCTAATCTAATCGATGATGCGTATCATATACTTGATTTAGATCTAATCTAATCATGGGGTGCATCATGTGCACGATTTAGATCTAATCTAATCGTTAGACACTAATTAATTACTTAATTAAACATGCATCACATACACAAGTAATTAACTAAATTTTGTGATTATGTCATGACCCTACTATGATCTTCTCAAGCCAATGAGAAGATCAGATGGTCAACCTAAGGTCAACAGCTTCTCAAGCTCCTTCCTTTGACCACCTCGTGTTGCTCGCGCCCTCCTCGTAACTCCGTCTCGAGTGGACCTTCCACCGCTTCAAAATTTACATTACAATTTTGAAACTTGAGTTACATTCGAGTCTAAATCTAATTTACAACCAGAATATAAATAGGGAGGCACGACGCGCAAGTCGCGTATCAAATACAACACACACAAACACATGACGGCACGCAGGCCGTATTATAAATTACAACACAAATCCAATCATATTGGGTCTTTTTGGGCCATGACTATCAAAAAAATAATATATAATTCAAAATTATATATTTTCATAATTTTCTGTAATTTTTCATAATTTTTACAATTTTTATGAGTAAAATTTCCCGGCGGTCCCGTTTAGCGGTTTTCGGGCGCAATCGCGGAACGAATCCCCTTGCGGGGCCAGGGGAAGCACCCCTACCCGCGATCTAACCATTGCGAGGGTTCCTTTGCGATCTAACAGTGCCTTAGCCCGTTGTCCCAAAAATTTTTGGGGCGAAACTTGGCCGTTTTGGGAAAAACTTCTCGGTAGTCGAAGCCTACAAGTGTCGAAACACTTGTGCTTCGCTTCTACGAGAAAAATACCCATAAAAACTATAAAAATCATAAATTTACAGAATATTACAGAATGTTTATTTTTCATAAAAACCAAAATAAACTCGTATTCATCTTCACACGTGGCTTTGATACCACTGTTGGGTTTTTCGGGTCGCGAAAACCGCTTTTTCGTGTCGCGGAAACCCCGAAACTCCCTAGCCAACAGATCCGTGCAAAGAAAAATTTTCGGAAAAACTACGAGTACGAGTTTACCTAGATCTACACTTAGATCTACATGGAGAAAATCTTATACCTTCGATGCGTGCCCTTCGCAAGTCCCGCTTGTCCAAGGAGATGCCGGATCTCTAGTTATCAAAGTAGACAACTCTCTAGAAGTATCCACACGAACAAGATGTGTTCTCTAACACACAAGGATGGAGAAGAGAACACCACAAGTATGCTAGTACTTCTTGATGCTCTCGGATGGGATTGGAAGAAGAAGAAAGGAAAAGAAGAGAACACACTCCTCTAAAATCTCTATGTGACTTTCACTAACCTTTCTTCTTGGATTAGATTCACTCTCCTTTCTTCTCCCTTGCTTGAAACCCACGACCAAGAGAAGAGAAGGAGCAAGAAGAGAGCTTAGGAGGAGGAAGTTAACTTGAATGAGAGTTACCCACCAAAAGAAAACTTCTCTTTTTCTATCAAGTGGCCGGCCACTACAAGTGGTGTAACCCCCTTCACATTAATCACAATTAATGTGGAGGCCATTAAAGAGAATAGTTGTAACCTCCATGAGGTGGCACATGTGATAATGTGGCACATCATCATTAGTTCTCCTAATGCCAAGTCACAAATGATGTGGCATAAAGTCAAGTCAAACTTGACTCTTCCTCTTCCTCTCAAGTCAAGTCAAACTTGACTTAATCTCCTTCATGGTTGATCTAATCCAACCATTTAATTCAAGCCAATTTAATATAATGAATCTAATTCATTTAATTAAATTGATCAATGAGTCATAATCTAAATTAGACTTATTGAACACATGAATCAACTTAAGTCCAACTCAATTAGCCCAATTAGGATTACTCTTAATCCAATTTGATTCATCACATGAATCTAATCCTCTTGGTTCATCATATGAACCTAATCTCCATCCACTTGTTCTTTGTGTGTGACCCAATAGGTTCTTGTAATGTTGGCAATGCCCCTAAACTCATTTAGAAGCATAAGTAATGAGCGGTATCTAGCAATACATCATTACTACCCAAGTTACAAGAATGTTGAGATCCAACATCACCTTGTGACTACTAATTGTGACTCCTCACAATATATGACAAGTGTCCTTCTATCCTAGACATCTAGATTGATTAATGTGAGGCATAGACCGTGTCATCCTCTGACCAATCTAAATCTTGAACTCCAAGTAGACTCACTCAATCAAATGAGCTCAATATCTCATATTGACTCATTTGGGCATGGTCATGCACTTCGTGGTCTCACTCTATCAAGAATATCGATGTCGCTCCCGTCATATGGGAGGGATAGATCCCATCTACATCACTCACATCCCTCTGCATAATTCGTTACATACCCAGTAATCGCCTTTATAGTCCACCCAATTACGGGTGACGTTTGACGAAACCAAAGTACATAACTCCTTATGTAGGGAACCATGGTGACTTCAGGTATAAGGACTAGTAGTCATACTAATAGCCACATGAGAAAGTATATAACACTCATATAACGATCCATGATACTTTCTCATGGTGGGTCATTCAGTATACATTCTCTAACGCATACCCATGTGTCAACTTGATATCTCTATATCCATGACTTGTGAGATCAAGTCATCGAGTTGACCTACATGCTAGTCTTATTACATTAACATTGTCCCTGAATGTTAATACTCAACTAGGAATGATTAAGAGTAGTGTTCCCTATATCATCTCACTATCGATTCAACCAATCGATTGATATAGGTAAGAACCTTCTACTCAAGGATGTTATTATACTTAGTTTATTTGGCACCAATATAAGTAAGTATAATAACCAAAAATCAAATTCCTTTATTTATATAGAATATGATACAACAAGTCCATAATACAATCATCAAATGATTGGATCTAGGGCTCTAGCTAACATCATTCCACTAGAGAACTATTATTGAACTACCGCACCAATCCCAAATTACATTTTTGGGCTCCTTCTTATTATGAGTGTGTTAGTCTCCCTGTGTTTAAGATGTCGAATGCCCACTAATTAAGTGAGTTACTGACAACTCATTTAATTAATATCTTAGTCCAAGAATAGTACAACTCAACCTTATTGTCATGTTGGACTAAATCCACCTGCAGGGTTTAACATGACAATCCTTATGAGCTCTTCTTGGGGACATTATCAACCTAGATCACTAGGACACAGTTTCCTTCTATAATCAATAACACACACTATAAGTGATATCATTTCCCAACTTATCGGGCTTATTGATTTATCGAACTAAATCTCACCCATTGATAAATTAAAGAAATAAATATCAAATATATGTGCTTGTTATTATATTCGGATTAAGAGCACACACTTCCATAATAACTGAGGTCTTTGTTCCTTTATAAAGTCAGTATAAAAAAATGACCTCTAATGGTCCTACTCAATACACTCTAAGTGTACTAGTGCAATTATATAGTTAAGATAAACTAATTCCTAATTACACTACGACCTTCCAATGGTTTATTCCTTTCCATTTTGGTCGTGAGTTGCTGTTTATAATTTATAAGGTACTGATAATATCATCTTCTGTATGTGACACCACATACTATGTTATCTACAATATAAATTAATTGAACAACTACAAAAAAATGTAGATAATTTGACCAAATGTGATTCTTTATTCAAAATAAATGTTTACAAAAGCTTAGGCTTTCAGTATACACTCTAACATTTATCACCATGTTGAGGAAGAGCCTTGGATTGTAAGACCATGGGACCTTGTGACAGAAGGTATCCCTTACTTTCTATGGTGTTCCCTTGAAACAAGGATCAATTCTTTACTAGGAAGATTAATTAAAGTTTAGAGGGTTCTCCTAAATTAATGTTATAAAGTAATTTATGTAATCTAGGAACGTATGACCAGGGGGTCCTAGTGACAAGGATTCTCTCTTAATTGAACTTCCTAGGTTACCTCTTTTACTTAATTGCATTAATCTATGTTTAGGAAGTAAGTCAGATAACTTTAGGAATGTATGACCATAGGGTCCTAGTGACAGGGATTCCCTTTTAACCGGACTTCCTAAGTTACCTCTCTACTTAATGGCATTAGAACTTGGGAGACTCTTTAGTGCAACTTATGCGAGGGTTGTGCTAGGCTTTATTTAGATTCCCTACATGAGTATAAGCATGGAGTTAGGTAGATGAACAATGCATAGGGACATTAACTAGCATCACAACAAAACCAAAATCCTAGAATTTATCACATGCCACTCAATTACGCTCTCTCTCTCTCTCTATTCTCTCTTTCCTCCTCTTTCTCTAAACCTTCTCTTCCCTCTTCTCAACCTCTCTTCTAGCATTCGTGAACCAACCTTTGATTGTCTACATAATTCACCGTACAAAGTTAACTAGTGATTAATCAACAGTCCCTGTGGGATCAATATTTTTATTACTGATTATGTAACCAAGCACTCGCGACTTCTTAATAGGAGACATTAATTATGGATCTCATTTTACCAAGCACACGGCTAAGGTAGGGAAAGCCACTTCAGGGACTATTATGATCGATGGCTATATCTCCCACATCACTCAAGATTTAGGGTATTATTTGAGTGGGTTAAAAGATATTAAGAGATGCTTAAGCATTGATATGGGGGTTGTGTTTAGCCTCTAGAATAAAGGTTCCAGAGAGGGGATTCATATGCATTTATACTTAAGAGTCAATAACCATTTAAATTTCCAAATCCTAGCTACACCACCATGACCAACCCCGCAAATTGGAGGTTAACATGAGCTCCACAAATACCTCAGTTTAGTGAGTCATTTGTTCCCCTTTCCAAGGGACCACATGCCCCCACAACACACTTAGACAGGGAGGGTTCATCCATCGAGAGAGATTTTGAAACTGAGTCTCACAGGCATTCTTTTCCTCACTCTGAGCACATTCTAGAGCCTCTTGTATATAATTTTTCTGATTTCCACTCTAGTCTTGATGTTATTAATGCATAGCAGGTCACTATGAGAAAGTTCTTTGAGCAGCAAAGTGGGAACTAGACTAGTGAATTTTGAGACTCAGAGGGACATTTTCAGAGAGAAAATGTGCATTACCAGGAGGTTCACTCATATTTTGAAGCCGAAGCAAAGAGTAGAGAAGAGGAGACAAGAGAGTGCGAAGTGCAAAGAAAATTACGCCATGTGATGAGACAGTTCATAGGGGACCAAAGAGAGCAATGGGAATGGGAACAAAGCCACCATGAAAGAGAAGAGATTGCAGCTACTCAAACTAAGCCTATGTACCTTTGGTAGTGACCACACAATTTCATAGGCTCAAGTAGAGATGGAAGGGAATCTCATCCACCTTTTCCTCCTCTAGATGAATAGCATTGAGACATGGTAAGCTCTTTTGTACATATTATTTAGTGGTACCTGTAGTTAGGAGTTTTATTTTTTTCATTTGGTAGCATATTGAGTTTTAGTTATTGAGTGAGAATTGCTTAGGTTGATATTCTTTATATTGATCTTGAAGCATGAATGGCATGAAGTGTCCTTCAAAAGCATGATTTATGTAATAGAGTTTTGTTGGCCCAATGTGGACTTATTATTTTATTTTTGGTGATTTATGTTTTCCTATCTCTTGGTAGATTAATCTTGATAAAGCATGATTGGGTTGGTTTGTTTTCACTATAACCTACTTGATAGTTTTATATTTCACTATACTAATGGTTTGTTTCCTAAGGGATGAGTTAGTATAAGCTAGTCATTATTCAATCATTATTCATTTAATTGGATTAGTACCATGGTACCATAGGTGACCTTTTTTTCTCAATATTTTAGTTACTAGACTATGCTCGGTTTATGTAGGGCCATTTGGAAAAATCAAATTCTCATATGAAAAAAAGAGGAAATGTTTGAGATGTTTAAGATACAATAAAATACTTGAGTGAAAAGAAAAAAATAAAAAAAGAAAAGAATGGAAATAAAGGGATAAAAAAATAGTTGTCATGGGTGGAAATGATTAAATGCCCCTATTGAGAACGAGTTAGGTTACTGGGGAAATATTTATCTATTTCACCAAGCATGACTTTGAGACTTTGTGTTGAGAAAAGAGGACGAACCTCGGGTATGACAGGTAAGTGCCTAATGCCGAAAATCTTGGGAATACAATTGAATGATGACTTGACTAAGAAGAAATTTGAAACCTAGGAAATAAATCATGCACTGTGCACTTAACTAGCTTGTAGATTTGGTGAAACTAATTGAGTACTTGTGCTTTAAGTTGATACCATTTGATAGGACTAGACGGGTTCACTAAAATTAGGGATAATATTCACATGTTCCTTTTAGATTCATATTTGCATGGGGATAACCAAAGGTTTGGTCGGGGGGGGGGGGGGATTTGATAAGTGTGAAGTATATAAGGTCTTCATCATATTTTTGCATTATATTCGACCCACTTTTTCATGCATAATTCGAGATAATTTGATTCTATGCTTCATTTCATATGTTATTGTTCCTAAATACTGCTCTCATTTATTGTGGATGATAGGAGCAAAGATTGAAGCGAAAATGAGGAGTAAAAAGACCAAGGCAAGAAGCCTTGCCTACTGCGGGCGGCTATGGCCAGCGTCGCGGGCGGCTATGGCCAGCGTCGCGGGCGGCCGTGGCCAGCGTCGCGGGCGGCCGTGGTCAGCGCCGTGGGCGGCTGTGGTAGGATTTTCACCCTACCACGGGCGGCCGTGGTAGGTTCAACCGTTACGTGTCATGGGTGGTCGTGGCTAGCACCATGGCCCATGGCAGGCTCGGTCGCCATGCCACGTGTTGGGTGCTACTTGGAATACAATTCTGTTTCCCCTGTACAAAAAAAAATTATACAAGCACAGAACTTTTCCTAGCTACCCATGTGCTCTTCAAAAGTTAAACTTGGATTAGAAATGAAACTTAACATTTTTACTCCAAGTTCATTCTTCAAAGTTAAACCTGGATTGAAAACGAAACTTAACATTTTTACTCCAAGTTCGTTCTTCAAAGTTAAACCTGGATTGGAAATGAAACTTAACATTTTTACTCCAAGTTCAACATTTGTGTTCTTCTGAAGTTAAACCATATTATAGAAGTTGATTAAATATTTATTTCAATGATCGGCTTCCAGGTCATAGGCGAGGCACTAGGCCTTCTTGGTTATGGGATCATCCACCACTTCCTAGACAAAACCTTTCAAAGAAATTGAATATTAAAACTTCTCACAGTAACCTTAGGTTTAACTACAGAGACCTCAATCAAAGTACAAGATCGAAACACAAATCGAAGCACAAAAATGAAAACATAAAATTGCTAGCCTCTTGTGTTGGTATTTCAGGATCCATACAAAGAAAACAAAACTAGTTGTACTGCAGAATAAATAACTAGTTGTACCTTTCTTCGTAGACAAAGGCCTCTTGATCTTCTGTCGTGTTCCTCTCCTCTTCTTGGACATTGTGTGAGCGACGATCTACCAAGACAAAAAACACTCGAACCCTTTTTGTTTCCAAGACGCCTACCACCAAAGGATGCAAAGAAAAGAACGCCTTCTTCTTCTTCTTCTCCTCCAAACCACCGACCACCAAGGTGCTTCGTCTCTTCGTTTTCTTTTCCTCCAAGTTCCGGCGACCAAGAGAAAATGGGGTGCCGACCCTAGAGGGAAGAAAAGGGAAGAAGAAAAGAAGTGGGGCGCCGACCCTAGAGGAAAGAAAAGAATGAATGGGGTGCCGACCTTAAGGGAAAGGAGAGGGTTTTTAGTTGTGGAGAGAAACTTATCAATTCTTAATTGAATTGTTGATTGTTGTGGCACAACCTCCTCTCCTTTTATAACCCTTTGCCCCAGATAAAAAAGGAGAAAAAGAAATAGATTTTTGTTTAAAAAAATCTCTAGAAAAGAATTAACATAATTCTTTTTAGAAAAATTTCTTAAGAAAGAATTAGTATAATTCTTTTTAGAAAATTTCTAAGAAAGAATCAATATAATTCTTTTTAGAAAAATCTCTAGAAAAGAATTAACATAATTCTTTCTTAGAAAAAATTCTTAAGAAAGAAACTAATATAATTATTTTTAGAAAATTTCTAAGAAAGAATCAACGTAATTCTTTTTAGAAAAATCTCTAATTCTGTTGAGAAAAAATCTCCCTTTTTTTCTTTTCTTTTTCTATTCTTTTCTTTTCCTTTTGGTTTGGCCGACCCCTTGCTCGGGCACCAAGCAAGGCTTGGCCGGCCCCTTTCTAGGGTAGGAAGCAAGGCTTGGCCGGCCCCTTGCTTGGGCATCAAGCAAGGATGTGGTCGGCACCTTTCTTGGGTAGGAAGCAAAATCAAAATGGGTGAATGCGAGGCTTTATAGAGGCTACAACAGGGACTGAGAGGAGGAATTGGTTTTGGCCTCCTGATGGACTTGAGCTTCCTGTGTTTGACCCGAACACCCAACTCAAGTACATCAATAATAACTCATACCACTAAAGAGTTATTGTTGAACTACTGCACTAATCCCATATTATAATATGGGCTCCTTCTTATCATGAGTGCGTTAGTCTCCTGTGTTTAAGATATCGTATGCCCGTTAATTAAATGAGTTACTGACAACTCACTTAATTAACATCTAGCTCCATGAGTAGTACCACTTAACCTTATTATCATGTCGGACTAAGTCCACTTGCAGGGCTTACATGATAATCCTTATGAGCTCCTCAAGGGGACATCATCAACCTATATTACTAGGACACAATTTTTTTTATAATCAACAACACACCATATAAATAATATTATTTTCCAACTTATCAGGCCTATTGATTTAACTGAATAAATCTCACCCTTTAATAAATTAAAGAAATAAATACTAAGTATATGTGTTTGCTATTATATCGAGATTAAGAGTATGCACATCCATAATAACAGAGGTTTGTTCTTTTATGCAGTCAGTATAAAAAAAAACAACCTCAAATGGTCCTACTCAATACACACATAGTGTACTAGTATAATTTTATAGTCAAAATAAACTAATACCAAATCACACTACAACCATTCCAATGGTTTGCCCCAATCCATCTTGGTTGTGAGCTACTATTTATAATTTATAATGAAATGATAACATTAGTTTCTGTGTGACACCACACACCATGTTATGTACAATATAAATTAAATGAACAACTGCATTTAACTAAATGCAGACATTTGACCAATGTGATTCTCATTTCAAAATAAATGTTCATACAAAAAGCTAGGATTTTAGTATACATCCTAACAATCTCCCACTTATACTAAAAGACTGTGCTGCCATATATGTTGTCATACATCTGATTCTCATCCCCTCAACATGGCCATCAAAAGCTCTCGCCGGAAGGGCCTTAGTGAAAGGATCCCGGTTATCTCCTGATGCAATCATCTTGGCGACAACAACTTTTCCTCATTATATGATGTCTCGTATTAGGTGGTACTTGCGCTCAATGTGTTTACTTACCTTATGGGCTCGTGGTTCCTTCGAGTTTTCTACTGCACCACTATTATCACAATAAATTGTGATAATTTTGGGCAAACCAGGAATCATATCTAAGTCCATCAAAAAGTTTATGACCCATACTGCTTCTTTGGCTGCCTCAGAGATTGCCACATATTTAGCTTCCATGGTGGAGTCCGAAACACATTTCTGCTTAATGTTCCTCCATGTTATGGCTCCACCTCCCAAAGTAAACACATACCCCGAGGTTGACTTACTACTGTCCCTATCTGATTGGAAATCCGAATCTATGTAACCGACAGGGAGTAAATCATTTGCCTGGTAAACCAGCATATAATCTCTAGTCCTTCTCAGGTACTTTAATATATGCTTTACGGTAGTCCAATGCCCCTATCCTGGATTACTTTGATATCAACTAACCATGCCCACGACAAAACAGATATCCGGTCTTGTACACAACATTGCATACATTAGGCTTCCTACAACCGAAGCATAAGGAACTGCCTTCATCTCCTCTATCTCCTTTGACGTTTTAGGACACATCTCTTTAGATAAAAGTACTCCATGCCGAAAAGGTAGAAAACCTTTCTTGAAGTTTTGCATGCTAAAACAAGCTAGGATAGTATCAATATATGAAGCTTGGGATAAGCACAACATTATTTTCTTACGATCCCTTATTACTTTGATCCCAAGAATATGTCCACATTCTCCCAAGTCCTTCATATCAAATTGCTTGGACAACCATACTCTTACGTCTGACAACATTTTGACATTGTTGCCAATGAGCAAAATGTCATCTACGTATAGTACAAGAAATACCACCACGTTTCCATCACATTTCTTGTATACACAAGACTCATCTTGACACTGAATGAATCCATAAGACTGGATTAATTCATCAAACTGGATGTTCCAAGATCTCGAAGCTTGCTTCAGTCCACAAATGGACCGATTGAGCTTGCATACAAGATACTCTTTGCCCTTTGCAATGAATCCCTCTGGTTGCTTCATATGGATGTTTTCTTCAAGACTTCCATTAAGGAAAGCTGTCTTGACATCTATTTGCCAAACCTCATAATCTATATGATCAACAATAAATAAAAGAATCTGGATAGACTTGAGCATGGCTACCGGCGAAAAGGTTTCCTCATAATTGATTCCCTCCTTTTGGGTTTACCCTTTTGCAACAAGTCTTGCTTTGAAGTTTCCACCTTTCTTTCTATCCCTCTTTTTCTTTTGTAGATCCATTTACATCCAATGGCTTTTACACTATTTGGTAATTCTACAAGCTCCCAGACCTGATTAGAATATATAGATTCTATTTCAGAGTTCATTGCATTTTGTCAAGAAGCTGCATCTTTATCTTAGAGTGTTTCATCATATGTCCAGGGATCAGGTTCATGTTCACCAGGGATCAAGTCCGAAGACTCTCCCAAAAACATGAATCTATCAGGTTGTCGAATAACCATCCCACTACGACAAGGCACTACCTGTAATTATACATCATTTGTGACATGCGTTGTAGTTTCTTGTGGTATCTCATCTTGTACCGTTGGTACTAAAGTAGATGTGTCTTCTCTTATTTCCTCAAGAATAATTTTACTCATGAGCTTGTAGTTCATCACATAGTCCTCTTCTAAAAATTAGGCATTGATGCTAACAATGGTCTTCTGATCTTTAGGTGTTGTCTCTCCGCAAGTGTACGGAAATATCGCAAGTAATATAAAAGATTATCATATCCACAAGGACTGGAATAAACACTAAGAATATCTCAAAATGAATTAGCTAGACAACAAATCAATGGATTAACAAAGTCTAGGTGTAACTATGAAAAGTAAACAAAAGAATGAAAGAATAGGCAACAAGAATAAAGGCAATGATAAAGCTTATTCTAGGAGTTTTGGTTTCTTTGTAAGGTTCTTCAATGTAAACGATCTACCAAATCCTTTTTCTCAATTATCCATCATTTGTAGAAGGTTGTCGGTTCTCTCTTGCAATAGAGAACCGACCTAGGACTGAAATCTATACCTATATTGATCAATTAGGAATGAATCTATGTTGTCCTTACACGGGCTTGTCTGTCACGAGCCTCCCTCAAAAAATCAACATAAGAATCCATCACTTATCAACCCATCAAGATATAAAGATTAATACATAAATCTATCCTACCCTCTTGAAATACCTAATTTCTCCTTCAAGATAATCTCTCAGACGCCCTTACACGGGCATGTTCCTGTCACGAAGATCCCTTGGAAAATCGAATGAAGAATTACCTCTACAAGATCCACAAGAACTCCAAACATTCAATCAAGCATGGTAATTAAGCACAATCACAACATTCCATACAAGATCAAATAGATACAAACAGGACAAAATCATAGAAATGGAAAATTGGCATATCCACAAGAGTTTTATATCAAGATTTCCTTACAAATACTCCCTCCATCCTAGAACAAGATATCTACTCCATAAATCAAAGAAAGAATCCGAAAGAAACAAAGATTACAAGCATTTCTAAACCCTCAAATCCAAGAAAGGAGAGAAAGAAAACTTATCTACGGAGAAGAATGGTCTTCGGATCCAATCCTTCGATCTTGGAGTCGAATCGATGAAGATCTTCCCTTAGATCACCCAGAAATCCACCCAAGAATGGAAGGAATCACCCAAATCTTCCTTTCTCCCAAAGGGGAGAAGACCCCCTTTCAAATCTTGAAGGAGGCCTTATATAGAAGAGGGGTTTGGGCGCCACACGACCCCAAGGCATGGCCATGTGAGGTTCACACGGCCTGCTCCACTCTCTTCTCTGCTAACCTCACACGGTCGTGGCTTGCCTCTATCAATGCTCCCCTTGCACGGCCGTGTAGATCCATACGGCCTGCACTGCCTTCACCTCTGGAAACCTGGCACGGGCGTGTGGTGCACACGACCAACACTCTACTGCTCTCTGGAAACCTCACACGGTCGTGTAGCGCACACGGCCGAGGCTTCTCCTGTCTCTGGAAAACTGACATGGTCGTGTGGTGTACATGACCCAGGCTTCCTTGGGCTTCAAAACTTGGCACGACCGTATGAGGTTCACACGGCCATGCCATCTTCCTTCTCTAGTGCAGCTACATGGCTTCTCATCCTTACACGACCTGGGCAATCCCCCATGGTAGGGCCGTGTAGGGTTCAAGTGTCATGGCTTCCTCCATTGCTTTTCTTGTAGATTTGGCCTCGAACACACATCTTTCACCAGATTCGACTCCTGTATACAAAAAATGCACAAAAGCATATCTCCGAACAAAGAGAGTAAATATGCTAAAAAGGAAAGCTGAAAGTACGAAAATGCATAGATCAAGCATGCTCAAAGTATGTGAATGTGCGTCTAAACATGCTAATAAGTGTATACAATCTACACACATCACACCCCCAGACTTAAACCTTTGCTTGTCCTCAAGCAAAATGCTGTAATCTGGATTCATATGCTTTACAATGCTCTTATATCCCTAATGCATTCTCCTAATTCTATCAAAAGGTTTCATTAGTAAGCATGATCATGAAAACAAGTTAAGCAAGGCTCAAGCGTAAGTACCCTATGCACAGTGCAAAGACAACTTAAAACTCTTCAAGTTTCAATCTATGTCCTAGTCAAGTCATCATCAAATTTGAATTCCTAATGTTTCCAGTGATGGACAAGTAACCAGTGATAGGCACTTACTTGCCAAACATTTGGTTCATATTTCTCAATCAACCCATGGTCTCAAAGGTGTGCTCAATCTTAAGAGAAGCTAAGCAGTCATTTTCCCAGTAACCCAACTCGGTCTCAAAGGGGTGACTTGCTAGATTCCACTCATGACAACTATTTTTTTATATCCTTTATTCACTTTTTTCCATTGCTTTTTTTTCACACATTTTCTTTTCATAAGCATTTGCATTGTGCAAATCTTATTTCACAAGTGTACTTTAAGCACAAATGTTGGGATATTTTGATTTTTCCAAATGATCTTGCATGAGTTGAGCCTCATCTAGTAACTAAAATGAAGTTTGAAAAATCACCATGGAAACCAAGTACTAAACAAACAAGATGAATCATGACTATTTCAATAATATCAACCATTCAAGCATCAAGTCAAAGTGTAGTGAAAATAAGATCTTTAAGGTCAAGACAAAACTAGAACTCATCTTCAAATGATACTTAACTTATATCATGCTACCCAAGATAGAGAAAAGAGGTACATTAAGCATACTACTAGCATCATTTGAACATCATGAACCTAGATAATGAGCATGCTAACATTTAATCTTAAAGACAAGAAAGCATATAAGTGAAGTTTGATGTTCTAAAGATGTATGCCACAAGATTTCAAAAGATAGTCAAGTGACTATCAAAACAAGCAATCAAAGCAAGACTATCGAAATAAAGTGCAAAATAAAAACTAAACATGCAAAAAACAAGAAAACAAGCAAAAAACTGAAAACTAGAATGCAAAAAAGAAATCAGTTTTGACACCCCCCCCCCCCAGACTCAAACTTTTCATTGTCCCGATGAAAATCAATATGGTGGAGGTGGAGGTGGAGGGGGACGAGGAAAAGGGTGCCTACGACGTGGCTGGCCAATGGGAAAACTAGGGAAACCTGGAGTTTCGCTCAGGATTATATGATACTCAAACAAAGCATCTACTTGTTGACTAGTGACACTCATGCTTTGCATAAAATCTCTCATTCTAGCTTGATCCGTATCATAATCCTGGACAAATTCGACCACTTGACCCTGAAAGTTCCTCGTGAACTAAAAGTGCTCTTGTACTTCTCTAAATTGATTATCTGATAAAGAGAAGCGACCTTCCAACATTCTTCGTTGTGCATCATGCTTCTCGTGCAGTGATTCTAGAGAAGTACGAAAATCAGAAAAGTCAAATATGGAGGGACCCGTACCATAGGCAAAAGAATGCCTAGCAGGATCCGGATGTCCGGAAGGTTGTGGGTATCCAGATGTCGAGGGCTCAATGTGTAGCTCTGTGTCTCCGGATATAGAGGGAACATTTTCGAGGTCGACATCGGTGATTACCCAATTAGCAGGGTTGCGAATTGAAGTTCGTTCAGGACAAGGAAGAGGTAGAGGAAAACCATTCCTCCTAGGAAATGCAAACCCATTCTCATCCCGAACGATCATATTCATGGCAAGACATGCATCCATGTCAATCATATCATTGCCATGAATAACTTCCAACCCTTCTAAATCAAGTTCCAAGTTAATGGCTACTTGGGTAATCAAACCACCAAGCACTATTGATCCCGAAGATGCCCTCGCAGCTCTCACTAAGGTTTGCAGAAAATGAAAGCTGGAATCAAAATCAACCTTATGTAGCATAGCCCATAGAGAATAAAGTTCTACTTTCTTGATGACTCCATCACTTTCCCCCCTACCAAAAATAGTTTTGCTCATGACTCTATGTAGATATCTAAAAATAGGGTTTTGCATGTGAGAAGCCTTGGCTCTAGAGGGCTCATAAGGGTGATCTAATCTGGTGATTGAATTTCAAAAATGATTCCAATTAAACCTAGAATCAAACCTTCGAGAGCTACCGGAAAACAATCCAAAACAGGTGTTAAAGTCACTAAATGTCCATTGAAATTCTTGATTCATTAATCTAAAAGTTATCTTGCCAACATAATCGTCCTCATTGGTAAAATGGACATCTAACGAACTCAGAAACTCCAAAATAAGGCGAGGATAAGTTGGTAGATGTGAGTACAACATATCACTCCAATCTAGGAACCCTATCATCCAATCTACATCATCCCTAATTTCCATCATATCTAAAACAGTTGGGTCCATATACCTGGTACACACAATCTTTCTGTTGACAAGAATTGCAAATCTAGTAATTTGATCATCATTTCTAAATACGATATTGAATTCATTGTCGTTACCTTCATTGTATGAAGTCCTCTTCCCCTTGCCTTTGACTGGTTGTTTTCCTTTGTCTTTGGACGACTCTTTCCCTTTGTCTCCATTTGATTCACCACCCCCCTTTGAGAAGTTTCTTCAAAAGGCTAGACATAGTGTCAAGTTTGAGTTGTAATGGGTACTGTTTATGGGTTGGAGAAATTAGATCTTGAGGAAATAGGTCTCGAAGAGCAAGGTTTTTAGGTTAAGGAGATGGAGATCTTAGATCTAGGAGAAGAGAAGGATCAAGATCTGGTTGAAGTTTGTGGAGAAGGGAAGGTTTTAGAACTAGATCTGAGAAAACTTGGAAGAGAGGTTGGAGAAAAGAGGGGTTTTGGAGAGAAGGGGGTGCAAAGATGAAGAGGGTGTGTGGGGGACACAGCCTGGATCTGGCCGTGTATAGTAGACACGACCTGGAAAAATTTCCCTACACGGGCCGTGTAGATCTACACGACCCCTTTCCTCTCCTTCTCGGTTTAATTCACACGGTCGTGCTGATTGGCACGGCCATATCCTTCTTCCTCTCGGCCTTCTTTGCACGGTCGTGTCTGAAACACAACCTCAATAGCCTTCTTCTCTGGAATCAGTACACGGCCGTGTCAAATGACACGGCCAGTGTATGCTTCTTCAATGGTTCCTTCACATGACCATGTGGTAGACACGACCGAGAAACTCTCCTCCTCTGGATTCTTCACATGGTCGTGTCTGAGACATGGTCATACACCTTCCCTTCTCTGGAGACTCCACACGGCCGTGTCATGTAGACACGGCCCAAGCATCTCCCTTTTCTGCACCGTAAGCCTGGTCGTGTGCAGCACACGACCATGCTCTGTTTTGCTCTAATTAACACTTCTCCTCCTTTCTAGCTCTTCCAACACTCCCATGCCCATGAAGAAGTCATGACCAGCTCATGAAAGTGAAATTTCAACCTGAAAAACAAAACAAAAACCAAATAAAAACACTACTAATGAACAATAGAGACATGAAATGAAACTAACTAAAAAGAAACCCTTGGGTTGCCTCCCAAGAAGCGCTTGTTTAAGGTCTTTAGCTCGACCAATCTAATTACTCCTCTCTTTTCCTTACCCTGGAAGGCAGACATATTTGTCATTTTTGTTGGGAGGTCTCCTCCCAACATCTTCCATCACATAGTTTTCTTCATTTGGTGGCCTCCCATGAGGATGGAAATTCCATTCCTCCAATTTGTAAATGCTTGTCCTGCTACAAGCATTCAAGAGAGAAGAGACATGGTTAGAGGCTTTAGATAAATCATATTCCAACCGTTCCTTACCAATTATCAAAGAAAGTTTATGATTCTTAACATCTATAATAGCTCCTGCTGTAGCAAGGAATGATCTTCCCAATATGATAGGGATTTTTGGGTCCTCCTCCATGTCTAACACAACGAAATCAGTGGGAATTATACTCCCACCTACTTCTACCCACACATCTTGCACAATATCCATAGGGTACCTGCAGGAGTGATCAGCAAGTTGTAGTGCCATGGTAGTAAGTTTAAAGTTTGTGAGACCTAACTTATTACAAATAGAATAAGGAATGAGGCTAACACTTGCCCCCAAATCACAAAAAGCTTTTTCAATAAATTCAGTTCCTATATTGCAAGGAATATAAAAGCTTCAGGAGTCCTTCAACTTTGGGGAAGTGTTCTTCTCCAAAAGAGCGTTACATTCCTCTGTAAGCGCAATGGTCTCAATATCTCCTTTCCTCCTCTTATTTGACATGATGTCCTTCAGGAATTTGGCAAACTTGGGCATTTGAAGGATTGCATCAACGAGTAGTACTTCAACACATATTTCTTTCACCTTCTCCAAGAATTTGCCAAACTCTTCATCTTTCTTTAACATAATCAATCTTTGAGGAAAAGGGACTGCTATACTTTGATGGTTGAGTGGAAGAGTCTCTTCAACCTTAGTGGTACTCTCCTCATCAACTTGATTCTAATTTGGTATTGGAGGAGAGAGCTCTTCTTCATTGTGCATCCCTTTTGGAGCAGTCACTTGGGGATCTCCCAAGGTTCATCCACTCCTAAGCTCAATTCTATTACAGTGCTCCATGGAATTAACATCAGGCTTTCCAGGTAATTGTCCTGGTGCTCCAGAAGATGAGGAAGCTAGTTGGGCAATCTGACTTTCCAAAATCTTTTAATGTCTATCAGAATTATCCATTCTCTGAGTAAGCTTCAAAATATCTTGTTTCATTTCATTCTGAGCTTGTTTCATTTCATTTTGATTGAACATAATTTCTTCAAACATCTTTTCAATTTTGGACATAGGAAAACTTTGAGAAGATTGTTGATGAAAATTTTGTTGCCCTGATTGAAAATTAGGCCTTGCCCCCATGGATGGTCTTGATCTTGGTTATTCCTATAAGAGAAATTAGGATGACTCTGTAGGACCGTTGGGTCGGCTAGAAGGGGATGTTGAATAGCCTGAAAAAAAAAAACAACAAAGACCCTTCTCGAACTTTCAACAGAACCCTTGCATAAAGTAAATTAGCAGTAAATAAAAAGCAGAAAGAAGAGGCTCACAACTTGACTTAGTTACAACCAAGGAGGTTGTTAATCCAAGGAATGAATGTGCACTAAAATATCTCCTTCAGGCGGAGAGGCCTCTTACAACAGTGAAAGTACAAAAGACAGAAGCTAAACTAGAACAGAATCGCACAAGTGTTTGGAATGTAAATTTCTGAGTTAATTCAAAGCTTTTGGACCAAGGCTATATTTATAGCCTTGGTCGGGGCACCTGGAAGGGTTCCAGGCGCCCTAGGGGGATAAATTTTATCGCCCAACGTTTAGATTGAGTCAAAGCTCAATTCGGTCAAAAACTGACTCCCGGGCGCCCGAAAGGGTTCCGGGCGCCCCAGGCTTGTCCGGGCGCCCCGGACTGGTCCGGGCGCCCCGGGCTGGTCCGGGCGCCCCGGACAGTTTCGGGAGCCCCGAATGCTGAGTCAACTCTGGTTGACTTTCGTCCGGGTCCTCTGCTCCAGATCCGCTTGATTGGGTGATCTCTGCTATCCGGAATAGGGCTCACCCGAACCCAAGTTCCTGTCTTCTCGAGCGGGCTTCCCTCCGGCTTCTCGTCCCTCGGAATCGCTGCGTGTTTCCTTCTTGTCCGCCGGTGTACTCATCCGCAGTCTTCGTCCCTTGGACGCACCGTGTTTCCTTTTTCAAAATATTTTTTCAAACTGTCCAAGGAAACACGACAATTATTTTTGAAAAAAAAATGTTTGAAAAAATTTTGAAAGCATTAAGTAATTCTAATTTTAATGCTTTAACATAAAGTTAATTAAATATTTATTTCAATATTTTGACTTCCAGGTCGTGGCAAGGCACTAGGCCTTCTTGGTTATTGGAGCAACAATCACTTCCTTAGACAAAGCCTCACAGAGAAATTTATTGTTTAATTTTCTCACTGAAAAGCGCTAATTTTAATTTTAAAACTTAGACTAAGCAAGATTTTGGAACCCAATAAAGGTTCCAACCTACTAGATTGATTAAAAATTTCTTAGGGACATATTTCTAGAGATATTCTTAATTTGTCTCGGGTGATATCTATAATACCAATTTAAATTTTTAAATTTTCTAGAATTAGATGTGCATGCATAGTTTTTTAAATTATCTACTTGAATTTTCATATCTTTATTTTTTGATTTCAATTTCTCATTTTCTAATTTTGATTTATCTAATTCTTCTAACGGGCAAGTACTAGCTAAAATTATTTTTAAATTTTTTATTTATTTTTCTAATTTACAGCAGTCTTTGGTTAATAATTTAACAAACTTAAAAAGTTTGTCGGGAGGAAGAGAACGTACCTGACTTACCTTGTCGAGTTCGTTGTTCGTGTCTCCCCCTGAATTGCTGCTTTCTTCTGACGAAGCTCCCCCTTCATCGATGCTCATCTCGGAAGAGATTGAATCGCGGTCGTCGTCTTGATGACTCACCATCAGTGCGAGTCTGGAGAATGCCTCGACTTCCAATTCGGACGACGTATCGTCCCACGTCACCTTTAGGGCCTTTCGCTTTTGTATAGGCTTCTTACCCTTCTGCTTGTTTTTGTTCTTCAGCTTGGGGCAATTGTCCTTAACGTGCCCTTCTTCGTCGCAGTGGTAGCAGCGGATTGTCCTTTTCTTCTTCCCCTGCGAATGGTTAGTAGATCTGGATTTACAAAGTTTCTTAAATCTTCTTACCATCATTACCATTTCCTCGTCGTCAAGAGAAGATTCCGACTCAGGTTCGTCTCTCGAGGCTTTGACGGCGACGTTGTTCTTGGGCTCCTTCGTACCTGCAGATCTTGATTCGTGCACTTCAAAAGTCGAGAAAAATTCTTCTAATGAAATTTTTTCTAAATCTTTTGAAATGTAAAAGGCATCTACTAGTGATGCCCATTTCGAATTTCTTGGAAACAAATTTAACGCGTACCTGAGCGAATCTCGGTTACTTACCTTTTCTCCGAGATTCGTGAGTCCGGTGATTATTTCTTTTATTCTGGAGTACAGATGTGCGACTGTCTCGTCTTCCCCAAGTCACAGGCTGGTGAGCTGATTGCGAAGCAGATCTCGTCTAGCGAGCTTGGCTTTGGACGTACCTTCGTGCAGCTCGAGGAACTTCTCCCAAAGTTCCTTTGCCGAGTCGTAGCGCCCGATCCTGTTGACTTCTTTAGGTCGAAGAACGCTTAGCAGATGGTATTCTGCTTTACCGTTCGTCACGAATTCAGCCTGCTCCTTTTTTGTCCATTTACATTTTTCCTTACCTTCTGGAGCTATATAGCCAGATTCCATTGTTAAGCTTAATTCAAAATCTGTAGTAAAAAATACCTCCATCAGATTCTTCCAGGAGGCGAAATCCCCTTCGTATTTCGGCGGGTGGATGATTGGTCCGACCATCTCGTTGCTTCGTTCGGCGGTTAGTCCACCTGAAGCGCCTCGGCTCTGATACCACTTGTAGGACCATTGGGCCGGCTAGAAGGGGGGGTTGAATAGCCTGAAAAAAAAAACAACAAAGACCCTTCTCGAGCTTTCAACAGAACACTTGCATAAAGTAAATTAGC
The DNA here is from genome assembly GCF_018446385.1 of Zingiber officinale. Classification (NCBI taxonomy): domain Eukaryota; kingdom Viridiplantae; phylum Streptophyta; class Magnoliopsida; order Zingiberales; family Zingiberaceae; genus Zingiber; species Zingiber officinale. Next base: position 58,754,413 of record NC_055987.1, on the reverse strand, counting down.
AGTAAATAAAAAGTAGAAAGAAGAGGCTCACAACTTGACTTGGTTACAACCAAGGAGGTTGTTAATCCAAGGAATGAGCGTGCACTAAAATATCTCCTTCAGGCGGAGAAGCCTCTTACAGCAATGAAAGTACAAAAGACAGAAGCTAAACTAGAACAGAATCGCATAAGTGTTTGGAATGTAAATTTCTGAGTTAATTCAAAGCTTCTGGACCAAGGCTATATTTATATCCTTAGTCAGGGTGCTTGGAAGGGTTCCGGGATTCCTAAGGGGGGGGATAAATTTTATCCCCCAACGTTCAGATCGAGTCAAAGCTCGATCCGGTCAAAAACTGACTCCCGGGCGCCCGGAAGGGTTCCAGGCCCCCCGGCTTGTCCGGGTGCCCCGGACTGGTCCGGGCGCCCTGGACAGTTCCGGGCGCCCTGGATGCTGAGTCAACTCTGGTTGACTTTCATCCTGGTCCTCTGTTCCAGATCCGCTTGATTGGGTGATCTCTGCTATCCGGAATAGGTCTCACCCGAACCCAAGTTCCGGTCTTCTCGAGTGGGCTTCCCTCCGGCTTCTCGTCCCTCGGAATCACTGCGTGTTTCCTTCTCGTCCGCCGGCGTACTCATCCGCAGTCTTCGTCCCTCAGACGCACCGTGTGCCATCCTTCTCACTAGCTGCATCTCTTGCTCCCCGAGCAATCTTCTGCTCCGGCTTTCGTCCCTCGGAACCACCGCGCGCTTCTTTCTCGTCCACCGGTGTACTCTTCCGCAGCACCTCATCCCTCGGATTGCCATCCTTCACGCTAGCTGCATCTTCCACTCAACTACCTGTGCTCCTAAGCTCCTGCACACTTAGACACAAGGTTAGAAACAAACAGGACCTAACTTAACTTGTTGATCACACCAAAACAACCTTGGGGTTCCAATAGACTCTTTCATCCAGGGTTGTAGGTATTTGAGTATGGGTTGTTCTGCCTCTGATTGAAACCCATGATTGCATCACATTGCTCTAATTGATTGATTTGTGCAGTTATAGCCCCCAATGGACATGAGTCATTTAGGTGTTCAGAACTTCCACATACTTCACAAGAAGCAACAATGGCATTGGCTGTACTTGAGCTAGCTCCCATATTCTCAAATTTTTTTGTAAGAGCATCCAGTTTTGCAGCCAACAAAGTCACTGCATCAACATCAAATTTTCCTGATGCTTTTGTTGTTGGGTTCATACAAGGATAGCCACCACTTCTTTCATTAGCCCATTGATGGTGGTTTTGTGCTACGCTCTCGATTATCTCCTCGGCTTCATCTAAACTCTTGTTCATAAGTGTCCCTCCAGCAGCTGAATCAAGGGACACTTTTGTGTGATAGTTGATGTTGTTATAAAACGTGTGTAGCACTAACCATCTTTTCAAACCATGGTGTGGGCATTGTCTGAGCATGCTATTGTATCTATCCCATGCTTCAAATAAAGATTCTGAGTCCGCTTGTTTGAAGCTTGCAATAAGGTTCCTCATATGAGCTGTTTTACTTGGGGGATAGAATTTGTCAAGAAATTGTTGCTCGCATTGCTCCCATGTGGTAATGCTATTTGGAGCCAAAGAATTTAACCATTGCTTGGCTCTATCTCTCAAAGAAAACCCAAACAATAGTAGACGCACTGCCTCTGAAGGAACACCATTCATTTTCATTGTACCGCATATTTCATAGAAGACCTCCAAGTGTTGATTTGAGTCTTCATGCGGTCCTCCACCAAATTGATTTTGCTGCAACATAGATATGATTACAGGTTTGATTTCAAAATTATTCGCCTCAACTGAAGGCCTTGAAATACTAGATCGAAAACCCCTAGAATAAGGTGCTGCATAATCCTTTAGTGGTATGTTCGCCATAATAGAATGCTCTTGTTCTTCTTGCTGTCTTTGCAGAATTTTTCTTCTATGAAATGTTCTGTCTATCTCAGGGTCTAGAGGAAGAAGTTCTCCTGCAAAGTTAGATCTTCGCATATACAAGAACAAGATAGCAAGATATGTTTACAAAAGAAAGAGACAGAGAAAGAGTAAATCAAAAGAAAACAGAGAAAGGTTAGACAAAGAATGTTAGAATAAAAAATGCAGAATTAGAATCACATCAGAAAGAAATTGACAAGAATGTTATTCGAGAAATGAAAAACTTATAAAAACAGAATTCTAACAATTAGTTACAACTATGCAAATGAAAAGAAAAGTTATGTCTAGTCTAACTCAATTGATAATTCCTAATGTTATAGCGCAGTCCCCGGCAACAGCGCCAAAAACTTGTTGTATCTCCGCAAGTGTACGGAAATATCGCAAGTAATATAAAAGATTATCGTATCCATAGGGAATGAAATAAGCACTAAGAATATCTCAAAATGAATTAGCTAGACAACAAATCAATGGATTAACAAAGTCTAGGTGTAACTATGAAAAGTAAACAAAAGAATGAAAGAATAGGCAACAAGAATAAAGGCAATGATAAGGCTTATTCTAGTAGTTTTAGTTTCTTTGTAAGGTTCTTCAATGTAAACGATCTACCAAATCCTTTTTCTCAATTATCCATCATTTGTAGAAGGTTGTCGGTTCTCTCTTGCAAAAGAGAACCGACCTAGGACTGAAATCTATACCTAAATTGATCAATTAGGAATGAATCTATGTTGTCCTTACACGGGCTTGCCTGTCATGAGCGTCCCTCGGAAAATCAACATAAGAATCCATCACTTATCAACCCATCAAGATATAAATATTAATGCATAAATCTATCCTACCCTCTTGAAATACCTAATTTTCCCTTCAAGATAATCCCTCAAACGTCCTTACACGGGCATGTTCCTGTCACGAAGATCCCTCGAAAAATTGAATAAAGAATTACCTCTACAAGATCCACAAGATATTCAAACATTCAATCAAGCATGGTAATTAAGCACAATCACAACATTCCACACAAGATCAAATAGATACAAAACAGGACAAAATCATAGAAATGGAAAATTGGCATATCCACAAGAGTTTTACATCAAGATTTCCTTACAAATACTCCCTCCATCCTAGAACAAGATATCTACTCCATAAATCGAAGAAAGAATCTGAAAGAAACAAAGATTACAAGCATTTCTAAACCCTCAAATCCAAGAAAGGAGAGAAAGAAAACTTATCTACAGAGAAGAATGGTCTACGGATCCAATCCTTCGATCTTGGAGTCGAATCAGTGAAGATTTTCCCTTAGATCGCCCAGAAATCCACCCAAGAATGGAAGGAATCGCCCAAATCTTCCTTTCTCCCAAAGGAGAGAAGATCCCCTTTCAAATCTTGAAGGAGGCCTTATATAGAAGAGGGGTTTGGGCATCACACGACCCCTAGGCACCGCCGTGTGAGGTTCACACGGCCTGCTCCACTCTCTTCTCTACTAACCTCACACAGCCGTGTGAGGTACACGGCCGTGGCTTGCCTCTATCAACGCTCCCCTTGCACGGCCGTGTAGATCCACACGGCCTGCACTTCCTTCACCTCTGGAGACCTGGCATGGTCGTGTGGTACACACGACCAACACTCTCCTGCTCTCTGGAAATCTCACACGATCGTGTAGCGCACACGACCGAGGCTTCTCCTATCTCTAGAAAACTGACATGGCCGTGTGGTGTACACGACCCAGGCTTCCTTGGGCTTCAAAACTTGGTACGGCCGTGTGAGGTTCACACGGCCATGCCATCTTCCTTCTCTGGTGCAGCTACACTGTCTCTCATCCTTACACGGCCTGGGCAACCCCCCATGGCAGGTTCGTGTAGGGTTCAAGTGTCATGGCTTCCTCCATCGCTTTGCTTGCAGATTTTGTTGGGTTTTTCGGGCCGCGAAAACCGCTTTTCGCATCGCGAAAACCCCGAATCACCCAAAGCCAACGGATCCGTGCAAGGAAAAAACCGAATGAACATACGAGTACGAGTTTCAAAATTTTAGATCTACTCCTAGATCTATGTGTTGAGAACTTTTACCTTTGAAGCGTGCCCTCGCAAAATTCCCGCTCGTCCAAGGTACGTGTCGGATCTCCAAAGTATCAAGGTAGATACTTCTCTAGTGATATCCACACGAACAAGGAGTACTCTCTAGCACTCAAGGATGGAGAAGAGAGACCCCAAGTGTGCTAGCACTCTCTCTAGGGCTCTCGGATGGGAATGGAAGAAGAAAGGAAAGCAAAGAAGAGAATACAATACACTCCTCTAAAATATTACCTTTCTTCTTGGACTTCTTGGATTAATTCACTCACCCACCTTCTTCCTACCCCTTCAAACTCACGGCAACAACAAGAGGGAGAGGAGGAGGAAGCAAGGAGGAAGAAGAATGAAGTGAATGCATCATTACACCACACAATCAAAACCCCTCCATTGCATTAGTGTGGCCGGCCACACAATGTAACCCCCCCCATTAATGTGGCCGGCCACATTAAAACCAAGGGGAGAGTGTAACCCCCATGAGGTGGCATGCCTCATGAGGTGGAGGTGATGTGGCAAGGATGAGTCATCCTTATGATGTGGCAATACATTAAGTCAAACTTGATGTTTCAACTTACATTTGGTCAAGTCAAAATTGACCAATTTCTTCCTTGTTGAGTTAAATCCAACCTTTGATTCAAGTCAATTTCAATTTAATGAATCTCAATTCATTAATATAAATTGACTCAATGAATCAAATTTAAATTAGACTCATTCAACAATTGAAACTAATTGAGTCTAACTCAATAAGTCTAATTTGAATCCAATCTTTGGTGCATCATATGAACCTAATCAAAATTGGTTCATCATATGAACCTAATCTCCATCCACTTATTCTTTGTGTGTGACCCAATAGGTTCTTCTAACGTTGGCAATGTTTCTAAACTCCTTTAGAAACATAAGCAATGAGCGGTATCTAGCAATACATCATTGCTACCCAAGTTACAAGAAATGTTGAGATCCAACATCACCTTGTGACTACTAATTGTGACTCCTCACAATATGTGACAAGTGTCCTTCTATCCTAGACATATAGATTGATCAATATGAGGAATAGACCGTGTCATCCTCTAATCAATCTAAATCTTGAACTCCAAGTAGACTCACTCGATCAAATGAGCTCAACATCTAATGTTGACTCATTTGGGCATGGCCATGCACTTTGTGGTCTCACTCTATCAAGAATACCGATGTCGCTCCCGTCATATGGGAGGGATAGATCCCATCTACATCACTCACATCCCTCTACATAATTCGTTATATACCCAGTAATCGCCTTTATAGTCCACCCAGTTACGGGTGACATTTGACGAAACCAAAGTACATAACTCCTTATGTAGGGATCCATGGTGACTTCAGGTCTAAGGACTAATAGTCATACTAATAGCCACATGAGAAAGTATATGACACTCATATAACGATCCATGATACTTTCTCATGGCGGATCATTCAGTATACATTCTCTAATGCATACCCATGTGTCAGCTTGATATCTCTATATCCATGACTTGTGAGATCAAGTCATCGAGCTGACCTACATGCTAGTCTTATTGCATTAACATTGTCCCTGAATGTTAATACTCGACTAGGAATGATTTAGAGTAGTGTTCCCTATATCATCTCACTATCGATTCAACTAATCGATTGATATAGGTATGAACCTTCTACTCAAGGACGCTATTATACTTAGTCTATTTGGCACTAATACAAATAAGTATAATAACCAAACAAATGCCTTTATTAATATACAAGAATATGATACAATGAGTCCATACAATCATCAAATGATTGGCTCTAGGGCTCTAACTAACAATCTCCCACTAGCACTAGTGTCAATCAGTATAGGCTCTAAGGCCTAATGACCTAGCGTAACCATCATGCTTCCTCTGTGCCAAAGCCTTGGTCAAGGGATCTGCGATGTTAGCCTCTGTAGGTACTCTACAAATCTTCACATATCCTCTATCGATAATCTCTCGAATGAGATGGAAACGTTGTAGAACTGCTGTGAACTCTGCCAGCTCATAGCACTACCATTCAAGCAAAACACGAACCTCGACTGTGATCTTTAATTATCCTGATCGGTCTGGAAGCTGGCATCACTGTAACCCTTTACAGTTAGCTCATCATTGCCTCCATATATCAAGAAATATTCTTTAGTCCTTCTTAAGTACTTAAGAATATTCTTGACCGCTATCCAGTGACTTTCACCTGGATCTGACTGGTATCTGCTCGTCATGCTCAAAGCATACGAGACATCAGGTCGAGTACATAGCTTGACGTACATGATAGACCCTATGGCTAAGGCATAAGGGGTCTGATCCATGCGGTCTCTCTCCTCTCTAGAAGAGGGACCTTGAGTCTTCGAAAGACTCACGCCATGTGACATCGGCAGAAATTCCTTCTTGGAGTTCTGCATGGCAAACCGTAGGAGTACCTTGTCAATGTATGTACTCTGACTTAGGCCAAGCAATCTCTTAGATCTATCTCTATAGATCTGTATCCCTAGAATGCGGGATGCCTCACCTAAGTCCTTCATTGAGAAGCAACTCCCTAGCCAGGTCTTGATAGACTGAAGCATAGGGATGTCCTTCCCAATGAGTAGAATGTCATCCACATACAATATGAGGAAGACAACTGTGTTTTCTACAACCTTCCTGTAGACACAAGGCTCATCTTCGTTCTTGATGAAACCAAACTGTTTGATCGCATTATCGAATCGAAGATTCCAGCTCCGAGAAGCTTGCTTTAGTCCATAAATGGACCTATGCAGCTTGCATACTCTGCTAGTATGCTGTGGATCAACAAAACCCTCAGGTTGTGTCATGTACACATCCTCGAGTAGGTTTCCATTCAGAAACGCGGTTTTGACATCCATCTGCCATATCTCATAGTCATGGTAGGCTGCAATAGCAAGCATGATCCGAATGGACTTAAACATCACTACTGGAGAAAAGGTTTCATCATAGTCAATACCATGAATCTGCTTGAAATCTTTAGCTACCAAACGACCCTTATAAATAAGTCCATCCATGCCAGTCTTTCTCTTAAAGACCCACTTACACCCAATGGGTTTTACCCCTTCAGGTGGATCAACCAAAGTCCATACTTGGTTGGTGTACATGGATTCCATTTCGGATCTCATGGCTTCTAGCCATTTCTCGGAATCTGGTCTCATCACAGCTTCTTGATAGGTGGTAGGCTCATCCTCTATGAGTACAATGTCATCATGGTCAGACAAGAGAAATGAATATCTCTCAGGCTGACGACGTACCCTATCAGACCTGCGAAGAGGTATGTCTACTTGAACTGGCTGTTGGTCCTCAACTCCTTGTGGAACAACATCATCCACAACACTTTGTGGTTCCAGTTCAATTTCCATCGAGGCATCAATGCTATTGTTCGCATCTTGAACTTCTTCAAGATCGAACGCGCTCCCACTAGTCTTTCTAGAAACAAAGTCCCTTTCTAGAAAGACCCCAGTCTTCCACAACTGGGAATGTAGAAGTAATATCCCTTAGTTTCCTTGGGATATCCAATGAAATAGCACTTGTCGGATTTGGGTCCTAATTTGTCTGAGACTTGACGTCGTACGTAAGCCTCACAGCCCCAAATCCTCATGAAAGACACCTGGGCATCTCTCCCAGTCCATATCTTATATGGTGTCTTTATCACGGCCTTGGATGGAACTCGGTTGAGAATGAAAGCTGCCGTGTCTAGAGCATATCCCCATAGATATGTCGGAAGATCTGTGTGACTCATCATAGATCGTACCATATCTAATAAGGTATGATTCCTCCTTTCGGATACACCATTCCACTGTGGTGTTCCAGGAGGAGTGAGTTGAGATAAAATCCCACACTCAGCTAAGTAGTCACGGAACTCATGGCTTAAGTATTCACCACCTCGATCTGATCGAAGTATTTTAATACTCTTGCCAAGCTGGTTCTGTACTTCATTCTTGAATTCTTTGAACTTTTTAAAGGATTCGGACTTATGTGTCATCAAGTACACATAACCATATCTACTGAAGTCATCAGTAAATGTGATGAAGTATCTATAACCGCCTCTAGCAGCGACATTGAAAGGGCCACATACATCACTATGTATGAGTCCTAATAAATCAGTCGCTCTCTCGCTGTGCCCATTAAAGGGAGTCTTGGTCATCTTGCCTTGTAGGCATGACTCGCATATCTCATATGATTCAAAATCAAATGAGTTCAGCAAACCATCCTTATGGAGCTGGGATAAGCGCTTGTCATTTATATGACCTAAGCGACAGTGCCAGAGATAGGTGTGGTTCATATCGTTCGATTTGAACCTCTTGGTACTAACGTTATAGATAGAGCTCTCAAGGTCTAGAATATAGAGTCCGTTCATCAGAGGTGCACTACAATAGAACATATCGTTTAAATAGACAGAACAATATTTGTTCTTTATTATAAACGAGAATCCTTTCTTGTCCAAACAAGAAACTGATATAATGTTCTTTGTCAATGCAGGCACATAACAACAATCGTCTAACTCTAGTATAAGCCCAGAGGGCAGAGATAGAAAATAAGTCCCTATAGCAACAGCAGCAACCCGTGCTCCATTGCCTACTCGTAGGTCTATCTCGCCCTTTGTCAATGCTCTGCTATTTCTCAGTGCTTGTACATTAGTACAAATGTGCGAAGCACATCCGGTATCTAATACCCATGGTGAAGAAATAGAGAGGTTGACTTCTATAACATTTATACCTGAAGTAGAAATCTTATTTCTCTTCTTCGTAAGATCTTCCAGGTATTCTTTGGAGTTCCTCTTCCAGTGCCTTGCTTGTCCTTGATATAGTTGACGAAGATGTTCAACCATATCGTAAGCACACATCAACTCATGTTGCTTCTGAAGCTCAGAGTTCATGGTTGCGAGCATTAGACAGGACACATCTAATGCGTCATCTTGATGCTTCTTGTAAGCATCCCGGTCAGCTCGCGTGGCAGTGGCAGGAGGAGCCTCCGGAATGGGCTGCTCCAGAACGTACAGTTTACGTTCCTGAGTGAGAACTATTCTCAGGTTCCTGTACCAGTCCAGGAAATTTGCTCCGTTGATCTTGTCCTTCTTAAGGACAGAACGCAGGGAGAAAGAGTTCGTATTCGACGTCATGGTTATCTACAATAGAAAATTTGCAAAAATAAATATCACACTGAATTCTATAATTCTTATGGGACAAGATCCACATCATACTAACCCTTGAGTTAGCTTTGGCTAATACGCCCAAGGCTTAGTATGATCGGTAGGTAACGATTACCAATTACATCTCTATGCAACTCTTGTTTATAGGATCAAGATCCATATTTATATTAAAACTCGAGTTAGCTTTGGCTAATACGCCCGAGAGTTAATATAAACGTGATTTTGTCATACCTTTCCAACTATTGGAAGAATGCCTATAGTTGACTCGATCCAACCGAGTAACTAGGAATACTCAATCTAATTGAGTTTGTATTCACCCATGCGTTGATAGGCGGGACCAAGATTGTCCCTCCGTACCCTACCAAGATAATATGTATTGCTCTGCTTTGGCAGATTCAACAATACATGTGATCGAGGTAGTGATAGGTATCACGGCACGGTTAGGCATTTAGAGTTGGTTCGATCGAGATCTAATCTAATCGAAAAGGATGCATCTTGTGCACGACTTAGATCTAATCTAATCGCAAGGGTGAATCATGTGCACGACTTAAATCTAATCTAATCGTAAGGCACTAATTAATTAACTACTTATTAAATATGCATCACATACACAAGCAATTAATTAATCTATTTGTGATTTAGTCATGGCCCTACTACGATCTTCTCAAGCCAATGAGAAGATCGAATGGTCAACCTAGGGTCAACAGCTTCTCCAAGCTCCTCCCTTTGACCACCTTGTGTTGCTCGTGCCCGCCTCGGAACTCCGTCTCGTGTGGACCCTCCACCGCTCCAATTTGTACATTACAATTTGAAACTCGAGTTACATTCGAGTCTAAATCTAATTTACAACAAGAATATAAGAGAAGGCACGACGCGCAGGTCGCGAATATAATACAACACTCGCAAACACATAACGGCACGCAGGCCGTAATATGAATTACAACACAATCCAATCATATTGAGTTTTTGGGTCATGACTATCACAAAATTAATATATAATTCAAAATTATATATTTTCATAATTTTCTGTAATTTTAAAATTATTTTTTACAATTTTTACGAGTAAAATTTCCCGACGGACACGTTTAGCGATTTCGGGCGCAATCGTGGAACGGATCCCCTTGCGGGGCCAGGGGCAGCGCCCCTACCCGCGATCTAACCATCGCGAGGGTTCCTTTGCGATCCAACAGCGCCTAAACCCGCTGTCCCAAAACGATTTGGGCCGAGACATTGTCGTTTCGGAAAAATCTTCCCGGCGGGTTCGTTTTTAGCGATTTTAGGTGCAATCACGGAGCAAATTCCCTTGCGGGGTTAGGGGCAGTACCCCTACCCGCGATCTAACCATCACGAGTTGCTCCTAAGCGATCTAATGGCACCCAAGCCCGCTGTCCCAAACGGATTTGGGGCAAAACGAAGCCGTTTTGGAAAAATCTTTCCGGTAGCCGAAGCCTATAAGTGCCGAGACACTTGTGCTTCGCTTCTATAGAAAAATTACCCATAAAAATTATAAAAATAATAATTTTACAGAAAATTACAGAAACTTTAGTTTTCATAAAACCAAAAATTAAACTCGTACAAGCCTTACACGTGGCTCTGATACCACTGTTGGGTTTTTCGGGCCGCGAAAACCGCTTTTCGCGTCGCGGAAACCCCGAATCACCCAAGGCCAACGGATCCGTGCAAGGAAAAAACCGAATGAACATACGAGTACGAGTTTCAAAATTTTAGATCTACTCCTAGATCTATGTGTTGAGAACTTTTACCTTTGAAGCGTGCCCTCGCAAAATTCCCGCTCGTCCAAGGTACGTGTCGGATCTCCAAAGTATCAAGGTAGATACTTCTCTAGTGATATCCACACGAACAAGGAGTACTCTCTAGCACTCAAGGATGGAGAAGAGAGACCCCAAGTGTGCTAGCACTCTCTCTAGGGCTCTCGGATGGGAATGGAAGAAGAAAGGAAAGCAAAGAAGAGAATACAATACACTCCTCTAAAATATTACCTTTCTTCTTGGACTTCTTGGATTAATTCACTCACCCACCTTCTTCCTACCCCTTCAAACTCACGGCAACAGCAAGAGGGAGAGGAGGAGGAAGCAAGGAGGAAGAAGAATGAAGTGAATGCATCATTACACCACACAATCAAAACCCCTCCATTGCATTAGTGTGGCCGGCCACACAATGTAACCCCCCATTAATGTGGCCGGCCACATTAAAACCAAGAGGAGAGTGTAACCCCCATGAGGTGGCATGCCTCATGAGGTGGAGGTGATGTGGCAAGGATGAGTCATCCTTATTATGTGGCAATACATCAAGTCAAACTTGATGTTTCAACTTCCATTTGGTCAAGTCAAAATTGACCAATTTCTTCCTTGTTGAGTTAAATCCAACATTTGATTCAAGTCAATTTCAATTTAATGAATCTCAATTCATTAATATAAATTGACTCAATGAATCAAATTTAAATTAGACTCATTCAACAATTGAAACTAATTGAGTCTAACTCAATAAGTCTAATTTGAATCCAATCTTTGGTGCATCATATGAACCTAATCAAAATTGGTTCATCATATGAACCCAATCTCCATCCACTTGTTCTTTGTGTGTGACCCAATAGGTTCTTGTAATGTTGGCAATGTTTCTAAACTCCTTTAGAAATATAAGAAATGAGCGGTATCTAGCAATACATCATTGCTACCCAAGTTACAAGAAATGTTGAGATCCAACATCACCTTGTGACTACTAATTGTGACTCCTCACAATATGTGACAAGTGTCCTTCTATCCTAGACATATAGATTGATCAATATGAGGCATAGACCGTGTCATCCTCTAATCAATCTAAATCTTGAACTCCAAGTAGACTCACTCGATCAAATGAGCTCAACATCTAATGTTGACTCATTTGGGCATGGCCATGCACTTTGTGGTCTCACTCTATCAAGAATACCGATGTCGCTCCCGTCATATGGGAGGGATAGATCCCATCTACATCACTCACATCCCTCTACATAATTCATTATATACCCAGTAATCACCTTTATAGTCCACCCAGTTACGGGTGACGTTTGACGAAACCAAAGTACATAACTCCTTATGTAGGGATCCATGGTGACTTCAGGTCTAAGGACTAATAGTCATACTAATAGCCACATGAGAAAGTATATGACACTCATATAACGATCCATGATACTTTCTCATGGCGGGTCATTCAGTATACATTCTCTAATGCATACCCATGTGTCAGCTTGATATCTCTATATCCATGACTTGTGAGATCAAGTCATCGAGCTGACCTACATGCTAGTCTTATTGCATTAACATTGTCCCTGAATGTTAATACTCGACTAGGAATGATTTAGAGTAGTGCCCCCTATATCATCTCACTATCGATTCAACTAATCGATTGATATAAGTATGAACCTTCTACTCAAGGATGCTATTATACTTAGTCTATTTGGCACTAATACAAATAAGTATAATAACCAAACAAATGCCTTTATTAATATACAAGAATATGATACAATGAGTCCATACAATCATCAAATGATTGGCTCTAGGGCTCTAACTAACAGATTTGGCCTCGAACACGCATCTTTCACCAGATTCGACTCCTACGTACAAAAAATGCACAAAAGCAGATCTCCGAACAAAGAAAGTAAATATACTAAGAAGGAAAGCTGAAAGTACGAAAATGCATAGATCAAGCACGCTCAAAGTATGTGAATGTGCGTCAAAACATGCTAATAAGTGTATATAATCTACGCACATCATTAAGACTATAAAATAAATCACTTTTCGTTCCTTTAGGATAATCCACAAACAAGCAAACTTCTGTACATAATTCTAACTTATCAGCATCTCCCTTTAGCATATGTGTTGGACTACTCCAAATTCGAATGTGTTTCAAACTAGGCTTATGCCCGTTCCACAATTCTGTGAGAGTAGAGGGTACTGACTTAGAAGGTACCAAGTTCAGAATGTACGCCGCCGTTTCCTAAGCATTTCCCCAAAATGAATTTGGTAATTCTGAATAACTCATCATTGATCTAACCATTTCCATAAGAGTCCTATTCTTTCGTTCCATCACGCCATTTTGTTGGGGTGTACCAGGTGCAGACAGTTGGGATTGAATCTCGACCTCTGATAAGTAACTCCTAAACTCTCCTAAGAGGTACTCGCCACCACGATCAAATCGTAGTGTCTTGATACTTTTACCATGACATTTCTCCACATCAGCCTTATACTCTTGAAACTTATCAAAGCACTCAGACTTTCGGCGCATTAAGTAAATGTACCTATATCTCGAATAGTCGTCTATAAAAGAGACAAAATATTCGAAACCACCTCTCGCCTGGATAGTCATTGGTCCACACAAATTAGAATGAACCAATTTGAACACATCTTTGGCTCTATACCCCTTGGCCTTAAAAGGTCTCTTGGTCATTTTTCCTTCCAAGCAAGAATCACAGGTTGGAAAGTTTTCCACCACCAATGAACCCAAAGGTCCATCGGCTATTAGCCTTTGAATCCTACTCAAGTTAATATGACCAACCTTAGATTCCAAAGATATGTTTGGTTCACTTCTGAAAGTTGCTTTCTCTTATTAGAATTAGAAGATGTATTATTAATTTCCATTTGTTACGTCGTGGGAGTTATTGGATTTAGAATGTACAAATCGTCAACCAATGTACCAAAAAAGATAACCACCCTATTTTTCTTGATAACTACTTTATCATCAAAAGAAACAGAATATCCATCCATAAATAATTTAGAAACTGAAATCAAGTTCTTTCTAAAAGATGGTACGTAAAGGCAATTTCTCAAAATCAAAGTTTTATTCCTATCGAAAGATAATGAAACATCTCCCACTACAACAGCCGCCACTCTTGTAGCATTACCCATGTAGATGATGATTTCTCCTTCATGTAGTCGTCAGGTTTCCTGGAACCCCTGCAATGAATTGCAGACATGATCAGTGACACCCGTATCTACACACCAAGTATTGGTAGATAACACCACTAAACATGTTTCGACAACTAATAAATAAGATACACCTTCATTGTTCTCGTTTCTATGAGGACAGTCCAAGTTTTATTTCCAATCAATATAATTGGGACCAGTAAGTTTGTTTTCTTTTAAAATAACAATGAGAGGATTGAAAGCCATTTTGAAATCCTGAGAATCATAAAATAAGATATTTGGTCAAAACTTTAGAATTTAAAATAATATTGATCCCTCAAACAATATAATTTAAATTCACCAACACCTCAAAACACTATAAATTTAGTATGCCACGATAGTGTGGACGTATACTAATTCAAACATTTGTAAGAGGAGGTTTTACCCATTACTTTTATTATCTTGTCAACCTAACTTTATGACAAATAAAATTAATAGTTGGTTTGTCTTCGGTCACACAAAATAATAGCAGTGACTCCGATGGGGAGGATACTCTTAAATGCACCTAAGTGTATACCATTACTTGATACTTAGTCCATTAAATAGGATTATGCCCCTTCAAATGGAGAAGATCACACAAACCTAAATAATTTCCTATAATTATCCATAAAGGAAGTTTGATCTAGTGATCCGCAAACAAACTCATCCGATGTGGAGGAAGGCACTCAGAGCCAACGCACAAGTTTGAATGCATCACTTACAAACCAGTAATAGAGACCGTGAAATTTAATTAAATAAACCCTCTCCCACTTAGTTATTTAAAATTGAGGAATTTTAATCATGCATGCACATCACAACACATAAAACAGCATATAAAGGCAATAAATATGAAAACAAAATTTCTAACTATTATGGCCTCATCCAACGCTATCCTCCAATATGCTGCCAATGGATCAAGCTGTCGCGTATGCCACCAATGGATCAAGCCATCGCTTATATCTCGCTTTCTTCTCCGCCGCACCTCTGGTCCTCAAAATAACACCACGTATAGCAAGGATACAAGCCGCAACAAAAATAAAATTTTACATTTATCGATCCTATATTCCACAAGGGAATGTATATGTAATCTACATCGAACAGAATGTAAAACAACAATAATAATAATATGGCAACCGACCATATTTAATTATTACAATCATGCACACACAACAACCTTGACATGCCCGAGGGATCAAATCACACACAAGCACACAAAAGCCATAATAGTTGGATCTAGGATGCCTGCAATCACAGAGTTAATCTATCTAGCACATCCTACTATTATTAGACCTAAACTTATGTATGAGTAGTGCATAATTTAACCGAAAACCAAACACACAGAGGTAAAAAACTAGCTCTGATACCACTTGTTGGGTGCTACTTAGAATACCATTCTGTTTCTCCTGTACAAAAAAAAAATATTGTACAAGCACAGAACTTTTCCTAGCAACCCATGTGCTCTTCAGAAGTTAAACTTGGATTAGAAACAAAATTTAATATTTTTACTCCAAGTTCGTTCTTCAAAGTTAAACTTGGATTGGAAACGAAACTTAACATTTTTACTCCAAGTTCAACCCTTATGTGCTCCTAACATTTTTACAGAAGTTGATTAAATATTTATATCAAGGATCGGCTTCCAGGTCATAGGTGAGGCACTAGGCCTTCTTGGTTATGGGATCATCCACCACTTCCTAGACAAAGCCTTTCAAAAAAATTAAATATTTAAAATTCTCACAGTAACCTTAGGTTTAACTACAGAGACCTCAATCAAAGCGCAAGATCGAAACACAAATCAAAGCACAAAAATGAAAACATGAAATCGCTAGCCTCTTGTGTTGGTATTTCAGGATCCATACAAAGAAAATAAAACTAGTTGTACTGCGGAATAAATAACTAGTTGTACCTTTCTTCGTAGACAAAGATCTCTTGATCTTCTACCGTATTTCTCTCCTCTTCTTAGATGTCATGTGGGCGATGATCTACCAAGACAACAACACCTGAACCCTTTTTGTTTCCAAGCCGCCTACCACCAAAGGATGCAAAGAAAAGAATGCCTCCTTCTTCTTCTTCTCCTCCAAACCGCCAGCCACCAAGGTGCTTCCTTTCTTCATTTTATTTTCCTCCAAGCTCCAACCACCAAGAGAAGATGGGGCACCGGCCCTAGAGGGAAGAAAATGGAAGAAGAAAAGAAGTGGGGTGCCGACCCTAGAGGAAAGAAAAGAAAGAATGGGGCGCCGACCTTAAGGGAAAGGAGAGGGTTTTTAGTTGTGGAGAGAAACTTATCAATTCTTAATTGAATTGTTGATTGTTTGACACAACCTCCTCTCCTTTTATAACCCTTTGCCCCAGATAAAAAAGGAGAAAAAGAAATAGATTTTTGTTTAGAAAAAATCTCTAGAAAAGAATTAACATAATTCTTTTTAGAAAAATTTCTTAAGAAAGAATTAGTATAATTCTTTTTTGAAAATTTCTAAGAAAGAATCAACATAATTGTTTTTAGAAAAATCTCTAGGAAAGAATTAACATAATTCTTTTTTAGAAAAATTTCTTAAGAAAGAATTAATATAATTCTTTTTAGAGAATTTCTAAGAAAGAATCAACGTAATTCTTTTTAGAAAAATCTCTAATTCTGTTGAGAAAAAAAATCTCCCCCTTTTTTTTCTTTTCTTTTTATTTTATTTTCTTTTCCTTTTAGTTTGGTCGGCCCCTTGCTTGGGCACCAAGTAAGACTTGGCCGGCCCCTTTCTAGGGTAGGAAGCAAGGCTTGGCTGGCCCCTTGCTTGGGCACCAAGCAAGGATGTGGGCGGCGCCTTTCTTGGGTATGAAGCAAAATCAAAACGGGTGAATGCGAGGCTTTATAGAGGCTACAACAGGGACTGAAAGGAGGAATTGGTTTTGGCCTCCTAGTGGACTTGAGCTTCCTGTGTTCGACCCGAACATCCAACTCAAGTTCATCAATAATAACTCATACCACTAAAGAGTTATTATTGAACTACTGCACCAATCCCATATTATAATATGGGCTCCTTCTTATCATGAGTGCGTTAGTCTCCCTGTGTTTAAAATATCATATTCCCGTTAATTAAATGAGTTACTGTCAACTCACTTAATTAACATCTAGCTCCAAGAGTAGTACCACTTAACCTTATTATCATGTCGGACTAAGTTCACCTGCAGGGTTTACATGATAATCCTTATGAGCTCCTCAAGGGGACATCATCAACCTAGATTACTAGGACACAATTTTTTTTTATAATCAACAACACACCATATAAATAATATTATTTTCTAACTTATTGGGCCTATTGATTTAACTGAATAAATCTCACCCTTTAATAAATTAAAGAAATAAACACTAAGTATATGTATTTGTTATTATATCGAGATTAAGAGTATGCACATCCATAATAACAGAGATTTTGTTCTTTTATGCAGTCAGTATAAAAGGAAACAACCTCAAATGGTCCTACTCAATACACACATAGTCTACTAGTGTAATTTTATAGTCAAGATAAACTAATACCAAATCACACTACAATCATTCCAATGGTTTGTCCCAATCCATCTTGGTTGTGAGCTACTATTTATAATTTATATGGAATTAATAATATTATCTTCTATGTGACACCACACACCATGTTATCTATAATATAAATTAAATGGACAACAGTATTTAATTAAATGCGGACATTTGACTAATGTGATTCTCATTTCAAAATAAATGTTTATACAAAAATCTAGGCTTTTAGTATACATCCTAACACCACGGGCACCTAGTACTATGGTTTTTCTTTTAACTCTCCTTGTATTTTGATGTATGGCAAAGGGGGAGAGTAGCATAGCATAAAGTTCAAAAGTAAGATTCAAAAGTAAGCTCTAATTAAGGGGGAGCCTTACATTTTAAAGTTTTAGCTTAAGCTTTGTCTACATCTAAAATTGTTTACTTATGTTTGCTTACACTAAAACTTTAAAAATTGTTACTTATGCATCTGTTTACTTATGCATGCTTTTACTTAACTTTGAATTTGAGTTGTCATAATCAAAAAGGGGAGATTGTTGGTGCTGGAAGCATCCGACGATCAAACCCGTATTTTGATAATGGCAAAGGATTCAAAGTTAAGTTGGTTTATGATCTAACAGTTTGAATGAGCTTGCAGGAAAAGTCCTAAGTGTGCTTAGGAAAAAGTCCTAACTGCAGTTAGGCAGGTGGAAAACCCTAGGGGGTGGTAACCCTATGTGGAAAGTCTTGGCGGGTCGAGGGCTTCAGGCAAAAGTCCTAGGGGGTGGTAACCCTAGGTGAAAAGTCTCGGTGTCGCGAACCAAGTGGAAGACTGGACAGGCCGAGGAGCGGGCGTCCAGTAGAAAGTCCAAAAGCATCAAGCGCCGAGCAAAAGTCCAGTCGATCTGGAGGATCGTGCTGGCAACAGGTAAATTTCCTAAGAGGAGTAGGTGAGGACGCGTTCCCCGTAGAGGGAACAGTTGGCGTCGGGTGGACCTAGGGTTTTCGGTTGGAAATCCGAAGTCAGACCCGGACAGTCTAGAGACTTTCAAACACCTTTCTTATCATATCTATGTGTGATAACCTTGTCTTGCAGGGTATATGTGTATTTTGTGGACTAACATGTTGTGCAAGGACAAAAGAGCACACTTGGCCTCGGATGAACAGTGTCCGAGGCGCCTCGGGTGCAAGCCAAAAGAAGTCAACACAGCAGAGCTGGAGGCACCTTGGATGAGTCTGAAGGCACCTTGAACCAGAGCATGGAGGTGCCTTGGAGTGGCTTGAAGGCGCCTTCAAGTGGATGAGGTGCGACCGGATCAGTGTTGATCCACGCGACTGACTCAGCGGGTTGGAGGCGCCTCAGATGGGCTTTAAGACGCCTTTAGCAGTGTATAAAAGGACATCTTGACCAGCAACTCAAGATATCTTCTTCCAAGCAATCTTTCTACATCCAACTGCTAACGAGACAGTCTGACAAAGCTACAACTCAACGCCGACGACCCGGAGCCTCAGATTTAGTATTTTAGTTGTCGGTATAAAATTTATTTACAGCTTTTTCTATACTTAGCTTGTAATAGCTGTAAAATAACTAAAATAGGCGAATATTAATAAGGGAATTTTTCAGAATTTTAGGATATTTTTCGGGAATTTTTCGGAGCTCGTACGGACGAGTTAACGGGGATAAAAACGGGGCACGGAAAAGGCTGTTTAGGCTACCCCATTTTAACGAGGAAAAGTTTTACTTCCTTTTCCTTTTTCTTTTATTTTATTTTTTTTTCTTTTTCTCCGTTTCTTTCTCTCCCGTGCGTGCCCGACACTGCCTTCTCCCGTGCCTTAACCGGTGTCGAGCGGTTCCCCTCTCCTTCTTTTACTTCTTCTTCCGATCCCTCTCTTTTCTTTTCTTCCTCTACTCCCTCACACGAATCCCTGTGCACCTCGCGACAGCCGACGATCACCAGCCGCACGACAGTGCTGACGCCACGTTCTTCTTGGCCGATTCACCTCCGCCGGCCACCAGATCTCGGTCCCTCTTCCGATTTGCCGCCTCTGTGCCCTAGCCGTTGTGTCTCGGCTGCGCCTTTTTACACCTGAAAGCGTCGGCGACGCACGTGTTAGGATGTATACTAAAAGTCTAGCTTTTGGTATAAACATTTATTTAGAAATAAGAATCACATTGGTCAAATGTCTACATTTATGATAAATGTAGTTGTTCAATTAATTTATATTGTAGATAACATGGTGTGTGGTGTCACACATAGAGGATCATGTTATCAGTACCTTATAAATTATAAACAGTAGCTCACGACCAAGATGGAAAGGAACAAACCATTGGAAGGTCGTAGTGTAATTATGTATTAGTTTATCTTAACTATATAATTACACTAGTACACTTAGAGTGTATTGAGTAGGACCATTAGAGGTCGTTTCTTTTTATACTGACTTTATAAAGGAACAAAGACCTCAGTTATTATGGAAGTGTGTGCACTTAATCCTAATATAATAACAAACACATATATTTGATATTTATTTCTTTAATTTATTAATGGGTGAGATTTAGTTCGATAAATCAATAAGCCCGATAAGTTGGAAAATGATATCACTTATAGTGTGTGTTGTTGATTATAGAAGGAAACTGTGTCCTAGTAATCTAGGTTGAGAATGTCCCCAAGAGGAGCTCATAAGGATTGTCATGTTAAACCCTGCAAGTAACTTAATCCGACATGACGATGAAGTTGAGTGGTACTACTCTTGGAGCTAGATATTAATTAAGTGAGTTGTCAGTAATTTACTTAATTAGTGGACATATGTTATCTTAAACACAGGGAGAATAACACACTCATAATAAGAAGGAGCCCAAAAATGTAATTTGGGATTGGTGCGGTAGTTCAATAATAGTTCTCTAGTGGAATGAATTATTATTGATAAAATTAAGTTGTGTGTTCGGGACGAACACGAGATGCTTAATTTTATCGGGAGACCAAAACCAATTCCTCCTCTCAGTCCCTATCATAACCTCTTATTTATAGAGTACTATACCCACCTATACCCACCTTCGTACCCATGATGTAGGGGCCGGCCAAGCTAGCTTGTGGTTCAAGCTAGGGCCGGCCAAGCCTTGGTTCATGGGTGGCCGTCCCTAGCTTGAACCCAAGCTTAGGTGGCCGACCCCCATTAAATTAAAAAAAAAATTAATTTTAATTTTTTCTTATGTGAAAGATATAATTTATTGGAGAGATTAAAAATTAAAATATCTCTTTTAAAAGGATCTACAAAAGATTAAAGAAAGAGATTAGATCTCTTTCCTTATTTGTAGATTGGAAAGATATTTTATTTTTCTTCTTTATAAATTATTCACATATAGAAAAATTAAAATTATAGAAATTTCTTTTTATCAACCATGAATGGATTTTAAAGGGAAATTTTATTTTTCAAAATTTTCGAAGACAAATAAGGAAATTTAATTGTTGATTAAAATTGCCTTGTTTGCTCTTATTGAGGTGGCCGACCATGATATAATTGATTAGGAAATTTTATTTAATTTTTCTTAATTAATTGTTGTCAAGGAAAGTTAAGAAAATTTTATTGTAATTAAATTTCCTTATTTTCAAAAGCTAAGGAATATAAAAGAGGGGGTTGGGGTGCCTTCATGAGACACAACTTCTATTATTCTCTCCCTCTTTTTCCTTGGTGTTGTGGCCGGCCATCCTCTCTCCCTCTCTTCCTCTTTGTGGTGGCCGAAACTCTTCCTTGCTTGGTGTTTTTGTGGTGGCCGGATATTACTTGGAGAAGAAGAAGAAGAAGGAGAGAAAGCTTGCATCCCTTGGAGCTTAGTTGGTGGAAAAAAGTTCTTCATCCTTGGATTTTGATGTTTGGCCGAAACTTGAAGGAAGAAGAAGAAGGTGCTAGGTGGTCCTCATCTTGGGAGATCGTTGTCCACACAACGTCCGAGGTTAGAAGAGGAATACGGTAGAAGATCAAGATGTATTTCTAAAAGGTATAACTAGTATTTTTCCTTTCCGCATCATACTAGTTATTTTTAGAAATAATACCAAATACAAGAGGCATGCGATTCTTGTATTTCAAATTTGTTTTCGATGTTGTATTCTTTTGTTTTTCTTTTCCTTGTAATTTGATTGTTCTTTTCGGTTGACCTAAAGTTATTTAAGGAAATTAAATATTAACTTTCCTTAAAAGGCTTTGTCTAGGCGGAGGTGGTTGTTCCCATATCCAAGAAGGCCATGTGCCTCGCCATGCAGTCCTGGAAGCCAATTTTGGAAACTAATATTTAATGAAATTAATAACTTATGTGATTTGGATCGAACGTATTAAGTTCCGCAGGAGATCCGAGTCTAAACCTAAAAGAACAAATAGATTAAACTTTGGATCAAACGTGTTAAGTTCCGCAGGCGATCCAAGTTTAATTTAAAAGAACACATGGTAGCTAGAAAAAGGTTCAGACCTTTGTACAAAATTTTTGTACAGTGGAACCATTAGGTTTTCCAATTAGCAACCAACAATTGGTATCAGAGCTAGGGTTTTGCCTCTGTGTATTTGGTATTAGTTTAATTATGCACATGTCATACATAATTTAGGCAGGATAATAGTAGGATGTGCTAACTTTGTGGATGCAGGATCTAACTATTATGGCTTATAGATATTGTGTGTGTGATTGGACCCTTGGACATGTCAAAGGTATTTTATTGTGTGTGCATGATTATATTATAAAATATAGCAGGAGCTGTATTTAGTTTTATTAGGATTTTATTTTTTGTTCTAGATATATGTACATTCCTTCGAGGAATATAGGATCGAAAAATGTAAAAAAAATTTTATGTCGCGGATCGAATCTTGCAAGGCGTGGAACCTTTTGAGGATCAGAGGCGCAGCGAAACAAGGAGCAAGATGGATGCGACAACTAGACCCGGTGGCGGTGGCTAAAGATGGCGGCAGCTAGGGTTGGTGACACACGGAGGAAAACAATAGATAAAAGCCATAGTAGTTGAAAATTAGTTTTTCTATTTATTGCTTTTTATGTTGTGCTGTGTGTGCTTGTTAGTATGCATGTTAAGTAGACTAGCATAGTCAAAATTCCTCACTTTAAATAACTAAGTGGGAGAGAGATTTATTTTTAAATAAATTCCACGGTCTCCATTACTGGTTTATAAGTGATGCAACAAGCTTGCGCGTTGGCTCTGAGTGCCTTCCTCTATATCGGATGAGCTTGTTTGTGGGTCACTAGATTAAACTTCCATTTTGGATGACTATAGGAAGTTAATTAAGAGCGTGTGATCTTCCCCATCGGAAGGGGCACAATCTTATTAATGGACTTAGTGTCAAGTAATGGTATACACTTAGGCACGTCTAATAGTATCCTCCCCATCGGAGTCACTGCTATTATTTGTGCGACTGAAGAATACCAACTATTAATTTGTCAAATAAATAAGTTGACAAGATAATAAAATTAAAAACCCCTCTTACAAATGTTTGATTTTGTATATGTCCGCACTATCATGGCATAAAAAATTCACGACGTTTGAGGTAATTTTATTTGTCATAAAGATTTATTGACAAGATAATTAATGGGTAAACTCCTCCTCTTACAAATGTTTAATTTTGTATACGTCCACACTATCGTGGCATGCAAAATTCACGGTGTTTGAGGTGTTGGTGTAAAATACCGAAAAAAAAATGGCGAATAATGATAAGGGAATTTTCCGAAATTTTTAGAAATTTTCTGGGAATTTTTCGGAAAACCGTATGGACAAGTTTACGGGGATAAAAACGGGGTCAGGGAAAGCCTGTTTAGGCTACCTATTTAACTGAGGAAATGTTTTATTTTCCTTTTTAATTCCTTTTCCTTTTCTTTTATTTCTTTTTCCCGTTTTTTTTTCCCGATCCTCGCCGAACCTGCGCCGCACCCTTGCGGTTGTCTTCTCCCAAGCCAACTCCGATCACCTCTTTCTTTCTTTCTTTCCGAGACACCGCCGGCCACAGGAGTCTACCGCCGGCCTCTCCTTCTCTTCCTCTCCCGAGCGCCGGTCGCCGGCAAGTATCCCGTGCCCTAGCTTGCTACTGCCGGTTCTTTCTTCACCCATCTCATCTACCTTCTTCTGTTGAATCGCTCGCGGAGAGGAAGGCCGAGCCTTTGCTGATCACCGGCTACAGGAACCCAGAGCCGATCGCCTTCCCTCTCGCTACTGCCTCCACATCTTCTCCCACACTGTGGTCGCGCCTCCCGTGCCCTAGCTCCGAACCTTGCCTCCTCCTCAGAGTAGAAGTGGTTCGGCAGTGTGACAGCAAGGTAAGATGATTAGGTTGTTGTTGCATTCGTGATCTCCATTTTGATATCACCTTATATTGAGCCGTAGGGGAAGCTTTCAACAGGAATGGTATACTGTGGGGGAGTTCATGGTTTTGGTAGCAACCCATCTAGCATCCCCTTGTTCCAGCAGCAAAAGCTCGGTTGTATATTGAGGTAAGGTTCGGGTATCGGAAGTCTTCTTGTTGCAATTCAGTTGTTGGACTGATTCTAAGCTGAAAGGATGTTTTGTTGTTCCTTAGGTGGTTGCTGATAGAAGCTTTAGAGCAGTGAGGTGGATTTCCAGCGGCCCACCTTGTTTATGGTTGTGAGTTTGAGGTATGTTGTAGGAGTTTGGCTACATGTTGTAGTGGATAATGGATTGATTTAGGTATGATCTAATTACATGATTATGTGAAGTTTTGAATTGGAGGTTGTAATTATCTGTCAAGTGTGAATTAGGTTTATATTTATGTGTTGACTAGAGTTTTTGCCCTAATTCAGTGTTAGAGATTTTATTTAGCTACTTATTTGAATTTAGCTAAATAAAATATACACATTGATTTATACAGGACTTTGGTTTGAGATGAGACGTCGGATTTGGACTGGATTTGAACCTTCTTATTGGAGGCGGGTACCTCTTGACTTATCTTTTATGATATTGTCATTGGATATGCATAGTATTTTATAACTACATGCAATGAACATGCTTGCCTTTGGTATGTCACTGTTTGATATCCATAGCATGTTAGGTTTGTCGCCTGTGATGTATCCGTGCTTATATCTCGTGATTTGTTGCCATGGTTATCTTGTTACCATGAGTATCTTAGTTTCTAGAGTGACATACCATGCTTACTGAGGTTAGGACTAGGATTTGGATTGTTGTTTCTGGCCTGTGTATCTAGATTATCTGATACTTAGGTTTTTGTGCCATATCAGGTTTGTGTACCTCTATTTGTATATCATATATGATTCGGGTGTTTAGACCCTGATTCTTTGATCTGTGTATATTGTTGGTACATATGCTATGGAAGAGGGATATGATTTGGGTCTAGGTTGTTATACCTTAGAGGACTTGTATACCCTAGATCCGTGGATTTGACTTACTGATACTGTGGTACCCATATTATGTATATATGGATTTTTCTATGCTGATCAGGATATTCCATACTTATTATGTTCAGGACATAGGGTTATTGATATTCTATCTGACCTGTGTACTCTAGATCTTGGTATGTGACCATCGCTTTTATAGTACCCATTTTGTATGTATGGATATGGTTATGTTGATCAGTTTTTGCCGTGTTTAGTGTCATGCATCATGATTGCATGCTGTGCGATAGTCGACTCCATTGTTGTTGAGCACATCGCCAGTTACATGGATCTGCACACACCACCACTCATGGGTTAGTGGTCGATTCAGGCAGTGTGTGTTGCAGCAGGGACTTTGTTTGGCTACGTTGGTCCGCTCATGGGTAGTGTGACACAACGTGTTAGCCGGCAGGGATTCCGTCATCGTGTACTGGGAGTTGAGAGCATTGAGCTCCCCATTTATGATTTGGGGTCACAGGAGAGGAACAACATCCCGTCCACTCGGTCACTCATCGGGAGCAGTGACAGTGCACAGTTGTCACAGCCCTACCCACTCGGTCTCGCCATTTGTGTGTGAGATGGCTGACCGGGGGTGACCAGGACACATCATTGACATCATATGCATTGATGCATTTATTTCTTGTGATTGTGTTTGCTGCATTTATTTGCTGCATTTGGTTGGATGCATATGTTTGACATGCATACAGGATTTAGGGCACTTTCGGTTTGACGACCCTTTTGTTTGGATAGGAGTTCCTGGTGAGTATAGCTTCCTTAGTTACCTTTCAATTTTGCATCTTTCCTAGATATATGATTAGGAAGCTGTATTCCATGTTTATTGCTGTTAGATATATCTTACTAGGCATGTCTATTGGTATTCGCTGAGTTGTTGAACTCACCCCCGTGGACTCTATATTTTTCAGGTACCAGGTTCTTTATGGTGTCGCTTGGAGCATCCTGTCTGCTGGTCCCCACGTCACATCAGAGGACTTATCGGTTTCACGTATGTTTTGCTTGTTTTTATGTATCAGTTTGTTTAGCTCGGTACTCTGGTTTTATTTTTGGAGAGTTGATGTTGTTATGTGGTGTTTTGTATTTGTTATTGGTTGTGTAAGCCTAGCCGGCTAGCAGTTTTGTGTTTTGGTTTTGTTACAGCCGAGTGGGCTGCTTTATATTTAACTGCGTGGTTGTGTCAGCCAGAGGCTGAATTTGATATTAACTGCGTGGTGTTTGTTTTCTTTTATTCCAGCCGCATGTGGCTGAGGTATATAGTGCTTGTAGAAAAGTTTCAGATTGTCCGCCGACAGGGGAGATGCTGCCGAAATTTCTTCGGACAGAGACTCCTCCGGGGCGTGACAATTTAGTGGTATCAGAGCAGGTATACGATACTTGCTACGTATTCTGGATTTTCGAGATTTATCTGATACCAATCTATTTGGTATCAGAGTTCGGCTTACGAGTCTTATTTTTTCTGTGTTTCGGATTTTGTGTTTTGGTCTTCTCGATGTGACTTTTCGGGTTTTGGGACCTGGCAGCAGCAGGACATCTCCAAGCTATAGGAGGTATGTTGGTATATACTGTTATCCTACCTTTCTGTTAGTATATGCCCTATATTAGCATTCTTTATTAGTATTTGTCTGGTTGTTGTAGCACCTATTATATGTGATGGGATAGCCACTGATCTTGATCGACCTTAATAGAGATTAAGGAATTTAGTCTCTGCTGATTTTTTCATATCATACCATTAGTAGTATTAGCTTCTGTTACTACTAATTGGTTAGGAGATGGAGGCACATACCAGTCTTTGTTATTATTAGTGTGTAGTAGATAGTATCTATATCTTTATGTTGACCTAACCAGTGGTGTACCATTTTATTTTAGTAAATTACATCAGTAAATATTTATTTACTCATGTTAGATCGGTCAGTAGAAGACTGATTTACGTTTGTCGATTTGAGTTGTCATGGATCGATATACCTTTATGATTGTGGAGGATCATTTGTGGGTTACTTGTGCTTAGTTATGTATCTATAGCACATTTAAGTACATGACTTGTACTGACGTGGAAAGGACTGAAATAATAGTATATCGTTGTCGGCTCGACTAGGTATAGAGGATCGATGTATCCTATTCCATGGGTACTTTAATTTTAGACTGCATGTACCTAATTGGATAACTTAGAAGATGGCATAGGGTTTGTGTGGTAGATTGGATTAAATGTGCGATTATGCATAACTATGAAGTGTACATATGATTGTTATGAGTTGAAGGAGTTCTATGATGGATAGTTCATTTGCTGATAGTGTGAGTATTCACATTTAGATATGGTTATTGTAGGTTTCTTGTGGATTATAGCTATGTAGTTAGCAGTACGTGTCTGATTTACATACTGGATGTATCTTATCGATTTAAATCTGTGGCGTGATATGTGCACTTGTGTTTGGTGTAGTATTTGAGGTATTTTGTTGATTATATATGATTAGTGAGTGCACTCGTGTCTATCTTGATCTGCTGGAAGTATTATGTTGATCATACTCAAGGTGTATGTATATATGGGGTGAGTATTGTTGGAGGTATATTGTCGATTATACCTACGTTGATTTAAGCACACGTGTACGATATGTATTGTTGGAGATATCACGATGATTTATACCTTTGTTATGAGTATGTTTGGTGTATACAAAATGGAGGATTATGTCGATCATACATATGTTGTGTGTGCACGTGTGCCGGGTGTATGGTTGGTAGCATCATGATGATTCTACCTATGTTAAATGTAGAATGTTAAATGTCTACATTATGATATTAGTTGTTATACCCTGTTAACTAATTCTCCCATTAGTGGGTGACCGACCCACTAGGAGGATGATAGAGTTGACTATGGATTAGATTTGCTTACTGGGTGGTTATACCCTAGGCTACCCACATTGATCTGTGGTAGAGAGATCTTGTGCAGTCTCTAGCAAGATAGTTAGGTGCTTTGGGCACTTATGTATCCACATGTTATGGATCGTTTGTGGTAGAGCGTAGCTCCCACATATTCTGGATTGTTTGTGGTGGAGCGTTGCTCCCACATATTACGGATTGCTTGTAGCGGAGCATTGCTCCCATATTTATTGTAGATACATATTTCGGGTTATTTGTGGTGGAGCGTTGCTCCCACATATGGAGGATTTCTTGTGGTAGAGCGTTACTCCCACATTTGTGGTATTTCGTGTGATGGAGCGTTGCTCTCACACTAGAGGATCTTTTCCTTGGTGATTTATGTTATTAGTGGGTGATCAGATCTGTTTATTGTTGAGGATCTTATGGTTAGGAATGTCTGTGATACAGACATGATGTGTCTTGGTTTTACCATTAGAGCTTACGGAGCCCTAGATGTTATCATGGACTTGATGATTTTAGTATTCCCTGGATGTTTGGATCTGTGCCCATTGTCTTTGTTGACGATGTTGTGATTTATTACAGATCCGAGGTGAGACACGTGTATCACCTTTGCATAGTTCTAGAGATGTTTCGATGGAACATCTATATGCGAAGATCAGTAGTGCGTGTTTTGGGTGTCTTCTGTGAGATGTTTGAGACACATGGTCACCGGTAGGAGTATGCCATGGTTCCACAGGAGATAGAGGTTGTTACCGTTGGGAGCAGCCGAAATCAGTGCAGGAGATTCGCAGTCCTTGGGACTGGCAGGATATTATAGACCTTTCGTCGAGGGTTTCTTTCGCATAGTTATGCTACTTACACGCCTGACCAGGAAAGGCGTGAAGTTCAGTTGGACTGTGGAATGCAAGACCAGCTTATAGGAGCTGAAGTGGTGACTAGTGTCGATTTCGATTTTTGGTTTTACCTTCTGGAGAGGACGGATATGTCCTCTACCTCGACGCATCTATTCAGGGTTTGAACGCCGTTCTGATGCAGCACGATAGAGTATTCTCCTATACTTTTCGTCGGTTGAAGAAGCATGAGAAGAACTGTCCTGTACATGATCTGGAGCTAGTCGCTATTATTTTTGCCACGAAGATTTGGCGACATTATTTATATGACGTTACATTTGAGATTCTCACTGACTATATGAGTCTCAAATATCTGTTTTACTTAGAAGGAACCTAATTTCCGACAGAGGAGATGGATGGAGTTCCTGAAGGATTTTGATTGTACCATTAGCTATCACCTAGAGAAAGCTAATGTGGTTGTCGACGCACTTAGCTGGAAGTCTAGAGTGACTTTGGCTTGCCACCGAGTTGTGGTCACAGACTGGTTACCATGGTTTCTCAGTCGTCGATCAGGACGAGGATCCGAGAGCCCTATGCTGTATTTGCGGGTTATTTGCAGCCAGATAGCTTCCGGGTAGCAGACCGAGTTTATACGAGACGAGGAGGGTATTATATACTTCCGAGGTAGATTATGCGTACCTCAGTCTCATCCGGTTTTATAAGGGTTACTTCCGGAGGCTCATCGCTCATGAATTGCTGTCCACCCAGGCGGTACCTGTGTGTACCAAGATTTGAGGTGTTTCTATTGGTGGAACGACATGAAGGAAGACATCACGGATTTTGTAGCTAGATGTCTTGTCCGTCAGCAAGTGAAGGCCGAGCACCAGATACCTGTCGGTTTATTTCAGCGGATTCCTATTCCCGAGTGGAAATGGGAACATATTACTATGGACTTTGTGGTGAGTTTGCCGAGGACATGACGAGACCATGACGCGATTTGGGTAATCTTTGATCAATTACCCAAGTCCGCGCACGTTTTGGCTAATCGGAGGACAGATTTCCTGGATTGATTGGTAGATCTGTTTTGCCGGGAGATCATCAGATCACGTGGTGTCCCGTTGATTATTATTTCGGATGGAGACCCGATTCACGTCTCGTTTTTGACAGAGTCTGCAGTAGGCCTTTGGGCACGCAACTCTGTTTCAAGATAACTTTCCATCCGCAGACGGATGGACTGTTAGAGCGGACCATTCAGACTCTAGAGGACTTGCTGAGGTTTTGTGTATTGGATTTTAGGGGCAGTTGGGAGGACCATTTGCCATTGGTAGAGTTCGCCTACAACAACAGTTTTCATTCGCCTGTCTAGATGGCACCGTTTGAGGCGTTATATGGTAGACCTTGTCGGACACCCAACCTCTAGGATGAGGTTGGGGAGGCCCAGTTGTTGGGACCTCATAGAGCTCAGCAGAACGAAGAGTTGATCCGTATTATCAGACGGAGAATGTTAGAGGCGCAGGATCACCAGAAGTGTTATGTTGATCGGAGACGCAGACCCCTAGCGTTCTCTATTGGCGATCATGTATTTCTGCGAGATTCACCCACGAAAGGAGTGAAGAGATTGACCTCAGAGGTAAGCCAGCTCCGCGATACATTGGATCTTTCCAGATCTTGGAGAGGATTTGAGCGGTAGCTTACTGGCTAGCACTGCCACCGTCTTTGGTAGGCGTGTACTGTGTATTCCACGTATCTATGCTGAGAAGATACGTACCCGACCGATGTACTGTGCTGACAGATATATTAGTTTCCGTTCAGCCTGACGTCACTTATGAGGAGGTTCCGGTACGGATTTTTGACCGGAAAGAGCGTCAGTTGCGGAACAAGACCATCCGGCTGGTTAAAGTCGGATGACAGCATCATTCGGATGAGGAGGCTACTTGAGAGCTCGAGGATACGATTCGAGCTCGAAACCCCATCTTTTCACATGAGGTATGTGATTTAATTTACCGTTCAGCATTTATACTCTTTACCTGTTGTTAGTATTTGCTGATGGTAGATAACGAAATTTGGGGACCAAATTTTTATTAGTGGGGGAGAATGTAAAATACCGAAAAAAAAATGGCGAATAATGATAAGGGAATTTTCCGAAATTTTTAGAAATTTTCTGGGAATTTTTCGGAAAACCGTATGGACAAGTTTACGAGGATAAAAACGGGGTCAGGGAAAGCCTGTTTAGGCTACCTATTTAACTGAGGAAATGTTTTATTTTCCTTTTTAATTCCTTTTCCTTTTCTTTTATTTCTTTTTCCCGTTTTTTTTTTCCCGATCCTCGCCGAACCTGCGCCGCACCCTTGCGGTTGTCTTCTCCCAAGCCAACTCCGATCGCCTCTTTCTTTCTTTCTTTCCGAGACACCGCCGGCCACAGGAGTCTAACGCCAGCCTCTCCTTCTCTTCCTCTCCCGAGCGCCGGTCGCCGGCAAGTATCCCGTGCCCTAGCTTGCTACTGCCGGTTCTTTCTTCACCCATCTCATCTACCTTCTTCTGTTGAATCGCTCGCGGAGAGGAAGGCCGAGCCTTTGCTGATCACCGGCTACAGGAACCCAGAGCCGATCGCCTTCCCTCTCGCTACTGCCTCCACATCTTCTCCCACACTGTGGTCGCGCCTCTCGTGCCCTAGCTCCGAACCTTGCCTCCTCCTCAGAGTAGAAGTGGTTCGGCAGTGTGACAGCAAGGTAAGATGATTAGGTTGTTGTTGCATTCGTGATCTCCATTTTGATATCACCTTATATTGAGCCGTAGGGGAAGCTTTCAACAGGAATGGTATACTGTGGGGGAGTTCATGGTTTTGGTAGCAACCCATCTAGCATCCCCTTGTTCCAGCAGCAAAAGCTCGGTTGTATATTGAGGTAAGGTTCGGGTATCGAAAGTCTTCTTGTTGCAATTCAGTTGTTGGACTGATTCTAAGCTGAAAGGATGTTTTGTTGTTCCTTAGGTGGTTGCCGATAGAAGCTTTAGAGCAGTGAGGTGGATTTCCAGCGGCCCACCTTGTTTATGGTTGTGAGTTTGAGGTATGTTGTAGGAGTTTGGCTACATGTTGTAGTGGATAATGGATTGATTTAGGTATGATCTAATTACATGATTATGTGAAGTTTTGAATTGGAGGTTGTAATTAGCTGTCAAGTGTGAATTAGGTTTATATTTATGTGTTGACTAGAGTTTTTGCCCTAATTCAGTGTTAGAGATTTTATTTAGCTACTTATTTGAATTTAGCTAAATAAAATATACACATTGATTTATACAGGACTTTGGTTTGAGACGAGACGTCGGATTTGGACTGGATTTGAACCTTCTTATTGGAGGCGGGTACCTCTTGACTTATCTTTTATGATATTGTCATTGGATATGCATAGTATTTTATAACTACATGCAATGAACATGCTTGCCTTTGGTATGTCACTGTTTGATATCCATAGCATGTTAGGTTTGTCGCCTGTGATGTATCCGTGCTTATATCTCGTGATTTGTTGCCATGGTTATCTTGTTACCATGAGTATCTTAGTTTCTAGAGTGACATACCATGCTTACTGAGGTTAGGACTAGGATTTGGATTGTTGTTTCTGGCCTGTGTATCTAGATTATCTGATACTTAGGTTTTTGTGCCATATCAGATTTGTGTACCTCTATTTGTATATCATATATGATTCGGGTGTTTAGACCCTGATTCTTTGATCTGTGTATATTGTTGGTACATATGCTATGGAAGAGGGATATGATTTGGGTCTAGGTTGTTATACCTTAGAGGACTTGTATACCCTAGATCCGTGGATTTGACTTACTGATACTGTGGTACCCATATTATGTATATATGGATTTTTCTATGCTGATCAGGATATTCCATACTTATTATGGTTTGGACATATGGTTATTGATTTTCTATCGACCTGTACTCTAGATCTTGGTATGTGACCATCGCTTTTACAGTACCCATTTTGTATGTATGGATATGGTTATGTTGATCAGTTTTTGTCATGTTTAGTGTCATGCATCATGATTGCATGCTGTGCGATAGTCGACTCCATTGTTGTTGAGCACATCGCCAGTTACATGGATCTGCACACACCACCACTCATGGGTTAGTGGTCGATTCAGGCAGTGTGTGTTGCAGCAGGGACTTTGTTTGGCTACGTTGGTCCGCTCATGGGTAGTGTGACACAACGTGTTAGCCGGCAGGGATTCCTCCCCGTCATCGTGTACCGGGAGTTGAGAGCATTGAGCTCCCCCATTTATGATTTGGGGTCACAGGACAGGAGTTCTCCGACAGCATCCCGTCCACTCGGTCACTCATCAGGAGCAGTGACGACAGAGTGCACGGTTGTCACAGCCCTACCCACTCGGTCTCGCCATTTGTGTGTGAGATGACTGACTGGCGTCAGGGGTGACCAGGACACATCATTGACATCATATGCATTGATGCATTTATTTCTTGTGATTGTGTTTGCTGCATTTATTTGCTTCATTTGGTTGGATGCATATGTTTGACATGCATACAGGATTTAGGGCACTTTCGGTTTGACGACCCTTTTGTTTGGATAGGAGTTCCTGGTGAGTACAGCTTCCTTAGTTACCTTTCAGTTTTGCATCTTTCCTAGATATATGATTAGGAAGCTGTATTCCATGTTTATTGCTGTTAGATATATCTTACTAGGCATGTCTATTGGTATTCGCTGAGTTGTTGAACTCACCCCCGTGGACTCTATATTTTTCAGGTACCAGGTTCTTTATGGTGTCGCTTGGAGCATCCTGTCTGTTGGTCCCCACGTCACATCAGAGGACTTATCGGTTTCACGTATGTTTTGCTTGTTTTTATGTATCAGTTTGTTTAGCTCGGTACTCTGGTTTTATTTTTGGAGAGTTGATGTTGTTATGTGGTGTTTTGTATTTGTTATTGGTTGTGTAAGCCTAGCCGACTAGCAGTTTTGTGTTTTGGTTTTGGTACAGCCGAGTGGGCTGCTTTATTTTTTTTACTGCGTGGTTGTGTCAGCCAGAGGCTGAATTTGATATTAACTGCGTGGTGTTTGTTTTCTTTTATTGTTATTATTCCAGCCGCATGTGGCTGAGGTATATAGTGCTTGTAGAAAAGTTTCAGATTGTCCGCCGACAGGGGAGATGCTGCCGAAATTTCTTCGGACAGAGACTCCTCCGGGGCGTGACAGTTGGTGAATTTAAATAATATTGTTTGAGGAATCAATGTTATTTTAAATTCAAAAGTTTTGAGCAAATATTTGATCAAAGAAAGATCAACTATTAATTTTATTCGTCATAAAGTAAAGTTGACGAGATAATAAAATTAATGGATAAAATCTCTTCTTTAATTTTGTATACGTCCACACTATCGTGGCATACAAAATTCATGGGGATTTTAAGGAATTGATCTTGACCAAATATTTTTGTGATTCTTAGGATTTAAAATGTTTGTCAATTCCCTAGTTGTTATACTATAGAAAAGACTTAGTAGTCCCGATTGTAATAATTAGAACTAGGACTTGGACATTAAGGTAGTCTATCTTTTTAGAACTAAAGAACAATATAGGTATATTTAATTCATTAGTTGAAACATGTTTAGTTGTGTTATCTACCAGAACCTGGAGTGTAGATGCAGATGCCATTAATCATGTCCGCAATTCATTGCAGGGTTCCAAGAAAACTGACAACTAAATGAAAATAAAAACACCGACCACATGGCCACTGCTATAAAAATGGCAGCTGCTGTAGTGGGAGATGCGTATCCTTTGATAAAATATGGATTTTAAGTAATTGTCTTTACGTACCAAGTTTAGAAAGAACTAGTTTTCAGTTTCTAAACTATTCAAAGAACTTGATATTCTGCCTCTTTTAATAAAAAAGTTGTTATTAAGAAAAAGAGGGAAGTTATCTGTTCTGGTACGTTGGTTGGCAATTTATAAATCCAATAACTCCCACGATGAAACAAATGAAAATTAGTAACACATCTTCTAACTTTAAGAGAAAGCAACCTTCGGAAATGAACCAATTATATCTTTGGTATCTAGGGCTAGGTTATATTAACTTGAGTAGGATTCATTGGTAGCTGATGAACTTTTGGGTTCATTGGTAGCTGATGAACTTTTGGGTTCATTGGTAGTGAAAAATTTTCCAACCTGCGAGCCTTACTTGTAAGGAAAAATAACCAAGAAGCTTTTAAGTATAAGGGGTATGGAGCCAAAGATACATTGGAATAGGTTCATTATGATTTGTGTGATCCTATGACAAGAGTTAGTATCGAATATTTCGTCTATTTTATAGACAACTATTCAAGATACGGATACATTTACTTGATGTGTCACAAGTCTAAGTGCTTTGATTAGTTCAAAGAGTACGAGGCTGATGTAAAGAAACGTCAAAGTAAAAGTATCAAGACACTACGGTGAGATCGTAGTGGCAAGTACCTCTTGGGAGAATTTAGGAGTCACTTATCAGAAGTAGGGATTCAATCCCAACTAACTGCACCTGGTACACCCCTACAGAATGGTGTAGAAAAAGGAAGGTATAGGACTCTTATGGAAATAAGTAGATTGATAATGAGTTATTTGAAAAATTACCAAATTCATTTTAAGGATATACTCTGGAAACGGAAGTGAACATAGTACCTTCCAAAGTCAGAACTCTCTACTCATATAGAATTGCTAAATAGGCATAAGCCTATTTTGAAGCATATTCGGACTCAGGTAGTCCAGCACATATGCTGAAGAGAGACAATGATAAGTTGGACAGGAATTCACTTGTTTGTAAGTTATCCTAGAGAAATGAAAGTAGGTTTATAGTCTTAAAAATCAGAAGGTTATTGTTAGCATCAATGACCGATTTTTAGAAAAGGACTATGTAATAAACCACAAGCCCATAAGTAAATTTGTTCTTAAAGAAATTATAAAGGACATGTCTAATCTAGTACCAACTGTACAAGATGAAATATCACAAGAAACTGCAACACGTATCACAATTGATACACAATTATAGACAGTGCATCATCGTAGTGGGAGGGTTGTCAAACAACCAAAAGGATTCATGTTTTGGGAGAGTTTTTGGATTTGATCCCAAATGAACATGAGTCTGATCCCGGAAATATGATGAAGCACTCCAAGATAAAGATGCAGCATCTTGGCAAAGAGCAATGAATACATAATTAGAATATATGTATTCTAATCAAATCTGGAAGCTTATAGAACCACCATATGGTGTAAAAGCCATTGGGTGAAAATAGGTCTACAATAGGAAAAGATGGATAGACAGGAAGGTGGAAACTTTCAAAGCAAGGCTTGATGAAAAAGGAAACTTTTTCACTGGTAGTCATGCTTAAGTCTATCCGGATTCTTTTATCTATTTGGCAAGAGGATGTCAAGACAACATTCCTTAATGGAAGTCTTGAAGAAAGCATCCATACAAAGCAACCAGAAGGGTTCATTGCAAAGGGCAAAGAGCATTTTGTGTGCAAGCTCAATCAGTCTATGGACTGAGGCAAAGCTTCAAGGTCTTGGAACATCCGGTTTATCAAAGGAATCCAGACATATGGATTTATTTAGTAACAGGATAAGTCTTGTGTATACAAAAAGTGTGATGGAAACGTGGTGTATTTCTTGAACTATACGTAGATAACATTTTTGGTAGTTGGAAACAATATCAAAATGTTGTCAGAAGTAAGGGTATGGTTGTCCAAACAAATCGATATGAAGGACTTGGGAGAATGTATATATTCTTGGGACCAAAGTAATAAGGGATCGCAAGAAAAGGATATTTTACTTATCCCAAGCTTCGTATATTGGAAAAAAAAAATCCTTGCTTGTTTTAAGCATGCAAAACTCCAAGAAAGGTTTCTTACCTTTTTAGCATGGAGTAACTTTATCTAAAGAAATGTCTCCGTAGACATCAAAGGAGATAGAGGATATGAAGGCAGTTCTTTATGCTTCGGCTGTCAGAAGCCTAATGTATGCTATGCACGAAATCAGAAATCTGTTTTGCCAAGGGCATAGTTAGTAGATATCAAAGTAACCCTAGACAAGGACATTGGACTGCAGTAAAGCATATATTGAAGTACCTTAGAGGCACTAGAGATTATATGCTAGCTTACAAGGCAGTTAATTTGGTCCCTGAGGGTTGTACGGATTTTAACTTCCAATCGGATAGGGACAATAGTAAGTCAACCTCGGGGTTTTGTGGTTATTTTAGGAGGTAAAGTCATAGCTATGGAAGAGTGATAAGCATAGGTGCTTTTCGGACTCCACCATAGAAGCTGAGTATATGGCAAACCTTTGAGGTAGTCATAAATGCTGAATGACTCAATAACCTCAAGATAGACTTAGATATGATTTCTGATTTATCTAAAGATTATTACAATTTATTGTAATAATAGTGGTGCAGTAGCAAACTTGAAGAAACCATGAGTCTATAAGGCAAGTAAACACAATAGAGCGCAAGTACCACCCAATACAAAAAATCGTATAAACGAGGACAAGTTGTTGCTGCCTAGATGATGACCTATAGATCTTTTCACTAAGGCCCTTAAGGCAAGAGCTTTTGATGGGCATGTTGAAAGGTTGGGAATCAGATGTATGGCAGCAGATATAGCAGCTTAGTCTTTTAGTATAAGTGGGAGATTGTTAGGATGTATACTAAAAGTCTAGCTTTTGGTATAAACATTTATCTAGAAATAAGAATCACATTGGTCAAATATCTACATTTATGATAAATGTAGTTGTTCAATTAATTAATATTGTAGATAACATGGTGTGTGGTGTCACACACAGAGGATCATGTTATCAGTACCTTATAAATTATAAACAGTAGCTCACGACCAAGATGGAAAGGAACAAACCATTGGAAGGTCGTAGTGTAATTAGGTATTAGTTTATCTTAACTATATAATTATACTAGTACACTTAGAGTGTATTGAGTAGGACCATTAGAGGTTGTTTCTTTTTATACTGACTTTATAAAGGAACAAAGACCTCAGTTATTATGGAAGTGTGTGCTCTTAATCCTAATATAATAACAAGCACATATATTTGATATTTATTTCTTTAATTTATCAATGGGTGAGATTTAGTTCGATAAATTAATAAGCCTGATAAGTTGGAAAATGATATCACTTATAGTGTGTGTTGTTGATTATAGAAGGAAACTGTGTCCTAGTAATCTAGGTTGAGAATGTCCCCAAGAGGAGCTCATAAGGATTGTCATGTTAAACCCTGCAGGTGGACTTAGTCCGACATGACGATGAAGTTGAGTGGTACTACTCTTGGAGCTAGATATTAATTAAGTGAGTTGTCAGTAACTTACTTAATTAGTGGACATTTGTTATCTTAAACACAGGGAGACTAACACACTCATAATAAGGAGCCCAAAAATATAATTTGGGATTGGTGCGGTAGTTCAATAATAGTTCTCTAGTGGAATGAATTATTATTGATAAAATTAAGTTGTGTGTTCGGGGCGAACACGGGATGCTTAATTTTATCGGGAGACCAAAACCAATTTCTCCTCTCGGTCCCTATCATAGCCTCTTATTTATAGAGTACTATACCCACCTATACCCACCTTCGTACCCATGATGTAGGGGCCGGCCAAGCTAGCTTGTGGTTCAAGCTAGGGTCGGCCAAGCCTTGGTTCATGGGTGGCCGGCCCTAGCTTGAACCCAAACTTAGGTGGTCGGCCCCCATTAAATTAAAAAGAATTTTAATTTAAAATTGTTCTTATGTGAAAGATATAATTTATTGGAGAGATTAAAAATTAAAATATCTCTTTTAAAAGGATCTACAAAAGATTAAAGAAAGAGATTAGATCTCTTTCCTTATTTGTAGATTGGAAAGATATTTTATTTTTCTTCTTTATAAATTATTCACATGTAGAAAAATTAAAATTATAGAAATTTCTTTTTATCAACCATGAATGGATTTTAAAAGGAAATTTTATTTTTTAAAATTTCCGAAGACAAATAAGGAATTTTAATTGTTGATTGAAATTGCCTTGTTTGCTCTTATTGAGGTGGCCGGCCATGATATAATTGATTAGGAAATTTTATTTAATTTTTCTTAATTAATTGTTGTCAAGGAAAGTTAAGGAAATTTTATTGTAATTAAATTTCCTTATTTTCCAAAGTTAAGGAATAAAAAAGAGGGGGTTGGGGTGCCTTCATGAGACACAACTTCTATTATTCTCTCCCTCTTTTTCCTTGGTGTTGTGGCCGGCCATCCTCTCTCCCTCTCTTCCTTTTTGTGGTGGCCGAAACTCTTCCTTGCTTGGAGTTTTTGTGGTGGCCGGATATTACTTGGAGAAGAAGAAGAAGAAGGAGAGAAAGCTTGCATCCCTTAGAGCTTAGTTGGTGGAAAAAAGTTCTTCATCCTTGGATTTTGGTGCTTGGCCGAAACTTGAAGGAAGAAGAAGAAGGTGCTAGGTGGTCCTCATTTTGGAAGATCGTTGCCCACACAACGTCCGAGGTTAGAAAAGGAATACGATAGAAGATCAAGAGGTCTTTCTAAAAGGTATAACTAGTATTTTTCCTTTCCGCATCATACTAGTTATTTTTGGAAATAATACCAAATACAAGAGACATGCGATTCTAGTATTTCGAATTTGTTTTCGATGTTGTGTTCTTTTGTTTTTCTTTTCCTTGTGATTTGATTGTTCTTTTAGGTTGACCTAAAGTTATTTAAGGAAATTAAATATTAACTTTCCTTAAAAGGCTTTGTCTAGGCGGTGGTGGTTGTTCCCATATCCAAGAAGGCCATGTGCCTCGCCATGCAGTCCTGGAAGCCAATTTTGGAAACTAATATTTAATGAAATTAATAACTTAGGTGATTTGGATCGAACGTGTTAAGTTCCGTTGGAGATCCGAGTCTAAACCTAAAAGAACAAATAGATTAAACTTTGGATCAAACGTGTTAAGTTTCGCAGGCGATCCAAGTTTAATTTAAAAGAACACATGGTAGCTAGGAAAAGGTTCAAACCTTTGTACAAAATTTTTGTACAGTGGAACCATTAGGTTTTCCGAGTAGCAACCAACAGCACGAGCCTTCCTTCGGTCGTTGAGCAGAGCCGCTCCTCCTCTGCCCTAGGCCGGCCGAATCCCGACTCCCTTCCTCTGCCCGACGCTGACCCGATCTTTGACTGCCACCTCTTCTGTGTCCGAACCCTAGCACTGACGTCGCCGATCAGATCGTCACCAGAGGCTCGCCAGAAAGGAAATTGAGCATCACAGGCTCCACCTCAATCTCTGCCCTGTACGCCGCTGTCCCTGTTGACACTGTGCCCTAGGTCGCCGGAAGCCGAGAGCTGGAGAAGGTGACAGGGAGAAACAGTAAATTGCCGGTGAGATTGAAGGTGAGGTTGTGCCCTGTGGTTTTGAATAAGTGGAGTATCCGGTTGTTTGATCTCAAGCAGAGGTGTTTTTCCTAGTTTCCAACAGCAGCTACACTTTCCGACAGTAATCAACCCTAGCCGTGGATCTACAGTTGCTGTGAGGTTGAGGTAAGGAGTAGAGAATTTTATCCTTGTTGTAGATTCTGTGTTGTTTGGACTACTGTAATGATTTTTGAGTTCCATTCTAATCTGGACACTAAAATGTAGGGTATTTGATTTAGAGGGCAGCACCATTTACCTCGTTTCAGTCAGGTTTATTGGCTGCAAGTTGTCTTCGGTTGTGGATTCACGTTGCGGCTGTGAATTGAGGTATGGTATAGGGTTTTATTTTGATCATGTTGTCGATGATTGATGGATTTGTTAATAACTAATGTTAACCTAGGTACATATATTGAATTAGGGCTAAATCGGGTAAGATGCTATGATTACCATGCTTATTGCAAGTCCTAATTCGAATGGATTAATTAGAAACGATTGAGGAGTTAAATGATTCAATTAGGGTTTATAATTGGATCTGGGTTTATATTAGCTTCTCGAGGATTTGATTTAGTTAATTTATTTATATATAATTGGCTAAATTTGGATACCATAACTACAGGACTTTGACGCGAGACGAGTATCTCGATTACCGGATTTGGACCATTTTATTGGAGGCGAGTACTTTTGACTTTATGTTTTTGATATGCATAGTAGTGATTTAACAAGTAGCAATAATTATGTTCTCTTATTTGTTTTGGTTAATCACTTCCCGATACCTGTTACATGATTGGTTGATTGCTTGTTTTGCATCCCATGTATTCCTTACCTGTTGATAAATGCTTATAGGGGTAGTGATATACCATGCTTCACCATATTCAGGACCTAGGTTTTATACCTTCAGTGCACCTTTGATTTAATTTGTTGACCTATGGTGCACTTTTATATATATATGGATTAGCTCAGGATATCTTGTGGTTAGTGTCATACACCATTTGCATGATTGCATGCTGTGCGATAGTCCGCTCCATTATTGTTGAGCACATCGCCAGTTACATGGATCTGCACACACCACCACTCATGGGTTAGTGGTCGATTCAGGCAGTGTGTGTTGCAGCAGGGACTTTGTTTGGCTCCGTTGGTCCGCTCATGGGTAGCGTGATGCAACGTGTTAGCCGGCAGGGATTCCTCCCCGTCATAGTGTACTGGGAGTTGAGAGCATTGCGCTCCCCCATTTATGATTTGGGGTAGGAGGATAGGTGTACTCCGACAGCATCCCGTCCACTCGGTCACTCATCAAGAGCAGTGATGGTGTTGTCACAATCCTACCCACTCGACCTCACTATTGTGTGTGAGATGATTGACTGGCGTCAGGGGTGACCAGGACGCATCATTGGCATCATATGCATGATGCATTTATTGCTTGTGTTTGTGTTTGCTGCATATTTATGCTCCATATTGTTTGGATACCTATGTTTGACATGCATACAGGATTTCTATGCCACTCGGACTGTTTGTCCTTATACCCAGGTCCTGGTTAGTACAGTTTTTCTCCTGTTTACTTTAGTTGTATTTCATCCTTTTATATCAGGAGACAGTACGCATAATTAGTGCTAGATGTTATTTCCCTACTTTGCATATCAGTTGTACTTGCTGAGTGTTGGACTCACCCCGCCTCCATTGTTGTTATTTTTCAGGTTGATGCTGTCAGGAGAGAGTTCCAGTTGCTGGTCCCCTGCAGACCACGAGGATTTATTGATCTTTTAGTTTTTCTTCTTATTTTACTATGTTTAGAATTGGTTTACTTTGATACTTGGATAATGTATGGATTGTATTTGTCGATGGATTTTTTTTCGATATGTTTTACTACATACCTGCCCGGACGGCAGAAGAGGTGAGTTTGTCAGATTTGTGTTTTATGAGTGTAGTGGAGTAGGAAAAATCATATTTGAGCTTTATGGGTGTAGTGGAGTAGGGTTATTTCCGAGTCATCTTATTACTGCTCTGTTTGTCTACTATTAAACTGCATGGGTGATTGTTTATTTACTGTTATTATTCCAGCCGCATGTGACTGAGGTATATGGATATGTAGAAAGTTTCAGATTGTCCGCCGTACAGGGGAGATGCTGTCGAAATTTCTTCGGACAGGGACTCCTTCGGGGCGTGACAATTTATTTGGTATCAGAGCCAGGTTTGCGAGTCAAACTGGGCATTTTCGGATTTTCATTATGGTTATGTTTCGGATTTCCGTTTTGGATTTATATGGATTTCCGGTGATTTTCTTGTACGGAATTCCGAGGTCAATTTGGGGACTGGACAGCGACAGAACATCTCCAGACAACAAATATGTATGATGTTTAGTTTATGATTGTTATATTGGTAGTAATATCTGTAATATAACTTAACAGATATGAGGAGATCTACGCATATTACGGCGAGACGTGGTGCTGGACGACCACGTACGAGTACCACGGGATCTCTGGATATGCCAGAGATGCCTACTGTTGATGAGCCTGTCAGTCAAGGACAGACTCAGCATATTGCGGGCACATCGGGCTCTCAGACCCCGATGGCTCCTATAGAGGTACCTACCTCGGTTATGCCGAGTGTACCTATTCCTACTGTAGTTCCGGTACCATCAGGGGTACCATTGGCGTTCCCGATATCTGCTCCAGCGCAGCCTACGATGTACCCGGCACCACCGCCACCTGGACCTACAGTGTACCCGACACCAGTGGCACCTGTGCCCCCGGTGCCTACAGTAGCAGCAGCTACTCCACATCTGGTACCATTACCTACTGTACCTCCAGCTGCGACCACTTTTGTTCACCCGGCAGTACCACCGACGGCTTATGCTCCAATTTATACAGCAGCACCGGGAGTTCCTCCTTCGGTTTATTCCGCGGTACCACTTGTAGCACCAGTTCCAGTGGTTCCACCAGTTCCTGCTGCCATCCCGACACACCTCACTGACATTGCCGCGGCACGAGCTAGTATTCCAGTATTAGCAGAGTCGATAAAGACTCAATTCACACTCTTCCGAAGAGACCTTGATCCGAGTATGGCCCTGTCATGGATAGAGACTATGGAGCAGACCTTCTTCTATATGGCTTGCTCCGAGTGGGATAAAGCAGAGCTGGCTGCTTTCCATTTACGGGATGAGGCTAACGCCTGGTGGTTTACACAGCGTTCTATCATCGGCGAACGGAACATTACTTGGGCTAGGTTGAGAGAGGCTTTTGAAAGCCGTTTTTTCCCACTATCATATCAAATGGCTCGCCGGCAGGATTTCATGAGTCTGCGTCAGAATAATCGCACGGTGACAGAGTATAATATTGAATTCAACCGGTTGGCTAAGTTTTGTCCAGAGTTAGTTGCGGAGGACAGATCTCACATGATGCAGTTTATACAGGGACTAAATAGTTATCTGCAAGTAAGGCTTGCTGGTTTAGGGATCGTATCTTACTCTGATGCACTAGATCGAGCTTTGATGATAGAGTTAGCTCAGCAGAGAGCATTTCCGGATAGGAAGAGGAAGCATACGGGTCAGGCGTCCGGACAGATCCAGCAGACACCGGCGACAGGACAGCAGCAGAGTAGTCGCAGTCGGTCAGGTCAGGGTACTTTTGGGGTATCTCGTAGGCCTCAGAAGTCAGGGCGGTCTTCTTCAGGACGTTCCCAGTTTTCTCAACAGAACCGGCAACCACCTGCCAGCGATACTCACTGTTTCAGATGTGGGTCTAGAAATCACCTCACCCCAGCTTGCTCTCTGGAACAGCCAGTTTGCTTTTATTGCAAACTGCCTGGGCACCAGAGCCGAGATTGTCAGCTGAAGGCTCAGTACACGGTTTCCAGAGGGTCAGGTCAGAGGGGACAGTTTAGTCAGTCAGGGGCATATCGAGGAGGGCAGAAAGCTCAATCTTCACATCGTCAGCAGGGGATAGCTTCACCTGCAGTAGCAGCATTTGGCATGCTTGGACAGGAGTACTCCAGTGCTTCTATAGCACCCCAGAGTTCTGTTCTAGGACCTTATTATCCGACGCAGGGGCAGTATCAAATGCAGCCTCAGCCTCTAGGCCAGTACCAGACTCAGTCCCAGTTATCGACACAGTATCAGTCACCGTCCTCTCAGTCTTCTCTGGCACATTATCCAGCACCGCCTCAATGGCAGGCTTCTGCCCAGCCGAAGCAGCCGTTGGC
This sequence comes from Zingiber officinale, assembly GCF_018446385.1. Classification (NCBI taxonomy): domain Eukaryota; kingdom Viridiplantae; phylum Streptophyta; class Magnoliopsida; order Zingiberales; family Zingiberaceae; genus Zingiber; species Zingiber officinale. The sequence goes on along the minus strand of NC_055987.1, from coordinate 58,710,115 downwards.
AGCGTTACCACCTCCTCCTCCGCTAGAGACTGGACGTGTTCATGCGATTACCAGAGAGGATGCGCAGCGAGCCGACGAATCCATTTTTCATGGTACAATTTCCATTTATGCATTTTTCGCTGATATATTGATTGATACTGGTAGCTCGCACTCTTTTATATCCCGTACCTTTATGCGGGAGATTGGTAGATTACCTACTTTTAGACTGCAGCGATTGACCGTCTCCCTACCGTCCGGTGATACTTTAGACGTCACCCAGGAGGTCAGAGGTTGCCCGTTAGACTTTGGCAACATGATACTTACGGTAGATCTTTTAATATTGGAGATGGTCGAGTTTGATATCATACTTGGCATGGATTTGCTGTCAGTATATCACGCTACTGTTGATTTCCAGATAAGGGTGGTCACCTTCCGGCCTCCGAACCAACCCTCGTGGAGTTTCACTGGCATCAGAGATGACGGCATCTCGATTATTTAGGCGATTCAGGCGCAGAAGCTGTTGTCTCACGGCTGTCATGGTTTCCTATTATCTCTGATTAGTACTGAAGATAGCAGTAGTTCGCAGCTCTCCGACGTTCCTGTGGTCCGTGAGTACCCGGATGTATTTCATGAGGAGCTACCTGGTTTGCCTCCCAGAAGGCCAGTGGAGTTCTCTATTGAGCTGATTCCGGGAACCGCGCAGACATCGAAAGCTCCGTATCGTATGACACCAAAAGAGTTGAACGAGTTGAAGGTTCAACTCCAGGAGCTTTTAGACAGGGGATTCATTCGCCCTAGTGTTTCTCCATGGGGTTCTCCAGTATTATTTGTCAAGAAAAAGGACGGCACTATGAGGCTATGTATTGACTACAGACAGCTGAATGCAGTGACCGTCAGAAATAAATATCCTTTACCACGGATCGAGGATTTGTTTGATCAGCTCAGAGGTACATCAGTGTATTCTAAGATTGATCTGCGATCCGGATATCATCAGTTGAGGGTCAGAGACTCAGATATCCAGAAGACAGCTTTCCATACGAGATACGGTCATTATGAGTTTTTGGTAATGCCATTTGGGCTTACCAATGCTCTAGCAGTGTTTATGGACTTGATGAACCACATTTTTCTAGAGTATCTGGATCAGTTTGTTATCGTTTTCATTGATGACATATTGGTCTACTCGCATTCCGAGGAGGAGCATGCACAACATCTTCGTATAGTCTTGGAGACTCTTAGACGACATCAGCTGTATGCGAAGTTCAGCAAGTGTGCATTCTGGTTATCCTCAGTCGGTTTTCTGGGACATGTGGTCTCGAGCAGAGGTATTTCAGTAGATCCTCAGAAGATCGAGGCTGTCACCAGTTGGGAGCAGCCAAAATCAGTACAGGAGATCCGCAGTTTTCTGGGACTAGCAGGATATTACAGACGATTCGTCGAGGGTTTCTCGCGTATTGCTATGCCGTTGACACGTCTTACCAGGAAAGGCGTGAATTTTACGTGGTCCGAGGATTGCGAAACCAGCTTTCAGGAGCTGAAGCGGAGATTAGTGTCGGCTCCAGTTTTGGTTTTACCTTCTGGAGAGGACGGATTTGTACTCTACACTAACGCGTCTCTTCAGGGTTTGGGCGCTGTTCTGATGCAGCACGGCAGAGTAGTCTCTTATGCTTCTCGTCAGCTGAAGGAGCATGAGAAGAACTACCCAGATCATGATCTGGAGTTAGCTGTCATCATCTTTGCTCTGAAGCTTTGGCGGCATCATTTATACAGTATTACATTTGAGATTCTCACTGATCATAAGAGTCTCAAATATATTTTCACTCAGAAGGAGCTTAATCTCCGACAGAGGAGATGGATGGAGTTCCTGAAGGACTACGATTGTACCATTAGCTACCACCCGGGGAAAGCTAATGTGGTTGCAGATGCACTCAGCAGGAAGTCCAGAGGGACTTTGGCTTGCCACCGAGTTTCAGTTACAGACTTGGTTCAAGGTTTCTCTGAGTTAGATCTTGAGGAGCAGGTACCGACAGAGTAGGGTATTCTGGTTACCATGGTTGCTCAGTCGTCGATCAGGATGAGGATCCGAGAGGCCCAGGCTGGTGATCAGCATTTGCAGTTCATTAGCAGTCAGATAGCTTCTGGGCAACAGACCGAGTTTACACGAGACGAGGAGGGTATTATATACTTCCGAGACAGATTATGCGTACCTCAGTCTCATCCGGTCTTACAGGAGCTACTTCAGGAGGCTCATCGTTCTCGATTTGCGATCCATCCAGGCGGGACCCGTATGTATCGAGACTTGAGGCGTTCCTATTGGTGGAACGACATGAAGAAAGATATCGTGGATTTCGTAGCTAGATGTCTTGTTTGTCAGCAGGTGAAGGATGAGCATCAGAGACCTGCAGGATTACTTCAGCGGATTCCTATTCCTGAGTGGAAGTGGGATCACATTTCCATAGACTTTGTGGTAGGGTTGTCGAGGTCACGACGAGGTCATGACGCGATTTGGGTAATCGTTGATCGATTAACCAAATATGCGCACTTTTTAGCGATTCGGAGGACTGATCCCCTAGATCGATTGGCAGATCTGTATTGTCGAGAGATTATCAGACTACATGGTGTTCCGTTGAGTATCATTTCGGATAGAGATCCACGGTTCACGTCTCGTTTCTGGCAGAGTCTGCAGCAGGCCTTGGGCACACAGCTTCATTTTAGTACAGCTTTCCATCCACAGAAAGATGGACAGTCAGAGCGGACCATTCAGACTTTAGAAGATCTGCTGAGGTCATGTGTTATGGATTTCGGAGGCAGTTGGGAGGATCATCTGCCGTTAGTAGAGTTTGCTTACAACAACAGCTTTCATTCGGCTATCCAGATGGCACCGTTTGAGGCGTTGTATGGTAGACCTTGTCGGACACCCGTCCTCTGGGATGAGGTTGGAGGCCCAGTTGTTGGAACCTCATAGAGTTCAGCAGGATGCAGAGTTGGTCCGTACTATCAGACGGAGGATGTCAGAGGCGCAGGATGGCCAGAAGAGTTATGCTGATCGGAGACGCAGACCACTAGAGTTCTTTGTTGGCGACCATGTATTTCTGCGAGTTTCACCCACGAAAGGGGTGAAGAGATTTGGCATCAAAGGTAAGTTAGCTCCGCGGTACATTGGCCCTTTCGAGATCTTGGAGAGGATCAGAGCAGTAGCTTACCGACTGACACTACCACCGTCCCTGTCAGGCGTGCACGATGTATTCCACGTATCTATGCTGAGGAGATACGTACCTGACCCGACACATGTGCTGGCAGATATCCCAGTTCCAGTTCAGCCTGACATTACTTATGAGGAGGTTCCGGTACAGATTCTCGACCGAAAAGAGCGTCAGTTGCGGAACAAGACTATCTGGCTGGTTAAAGTCGGATGGCAGCATCATTCAGACGAGGAGGCTACTTGGGAGCTCGAGGATACTATCCGAGCTCGATATCCCCATCTTTTTACATGAGGTATGTGATTCAGTTTACCGTTCAACATTTATACTTTCTGTCTATTATTAGTACTTGCTGATGGTAGATAACGAAATTTGGGGACCAAATTTTTATTAGTGGGGGAGAATGTAAAATACCGAAAATAGGTGAATATTAATAAGGGAATTTTTTGAAATTTTTGGATATTTTTCGGGAATTTTTCGGAGCTCGTACGGACGAGTTAACGGGGATAAAAACGGGGCCCGGAAAAGACTGTTTAGGCTACCCCATTTTAACGAGGAAAAGTTTTATTTCCTTTTCCTTTTTCTTTTATTTTTTTTTTCTTTTTCTCCGTTTCTTTCTCTCTCGTGCGTGCCGGACACTGCCTTCTCCCATGCCCTAACCGGCGCTGAGCGGTTCCCCTCTCCTTCTTTTACTTCTTCTTCCGATCCCTCTCTTTTCATTTCTTCCTCTACTCCCTCACGCGAATCCCTGTGCTCCTCGCTACAGCCGACGATCGCCAGCCGCACGACAGTGCTGACGCCACGTTCTTCTTGGCCGATTCACCTCCGCCGGCCACCAGATCTCGGTCCCTCTTCCGATTTGCCGCCTCTGTGCCCTAGCCGTTGTGTCTCGGCCGCGTCTTTTTCCACCTGACAGCGCCGGCGACGCACGAGCCTTCCTTCGGTCGTTGAGCAGAGCCGCTCCTCCTCTGCCCTAGGCCGGCCGAATCCCGACTCCCTTCCTCTGCCCGACGCTGACCCGATCTCTGACCGCCGCCTCTTCTGTGTACGAACCCTAGCACTAACGTCGCCGATCAGATCGTCACCAGAGGCTCGCCGGAAAGGAAATCGAGCATCCGAGGCTCCACCTCAATCTCTGCCCTGTACGCCGCTGTCCCTGTTGACACTGTGCCCTAGGTCGTCGGAAGCCGAGAGCTGGAGAAGGCGACAGGGAGAAACAACAAATTGCCGGTGAGATTGAAGGTGAGGTTGTGCCCTGTGGTTTTGAATAAGTGGAGTATCCGGTTGTTTGATCTCAAGCAGAGGTGTTTTTCCTAGTTTCCAACAGCAGCTACACTTTCCGACAGTAATCAACCCTAGCCGTGGATCTACAATTGCTGTGAGGTTGAGGTAATGAGTAGAGAATTTTATCCTTATTGTAGATTCTGTGTTGTTTGGACTACTGTAATGATTTTTGAGTTCCATTCTAATTTGGACACTAAAATGTAGGGTATTTGATTTAGAGGGCAACACCATTTACCTCGTTTCAGTCAGGTTTATTGGCTGCAAGTTGTCTTCGGTTGTGGATTCACGTTGCGGCTGTGAATTGAGGTATGGTATAGGGTTTTATTTTGATCATGTTGCCGATGATTGATGGATTTGTTAATAACTAATGTTAACCTAGGTACATATATTGAATTAGGGCTAAATCGGGTAAGATGCTATGATTACCATGCTTATTGCAAGTCCTAATTCGAATGGATTAATTAGAAACGATTGAGGAGTTAAATGATTCAATTAGGGTTTATAATTGGATCTGGGTTTATATTAGCTTCTCGAGGATTTGAGTTAGTTAATTTATTTATATATAATTAGCTAAATTTGGATACCATGTACTACATGACTTTGACGCGAGACGAGTATCTCGATTACCGGATTTGGACAATTTTATTGGAGGCAGGTACTTTTGACTTTATGTTTTTGATATGCATAGTAGTGAATTTAACAAGTAGCAATAATTATGTTCTCTTATTTGTTTCGGTTAATCACTACCCGATACCTGTTACATGATTGGTTGATTGCTTGTTTTGCATCCCATGTATTCCTTACCTGTTGATAAATGCTTATAGGGGTAGTGATATATCATGCTTCACCATATTCAGGACCTAGGTTTTATACCTTCAGTGCACCTTTGATTTAATTTGTTGACCTATGGTGCACTTTTATATATATATGGATTAGCTCAGGATATCTTGTGGTTAGTGCCATGCACCATTTGCATGATTGCATGCTGTGCGATAGTCCGCTCCATTATTGTTGAGCACATCGCTAGTTACATGGATCTGCACACACCACCACTCATGGGTTAGTGGTCGATTCAGGCAGTGTGTGTTGCAGCAGGGACTTTGTTTGGCTCCATTGGTCCGTTCATGGGTAGCGTGATGCAACGTGTTAGCCGGCAGGGTTTCCTCCCCGTCATCGTGTACCGGGAGTTAAGAGCATTGCGCTCCCCCATTTATGATTTGGGGTAGGAGGATAGGTGTACTCCGACAGCATCCCGTCCACTCGGTCACTCATCAGGAGCAGTGACGACAGAGTGCACGGTTGTCACAGCCCTACCCACTCGACCTCACTATTGTGTGTGAGATGATTGACTGGCGTCAGGGATGACCAGGATGCATCATTGGCATCATATGCATGATGCATTTATTGCTTGTGTTTGTGTTTGTTGCATTTATATGCTGCATATTGTTTGGATACCTATGTTTGACATGCATACAGGATTTCTATGCCACTCGGACTGTTTGTCCTTATACCCAGGTCCTGGTTAGTACAGTTTTTCTCCTGTTTACTTCAGTTGTATTTCATCCTTTTATATCAGGAGACTGTACGCATGATTAGTGCTAGATGTTATTTCCCTACTTTGCATATCAATTGTACCTGCTGAGTGTTGGACTCACCCCGCCTCCATTGTTGTTATTTTTCAGGTTGATGCTGTCAGGAGAGAGTTCCAGTTGCTGGTCCCCTGCAGACCACGAGGATTTATTGATCTTTTAGTTTTTCTTCTTATTTTACTATGTTTAGAATTGGTTTACTTTGATACTTGGATAATGTATGGATTGTATTTGTCGATGGATTTTTATTCGATATGTTTTACTACATACCTGTCTGGACGGCAGAAGAGGTGAGTTTGTCGGATTTGTGTTTTATGAGTGTAGTGGAGTAGGAAAAATCGGATTTGAGCTTTATGGGTGTAGTGGAGTAGGGTTATTTTCGAGTCATCTTATTACTGCTCTGTTTGTCTACTATTAAACTGTGTGGGTGATTGTTTATTTATTGTTTTTATTCCAACCGCATGTGGCTAAGGTATATGGATATGTAGAATGTTTCAGATTGTCCGCCGTACAGGGAAGATGCTACCGAAATTTCTTCGGACAGGGACTCCTCCGGGGCGTGACAATAACTTTACGAAATATAGTTGTTGCCCACTGAAAGCGATCAACAATCGCGGGCCTTGGAGTAGGAGTTGTCACAGGCTCCGAACCAAGTAACCAACTTGTGTTAGCGTGTGTTTGTGTTTAATTTCCGCTGTATTTTACTCGATATATTTTAATCGAACGAAATAGCCACGAGCGCTATTCCCCCCCCCCCCCCCCCCTCTAGCGCTTCTCGATCCAACACTAGCTTCACTCACTAGGACTTTCACCTAGCTTCACTCACTAGGGTTTTCACTTGGCTTCAGTCACCTAGATTTTTCCACTGCCCGGCTTCACTCACGGGGACTTTCACCTGCCTGGCTTCACTCACCAGGACTTTCACCTAGCTTCACTCACCAGGATTTTCCAACTGCCTAGCTTTACTTATTAGGTCTTTCACCTGGCTTCACTCACTAGGATTTCCAACTACCTAACCTCCAGTTAGGACTTTCTCAGTCAAGTATCTGGTCATCCTTGACCTAGTTGACTCTTCTTTACATCTAACTATCAAACCCTGACCCGAGGGAAATTGCACTAGCAATCTCCCTAAATGGACGATTGCATCTGCAATCTCCATGTATTGTCAAACATCGAAATCCAAACATCAAGACTCAAACTTGAGCCAACTCAAGCTTAATCAACCAGGTTAACCTTGACCTAGGAATATTGCACCAACACACTCAACTTTGTGTAACGTTTACATCCATTGTACAATGGTTTCTCTGCTTCCTCCTAAAATTTCATAAATGCTTCTAGATTTTCTGTATAGTAATCATATACTGCCTCACACATATTAGCGATTTCAAAGTCATTGTGATAATTATCAATTGGCTCTTGGTTGGTACTCAAATTTACTCCATCTTTTTTAGTAGACTCACCATGTCAAATCCAATTCACATAATTTTGACTAAAATCATGGAAATAAAGATGCTCTTGAATGGACTTAACTGGTCTTTTTTTAATATTTATACATTTGTAATAAGGACAATGAATTAAATTAGGATCAATCTGAGGATTTTGTAAACAACAGCTAATGAATTGTTCAACACCTTCTTCATATTGGTTGGACCTTCTAGTCGATTGAATCCAAGATTTTGTTGGAATGTATACTAAAAGCCTAACTTTTTGTATAAACATTTACTTAGAAATAAGAATCATATTGGTCAAATATCTACATTTATAACTTAAGTGTGGTTGTTCAATTAATTTATATTATAGATAACATGGTGTGTGGTGTCACACACAGAAGATCATGTTATCAATTCCTTATAAATTATAGACAGTAGTTCACGATTGAGATGGAAAGGAACAAACCATTGGAGTAGTCGTAGTGTAATTAGGTATTAGTTTATTGATATGGGTTAGGTTTTGTGGGTCTCCTAATGAGGAAAGAAAAGGAGGAAGGAAAAGCAAGAGAGATAGGCTAATATCGGTTGGGTCATACCTTCATGATTAAGGTAGGGTAATATCGGCCGGTGCTGTAACGCCCGCCCTCCCTGCTAACCCTAAGGGACGGGGCTACGATACTCTACGTACATATTACAGCGGAAGACTTAAAATCATTTTTCTTGGTTTAATAAAACTTTTCTTTGGTTTGCATACCCGAACTACACTAATATGGTTTCCATAACATGATAACAAGATAAATAAAACATAACATCGAGTCAACCATATAGTACTACAGTTTACTAAACCACAGTGTAATTCTTAAAAGTTCTTAAAGCAGGTTCTTATTTGGTTGCCTAGCCACCGCCACACACATCTCCTTGCCTCTCCTGCTGCTCCTTTAGCTCATCCATCTTTTTCCTTTATCTGTGGTACAAGGAAAGTAAGCTATGAGCACTCATGGCTCAGTAAGTTCCTTTCCTACTCACTAAAACCGAAAATCATCATATGATCAAAGAATATCTTATCATAACATAATCTCAACTAGTCATGGCATAACATATCATACTCTTTAAGCATATCATGCATCATAACAACATCATGACTAGTCATGGCATATCATCTCTTAAAGCATAGCATGGAACATAACATAATCATATCTAATCATGGCATATCCTAGTATCATTTTAAGGTAGCATAGCATATCAAGTTCTTAAAGCATAGCATGAAACATAACATAATCATATCTAATCATGGCATGTCATATTATCATCATAAGATCACATAACATATCAAGCTCTTAAAGCATGGCATGAAACATAACATATTCATATTCAATCATGGCATATCATAAATCATAGCATCATCAAAACATGATCATAAATATATGCAATATGATTTTGAAAACATGTATCCGAAAAAAACATGTGTATGTCTCATGATCTTTTAAAACCATTTCTTCTTACATATATACTTGAACATAATATCAACATATTCAGGGCCCCGGCTTGTACCATACATACATAACATAGATGCGCGCGTCCTAAGTATATCCAAGGTAGCAAGTCTTGAATCATACTAGGAACTAGGTCAAATCACAAAGCATGGCCTAGGGGCGTACTTACGAGTCCATCCCTTATTAGCCTAGATCACAAAGCAAGGCCTAGGGGCGTACTAAGGAGTCCATCCCTTATTAGCCTAGATCACAAAGCAAGGCCTAGGGACTGATTAGGAGTCCACCCTTGGTACAAGCCTTACAAAGTAAAGTAGCATGTATAAAAATGCATCATTTAGTCACATAGCATAGCATAAAAGTATGCATCACTTAGGCATACATCATATAAAAGTATGCATCACTTAGGCATACATCATGTCATAAAAGTATGCATCACTTAGGCATACATCACATAAAAGTATGCATCACTTAGGCATACATCATATTAACATGCATATCATAAAAGCATACATATTTTAAGCACATAGCATATCATCAAAGTATGCATATTTCCTTCCACATAGCATATCATAAAAGCATGCATATTTTAAGAACATAATCACTTCATCAAAGCATGCATATTTCTATCCACATGGTATATCACGAAAGCATGCATATTTTAAGCACATAGCATATCATCCAAGCATGCATATTTCTATCTACATAACATATCATAAAAGCATGCATATTTTAAGCACATAACATATCATCAAAGCATGCATATTTCTAAGCACATATCGTATCATGGAAAGTAGAAATCACAAGCATACATGTTTAAGCATAAGGGTGTATCATGTAATTATACTATCATAAGAAACATGGTAACATAGTTAGCTTGGGTTCTAAGCTTCCTAATCTCTTGGGTTCTTATCATGGCCGAACCCCCTTAGATCTCAATTTAGGTAAAAACAACCTCCAAGCATGTGGAACCTAAATTATCATTACATAAATTTCATAGGAAACATTATAAGTATGATTTACTTGGTTTCTAAGTTCTCCAAGTCCCTAAACTTCATGTGGCCGAACCCTATCAGGTGTGAAATAAGGTCCCAAATGTCATGAAAGCATGGAAACCTTAAACCACATTTATAGCATTTTTTTCCAAGTAACATAGTAAGCATATTGAGCTAGTTCCTAAGTCCTTCAAGCCCTTAACATATGTCATGGTCAAACTTTTAACAAGTGTTCATTAGGGCTAAAAACAAATATACAATCATGTGAACTTGAACTAACATCATGTATAAATTCATAACAAGACATTATACAATATGTATGGCCGAAACTTACCCTAGCCTCAATTAGGTCATTAAACAACATATAGCATAGGAACTTTGTCTTTCTACTTATCATATTTCATGTAGAGTGACATAAGCATATTTAATTTTTGTTCTAGGGTTTCTAGGGCATCTATCCCATCATGGCCGAAACATACAATGGTCCATTTAGGTCATGGAAAAATTGTACAAGCATGTGACACAATCAACACATTATCATATTTCCATAAGAAGCATTTTTAACACCTTTGGTTTCATTTCTAAGGCCTCTAGGTCTTTTAAACCCTACTTGGCCGAAACTCAACAGTATATAAACTTGCTTCAAATAGCCTAAAAGCATAAGAAATCATACAAGTTTCATAGCATGTATAAAGACAAGCATAATAAACATACATGTGAATTGTGTCTTAGGCTTCCTAGGTTTCTTTCCCTTTTCCTTTTATTTTTCCTCATGGCCGAAACCTACCAATCTCTAAACTAGGTTTTAAGTGGCCTAAAGCATGGAAAACCTAAGTAAGTTTCATGGCAAAAATTACTAAGAACATCATATACAAAGTTGGTTCATAAACAAGCTAGGACCCTTGTGATCTTACATGTCATATATCATGTAACTAATTTTCTATACTCCAATTAAACATGAGAGCATTAAATAACTTTCATATCATAATATCACAGAGGTCTTGAGCATATTAGAATTTTGTTCAAGCTTTTCTAAACTATCCATCTTATCATGGCCGAAAATCTAAAATAAGAGTTCATGAATTTCTAGCAATGTTCAACATGCAATTCTTTAAGAGAACTCTATATTCTATCATACAAACATGGTTACTTACATTTAAAGGTCTTCCTAACCCTAAGCCCTTTTCTTGGACGAAACATATAAATGGATTTCTTTTGGTTCCAAGTAACTTTCAAGCAAGAAAACCAATAAAAGACCCTTAGTAGTTCATGGAGGGAATCTTGTACTAGTTTGGTTACTCAATGTTTTCCCTAACCTCCTTAAAATATTTTTGACCGAAATTCTAGGGTTAGGCACTCCTCTGATCAAGCATCAATTAGGTATAAAAACATGAAGAAAATCCTTCCTACATAGCATAGAAAACATATCATGAAATAAAGACTTGTTTAAACCTTCCTAGATTTGAAAACCCTTTCTTTAGCCGAATTTTCTAAAATTCCTTCCTAGGTTTTCTAATCCTCATAAAATCCGAAAATCACATAAAAAGCCTTGTACCACAGGTGAGGGGAAGCTTACATCCTTTTCGCTTGTGGATCTAAGGTATGGTGGTGGAAGAAGTAGCCTCTTCTTCTAATTCCTTTCCCTTGATTCCCTTGCTAAGTCCTCCTTGTATCTTAGGCTTTCTTAGGGGAAAAACCTTGGCTTTGGGGCCGAAGATGGAGGAGAGGGGACTGATGGTTTCGGTGAGGGAGAGGAAGAATGAGAGAAAATGAGAGAAAAATAAACTTCTCTTTTCTTGCTCCCTTTTATGTTAAGGGGGAAGAGGTAGCAAAGTTGATTTTTTGCTTTCCTTCTCCCTTAGCCTTTTTTTTTCTATTTCCTATTTATTTTATTTATTCATTTATTCTTACCATTCATGATGAAATAAGGGGGATTGAATCCTCTTAATTCCCTCTTTAAATTTTTCGGCAAAAGCAAAGAGGAAGAGGGAGAGAAAGGGAGGAAGGCAAGTTGCCTTTCTCTTGCTCTTTTCTTGTCTTCTTTTGGCTAGCTTTTACTCTCACCCTTATCATGAATTTCCCTCCTTTGCTATCAACATCTTCTCTCTATCCCAATTGGTTTCTACTAATTAATTCTATGAATAATATAAAAGGTTCAAGGTTCAATCCTTGACCTTCACTTCTTTTTATTTCACTTTATTTCTTTTTGCTTCAACTCACTTCTTATTATTTTTCTAAGGCAAAATTCATCATTCTCTTATTTATCTTAAAAGCTTAGTGGGTGTTACAGTACCCCGTACCTCATAAAAAGTTCGTCCTCGAACTTTAAAATAGCTCCGGGTACTTTTGTTTCATATCGTCCTCACGTTCCCAGGTGGCTTCTTCAAATCGTTGATTCCGCCATAGAACCTTTACCAAGGGTATTTCTTTGTTCCTTAACCTCTTGACTTCTCGGTCCAAGATCTGGATAGGTCTACTTTCGTAACTTAGGTCCTCTTGAACCTGTACCGACTGTGGTTCAATTACTTGATCTGTGCTGGAAGTACACTTCTTGAGCATCGATACATGGAACACATTGTGAATAGCTGCCATGTCTGGAGGTAGTTCTAGTCTGTATGCGACTTGGCCCACTCTTTCTAAAATCCGATACGGTCCTACGTATCGTGGGCTTAACTTGCTCTTCTTTCCGAACCTCATATTCCCTTTCATGGGGGATACCTTAAGGAATACCAAATCTCCGATGTTGAATTCTAGCGACATGCGCCGTTGATCGGCATAATTCTTCTGCCGACTCTGAGCAGTTTCTATTCGTTGGCGGATCTTCTATATAGCTCGGGTGGTGTCATCAATAAGTTCCGTTCGGAACCCCATTTCCTTCTTTTCACCACTTTCATACCAGCATATAGGGGATCTACACTTCCTCCCATACAGAGCTTCGTAAGGTGCCATTCCAATAGTAGCTTGGTAACTATTATTGTAGGCGAATTCTGCCAGGTATAGATATCGGCACCAGCTTCCCTTGAAGTCCAGGGCACAAGCTCTTAACATATCTTCTAATATTTGGTTCACTCTTTCAGTTTGCCCATCGGTCTGAGGGTGGAAAGCTGTACTAAATAACAACTTCGTGCCGAGGGTCTTCTGAACGCACTCCCAAAAGTGTGAAACGAAACGACCATCTCTATCAGAAATAATGGTCTTAGGGATACCATGTAATCTGACGATTTCGTTAACATATATCTGAGCTAGTTGTTCAGTTGAATAAGTCATCTTGATCGCCAAAAAGTGTGCGGACTTCGTCAATCTGTCCACGATCACCCATATAGCATCATATCCATTTGTCGTCCTGGGTAGACCTGAAATGAAATCCATGGAGATTTCTTCCCATTTCCATTCTGGAATTTGAATAGGTTGTAGTAATCCGCCGGGTCTCTGGTGTTCAGCTTTTACCCTTTGGCAGGTTAGACAAGTACTGACGTACTGAGCCACTTCTCTTTTCATACCGGACCACCAAAATTTCTTTTTCAGGTCCTGGTACATCTTAGTGGAACCCGGGTGCATTGCATAAGGCGTTGTATGGGCTTCTTCCAGTATCTTCTTTCGCAACTCTGGATCCTCTGGAATACATAATCGATCCCTGAGGTATAATATTCCATCGTCTGCGATACGGAACCTGTCATTCTTTCCTTCTGCGGTCTCTTGCTTAATTCTTTGAAGGCTCGGGTCACTGGTTTGCTTCTCTAACATGTTCTCGAATAATGTTGGTGTTATGGTGAGGGTAGAGAGTCGTCCGGACATGGTTTCAACTAACGGATACGAAACATGTTTCAGTTTCTCGATCAGTTCGCTTTCAGCATTGAATAAAAATTCTAGCATACTAACTAAAATTAGTTAGCTGACCTGTGATGATAGTAGAGGCGTTCGCCATGTCATCCTGAGCGAGAGAGTAGACCCTGACGTTCGTCATAGCGGGAGGGGCTTCCAATCTTCCTTGGCTGATTGAAGTCCCTTCTATGGCAGCTTGCATCTGGTGAAGCTGTGCGGGGGCACTCCTGTTCTGAAAGTCCTGCGGAGTTGGTGCCTGAGGCTGAGTAGGGCAATTTCTTACCAAATGACCTTCCTTTCCGCAGTTGTAGCACTTTCTGGTGCTCAGAAGACATATTCCAGAATGCATCTTCCCACATGTGGCACACTGAGGGTACTTGGTCTGCTTATTGGCCGGACCACCTTTTGTTTTATTCCACTGTTTCCTCTTTCCACCTGAGTTTCCCTTCCAGTCAGTTCTGGTATTGTGCGATTTTTGTCCTCCGGTCAGTGCTTGGTTCTTGCCCTTGTTCATTGCTTCCTGATAGTGCTCAGTAATCAGGGCACTACTGACTAGCTCCTCTGCAGTCTACGGTCTATTAACTCCGCCGGCTACGTTCAGAGCTATCTCGGGTCGGAGCATCTTTAACATTAACCGGACCCTTTCTTTTTCAGTTCGGACCAGTTCTGGGCACAGTCGGGCTAGGCGGTTGAACCTCTTGACGGCTTCATTAACTGACAGATCACCTTGCCGGAACTCAGTGAACTCGTCATAGTGCTTGTTGGTCACTTGCATATGAAAAAATTCCTCTAAGAACTCTGTCTCAAAATCTGTCCACTGCATTTGGTTTATTTGTCTTTTCGCCTTTACTCTGTCCCACCACATCCGGGCATCTCCGGTAAGACAGAACGACGCGCATTTGACCTTCTCGTGTTCAGGCCAATCCAATAATTCCATTATGTTCTCCACGGTTTTGAGCTAGGCTTGCGCATCCCATGGTTCACAGTTTCCCGAGAATGCCTCCGGCTTAAGCCTTTGCCACTGAATTAGATAGGCCTCTTGTCGGACCATCGGAGTAGGGGATGCCGGGGGCACTGGTGCGGCTGTAGGTACAACAGGTAGTGGATTCACCGGTGGGGTAACTGGGTTGCCTTGCTGACCCATCAAGGTAGTGATCAGCTGCTGTTGCTCTGCGATCCGATGCTGGAGGTCTGCGACTACCTGTGTCAGATCTGGTGGAGTCACTGTTCCTCCGGTTCGAGCATTGCATGTCCTAACCATGTTTATCTAAATAAGGACAAACAGGCTAGTGTAAGTGGTTATCGTTTTTAGCCAATCTAACTTACTGTTTTGTTTCTATCTATTTGTTCTGGTATTATTCTTAACCTACCAATATGTAATCCTAATCTAATTTATAACTAAAAGCATAGAATAAAGAATCAAACATAAGCAAGTAAAACATGAAACTAAAGCATAAACAACATAAGGAAAAATAAGGAATATAATGACAAACAATGTAATATAAGGAAATAAAGCATAAGCAATGTAGTAACGAAAATAAAGCATAGGCAATATAACTAGAAAGAAGAAAAAAAATAAAGCATAAGCATATGACAAGAAAATCAACATAAACATATAACAAGAAAATTAAACATAAGCATTCTTACTTGGAGCGGCAGGTCGGAGGCTTGATGTGTGTATAGTGAGCTGGCAATAACCTGGCTCTGATACCAACCTGTAACGCCCGCCCTCCCTGCTAACCCTAAGGGACGGGGCTACGATACTCTACGTACATATTACAGCGGAAGACTTAAAATCATTTTTCTTGGTTTAATAAAACTTTTCTTTGGTTTGCATACCCGAACTACACTAATATGGTTTCCATAACATGATAACAAGATAAATAAAACATAACATCGAGTCAACCATATAGTACTACAGTTTACTAAACCACAGTGTAATTCTTAAAAGTTCTTAAAGCAGGTTCTTATTTGGTTGCCTAGCCACCGCCACACACATCTCCTTGCCTCTCCTGCTGCTCCTTTAGCTCATCCAGCTTTTTCCTTTATCTGTGGTACAAGGAAAGTAAGCTATGAGCACTTATGGCTCAGTAAGTTCCTTTCCTACTCACTAAAACTGAAAATCATCACATGATCAAAGAATATCTTAACATAACATAATCTCAACTAGTCATGGCATAACATATCATACTCTTTAAGCATATCATGCAACATAAAAACATCATGACTAGTCATGGCATATCATCTCTTAAAGCATAGCATGGAACATAACATAATCATATATAATCATGGCATATCCTAGTATCATTTTAAGGTAGCATAGCATATCAAGTTCTTAAAGCATAGCATGAAACATAACATAATCATATCTAATCATGGCATGTCATATTTTAATCATAAGATCACACAACATATCAAGCTCTTAAAGCATAGCATGAAACATAACATATTCATATTCAATCATGGCATATCATAAATCATAGCATCATCACAACATGATCATAAATTATATGCAATATGATTTTGAAAACATGTATCCGAAAAAACATGTGTATGTCTCATGATCTTTTAAAACCATTTCTTCTTACATATATACTTGAACATAATATCAACATATTCAGGGCCCCGGCTTGTACCATACATACATAACATAGATGCGCGCGTCCTAAGTATATCCAAGGTAGCAAGTCTTGAATCATACTAGGAACTAGGTCAAGATCACAAAGCATGGCCTAGGGTCGTACTTACGAGTCCATCCCTTATTAGCCTAGATCACAAAGCAAGGCCTAGGGGCGTACTAAGGAGCCCATCCCTTATTAGCCTAGATCACAAAGCAAGGCCTAGGGGCGTACTAAGGAGCCCATCCCTTATTAGCCTAGATCACAAAGCAAGGCCTAGGGACTGATTAGGAGTCCACACTTGGTACAAGCCTTACAAAGTAAAGAAGCATGTATAAAAATGCATCATTTAGTCACATAGCATAGCATAAAAGTATGCATCACTTAGGCATACATCATATAAAAGTATACATCACTTAGGCATACATCATGTCATAAAAGTATGCATCACTTAGGCATACATCATATAAAAGTATGCATCACTTAGGCATACATCATGTCATAAAAGTATGCATCACTTAGGCATACATCACATAAAAGTATGCATCACTTAGGCATACATCATATTAACATGCATATCATAAAAGCATACATATTTTAAGCACATAGCATATCATCAAAGTATGCATATTTCCTTCCACATAGCATATCATAAAAGCATGCATATTTTAAGCACATAATCACTGTAGGACCGTTAGATTCGATAGAGGGGGGGGGTGAATATCGATTCGCAAAAAACAAGAGTTTAAGCGCAGCGGAAAAAGATAAAGTAGACACAAATATTTTTACTTCGTTCGGAGCCTGTGACGACTCCTACTCGAAGGCCCGTGGTCCTTGACCACTTTCGTTGGGCAATCACTAGCAAGTCGAAATATGATTACAGAAAAAGTACAGGAGATGCTAGTAATAATAAAGCAATACCGACAAAGGAAAATTAAACAAAAATCGGAAGAGCACTTTTGTCGGAGCGTCGTTGACGTCGCACTTGAACGTCGAGCAGCAAGATCAGCAGAAGAGTTCTCAGTCAAAGTTGATTCTGAAGCTCCTGTCTGGGGCTTCTTTTATATGCTGTTCCGGGCGCCTAGATCCCTTCCGGGCGCCTGGAGTGTGACGTAACTACTCAAATCAAGATGCTCCATGTAGCGACGAGGTGTCTGGATAAAATTCGCCTTCCGGGTGCCCGGATCCCTTCCGGGCGCCCGGACCTCCGGGCGCCCGGACCACCTTGTTCCAGAAATACTCCTTTTTCCTGCAAAACAAGGTTAGTCCGAGGCAAATATATATCCTGTAAAACAAATGGTTAGCACAGTTAAAGTTCAACAGATAGATAAAGAGAGTATGACTTAGATTCCGTCTTTCCGAGACCGGAATCTAGTCACGATCTCGACTTAGACATCCGAAATGGATCTAAGCCGGATCGACGCCTAATGTCCCCTTCCCGGGAACGCGTCCTCACAGTCACTCCCCTCCAGTGACTTACCTCACTTACCTGCCAGACGTCCGGTCAGCCCGTCGACCCGTCTGGACTTCTCGCCAAGCGTCCGGTCAGCCCGTCGACCCGCTTGGACTTCTCGCCAGCTATCCGGTCAGCCCGTCGACCTAGCTGGACTTCTCGCCAAGCGTCCGGTCAGCCCGTTGACCCACTTGGACTTCTCGCCAGCTATCCGGTCAGCCCATCGACCTAGCTTGACTTTTCCTGCACACTTGATCAAAGTGTCAGACAACAACACAACTAACTTAACCTATTTGTCATTCATCAAAACCTGGGTTAGACCGTTAGTGCTACCCGCACCAACAATCTCCCCTTTTTGATGGAATGACAACCTGGTTAAGTTAGTGAAAGCATATGTTACGAAACAACATGCATTTGTGTGGTTTTAAAGTCAGTTTGTGTTTTCAAATTGGTTTAGCTAACTTAACCACCTAACCCTCCTCCCCCTTTGGCATTCATCATCAAAAAGAACAAGGGTAAACAATCATAGTGTAGAGTTACTGAATAACACTTAAACAATCATAGTTCAGAATTTAAGGACAAAAGTACAATTTTTCAATCCAAGAAAAGATCAAGTTGACTTGGGGGAGTATAAAGTTTTGAAAACTTGTATAAAGCAGTAGTTTTTAGAAAAATTTCAAGATTTAACTTTACAATCATAAGTGTATAAGGTCTAAATTTCAAAACAAGTTTCAACTTTGAAACGCTTTTTCAAACATAAGTTTTCAAAACCAAAAATTCCAAAACTAAGTTTGAAAAACCTATTTTTCCAAAACTGATTTATTTTTTACAACTAAATTTGTAAACGATTAAGTTTTGACAATGATTTAAGTTTGAAAAATCTAACTTTCATAATTTTCAACACTGAGTTTTGCAAATCAAATTTCAGTTTGCAAATATTGATTTTGAACTTTACTTTTAGTTTTCAAAGGAGTTTGGGAGAACTAACTTTGATAAAGTAAAATAAAAAATTAAACTTTTGAAGTTCAAAAGTACTAGTTTCAAAACCATGGTTTAAAATACTTGAAAAGTTGAGTTTTCAAAAACTAAGTAAAAAGGATAAAAAGTTTGTGATTTAAAAGAAACAATTTTGAGTTGATTTAAAAAAATTTCACAATTTTAAGCAAGTTGATTTTGAAAATTGATTTTTAAACTTTGATTTTCAAATTTAAGGAAAATGATTTTGAGAAGCTTAGTTTGTAAACGTATGTTTTGAAAAATCTAATTTCCACAATTTTCAAAACTAAGTTAAATCTAATTTCAAAAGTAAAACCCAATTCTTAAAAACAACTTAGTTTTATAAGAGTTAGTTTTCAAAAGTAGGTTTAAGAAATTTTTAAGAAAACATTTTTCAAACAAAATTTAAAATATTTTATATAAAGGGAAATTTTTAATTAATTCCTTCCCCTGAACCTGATACTTAACTTTAACCAGCTGTCTAACCAATTAGGTACTAACTAACTATCAAAAGATAGTAGCTTTCACTTGGTTAGTCAGATTATAATCAATCAGTGTTTGACTTGACTGATGAACTTTAATCTGATTAATATCTGAATTGTATTTAACGTCCAGACTTATGCTGATGCACTGAAATAAGCATCTTAAGTCCAGACATTTGGCCTATGCATCTCACCCCTTTCTATGTTTGTCAAACACAAGCAAGGTAAACCTAGAGTGTTGGTGAGATGCTCAAAAAAAACTAGTCCTATGGGTACATGCTTTCTAAGGATGTAAAACTAGTCTAAGGCCAAAACTGTTTTTGAAAGTCTAAAAATGAAAAGTTTGAAAACAAACAAGTTTAACCTATAAGTTGGTAAAATCATTTTTGAAAGTATTTTTGAAAGATCCTAGCCTATTAAGATAGAACATATTCAATGTAAGTTTGAAACGCCACTAGATAAATCCAAAATATTTTACAAGTAGTGTAGCTACAGAAGTAGGTCATCACTAAGGCTACTGAGATGATGAAGGGGGTGGTCCAGGTCCCAAGGATCGAAGAAGTGCCATCAGCTCAGTGTGTCGGGTGACTCCGGCAGCTCGTAACTCGGCAACCTCTCGCCGCATGTCCCGATGAAAGTGCTGGAGACTCGCCATAGCTCTCTCTAGTCCGGTCATACGGTCGGCTAGAGTGCGGGGAGCGTGTCGTGGTGCTCGAGCTGGGGGTGGTGGTGGAGCCGGTGCGGCTTCCTCTGGAAATAGTGCGAGCATGAACTCGTCCACCTGTGCGTCTGGATCGGGCTGGTGCTGTGCCCCCCTCCGCCAAGACATAGTCCCGTCATCTCTATCTATGTGGATGCCGGCTAGGGAAAAGTTTCGAGCGGCTATAACATCGAACTCGGTCATATGGGCAACGTCTCCCCTAGTGACATCAATGTGCAACGAGGACATATAGGCTGTCAGAATGTGACCAAATGGTATATGGACTCGACTGTCAGTCACAAATCCAGCTGAATAGATAATGGTGGAGAAGATGTGTAGGCTAATGTCAATGTCTAACCTATGAATCAGGGCATAAAGTAAGAACGAATGGAATGGGCGCATCACAGCGATGTCCCGAGTAGTCAGTGGTAAAATGCAAAGGACTACAACCCTATAAAGAGCGTAGTCCTGGACTCGAAGTTCTACTGACCTAAACTGTGTCACCGTGGGATCTCTCTCTCCCCCGAAAAAATACGAATAGATCGTATCGAGAGTAATATGTGAGTAGGGATCTTCGAACGGTAGATCCCTCGGAGGATAGCACAAAAAGGAGCAAGTAGATGGACGCAACTCTAAAATCTCTCGGATAGTCGTAGGGGAAAATACGATATCAATGCCTGCTGCCCTAGTGGTATAGGTGAAATCATTGTTAGAGTGTATACTAAAAGCCTAGCTTTTGGTATAAACATTTATCTAGAAATAAGAATCACATTAGTCAAATATCTACATGTAGTTGTTCAATTAATTTATATTGTAGATAACATGGTGTGTGGTGTCACACACAGAACATCATGTTATCAGTTTCCTTATAAATTATAAACAGTAGCTCACGACTAAAATGGAAAGGAACAAACCATTGGAAGGTCGTAGTGTAATTATGTATTAGTTTATCTTAACTATATAATTACACTAGTACACTTAGAGTGTATTGAGTAGGACCATTAGAGGTCGTTTCTTTTATACTGACTTTATAAAGAAACAAAGACCTCAGTTATTATGGAAGTGTGTGCTCTTAATCCTAATATAATAACAAGCACATATATTTGATATTTATTTCTTTAATTTATCAATGGGTGAGATTTAGTTCGATGAATCAATAAGCCCGATAAGTTGGGAAATGATATCACTTATAGTGTGTGTTGTTGATTATAGAAGGAAACTGTGTCCTAGTGATCTAGGTTGAGAATGTCCCAAGAGGAGCTCATAAGGATTGTCATGTTAAACCCTCCGAGTGGACTTAGTCCGATATGACGATGAAGTTGAGTGGTACTACTCTTGAGCTAGATATTAATTAAGTGAGTTGTCGAACTTACTTAATTAGTGGGCATTTGTTATCTTAAACAGGAGACTAACACACTCATAATAAGAAGGAGCTCAAAATATAATTTGGGATTGGTGCGGTAGTTCAATAATAGTTCTTTAGTGGAATGAATTATTATTGATGAAATTAAGTTGTGTGTTCGGGCGAACACGGGATGCTTAATTTCATCGGGAGACCAAACCAATTCCTCCTCTCGGTCCCTATCGTAGCCTCTAGTATATAGAGATTTATACCCACCGCATACCCACCTTCTTACCCATCCAATGGGGCCGGCCAAGCTAGCTTGGAACCCAAGCTAGGGCCGCCAAGTCCAAATGGATGAGGCATGTAGGTGGCCGGCCAAAGCATGGGTCCCAAGCTTAGGTGGCCGCCACTAGAATATTTAAAAGGATTTTTATTGAAATTATTTCTTATGTGGATATCATGATTTTAAAAGAGAGTTTAAAATTAAAATTTCCTTTTATAGCTTTCTACAAAGATTAAGAAAAGAGATTAATCTCTTTCCTTATTTGTAGTTTAAAAGGATGGTTTTAATTTTTGGTAAAAACTTTCCTTATTTGTAAATCACCTACATGTTTAAAAGAAAGTTTAAAATTTGAAATCTTTCCTTATTTGTTGATTAAAGGAGGATTTTAAATTTTAAGAAAACTTTCCTTTTTAATCATGTTCATGATTTAAAAGAGAGTTTAAATTAAATATTTTCTTTTATAAGTCTCTACAAAAGATTAAGAAAAGATTTGATATCTTTCCTTATTTGTAGATTGAAAGAGATTTTAATTTATAGAGATAACTTTCTTTTTATCCACATGTTTAAAAGAAAGATTTTAATTTATTAAATTTCCTTTTTATAAACCAATCATGAAGGGATAAAAATTGTTAGAAATTTTTTATAAATTTCTGAGACAATTTAGGAAGTTTTAATTAATTTAAACTTTCCTTGTTTTGGGGAGAAGAGTGGCCGGCCATTGAAAATTTAAAAGAGAAAATTGTTTTAATTAAATAAATTTTCCTTTTTAATGGCAAAAGAATTAAGGAAGTTTTTATTAAATTTTCCTTATTTGCCAAGACCAAGGATTATAAAAGAGGGGGTAGAGGTGCCTTCATGGTTGAACAACTCTATTCTATTCTTCCTCTCTTTTCCTCCTTGGTGGCCGGCCCTAGCTTCCCCTTCTTCTTGAATCCTTCCTCTTGGAGCTCTTGATGGTGGCCGGTTCTAGCTAGGAGAAGAAAGAGAGAAGGAGGTTTTATTTCTTGCATCCCTTGGAGCTTGGTGGTGGTGGGTCTACTTCTCTTGGAGAATTTTGATGGCCAAACCTAGAAGGAAGAAGAAGGTGCTTGGTGGTTCTCATCTCGGAAGATCGTTGCCCACACAACGTCCGAGGTTAGAAGAGGAATACGGTAGAAGATCAAGAGGTCTTTCTAAAAGGTATAACTAGTATTTTTCCTTTCCGCATCATACTAGTTATTTTTGGAAATAATACCAAATACAAGAGGCTTACGATTCTAGTATTTTGAATTTATTTTCGATGTAGTGTTCTTATGTTTTCTTCTTTTCCTTGTGATTTGATTGTTCCTTTTGGTTAACCTAAAGTTATTTTAGGAAATTAAATATTATCTTTCTATAAAAGGTTTTGTCTAGTCGGTGGTGGTTGCTCCCATATCCAAGAAGGTCATGTGCCTCGCCACGTCAGTACTGGGAACCAATTATGGAAATTAATATTTAATGGAATTAATAACTTAGGTGATTTGGATCGAACGTGTTAAGTTCCGCAGGAGATCCAAGTCAAAACCTAAAAGAACAAATAGATTAAGTTTTGGATCAAACGTGTTAAGTTCCGCAGGCGATCCAAAATTTAATTTAAAAGAACACATGGTAGCTAGGAAAAGGTTCAGACCTTTGTACAAAATTTTTGTACAGTGGAACCTCTAGGTTTTCCGAGTAGCAACCAACAATTGGTATCAGAGCTAGGGTTTTGCCTCTGTGTATTTGGTATTAGTTTAATTATGCACATGTCATACATAATTTAGGCAGGTTAATAGTAGGATGTGCTAACTTTGTGGATGCAGGATCCAACTATTATGGCTTATAGTTATTATGTGTGTGATTGGACCCTTGGACATGTCAAGGGCATTTTATTGTGTGTGCATGATTGTATTATAAAATACAGCAGGAGCTGTATTTAGTTTTATTAGGATTTTATTTTTGATCTAGATACATGTACATTCCTTCGAGGAATATAGGATCGAAAAATGTAAAAATTCTATATATGTCGCAAATCGAATCTTGCAAGGCGTGGAACTTTTTGAGGACCAGAGGCGCAACGGAACAAGGAGCAAGATGGATGCGACAACTAGACCCGGTGGCAGTGGCCAAAGATGGCAGCAGATAGGGTTGGTGACACACGGAGGACAACAATAGATAAAAGCCATAATAGTTGAAAATTAGATTTTCTATTTATTGCTTTTATATTGTGTTGTGTGTGTATGTTAGTATACATAGACTAGTATAGTTAAAAATTCCTCGTTTATAAATAACTAAGTGGGAGAGGGATTTTTAAATCCCATGGTCTCCATTACTGGTTTGTAAGTGATGCAAACAAGCTTGCGCGTTGGCTCTGAGTGCCTTCCTCCATAACGGATGAGCTTGTTTGTGGATCACTAGAACAGACTTCCAATTTTGGATGACTATAGGAAGTTAATTAAGAGCGTGTGATCTTCCCCAACGGAAGGGGCATAATCTTATTAATGGACTTAGTGTCAAGTAATGGTATATACTTAGGCACGTCTAATAGTATCCTCCCCATCGGAGTCACTGCTATTATTTGTGTGACTGAAGAAAACCAACTATTAATTTGTTAAATAAATAGGTTGACAAGATAATAAAATTAAAAACACTCTTACAAATGTTTGATTTTGTATACGTCCACACTAACGTGGCATACAAAATTCACGGTGTTTGAGGTAATTTTATTTGTCATAAAGATTTATTGACAAGATAATTAATGGGTAAAACCCTCCTCTTACAAATGTTTAAATTTTGTATACGTCCACACTAGCGTGGCATGCAAAATTCACGGTGTTTGAGGTGTTGGTGAATTTAAATAATATTGTTTGAGGAATCAATGTTATTTTAAATTCAAAGAGTTTTGACCAAATATTTGATCAAAGACAGATCAAATATTAATTTTATTTGTCATAAAGTAAAGTTGACGAGATAATAAAATTAATGAATAAAATCTCCTCTTCGATTTTGTATATACAAAATTCATGGAGATTTTAAGGAGTTGATCTTGACCAAATATTTTTGTGATTCTTAGGATGTTTGTCAATCCCTAGTAGTCATACTATAGAAAAAGACTTAGTAGTCCCAATTGTAATGATTGGAAATAGGACTTGGACATTAAGGTAGACTGTCTTCTTAGAACTAAGAACAATTTAGGTGTATTTAATTCATTAGTTGAAACATGTCTAGTGGTGTTATCTACCAGAACCTGGAGTGTAGATACAAGATGTCATTAATCATGTCTGCAATTCAGGGTTCCAGGAAACCCGACAACTAAATGAAAGGTAAATCACCGTCCACATGGGCACTACTGTAAAAGTGGTAGCTGTTGCAGTGGGAGATGTTTATCCTTTGATAAGAATAAAATATGAATTTTAAGTAATTGTCTTTACGTACCAAGTTTAGAAAAAACCTGATTTCAATTTCTAAACTATTATAGATATTGTGTCTATTTTGATAACAAAGTTGTTATCAAGAAAAATAGGGAAGTTATCTATTCTGGTATGATGGTTGACAATTTATAATCCAATAACTCCCACGATGCAACAAATGGAAATTAGTAACACATCTTCTAATTTTAAGAGAAAGCAACCTTCAGAAAAGAACCAATTATATCTTTGGCATCTAAAAGCTAGGTTATACTTGAGTAGGATTCATTGGTAGCTGATGAACTTTTGGGTTCATTGGTAGTGGAAATCTTTCCAACCTGCGAGTCTTACTTAGAAGGAAAATAACCAAGAAGCTTTTAAGTCCAAGGGGTATGGAGTCAAAGATATGTTGAAATTGGTTCATTCTGAATTGTGTGATCCTATGACTATCCAGACAAGAGGTAGTATTGAATATTTTGTCTATTTTATAGACAACTATTCAAGATACAAATAAATTTACTTAATGTACCGCAAAACTAAGTACTTTGATTAGTTCAAAGAGTACAAGGCTGATGCGGAGAAATGTTAAAGTAAAAGTCACTATGGTAAGATCATAGTGGCAAGTACCTCTTGGGAGAATTTAGGAGTCACTTATCAGAAATTGGATTTCAATCCCAACTAACTGCATCTGGTACACCCCAACAGAATGGTGTGGTAGAAAGAAGGTATAGGACTCTTATGGAATAATTAGATAGATGATGAGTTATTCAGAAAATTACCAAATTTATTTTAAGGATATGCTCTGGAAACGGAAGTGAACGTAGTACCTTCCAAAGTCATAATTCTCTACTCATATAGAGTTGCTGAATAGGCGTAAGCCTATTTTGAAGCATATTCGGATTCGGGTAATCCAGCACATATGAGAGATGATGATAAGTTGGATAGGAGTTCACTTGTTTGTAAGTTATCCTAGATAAACAAAAGTAGGTTTATAGTCTTAAAAATCAGAAGGTCATTGTTAACATCAATGACTGTTTTTTAGAAAAGGACTATATAATGAACCACGTGCTCATAAGTAAATTTGTTCTTAAGGAAATAATAAAAGGCATGTCTAATCTAGTACCAACTGTACAAGATAAGATACCACAAGAAAAACTGCAACACGTATCACAAATGATACACAATTGCAGAAAATGCCTTGTCGTAGTGGGAGGGTTGTTAAGCAACCTTAAAAAGATTCATGTTTTGGGAGAGTTTTTGGACTCGATCCCTGAAGGACATGAACCTGGTCTCCGGTCATATGATGAAGCACTCCAAGATAAAGATGCAGCATCTTGGCAAAAAGTAATGAATAACAGAATTAGAATATATGTATTCTAATAAAATCTGGAAGCTTGTAGAACCACCAAATGGTGTAAAAGCCTTTGGGTGTAAAAGGTCTATAATAGGAAAAGAATGATAGACAGGAAGGTAGAAACCTTCAAAGCAAGGCTTGATGAAAAAGGAAACTTTTTTCACTGGTAGTCATGCTAAAATCTATCCGGATTCTCTTATCTATTTGGCAAGAGGATGTCAAGACAGCATTCCTTAATGGAAGTCTTGAAGAAAGCATCCATATAAAGCAACCAGAAGGGTTCATTGCAAAGGGCTAAGAGCATCTTGTGTAAGCTCAATCAGTCTATGGACTGAGGCAAAGCTTCAAGGTCTTGGAACATCCGGTTTATCAAAGTAATCCAGACCTATGGATTTATTTAGTAACCGGATAAGTCTTGTGTATACAAAAGGCGTGATGGAAACGTGGTGGTATTTCTTGTACTATACGTAGATAACATTTTTGGTAGTTGGAAACAATATCAAAGTGTTGTCAGAAGTAAGGGTATGGTTGTCCAAACAATTCGATATGAAGGAATGTATATATTCTTGAGATCAAAGTAATAAGGGATCGCAAGAAAAAAATATATTTTACTTATCCCAAGCTTCATACATCGAAAAAATCCTTGCTCGTTTTAAGCATACAAAACTCCAAGAAAGGTTTCTTACCTTTTCAGGATAGAGTAACTTTATCTAAAGATATATCTCTGTAGACATCAAAGGAGATAAAGGAAATAAAGGCAGTTCTTTATGCTTCGGCTGACAGAAGCCTAATGTATGCTATGCACGAGATTAGAAGCCTGTTTTGCCAAGGGCATAGTTAGCAGATATCAAAGTAACTCTAGACAAGGACAGTGGACTGCAGTAAAGCATATATTGAAGTACCTTAGAGGTACTAGAGATTATATGCTAGCTTACAAGGCAGTTAATTTGGTCCTTGTGGGTTGCATGGATTTTGACTTCCAATTGGATAGGGACAATAATAAGTCAACCTCGGGGTTTTGTGTTTACTTTAGGAGGTAAAGTCATAACTATGGAAGAGTGATAAGCATAGGTGTTTTTCTGGACTCCACCATAGAAGCTTAGTATATGGCAAGCCTCTGAGGTAGCCATAAAAGTTGAATGACTCAATAACCTCAAGATAGACTTAGATATGATTTTTGGTTTGTCCAAAGATTATTACAATTTATTGTAATAATGTTGGTGCAGTAGCAAACTCGAAGAAACCATAAGTCTATAAGGCAAGTAAACACAATAGAGCGCAAGTACCACCCAATACGAGAAATCGTATAAACGAGGAGAAGTTGTTGCCGCCCAGATTGCATCAGGTGATGACCTATAGATCCTTTCACTAAGGTCCTTAAGGCAAGAGCTTTTGATGGGCATGTTGAAGGGTTGGGAATCAGATGTATGGCAGCTGATATGGCAGCTTAGTCTTTTAGTATAAGTGGGAGATTGTTAGAGTGTATACTAAAAGCCTAGCTTTTGGTATAAACATTTATCTAGAAATAAGAATCACATTAGTCAAATATCTACATGTAGTTGTTCAATTAATTTATATTGTAGATAACATGGTGTGTGGTGTCACACACAGAACATCATGTTATCAGTTTCCTTATAAATTATAAACAGTAGCTCACGACTAAAATGGAAAGGAACAAACCATTGGAAGGTCGTAGTGTAATTATGTATTAGTTTATCTTAACTATATAATTACACTAGTACACTTAGAGTGTATTGAGTAGGACCATTAGAGGTCGTTTCTTTTATACTGACTTTATAAAGAAACAAAGACCTCAGTTATTATGGAAGTGTGTGCTCTTAATCCTAATATAATAACAAGCACATATATTTGATATTTATTTCTTTAATTTATCAATGGGTGAGATTTAGTTCGATGAATCAATAAGCCCGATAAGTTGGGAAATGATATCACTTATAGTGTGTGTTGTTGATTATAGAAGGAAACTGTGTCCTAGTGATCTAGGTTGAGAATGTCCCCAAGAGGAGCTCATAAGGATTGTCATGTTAAACCCTGCAGGTGGACTTAGTCCGATATGACGATGAAGTTGAGTGGTACTACTCTTGGAGCTAGATATTAATTAAGTGAGTTGTCAGTAACTTACTTAATTAGTGGGCATTTGTTATCTTAAACACAGGGAGACTAACACACTCATAATAAGAAGGAGCTCAAAAATATAATTTGGGATTGGTGCGGTAGTTCAATAATAGTTCTTTAGTGGAATGAATTATTATTGATGAAATTAAGTTGTGTGTTCGGGGCGAACACGGGATGCTTAATTTCATCGGGAGACCAAAACCAATTCCTCCTCTCGGTCCCTATCGTAGCCTCTAGTATATAGAGATTTATACCCACCGCATACCCACCTTCTTACCCATCCAATGGGGCCGGCCAAGCTAGCTTGGAACCCAAGCTAGGGCCGGCCAAGTCCAAATGGATGAGGCATGTAGGTGGCCGGCCAAAGCATGGGTCCCAAGCTTAGGTGGCCGGCCACTAGAATATTTAAAAAGGATTTTTATTGAAATTATTTCTTATGTGGATATCATGATTTTAAAAGAGAGTTTAAAAATTAAAATTTCCTTTTATAGCTTTCTACAAAAGATTAAGAAAAGAGATTAATCTCTTTCCTTATTTGTAGTTTAAAAGGATGGTTTTAATTTTTGGTAAAAACTTTCCTTATTTGTAAATCACCTACATGTTTAAAAGAAAGTTTAAAATTTGAAATCTTTCCTTATTTGTTGATTAAAGGAGGATTTTAAATTTTAAGAAAACTTTCCTTTTTAATCATGTTCATGATTTAAAAGAGAGTTTAAATTAAATATTTTCTTTTATAAGTCTCTACAAAAGATTAAGAAAAGATTTGATATCTTTCCTTATTTGTAGATTGAAAGAGATTTTAATTTATAGAGATAACTTTCTTTTTATCCACATGTTTAAAAGAAAGATTTTAATTTATTAAATTTCCTTTTTATAAACCAATCATGAAGGGATAAAAATTGTTAGAAATTTTTTATAAATTTCTGAGACAATTTAGGAAGTTTTAATTAATTTAAACTTTCCTTGTTTTGGGGAGAAGAGTGGTCGGCCATTGAAAATTTAAAAGAGAAAATTGTTTTAATTAAATAAATTTTCCTTTTTAATGGCAAAAGAATTAAGGAAGTTTTTATTAAATTTTCCTTATTTGCCAAGACCAAGGATTATAAAAGAGGGGGTAGAGGTGCCTTCATGGTTGAACAACTCTATTCTATTCTTCCTCTCTTTTCCTCCTTGGTGGCCGGCCCTAGCTTCTTCCTCTTCTCTTCTTCTTGTGGCCGGCGGCAATCCCTCTTGGAGCTCTTGATGGTGGCCGGTTCTAGCTAGGAGAAGAAAGAGAGAAAGGAGGTTTTATTTCTTGCATCCCTTGGAGCTTGGTGGTGGTGGCCGGACCTCTACTTCTCTTGGAGAATTTTGGTGGCCGAAACCTAGAAGGAAGAAGAAGGTGCTTGGTGGTTCTCATCTCGGAAGATCGTTGCCCACACAACGTCCGAGGTTAGAAGAGGAATACGGTAGAAGATCAAGAGGTCTTTCTAAAAGGTATAACTAGTATTTTTCCTTTCCGCATCATACTAGTTATTTTTGGAAATAATACCAAATACAAGAGGCTTACGATTCTAGTATTTCGAATTTATTTTCGATGTAGTGTTCTTATGTTTTCTTCTTTTCCTTGTGATTTGATTGTTCCTTTTGGTTAACCTAAAGTTATTTTAGGAAATTAAATATTATCTTTCTATAAAAGGTTTTGTCTAGTCGGTGGTGGTTGCTCCCATATCCAAGAAGGTCATGTGCCTCGCCACGTCAGTACTGGGAACTAATTATGGAAATTAATATTTAATGGAATTAATAACTTAGGTGATTTGGATCGAACGTGTTAAGTTCCGCAGGAGATCCAAGTCAAAACCTAAAAGAACAAATAGATTAAGTTTTGGATCAAACGTGTTAAGTTCCGCAGGCGATCCAAAATTTAATTTAAAAGAACACATGGTAGCTAGGAAAAGGTTCAGACCTTTGTACAAAATTTTTTACAGTGGAACCTCTAGGCTTTCCGAGTAGCAACCAACAATCATCTACTTTTACTAGGTTATTGCAAAATTCGGCACACAGGCTTATGTTTATTGGACTGGTACATTCGACAAGGTTCGTTAAGTTATAGTAGCCTATAACCTCTAAAGCCGAGGGACATGACCTTAGAAAGAACGATCTATCTATGCAGGTAGTCCTTATGGCCTTATAAATGGTGGACTCAAACTTAATCCTAAGTTCGTCTGTGGGAAACCTAGGGTCTGTACTAGCATTGGAGGGTCCAGCACCAGTATTTGTTCGTTTCTTACTGTTTAAAAAAATATTCTAAGAGAATTTGCAAAGATAATTTCAAATAAAATTTCAGATAGGGGAAGAAGTTTTACCGAGGAGCCATCGATAAATATAGATCTGACGACCTCGGTTGAATCGCGACAGCGTCTTCACCGTAAGAAAATTTTAGTTAAAAGTACTTTCGCGCTGAGGTTCGAAGTGAACCTTGGCAAAAGTGAGAGTGAGTGGTGCAAGAATTGGGGGCGCTTGCTGCCCCTTATTTATAGGGAGCTCCGGGCGCCCGGATCCCTTCTGGGCGCCCGGGGTTGATTTAGGGCGGGGCGCCCGGATCCCCTCCGGGCGCCCCGGAGGGGAATACCAGGGCGCCCGCCCCTGGTTTTTTACTGCATTTTTTTTTTGGGGTTTTGGAGTTAAGTTTTAAAATTAAAACTTTGAAAAAAAATTTTAAAAATAATTTTTAAGTTTAAAATTAGAATTTTGAAAATAATTTTTATGTTTAAAATTAAAATTTTGAAATTAATTTTTAGGTTTAAAATTGAAAATAATTTTTAAGTTTAGACTTAAAGTTTTGAAAATAATTTTTAAGTTTAAAACTAAAATTTTGAAATTAATTTTTAAGTTTAAAAATTAAAATTTTGAAAATAATTTTTAAGTTTTAAAATTAAAATTTTGAAAATAATTTTTAAGTTTAAAATTAAAATTTTGAAAATAATTTTTAAGTTTAAAATTGAAAACAATTTTTAAGTTTAGAATTAAAGTTTTGAAAATAATTTTTGAGTTTAAAATTAAAATTTTGAAATTAATTTTTAAGTTTAAAATTAAAGTTTTGAAATTAATTTTTAAAATTAAAATTTTGAAAATAATTATTAAGTTTAGAATTTTGAAAATAATTTTTAAGTTTAAGATTAAAATTTTGAAATTAATTTTTAGGTTTAAAATTGAAAATAATTTTTAAGTTTAGAATTAAAGTTTTGAAAATAATTTTAAAGTTTAAAATTTTGAAATTAATTTCTAAGTTTAAAATTGAAAATAATTTTTAAGTTTAGAATTAAAGTTTTGAAAATAATTTTTAAGTTTAAAATTTTGAAATTAATTTTTAAGTTTAAAATTAAAATTTTGAAAATAATTTTTAAGTTTTAAAATTAAAATTTTGAAAATAATTTTTAAGTTTAAAATTAAAATTTTGAAAATAATTTTTAAGTTTTAAAATTAAAATTTTGAAAATAATTTTTAAGTTTAGAATTAAAGTTTTGAAAATAATTTTTAAGTTTAAAATTTTGAAATTAATTTTTAAGTTTAAAATTAAAATTTTGAAAATAATTTTCAAGTTTAAAATTGAAAATAATTTTTAAGTTTAGAATTTTGAAAATAATTTTTAAGTTTAAGATTAAAATTTTGAAATTAATTTAAGTTTTAAAATTGAAATTAATTTAAGTTTAAAATTAAAATTTTGAAATTAATTTAAGTTTTAAAATTAAAAATTTGAATTTAAGTTTTAAAATTGAAATTTTGAAATTTAAGTTTAAAATTAAAATTTTGAAATTAATTTTTAAGTTTAAAATTGAAATTTTGAAATTAATTTAAGTTTTAAAATTAAAATTTTGAAATTAATTTAAGTTTTAAAATTAAAATTTTGAAATTAAAAAAATTGAAATTTTGAAATTAATTTAAGTTTTAAAATTAAAATTTTGAAATTAATTTAAGTTTTAAAATTTTGAAATTAAAAAAATTGAAATTTTGAAATTAATTTAAGTTCTAAAATTAAAATTTTGAAATTAATTTAAGTTTTAAAATTTTGAAATTAATTTAAGTTTTAAAATTAAAATTTTGAAATTAATTTAAGTTTTAAATATTAATTTAAGTTTTAAAATTAAAATTTTGAAATTACTTTAAGTTTTAAAATTGATATTTTGAAATTAATTTTTAAGTTTTAAAATTAAAATTTTGAAATTAATTTTTAAGTTTAAAATTGAAATTTTGAAATTAATTTAAGTTTTAAAATTAAAATTTTGAAATTAATTTAAGTTTTAAAATTAAAATTTTGAAATTAATTTAAGTTTTAAAATTAAAATTTTGAAATTAATTTAAGTTTTTAAAATTAAAATTTTGAAATTAATTTAAGTTTTAAAATTAAAATTTTGTAATTAATTTAAGTTTTAAAATTAAAATTTTGAATTTAAGTTTTAAAATTGAAATTTTGAAATTAATTTAAGTTTAAAATTAAAATTTTGAAATTAATTTTTAAGCCTTATTCATCTCACCCGATCTATATTATCAATCAAGGAATCCTATGATTTTGTGAGATGAAATTAATTTGATTACAGAGTTTTGTTTTAACTTGTGTTAGATTCAGACTTAGCTTTGGTTTCCACAAATAGGCATTCTTCGGATAAACTTCTAAGCTTGGTGAGTCACAAGGACATCATTAGAAGTAACCAACCTTTCGAGGTTTTCTGAATAGTCCTATCCACGGAACTTAGTACTAAATCTTGGTCTAACTGGTTAGGATTCGTTTAAGGGTAGCTTCGGTCAGTTCCACTTGGCCAAATGCACCAGATCGAAACCATATCTTTCTAGACATGCGATGCCCAAGTTTCCCTAACGTACTATCATCCAAAAATTTCACCAGTACCATGATTCAAGTTAAACTTGGTCTCTAATTCTAATTGCCCTGCCGGGTTTGTTAGTTTTGGGTTACCCTGTCGGGTAAGTTAGTTTTGGAGGTGCCAGCTATTCTGGAGCCTCCCCCTGAATTATTGGCCATTAATTTAAGTTTTGATTTTAGGCTTGTGTCGATTCTTTTTATAGTTATAGTTAACTTGGTGATAATTTTGTTGTTTTTTAAACTGTTTAGATTTTGAATTTGATTTAGGTTTGTATTTTGGATTTTGGTTTGGTTTATTTATATAATGTATTTTTTCTTTAGGTATATAATATTGATTAAGTCCTACTTGCGTGGTTAGACACGCTTTCGGAAGCCAAGCTAGATTGGTTGACTTGTATTGGGTTATTAATGATTTGAAGGTTTTATTTGAATTCGACTTGTATCCTAGTCCGGTTTTATTATAACATGCTTTTTGATTATTTAAGATTAAGTCTAAATTTTTTGATCTTGTTGTGAATTTTTCTAACATCTCTTTTAAATTGTTTATTTCATTTTTTAATGATAAATTCTCTTCCTCAAGTGTTAGATCTTGAGTTGGATTCGAATTCTTTAATTGTTCCTTGAGGTTTTGATTTTCCTCAAGAAGTGATTTGTTTTCATTTTCTAATTTAGTTAATTTACTATTTAAACAGGAAATAATTCTAAAAAAATTTTTGTTTAAATTAAAGTATACCTCATTCGGGCCTTCGGAAACGAGTACGGACTCGTGGCTTGTTTCGGGTTCAGACCCATCTTCATCTTCCGACTCGTTATCTGTTTCGGCTTCGTGGGCCATCAGTGCGAGGTGGCTCTGATGTTTCTGCTCTTCTTCCTCCGATTCATCCGAGGAGTCGTCCCACGTTGCTTTGAGTGCCTTCTTTTTGGTTGGCTTTTGTTTGTCGAACTTTAGTTTTGGGCATTCGTTCTTGTAATGTCCCTTTTTGTTGCAGCCGTAGCAAGTCACGTTCTTTTGTTCTGAGGGAGAGCTGATCTTTTGAAGATCCTTTTTGCTGAAGCTCCTCTTTCTCCTGGTGAACATTTTTCTTACCAAGTTCACCAGGTGTTCTTCGTTTTCGGAGTCTTGGTCAGATTCTTCTTCAACTTCAGGCTTGCTTTTCTTGGAGGAACCTGCAAATAAGGCTACACCTTTCTCGGCTCCAGCATTAGTTTGTTCGTGCAATTCTAATTCACAGAAAAGCTCATCCAATTTTAATTTAGAAAGATTCTTAGAAATTTTGTAGGCATCCACTATTGATGCCCACAAACTATTACGTGGAAAAGCGTTTAAAGCGTACCTTATTAAGTCTCTGTTCTCCATTTGGTGACCAATCGCATGGAGCCCGTTGAGGATGTCCTTGATCCTCGCGTGGAGTTGATTCGCTGTTTCTCCTTCCTGCATTTTTATATTAAAAATTTTATTTAAAAGAAGGTCTCGTTTTGTTACCTTAGCGTCGCTTGTTCCTTCGTGCAGCTCAATCAGTTTGTCCCATAATTCTTTAGCGTTCTTGTGTGGACCGACTCTGTTTAGCTCTTCTCTTGTTAGTCCGCACTGTAGAGTGTTGATCGCTTTGTTTTCTGTTGACGCTTTTTTCTTGAGATCTGTTGTCCAGTCTTCAGGATCCACTAGATTCCCGGCGTTGTCCACTGGAATTTTGTAAGGTTTCGTAATGCTCATCCACTGGTCGAAGCCTGTCTTGAGGTAGACCTCCATGCGCTTCTTCCAGTAAGGGAAGTCGTCCCCGTTGAAGAGTGGAGGTCGCACTGTGCTGAATCCTTCTTGTTGGGACATTCTGTGCACAGATAAATAACCAAGAAAAAATATCCCAAGACTTGGTCTTGGATTAGTAGTGCGGGAAGAAAAAAAAAACTAGATTCGTGTTGCACTAATTTAAATTGATTAGTTAAATATTAAGTTATCGAAACACCAGTTTTAAAATTAATTAAAAAAATTCACCCTTGTCTGATTGGTGGTTGCACCAAATCAGAGCGGTACCTGCTCTGATACCACTTGTAGGACCGTTAGATTCGATAGAGGGGGGGTGAATATCGATTCGCAAAACAAGAGTTTAAGCGCAGCGGAAAAAGATAAAGTAGACACAAATATTTTTACTTCGTTCGGAGCCTGTGACGACTCCTACTCGAAGGCCCGTGGTCCTTGACCACTTTCGTTGGGCAATCACTAGCAAGTCGAAATATGATTACAGAAAAAGTACAGGAGATGCTAGTAATAATAAAGCAATACCGACAAAAGGAAAATTAAACAAAAACCGGAAGAGCACTTTTGTCAGAGCGTCGTTGACGTCGCACTTGAACGTCGAGCAGCAAGATCAGCAGAAGAGTTCTCAGTCAAAGTTGATTCTGAAGCTCCTGTCTGGGGCTTCTTTTATATGCTGTTCCGGGCGCCTGGATCCCTTCCAGGCGCCTGGAGTGTGACGTAACTGCTCAAATCAAGATGCTCCACGTAGCGACGAGGTGTCTGGATAAAATTCGCCCGGACCACCTTGTTCCAGAAATACTCCTTTTTCCTGCAAAACAAGGTTAGTCCGAGGCAAATATATATCCTGTAAAACAAATGGTTAGCACAGTTAAAGTTCAACAGATAGATAAAGAGAGTATGACTTAGATTCCGTCTTTCCGAGATCGGAATCTAGTCACGATCAAGACTTAGACATCCGAAATGGATCTAAGCCGGATCGACGCCTAATGTCCCCTTCCCGGGAACGCGTCCTCACAGTCACTCCCCTCCAGTGACTTACCTCACTTACCTGCCAGACGTCCGGTCAGCCCGTCGACCCGTCTGGACTTCTCGCCAAGCGTCCAGTCAGCCCGTCGACCCGCTTGGACTTCTCGCCAGCTATCCGGTCAGCCCGTTGACCAAGCTGGACTTCTCGCCAAGCGTCTGGTCAGCCCGTCGACCCGCTTGGACTTCTCGCCAGCTATCCGGTCAGCCCGTCGACCTAGCTTGACTTTTCCTGCACACTTGATCAAAGTGTCAGACAACAACACAACTAACTTAACCTATTTGTCATTCATCAAAACCTGGGTTAGACCGTTAGTGCTACCCGCACCAACAATCACTTCATCAAAGCATGCATATTTCTATCCACATGGTATATCACGAAAGCATGCATATTTTAAGCACATAGCATATCATCCAAGCATGCATATTTCTATCTACATAGCATATCATAAAAGCATGCATATTTTAAGCACATAACATATCATCAAAGCATGCATATTTCTAAGCACATATCGTATCATGGAAAGTAGAAATCACAAGCATACATGTTTAAGCATAAGGGTGTATCATGTAATTATACTATCATAAGAAACATGGTAACATAGTTAGCTTGGGTTCTAAGCTTCCTAATCTCTTGGGTTCTTATCATGGCCGAACCCCCTTAGATCTCAATTTAGGTAAAAACAACCTCCAAGCATGTGGAACCTAAATTATCATTACATAAATTTCATAGGAAGCATTATAAGTATGATTTACTTGGTTTCTAAGTTCTCCAAGTCCCTAAACTTCATGTGGCCGAACCCTATCAGGTGTGAAACAAGGTCCCAAATGTCATGAAAGCATGGAAACCTTAAACCACATTTATAGCATTTTTTCCAAGTAACATAGTAAGCATATTGAGCTAGTTCCTAAGTCCTTCAAGCCCTTAACATATGTCATGGTCAAACTTTTAACAAGTGTTCATTAGGGCTAAAAACAAATATACAATCATGTGAACTTGAACTAACATCATGTATAAATTCATAACAAGACATTATACAATATGTATGGCCGAAACTTACCCTAGCCTCAATTAGGTCATTAAACAACATATAGCATAGGAACTTTGTCTTTCTACTTATCATATTTCATGTAGAGTGACATAAGCATATTTAATTTTTGTTCTAGGGTTTCTAGGGCATCTATCCCTTCATGGCCGAAACATACAATGGTCCATTTAGGTCATGGAAAAATTGTACAAGCATGTGACACAATCAACACATTATCATATTTCCATAAGAAGCATTTTTAACACCTTTGGTTTCATTTCTAAGGCCTCTAGGTCTTTTAAACCCTACTTGGCCGAAACTCAACAGTATATAAACTTGCTTCAAATAGCCTAAAAGCATAAGAAATCATACAAGTTTCATAGCATGTATAAAGACAAGCATAATAAACATACATGTGAATTGTGTCTTAGGCTTCCTAGGTTTCTTTCCCTTTTCCTTTTATTTTTCCTCATGGCCGAAACCTACCAATCTCTAAACTAGGTTTTAAGTGGCCTAAAGCATGGAAAACCTAAGTAAGTTTCATGGCAAAAATTACTAAGAACATCATATACAAAGTTGGTTCATAAACAAGCTAGGACCCTTGCGATCTTACATGTCATATATCATGTAACTAATTTTCTATACTCCAATTAAACATGAGAGCATTAAATAACTTTCATATCATAATATCACAGAGGTCTTGAGCATATTAGAATTTTGTTCAAGCTTTTCTAAACTATCCATCTTATCATGGCCGAAAATCTAAAATAAGAGTTCATAAATTTCTAGCAATGTTCAACATGCAATTCTTTAAGAGAACTCTATATTCTATCATACAAACATGGTTACTTACATTTAAAGGTCTTCCTAACCCTAAGCCCTTTTCTTGGCCGAAACATATAAATGGATTTCTTTTGGTTCCAAGTAACTTTCAAGCAAGAAAACCAATAAAAGACCCTTAGTAGTTCATGGAGGGAATCTTGTACTAGTTTGGTTACTCAATGTTTTCCCTAACCTCCTTAAAATATTTTTGACCAAAATTCTAGGGTTAGGCACTCCTCTGATCAAGCATCAATTAGGTATAAAAACATGAAGAAAATCCTTCCTACATAGCATAGAAAACATATCATGAAATAAAGACTTGTTTAAACCTTCCTAGATTTGAAAACCCTTTCTTTAGCCGAATTTTCTAAAATTCCTTCCTAGGTTTTATAATTCTCATAAAATCTGAAAATCACATAAAAAGCCTTGTACCACAGGTGAGGGGAAGCTTACATCCTTTTTGCTTGTGGATCTAAGGTATGGTGGTGGAAGAAGTAACCTCTTCTTCTAATTCCTTTCCCTTGATTCCCTTGCTAAGTCCTCCTTGTATCTTTGGCTTTCTTAGGGGAAAAACCTTGGCTTTGGGGCCGAAGATGGAGGAGAGGGGACTGATGGTTTCGGTGAGGGAGAGGAAGAATGAGAAAAAATGAGAGAAAAATAAACTTCTCTTTTCTTGCTCCCTTTTATGTTAAGGGGGAAGAGGTAGCAAAGTTGATTTTTGCTTTCCTTCTCCCTTAGCCTTTTTTTTTCTATTTCCTATTTATTTTATTTATTCATTTATTCTTACCATTCATGATGAAATAAGGGGGATTGAATCCTCTTAATTCCCTCTTTAAATTTTTCGGCAAAAGCAGAGAGGAAGAGGGAGAGAAAGGGCGGAAGGCAAGTTGTCTTTCTCTTGTTCTTTTCTTGTCTTCTTTTGGCTAGCTTTTACTCTCACCCTTATCATGAATTTCCCTCCTTTGCTATCAACATCTTCTCTCTATCCCAATTGGTTTCTACTAATTAATTCTATGAATAATATAAGAGGTTCAAGGTTCAATCCTTGACCTTCACTTCTTTTTATTTCACTTTATTTCTTTTTGCTTCAACTCACTTCTTATTATTTTTCTAAGGCAAAATTCATCATTCTCTTATTTTTCTTAAAAGCTTAGTGGGTGTTACAGGTGCATAACTTCAGGAAGGAGGTAGGCTAATATCGGTCGGGACATACCCCGATAGGAGGTAAGCCTATATCGACCGAAATACGCCTCCTAGGAGAAAGACCTATATACTTTACGGGAAGTAGGCTAATATCGGTCGTGACATGCCTTAATGATGAGAGTAGGCTAATATCGGCCGGGGCATAACTTCAGGAAGGAGATAGGCTAATATCGGTCTGGACATACCCCGATAGGAGGTAAGCCTATATCGACCGAAATACGCCTCCCAAGGGAAAGATATATACTCTAAGTGGAGTAGGCTAATATCGGCCGGGACCTAACTTCAGGACGAAGATAGGCTAATATCGGCCGGGACATACCTTCAAGGGGAGAGCCAGTACGGGTCGGTCGATCAATACCTTGGAGAGATACTAGATAAAATGCAGTTTATTAATATAAAAAGAATGCAAATAGAAATTGCATGAAGCTGCATGAGAAAGGATCATAAATGAATATTTCAAAGAAGATAATTAACGAAGATATTTGTAATATGTAAATGCATGACAGGTGTTATATATTTTGGCTGGAAATATGCTCCCAGATTATTTTGCAGGTATTAAATGACAAAGAAGGTACATCTGGGGTACAAAAAAGATTCCTTAAAAGTCATTTACCACAAGTACGCCGCTGACATCATCTCATAACGAACTCTAACAAACCGGGGTCCACTTCATGACTACGGAGGTTATATGAAGTGGTATAAAAAGGGGAATCCTCTCCGTTGGCCAGGTAAGTTCATATCATTGTGCACATTGATAACCCTAATTTTCAACTACTGTTCATCTTCTTCCTCCTTCCACACCGAGAGAGATCACTGACTTGAGCGTTGGAGGGCCTAGCCAGGGATTCCCACCCCGGTCTTAGGTCACTGACGGTAGTGTTGGTTGGTCTCTTGTGCACAGGAAACCTTGGAAGCTTCAGATCTCGGTTTTCTTCAGTCAGATTTGGATTTCTTCTTCATCATCGGGTCTTTGTGCAAGGAGGACCTTCGGTGACTCTGTTTTTCCCGATCCTCTTTGGGTTTCTCGGATCGGTGTTCTACGAGTATTATTCTTCATCAGCGCAGTGGGTTTTCTTCTTCCGAATCTCCGTCTTGTTCAGCTTCTCAGACAGGATCAAATTTGGCGCCGTCTGTGGGAATCTCACCTGAATCTGAGACTACATGATGGAAGAGGCCGGAAAATCAAACCTACTTACTATCAGTCGTGAGGATTTGGATTTTCTCATTAACTCCCATGTCCAGAAAGCCTTGCAGCAACAGCAACAACAACTTCAAGCTCACACTGGAGCTACTCTGCCAACAGCTCATAATCCGGCAATATCAACTACCGAGCATAGGAGAGGAAAGGAACTAGAAGAAGAGGAGCATGCGTATTTTCCTCCAACTGCTGTTTCTCTAACGAGACGTCCCCGAGCTTTCCTTCGCACTCCTATGGAGCAGGGGGTAGAAGGCCTGTGTTCCAAGAATCCTCTAGTGAAGCACCTGATAAAGAAAAGCGTAAGATCAAAATGATAACTAGTGATAGCTCACCTGAGAAAGTCATCTCCCCATTCTCTCAAAGTGTACTGGATGATCCGCTTCCTAAGCAGTATCAAAATCTGCAGATCAGAGAATATACTGGAACAACAGATCCATAAGATCATCTGTTGAAATTCGAGAACGTAGTATTATTACAACAATTCTCTGATGGAGTGAAGTGTCGGATGTTTCTCACTACCCTTGGAGGAGCTGCACAGCTCTGGTTCAAGAGATTACCAGAAAAATCTATTCAAAAATTTAAGGACTTCAAGAAAGTCTTTTTACACCATTTCTCTAGCAATAAGAGGTATCATAAGACTCCTTGGAGTTTGTTTTCAATCAAGCAGGCGTCTAAAGAATCTATCTGAGCATACATCAAAAGGTTCAATCAGGTAGCTATTGATGTGCCTAATGCTACTACTGAAATATTAGTAAGCGCTTTCTCTCAAGGTTTGAATGATAATGATTTCTTTAAAGATTTGGTAAGAAATCCCCCTGTTAATTTTGATTCCTTGATTGAGCGGGCTACTGAGTTTATTAATGTAGAAGAAGCTCAAGCTGCTCGTAGAAAGGAGGGTGTCACCTCTTCTCCTACCCAAATTAAGGAGAAAGCTCCAGCCCCTGTGCCTCCACCAAGAGGTCCTAGAGTAACTCATCCACCCCATCGACAACTAGAGTATCGTCCACAAGCTGTACAACATGTGGAGATACAGCCAGAGGCACCAAGGAGGTGGTGCACTTATCATAAAACTAGCAGTCATCATACTGAAGACTGTTTTGTTTTAAGATATAGACGAGTCAATAGGGAGCGATATCAAAGGCAGAACTACTACCGACAACAATATCCCAGGCAGCAAAGTCCACCCAAACTGGAATATCGCCCGATCGAGACTCAGCAGGAGGCAATACCAGTCCCGGCCGGTACCAGTCAAGTGTCAGAAAAAACACCTTCTGAAGTTGTGATGACCCGACAGGAAGAAAACAGAAACAATGCTGCTCGAGGCAATATCAATATGATTGTGGGCGGACCCACTGATAGGGATTCTAATAGAGCCAGAAAAGCACACGCCCGAAGATTGGAGATTCATGCAGTAGGGTGCAGCATGGAACGAGCAGCTGATCCTGAAATAAGTTTCGGGCCCAGAGATCTTGAGGGGGTAGAAATACCCCATGATGATGCCCTGATCATCAAAGCTGTGATAGCCAACTACGTCATTGCTCGTACCTTCATAGACATGGGTAGTTCCATCAATATTATATTCAAGAAGGCTTTCGATCAGCTACAAATTGATCCAAGTGAACTTCAACAAATCGTTACTCCTCTGTATGGATTCACAGGCAATGAAGTACAACCTTTAGGTCAAATAAAGTTGGTCATTTCGCTGGGAGAAGAGCCTCTGATGAGAACCAGGAGATCTTATTTTATGGTGGTAGACGCTCCGTCCTCTTACAATGTTATATTGGGTCGACCTGCCTTAAACGAGTTTAGGGCAGTCGTTTCTACTTTTTGTCAGAAGATCAAGTTTCCTGTGGATGATCAAGTTGGAGAGGTACGAGGCGATCAGAAGACAGCCCGAAAATGTTATGTAGAGATAATTCGAGCTGAAGCTAACACCGCCCGAAAGATTCAAAGAATGGAGGTTAATGCCATTAGGGAAAAACAGCCCGTCCTGGTTTATGAAGAGAAGGAAGAAGCTCAAATCCAGGCAGGTCGACCTGAGGCTACTACGTATATTGTGGCCGATCTTGAGCCTACTCTGAAGGTTGAATTAGTACAATGCCTGAAGAAGAATAATGATGTATTAGCTTGGACTCCCAAAGAAGTCTCGGGCATTTCCCCTACCGTCATGGAACATTCCTTGCATGTCTTTCCAGATGCCCGCCCGGTCATGCAAAGAAAAAGAAGTTTTAGCGCGGAACAAAATCAGATCATCAAAGAAGAAATAACCAAACTTATGGAGGCAGGATACATTAGGGAAGTACAGTTTCCAAGCTGGTTGGCTAATGTAGTGTTAGTCTCTAAACCAGGAAATAAGTGGCGAGTGTGCATTGACTTTCGAGATCTCAACAAAGCTTGCCCGAAGGACTATTATCCATTACCCAGGATTGATCAGCTTGTTGACTCCACCGCTGGATGTGAATATATCTCTATGCTAGATGCTTATCAAGGATATCATCAAGTTCCTTTGGCTAAAGAGGATCAAGAAAAGGGACGTAGAGGAAACTTGCGAGACATTAAGACAATACGGGCTCAAGTTAAACCCAAGCAAATGCTTGTTCGGCGCGAAGGGAGGAAAATTCTTGGGATATATGGTGTCCGAACGAGGAATAGAGGCCAACCCGAGCAAGGTCAAGGCGCTACAGAACATGGAGCCACCGCGCAACATGAGGGAGGCTTAAAGGCTGACAGGCCGAATCACAGCCCTGTCGAGATTTATCTCTAGATCGGCTGATCATAGTTTTCATTTCTTTAAAATACTCAGAAAGGCTAATAAATTTCAGTGGAATGAAGAGTGTGATAAGGCTTTCCAAGAATTAAAAGACTATTTGGTTACTCTCCCTGTGTTGGCTAAACCTATAGTAGGAGAGACTTTGTGGGTATATTTGTCGGCTAATGAAAACGCCGTGGGCTCGGTATTAGTCAGACAAGAGAGAAAGGAGCAACAACCTGTATATTTTTCTAGCCACCTATTAAAAGGAGCTGAGTGTAGATACACTACACTAGAAAAATTAGCTTATGCCCTGGTACTGACTGCTCGGAGGCTGCGCCCCTATTTCTTAGCACATGAGATTATTGTATTAACTAATAGCACTCTTGGGCAAGTGTTACTCAACCCAGAGGCATCAGGACGGCTGATCAAATGGACAACTGAACTTGGGGAATATGACATCCAATATCAACCTCGCTCGGCCATCAAGGCACAAGCTCTAGCAGACTTTATCATAGAAATTCAAGGTCCCGAGGAAGAAAACACCTGGAAGGTTTATGTAGATGGTTCTTCAACTAGACAAGGTAGCGAAATTGGTGTTCTTCTTATATCTCCAAGGGAAGATAGACTGCAACTCTCCATCAGGTTGAATTACAGAGCTACCAACAACGAAGCAGAATATGAAGCCTTAATAGCCGGCTTGCAAGCTGCTCGGCATATAGGGGCAGCTCGAGTCCTTATCTATTCCGATTCTCAATTAGCAGCTCAACAACTATCAGGTAATTTTGAAATCAATAATGATAGGCTTAAGTTATATGCTGAAGCATTTGATAAGTTGAAGTCCCAGTTTCAAGAAGTAAATATACAAAAGGTTCCTAGATCTGAAAATCAAGTAGCAGATGAGTTGGCTAAATTGGCTTCTGCTATAGTACCATGGAGTTTAGATAAGCCCGTGGAACAAAC
Source organism: Zingiber officinale (assembly GCF_018446385.1). Lineage (NCBI taxonomy): Eukaryota > Viridiplantae > Streptophyta > Magnoliopsida > Zingiberales > Zingiberaceae > Zingiber > Zingiber officinale. Next base: position 58,665,958 of record NC_055987.1, on the reverse strand, counting down.
TCTGTTAGTATCTTGTATTGAAAGACATGCTGAAGCAGAGATTCAAAGTGATTGGAGGGCTCAGATCATATTATACTTGCAGCAAGGTATTCTTCCTAGTGATATAGAACAAGCAAGAGTATTTAAGAAGAGGGCCGCTCAATACACTATGGTGGGAGAACAGTTATATAAAAGGGCTTTTTCCAGACCTTTGCTTAAGTGTATTGGCACAGAAGATATACAGTTTATTTTACGAGAAGTTCATCAAGGTTCGTGTGGTAGTCATATATGAGGAAGATCTTTGGCTCGTAAAATTCTGTTAGCAGAATATTTTTGGCCCACTTTACATGAAGATGCTAACAAGCTGGTAAGAACGTGTGTTTCTTGTCAAAAACATCAAAATATCTCACATCATCCTACACGGTTATTGAGAACCTCTATAGTTGCATGTCCCTTTGATCAGTGGGGCATGGACATAGTATGTTTGTTTCCTATCGCAGCTGCACAGAGAAAATTCTTATTGGTAGCGGTGGATTATTTTCCTAAATGGGTGGAGGCAGAACCACTTGCTTGAATTACTGAAGATGCAGTTATTAAATTTTTATGGAAAAATATAATCTGCAGATTTGGCATTCCGCATAAATTGGTCTCCGATAATGGGAGGCAATTCCAAGGGGATAGGATTTTAGATTGGTGCAACAGTTACGGCATTATTCAGGCCTTCACCTCTGTAGCTTACCCACAAAGCAATGGTCAAGCAGAGGTAACTAATAGGGAGATTATTAGAGGTCTAAAAACCAAATTGGATCATGTTGGAGGTAGCTGGGTAGATGAATTACCCAGCGTTCTTTGGGCTTACCGCACTACACCCCGGGAAGCTACGGGAATCACGCCTTTTCAGTTAGTATATGGAGGAGAAGCAATAATTCCCATCGAGGTGGGGGTAGAGTCTGGTAGAAGGTGATTGTATGATGAGGACAATGGAGATCGACGACTTATGGAGCTAGATTTGATAGAGGAAATAAGAGATAAAGCTGCTACCCGTCTTGTATCATATCGACAGCGGATGAGGCAAAACTATAACAAAAGAGTGATCCCCAGATTTTTCCAAGTAGGGGATTTGGTATGGAAATGAATTAAACCTGTGGGAGATGTCAGTAAGCTGGCACCACAATGGGGAGGACCTTACAAAGTGTTAGAAAAGCTCGCATCAGGCTCATACTATCTTCAAGATGTTGAAGGGAGAATTTTGGAGCGCCCCTGGAGCGCTAATCATTTACAGCCTTATCAAATCTGACTAGATCATACTATTTAAGAAGGTGTTCACAATTATTTGGGGTCCTTGGTGAACTGAGGAAAAGTATACCTACAGTTTATGTACCCTACTTCTTTTAATGAAAACCAGGCAAGACAAATATCATCATTGGAAATAAGTATGGTTCATACAGATTGATAAATATCAAGAGAACCTTCATTTTCTATTTTCGAGCAATCAATAGGAGGAAATCCTATAGGCCTATTTAGCTCCCCTCGAAGTCAAGAAACCTTAAAAATTGTCACGAGGTTAGTACAAGAGTCATGTTTTTGCATAGGCCAAAAGTTGATCGGGAAATTCTATGAAGTAACTAGGTCGGGTCTTCATAGAAGGAACCGGAGACTCTAAACCATCTCAGAGCAAAAGTCGATCAGGAAATTCAATGAAGTAACTCGGTCGGGTTTTCATAAGAGGAACTAGAGACTCTAAACCATCTCAGAGCAGAAGTCGATCGGGAAATTCTATGAAGTAACTCGGTCGGGTCTTCATAGGAGGAACCGGAGACCCTAAACCATCTCAGAGCAAAAGTCGATCGGGAAATTCTATGAAGTAATTCGGGCGGGTTCTCATAGGAGGAATCGGAGAATCTAAACCATCTCATAGCAAAAGTCGATAGGGAAATTCTATAAAGTAACTCGGTCGGGTCTTCATAGGAGGAACCGGAGACTCTAAACCATCTCATAGCAAAAGTTGATCGAGAAATTCTATGAAGTAACTCGGTCGGGTCTTCATAGGAAGAACCGGAGACTCTAAACCATCTCAGAGCAAAAGTCGATCGAGAAATTCTATGAAGTAACTCGGTCGGGTCTTCATAGGAGGAACCAGAGACTCTAAACCATCTCATAGCAAAAGTCGATCGGGAAATTCTATGAAGTAACTCGGTCGGGTTTTCATAGGAGGAACCGGAGACTCTAAACCATCTCGGAAGCAAAAGTCGATCGGGAAATTCTATGAAGTAACTCGGTCGGGTCTTCATAGGAAGAACTGGAGACTCTAAACCATCTCAGAGCAAAAGTCGATCGGGAAATTCTATGAAGTAACTTGGTCGGGTCTTCATAGGAGGAACCGGAGACTCTAAACCAATTCATAGCAAAAGTCGATCGGGAAATTCTATGAAGTAACTCGGTCAGAAATTCATAGGAAGAACCGGAGACTCTAAACCATCTCAGAGAAAAAGTAGATCGGGAAATTCTATGAAGTAACTCGGTCGGGTTTTCATAGGAGGAACCGGAGACTCTAAACCATCTCAGAGCAGAAGTCGATCGGGAAATTCTATGAAGTAACTCGGTCGGGTCTTCATAGGAGGAACCGGAGACTTTAAACCATCTCAGAGCAAAAGTCGATCGGGAAATTCTATGAAGTAACTCGGGCGGGTTCTCATAGGAGGAACCGGAGACTCTCAACCATCTCAGAGCAAAAGTCTATCGGGAAATTCTATGAAGGAACACGGCCGGGTCTTCATAGGAGGAACCGGAGACTCTAAACCATCTCAGAGCAAAAGTCGATCGGGAAATTCTATGAAGTAACTCGGTGGGGTTTTCATAGGAGGAACCAGAGACTCTAAACCATCTCAGAGAAGAAGTCGATCGGGAAATTCTATGAAATAACTCGGTCGGGTCTTCATAGGAGGAACCGGAGACTCTAAGCCATCTCAGAGCAAAAGTCGATCGGGAAATTCTATGAAGTAACTCGGGCGGGTTCTCATAGGAGGAACCGGAGACTCTAAACAATCTCATAGCAAAAGTCGATCGGGAAATTCTATGAAGTAACTCGGTCAGGTCTTCATAGGAGGAACCGGAGACTCTAAACCATCTCATAGCAAAAGTCGATCGGGAAATTCTATGAAGTAACTCGGTCAGGTCTTCATAGGAAAAACCGGAGACTCTAAACCATCTCAGAGCAAAAGTCGATCGGGAAATTCTATGAAGTAACTCGGTCGGGTCTTCATAGGAAGAACCGGAGACTCTAAACCATCTCAGAGTAAAAGTCGATCGGGATATTCTATGAAGTAACTTGGTCGGGTCTTCATAGAAGGAATCGGAGACTCTAAACCATCTCGGAAGCAAACGTCGATCGGGAAATTCTATGAAGTAACTCGGTCGGGTCTTCATAGGAGGAACCGGAGACTCTAAACCATCTCATAGCAAAAGTCGATGGGGAAATTCTATGAAGTAACTCGGTCGGGCCTTCATAGGAGGAACCGGAGACTCTAAACCATCTCGGGAGCAAAAATCGATCGGGAAATTCTATGAAGTAACTCGGTCGGGTCTTCATAAGAGGAACCGGACTCTCTAAACCATCTCATAGCAAAAGTCGATCGGGAAATTCTATGAAGTAACTCGGTCGGGTCTTCATAGGAAGAACCGGAGACTCTAAACCATTTCAGAGTAAAAGTCGATCGGGAAATTCTATGAAGTAACTTGGTCGGGTCTTCATAGGAGGAACCGGAGACTCTAAACCATCTCATAGCAAAAGTCGATCGGGAAATTCTATGAAGTAACTCGGTCGGGTCTTCTTAGGAAGAACCGGAGACTCTAAACCATCTCAGAGCAAAAGTAGATCGGGAAATTCTATGAAGTAACTCGGTCAGGTTTTCATAGGAGGTACCGGAGACTCTAAACCATCTCAGAGCAGAAGTCGATCGGGAAATTCTATGAAGTAACTCGGTCGGGTCTTCATAGGAGGAACTAGAGACTCTAAACCATCTCAGAGCAAAAGTCGATTGGAAAATTTTATGAAGTAACTCGGGCGGGTTCTCATAGGAGGAACCGGAGACTCTCAACCATCTCAGAGCAAAAGTCAATCGGGAAATTCTATGAAGTAACTCGGTCGGGTCTTCATAGGAGGAACCGGAGACTCTAAACCATCTCAGAGCAAAAGTCGATCGGGAAATTCTATGAATTAACTCGGTCGGGTTTTCATAGGAGGAACCAGAGACTCTAAACCATCTCAGACCAGAAGTCAATCGGGAAATTCTATGAAGTAACTCGGTCGAGTCTTCATAGGAGGAACCGGAGACTCTAAACCATCTCAGAGCAAAAGTCGATCGGGAAATTCTATAAAGTAACTCGGGCGGGTTCTCATAGGAGGAACCGGAGACTCTAAACCATCTCATAGCAAAAGTCGATCGGGAAATTCTATGATGTAACTCGGTCGGGTCTTCATAGGAGGAACCGGAGACTCTAAACCATCTCATAGCAAAAGTCGATCGTGAAATTCTATGAAGTAACTCGGTCAGGTCTTCATAGGCAGAACCGGAGACTCTAAACCATCTCAGAGCAAAAGTCGATCGGGAAATTCTATGATGTAACTCGGTCGGGTCTTAATAGGAGGAACCAGAGACTCTAAACCATCTCATAGAAAAAGTCGATCGGGAAATTCTATGAAGTAACTCACTCGGGTTTTCATAGGAGGAACCGGAGACTCTAAACCATCTCGGAAGCAAAAGTCGATCAGGAAATTCTATGAAGTAACTCGGTCGGGTCTTCATAGGAGGAACCGGAGACTCTAAACCATCTCATAGCAAAAGTCGATCGGGAAATTCTATGAAGTAACTCAGTCGGGTCTTCATAGGAGGAACCGGAGACTCTAAACCATTTCAGGAGCAAAAATCGATCGGGAAATTCTATGAAGTAACTCGAACGGGTCTTCTAAACCATCACAAATCACAAATAAGAAATCTTATAATTTCAAGACCCAATCAATCGAGATTATGCGGACATGAAGCTGGAATTCAAAAGGGATGCTATACATATGATACGTTATTCATTTGGAGGCCTATCCATTTGGAAGTCTTTATTTAAAATTTGCCTGGAATAATTTATTCAGCTCGGAACTTAGGAATTTTACACAGCTCTTTATCTAGAGATCAATTGAAATTATGCATTCTTTTGGAATTATGAAGTATACCGGATGTTATCTGCAGAAGAATTCATCAGGACAAGGATTAACTTCAAGAGATAAGCCAGGAATTCTCGAATAAAGTTTATACTCAATACTCAAAAGTATTTCAGAAGGAGTATTCTCAAATCAGCATGATAAAGAAGCAAGTAAGTATCAAAAATTTCTTATATACACAGCTTTAATCGCTCTTTTTTCCATTAGTAGTTCTTATAATACAAGTCTTTGATGAATAATCTCCTTAAACATCTGGAAAAGGGCCTTTTAAATCCACGGGCAGTTCTTCGTTAAGCCTGCGGCGATTTATGAAAGAAAAGGGAGGTTCTTTGGGTAGGTAACCACCCTCTCTTAATTGTTGAAGAACTCCTGATACAGAATGGTTTAGAGCACCTACTATCCTACGGACAAATTCCCGAGCAAAGGCTGAAGACTTTAAATAAGTTTGACGCCATTCTTCCCACCGGCTCTTCTCTTGCTCCTTGTAACTTTGAAAATCAGCTTGTAGTTTTGCGTTCTGATTTTTCAAAGCATCCTTCTCTGATTTAAGCTGCTCCAATTCCTTTTAAAGCAATGACAATTCGACATCTTGAGCTTTCCTTTGTTCTTGTTCCTGTAGGATAGTGAAATCATGAGAGGCTAGGTCTTGAGCTTGGTCATAAAGACAGGCATTATGAAGCTTCTCTACTTTCTCTAAAAGGAGACTTTTATGAGAAACGTCCGAGAGAGCTTTCTCTTTTAAGGCCACCTCAAGTCGAAGACCAGAATGTAGCCTATCCACTTGTAATTCTAACGTCCTTCTGGCCAGCTCTTTATCTTTCAATAGTTGTTGACACTCCTCCAATTCTTGTTTCAAGGTCCCCAACTGTTGATTTTGTAAGGTCACCTTCTCTTGCAGCTGAGCCATATCACTGTTAGAAGAAGGTGAAGCAGCCTTCAATGTCTCTAGTTGAGCTTTCAACTTATTGTTCTCATGATCCTTAGCTGTGAGTAGTTGGTCGATATGTAGACTTGTGGCAAGAAACTAAACAAAAGGATAATGTAAGTTAAAAATGAAGATTCAAAGTTGATAACATATAACTAGAAATACTTACAGTCACTGCCTGACGACTGTGGCGATCAGCTCGATGTGGGAGACTAAGACCTCTTAGTTGCTCGTAACCCTGCATCCAAGATTCGACCAATAAACCTTGTAGTTGCAAAGTGCCATAGCCGGGTGGACTAGAGGGTTGTCCCAATTGAGAAGGTAAGCCCGCAGCCAATTTAAATAAAGGATGGGGAAGAGAGGAAGCAAGAGGTGGAGAAGAAGAGGATGCAATAGAAGGAAAAGGGATAGTAGAAGCAAGAGGAGCAGGGGAAGAACTAGATGGAGTAGAAGGTAGCAGTGTAGGAGGGGTTGTAGCAAATGTGGGAATACTAACAGTTGAAGGACTGACACTTGGAGAAGATCGCCGACAGGGTGTCCGTTTTGCTCGAGGCCTAGAAGCCAAGGGAGGCAAGGCCAATGCCAAGGATTCAGAAGACACAGGAGGGATGACGGCCATCTCAGAAGCAGAAGGAGCTGAAATAATAGAAGAAGAAGGAATAAGTAGACCAGGCCTCATCATCCTAAGAGCAGGATTGTAGATAATGTGGGTGGGAGTTATCGGTGCCTTACCTCTCTCAAAAGAAATAGGCGCCGGGACAAGAGGAGCTTGCACAAAAGTGCCAAAGAAATCGCCAAAGGGAGAGTCCTTAGTGAGATTTGGCTTTTTAACTAAGGTAACAAAAGGCTCTTCTTCCTCCTCTTCCATGAGTGCGACACCCTATGTCTGTCGTTCTTCTTCGGAAAGCAAGCCCAAAGTAGAGGGATTGGAATTGGACCGGCGAGCAAACAACCATTTTTCTCCAAGATTATTGACAAAAGACTTAGTCATAGCAGAATTCTTGTACATAAAAGCTGGAAGAAGAGCATCAGCTGAAATACAGAGGATAAACACCATTGTCAAAGAGGTATGCAAATCAGTAAAGGCAAAGTGAAATAATTATACCCACCAAATGAACTATCCAAAGGAGTGTCAATGTTGCCTATCCCGAAGGGAAACATCAAGCCCTCTTCGATTAAATGCGGCAAACTAAATTTTGCTCCTCGCAGTTTGGGTAGAGCAGAAGCAACAGAGGGATCGTTAAGAAGATTGTGGGTGTTAGGAAGCGGAGGTAAATCATGTATCCATTGGATAGGAAACGGAGGGGGAGAAGGGAGACGCATGTAGAAAAATTTACGATACCATTCACCTTGAGGAGGAATGCGGTTAAATAGAATGGCCTTGGGACGAGACTGGAACTTGAAAACGCCAACATCTACTCAGCGAGGAGTGAAGAAGTGATGAAAAAGACAGGGAGACAAGGGGAAATCTAACAGTTTTGATACCCCAATGAAACCCATTAGAATAGAAAAAGATTGAGGGACAAACTGGTTGAGTGGGATATCAAAATAACGGCTGACATTGCAGAAAAAAGGGTGAAGGGGAAATCTAAAACCCTGTAAGACTTGGTCCCTGAAGATAGAGATACATCCTAAGGGGGGAAGGTGTGGACCCTCATGAGGAGCGGGGCGGATGATATAGGAAGGAAAACCATAGGTTGCCTGTAAGTCCACTTCTTCTGTATCTGTTAGGTCGGAAGAGCATGAGAGAAACCACGCAGGAGAAGAGACCGCCATAGGGAGAGGCAATCACAGAAAAAGGAATCAAGAAAGAAGACGAAAGATGGAGAAAAGCAGGAGAAAACTGTGTAAACCCTTATCTCTCTTTTGGCCCTGTGCTAAAACCCCTAAGCTGAAACGGCAAAAGGGAAAAAGAAGAGTAAAAGGTGCTTGGAATATCAATCATCATAAATGGGTAATAATATTAAATAATAAAATCAAGAGAAAGAACTAAAGTTTAAAAAGCTACCTCGGAAAAGGTGTGAGTTTCCTTAGAAGTATTCTTAGGAAACCCTGACAAGGACAGATAGAAATTTGTACAATAACTATAAGTTTAAGGCGTGGGTGTAATAAAATGGAAGTTGAGCGTCAGATATTAGTTAATAGACGAGATCCATAGATAAAAATCGGACGATTTTGATGAATCGGCCGAGATAAAGATCACTCAAAATATATTGACCAAAGGCTCATTATAATAAGGCCAATAATATACACTATAATAGAACCCCATGAGACTCAATTACTATGTGATAAAAAAAGACATGAAGACACAAGGGTAAACCGGTCGAGTAAAATAGATCGACCAATATTAGGAATACCATGGTAGAAATATGTCCAATCGGGCGAGACATAACTAAGCTATAAAATATCGGGCGATATTTATCAATTTTAATATATATCAATCGATCATCAAGAAACGACCCATGGGGAAATGTCGCATTATGATAAACCAAATAGCATTAGATACATTTACATAAAACAGATAGTTATCTGGAGAAAGAGTAAGATTAACAACCCAAAGGGGATAATCAAAGTCACACGAGCTTATCGGATCATCATTACAGAATCTCAACAACTTGAATTTAAGTTAGAGTCAGCCTAGGGTACAGATCAGGGGGTTTGTTCTCAATCAGTCTACGCCTATTTAAGAAATTAGGAGGAGGGTCACGAGATAAGTAGCTCTCTTCTCTTAATTGCTGAATTGCCCCTTGAGCTCCTGTAGTAAAAGCAGATAGGATAGATCTCACGATCGGTCTGCTGAATTCGGGAGACTCAATCATGGCCATGGCTCGTTCCTTATAACGAACATCCTCGTTCCCCTTGTAGACTACCAACGCCATCTGAGAGGTCTTTAATTCATCTTCTTTGGCAGAAGCCTCGGTTTTAGCTGAATCAAGGGAGGCGGTCAGAGATGCTACCTCATCCTCTTTCAGTTGCAAGGCTTTGAGCTTCTCAGCCAATTCTGCTTCATAATTATCTTTTAGCTCGCCAAGTTTTGAAGTCAGTTCCTGGTTGAGGTCCGTAGCCAGTTTAAATTGTGCTTCAAGACTTTCCATCTGAGCCTCAAGCTGTTTCTTGGCGGTAGCATAAAACGCAGCAGAAGATAACTCAGCAACTTCTTGTTTCAGCTTATCATTTTCAGATCTCAGCCTCTTATTCTCAGCGTATAGGTTGTGTAATAGTCGAGAAAAACCCATATTTTCTATCCATCACTGGAAGTACAACGGAAAGCTATAAGATATTAGTTGAAAAATAGAAAATAGGCGTTAACAAGCATATACCTGATTCTCCTTATGAGAGAAGCGATCAATTGCCTCAGGAATAGAGAGCTCTTCAAAAAGGGGACGAACTTCGTCCCAAGAATTGGCAAAAGAACCCCCGACCCTAATAATATGGGGAGAACAGGGATATTGGAGGAACCAGTCGAGAAGGAAGAAGTAGGAATAGAAGGGGGAGCAAAGACTAAATAGGAAGAAGACGAGGAAGGTAAAGATCCAGAAGTTGGTATAGATAGAGGAAAAGTGAAAGAAACATCCCCAGAAGCGCTGGCACTGGAGAAAGGCGAGGTAGGAAAATTGAGAGAAGGATAAAGCTCCGCCAGCGTCGGCTCATCGGAAGGAAAGTCAGTCGAAGCAAAGCCTTCTGAAACCAACTCATCAGCAGGAAGAATAAGCCTCCTTTTTGAAGGAGGAGCCCTAGTTAGTTTACGCCCTGGACGCTTGCCCGTGGAAATTTCAGTTATCAATTTACTGGGGCTATCAGGAGATGTGAGTTCGATTACAGGGAGAGCAGTAGAAGAAGAAACGACAGCAGCTGCTGGAGAAGTAACAGTGGGTACAGGATTGAGAAGGATCTCCGCAGAAGGGTCTCTAGGAGCTCCAAGAGCTTCAAGAGCACCCAAAGAACTAGACTCTTCAGCCAAAGGAGTTGGCTCTTCGATTGGAGGAGGAAGAGCAATTGCAGCCAGAAGTTCAGCCTCCTTGGCGCGAAGTATGCCCTCTTCCACACGTAGTTCTTCGTCAATCAAAGCATCATAAAAGCTATCCACTACAGAAAAAAGAACAACAGTTCAGTCAGTTAAAAATAAGGAGAAAGAAATAGGGTATTACCTAAAGGAACTCGAGTATCAGGTCTGACAAGGCTTAAACCAAACAAGTATAGGAGATCAACCCGTAGCCACTTAAGAATGGAAAGCCGCTGATTTAACAATTTCTCACAATAGAGGGGGAAAGAAGGATGAAGATGAAACTCCTTGACATCGGGCAAGGGGGGCAAAAAATATTTCCAAGCATGAGACCAAGGAATAGGTCCTGGAAACTTTAGGAAGAAAAAACGAGATTTCCAAGCTTTGAGAGATTAAGGCATACCCTCAAAAAGAACCATTTTAGTTCGTGAATGAAACAGGAAAACACCCGGTTCTGAGCACTTGGGATAAGAAAACATGAAGAAATTTTGAGGAGTAGGAGGAATATCCCATAGACGAAACAACATGTAAGTACCGCATAGATAACGAAATGCATTAGGGGTGAACTGCTGCAAAGGAATATCAAAGTACCGACTTATTTCAATCAAGAAAGGAGGAATGGGGAACCTCTAAAAAAAGTCACGCAGTCATCAGGGGGACGATGAGGCCGATCATTCGGTGTTGGGATTATGATGCTATATTCCTTGGGAATTTCATATTGGCGTCGGATGGATACTCTAGCATTCTTATCAAAGGAAGAAGACATATGAACATACCAAGGAGCAATTGCTTCCGCAGCCATGAACAAAAGTATAGGCTAGTGAAGCAACAGATTACTTACTGAAGACAAGAGAAGAGATCGTCGAGAAACGGTGAGCCCGGGATATGGTTGAAGGCAGCAACAAGAAAAGAACTCTAAAGAAGGAAAAAGAAAGGACAAGGTTTAAAAGGAGACGAAGGGTTTAGGGTTTGGAAGACCCACAACTGTCGTTAGATCAAAACATTTTTGCAGCAGGCGCGGAGGATCACAATAGAAAGGCAGAAGACCCACGTGCCGTGGCGGTCAGAAAAAGTGTGTGTCATACCATCATAAAAACATTTATATCAGAAGTGACAGGTCGGATCACGCTGGGGTTGGTAGCGTCTCGGGGTACATTTTCAACATTCTCTCACCTGAAGAAGAACCAATCACTAGCTAGGAAGCTTCGAAAGAAGACGTGAATAACTGGGTATAATAAAATAAAAAGGACTAAACTTTTGACTAAACTCAGGCTAAAGACAAAAACATTTAAGGATGGAGATTTAGGCGAGTGACAACTTTTAAATTAATATCTTTATAAAATACAAACTAATATTTATCAAAGTAGTCTTATACTGATATAACTATGATTATGCTAGATAAGTATAGTGTTGACTGTGATCAATAAGACAATATTGGCTGCTATAACATTAGTTATAATGTGAAGATGTTCCGGCAGTTAAGATAGTCTTAGCTATAATAAATGACACACAAGATATACCAAGGAACGATGAATGCCACATCACAGTTAATCTGGTAAATTACAGAAGGATTGAATAGAACCACTTAATTTGACACAAAAGTTTATTTTTACACTCAGAATCTGATCAGGATACACAACATTACATTTTCTCTCAGAACAGTAAAACCTCAGCTAGATAACAAATATTACAAACATAAACTCTTAGAATGTTCAGAAAATTTCAATCCCACCGGATTCAAACTTACCACGGAGCGGAGATAGAGATAGCTCACTTCGTCCAAGCTTGTCAAGGCTCATAAGTGGCAATATGCGACCTAGGACGAAGAAAGCAACAAAAACAGAAAAACTCAGAGGCAACGGGACAGGGAAACATTTATTCATTCCATGATGGAAAAATAAATATAAAAACCACTTCCCCTCTCAAGCTGTCTGAGCTCGGCAAGTGAAGCAACCAAGTATAGCCCAAGGGTAACATGTGTTGTGCCCTTCACACAGCACCCTTGGGTCATTTGGCTGCCCCTCTATAAGTAGCAAAAATTTCTCTGAAGTTCCTTGAGTCCTTCAGAGCATCGGCATCTTTGGATGAAAAATCTGAGATGTGAAGCTCCATCTCTTAAGACAATCCCTTGAACCCCAGAGATAGCCGTAGCAAAAATCCCAATAAACTCATATATAGATCTCACCTGGTCCAACAAAAGTCGCCCCCAAAGGGGAGGATCTGAGACCATAACCTTAGCAATAAGAGATGACAAGGAAGGAAAAGAACTGAAATGGGTGGTGGATGAAGAGAAGGTTGTAAGCCTATTTAAAGAAGCAAAAGGCTCACAGGATCACTATACTTGGTTTAAAGAGACAGTGGTACACAAAATCTGTGAGGTCATTTCAATATCTGGAGCAGAGTCACGGGTAGGAAAAGACAATACCATACTTATGTCTAGTCAGTCGTCTACACCTCCTTCTACTAGACTTGAAGGGAAGGCTAGTGATATGGGTTAGGTTTTGTGGGTCTCCTGATGAGGAAAGAAAAGGAGGAAGGAAAAGCTGAAGGGTTTTTCGGGCCACGAAAACCGCTTTTTCGCGTCGTGGAAACCCCGAATCACCCTAACCAACGGATCTCGTGCGAAGAAAGAATCGAAAACATATTAGTACAAGTTACAAAACTTCTAGATCTACATGATGAAGATCTTTACCCTTGTTGCGTGCCCTTTTGCGTATCCCGCTCGTCCTCGGTACGCCGGATCTCGAAGTTGTCAATGTAGACAACTCTCTACACGTATCCACACGAACACACTAGGTGGAGGTGACCAAAAACCAAGGTGTGCTAGCACCTATGTGGTTCGGCCAAGGAAGGAGGAGAGGGAGAGCTTGAGAGGAAGAAGAAGGAATCAATGAGAGAATAATTTTTTTTCAAAAATGAAAGTTGTTCTTCTCATTCAAGTGGCCGGCCACCATCATGTGTGTAACTCTCCACATTAATGCATTAAGTGTCATTAATGTGAAGCCATTAAAGAGAATGGCTTTGTAACTTCCATGAGGTGGTACCCAATGATGATGTGGAGTAACATCATTAGTCCACATCAATGCCAACTCACCAATGAGGTGGCATAAAGTCAAGTCAAACTTGACTTTTAATCTTCCTCTCAAGTCAAGTCAAACTTGACCAAATCTCTTCTATGGTTGATCGAATCCAACCATTTGATTCAAGCCAACTTAATATAATGAATCTAATTCATTTAATTAAATTGATTCAATGAGTCAAAATCTAAATTAGACTCATTGAACACATGAATCAACTTGAGTCGAACTCAAGTTAGCCCAATTAGGATTACTCTTAATCCAATTTGATTCATCAAATGAATCTAATCCTCTTGGTTCATCATATGAACCTAATCTCCATCTAATTGTCATTAGTGTGTGACCCTATAGGTTCTTGTAACGTTGGCAATGCCCTAACCCCATTTAGGAGCATAAGTAATGAGCGGTATCTAGCAACACATCATTACTACCCAAGTTACAAGAATGTCAAGATCCAACATCACCTTGTGACTACTAATTGTGACTCCTCACAATATATGACAAGTGTTCTTCTATCCTAGACATCTAGATTGGTCAACGTGAGGCATAGACCGTGTCATCCTCTGACCAATCTAAATCTTGAACTCCAAGTAGACTCACTAAATCAAATGAGCTCAATATCCTATATTGACTCATTTGGGCATGGCCATGCACTTCGTGGTCTCACTCTATCAAGAATATCGATGTCACTCCCGTCATATGGGAGGGATAAATCCCATCTACATCACTCACATCCCTCTGCATAATTTGTTATATACCCAGTAATCGCCTTTATAGTCCACCCAGTTACGGGTGACGTTTGACGAAACCAAAGTACATAACTCATTATGTAGGGATCTATGGTGACTTCAGGTCTAAGGACTAGTAGTCATACTAATAGCCACATGAGAAAGTATATGACACTCATATAACGATCCATGATACTTTCTCATGGCGGGTCATTCAGTATACATTCTCTAATGTATACCCATGTGTCAACTTGATATCTCTATATCCATGACTTGTGAGATCAAGTCATCGAGTTGACCTACATGCTAGTCTTATTGCATTAACATTGTCCCTGAATGTTAATACTCGACTAGGAATGATTAAGAGTAGTGTTCCCTATATCATCTCACTATCGGTTCAACTAACCGATTGATATAGGTGAGAACCATCTACTCAAGGACATTATTATACTTAGTTTATTTGGCACCAATATAAGTAAGTATAATAACCAAAATCAAAATGCCTTTATTTATATAGAATACGATACAATAAGTCCAAAATACAATCATCAAATGATTGGCTCTAGGGCTCTAGCTAACAATCTCCCACTAGCACTAGTGCCAATCAGTGTAGGCTCTAAGCCCAAATGACCTAGTGTGACCATCATGCTTCTTCTGTGCCAAAGCCTTGGTCAAGGGATCTGCGATGTTAGCCTCTGTAGGTACTCTGCAAATCTTCACATCTCCTCTCTCGATGATCTCTCGAATGAGATGGAAGCGTCGTAGTATGTGCTTGGTCCGCTGGTGTGAGCGAGGTTTGTTCGCCTGTGCTATAGCTCCATTGTTGTCACAATAGAGCTCAACTGGGTCACCGATGCTAGGAACCACCCCAAGTTCAGTGATGAACTTGCGGATCCAAACTGCCTCCTTTGCTGCCTCTGATGTAGTAATATACCTGTTGTAGAATCGACTCAGTATCACCTTGAACTCTTCGGTGGCACCACCATTAATGCAAAATCTGAACCCCGATTGCGATCTATAGTCATCCTGGTGGGTCTGGAAGCTGTAACCCTTTACAGCTAGCTCATCATTGCCTCCATATATCAAGAAATATTCTTTAGTCCTTCTTAAGTACTTAAGAATATTCTTAACCGCTATCCAGTGACTTTCACATGGATCTGACTGGTATCTGCTCGTCATGCTCAAAGCATACGAGACATCAGGTCGAGTACATAGCATGGCGTACATGATCGATCCTATGGCTGAGGCATAAGGGATCTGATCCATGCGGTCTCTCTCCTCTCTAGAAGAGGGACCTTGAGTCTTCGAAAGACTCACGCCATGTGACATCGGCAGAAATCCCTTCTTGGAGTTCTGCATGGCAAATCGAAGGAGTTCCTTGTCAATATATGTACTCTGACTTAGGCCAAGCAATCTCTTAGATCTATCTCTATAGATCTGTATCCATAGAATGTGGGATGCCTCACCTAAGTTCTTCATTGAGAAGCAACTCCCTAGCCAGGTCTTGACAGACTGAAGCATAGGGATGTCCTTCCCAATGAGTAGTATGTCATCCACATACAATATGAGGAAGACAACTATATCCCCTACAACCTTCTTGTAGACACAAGGCTCATCTTCGTTCTTGATGAAACCAAACTGTTTGATTACATCATCGAATCGAAGATTCCAGCTCCGAGAAGCTTGCTTTAGTCCATAAATGGACCTATGCAGCTTGCATACTCTACTAGTATGCTGTGGATCTACAAAACCCTCAGGTTGTGTCATGTACACATCCTCGAGCAGGTTTCCATTTAGAAACGCGGTTTTGACATCCATCTGCCATATCTCATAGTCATGGTAGGCTGCAATAGCAAGCATGATCCGAATGGACTTAAACATCGCTACTGGAGAAAAGTTTTCATCATAGTCAATACCATGAATCTGCTTGAAACCTTTAGCTACCAAGCGACCCTTATAGATAAGTCCATCCATGTCAGTCTTTCTCTTAAAGACCCACTTACACCCAATGGGTTTTACCCCTTCAGGTGGATCAACGAAAGTCCATACTTGGTTGGTGTACATGGATTCCATTTCGGATCTCATGGCCTCTAGCCATTTATCGGAATCTGGTCTCATCACAGCTTCCTAATAGGTGGTAGGCTCATCCTCTATGAGCATAACGTCATCGTGGTCAGACAAGAGAAATGAGTATCTCTCGGGCTGACGACGTACCCTATCAGACCTGCGAAGAGGTATGTCTACTTGAACTGGTTGTTGTTCCTCAACTCCTTGTGGAACAACATCATCCACAACACTTTGTGGTTCCAGTTCAATTTCCATCGAGGCATCAGTGCTATTGTTCACATCTTGAATTTCTTCAAGATCGAACGCGCTCCCACTAGTCTTTCTAGAAACAAAGTCCCTTTCTAGAAAGACCCCAGTCTTTGCCACAACTACCTTGTGCTGACTGGGAATGTAGAAGTAATATCCCTTAGTTTCCTTGGGATATCCAATAAAATAGCACTTGTCAGATTTGGGTCCTAACTTGTCTGAGACTTGACGTCGAACGTAAGCCTCACAACCCCAAATCCTCATGAAAGACACCTGGGCATCTCTCCCAGTCCATATCCTATATAGTGTCTTTATCACGGCCTTGGATGGAACTCGGTTGAGTATAAAAGCTGCCGTGTCTAGAACATAGCCCCAAAGGAATGTCGGAAGATCTGTGTGACTCATCATAGACCGTACCATATCTAATAAGGTACGATTCCTCCTTTCGGACACACCATTCCACTGTGGTGTTCCAGGAGGAGTGAGTTGAGATAGAATCTCACACTCAGCTAGGTAGTCACGAAACTCATGGCTAAGGTATTCTCCACCTCGATCTGATCGAAGTATCTTAATACTCTTGCCAAGCTGGTTCTGTACTTCATTCTTGAATTCTTTGAACTTTTCAAAGGATTCAGACTTATGTGTCATCAAGTACACATAACCATATCTACTGAAATCATCAGTAAATGTGATGAAGTACCTATAACCACCTCTAGCAGCAACATTGAAAGGGCCACATACATCACTATGTATGAGTCCTAACAAATCAGTTGCTCTCTCGCTGTGCCCACTAAAGGGAGTCTTGGTCATCTTGCCTCGTAGGCATGACTCGCATATCTCATATGATTCAAAATCAAATGAGTCCAACAAACCATCCTTATGGAGTTGGGATAAGCGCTTGTCATTTATATGACCTAAGCGACAGTGCCAAAGGTAAGTTTGGTTCATGTCATTTGACTTGAACCTCTTGGTATTTACGTTATAGATAGGGCTCTCAAGGTCTAGAATATAGAGTCCGTTTAACAGAGGTGCACTACAATAGAACATATTGTTTAAATAAACGGAACAACATTTGTTCTTTATAGTAAACGAGAAACCTTTCTTGTCCAAACAAGAAACTGAAATAATGTTCTTAGTTAATGCAGGCACATAACAACAATCGTCTAACTCTAGTACAAGCCCAGAGGGCAGAGATAAAAAGTAAGTCCCTACAGCAACAGCAACCCGTGCTCCATTGCCTACTCGTAGGTCCACCTCGCCCTTTGTCAATGCCCTGCTATTTCTCAGCGCCTGCACATCAGTACAAATGTGAGAAGCACATCCAGTATCTAATACCCATGATGTAGAAATAGATAGATTGACTTCTATAATATATATACCTGAAGTGGAAGTCTCACTTCGCTTCTTCTTAAGATCCTCCAAGTATACCTTGCAGTTCCTCTTCCAGTGCCCGGTCTGACCGGCGACCCCTCCTTTCGGCTTCAGTGCCTTGCCTTTGCCCTTGGCTTGGGACTTTCCCTTGCCTTTGAGCTTGCCCTTGCCCTTATGTTTCTGAACCATCAGAACAGTGTTGGGCTTAGCCTTCTTAAGGTTTAGCTCAGCAGTTCTTAACATGCTGAGCAGCTCGGGCAGTGGCTTTTCAATCTCGTTCATATTGTAGTTTAGAATGAATTGACTGTAGCTATCCGGCAAGGATTGCAAGATCAGGTCAGTGGCCAGCTCTTGGCCAAGAGGGAACCCCGACCTTTGTAGGTTCTCTATGTACCCAATCATTTTGAGTACATATGGGCCTACTGGAGCCCCTCTGAAACAGTGCCCTTGAGATCTCAAATCTCTCATGCCTCGCTTGACCTTGATACAGTTGACGAAGATATTCAACCATATCATAAGCGCCCATTAACTCGTGTTACTTCTGAAGCTCAGAGTTCATGGTCGCGAGCATTAGACAGGACACATCTAATGCGTCATCTTGATGCTTCTTGAAAGCATCTCGGTCAGCTCACGGGGCAGTGGCAGGAGGAGCCTCCGGAATGGGCTGCTCCAGAACGTACAGTTTACGTTCCTGAGTGAGAACTATTCTCAGGTTCCTGTACCAGTCCAGGAAGTTTGCTCCGTTGAGCTTGTCCTTCTCAAGGACAGATCGCAGGGAGAAGATGTTCATATTTGACGTCATGGTTATCTACAACAGAATAAAAGCATAAATAAATATCATATTCTTAATCATTTAATTAGGCCTTTAACTAAATGATGCTCCCACTGAATTCTATAATTCATATGGGACAAGATCCAGATCATACTAACCCTTGAGTTAGCTTTGGCTAATACGCCCAAGACTTAGTATGATCGGTAGGTAACGATTACCAATTACATCTCTATGCAACTCTTGTTTATAGGATGAAATCCGCATTTATATTAAAACTCGAGTTAGCTTTGGTTAATACGCCCGAGAATTAATATAAACGTGATTTTTTCCTACCTTTCCAACCATTGGAAGAATGCCTATAGTTGTACTGGATCCAACCAAGTAAACTAGGAATACTCAATCTAATTGAGTTTGAACTCGTCCATGCGTTGATAGGTGGGACCAAGATTGTCCCTCCGTACCCTACCAAGATAGTATGTGTTGCTCTGCTTTGGCAGATTCAACAACATCATGCGATCGAGGTAGTGGTAGGTATCACGGCATGGTAGGCATTTTGAGTTGTCGTGATTTAGATCTAATCTAAATGATGTTGTATCATATACACGAAATAGATCTAATCTAATCGATAGAGTGCATCTTGTACACGATGTAGATCTAATCTAATCGTAAGGGTGCATCTTGTGCACGATTTAAATATAATCTTAATCGCTAGGCACTAATTAATTACTTAATTAAACATGCATCATATACACAAGTAATTAACTAAGTTTTGTGATTAGTCATGGCCCTACTACGATCTTCTCAAGCCAATGAGAAGACCGGATGGTCAACCTAAGGTCAACTTCTCAAGCGCCTTCCTTTTGACCACCTTGTGTTGCTCGCGCCTTCCTCGTAACTCCGTCTCGAGTGGACCTTCCACAGCTCCAATTTTTGTACATTACAATTTTTGAAACTCGAGTTACATTCGAGTCTAAATCTAATTTACAACCAGAATAAAAGAAAGGCACGACGCGCAGGTCGCGAAAAATAAAATAAAAATAAAATACAAGCACGCACATCACATAACGGCACGCAAGCCGTATTATGAATTACAACACAATTGTCCAATCGAATTGGGTATTTGGGCCATGACTATCACAAAATTAATATATAATTCAAAATTATATATTTCTGTAATTTTTCTATAATTTTTCATAATTTTACAGATTTTATGAGTAAATTTTTCCCGGCGGTCCCGATTAGCGATTTCGGACGCAATCGCGGAGCAAATCCCCTTGCGGGGTTAGGGGCAGTACCCCTACCCGCGATCTAACCATCGCGAGTTGCTCCTAAGCTATCCAAGAGCACCTTATCCCGCTGTCCCAAAAAGATTTGGGTCGAAACGATGCCGTTTTGGGAAAAACTTCTCGGTAGTCGAAGCCTACAAGTGTATAAACACTTGTGCTTCGCTTCTACGAGAAATATTACTCTTAAAACTATAAAAATCATAAATTTACAGAAATGTACAGTAGCTTTAATTTTTCATAAAAATCAAATTAAACTCGTACAAGCTTCGCACGTGGCTCTGATACCACTGAAAGGTTTTTCGGGCCGCGAAAACCGCTTTTTCGCGTCGCAGAAACCCCGAATCACCCTAGCCAACGGATCTCGTGCGAAGAAAGAATCAAAAACATACGAGTACAAGTTACAAAACTTCTAGATCTACATGATGAAGATCTTTACCCTTGTTGCGTGCCCATTTGCGTATCCCGCTCATCCTCGGTACGCCGGATCTCGAAGTTGTCAATGTAGACAACTCTCTACACGTATCCACACGAACACACTAGGCGGAGGTGACCAAAAACCAAGGTGTGCTAGCACCTATGTGGTTCGGCCAAGGAAGGAGGAGAGGGAGAGCTTGAGAGGAAGAAGAAGGAATCAATGAGAGAATAATTTTTTTTCAAAAATGAAAGTTGTTCTTCTCATTCAAGTGGTCGGTCACCATCATGTGTGTAACTCTCCACATTAATGCATTAAGTGTCATTAATGTGAAGTCATTAAAGAGAATGGCTTTGTAACTTCCATGAGGTGGCACCCAATGATGATGTGGAGTAACATCATTAGTCCACATCAATGTCAACTCACCAATGAGGTGGCATAAAGTCAAGTCAAACTTGACTTTTAATCTTCCTCTCAAGTCAAGTCAAACTTGACTAAATCTCTTCTATGGTTGATCGAATCCAACCATTTGATTCAAGCCAACTTAATATAATGAATCTAATTCATTTAATTAAATTGATTCAATGAGTCAAAATCTAAATTAGACTCATTGAACACATGAATCAACTAATCTAAATTAGACTCATTGAACACATGAATCAACTAATCTAAATTAGACTCATTGAACACATGAATCAACTTGAGTCGAACTCAAGTTAGCCCAATTAGGATTACTCTTAATCCAATTTGATTCATCAAATGAATCTAATCCTCTTGGTTCATCATATGAACGTAATCTCCATCTAATTGTCGTTAGTGTGTGACCCTATAGGTTCTTGTAACGTTGGCAATGCCCTAAACCCATTTAGGAGCATAAGTAATGAGCGGTATCTAGCAACACATCATTACTACCCAAGTTACAAGAATGTCGAGATCCAACATCACCTTGTGACTACTAATTGTGACTCCTCACAATATATGACAAGTGTCCTTCTATCCTAGACATCTAGATTGGTCAATGTGAGGCATAGACCGTGTCATCCTCTGACCAATCTAAATCTTGAACTCCAAGTAGACTCACTAAATCAAATGAGCTCAATATCCTATATTGACTCATTTGGGCATGGTCATGCACTTCGTGGTCTCACTCTATCAAGAATACCGATGTCACTCCCATCATATGGGAGGGATAGATCTCATCTACATCACTCACATCCCTCTGCATAATTTGTTATATACCCAGTAATCGCCTTTATAGTCCACCCAGTTACGGGTGACGTTTGACGAAACCAAAGTACATAACTCCTTATGTAGGGATCTATGGTGACTTCAGGTCTAAGGACTAGTAGTCATACTAATAGCCACATGAGAAAGTATATGACACTCATATAACGATCCATGATACTTTCTCATGGCGGGTCATTCAGTATACATTCTCTAATGCATACCCATGTGTCAACTTGATATCTCTATATCCATGACTTGTGAGATCAAGTCATCGAGTTGACCTACATGCTAGTCTTATTGCATTAACATTGTCCCTGAATGTTAATACTCGACTAGGAATGATTAAGAGTAGTGTTCCCTATATCATCTCACTATCGGTTCAACTAACCGATTGATATAGGCGAGAACCGTCTAATCAAGGACATTATTATACTTAGTTTATTTGGCACCAATACAAGTAAGTATAATAACCAAAATCAAAATGTCTTTATTTATATAGAATACGATACAATAAGTCCAAAATACAATCATCAAATGATTGGCTCTAGGGCTCTAGCTAACAAAAGCAAGAGAGATAGGCTAATATCGGTTGGGACATACCTTCATGATGAAGGTAGGGTAATATCGGCCGGTGCATAACTTCAGGAAGGAGGTAGGCTAATATCGGTCGGGACATACCCCGATAGGAGGTAAGCCTATATCGACCGAAATACGCCTCCCAGGAGAAAGGCCTATATACTTTACGGGAAGTAGGCTAATATCGGTCGTGACATGCCTTAATGATGAGAGTAGGCTAATATCGGCCGGAACATAACTTCAGGAAGGAGATAGGCTAATATCGGTCGGGACATACCCCGATAGGAGGTAAGCCTATATCGACCGAAATACGCCTCCCAAGGGAAAGATATATACTCTAAGTGGAGTAGGCTAATATCGGTCGGGACCTAACTTCAGGGAGAAGATAGGCTAATATCGGCCGGACATACCTTCAAGGGGAGAGCCAGTACGGGTCGGTCGATCAATACCTTGGAGAGATACTAGATAAAATGCAGTTTATTAATATAAAAAGAATGCAAATAGAAATTGCATGAAGCTGCATGAGAAAGGATCATAAATGAATATTTTAAAGAAGATAATTAACGAAGATATTTGTAATATGTAAATGCATGATAGGTGTTATATATTTTGGCGGGAAATATGCTCCCAGATTATTTTGCAGGTACTAAATGACAAAGAAGGTACATCTGGGGTACAAAAAAGATTCCTTAAAAGTCATTTACCACAAGTACGCCGCTGACGTCATCTCATAACGAACTCTAACAAACCGGGGTCCACTTCATGACTACGGAGGTTATATGAAGTGGTATAAAAAGGGGAATCCTCTCCGTTGGCCAGGTAAGTTCATATCATTGTGCACATTGATAACCCTAATTTTCAACTACTGTTCATCTTCTTCCTCCTTCTTCCACACCAAGAGAGATCACTGACTTGAGCGTTGGAGGGCCTAGCCACCCCGGTCTCAGGTCACTGACGGTAGTGTTGGTTGGTCTCTTGTGCGCAGGAAACCTTGGAAGCTTCAGATCTCGATTTTCTTCAGTCAGATTTGGATTTCTTCTTCGTCATCGGGTCTTTGTGCGAGGAGGACCTTCGGTGACTCTGTTTTTCCTGATCCGCTTTGGGTTTCCATGATCGGTATTCTACGAGTATTATTCTTCATCAGCGCAGTGGGTTTTCTTCTTCCGGATCTCCGTCTTGTTCAGCTTCTCAGACTAGATCATTTATCTTGACTGATAAATTACACTAGTACACTCTGAGTGTATTGAGCAGGGTCATTTAAGGTAAGTTATTTTTATACTGACTTAATAAAAGAACAAGACCTTAGTTATTATGGAAGTGTGTGCTCTTAATCCTAATATAATAACAAGCACATATATTTAGTATTTATTTCTTTGACTTATCAAAGGATGAGATTTAGCTCGATAAATCAATAGGCCCGATAAATTGGGAAATGATATTACTTATAGTGTGTGTTGTTGATTATAGAAGGAAACTGTGTCCTAGTAATCTAGGTTGATAATGTCCCCAAGAGAAGCTCATAAGAATTGTCATGTTAAACCCTGCAGGTGGACTTAGTCTGACACGACAATAAGGTTGAGTGGTACTACTCTTGGACTAAGATATTAATTAAAGTGAGTTGTCAGTAACTCAATTAATTAGTGGGCATCTGACATCTTAAACACATGGAGATTAACACACTCATGATAAGAATGAGCCCAAAATGTAATTTGGGATTGGTGCGGTAGTTCAAAAATAATTCTTTAGTGGAATGAATTAATATTGATGAAATTAAGTTGGGTGCTCGGGGCAAACACGGGAAGTTTAATTTCATCGGGAGACCAAAACCAATTCCTCCTCTCGGCCCTATCGTAGCCACTTATTAATAAAGTAGTATACCCACCTATACCCACCTTTATACCCATCCTAAGGTGGTCGGCCAAGCAAGCTTGGAACCCAAGCTTGGGCCGGCCAAGCAAATAGGATGAGCCAAGTTGTGTGGCCGCCCCTAGCTTGAATCCAAGCTTGGTGTGGCCAACCACATTAAATTAAAAAGGATTTTATTTTTTCAATCTTTCTTATGTGGATACCATGGTTTTAAAAGAAAGTTTAAAATTTAAATCTTTCCTTTTATAGCTTTTTACACAAGATTAAGTGAAAGGTTTGATATCTTTCCTTATTTGTAGTTAAAAGGAAGATTTTAATTTTTAATAAAACTTTCCTTTTATGAAACCATCCTCATGATTTTAAAAGAGAGTTTTAAAATTAAATCTTTCCTTTTATAGTTTCTACAAAAGATTAAGAAAAGATTTGATATCTTTCCTTATTTGTAGATTGAAAGGAAGATTTTAATTTTTGATAAAACTTTCCTTTTATGAAACCATGTTCATGATTTTAAAAGAGAGTTTTAAAATTAAAATTTTCCTATTATAGTTTCTATAAAAGATTAAGAAAAGATTTGATATCTTTCTTTATTTGTAGATTGAAAGGAAGATTTTAATTTTAAAGATAACTTTCCTTTTTGGAAATCATCCACATGTTTTAATAGAGAGATTTTAATTTATAAAATTTCCTTTTATAACCAACTATGAAGGGAAAAATTATTAGAGAAATTTTTATTTTAAAAATTTCCGAAAACAAATTAGGAAGTTTTAATTCTTGTGATTAAAACTTTCCTTGCTTGGAGAATTAGAGGTGGTCGACCACTTTAATAAAAGAAAAGGAAATTATTTTTTATCAATTAAATTTTCCTTTTCATGGCAAAGAAAATAAGAAATTTTTTATTAAAACTTTCCTTATTTGCCAAGACCAAGGATTATAAAAGAGAGGGAGGGGTGCCTTCACAAAGAGAACTCTCTTCTATTTCCCTCTCCTCTCTTCCTCGGTGGTGGCCGGCCATATCATTTCCTCATCTCCTCCTTTTCTTCCTCCTTAGTGGCCGAACCTCTTCAACCTCAAGGAGCTTGTTTTGGTGGCCGAATCTAGCTTGGAGAAGAAGAAGGAGGAGGAGGTTTTGTTTCCTAGTTTTCCCTTGGAGCTTGGTTGGTGGCCGAGACTTATAATCTCTTGGAGAAGTTTGCTTGGCCGAATCTTGGTAGAAGGAAGAAGAAGGGCTTAGGTGGTTCTCATCTCGGTAGATTGTCACCCACAGAAGTCTGAGATAAGAAGAGGAATATGATATAAGACCAAGAGGTTGTTGTTTACAAAGAAAGGTATAACTAGTAATTCTATTCCGCATCATACTAGTTTTCTTTGTATAGATTTGAAATACCAAACACAAGAGGCTAGATATTCTAGATTTTCTGATTTGTAATTCAAAGTTGTGTTTCTTTTATTTTATTTGTCGATCTTGTGATTCGATTGTTCTTTTTGGTTAAACCTAAGGTTATATAAGGAAATTAAATATTGAATTTCATTAAGAGGCTTTGTCGAGGCAGTGGTGGATGTTCCCATACCCAAGAAGGTCATGTGTCTCGCCATATTTGACCTGGGAGCTTATTTCCGAAATTAATATTTAATTAAATTTGTAAGGTAGGTGGATTTGGATCTATAATGTTAAGTATCATTTGCGATCCAAGTCTAAACCACTAAGAACAGATGAGTTATATTTGGAATCAATAATGTTAAGTTCCGATTGCGATTCCGAATTTAAATTTTAAAGAACACAATAGGTTGTTAGGAAAGGTTCGACACTTGTACAAAATTTTGTACAGTGGAACCGGTACAATCTTCCTAGGACCAACCAACAATTGGTATCAGAGCTAGGGTTTGCCTCTGAGTGTTTGGTTTTCAGTTTAATTATGCACATATCATACATAATTAAGGTAGGATAATTGTAGGATGTGCTAACTTTGTGGTTGCAGGCTCCAACTATTATGACTTAT
The DNA here is from genome assembly GCF_018446385.1 of Zingiber officinale. Classification (NCBI taxonomy): domain Eukaryota; kingdom Viridiplantae; phylum Streptophyta; class Magnoliopsida; order Zingiberales; family Zingiberaceae; genus Zingiber; species Zingiber officinale. The sequence goes on along the minus strand of NC_055987.1, from coordinate 58,640,214 downwards.
AAATATTGTGTGTGATTGGACCCTTGGACATGTCAAGGGCATGTTATTGTGTGCATGATTGTAATATTAAATACAATAGGAGTTGTATTAGTTATTAGGATTTTACATTTTTGTTTTGATCTAGATTACATGTACATTCCTTTGTGGAATATAGGATCGATATATGTAAAATTCTATTTTTGTCGTGGATCGTATCCTTGCGAGGCGTGGTGTTATTGGAGGACCAGAGGCGCAGCGGAAAAGGAAGCTCGATGGACCCAACGGCATGAACCCTAGGGCTGGCATCATGCGAAGGATAGTGATAGAAAAGGTCATAATAGTTGGAAAATTAATTTCCATATTTATTACTTTTATTTACTGTGATGTATATAATGTGTTCTTGTTAGGTTAAAATTTCTCACCTTAAATAACTAAGTGGGAGAGGGATTAGTAAATAAATTCCACGGTCTCCATTACCGGTTTGTAAGTGATGCGACAAACTTGCGTGTTGGCTCTGAGTACCTCCCTCCCCTATCGGATAAGTTTGTTTGCAGATCACTAGATCAAACATCCATTTTGGATGATTATAAGAAATTAATTAGAAGCGTGTGATCTTCCCCATCGGAAGGGGCACAATCTTATTTAATGGACTAAGTATCTAGTAATAGTATACACTTAGGCACATTTAATAGTATCCTCCCCATCGGAGTCACTGCTATTATTTGTGTGACCGAAGGAAAACCAACTATTAATTTGTCATAAAGATAGGTTGACAAGATAATAAAATTTAAACCCCCTCTTACAAATGTTGAATTTGTATACGTCCACACTATTGTGGCATACAAAATTTACGGTGTTTGAGGTAATTTTATTTGTCAGGTTGACAAGATAATAAAATTAATAGATAAAACCCCTCTTACAGATGTTTGGATTTGTATACATCCACACTATCGTGGCTTACAAAATTCATGGTATTTGAGGTAATTTTATTTGTCATAAAGATAGGTTGACAAGGTTATTAATGGGTAAAACCCTCCTCTTATAAATGTTTGAATTTGTATACGTCCACACTATCATGGCATATAAAATTCACGGTGTTTGAGGTGTTGGTGAATTTAAATGATATTGTTTTGAGGAATCAATATTATTTTAAATTCAAAGTTTTGACCAAATATTTGATCAAAGACGGACAAACTATTAATTTTATTTGTCATAAAGTTAGGTTGACGAGATAATAAAATTAATGGATAAAATATCCTCTTAAAGATTGAATTTGTATACGTGGCATACAAAATTCACGGGGATTTTGAGGTGGTGGTCTTGACCAAATATTTTTGTGATTCTTAGGATTTCAAATGTTAGTCAATCCCCTAGCTGTTATACTATAGAATAAACTTAGTAGTCCCAATTATGATTGGAAACAAAACTTAGACTCTAAGGTGGACTGTCCTCTCAGAACTGAGAATAATAAAGGTGTATTTTATTCATTAGTTGTTCAAACATGTTTAGTAGTGTTATCTACCAGTACCTGGTGTGTAGATACAGGAGCCACTGATCATGTCTGCAATTCATTGCAGGGGTTCCAGGAAACCCGACAACTATATGAAGGGGAAATCACCGTCTATATGGGTACTGCTGCAAAAATAGCAGTTGTTGCAGTGGGAGATGTTTATTCTCTGATAGGAATAAAACATGAATTTTAAGAAATTATCTTTATGTACCAAGTTTAGAAATAACTAGATTTCAGTCTCTAAACTATTCAAAGAACTTGATATTCTGTCTCTTTTGATAACAAAGTTGTTATCAAGAAAAATAGAAAAGTTATCTATTCTGGTACGTTGGTTGACAATTTATATAAATCTAATAAATTTCACGATGCAACAAATGGAAATTAATAACATATCTTCTAACTCTAATAAGAGAAAACAACCTTCGAAAATGAACCAATCATATCTTTGGCATCTAAGGCTAGGTCATATTAACTTGAGTAGGATTCAAAGGATAATAACCGATGCGAGTCTTGCTTGAAAGGAAAAATGACCGAGAGAAATTTTAAGTCTAAGGGGTATAAAGCCAAAGACGTGTTGGAATTGGTTCATTCTGATTTGTGATGACCTATGACTATCCAGGCAAGAGGTGGTTTCGAATATTTCATCTCTTTTATAGACTACTATTCGAGATACAAGTACGTTTACTTGATGCGTCGCAAGTCTAAGTACTTTGATAAGTTCAAAGAGCATAGGGCTGAGCGGAGAAACATCAAGGTAAAAGTATCAAGACACTGCGGTGAGATCATAGTGGCGAGTACCTCTTAGGAGAGTTTAGGAGACACTTATCAGAAGTCGGGATTAAATCCCAACTGACTGCACCTGGTACACCCCAACAAAATGTGTGGCAGAAAGAAGATATAGGACTCTTATGGAAATAATTAGATCGATGATGAGTTATTCAGAATTACCAAATTCATTTTGAGGATATACTCTGGAAACGGAAGTGAACATAGTACCTTCTAAATCAGAACCCTCTACTCCCATAAAATTATAGAATGGGCATAAGCCTAGTCTAAAGCATATTCGAATTTGGGGTAGTCCAGCACATGTGCTGAAGGGAGACACTGATAAGTTGGAATTAAGAACAAGAGTTCACTTGTTTATGAGTTATCCTAGATAAACGAAAGGAGGTTTATAGTCCTAAAAATCAAAATGTCATTGTTAGCACCAATGCTCAATTTTTAGAAGAGGACTATGAAATGAACCACATGCCCATAAGTAAATTTGTTCTTAAGGAAATAATAAAGGACACGTCAAATATAGTACCAACAGTACAAGATGAGATACCACAAGAAACTGCAACACGTACACAATTACAGACAGTGTCTTGTCGTAATGGGAGGGTTGTTAGGCAACCTGAAAGATTCATGTTTTGAGAGAATCTTTGGACTTGATCCCTGGTGAACATGAACCTGATCCCCGGACATATGATGAAGCACTCCAAGATAAAGATGCAGCATCTTGGCAAAGAGCAATGAATACTGAAATAGAATCTACGTATTCTAATAAAGTCTGGGAGCTTGTAGAACCATCAAATGGTGTAAAAGCCATTAGGTGTAAATAGGTCTACAATAGGAAAAGAGGGATAGACGGGAAGGTGGAAACTTTCAAAGCAAGGCTTGTTGAAAAAGAAAACTTTTTCACCGGTAGCCATGCTTAAGTCTATCCGGATTCTTTTATCTATTGTTACTCATATGGATTATGAGATTTGGCAAATGGATGTCAAGACATCTTTCCTTAATGGAAGTCTTGAAGAAAGCATCCATTTGAAGCAACAAGAGGGGTTCATTGTGAAGGGCAAAGAGCATCTAGTATGTAAGCTTAATCGGTCTATTTATGGACTGAAGCAAAGCTTCAAGGTCTTGGAACATCCAGTTTAATGAAGTAATCCAGACCTATAGATTTATTCAGTGTCCGGATGAGTCTTGTGTATACAAGAAGTGTGATGGAAACGTGGTGATATTTCTTGTACTATACGTAGATGACATATTTTGTAGTTGGAAACAATATCAAAGTGTTGTCGGAAGTAAGGGTATGGTTGTCCAAACAATTCGATATAAAGGACTTGGGAGAATGCACATATTCTTGGGATCAAAGTAATAAGGGATCGCAAGAAAAGAATATTATGATTATCCCAAGCTTCATATATTGATACGATCCTAGCTCGTTTTAGCATGCAAGACTCCCAGAAAAGTTTTCTACCTTTTAGACATGGAGTAACTTTATCTAAAGAGATGTCTCCGAAGACATCAAAGGAGATAGAGGACATGAAGGCAGTTTCTTATGCTTCGGCTATCGGAAGCCTAATGTATGCTATACACGAGACCGGATATCTGCTTTGTCGTGGGCATGGTTAGCAGATATCAAAAGTAACCCTGGACAGGGACATTGGACTGTTGTTAAGCATATATTAAAGTACCTGAGAAGGACTAGAGATTATATGCTGGTTTATCAAGCAGATAATTTGCTCCATGAAGGTTACACGAATTTTGACTTCCAATCAGATAGGGACAATAGTAAGTCGACCTCGGGGTTTTGTGTTTACTTTAGGAAGTGAAGCCATAACAATGGAAGAGTGTTAAGTATAGGTGATTTTCAAATTCCACCATAGAAGTTGAATGACTCAGAAACTTCATGATTGACTTAAACATGATTTATGGTTTGCCCAAAAATTATTACAATTTATTGTAATAATAGTGGTGCAGTAGCAAACTCGAAGAAACCATAAGTTCATAAGCAAGTAAACACAATAGAGCACAAGTACCACCCAATACAAGACATCGTATAACGAGGAGAAGTTGCTGTCGCCTAGATTGCATCAGGTGATAACCTGGGAGATCCTTTCACTAAGGCCCTTAAGGCAAGAGCTTTTGATGGGCATCAAGGGATGGGAATCAGATGTATGGCAGGATATATAGCAGCATAGTATTTTAGTATAAGTGGGAGATTATTGGAATGTATACTAAAAGCCTATCTTTTTGTATAAACATTTACTTAGAAATAAGAATCATATTGGTCAAATATCTACATTTATAACTTAAGTGTAGTTATTCGATTAATTTATATTGTAGATAACAAGGTGTGTGGTGTCACACACAGAAGATCATGTTATCAATTCCTTATAAATTATAAATAGTAGCTCACGACTGAGATGGAAAGGAACAAACCATTGGAATAGTCATAGTGTAATTAGGTATTAGTTTATATTGACTAATAAATTACACTAGTATACTCTGAGTGTATTGAGCAGGACCATTTAAGGTAAGTTCTTTTTATAATGACTTAATAAAAGAACAAAACCTTAGTTATTATGGAAATGTGTGCTCTTAATCCTAATATAATAACAAGCACATATATTTAGTATTTATTTCTTTGACTTATCAAAGGATGAGATTTAGCTCAATAAATCAATATGCCCTATAAGTTGGAAAATGATATTACTTATAGTGTGTGTTGTTGATTATAGAAGAAAACTGTGTCCTAATAATCTAGGTTGATAATGCCCCCAAGAGGAGCTCATAAGGATTGTCATGTTAAACCCTACAGGTGGACTTAGTCCGACACAACAATAAGGTTGAGTGGTACTACTCTTGGACTAAGATATTAATTAAAGTGAGTTGTCAGTAACTCAATTAATTAGTGGACATCTGACATCTTAAACACAGGGAGATTAACACACTCATGATAAGAAGGAGCCTAAAATGTAATTTGGGATTGGTGTGGTAGTTCAATAATAATTCTTTAGTGGAATGAATTATTATTGATGAAATTAAGTTGAGTGTTCAGGGCAAATACGGGAAGCTTAATTTCATCGGGAGACCAAAGTCAATTCCTCCTCTCGGTCCCTATCGTAGCCTCTTATTAATAAAGTATTATACCTACCTATATACCCATCCTAAGGTGGCCGACCAAGCAAGCTTGGAACCCAAGCTTGGGTCGGCCAAGCAAATAGGATGAGCCAAGTTGGGTGGCTAGCCCTAGCTTGAATCCAAGCTTAATGTGGTCGGCCACATTAAATTAAAAAGGATTTTATTTTTTAAATCTTTCGTATGCGAATAGCATGGTTTTAAAAGAAAGTTTAAATTTTAAATTTTTCTTTTTATAGCTTTCTATAAAAGATTAAGTGAAAGGTTTGATATCTTTCCTTATTTGTAGTTAAAAGAAAGATTTTAATTTTTGATAAAACTTTCCTTTTGTGAAACCATCCTCATGATTTTAAAAGAGAGTTTTAAAATTAAATATTTCCTTTTATAGTTTCTACAAAAAATTAAGAAAAGATTTGATATCTTACCTTATTTGTAGATTAAAAGGGAGATTTTAATTTTTTATAAAACTTTCCTTTTATGAAATCATGTTCATGATTTTAAAAGAGAGTTTTAAAATTAAATTTTTCCTATTATAGTTTCTACAAAAGATTAAGAAAAGATTTGATATCTTTTCTTATTTATAGATTGAGAGGAAGATTTTAATATTAAAGATAACTTTTCTTTTTGGAAATCATCCACATGTTTTAATAGAGAGATTTTAATTTATAAAATTTCCTTTTATAACCAACCATGAAGGGAAAAATTAATAAAGAAATTTTTATTTTAAAAATTTCCGGAAACAAATTAGGAAGTTTTAATTCTTATGATTAAAACTTTCCTTGCTTAGAGAATTAGAGGTGGCCAACCACTTTAATAAAAGAAAAGGAAATTATTTTTTATTAATTAAAATTTTCTTTTCATGGCAAAGAAAATAAGGAAGTTTTTATTAAAACTTTCCTTATTTGCCAAGACCAAGGATTATAAAAAAGAGGGAGGGGTGCCTTCACAAAGAGAACTCTCTTCTATTTTCCTCTCCTCTCTTCCTTGGTGGTGGCCGGCCATATCATCTCCTCCTTTTCTTCCTCCTTAGTGGTTGAACCTCTTCAACCTCAAGGAGCTTGTTTTGGTGATCGGATCTAGCTTGGAGAAGAAGAAGGAGGAGGAGGTTTTGTTTCCTAGTTTTCCCTTGGAGCTTGGTTGGTGGTCGAGACTTATAATCTCTTGGAGAAGGTTGCTTGGCCGAATCTTGGTAGAAGGAAGAAGAAGGGCTTGGGTGGTTCTCATCTCGATAGATCGTCGCCCACACGACGTCCGAGATAAGAAGAGGAATACGATAGAAGACCAAGAGGTTGTTGCTTACAAAGAAAAATATAACTAGTAATTTTATTCCGCAGCATACTAGTTTTCTTTGTATAGATTTGAAATACCAAACACAAGAGGCTAGAGATTCTAGATTTTCGGATTTGTAATTCGAAGTTGTGTTTCTTTTATTTTATTTGTCGATCTTGTGATTCGATTGTTCTTTTTGGTTAAACCTAAGGTTATATAAGGAAATTAAATATTGAATTTCGTTAAGATGCTTAGTCGAGGTAATCGTGGATGTTCTCATATCCAAGAAGGCCATGTGCTTCACCATGTTTGACTTGGGAACAGATTTCTAAAATTAATATTTAATTAAATTTGTAACCTAGGTGGATTTGGATCTATAATGTTAAGTAGCGTTTGCGATCCAAGTCTAAACCACTAAGAACAGATAAGTTAAATTTAGAATCAATAATGTTAAGTTCCGTTTGCGATTCCAAATTTAATTTCTAAAGAACACAATAGGTTGTTAGGAAAGGTTCGGCACTTGTACAAAATTTTGTACAGTGCAACCAGTACGATCTTCCTAGGACCAACCAACAGATTTATCCATTTTAATACAAGAAAAATCCCAAAAAATTGTAACCATAAATTTTTGTATTATTTATCGCTAGATGAAGGTCTTCTTCAAACTACTTCAAGGACTTTACCTTTCTTCAAAGTGAATTTGATCAAAACCTAAACAATATTATAGTAAAAAAGCAAAAGTTTTAGAGTATGGCTGCATAAAGCTATAGAATCCAACACTTAGGAGATCATAAAATATAATCGATTCAATGATTTGCTTAAATCATGTATTTATCTGATGGTAGAACAATATTGTTTATTTTTTCAAAAAAAAAATAAAGGTAAAAGATCATCCAATTTCCTTTTACCAATTAAATCAAAAGTATTATTCATAAGAATGCATATGATGTTACTTTACTATACAAATTACTAACTCTTTCAAAGAAGATGAAATCAAAAAATTACAGAATTTTAATGAACTGCATTATCATCTAGTTTTACTGGAATAGATATGTAAGCGAAGCTAGTTTCAGCACATACCACCAATCCTTCCATCATTTGAGTAACGTGAAAAATACTAAACAATAGGAACAGATTTGAGACCAGAATAGGAAAAATAAAATTAATGATTGCAGGTTTGAAATAACAAAGATCGACATGAAAAATAAAATTAGTGATTGTAGGTTTGAAATAACAAAGATCCATAGGTTTGAAAAAAAACATTAAATTCCTAAATAATTCCTCAAAATTTCGATGATCACTGATTCCTTGAGAATCAAAGATGATGAACTAGAAATTAGTCAAAGTAAGAACTTAGAAAGCATATTTCTACAAACATCGAACTAGATCCGAGAGAGGGCGGTAGAAGACTGACCCTATAATGCAAGAATGAAGATGCAAAAATGGTGGACGGAGATGCAAGTCTAGAGATGCACGGCTGGAGACGTGAAAACAGAGGACGGAGACGCAAGGCTGGAGACGCGGAGGACGAAGACACAAGGATGGAGACGTAAGCTGGAGACGCAGAGGACGGAGACGCAAGCCAGAGATGAAAAAACGGAGGCACGGTTGGAGACGCGGAGGATGGAGACGCAAGCTCAAGATGAAAAAAAACAAAGGCACAGTAGAAGGTTGGAGACGCATGACTGCTAGGGCTTGCGATTTTTTGGAGTGGTTATTTATTAGCGAGGTCATAATGTTTAAGATTTGTAAAAATTAAAAGTGAGATGGGAAATTAGAAGTCTAATTAATTCCTATCTGGTTCATCTTTTTTACATCACACAAAAAAAATTATATATATTTTTTAAACATTTTACTTTATCAAAATTAATGTACCGAAGTAAACTATTATTAAAAATTAATAGTGAAGCCCTTGTTTTTTAAATTCTGAAGTAAAAAATAATATTTTACTTCACTAGTATTATTAATGAAGTTAATTGTTATATATTACTTCGTAATTAACAATTGCTGAAGTAAAGAGTGGTGAATAGGGTGAGCATTCGGTTAATTCGGTTCATAAATTAACTGAATTAACCGAAAACTGATTTAGTGTTGGCTAACCGAATCAAATCAAAATTTTACTAAAACTGAATTAATCGAATTAGTAATTTCAATTAACACCGAATTAACTAAATTTGTTTAAAATAACAATAAAAAGAATTTATACAAAATTAATATCAAATTAACCGAATTAACCGAATGCTCACCCCTAGTGGTGAAGAAAAAAGTCAAAATTCTACTAGTGAAATACCACAAATAGGGTCATAGCGACCCTAATTAGTAGTGTAGTTCCCTAGCCCAGAGCTATTTTACTATATTCAGAATTCAGTAGTTTCAATAAATTTCCTATATTAGTTCATCTTGGCCCAGATATAGAACTATCCTCAATGGCTTGTGTAGCCATAAATCCTATTTATTTAATCATTGGTTGAGATTTGTTGACTTTGTATGTCGTTTTGTTGTAGTTGTAAATAAATGATCTTATTATAGATCCATTGTATTGTGATCTTGAAATTGTCTAAAAATGGAAATAACAACCCTAATCGCCATCTTTATATCTGGTTTACTAGTAAATTTTACTGGGAATGCCTTATATACCGCTTTTGGGCAACCCTCTCAATAACTAAGAGATCCATTTGAAGAACACGAGGACTAGTTGAAGTAATGAGTCTTCCAAGGACTAGTTGAAGTAATGAATCTTCCATAATGAAAAATTATTCTACTTTTTTAGTTGGAACCTTAGGCGGTTCTCGAAAAAAGATGGCGAAAAAATTATCCCTAAAGTAGAGACTAAAAGGAATGTACAAACCAATGCTTACATAGATTCGATTGTTGTTTACAATTATAGCTTTCACACCTATTCATTTGGCATCATTTACCATATAGTATAAAATATAAATATAAAGAAAAGGAAAAGAAAAGATAGTGATTCAAGTCAAGATTTCTTAAGTACTCTAACCCTATGTCAAATAAAAAAAAAAGAGGCGAAAGATACTAGAGCAATCTTGTATCAAACTACTTGTCTCCTCATAGTTGGATCTAGGGATGTAAATGAACGTAACCAAGTATTTGTGAACAAACTTGGTGTTCGGCTTGGTAAGAGCTTGTTTATATTCGTTCAATATACATAAAATCAATTAAACAAATAAGCTTGAATAACTCATTAAACTAAACAAACAAGCTTGAACACATATGTGTTCAGCTCGTTAACGTTCGTGAACAATGTTCGTGGATAACATTTATGAACAATATTCATGAACCATATTCATTAATAAAACTCTTATCACTATGTTAAATAAATAATAAAATAAAATAAACAAATAAGTTTGAATTATCAAGCTCAATAATCAATCAAACAACTAAAAATTTCAAACAAGTTTGAATTGAGAGCTCGATAATATCTAAACGAATCAAGCTTGAACCAAGCTCATGTCAAGCTTGAATTAAGAGATTGATAACAGCTAAACGAACCAAGCTCAAACCAAACTTCAAACAAGCTCAAGCTCATAAAAAAACAAACCAAGCCAAGCCTATACAATCATTTTAAAGGCTTGGTTCATTTTAAGCTTGGCTCGCTTAGCACGGTTACCTTATCAAACAAGCTTGAACACCCCAAATCTCGGCTCAGCTCGGCTCATTTACAACCCTAGTTGGATCTCCTTTTTTTTGGGGAATGCTCTAAATTCCACTTGAGCATCCAAATTTGGATCAATACTAGCAAAAACATCTCTGAACAAGGTTCTAGTGGCATACCAAATGTGTCTGAAAAAGAAGAGCAAAGCAAACATAGCATGACCAAAAGTTAACTAACCCCTTAGATTGCTATGAAAAATGCCATCAGATTTTAAAGTAGCCCGATCTAATTCAAAATTTTCACCTAATTGGGCACATCTAGCATATTTTTTAACAATCAAAGGATCACTATAACTGACTCCATTGAGTTCGCCACAATAGAACTCAACAGTTACACATATTTGTTCAGCAATATACTTTGATTCTGCTCTCCTAAAAGGAACATAGGCTCTCACAATTCGTCTTCATCCATCGAAACTACTAGAAATGTTTCAAAGAAAGTAGGCATATAACGTATAAAAAGCTTGTGCCCTTCTTTATCTCTAAAGACAGGGTGCCCTAACCATCCAACAACTATTCCACCCCTGTTATCCATTGACCCTAGTCTAAATAATCCCCCCTTTGCTGAATTATTACCAATGTAATCATAAAAAGCTAATTTTTCAAGAATTTTAGACCAAGCTTCTGATCAACTTAGATTTTCATCTAGTTCGGTGCTAACTCTTCGGTATATTTCTTGTTGAAAGTATCCTTGATCCCACTGATAATGAGTGGGACCAAATAATTCGATTGAAGTTGTTGCTGAACCATACCACATAGTTCCAACAACAACGAAAGCTACAAAAGAAAAAAAAAAACAGCAATGAAACTATTAGAAAGTACAGTTTCAATATTGCCCATACATAATCCTTTGTATAGACGTTGATGCGGATGGACACTAAGATGGAATAAGCCTGCTAACATGCCCAATCTACCTACTACAATATGATGAGAGGCAATTCCTCCGAGAACAAAAGGATCAAAGCCTTCCGCACCCCATGCAGGACTTACAGGTTGTACTTTTTCAGTTAGTCCATAAGGATCGGACACCCATATTCTAGGACTATACAAACGTATTACATGAAATGTGCCAAAACCAAAGCAAGCTAATCCTGAGACAAATAAATAAATTATAAAGATCTTAGGCAAATCCAAAGAGGGTTTGCCAGTACGTTCATCGCAGAATATTTCTAGATCCCAATACACCCAATGTCAGATAGCTGCCAAGAAGCACAAACCAGAAAACATAATATGTGGCCCTACCACACCCTCATAACTCTAAATACATAGATTCATAATAATTCCCCCTGAAATACTCCAACCACCCCCCATGAATTGGTTATTCCTAAACGAGTCATGAAGGGTATAACGAACATACCTTATTTCACATTGGATCGAGAGTGGGGTCAGAGGGATCAAAAACTGTTAATTTGTATAAAGTCGTCAAACTGGCCCAACCAGCAACTAGGGCTATATGCATTATATGGACCGAATGAGGTCGCAGGGTTGATCCTCGGGGCAGCTGGTTGACCCCGCGGGTCATACGAGTTGGTATGTGGCGGGTGTTGCCACAATGAGGTCGCAGAGTCGATCCTCAGGGTAGCTTGGGAATAAATCCCCTATCCCCGTATTACACCCTGTCCGTCACATGCTCGCTCGGATGCTGCGATTTACCTCCCTCGTGATGGCCTTGGGTCGGGTACGGCGGGGGCGCTGGGGGTGAGCGTTTCGCCTTTTTGCCACAATTATATGGACCGAAAGAAATCGACCAGGATCATTTAATACGATAGTATGAGAACGATACCAAGGCAAATCCATGGAAATATCTCTTTATCAAAAAAAAAAAAAACTAGAAACTATGTCACTTTATTTTATCGCATTGGAATTGGAAAAGACTATACTATGTGCCATGGGTAGATCCAGGATTTTTAATTTAGGGGGGTGCATATTAAATGATAAAAATAATTATGATAAAGATATGTTCACTCTCAAATAGCTTCCGAATTCTCTATTTATGATTGGAATCGAGCTCAAAACTTCCTAGAAATCACCATCCCAAGTTGTATAGTGGTCGATGAGACGACAACGACGAACAAGTTCGTGTGTAGCTCTGACATGAAACAAAGGCCAATAGCTCATCTCAAGGTCACTATATTATTTTAAAATTTTGGGTATCAAACTAATAACAAAAAACTTAGATTGTGGCGTTTCCCTAAAATAGTCTATAACCTCTACTTCCAACAGTTGCTTAGTCACTGTTCTGTAAAAAGGTCTTATCCTTGCCCTCTAGAATTGCATGTTATTTCTCAAGAAATAGTGAGAGTGTGCCAAGGATCGACCCTGGCCATCATGACACTATTTGGTCTCTTGTCCAAGAAGAATTGTATGTTGGAATGGACTATGTTGCATGATAATCTTCATGCTGAGTTGGCTAACAATCCGAAGCTCGAAATTATCATGAGAATTTCTTGCTGAGTTATAATGATTTGCCTCACCCCCTCAAATCATGCTTCTTGTACTTCAACATTTTCCCAAAGGAGTATTCAATTAGACGAATCACTCTGCTTTGGCTGTAGATGGGTGAAGGATTCATTGAAAGTGATAATGATGAAAGCATGAAAAAATGACAGAAGAATAACTCTAAGGGAGGATTTATGCGTGGACTGGGGGGGGGGGGGGGGGGGGCATCGCCATGTAAATCCACCTCTGCTATGTACCTAACTTTTCAGTAGATTTAGTATGAGAAAAGGTTAATATTTATTCTGTTATTTTCGTTAAAAATAAGGTAAAAATTCTGTTCATAAAAGCAAAGAGAAGCGGATCTATTCTATACCCAATAAGTACCAATACGCAATGGGAGGATTACTTCTACTTTGGGGAAACAAATACATAGATACTTGTTTATCATTCCAACGATTGATACGTTAGTTAAATTTTCTCTTTATTCATTCTATCTTACTCTATAAATCTTTCAATCTATGTATAAAATACAATAAGAGAAAAAGAGAGAAAGATAATAAAGTCATTGTTACGTTTCCATTTTAACGTGGAGTATAGTACTCAATTTTATCTTTAAATTAATATATGTTGGTGTTCCAAAAGTACTTGTTCGAAATCCCAGAGAGGAAGATGCAACTTGGGTTGAGTTATAGTGCAACTTGTCAGACATATTGAGTCATATGAAATTTACCCATTTTCATCCCCGATCAAGATATCCTCTGTTTCGCCCAAGAAATATTATATTGAGGAAAGCATCAATCATTCGGAGCATGAAGTATAATTAGATCAATTTATTTATATTTGCATTTTGAGATCTATATTATTAATTAGGAGGATTTATGGTTCACTTAGAAAAACAAAACTAAAGTATTGAGATTATAAACTAGTTGAGTTGGGCAAAGACATGAAACAAAATTAAAAAAATGGTATTAAGATTATTTACCCTATATGTCCAAATAAAATTCAGACAAATCTTTTTCCTGAGTAGAACATGAACCTAAAAGAATCACAAGGGCCCATTCAGGAACAAGAAATTGCATCGTCATTTTAATATTGATTAAATAATACATCAATGACAGAGATTAGTTCAATTTCAATAAGTTCAATAAATTCTTTTTTAATAGGTAAGGAAATGAGAACGCATCTCATGTTTTCTAAAAAATGGAAGAAAAATATTTTTTTTAAAAAAACTATTTTAAGTTAAAGAAAAAATAAATAAAACAAGAATCGATATAGTGATTCTATTTTTTTTCCATTTCATTTTGATTTTGAACCGTATGCATCCAAATGTACGTGTATGACTCCTAGAGGACTAAAGGACAGGATTTTATTCTAATCAACCGACTTTATCAAAAAAGATTATGTTTTTTAGGACAAGAGGTCAAGAAGGAGATTTTGAATACTATTATTGGTCACATGGTATAATTCAATATAGAAGATCAGACTAGGAATCTTTATTTATTTATTTATAAACTCTCCCAATGGATGGGTAATATCAAGAACAGTTATTTTTGATACTATACAATTTGTGATACCCAACGTACATACAATATGTTTGCAATCTTGTGATGGTTTAAAGTATACATAAGCTCGCCGATCTTAATTGCCTCAATCGATATTATTTGTGTAGTAAATCTTTGATAATTGAACTCAACGCCCCAATCTAAAAATTCAACCAATCGAACGTAACTAATCAAGAATAGGATTAACCAATCAATTGATCTAATTTAACATTTTTAATTTGTTTAATTTAAATTTTTGTTTTTTTAATATTTTTTTATTTATTTGATTTGATTTTAAAATTTAAAAATCAGTTTAACTAATTAAATTGAAATAATATCCATCAACATTCAAATATTTAATGTCAATCAATTAATGATGTCATTAGTTGACTAATGGTGTTATCAATCGAGATTATTTAATTCTATAATCAACTGAGTTAATCGATTTTATTTGATTTGGTTAGTTAAATTTTGATAATAAAGCTCGGCCAATTTGATTTGCCTAAAAAAATCAGTTTAACCATTTTTGATTTGTTCGGTTTGATTTTAAAACGATGGTTTATCCTTATAAAAGAATAATGTAAACAATAAATAAATATCAGGGACAGAGATTAAATCAATAATTTTTTAAAAATAATATTAAGAATAAAAGAATAAAGTAATATTTAAAACATCCGGGCAAAAGATTTAACTTATCATATTTTTGTCTAAAAGCAAATATAATATTTTTATTATGTGACGGTATAACTTTTTAATTTTAATAATTTAATAATTTGTATGTTTCCATATTTATATATTATGGAATACATCAATCTTCATATATTCTTATATATAATTATAATCACTATAAATGATTTACACAAGATAAAATTAAGAGAAAAAAAATAATCTAAGTACAAAGATAAAATTATCAAAAAGTCAATCTGCTAGATCAACATCTATCTATATACACGTTGTATCCCTTTATTTATACCACAACAATTCTATTTCAATTACTTCACATCTCTTCTTCTTCTTCTTCTTCGTGGCTTCTAGTTGCTGCTGCCTCCAATGGCTCCTCTTCGTCCAAGCTCTTCTCGTTGTAGCCGCCTCCTCTGATTCTTGCCACTTCCCGGCCATCTTCAATTTCGGCGACTCTAACTCTGACACTGGTGGGCTGTCGGCCGCCTTTGGGGCAGCCCCGCCACCCCACGGTGAGTCCTTCTTTGGCAAGCCGGCAGGCCGGTACTGCGATGGTCGCCTCCTCATCGATTTTATCGGTATGTTATTCGTTTATATCAATCTCAATAATAACAATTGATAGTCTTCCACCATCTCACCTGCAAAATCATAATATTATTGCAGCGAGCAGCCTAGGCCTCCCGTTCCTCAGCGCTTACCTCAACTCTATCGGCACCAACTTCTCTCAGGGTGCGAACTTTGCCACGGCCGGGTCGACGATCAGGCAACCTTACGCCACACTGACCCAATCCGGCTTCAGCCCCATCTCCATGGACGTCCAGACCTGGGAGTTCTCCCAGTTTAAGTCTCGCTCCCAAGCACTTATCCAGCAAGGTACACAACAATACTAAAAACTTTTTATTTATTGGTTAATACAAAACTTAATCACTTGTTCATTAACTCCATAATACAATTCATATATTGTATTTAACCTGTTTTTTATATGAAATTGACGCATTCTCTTGCATTGCAGATCTAGAATCAACTCACTAATACATGAATTCATAATACAAAAATTAAATTACCGTTTGTGTGTAGGATTGTTCAAGGATCAACTGCCGAAGGAAGAGTACTTCTCTCAAGCCCTATACACGATCGACATCGGCCAAAATGATCTCACAGAGGGTTACTTCAGAAATTGGACCACCGACGAAGTCAAATCGGCCATTCCTGATATCTTGGACAAGTTTGTTCTCGCCATTCAGGTGAATTTAATTTCTCGATCTTTTGTAATTCGTTCGTTTTCAAGATATCAATTCTAATACTAAGGAGTGTTTTGTTTTGTCTATTTTTGTTTAGGTGTTTGTAGAGCATTTACTGGGAGGGAGGGAGGTACTTTTGGATTCACAACACCGGGCCTTTTGGCTGCCTCCCTTATGTTTTGGACCGGCTCACCCTTAAAGCGCCAGAGGTGGACCGATTTGGCTGTGGGGCTCCCTTCAACCATGTGGCCCAACTCTTTAACCAAAAGCTAAATCAGACTTTGAGTCAATTGAGGAAGGATCTCCCGCTTGGCGTCTTCACCTATGTAGATATTTACTCGGTCAAGCGCGAGCTCCTAAGCTATGCGCACCAGCATGGTATGTAAGAATTACATTTAAATCCTAAATTTTAAACTCTTATAAATAAGATTTTTGTAGGGTTTGAGTTGCCACTCGTAGCGTGTTGTGGGCATGGAGGAAAGTACAATTACAATATAAATATCGGATGTGGATCGACAGTGACAAGAAATGGAAAAGAGGTGATGATTGGGAAGGCATGTCAGAATCCATCGAAGAGGATCATTTGGGACGGTGTTCACTACACTGACACCGCCAATAAATGGATTTTTCAACAAATTATGGATGGAAAATTTTCGAATCCACCTGTTCCTCTACGGTTGGCTTGCAAAGTGAAGGCATAATGAACCGCTTATGCATTAGGTTTTAACTTATTGGTTTTGAATTTTATCGATCTTGTTAGGGAGTTTGATAATTAATAAATTGCCAATTACATTTATTTTTATTAGAAGTGAAGTTTGATTCCTGTAACTTTAGTATAAACATTCTTCAGATCTTGTGATGGTTTAAAGCATACATAATCTCGCCTAATCTTAATTGTCTAATCAATTTTTACTATTAAAATCAAATAAATAAAATAGATAAAAAATTAATTAATTTAATCGGTAATCAAATTAATTGATTTTTAAAAATAAAAATTTTATAGTTTTTTAATAAAAACTTAATCAGTTTAATAAAAAATTTAAAAAATCTTAATATTTTTATTTTTATTATTTAATTAAAAAATAGTTTAATTGATTTTAAAATTTAAAATCATAGAATAGATTTAATCAAAATAATTGATATTAAAAATAAATTGAATCAAATTTTTTGAATTATTCATTGAGTCATTTATTCATTGATATTAAAATTTTGTTTATTTCTAATAAAGACAAGTGCTAAATAAATGTAAGTTAGTTAAAATAATTAATGAACTGCTTATCATAATTGAAAATGATAAATTTTGACACCGAAAATAAATCGTAAACTTTGACACTCTTTTGCACTTTCTAAAGAAATTTCAACTGATGGGTAAATTGAATTTGAACTTTAGCAAGTAAGTAATTCTTATTTTATAATTTGATGATGACTTTTCCTCTGGAGGCACGATACAATGCTAAGAGATATGCTAATTTATCCATTAATTCTCAGACAAACTTACACACTCGAACTATTGGGATGTCATGTAGAGTTGTTGTGTTTCTGAATTTATCAAATGGACGAGTAGGAAAAGGCTACTCACCTAGACCATATCTGATTTTATTTTAAAAAAAAACAAAGGTGATGGCTTTTTTATTATAATTGACAAATCACTTTCTAATTTTTTCCTCCAAAATAAAGAATTTTTAATATCACTTTAATAGAATTCTAAATTATCAAAATTATAGCTAAAACTGTATTTATCATATATTCTATCTATTTTCTAAATTATATATTTATAAAATTATTTTTTTAAAATTTAGAAAATGAATTTTATTCCTTAAACATTATAAAAAAAGAGAAAAAATAAAAAAGTTGATATATAATATATTAAAAAATAGATATCTAAATTTAATATAATAAATTTGTTATACTAAATTATGTATTTTAGATAGAAAAATTGATGTGAATACTCAAAGTAAATTAAAGAATCTGTCAACCGGACCGATCTAATAAAATGAGGTAGATTGAGTTTTATATGTGAAATTAGTAAATTGAATATAAAAATTTTAAAAATTACAAAAGAACCGATATACAATAAATTTGATAGAGAAAACTATTTTATAATAAGTAAAAAAAATTCTTCCGACTGGACTAGAGTTCAAGATAATCTTGAAGCAGATTCATCCTGATAACCTATTCCCTAAGCAATCTTTAATACATTAGAAAATGATATTCGTAGTGGGAATACTTAAAATTGAAGGACAAGTTTGAAACTAATATAATTAAACTCCATTCGAGAAATCATGTCTTCTTCTAAAATGCTTCAAGTGGGGTTTGTGTAGTGAACTCAAATTGTTCTTCACCTAATCTATACTACAATTTATGATATGTCTTGCTCATCTACTCGTAATTTGTATATAATTTCTAAAATACTTGATACATTATGTTTATGGAAGATTTTAAGAATTTTATAAAAAGACTTATATCAATTAAAGCTCAAACGAACAAGTTGTTGGGATCTCAAACAAAGTGAATGTCCTATCTATCTTAAACATTCTTAAGCCTAACCGAGTAAATAGCTTCTCGGTCGCGACAAAAAGGCCTTTGATATAATAAATATTTACTAATATTAATTAATCACAACTAACAATTACTTGCATAGTGATAAATATTTAATCATAGTAATTAAATAATTGACAATAGATTTGTGACTATTTTATGAGGATGTCGGTGACATGATTAGCTTCATAATTAAATTCGACACAAGAATACCTCTTAGTTCCATATATATCTAACTCACTCATTGTTACTGATACTTACATGATTCTAAGGGTTGTAAACCAGACAAGTTTCTTTTAGAATCACTTTGACCATAACATAAAGTTTAGATCAATTCTCCAATAAGTCGGCTGCGTTAACTCCTTACTGGACATATCAAACACATCTTAGTCATATTTTTTTAAAAAAAGAAAATAAAAATAGAAAACCTTAAAAACTTGAACCCATCTATTAATAATATTATCTAATAAAAATGAGCTATTTTATCTTTAATTAACTAACTAAATATAAGAAACTTATGATCGCTATAAATGATGTGCATAAGATAAAATTAAGAGGAAAAAAATAATCAAGCTATTTCCAAAGATAAATTATGAAAAAGTCAATCTTATCAACATCTATCTATATAATATAGAAGTTTTCCTCTATTTATACTACAACAATTCCATTCCAATTATCTTAACATCTCCATGGCTTCTAGATGCTGCTTCCAATGGCTCCTACTCGCCCAAGCTGCTCTTACCGTAGCCGCCTCCTCTGATTCCTGTCACTTCCCAGCCGTTTTCAACTTCGGTGACTCCAACTCTGACACTGGTGGGTTATCGACCGCCTTTGGGGCGGCCCGCCATCCTACGACGAGTCCTTCTTTTGGCAAGCTGGTCGGTCGGAACTGCGACGGCCATCTCCTCGTCGATTTCATCGGTACGTTCATTTGTTTATATCAATCTCAATTATAGCAATTGATAGTCTTCCACCATCTCACCTGCAAAACCATAATATTAATGCAGCGAGCAGCCTAGACCTCCCATTCCTCAGCACCTACCTCAACTCTATCGGCACCAACTTCTCTCATGGTGCGAACTTTGCCACGGCCGGGTCGACGATCAGGCAACCTTACGCCACACTGACCCAGTCTGGCTTCAGCCCCATCTCCATGGACGTCCAGACTTAGGAGTTCTCCCAGTTTAAATCTCGCTCCCAAGCATTTATCCAAAAAGGTACACAACAATACTAAAAATTCTTTATTTATTGGTTAATACAAAACTTAATCACTTGTTCATTAACTCCATGATACAATTCATATATTGTATTTAACCTTTTTTTTTTTATGAAATTGATGCATTCTTTTGCATTGCAGATCTAGAATCAACACACTATTAATACATGAATTCATAATACATAAATTAAATTACCGTTTGTGTGTTGGATTATTCAAGGATCAACTGCCGAAGGAAGAGTACTTCTCTCAAGCCCTATACACGATCAACATCGACCAAAATGATCTCACAGAGGGTTAGTTCAGAAACTAGACCACTAACGAAGTCAAATCAGCCATTCTGATATCTTGGACAAGTTTGTTCTTGCCATTCAGGTGGATTTAATTTCTTGATCTTTTGTAGTTAGTTTGTTTTCAAAATGTCAATTCTAATGCTAAAAAGAGTATTTTGTTTTGTCTGTATTTTTTATTGTGTTTGCAGAGCATTTACTAGGAGGGTGGAAGGTACTTTTGGATCCCCAACACTGGGGCTTTTGGCTGCCTCCCTTATGTTTTGGACCGGCTCACACTTAAAGCGCCGGAGGTGGATCGCTTTTGTTGTGGGCCGCCCTTCGACAATGTGGCCCAGTTTTTCAACCGAAAGTTAAATCAGACTCTAGTCGACTGAGGAAGGATCTTCCGCTCGTCATCTTTACTTATGTAAATATTTACTCGGTCAAGCGCGAGCTCCTAAGCCATGCACACCAGCATGGTATGTAAGAATTACATTTAAATCCAAAATTCTAAACCTTAAACTCTTATAAATACGATTTTTGTAGGATTTGAGTTGTCACTCTTAGCGTGTTGTGGGCATGGTGGAAAGTACAACTACAATATAAATATCGGATGTGGATCGACAGTAGCAAAAAATGGAAAAGAGATAATGGTTGGGAAGGCATGTCAGATTCCATCGAAGAGGATCATTTGGGACGGAGTTCACTACACTGGCGCTGCCAACAAATAGATCTTTCAACAAATTATGGATGGAAAATTCTCGGATCCACTAGTTCCTTTACGGTTGGCTTGCAAAGCGAAGGCATAATGAACCGCTGATGCATTAGGTTTTGATTTTAAATTTGAGTCAATCTTATTAGGAAGCTTAATAATTAAAAAATTGCCAATTATATTTATTTTTATTAGAATTGAAGTTTGATTTCTTTTACTGTAACTATTTAGTATAAACATTTTTTGGAAATAAGTTATTGCGTAAATTCAACAAATTGTGGATGGAAAATTCTCGGATCCACCGGTTCCTTTACTGTTGGCTTGCAAAGCGAAGACATAATGAACCGCTGATGCATTAGGTTTTAGTTTATTGATTTTAAATTTTATTTCATCTTGTTAGGAAGCTTGATAATTAATAAATTGTCAATTATATTTATTTTTATTAGAAGTGAAGTTTGATTTCTTTTACTGTAATTTTTTAATATAAACATTTTTCAAAAATAAGTTATTACGTATATTCAACAAATTATGGATGAAAAATTCTTGGATTAACCGATTCCTCTACGATTGGTTTGCAAACCGAAGACAATGAACTGCTGATGCATTAGGATTTAACTTATTGATTTTAAATTTTAGTCCATCTAACATAGGAAGCTTGATAATTAATAAATTGTCAATTATATTTATTTTTATTAGAAGTAAAGTTTGATTTCTTTTACGGTAAGATTTTAGTATAAACATTTTTCAGAAATAAGTTATTATGTATATTCAACAAATTGTGGATAGAAAATTCTCAGATCCACCGCTTCCTCTACGATTGGCTTGCAAAGCGAAGGCATAATGAACCGTGATGCATTAGGTTTTGACTTATTGATTTTAAATTTTAGTCGTGTTGTTAGGAAGCTTGATAATTAATAAATTCCCAATTATATTTATTTTTATTAGAAGTGAAGTTTGATTCCTTATAACATATATTTGTTATTGTGATAGTTTAAAGTATACATGATCTCGCCAGATCATAATTATCTCAATAAATATTATTTGTATGGTAAATCTTTGATAATTGAACTCTAAGCACCAATTTGAAATTTCAACCAATTGAACTAATCAATTTTTACTATTAAAATCAAATTAACTAAAAATACGATCGATAAAGAATTAATTAATTTAGTGGGTAACCAAATTAACTAATTTTTTAAAAAATAAAAATATTATAGTTTTTTAATAAAAATTTAATGGGTTTAATAAAAAATAAAAATAACTTAATATTTAAGAAATTTCAACGTTTATGGTAAATCAAATTTGAATTTTAGTAAGTCGGTATTTTTTAATTTATAATTTGATGACTCATCCTCTAAAGCCACAATACAATAGAAAAAGACATGGTAATTTATCCGTGCACAATTCAATTCTCGGACAAACTTACATTGATAGTACTTGAACTATTGGGATAATTGGGATATCGTGTCAAGAGTCGTTGCATTCCTAAATTTATTATGGGCGTTGCATTTCTAAATTTATCATATGGACGATTAATTGGACTCGAGACCATATTGATGTTTTTTTTAAAAAAAAAAACATAGGGTGATGGTCTTTTTACTATAATTGACAAATCATTTTATAATTTTTTACTCCAAAATAAAAAACTCATCAAATTTAAATAGATGTCCGAATTAAAAAAAAAAAAAGTAACAATCCTTCCCTATCTCTATGGTCATGTGTATTACATGCATACTCAATTATGTATATTAAGAAACAAAGAATTACAAGAGAAATAATGTCATTGTTAATGTGTTTTTTTGAAACTTTGAATCACTAGGTGACACTAACACATAAGGTTAAAGAATCCATAACCACTAGGGACCAGAAAATGACGTAGATTGGATTTTAGATGTGAAATGAGTAAATTAAATATAAAAAATTAAAAAATTATAAAAGAACCGATATGTATTAAATTTAATAGAGAAAATCATTTTATAATAAGTAATAAAAAAATTTCTTTGGACTGGACTACTAGAGTTCAAGACAATCCTTAAGCAGATCCGTCCTGACAACCACTTAGATATATTCCCTAAACAATCTTAAATACTCTAGAAAATGATATTCCTAGATAATATTTAAAATTGAAAGACAAGTTTGAAACCAATTAAACTCCATTAGAGAAATCATGAGTCCTCTTCTAAAATGCTTCAAGGGGCTTTGTGTAGTGAACTCAAATCGGTCTTCACCTAATCTACTCGTAATTTGTATATAATTTCTAAAACACTTAATACATTATGTTTATGAAAGATTTAAGAATTTTATAAAAGACTTATATCAATTAAATTTCAAAAGAACAAGTTGCTACGATCTCAAACAAAGTGCATGTCCTATCTATCTTAAACATTCTCGAGCCTAATCAAGTAAATAACTTCTTGGTCGCAACAAAAAGAGGCCTTCAATACGATAAATATTTAATAATATTAATTAATCATAACTAACAATTACTTGCACAGTGATATTTAATCATAGTAATTAAATAATTGACAATAGATTTGTCAACAATTTTATGAGGATGTCGGCAACATGTTTAGCTTCATAATCAAATTCGACACAAGAACACCTCTTAGTTTCATATATATCTAATTAACTCATCGTTACTGATACCTGCACGATTCTAAGGGTTACAAACCAAACAAATTTATTTTAGAGTCACTTTGGCCATAACATAAAAGTTAAAATCAGCTCTCCAATAATCAAATTATTCCAAAGATAAATTATGAAAAAGTCAATCTTATCAACATTAAGAGAAAAAATAATCAAACTATTCCAAAGATAATTATGAAAAAGTCAATCTTATCAACATTTTTCTATATACAGGTTGAATGTTTTCCTCTATTTATACCACAACAATTCCATTCCAATTATCTCATTCTCTTCTCCTTCTTCTCCATGGCTTCTAGCTACTGCCTCCAATGGCTCCTCCTCGCCCAAGCCCTTCTCATCGTAGCTGCCTCCTCTGATTCCTGCCACTTCCCGGCCATCTTCAACTTTGGCGACTCTAACTCTGACACTGGCGGGTTGTCGGCCGCCTTTGGGGCGACCCCGCCGCCCTATGGCGAGTCTTTCTTCGGCGAGCCGGTCGGTCGGTATTCTGATGGTCGCCTCCTCATCGATTTCATCGGTACATTTATTCATTTATCTCAATCTCAATTACGGCAATTGATAGTCTTCCACCATCTCACTCGCAAAATCATAATATTATTGCAGCGAGTAGTCTGGGCCTCCCGTTCCTCAGCGCCTACCTCAACTCTGTCGGCACCAACTTCTCTCACGGTGCGAACTTCGCCACGTCCGGGTCAACGATCAGGTAGCCTTACGCCACATTGAGCCAGTCTGGCTTCAGCCCCATCTCCATGGACGTCCAGACTTGGGAGTTCTCCCAATTTAAGTCTCACTCCCAAGCACTCATCCAGCAAGGTACATAATAATACTAAAATTAATACATAACAATTCATATATTGTACTTAACTTCTTTTTTTTTATGAAATTGATGACTTCTCTTGCATTGTAGATCTAGAATCAACTGACTAATACATGAATTCATAATACAGATATTAAATTACCCTTTGTGTGTAGGATTGTTCAAGGATCAACTGCCAAAGGAAGAATACTTCTCTCAAGCTCTATATACGATTGACATCGGCCAAAACGACCTCACGGAGAGTTACTTCAGAAATTGGACTACTAAAGAAGTTAAATCGGCTATTCCTGATATCTTAGACAAGTTTGTTCTCGCCATTCAGGTGGATTTAATATCTTGATATTTTGTAGCTTGTTCATTTTCAAGATATCAATGCTAATGCTAAGAAGAGTATTTTGTTTTATGTATTTTTTTTTTATTTTGGGTGTTTATAGAGCATTTACTGGGAAGGAGGAAGATACTTTTGGATTCACAACACTGGGCCTTTTGGCTGCCTCCCTTATGTTTTGGACCGGCTCACCCTTAAAGCGCCAGAGGTGGATCACTTTGGCTGTGGGGCTCCCTTCAACGAAGTGGCCCAACTTTTTAACCGAAAGCTAAATCAGACTTTGAGTCGACTGAGGAAGGATCTCCCGCTCGGTGTCTTCACTTATGTGGATATTTACTCAATCAAGCGCGAGCTTCTAAGCCATGCGCACCAGCATGGTATGTAAGAATTGTATTTAAACCCTAAATTTAAATCTTAAATTCTTATAAATATGATTTTTGTAGGATTTGAGTTGCCACTCGTAGCGTGTTGCGGACATGGAGGAAAGTACAACTACAATATAAATATCGGATGTGGATCAACAGTGACAAGAAATGGAAAAGAGGTGATGGTTGGAAAGTCATGTCAGAATCCATCGAAGAGAATCATTTGGGACGGAGTTCACTACACTGACGCCGCCAACAAATGGATCTTTCAACAAATTGTGGATGGAAAATTCTCGGATCCACAGGTTCCTCTAAGGTTGGCGTGCAAAGCGAAGATATAATGAGCCATTGATGCGTTAGGTTTTAGCTTATTGATTTTGAATTGTAGCCGATCTAGTTAGGAAGCTTGATAATTAATAAATTGCAATTATATTTATCTTTATTAGAAGTTAAGTTTGATTCCACTTTTTAGTATAATCTTTGGAAATAAGTTATTGCGTATATACATGTTTGCAATCTACACCAATTTAAATATTCAAACAATTGAACTAATCATTTTTTATTATTAAAATCAAATAAATCAAATTAAAGCAAATCAATTAATTTGGTCGGTAATCAAATTAATTGATTTTCTTTACAAAAAATATTTTATTTTTTAATAAAAACTTAATCAGTTTAATAAAATAATTAAAAAATCTTAATATTTTTATTTTTATTATTTAACTAAAAAATAGCTTAAGTGATTTTTAAAATTCAAAATATTTAATCAGAATAATTGATATTTAGAAAATCGAATAAATTGATTCAAAACGAAGAAAAGATCTGATCTTATCGGTCGAGCTATTATAGCAACAGTCGAATATCTGAATGGACTTGCAAAAGATATTATACTCGTGGATTTCACGTTTTCAAAAAATACACGCATAAAGAGTAAGTGAAGTGGAGTAAAGAAAAAGATAAAAAGACAATGTTAACATAACCAAGTTTTACTTGGTTCGGAGCCTCCAGCGACTCCTACTCCAAGGCTATGTAAGAGTACTTTCGTTGGGCAATCACTAATGAATCAAAAGATTACAAGAGTGATTATAATTTGAGTATAAGTAACTTGAATAATAAAAGTAATACTAATGACTTGGAGAACTAGATCTTCAGTGTAGTCATCGTCATAGTAGCTTTCGGGCATTGTAGAGATCTCTTTGAAGTAGCTCACAAGAGCGAAAGATGTTTGAAATGATGTATTTAAGCTGCTAGTCAAAGCCTCCTTTTATAGCACCATCCCAGGTGCCCAGACTATGCTGACATGGTGAGCTCTCATCAAAACTTCATCCTCGAAATTTATCCACGTCAAAGACCCCAAACCCCCTCTGAATGCCCGGACTGTTGATGTGGGTCGGCTAGTCATCGTGCTCCAGCTCAGCATGTCGATGAGTTTTTAGTTATCCAGGCATTGGATCTACTCCAGGTGCTTGGACCACCCAAGTGCCTAGCCAGGAACGGGAGCTCCCTTTGTGAAGCTTGTCGGGGCGCTTGGAGCAACTCTAGGTGCCTAGAGTCCAAGCACTTGGAGTTCAGGCGCCCAGACAAACTTCTTACAAATCCTTCTTTCTACAAAATATAGTTGGTCCAAGCAACAAATATATAAAGAATAATAAGTTTTGACAGTCTCTAGACTGTCCAGTCTTGACTTTCAGACTGGACAGTCTAGAGACGGTCAAAACTTATTATAGTTGGTCCAACAAATATATAGTTGGTCAAGACTGGACAGTCTAGAGACTTTCAGTTTCACAAAAACTCTAGGTCAGACAGATGCCTACTATTCCCTCTTCGGGGAATGCTTCCTCACCTACTCCTCTCAGGAAAGATTATCTTTTTCCAGACCGATCTTCCAGACCATCTAGACTTTTGCTCAACATCTGAGACATCAGGACTTCTTACTAGATATTCGATCCCTGACCCATCCAGTCTTCTACCTAGTGTCTGCGACTCTCAGGACTTCACATAGAATCCTTGGCCTTAAGATTTCACCCAACATCCTCGACCCACCAAGATTTTGCCCAGTCCCCTGGATTAGGACTTTGTTACCTAATCATAGATAGGACTTTCTACCTATCTAGCTTTAATTAGGACTTTTTTTGCACACTTAGTTCAACTTGTTAGAATAACAAGAAATCATAACTTTGAATTCTTTGCTATAATCAAAACTTAGGTTTGATCATCTGATACTTCCTGCACTAACAATCTCCCCCTTTTAATTATGACAATATAATTCAAAGTTAAGTAAAACATAACAACAATTAATGTAACATAAGTAAGGAAATAAAATAATTTGATAACAAAGTAAAGATGCTCCCTCTTAATTTAACACTCAGAAAAAATTTATTTATTATGTTATGTTTGACTTAATTTTTAACTTTTCTTTCTCCTTTTGACATATATCAAAAATAATACTACGTAAAAAAAAAGTTGTTAACATGTAAAGATAGTACTTAATTTTGAAAAAAAAACTAACTTTTAATTTTTTTTCAAAAATTTAACTTTAAGCTCCCCTGAAATCATCACTTTCACTTTCTTTTTAAAATACTTAGTTTTAAAAAAAAATTCTTTACTAAACATTTAGCTAATTACTTAAAAAGAATTTTATTAAAAAAATAATTTTGCTAAATACTTAGATTTAAAATGAGGTTTCTTGGAAAAATACTTACTTAGCTTTGGAAAGGATTTCTTACTTAGCTTTTAAAAAATAATTTTCTTGTAAAAACACTTAGCTAAATACATAGCTTTTGAAAAGAATTTTTTTTTAAAAAAAAAACTTAGCTAAATACCTAGCTTCAGAAAGGATTTCTTTAAAATTATGAAGAATTAATTGATTTTGACAAAGCTTAACTTATAAACCTTCTTTTTAAAAAGAAAAACTTAACTTTTGAAAATATTTAATTTTTAAAAATATTTAATTTTTTAAAATATTTAATTTTAAAAATATTTCTCTCCTTAAACAATTTTGAAGTTATTTTAGGGGATAGTGAGCTTAAGTGATTTAATTAAAGCCTTGATTAATGACTATAATCCTAGAGTCCAAGAATGAAAAATATAAGTTTAAAAATATAAAAGTAATTATTGATTTTCTAGAATTTTCATCTCATCTTTTCTAAGTTATCAAATATGTTAAGCTTATTTGTTTGTGTGAGATAGAGTTAATCTTAATTTTAAAGTTAATTTTGAGTTTGAAAATATTATCTCTGAATTTAAAAATTATTTTACTTTTAATAAAAAATATTTAAGTTTGAATTAAAAAAATATATTTAAGTTTTGGTTTCAAAATATTTAAGTTTTAAGATATTTAAGTTTGAATTTTAGAAAATATTTAAGTTTAAATTTTGAAAAAAATTTAAGTTTAAATTTTGAAAAATATTTAAGCTTGAATTTTAAAAAATATTTAAATTTAAATTTTAAAAATATTTAAGTTTGAATTTTCTGAATATTTAATTTTGAATTTTAAAACATATTTAAGTTTAAGTTTTTTGAATATTTAAGTTTGAATTTTGAAAAATATTTAAGTTTGAATTTTAAAAAATATTTAAATTTAAAATTTTAAAAATATTTAAGTTTGAATTTTCTGAATATTTAAGTTTGAATTTTGAAAAATATTTAAGTTTGAGTTTTTTTGAATATTTAAGTTTGATTAATTTGAATTAGATTTACTTTTATTTAAAGATTAAGTTTGATTAGGTTTAAGTTAACTAATTTAAGTTTGATTTACTTTCATTTCACCCTTTTTCTAGATTGTCAATTAGGGAACCTTATCTATTTTTCCCTTGCCTTTGGCTTGGGACTTACCCTTACCTTTGGACTTCCATTTACCTTTGTCTTTTTGCACTATCAAAATGGTACTAGATTTTGCCTTCTTAAGATTGAGTTTGCAGTTCTCAACATGCTCAACATCTCAAGCAACGGTTTGTCAATTTCATTCATGTTGTAGTTCATGAAAAATTAATTGTAGCTCTTAGGCAACGACTGCAGAATAAGGTCAGTGGCTAATTCTTAGCCCAATGGAAATCTCAATTGTTATAGGTTTTCTAAATACCCAATCATTTTGAGCGCATATGGTCCTACGGGACTTCCTTCTTGTATCTTGCATTGAAATAGAGCCTTAGAGATCTCAAATCTCTCATGTCTTACTTGTCCATGATATAGTTGTCTAAGATGTTTAACCATATCATAAGCATCCATATTCTCATGTTGCTTCTGAAGCTCAGAGTTCATGGTGATAAGCATAAGGCATGATACATCTAATGCATCATCTTGATATTTCTTATACCAAAATAATTGATATTAAAAATAAATTGAATCAAATTTTTTGAATTATTCATTGAGTCATTTATTCATTGATATTAAAATTTTGCTTATTTCTAATAAAGACAAGTGCTAAATAAATGTAAGTTAGTTAAAATAATTAATGAACTGCTTATCATAATTGAAAATGATAAATTTTGACACTGAAAATAAATCGTAAACTTTGACACTCTTTTGCACTTTCTAAAGAAATTTCAACTGATGGGTAAATTGAATTTGAACTTTAGCAAGTAAGTAATTCTTATTTTATAATTTGATGATGACTTTTCCTCTGGAGGCACGATACAATGCTAAGAGATATGCTAAGAAAATGACATTTAAAACATTCTGCCCTGAAGAAAATGACATTTATGTCTTAAGCATATACGTGATGCGAGTGTTGTTTTGAGCTTGAATTTTGCTGCCGGATGAAATTCGAAATTGGCAAGGACAGCTGTCCACTGCAAAGCAAATACTTAATAGTCAGTTTGGTCTCGATCAACTTGAATTAAAGATCGTGGTCTTCTCAAGTTAAGGAGTTCATTCCAAAGAGAAGATGATAGTTTTTTCAATTAACATCTGAACATGCTCTCTCTTTATACCATTCCAAAAAAATGGAGCAGCAACGGAAACTAAGCCCGGTCGAGTACATCTCTATTGCATACGATCGAGCCCTGACTGTCATGTTGATACAATCAGATTCTGATGAGAAGTAGATGATTGAAGTCATTTTGAGGGCCGAAGGGATCGCCGTCATTTAGGGAGATGGAGATATATATTTCCGATAGGCATATTTCGTTTTAAAGTAAGGAAAGAGTCAATTCCAAGAGAAAGAAAGTTATGAAAGGTCTTTCTCCGTTTTGAATAGCCAATCACGACTATTATTCTCTTTTGCCAAGAATTTAGATATGAGACCTCTGTTGGTACAACATTCCTCAGGTCAAGGTTGACCTGGTTGACCAAGCTTGAGTCTTGGTTTGGATTTCGATGTTTGACAATGCAAGGTTGATTGAAGAAGAGTCAAGTAGGTCAAGGATGACCGGATACTTGACTGGGAAGTCCTAACTGGGATGTTAGGCAGGAAGAAAATCCTGGTGAGTGAAGCCAGGTGAAAGACCTAGTGAGTGAAGCTAGGCAATTGGGAAGTCCTAGTGAGTGAAGCTAGGCAGGAGAAAAATCCTAGTGAGTGAAGTCAGGCAAGAGAAATCCAGATGGGTCAAGGTTGACCAGACATCTGGTGAGAGTCCAAGTAGGTCAAAGGGATTGACCGGATACTTGGCACGAGGAAGAAAAGTCCAAGTAGGTCTTAGGGAGTGACCGGATACTTGGCAAGAAGAGAAAAGTCCAAGTGGGTCAAAGGGATTGACCAGACACTTGGTGAGAGAGTCCTAGCTAGTCAAGGGTGACCGGATGCTAGGTCTTATGTACCAACAAGTCATGGTTGACTAGATGTTGGTTTAAGGGGCTTTGGGCTTGGTTTTGGGCAAAAACCAAGATCTGGATTGATCAACCGATTGATCCAGCAGGTTTGGATTGATCCGTGGATTGATCCAGCAGGTTTGGATTGATCCGTGGATCGATCCAGCAGATCTGGATCGATCAGTGGATCGATCCGGAAGATCTGGATCGATCGGCCGATCGATCCGGTGAGTCCCCGCGAACAGAACCCCTCTGGATCGATCGGTGGATCGATCCAGAGGTCCCAATCGATCAGTGTATCGATTGGGACGCTGCTGCTTCGCGCGATAAGCGCTGGATCGATCCGTGGATCGATCAAGAAGTTTTTCCAGAGCACAGAGGCGCTCTGGATCGATCCGTGGATCGATCCAAAGCCTCCCCGATCGATTGGGAGCATTCCAATCGATCGGGATTCAACCGTTAGCGTCGATTTAAGCCGCAGGCGTTCATTTCCTTCTGCAGACTTCACCGATTCATTCCAGATTCATCACAGCTCCTCCCCAGCACTCTCTAAGCTCCTCACCGCCAGTTCTTGAAGGTTCTTGGAGGTTCATCCAAGTCAAGAGGTGAGTTGCAACGAGAAGAAGAAGAAGCTAGGGTTTTTACTGCATCTCTTGTAAGCTTTTGCTTATTCTTTACTACACTTTCTTCTGCTTGTATTGAGAGTCTTGTAGGGCTTCTCCGCCTTCGGTAGTTACCGAAAAGGAGTGTTTATTAGTGGATGTGTGTGTGTGTGCGTGGATCCTTGGACTAGTCACCTCTTGTGAGGTGGATACCAAGTAAAATCCTATTGTTAGCATTGTTGTAGTTTGTTTCTTTGTATTCCGCTGCGCATCACTTTGAAGAAACAAGCAACGAAGCACGACGAGCACACGCGAAGCTATTCACCCCCCCCCCCCCCTCTAGCTACTTTTCGAACATAACAAGTGATATCAGAGCAAGGTTGCCCTTCACCGGAATCACCGCCGGAAGGGGCAAACATAACAAGCAAAGCTAGAGGGTGAAGAAGTTGGAGCAAATTCATCAAAGTCAAAGAATTCAAGAAGCTCAACTTCAAGATGCAATTCCAAGATGGACTTGGATTTGATACAAGGGTGGCTCCACCATACACATCCACAAGCTTCGATTCTTGGAGATCAAGAATTGAAAATTTCTTGATGATGGAGATAGAGCAATGGTTTGCTCTAATGGAAGGTTTTAAGGCTCCAAGGAATTCAAAGGGCAAAGTTCTCAAAAGGAGCAAATGGAGCCAAGAACAAATCCAAAGATGTGAGGCCAATGGCAAAGTGACCAAGCTTTTGGTCAATATATTGCCGAGCAACATCTTGGAGGAAATTGGAGAAGTTGAAGATGCCAAAGAGCTATGGAGCAAATTGGAAAAGGCTCATGAGATCCCCTCCACTGTACCTAACCAAGAAGAATCCAAAGAGGGTGACTCATTGGAGCAAGATCAAGAGGAGGACTCCGAAGTTGAGAGATGCTCAACTTCCGAAGAAGAGGAAATCCAAGAAGCTTCATTCTCAAGGGAGTGTAATCAAAAGAGCAAGGAAGGAGTATATTCCTTGTTTCATGTACAAGAGGATGAAGAAGAAGGTGAACCCTCCACCTCTAGGATTGAGGGGGAGCAACTCTTGGTGACACCGGATCAAGAAGAAGGAGAATCCTCCACATCCGGATCAAGAGAAGAAGAGGATGAAGAAGCTTCCACCTCCATAAGTCAAGATAAATCAATTGGAGGGAAATCGATTTCGGATCAAGAGGAAGCCTCTACATTCATATCAAATGGAGGAGCAAGTGCCACCCCTACACAAAGAAGGTATAAATAGTTCAATTAATAATAAGAATCATATTATATGTTTTGAATGTAGGGAACATGGGCACTACAAAAGCAAGTGCCCTAAATTGGTCAAGAAGAAGGGCCAAGTGGCACCTAAGGGCAAGGAGAAGCCAAAGGAGACCATCCCCGGAACAAAGAAGAGCAAGGAGCACATTGTGTGTTTCTCTTGCAATCAAAAGGGGCATTACCGGAGTCAATGCCCTAAGGGGAAGAAGATGGTTAAGGCTCAAGGAGGAAGCTCAAGTCAAGGGGGAGCCTCTAAGGTAAAAAGGAAGGTAACTTTTATTGAGTCTATCCCTTTACATTATGGTAAAAAGCATGCTAGTTCTAACTTATATCATTTTAATGCTATTTACCATAAGAATAGAGAGCATGGTAAAATTAAGGAAAATAATGTAGCTTACCATGCTAAAACTACCACACCTAGGATTAGGAAGGTAGATAAAAATCTAGGCAAACATACTAAGGACTTTAGCTACAAGCCTAGAAATAAAAATGCTCATAAATTTAATGGAAAACCAAAAACTAAGGACTTAGTGATAGAAAATCAAGTCTTGAGGTCAAGGCTTGATAAAATGGAAAAGACCCTAAAAAGGATGGAAAATATCCTAAAAGGGCAAAATGAGCATAGCCTAGGTCTAGGAGCACAAAGGTCATCTAATGGCCATAGGGGTTTGGGATACAAACCAAAGGCTAAGAAGGATGTAATCTCTTACCATAGGGTTCCATATAGTTATGGAACCAACCCTAGGTCTAGTGGTCAAGCCAAAAATACAAGGGAAGTTATCCCTAAGAGTATTTTTGCAACAAATGTGATTAAGACTTCTAAGAAGTCTAAGAAAGTCACAAAGAAGGTTACAAGGGAAGCAATCCCTAGAGTTGACTTAGAAAAAGTGACCAAGACTTCTAAGAAACCACACAAGGTCACTAGGAAGGTATCTAGGGAAGTTATCCCTAGTGAATACCTAGAGCATCCAAGGAGCACCAATAGGTTTTGGGTTCCTAGGAGCATTTTCTCTATCCCATAGATGGGTTAGAGAGTGTCAACTCTGAGAAGAAGGGTAGTTAACCCAACTTTGAAGAAATTGACACTCAAAGAGCATTTTCAAGGTTTTTGTTAACCTTTGAAAATGAAATGGATTTATTGTTACTCTTGGAAAGAGTAAAATGTGCTATAAAGGAAGAAATTTGAGATGACTTTAAATGACACAAGAAATCAAGTGTTAAGAAATACCAAATTGGGACTTTGGTATTGTCTTAGGAATTTAAGGCAAATCTAAGCCTTAATTTAAAGTGATTACTCTTATGGGAAAATGAAATATGCCAACATTTGAGGAATGTTTTAAATTTTTAATTGGCATAATTAATTCAAGAGATTAAAGAAATGTCAAGTTGGGTTTTGGCATTTTCCTAAGGAAATTGGGCAATCTAGGGTTTATGCTTTAGGATTAGCTAAGGGTTAAGGATATTTAGATAGATAATCTAGGTATATTTTAATTATGCAAAATCTTGCCATGTTTGGTTGCCCATTATATGCCATGACATCATGTTTTATTTGTGCATTCATGACTTATTATGAAAAACTCAAAAATACCATGTCATGACATACATACATCATGTAGTTATAGAAATTTTCTTCTGAAAATTATTTCTTTTTGATGTATGCCATAACATTATCATGCATTATGTTATTTCCTTAAAATTAAGGACAAATGGCAGTTATCATCAAGTGGCATACCAAATGACATCCTACGTGGATGGTCAATATCTACAAGATGACTAGATAAATATGCATGAACCCTAGGTTAGAGCAAAACCAAAATTAACATCTCACAAAGACCTATAAGATAACTTGTATGTGTTTATGCACAATAGATACAAGTGAGATGTTAGGAAGACGAACAAAACTCAACATGCTGAGTTAGTGCATTTCCTTGAGTTTTAAGTTCATCAAAACACATAGTTATGTGTTTTCCCATCATTGGGAAAGCTAATGTACAAGTTATGTGCATTAAGCCCAAGGAACATGGTGGGATATTGGTTTTGAAAATGTTTTCAAAATAATTTTGGAAAACCTTGGTGAAGGCTATCTTTTGATAGTAATCACCATTGAATAGTTAGACACAAACTTGAAGAAAACACTAAAATTTTTGCAAGTTCTCAAGTTTGTGTCAATCTTTGAAAATATGATGTATTTTCATAGAAAACTATTTTTCCATGATGAATTATACCCTAAATAATGTCTACACAAATTTTTACGATTTTTGAAATTTTGTAGAATTTTCTAGGGGTTTCTGAAATTGGCTGAAATTGAATTTCAGCAATTTCAGGCCTCCAATCGATCAGTGGATCGATTGGAGTGCCTCAATCGATCAGCCGATCGATTGAGAAGGCATTTCTCGCGAGCAGAAGCTCGCTGGATCGATCAGCCGATCGATCCAAGAAGATTGAATCGATCAGTGGATCGATTCAGCAGGGTTCAATCGATTGGAACCCAACTCCAATCGATTGAAGATGCTGATTTTGGCTGGGAAAGCTTATTTTCAGCATTTTGAACCTATTTTAGTCTAGGTAACTATTCCAACCCTCTGAAAATACATTTGTATACATAAAAAGGGTGTTTTCGTGTGGAAAACAAGGATGGATTGGTTAAGGAAGGCTAAGTTGAAGTTTAGGTTGAGGTTTGTTTCAAATTTTGAATATTTGAACCTCAAAACTTCTAAAATTGGGTTTCCTAAAGTTTTGGGGATTCCAAGTCATTGTTGGTGCAATGACAGAAGTTACCACCATGTCTTTATGGGGAGGGACTCTTTAAAGACATAAAAATTATTTTTCATGAACCTTGGAAGGTGGTTAACCTTCCGTTAAGAACATGCTCAAGGTTGAGTGTTTGAACTTTAATGGGGAGTGGATATCCTCATTGTTCAAGTGGTTTCAAGTGGATAATGCTCAAGGATGGGCATTTGCCTACATTGGGGGAGAATGTAGGGTTAAGGTTAATGAAGGGTATGGGACCTTCATTATCGTGCTGATCACAACGAGTGAAGTTGTGAACAACGATGAGCAACTCTTCAGGGGGAGAGTTTTCAACAAGTGCATCTGTTGATGTGTGCCCAAAAATGGGGCATGGTTTGATGTGTGCCAATAGGGGGAGAATGAAAGGGAGTAAGTTAGGCTTTTATCACCTAGAGGGAGTTTGCCCTCTTAGGGGGAGAATGAAGGACTTAACTTATGTATTCATTATCTAGTGGCATGAAGAAGGTTTAGGCTATGGGATTAGCCTAACTTACATGTGGTATTGTAAGTGATAGTGTTGGTATTGTCAAACATCAAAAAGGGGGAGATTGTTGGTGCAACATTCCTCAGGTCAAGGTTGACCTAGTTGACCAAGCTTGAGTCTTGGTTTGGATTTCGATGTTTGACAATGCAAGGTTGATTGAAGAAGAGTCAAGTAGGTCAAGGATGACCGGATACTTGACTAGGAAGTCCTAACTGGGATGTTAGGTAGGAAGAAAATCATGGTGAGTGAAGCCAGGTGAAAGACCTAGTGAGTGAAGCTAGGCAATTGGGAAGTCCTAGTGAGTGAAGCTAGGCAGGAGAAAAATCCTGGTGAGTGAAGCCAGGTGAAAGACCTAGTGAGTGAAGCTAGGCAATTGGGAAAGTCCTGGTGAGTGAAGCCAGGCAAGAGAAATCCAGATGGGTCAAAGTTGACCAGACATCTGGTGAGAGTCCAAGTAGGTCAAAGGGATTGACCGGATACTTGGCACGAGGAAGAAAAGTCCAAGTAGGTCTTAGGGAGTGACCGGATACTTGGCAAGAAGAGAAAAGTCCAAGTGGGTCAAAGGAATTGACCAGACACTTGGTGAGAGAGTCCTAGCTGGTCAAGGGTGACCGGATGCTAGGTCTTATGTACCAACAAGTCATGGTTGACTAGATGTTGGTTTAAGGGGCTTTGGGCTTAGTTTTGGGCAAAAATCAAGATCTGGATTGATCGATCCAGCAGGTTTGGATTGATCCGTGAATTGATCCAGAGTTTGGATTGATCCGTGGATCGATCCAGATCCGGATCGATCGGTGGATCGATCCGGAAGATCTGGATCGATCGGCCGATCGATCCGGTGAGTCCCTGAACAGAACCCTCCGGATCGATCGGTGGATCGATCAGAGGTCCCAATCGATCGTGGATCGATTGGGACGCCTAATAGCGATAAGCGCCGGATCGATCCGTGGATCGATCCGAAGTTTTTATAGCAAGCGCCGGATCGATCCGTGGATCGATCCAAGCCTCCGATCGATTGGGAGCATTCCAATCGATCGGGATTCAACCGTTAGCGTCGATTTAAGCCGCAGGCGTTCATTTCCTTCTGCAGACTTCACCGATTCATTCCAGATTCATCACAGCTCCTCCCCAGCACTCTCTAAGCTCCTCACCGCCAGTTCTTGAAGGTTCTTGGAGGTTCATCCAAGTCAAGAGGCGAGTTGCAACGAGAAGAAGAAGAAGTTAGGGTTTTTACTGCATCTCTTGTAAGCTTTTGCTTATTCTTTACTACCCTTTCTTCTACTTGTATTGAGAGTCTGGTAGGGCTTCTCCGCCTTCGGTAGTTACCGAAAAGGAGTGTTTATTAGTGGAGGTGTGTGTGTGTGCGTGGATCCTTGGACTAGTCACCTCTTGTGAGGTGGATACCAAGTAAAATCCTATTGTTAGCATTGTTGTAGTTTGTTTCTTTGTATTCCGCTGCGCATCACTTTGAAGAAACAAGCAACGAAGCACGACGAGCACACGTGAAGCTATTCACCCCCCCCCCCTCTAGCTACTTTTCGAACATAACAACCTCTTGCTGCGTGCCATTGTAGACCTCTTGCTGCAGGGCCTTTTCGTCGAGTAGTTTTGAAAGGAATAGGTAGCACTCTCTAGTCCTACACTCTACTTGGTCCAGTTCCAACCCTTCGAGACTTCCGGGTGTAAATGCTACTTCCCAGGTGCAGTGGAAGAAAAAAATTTGTTAAACTCTTTAACGATCCTATTTCGGCTCCATTCACTATCTACGAAAGGAACTCTCAATGCTCTCCATCTTCGGTGGTCAGAGAAAGTTGAAAGCATCGTAGCCACCCTAATAAGCGCTTTGATGGTAGGAACTTTAGACAGCGCAGTGATAAGAAGCATTGAGGTTTTAGCAATGCAAGGACTATGAGAGCTAGGACCGAGAAGTCTGGGCTAGTGTGACCCTTAGATGTCGAGGTTCGGAACGAAGTCTCTCCACTCTTAACTTAAATCACAATCTGGATCAGCAGGCTAGAAGCTGAAGTGCTAGGCTGAGAGCTAGGTGCGAACGACAGTGACACGTAACGCGGCTGATAGAAGTAGGCACTGTCCGCGTAGGTCCAATACAGATAGAAGTCGGCATGCTATGCTATGGCGTCACTGTCCTTCGCTCCTCCATCTGTCGACCTTCTTCAGAGTGAGACCGAAGACCGCTAAGTTAGCGGTTAACACTCTGACTATTTCATTCTCTCAGTACGCAGAAGACTTGAACTCTTTTAATGATCACTTTCTTTCCCTTCCCCTTCTTCGTTAGCGCGTTTTGATCAAGCTCCCTACCTTCCGCATGGCTGAGACTAATTTCGAGACAAATGCTGCTCTCCGCGTCGTCGTATATATCTCGCGCACCTTCAAATCCGAGATCACTATCTTAGCTCTTATCTTAGCTCTGTTCGGGGAAGTTTAGGTCTACTAAGATAAGACGTAGAGCCCTCCGAAGTCGACTAAGAAGTTTCGCCCATCGTATATACTCCAAGCTTGGTAGTCCGTCTCCTCTCTCTTCTCTTGCTTGCCCTATCAAACTCTAAGAGTCTGTGGTGTGGACTGATGTCTCTTTAGCGTGAAAGTGCTTCGACGTCACCGTACCTAAACCTGTGATCACTTTCTTATGCTAAGTTGGTGTGTAAGAGCCTGCCAATGAGAGAAGCCTGCCTCTTGTCTATGACAGTGTCTTCTTATGCGTAAGATGATCTGTTGATTCCTAAGCTCAGCCTGGGTAGTTTTACAAGGGAGGGTTAGCGTCCGGATGCTAAAGCTAAAGAAGGAGAGCGGACCCGTATCTTATCTATACCATTTTAAGCCTGATCCCCTTCTATTCAGAAGAGTGCCTTTCTCTTGAAACTTGAGTGATCTCCCTTCAGGACCAATGCAACTAGG
The DNA here is from genome assembly GCF_018446385.1 of Zingiber officinale. NCBI lineage: Eukaryota > Viridiplantae > Streptophyta > Magnoliopsida > Zingiberales > Zingiberaceae > Zingiber > Zingiber officinale. Next base: position 58,601,262 of record NC_055987.1, on the reverse strand, counting down.
CTCATATCTGCCAATGCATGATGACTAGGCCCATATCTGTCAATGCCTAATCCTAATGAGAATGGGCTCATATCTCTCTCCTTATCTATAAAGAAGGTGCAACTGCCTACTGCTATAACTATAGTGGTGCTAGTGCCTGCTGCTATAGTGCTAGTGCCTGCTGCTTCAATTCTGGTCTCTGTCTCTTTCTGGTCGGGTTTTCTTTATCTGTCTGAACTCTTCTTTCAGTGCTGCCTCGTAGGGTCGGTCAAGGCTACTTTCAAGTCTCAAGTACTTTCTGTCTTATGAGGCTAAGTCAGTCAACTGTAGAGCTCAGTGAACTCTGACTCAAAGTGAGATAGGCGGAACCGAGGGCCCATTCTAAAGAAGAGTCTTCTATATTGAAGGAGGATAGCCAATAGCAAAGGATTCTCAGTCGGCACAAGAAGTAAGATATTAGAAGAGTGCCATGTAGATTCTGAATTAGAATTCTTCCAAGAATACCATCCGAAGGATTAGGCTCTTCCCCAGTTGGAGTTAGCCTAGCAGCTGTCCTCTATGATGACCGATTCATTCCTTAATGTCCCGGTGTCGGGTTGGAGCTCACCAACCACATATTGAGTACTGCTTTTCTCATAGGAGATGCTTAGTTGATTGCTATTCGGAGATAAGGAGCTGGGCCAACTGAGAGTTCTTGACCTTTCTTGCTCAACCGTAGCATTGTCTTGTGGCTTTCCCGAGTCTTTAGTTGCTTTTCCCGGGAGTGATCTCTTTCTTAGTTCGTATTGGGAAAGTTGGATATGCCCATATCTCTGATCACTGAGTCCCGGTCCACATGGGACCTACCTATATGCTAACTCATAGGCCTCTTCTGGGTGTACTTATAATGGAAGATCTAGAGTTTGATTCAACCTGGATAAGGAGTGATACGTATATGGCTTGAGGGGCATAGGAGGAAATGGGGTGAGGAGGAAGGGCAATTATGTCAAATCACTGTTTAGAGATTTAGAGGAGGAGGAGGCTTGGTTTGTGAGGGGGAGCTTTTTTGCGCCGCCGCCAAGGAAAGTCTTCTCCCCTCTCATGCATCTCGCCAGAGACGACGCCGACGCCGACCGCCGGCTTCCCACTCTTCTTCTTCCTCTTTTGTCGTCGTCCTCGAGCAACACCGGTGACTACTGCCTCTCCTCTTCTTCCTCCTTGCAGCGCCGACCATAGCGACGACAACCCTCTCCTCTTCCTCCCCACAGTGACGGCGACAGCACCATCTTCCTCCTCCTCGCTGCGCCGCTGCTGGTTCCTCCTCACTGTGTCGCTCCCTCTCTCTCGCCACCACCCTCGCAACGCCGGCGATAGCCTCTCCTCTTCTTCCTCCTCGCAGCGCCGACCATAGCGACGACAGCCCTCTCCTCTTCCTCCCCACAGTGACGGCGACAGCACCATCTTCCTCCTCCTCGATGCGCCACTGTCGGTTCCTCCTCACTGTGCCGCTGCCGGTTCCTCTCACCCAGCACCACCGCTGGGCAGACCACTGCCTCTTTCGGCACCGACGCCATTGTGAGCACTACTGTTGACGCCAGCAGCCACTGCCCTCTTCCTCGTCGACACATGGCAACCACCGGCTCCGAGCACCCATAGTTGGCTCGGGTCGCCGCCCTCCTCCATTTCCCAGTGCACTCCAGCAGCAGCTTCGGCCGATCCATGGCCTCGCTGACGACACAGTGGTTGTCATGCTCCGATCCGCACTACCGTACAATTTTGACGTCAATCCGGTATCTGATCCATGCCGCCGTGCGCTTTCAGCACTGATCGGGCCTTCAAGCCATGTCATATTTCATCCTTCGTGCGGTTGTCATATTTCAACTTGTGTGCTTATGCTGTATTCTTATCTGCATATGAATGCTACATCCCGGCCTACGCGCCAATCTCGTCTCCTACCTGCGTGTCAATCTCAAGTCCCGGCCTGCGTGCCGATGTTGTATCCCGGTCTGCGTGTCAGTGTTTTATCCCGACCTGCAGTTTGTCTTCCGGATCCAGACCGCGTTTGACTCCGTGCTTCCAGACCCGGCTCCACACTCGACTCCCGTTCGGCTACTCTTCCAGGTCCCGACAACTCGAACTGCGTCCCATCCGAGGGTGCCCCCCTGGGCCAGGGTATGTTTTCCTTTCATATTTTATGCACATTTCATTATTTTATGGCTTAGTCTTGTACTCATATATTCGTTGGATCTGCCTCGAGTATCGGGGTACCGGGGGTCGGGTCAACCCGGTCGCTAGCTGCAGGCAGCGTTGACCAGAGGACTTCTGAAGACTTGGTCAACGGAGTTGCCATCTCAGCACACCCCCCTCCGAGACGTCATGACTTCATCAACATTCTCGCCACCTCACCCGACGGTCCGTTTGACTCAGCTTCCGGACGGGATCAAGGAGTATAGGGAATCATTGTACTTCCTATGGGTCGACGTTCTAGGTTATGGCATCTGTCCGAACGAAGCTGGACTTGCACTTCCCCAAAGTAGAGTAGCTACTGCGAAACGAGAGGGCTCTTTCGGCACTGTCTCTATTATTTGATCTTCTTTCCACTACTAAGAGTACGGTACAGATGAGTTTAGTTGATGCATGGAAGAGCATATTGTTTATATGCATTTCTGAGCTTATATCTGTGGAGACCCATTGTAGCTAAAGGCCTCATTTACTTTCTTGTCTGAACCTGTGTCTCTGTCAAGTCAGTCAGTGATTCCCTAGCCCGAACTATAGGTGGACCTTTCGCGGATGCGGAGCTAGTTCTCTCAAAATTTTCTATCTGCCAATCCTTCCTGCGGCTCCCTTGACCTTTCCGATCTTATCTTCATCCCCGAGACTTTGAACGGAGCAGAGTAAGTAGAAGTAAGTGGAAGCATTCAGCTAACCCCGTGTAGTTCATTCCAGTTGGAATACCTCTTGTAGAAAACCTCTCTAAGCGCGGATACTACTTTTTTATGGGTCTTTCTTACCATTCAAGGTTGAACTCTTAAGTTAATGTCTATAATAGAGATGAGATGGGCGACCTACATGCCAATCCGCGAGACCGGGCGTACTCAACTTACCGATCTTGGATTGATGGAGCTTTATTTCGACCTGTGATGCGTAGTAGCTTGACTAAGAAGGGTCAGAGAATCCTAATGGTCCCCGGTCCGGTTCTCATTGTCTAATTCATTGATTATGCGTATGCTTAGCTCTTAATGTGAGTCCCGCTCTCGCTTCCCGCTGCTAAGACTCTTTGCTTGCTGTCTGCTTCCCTGAGTTCTTTTTCTTGATCTGGGTTATGGTTCTTCAGATGGTTCAGTGGAAAGCCTTGAAAAGATCTGTACCGCGATCTAGATGCTGAGCTGGCTAGTGAGGAAGTGATCCTTGCTCTAGACTGAGACCCCTTCTCCGCTAAATCTCTCTCTCTTTTTCTGGGAGAGACTACCGAATGGGCTTGAGGGAGGTTCTTTCAAGATCTTGCTTGGACAAAGAGGCTTCTTTAAGTCTGGTACCGTTTTGCGTATCTTGGCTCTACGGTCCGCGAGTGCCCGACCAAGTGATGGCATTTCTATTCTTAAGTAGCTTTAGATCGGACATTCAATCTTTCTGCCGAATCGGAGTCTCTGGCTCTTGATCCGTTCAATCTACCCTTGCCTTTGGTTCTCTATTAGCCCGTCAGAGGGTGGGGCAGCAGGTCAGTAGAATCTACTAGCTTTGAAGGAGGTGCAAGTGATAGTGAAGAAGATTCCCGACTACTGGAGTCAGAACTCATGTCCTTGTATGGATGGAATCAAGAGGTTGTTGAGATTCTAGCAAGGGGTAAGCTAGCTGAGCTAATAGTTCAAGTCTCAGGCTCCGTTAAGGGTCTTGATGGAATCTATCTCCTCGAGACGACGAACTGAATCACAGCTATGCCTCGCTCTGACGGTGCCGACCTCTCTGCCGACTACTATTGCCGACCACTATTATAATGTGGTGAGTTCTTCTCTTTCTCTCTGTCCCTGTTCGGTTCTTTAGGAGGTGCTTCGGTCTTCTTTGTTCGCCCCGCTTGAACCTTTGGATAAGGAATTTCACCCGTCCACATTAGCCGCCGATTCAGCACTATATCGTAGCCATTAAGTTGTTCTGCCATCTGCCAGGAGTTCTTATTCCGAGCATGGTTGGTCATTCATTTCATTATATATAATATATTGGCTATGCTAGATAAGGTTTTCAGATAGTGAAACGACGAGCGAACACGTGCGCGCGGAGGACCTCTCTTCTTTTCTATTGATATAGTACTTGACGTGCAAAGCTAATTCTGGATTTAGTGTTCATATTCCATTCCAGTTCCAGTTCTTTGGTGCTGGTCGTGTTCATGTCTACCTTTCCCTCGGGGAGTATGTAGTCTTTCCCTTAGCCTGATTTGCTTAAGTGGAACATTTATAGGCGGTGGAGCAGATCAGATCTTTAATGAAGGACTTATGGCCCGCCCTTCTTTCACTGCTTCGGCTAGCCTCTAAGTGGTGCGATTCATCTCTCCCTCTAATGCTCTTTACTAGAAGAAGGTCAGATCAAGAGAAGCGCCGCTAATCCGATAGCGAACATGAAACCCTTATCTCGAGGTCGTCCCTAAGCTCTTCCCCGACTACCGAGTCTCAGACGGGAAAGCCAGTAGTGCCCGCGAACCCAAGGAATTCTAAGTTTTTTAGGAAACCCCCAGCTTGTGTGTGCTAAGTCCGGATCGTTCCGGAAGTCCTGAATTGCCCGTGTATGGATTCTGTGTGAAAGGCGGCTGGAAGCTACTCATCTCTCTTTGTGATGCAGGTAGTATAGCTGCAACGATTGATGCAGCCTGTGCTATGAAGTGTATAGTGCCCGTGCCTACCTCTCTGTGTATTTGGGATAAGACTTCTCGGTCGAACTCTTTCCAAAAGTGTCTTTAGTATCTCTTCTGTGCGCATAGGGCCAAGACTAGCGTATGACTTGCCGGACCAACTATCATTCGTATAAAGGCTGACTTCTGCTAGGCGGGCTGACTTCTGCTAGGGTCGAGAGCTGCTTCGTCTACCAACGGAAGAAGACTCAGAGCTTGAAGCTTTAGCCGATCGGCGGAATCTTATTAATATCTCTGTGAGCGAGTGGAAGCGTAACTGGAATGAGTCTAATAAGCCCCCTATCGCACATCAAGAGTAAGTGCGTGATAAAGATTCTTATGTAGAAAGAGCTTTAGATTCTTTTTAGGCCTGCGCTTCGAGATTTGATATTCAAGTGAGGCCCGGAAGGGGCAACCGTTGAGATAGGATCAATTAGCTTTCAAAGGGCAACCGTTGATATAGGATCAATTAGCTTTCAAATATGGAAGCATATGGCTCTGCATCCTTTTCACTGGCCGGTTGGTCGCTTCTCTTCGTTCGAGGCTCTTTCTCTTCTTTGACCAGGAGATACTACATGCGAGGACAGGAATTCGATTACACTAGCGAAGCATCTGGAAAGGTAGAAATAGTTGCCAAACTAAGGAGATGGAGAATCAGGTGAGAGTCCCTTGCGGATTTCTCTGTCCAAGCAAGCAAGACCCATTCGGGAGTTAGAGAGCCTAGCCAAGCAAGACCTATTTCGGGAGTTAGAGAGCCTAGGGCCTAAGCAAGGCTGGGGCCCTTTTCGGCAAGGAAGATTCCGAATCGAATGCTTCTGCCTCACTGTCCCACGGAATCCAATGACTCTGCCTAAGAGAAGAGCTGGACCAGTCTATAATACGAAGATGAAGGATCCGGATTTTCCTACCATTAGTAGAAGAAAGTAGTATCTGCTGTTCCCTTAAGCCCACAACATGTTTTAGTCTAGCGATGGTAAAGCCTGCCATTTCTCCTCTCTTTCTGTAGTCGGGAATTGCAAGAGCAGCTGTCAGGACTGGAAGGAAGTCTTGGGACAAGAAGGATTCAATGAGAAAGCAACCGTAGGAGTGCGTAGTTTCCCGGTGAAGACTTAGCTAAAGCAGCTGACCGAGCTTCCGTACTTAAATAAGGGCAGAGCGACCTTCTCATACCTCGCCCGCACCCTTTCTTTGATACCAGCGGTGCGGATTCAGTCTAACCCCAACTCCCGGACCTTCCAGTGTCAGATCTTTCTCTTGAAGAGCTCTCAAGTCAGTTGAGCGAGACCCCTAGTGAGAATCTCCCTATCCATTGGTCCGAAAAGAATAAGAAAAAAATCCATCCACGCTGATAAAGCCTCTGAGGCCCTCTCTCTGCCCTTACTTCCCTGACTGCTGGCCGGCCGGGTATGGGAATGGAAGCTCACGTGTCAAAGACCACAATGAGCATCTCTCTCTCTTTTATCGGCTTCTCTGTCTTGCTTATTCACGATGCTAGGTCTTGCGACATCCACCCATCTTTCCCTTATCTATCCCTTCGCCCCTCACCTGTCGGCTCAGCTCTTCGCCCCTTCGCCTGTCGGCTTTCTTTTCAGCTCTTTACCCCACAGCAACCTCTCTCCATCAGCAGTATTTGTAGGCTTTAGGTCATTTACTCTTACCTTATCAGTCGAGCTCTATCAAGGTCTACAATCGACCTATCGGTCGCTGCCTCCTTGTAGTTTGGCCCTTCGCCTATCGGCTCAGCTCTTCGCCCCTTCACTCCTGCTCGCATCCCACTCCTCGTCTTCTACTACTTTCTCTCAGATCTGGGGTCTCACCATCCTCTATCATCCAATCCGGGGTCTCCTCTATCACTTGACAACACGTGACCTTAATCTATCTTCCATGAGAGCACATAACCTTAATCCATCTTCCATCACACTTGAGAGCGCGTTACAAGAACCATAGCATAGATCTAGCTTCCCGGACATCCCGGATACTTCTCAGTCTTCCTCTTCCCGAACGTCCCGGATACTTCTCAGTCTTCCTTTTGTCGCTGCTGCTTCTCTTCACGGGGTCAAGTTCGTCGCTGTCGCTTGTCCGGTCTAAACGCTTCACCTGGTCTAAACGTGTTGGTTGCAAAGATCGCGCATAGCTTGACGAAGCGACTCTGCCCACTCAACGAAGCCCTTCCTCATCACTGATTCGTCTTTCCTCACAAGCTTAATGAGCTTCCTTTATTATCTTCCTCTCCCCTTCTCACGCGTAGACCTAATATGAACTGCCTTCCGTTCAGGTCTAGCTCCCGTGGCATCTTTTCAGATCACGGGGTCAAGTTACTATTTCTTTCTCTGAACTATATTGGTGACGAAGGTCTCTCCTAATGGTCCGCCAGCGGTTGGCTCTGACTGCGCGCGTGATTCTTAGGTGGGTTCAGGGGCACTAACCATTTGAGGCCAAGGCTTCAATAGCGTTAAGGTTCTCTGCCCCGTGTAGCTACGTTTTCAATCATGCATAGTTCTCTTTAGCGTGTAGCTTCGCCTAACTTCTCTTTTGCACTCGCGGATTCCACGTAGTTCCTCTCGCTGTCTGGCCCCCTTTCTCTCGCTGCCGCCTGACTGACCTGACGCTCCCCTTCACTTATCTGGGTTTAGCTATCGGGAGAGATGCTTTGCTGAGATGCTTAACTCGCTAAGTCACTCATAAGAGTGCTTTCTTTATCCTTCTTCTCGATCGGTTCAACACGTAGCTATCAAGTATTCCGTTGAGTGCATCGCTGGGAAAGAATGGACCGGTAGAGGCGCCTCCTACCATTGACTCTGACTCCTTCGTTAGCGCGGCTCATTAGTCCTGTCCTTCCTTTCGCTCCTTGAACAAGAGATCAAGAATGCCCTTCTCTTATGCGCTTGATCCCGGCCATCCCCCTCCCATGAACTCAACCTTTGCCCTTCTCTAATCTTTCCACGTACGAAACTCTCGCTCTTTCCTTTCAGTCACTCTCCTTTTCGGTCTACTACGACTGAGAGCAAGAAGCAAATAAGACTGCTGAAAGTAGGTGCAGAGCGGGGAAGAAGAGGACTGAAACCTGAGGCCACGTGAGCACGCCCGCTTGGGGTTAGTACGGCTGGCACCTGCTTTGCTCGTCTTAGTGGGAGTAGCTATTCATAAGTTGACGTGAAGCGGCCAGCTCCTTCTATTCTTATGGGCACCCGCTCCTTGTCCCTCGTAGACCTAGATCCGATAGCCGCTTTCCAGCTTCTTGTTTATGGTCCACGCCCTCGTCCACTTGTCCCTTTTATCCGGGGCAGACCAGCTACCTTCTTCCTATGGGAGGGAGTACTCGCCCCAATTGTCGAGTTGAAGAATTGGGGCTACTTCACGTCCTTGAAACTGCTGTCGGAAGTTTCATTGAATCTCCACTTTGGCCGTCCTCAATCTCTCGTCGGTCCAGAGCTACTATCAGTCCCTCATCCATCTGATTCTCTCTGGGTAGCTGAGTCTGAGGTACTCATTCGTTCAAAGTAATGCAGTTCCTTAAACCGCTCGAACACGCACATTTCAAAGGGAACCTCACGAGCTGAGTCTCTGGTAGGCAATCAATGGATCTCGCTCATAGGACTTTCATTCAATAGTCTCCACGGCCGAACTCCACTCATAATCACTGGTGAGCGGGACCAGAAAAGAGAAAAAACCAAGAAAACTAGCGAGTAGAATGAAACGAGACAGCGAGCCCTCTCTCCCCTGGTCATCCTTTAAGCTAGCTTCCGGTTCCATAGTTGCACTCGCTCCTACCTTGACTAGGTATAGAGTAGATCCAGTCCTTCTTCCACCTCCTTTGCGCCACTCGAGTTCGCTCCTCGTGACGCTCTTCCTTTCGCCTCGTGACGGTTCTTCCACTCCTTTCGCACTTGAACAGTCTTGGGTCATTCTACTCCTTATATAGGAATTGTCACGAGCTCGAGCTCTCATAGTTCCGTCCTTGTACTCGCATACGCTTTCATAGTTCTGTCCTTGTACTCGCATACGCTTTCATAGTTCTGCCCCATTCAGTTCATTCTATGTCCGAGGGAGCGAGACCCTTACTCAACCATTTCGCGAAAAGAGACTCTGATTCAATAGGTGGCAAAAGATAGATAGATAGAGAAGAGGCTCCCCTGCCCTGCGAGTGAAACTCAATTGGCTGAACAATCCAGAGACGGTGGCGAGGGCGGCCTAAATAGGGGAGGCGGATTCAAATGCATTATCAGAGCCCGGTTTCGGGTAGGCTTGACCAAGGGTAGTAGGTGAGACATGTCGCTGACTTGAGCTTCTGAGCTTCTCGTGAGGGTAGAAATTCTAAGAGGTACCCGGTAGTCTGAACATGAAAAGAATGAACAGCAACATAAACGTACACTACGGCTACCCTTTAGTCGAATTCCAGAGGCAGTGCTCGCATTGGACTAGACTTAGAATAAAGTATATAAAGAAAAGACTGGCTTGAATTGAAAGCAAGTTCCTACCGAGTACAGTAGACACTTGAACTTGAATTCGCACTTCTATTTCATTGATCTCCCGGACTTGAGTGTACTCTCGAGCTTTCATTCCGGATCTTTCACTGCTGTAGATTAGCGGCTCGGGCAGGTCCCGTACAATGCTATGTCCCTATCTTGCTAACATGGCTTTCGTACGAAACTACGAAAGATCTAACCCCAGTCTAAGGCGTCCATTCACGCAATTACTGTAATCCGCTAAAGGTAGACCCTATAGGAGTCTTTCGAGCGTATGCGGTAGATCAATATACGTGAAGAAGAATGTTAGACTTGCTAGAGGTTTAGATGGCTCGACCGGGAGATCTTTGAGTATAGTGTTCGCTTTTTCAGTTCGCTACTTGAACTTGCACTTTTCTTTCCCTTAAGCAAATCACTTTTTCTCTTTTCAAGGTGAAGCACTAAAGAACCGGAGAGCTTCAACAGGAGCTTGTTGGAAGAGTAGGCTTGATTGCATTCGTAGTGATATAAAGATGAAAGCAGTTCTCAACAGATCTTGTGAGACCCATTTGATCACAAAACAAAGTAGTGAAGCACTTTAACTTCTGATCAAAGAACGTGCATTTCTCTTCAGATCTCTTCCGAAGATCAAGAGCCTACGAGTCTAGGCCAGGCATTCAAGCCTGGGATGACTTATAATACATGGTCGGATGACCTGTAAGGGTATTACATAGCTCGCTTTAAATTAGGGGCAGATCTTTTCGAAGGTCAAGTATACTCAGAAAAAACTTCTTTTTAATTAGGCATAGAGCTCATCCCCGGTTAAATAGTTGATTCTTTAGTTCAAGAAGATATTGATCTTCTACCTACTCCGTATACCTACTAGCAGAGTGAAAACGTTTACGCCGGCAGCAGCTCCAGGCTCTACACCTTCAGGTTCCACTCCTTGTTATTATAGGTTTCTTTTGAAGTACACTTTCAAGATAAGGAGCAATAGACTATAACCATTAGGCTAAGCCCTTTAGACGTAGACTTGATGGCCGCACCCCAGGTCGATTGAAAAAGCTTTTTCAATTGAATCATTCCTGGAATTCACTCGTCGGAATCTTGCTTATGAATAGCCATGGAAATGGTATGGAAAGCAAGGAAAGCGAACTGAGCCATTCACTCATTCACTCTATCGTCTATACGCACTGCTTGAGCACTCTCTGCTTTCCAGCCAAGATCTTTCCCGTCTCGCACAGCCTCTCTGACGTCTACGCAGCAGATTAGAGTATTGCGTGAATTACAGGGCGAAGGTTTTTTGCCCTTGCCTTGCTACTCTTCTTACCTCTTCTGAGCTCTTGCTACTTTCCTGACCTCTTGCCTCGGCTTCTGGTAATCACAAGAGTCTCTTGCTTCTATCGACTAGTGTGAAAGCCGTGCAGAAGATCAATATCTTCTTTTAAAAACGAACTTGACTTGCCCCAGCTTAGTCCCTCATGAAAAGAAAGCACGTTGTGGAGCAATTCAAGGTTTTCCACATAGAATAGTTGAATGGCATTCACTCTAAATATACGTTCATGGCACGAACACTTCTGAAAACAAAAGTGCTTCACTAGTGACTTACAATTCAACTCTATATTCAATAGCAGTAGCGCAGGATTTGCATCACTGAATATGATTAGGCACCTCGCCCTCCCTCGTCCTCGCTAAGCTTAAGAGTGCTTTTCTTCTTAAATCAAGATATGAACTCTTTGCCTACCTGCTCCTCCTGCTCCACCACCCACTACTGCTACCACTCACTATTGCTCTACCGCCGTTTCCCTGTAAGCTTTTCCATCTCTAATTCACTTTTCTTATCTCTTGTATTAGAGGGGTGAGATAGTTGTTGATGCGATCAAGGGTTAAAGATAGAGAAGGGGTAGATAAGACTGACCGATAGGGCTAACCCAATGATGACCGGTAGGGAGCACCCAACCCAAGCGAAGAGAAGATAGGAGCGGGCAGATGCAGATTCAAGGAAGGGGCTCACCCTCAGCCTTGACAGAGTCAGTACATTCCTCATCTCATCACGAATGGGCTAGACAGGGACAAGATATGAACAGACAGGAAAAGAATCAACTATCAAACCAGAATGAACTCCTTACCCTCACTGGACCGCAGTTGAGCTAAGGAAGAGGTGAGACCTGTGTGATCCTATTGGAGGCTCAGAAGGGGTCCACCTATGTCCGGGTCAGGAACTATAGTACGAAATATGTACCGCCCCGTGGGCTTGATTCAACAACTGGAAGAACATTGAGAAGCTCTTTGAGAAGAATGAGTTCTAAGTTAGAGTTCTTTAGCTGCAACAGGAACTGCTGATTCAACTAGAAAAGAAAGGGTAGATCTTTCATAGTTTCGTAGCAAAAAAAAAGCTACGGGAAGAGATTGAACTCTTTCTGCTCAAATGAATAAGAAAGGAGAAGGTCAATTCCCGTCCCAAACCCGAACCTGAGGATAAAGAGACAGGCACAAATAGAAGATCTTGATTCTCTCTTTCCTAAGACTCGTTGTCTTGAAGTAAGTAGTCCCTCTCCGATTATAGTATATAGTCTTGCCTATCTGTTAAAGGCTGCTACCAGATGTGATAGGCTTCAAAAAGAAAAGAGGAGGGTATCGACTCCAACTTTTTATATTATATATGAACTTGAATTTGCTCAAGATAGTCAGAGATGTAGCCCTCTCAGAAGAAGGCAAATTCTCTAACTAGGCACACTCGTAGTCCTCATGCGTCATCATCGCTCTTCAGCAACTATAAGTAAGTAGTCACTCTTCGACTTCACCTTCAGTTAAAACAAGCCTGCTCTGCATTCTAGATTTTGAGTTCAAGTCTCGCTCATCAGTAAGAGAAGAAAGAGTAGCTAGGAAGAAAATGCTTTGACTGCAGTGCAATAGCTGAAGAGGTGCGATTGGCTGAGTGTAAAGGCAACTCTTCTTTCTCTTGCTTAAAGCATGCCATCGGAAGTCAATGAATTATTAGAGGGAAGTCCAGAAATGAGGTCCGAAGAATCTTCATCTTCTATGAAATATCCGAGTGTTCAAGGCTTGAACCTGAGAATCAAGATCTTCTATTACGACTAAATATTCAGTTCGCCATTCACGACTGAGAGAAAGATCTTTCGAGGCCTAAAGTGCTTTCCGGGGCACCTGCAACTACTTTTATTAAGACATAATGGAGTCCCAGTAGAGTCAAATGAAAAAAGTTCTGCTCTCCCCTTAGCTAGTATAAGCACACGTGCCCTCCCGATCTGTCCTTCAATAAAAGTAGACTTTAAAGATGGAGTTCAATAGAAGATCACATTCTTTTGGATTTGCTCTCCTCTCTTTCATGGAGTTTCTGCGAACAAGAAGAGTTTAACTTATACTTATTGCTATTCATAGCTCATTCCTTTCTTTCATACGTGAACCTCTTATCCTCGTTCATAGTTAGGCGAGAGCACGTCTAAGGTCAGTATGGAGAGAGTTAATGCATTCTCTTTCTATTGTATAGAAGTTCTCACACCTCGCTATACCAAAAATGCTGATGTTGATGAGGGCAAAAACCCATCAGCAGTAATGGGATTCTCTTCTAGCTGATGTCTCGGAACTCAATTCCCGGTCCCAGCCTATGCGAGGAAAGAATCTGACTTGGGAACTCAACTCCAAGAGTTCAGATATAATGATCTTTTGCTTATGCAAGGGAAGCATAGAGAAGAACAAGAACTCGTTTCCCTGGAGCACACTTTTTGGTCTAGCCATTCACCACAATCGGCGACATCGGGCCATGCTTCTCAGTCAAGAATATCCGGAATGGTCGTCATTGGGATAACGAGCTGACCTTCCTCTTTGAGAAAGGGAATGAAATCGGGGAAGTTTTCTTATTAAACTATACGATAGTTATTATTATGCTCAAATGTCATTCCTTCGCTCCACGTATTAGTGTGGTGGTGTGCGGGTCTCCCCATGAAAGGCTTTACCGAACCTCGCCACCTTTCCTTTTGTAGGCACTAGCCTTCACAGTCGCAGTCAGTAGAAGAACCGGCCTAGCACTGGGGACGAGCTGACGATGAGGCCTCCAATCATATTCAGTGATGCAAATCCTGCCTTTTCTTTGTCTAATGGCATGAGCAGTGGTCAATTCTCTTTCGAAAAGAAAGCACGTTGTGGAGCAATTCAAGCACAAGGGAAGCTGACCGGACAGAGAATGCAAGCACGGAGAATGCAAGCACAAGGGAAGCTGACAGCGAATGCAAGGGCAAGGCATGAGATCTTGAGCCCGAGGTAAGGTTAGGCAAAAGGAGCATTGAATTAGGTATTTGAGAACTCTTTTATGATAGATTTTTGAATATGGCTAAAGCATTTAAATAGGGTTTTTTCTTGACGCGGAGGGATACCCCCCCGTTATGAGCTTCATTAAGCTGGTCAGGGTTGCCAACTATCATCTCGCCCTATCATCGACATGTAATTAAGTGTCGCGGGGATAGAGGTGATAGATTGGTCCATCTATATTGATCGTGGTTTAGTACCAGTAGGATTATGAAGTTGGCTAAGCCTGTAAGCAAAGCCTCTTTTAAGTCTATTGATACTGACCCAACTAATGTAGATGGGATTAAGGGTATATTTAGGTTTAATAATCAAAAGTGGTTTTAAAACCTGTTAGCCTTTATATCTTCCCTGGATATCCACGATTTCCCCTGAATAAGGGTTTCTTGTGGTATCCGACTTGGTCTTTACCGGGTCGATTGGCTTGCTCCTTAGAAGGAGCCAGCTAAAGGTCTATTTTGCTATAGGTAACTATATGCATCAGCGCCTTTGCATCCCGTGCATGATTGGGCGAGGCGGGTTTTGTCCCGTTCGCCTTTTGATGGTATGTTTCAACAAGAACGTGCCATACACCTGCTTAGCCGGCCGACCAAGGTTTCTTCCTTTGATCTGGCTTCGGCGACAGACAGGTGGCCAGTGTCTGTGATACATGATTTAATGGCATGTATCTTTAGACCTAGTCTGGCTTCATGCATTGTTAATGGTTTGCTTGCTTTGTCTACATTCTGGGTCGGGCCCCCGTTCTTAGGGAGTTCCCGATTTCTTTGTTTTCGGATTGGGCAATCATTGGGCTATTATGGCTCCTGAGCTCTTTTCCACCTTCCACACCATTATATGGTGCGGTTGGTGACATCGATGATTGATAAAGGGAGAAAGTTCCCATTTACGAGATATGCTTGTCATTGCTGATCAAGCTGTGGCTAAACAGTATTCTAAACTGCTTCGACAGATGGATGTATCTATTTCGGAGAGCAAGTCTTTATGCTCTTCCAATAGTTCTCTTGATAGTGTTAGCAGCGAAGATGCTGGTCGGTCTCTGTCAAGTGGCTGATAAGTACCACCTCTCGACGGGTGGCCTTATGTAGCTTAGCTAGGGCAGGGTATCGAGTCTGTGCTCGCTTGTTGTCTTAAAGAAAAGACTGTGAGTGGTGGCAGATAAGTTACTATCGTAGCATCGGCTACCTTTGGATTTATGGATTGGAAGGGGTGTACCCCTCAACCCACATCCGAAGGGAGTCATAGTTGATGCGGTCCCGAGGTCTTCCCAACCTAAGCAATTAGAGTTGGTTCCCTCTGTGGTCCTGTGGAGCGAAGGTGAGCAAGATAATCTAGAGTACACCCTCTACCACCACTGTAACCAGTTAAAGAGTGATTCGCTAGTGCCCCATTACTATATACAACAGGTTCTTAAAGTTCATTCCATTCCTTCATTTCATGGTTTGTTATCAAGACGAGTTGAAGCAGCCCTTCCCCTTCCCCTGTAGACTGCTGTTTGAGTGAATGGCGCAAAATAAGCAAATGTATTTCTAATATGGCGGACCTGGGGTAGATTAAGAGGGCAAAGGAATGCGCGTGAACTTGATCGAGAAGGCCTCGTACGTATCCTTTCCTTATGTTTCTTGTCCCGAATAAGCGTACTTATAAGAGCCAAAGCTCACTCGCCGGGTGTAGACGACGCGGGTTAACGTATTCTTTTATTTGAAAGACCCAATGATCACTATTCTGATTAAACTATGAAAGATAGGACTCAAAAAGATGAAAGGTCGAAGAAGCGGGCACTCCGCTGGAGGGAAGACGAGTTGAGGCAATAGGTCTTCAGAGGTAAGAAGCCAAGGGTAGAGGATGTTTGCAACTACATTTCTCTTGTATTAGAGGGGTGAGATAGTTGTTGATGTGATAGCCTCAAAAGGTCACCGACAGGTCTTCCCTCACTCATCGAATGAACAAGTGTTCCAAAGGTACTCTGGTCACGTCGCTGTCGCTCGTCCCACAGCAACAGTCGTAAATGGCTCAACGGTCATTTACTCTTACCCTCAACGGTCGAGCCAACAAATACTGCTGATGGGGATTGGTCATCTACCCTTCCTAATCGAGAAGGCCTCGGTGCTACCTTTGCTTCAGGCATTCCTACGGGTTAAGAAGAGTCTTTACATTTCAGGCTGGGCCTTGGTTTGAAGGTATAAAGAAGATCTTGATCTTCGCTTCTTTTTGATCCTGAGTTCACGAATGAGCTTTTGACGATCTTATCTTAGGCAGTCATTGACCGGAACTCATTGGAATATCATAAGCCTATACGTTTTGAATGCCATGAACGAGTTCTAATGAACGGTAGATCTTTTAACAAATAGAATCGGGGAACTCCTTCACTTTATATCTGCTCGCCCCCCATTTGCTCTCCTCACCTAAGGGTACGGAATGAGAATTCCAAAAACAAAATATCCGTAAATGGTCTTTCCTTATTTCAATATCATGCCAGCCGAGCCAGTAGACGTCTTACCCTATGCTCTCAAAGTGAGAAGATCAATATCTTCTTAAATAAGAATTCGTTCGGGTTAAATCAAGACTCTCTTCTGTCCCCTTCCATCCCTATTTCCATTCAGAGGGAAATCCGAATGTGAATGACGTCAAAGCGCTCTACTTGAACTTGAACTCAGAAAGAAAGAATTTCAAAATTAATAGATAGATATTACAATAGATAGATATTAGATATAACGGAAGCCCAGGAGAAAGAGGATCAAACTGAATTTAAAAGAACTCATTCTGAAACTCAAGTAGCAAGTCCGGAGATAGCTAGCTGAGATTGAGATGAGACCGGCCAAAGAAGAAATTTTAATCTTATTTGCATTCGTCGAGTCTGGTGACGATGAATGAGTTGGATTGGAGTGAAGGTCGAGCTCATCAGTAAGAGAAGAAAGAGTAGCTAGGAAGAAAATGCTTTGACTGCTCCATACCCGTAGAGGGAAAGTACTAATGATTGAGATAGTACCTTTACCCTTATCTGCCCCGACAGTGAAATGAGAAAATGAGTACGGGGTTCAAATTAAATTACCCCAACTGCGTATTAGCTTTCATTCTTGAATCAAAATGAAACCTACTACTGCAACTGTTTCCCTGCTTCTAGGGCCGGTCCACTGACAGCTATGTGGGCGGTGCCAGTTCGATGCTGAAAACATGAATGAAAGCAAGCAAGCTTGTTGTCATTTTCTAGATCATTAGAGAATTTCTCACACTTCTTCATATACTTTCTATTTAGTTCTCATTTGCTTAGACTTCTCATTTCTGAACGCTAAAGATCACACTTCTGAATTATACTAGCGCAGGTCAT
The DNA here is from genome assembly GCF_018446385.1 of Zingiber officinale. Taxonomy (NCBI): domain Eukaryota; kingdom Viridiplantae; phylum Streptophyta; class Magnoliopsida; order Zingiberales; family Zingiberaceae; genus Zingiber; species Zingiber officinale. The sequence continues at coordinate 58,584,332 of NC_055987.1, read as the reverse complement.
TTGGAAGACTTCTGAATTATACAATAAGACTTGAATTTCCTTTGAATACTTGACATATAGAATATGAAGAAGAGAGACGTTCTCACACTTCTGAATTATACAATAAGACTTGAACTTCTGAATACTTGTACTATAAGACTTGAACTTTTGAATACTTGTAACTTCATTTTTTTTATATAAGTATTTCAATTTCTTTATGTTTTCGTTTTTCATTGCTCGTATTTAAGCCATTCAAAACTACGAAAGATCTACTCCTTTTGAAGTTCGCAACTTGAACTTCTCATTTTTTTCATTTTGTTTGTGCCATTTGGAAAAGCGACTTTTTATCTTCTGCCATTCACTCCAGCGCCTGGAGTTCATTGCTTTTTCTATTCAAAACTACGAAAGAAAAGGCAACTTACTTTTTTCAGGGGCCCTGCAGCAACAGGTCTACAATGGTGTACCTACAAATATTGACTCTTTCCTCTCCCTTACTTTCGGGATACCCAAACGAGCCTATTCTTACTTATTATAGTCTGCCCTTTCCTTCATCATTTTGTTGTGCACTAGCGAACCAGGGCGAGCTGCTGTGTAAAGGATCAGAGGATGTCCTTTGACTAGAGGGACGAACGAGAGTGACGTGTTGATGTCTTCAAAAGCGTTCTGACATACTTGATCCCATTCGAAGGGTAGTCCTGTACCCTATTAGAGAAGGGTCGGCATCGTCCAGATCGATTCGAAAGAAATCGTCGGATATATGCAAGGGTTTCAACCCTGGCCTTACCCAGTGTCCCCCACATCGTCTCAAAGTTCGCGAAAGGCCAAGCTTGAGAAGGGAGAAGTCCAGGTTAGCCTTAACACATCAAAATCTTCCGAAGTCAATGCGGTAGCAGCCACTGTCCCGACCTTTTCTGTCACTAAACCCACCCCCGTGGTTTCCCAACAAAGTGTCCCTCCTGCTACTCGGCAGCCAGCTCTTTCATCACCTGGGCGACCGCCTCCTAGGAATTTGACGCCATTGGGATAACCTTGCAAACAGGGTTTCAAAGTGTTGGTCGAAAGGGCTTATTAATAACACTGTTAGCACCCATACCACCACCAAATCCTCTTACCAAGTTTGATAACCCAAACGCTCATTGTGAATTCCATCAAGGTCCGGGCCATAAAACGGATCGGTGCTTTTCTCTCACTCCTTCGAGAAAAGGAAGGCGGGTATGGGCACTCAAGTCAGAAGCTAACGAGATTCATGATTCTCGTTTGATATTCACGAGTTGTCTTGTATTTTGGATCGCTATTCCCTGCTCCGTCCGTGCCAATAGTGATCTCCTAAGTTGGTGGCTACTTCTCCCACTCGTCAAGGCAATCGTTTCGCTTCGCTGTCATTCAGGTGCCTACTCCGGTATGCGTCTGTAGTCTACGCCTGATCACACTGGGGCTGGGATTCCATTGAGCCCAGAGGAGAGGACTCGATCGATGTCGCAGTCCCCGATGACGATACCGGCAGGGCGAGAGCCACTCGTTTACCGCGCACCAATGTCCGCCTTCTCGTACTGATGTGGCAAAGTGAAAGTTTGATTAAGCAAGATTGACCGCCTTTTCCGTAGTGTCGACTGCCCGTCAGAATGGCTACTGACACATTGCACGAGGTGGCTAACCCGCGAAATAGCTTTTGGGTCGGCATAATCTAAAGAACCCCAATGGAATGGTGATTTCGAGACTTATCCTACCTACTCAAGCGGCAATCAATACACATTCAGTGATTTCAAACATCACTTACGACATTTCGAATTCAGGGTTTGGGGGTAAAAGCTATATATTCATTGATCTTGAGGAAGTAGAGGAGCGAGTGATAACGGCGCGGAAGATAGCTCGACCCTAAGGGCCGAGGCAATGGTAGATCTTTCGTAGTTTTGAATGCCATGAACTACTATACTGTAATCTGCTGGGATCGACCACAAATCTTTGGGTAAGATCAGTGTACGTTTTGAATAGCCATGTTAGCAATACTGTAATCCGCTGACGTAGAACTGATAGGCATATATTCGACTGAGAAGGGCAGATTAGTATACATTTTGAAGCCATTCACGCTCTAATCTGCTGCGAATGAGAATGACGAACGAGTGATAATGATAATGACGTGGTGAAAAAAAAGGTGACCCGGTACTCGCCAGCAGAATGACCTGAAACTAGAAGCACCTCTATCTAATCTAGGTTTTTTAAATGGTTCTCACTGTCAGAATATTTGAATAGGCATTTGAGTCTGCTTTCACCAAGAGGTTTCAACTTGATAGATAAGCGGCTTGTCAAGGGACGAGCGAAAGCGACGTGTGACAATAAGGAACGGTATCCGAAAGGCTATGCTCGACTGTAAAGGTAAGAGTAAATGGTCGTTGAGCCATTTACGACTGTTGTTGTGGGCTGAACTATAAGAGTATTGAGGCAGTGCAATACCATCATTTACTTTTGGTCGATTGTAGACCCTGATAGAGCTCGAGCGTATGCGAGAGGGTTTCTTTAGATATGCTCGACTGATAAGGAGAGGGTATCGACAGATAGAGTGCAAGCGTATGCGAGAGGGCCGAACTACAAGAATAGTAGTAGGATTGGAGTAGTTGAGGCAGCGACCGATAGGTCGATTGTAGACGAAAGGATAGGCTCGACCTAAAGGGAAAGGGACGAGCGATAGCTTAGTGTGACAATGATGAGCGATCATTATAGCTTAGTGTGACGTCAGGAAGGGACGAGTGGCAAAGATCCAGTTCGAACTACTACTTCATTATAATGAGTATGAGTTGCAATGAAGGGAAAGGGGCAGGTGATTCGATATTAGCTGATGCAGATGAACTAGAAGCGCTTACAACCCTCACTGGAAAGATCAAACTAGGAAAGCGAACTCCTCAAATCTCCCTCCCGACCTCAGACAAGAAGGACTGCAATAAAGAGGTGCTACGCCTACCTAAGCTGCGGATGACCGCTCCCGTCTTTGGCTACTTTCTTTCCAGTACCCGTTGGTTCCGCTACTCAATATTCCATTCTTCTGGAAGTCGAATCTTTCCCTTCCTGTCCCGGAGTCACTCCTCTCACTCATTTACTCTACGGGACACCTACAGTAATTCTATCTTTTTCCCGTACTCGCTTCTACTGACTCGGTAAGGACTGGGAAGAATGAAAGCAAACTTCAGCTCTTTCCATGAATCTTCTTTTGACCTCTTTCTGGCACTCTTCTCTTTCCGTTAATTCTGAATCTCTCACTCTTTCTCTCATATATTTAAATATTCCTGCTTCTAATAATATTAATCTTGTGCCAAACCAAACCATTCACGAGAAGCGAAGAGGGGAGCGAAATAAAGAGCACAAACTTCTTCATCTTTATGTATGTATTAAGTCCCGTACTCAGACAAGTGGAATGTCAGTTGCTGTTTGATCCAGGAAGCTATCCTTCTTGTCCTCCTCGAGTCTATTGGTCTGCTTATAATTCCCTCCCTAATGCTATTAGCACAATGCCATTCATATCAAACACTATCAGGGGGTTCGAAAAGGGATCCAACCTTTCATAAGCAGTTCATTATTTAAGTGAGTTGTCCTTTGCAGTTAATTCCTGGGCAAGCTCTTTACTCTCCCTTTAGGTCGAGCCCTCCAAGTCTGTCGGCCCTAGTCTTGCTAGGGTTGCGGCGCCTTTCTTCTGCTCTTTCTCCTATGTTTGAGGAGGCACGAACGCGTATATTTTAAGAAAACTTGAACCACTAAACTACTGAGTGTTAGAGGGCTTTCCCGTACGATTACTATTCCGCTTTTCCCGCTCGCTCTTGCTCCATTGAGTATTCTTCCTCAACTGATCCCGTAGGTAGAGCCAATAAGTCAAATACCTATACCTTTCCTGTATATATGTAAATATAGTGCCCTGTAGAGTATAAGGAAAAAGGAGAACTGAAACTAGAGCTTCTTTCTATTACTTTTGATATTAAAATCAGACCAGGAGATTCAAGCCAAGGACTTGGTCTCCTTAAGCAAGAGTTATATGTGGTATTGGACCTACACTCAACATCAACTGGATTCAACTGGTGCGGAGCCTGCAGCTGCATATGTTTGGTCTTTTCCCGTGCCTCCTCTCCATTCAGTCTTTATCCTATCCCGAGTCCTCCGCTGCTTTCATCTTTCAATCATGGGTAGCAACTGGGGTAGAAGGTGCAGAAGAGAGAGTGAATTAAGCTAGAGTTCATTCCGACGAGTGAGCAAACGAAAGCAGTCTCCCACCTCAGTCGGGACTTAATATATAAGCAGGTGCCCAAGAGATGTCGTGAATATGAAAGTGAGCATTCCATTGTTGTTTAAGATGTTTCAGTTGCTTTTAGAGTACGAGCTAGTCGGTTGAAAGAGGTAGGTACAAGAGACTTTCTATTATAAGCTGGTGCCCTCTTACTTACTATAATAATAAGTAGTGAAGGAAAGGAATTCATTATCATTATTGCCTACCTCGGGCTCGGGAGTCATTAATCTAGTTTAAGGTGCCATGTAGATAGTAGCAGGTGACCTATGACTATTTGGTTGAGGCGGCGGCACCCTCTGTTCATTATAATACACCGGCAGCTGTTCTAGGTGAGAAGTACTCGGAAGTCCAAGATCAAGAGAAAGAGCCCTCAGCCTTTATGTTAGTTCTTGTCTTCGTCCCATCTTGTCTGAGTACGGGAAAATCAGAGTGAATGTAAAGAGTTCGCTGTCCAGTGAGGGTTGTAAGCTCCCCTGGCACATAAGGCAAGGTACGAGGGCACCGACGTCTCGACCGGGCTGCAGGGACTGGAACTAATACTCTAACAAGAGGATAAAGAGCTGAGTTGATATAATTAGTTGTTGGCGCCGGAGTGCAAAAAAAGAGTATAAAGCATTGCTTCAATAGTGTTTGAGGGGAATGGCATTACGCCTAGCCAGAGCCGGAAAGCACATATTTCATTGTGTTGCTGGTCCCAGTTCAGGAGATGGAGAGGGGCGACTAAGAGGAGTGGTTCATAACTATCTATCGTTTCTGCTGCCCGGGACCGTTCAAATGCTGCCCTCACCTAACCTTGCTCCGATGCCCGCTCCAGCTACGGGTACGGAACGATTGGAACTCCCATATTTAATTGTAGCTGAGTCTCGTAGTTCGACAAGAAGGACAGATTCCACTATCAAAGCAGCACCGAAAAGCAGCCAATCTTAGAAAGCTACCGGAAAGATTCTACTCTCAAACCTACTCGGACAACTAAGTGACTCTCCTGCGAGCTATTTTTGCCCATCATAGGTATTTTGAAAGATAGCGTATTCGTTCCCTCGTTCCTTTCCAACGCTCTTCCCGAGTCAGTAGCAGCAGTAGTTGTTCTTTGAAGGCACTATTTTCATATAGAATTTGCCCGGGCTAAATCAACTAAATTATAAATCAACTAAATTCTAGTAATTAGTACTGGTGGTGCGAGTTCAGGTTTCACTCCTTCAGTTCTAGGTGTCAGATTCATATTATAAGTCTTTTTACTATATGGCATGGCTCGTGAAATTCTTTCCCGGAATCGCCCCAGCGTGGAATTCTCGCTCTTCCCGAGTGCGTACTCTTATTTAATTTAATTGAAATTAGCGAATGGTACTTAGAGTGAAGATGAGACATATATAGAGTTATAGTGCTCTACATCTACATGAGTAGACTTTCGTTGAATAAAATTCAATACGCTCCAGAAAGCTCCATAAATAGAGCAAGGCCGGTCCGGAATGGGCCCGCGAAGCTGCGGCAGCCTAAGACAGAAGAATTAAAGCTCATTCGTTAACTCAAGTGCTATTTAGCTATATGCTTAACACATGCGTAAGCTAAAGAACTAAGATCATCATCTGAGCACTCCAATGGTTCGCATCATTTCTTAAAGTCTGGAAATATACGGGGCGGGACCCAAAAGGCTGGGCAATATAGGTCAACGTTGCACGTAGTGCAAGACCTGCTCGGCCGGCAATCCGGCAGCTTTGAACAATCCAAACTTTAAGAAATGGTAGAATACCCACGGAGTGAAAGGGAAGTTCTGATAGCTATATGCTTAACACATGCAAACGCAAAAGCGATTTTCTTTGGCGCAAAAGAACTTCTGAAGTTCGGGCGCTCAAGCGTGAAAGACTGAAAAGCTAAAGTGCATCTCAAGCGCTCTAGTGTTTTTCATTTTTTTTATAGGTCTACGATAGTAGAGTTAATTGTGGCAGATAGTAGAGTTAATTGTGGCAAAAAAACTTCTGATGCGGTCCCGTCAGCGGGCATCTTTGAGTTTCGAGTCCCGGGCTTCAGATCGGGTTCGGGCTTCGGGCGCTCTGCCTTTTCATTCTATTTTTTGAAGATGAGAGTATAGTAGAGTTTATTATAAAGCGAAAGTGTTCAGGTCAAAGAGTTAGAAAAGACATGAACTCTTCCCTCGTTAGCTCATTCTTGCCTTTCAGGGCACAAGCGCTCTAGTGTTTTTTATTTCGTTTTTATGGGCTACGATAGTAGAGTTAATTCAACTTATGATGCGGTCCCATCAGCGGGCATCTTCGACGTTTTCGTATAGCCATATAGAGAGCTATATAGTATAGAGTTCATTTTTAGTGTTTTTGTTTGGTCCCTCAAAGAACAAAAGATGCTCGGGCAAGGTCAGCGGGCTTCTGGGTTCGGGCGCTCTGCCTTTCCCGTCTCCACGTCGCTGTGCTCGTACCTTTCTGTTCATATTGTTTTTGAAGCGCTCAAGAGAACGAGAGAAGTTTAGATGGCTCGACGGGGTATAAGCGTTAAAAAGAGTTTCAAATCAGAGCCATATGCCATATAGTTACGCCATATAGTATAGGGAAGATAGTTTTTTTAAGCTATCAAAGCATGATATTTGTTTGGGAATGGAGAACTCTTCCTAAAGCAAGGTTTTTACATGGGGAGTTAGACCTTACGAGTGAGGAGCGAACTTGACGCGGCTAGTTCAATGATAGCTGGGAGAAAGGGTCAGCACTTGCTTCTTCTTCTTCTGCTGCCACTCACATCTGGTTCTGAGAGGGTTCCCAGAGTTCATTGTTTAAGTGAATGCAAAGAGTCGATGCTTTTAAGTCTCTTTCTTTGGGCAAGAAGTCGTTAAAAACTCATTTCATTTGAAGCAGAAGCCCTTAAAAACTCATTTCATTCTAATTCAAGGACTGCTAATCTAATGGGACCATTCGTACTGATTTCGTACTGATTCGACTCAACGAGAGAGAGTTTGGAGTTTGAAGTTTAGAGTTCTTTTCTCTTTCGAAACAAAAGTCAAGTAGCGAAAAACAAAAGCGAAAGTGTTCGGGCAAGGGTCCCGAACGTGAGAGAGAGTGTTTTTTTGTAGTGGGGGAATAATTGAGTAGCCTTAGATCTGCCCTCGGCCCTCACTATACCGAGCCCTACAGCCCTTTAGGTCGATCCCTCCCCCTAATTAAGATTCTCACTCGTACCTTGCCTTCATCTCTCTTATATTCATTGCATTGCTTCTGGATTCCGACCGTCAAAACACTTCCGTGCGAGACAGGGGTTGCTCTCTTCTTGCTGCTCTTATTAAACTATTCTTCACTACTCAAGATCAGCCCGTGGGGGAACGGAGGAGAATTCAATCACAATACTGCCAGATAAAGAACTGCTGCGGAGGACTCGGGAGCTTAAACTACTTAAGCAAGCGGAAGATCAGACACTTTCTCAAACCCTCTGCTGCAACTCACTCGGTAGCGGAGCCTAGCACCCCTCATACTCACTCCTACTGGGAGGACTGACTTCTAATCCTTTTTTTGATCCTTTCACTAAGAAGCTTGCGTCAAGGGTATGGTCTAGCTTTTTCGAGACGGATGTGGTCTCTGCTGCTTTAGATTCATATCATTCCCTCGTCTTCCCCTCCCACTCCCAGGTCAAAGAGACCCCCGCTCACTAGTAGGTTGTACTGCACTTAGTTCTCTCTTCTGACTATCTTAGAGTTCTTCTAACTGATGACAAGTATATCTAAGACCTCTTTCTAACCGAAGTAGAACGCAGGGAGGAAGCGGAGTCCACGATCTCAAAGGAGCCGAAGTCAGCGGGTGAGGAGTAGCTACGGTTGTCAGCAGACCAAAACCCAAAAGCCCGGCTGGCTATTGCTGGCAATTCATTATTTGTATTACTTGAGTAGACCTATGTTATTGCGAAGACGTGTAAGCTGAGGTAGTTATTTGCGTCTCAATAGCCTTCTTTATTGCTTGCCTCTAGACCCGTCCCACTCTGCCTGTCTGACAAAGGGCTTATAGCACAAGGTAGCTTGTTCACTCTCCACACAAAGGATCATTCAACCGGACCCGTTTTCACTTCACGTCGCTGTCGCGTCGCTGCTTAAGGTCGTAAAAAAGATATTGCAAAGGGCATTTTTATGACAGAAGTCGTGCTGGTAGCCTTCCATGGAGCATGAGCTCCGTTAGGTGCAGAGGCCAAGAGCTACATAGGCACTCGTCCGGGAACTCACTTCCTTGGGGTGAGGGGAAAGAAAGAATCTTTAAATCTTCCGGCTTGCGTCATGGCCTTATTGTGGTCGTGAATGGGATCCTCTTTGGTGAGCCAGGTAAGTGAAGGATTCTAATTTCAAGTAGTTGATGCGAGCCCAGAAGAGCGCGAACCGGGAAAGCAACTCGGAAGGCTTATGGGAAGCAGTGCTTAACTACTTGAGCAGGCAATCGCTCATGGCCGGTCGTAGATGCCATTCAAGTAGTCAGGATAGGGGAAAGTAGGAATGCAGGAAGATCAATTCAGTAGTATGAACTGGTGGCAGAGCGGGAAGTAGCCCACCTACCGGGAAGTAGCCCACCCACGACTTCGCTTCTGAGCTTCCACTCTTGCTGGACAGTTGGAGATAGTTTTATGTAATGTATGTCAGGTCCATGCTCCGCAGCCGAGAGCGGATAAAGAAAGAGAGGCTCTGATCTGGGAAAGGGTAGTTGGGATCGAGGAGGGGGCAAGGCTAGAAGTGAAAGCATCTATCCAACATATGGGAAAGCTATCCACTTATATGCCAGTGGGATTTTTTGGCGAATCACACTTACTATCGCACAATCACAAACAAGACGGTCAAGGTGACAGTCAACCAATTTCAGTCAAGATATGATAAGTGAAGAAGTCCCGTACGAATACATTTCTATATTCTTCTCAATTATTCATTATAAAGTCAAAAGAGTCATGCGACTCACTAATAAGTGAAGTGAAAGACTCCGGTTCGATTCAATGTCTTGCTCGGATCTGATGCAGCTAGCCGGGTTGGAGACTAATCTAATGCGCTAAGTGACTGCCTCTCAGAGTTGAAATGGTTGACTTTCAATAGGCTGCAATCGAGTAGTTCATGGCACAGATGGAGAACATTGTACAGCACCTATTCATCCGGTACTGGACTCAATGGTGATTCCTCTCCTTTTCCCAGCTTCATTAAGTCAGTCCCGACTAGCTTCTCTTCCTCAAGGTAATATCAAATGCCAATTCTGATCTTTCCCTCTCTCCTACAACACGGGATGCAATGCTCAGATAAGAGGAAATGTCTGCGACAGCATCAGCTGCTTCTTCAAGTTAAGACTCCTATGCCAGTTGGCCCTACCCCCCTAGCGGAGCTGAGATGCAGCCGAATCTGAGTGAGTCTATGAAGAACTCTTTGTGTGACCCTTCTTTCTCAGGGGGAAGCGCCAGCAGAGTCAGGTTACGAATCAGCAGGGACGGACTAGTCCGTAGCTTTCTGAGTAGGAGCTCATAGGTTCAGAGCCCCGAGCCTAAAGCAGAGAGAAGAGCGTCAATCATCTTGAGAGCTAGTGTCAGAAGTTAGCGAAGCTAGGACGGCTAGTCGAAAATGTATAGGACCGATCCGACCTTCAAGATCTATACCGATTGGTGTCCGGATCACAGGCAGCAGCTTTCTCATGAAAGTGACCATGGGTAGGTCCCTCACCTCTTATCTTTTGATGCTACTTTTCTTTAGAAGCCCAGTTGGGAATCTCAAATGAGAGGGAATAAGAGGGACAAGAACGAGCCGTACTGATTTCTTTCTAAGAGAAGTCTTAGTACAAGTAGGCAGAAAGAAAGGGAAGATGGAAGGGCATTCAGATCAGAAACCATACCCTAAAGCTACTGTTGCAGCCCAGAACTGAATCTAGGTAAGATGTGATAGTTCGCCCTTATGCTGGGAAGGAGATGGGAGACATCCCATAGGTTGTTGAAGTCGGCGGCTGAGAGCGCTTCCGGCCCCAACGGACTCATTATATCTTTTAGTCATTTCTACCAGACCGGGAGGAAGGAGCCAAGGTCAAGCTTCATAAGACTACAGGGTAGAGGCGAGAACGAACCGATTCAAGAGAGGAAGGAAGGAATCTCGTAAGGCATAGATAGCACTTGCCAACCCAGTCTTGAAACCTCCCTTGAGCCCCGGACACATACAGTAGGGAGAGAAAAGGCCCGCTTCCCAGGTAGATGGGAGAGTTGGCGTGCAGCATTTTCAAAGTCTAAAACCCTTGACGTAAGGCCCACACACCGTACCTTTCTGAGTTGGATAATGAAGAGGGGGGAGCCAGATCATAAGAAGATGCCCAGCTGTTCAACTTGTTCTGTTGATATTGGCTCAGTCTCAGCATTATATGGAGTTTCCTCACTACTCGGAAGAGCACTCGGGAAACATACCTTCTTGTCACATTCCCATCCACCCACTATTCGCTCTACGTCACTTCCTCCCCCATTCTTGTCGAATTTAGCTCAAGTCTCGGAGCAATGCCCGCATGGTCAAAGACTCTTTGTTGGACCTAAGTGGACAAGCTATAGCCAGAAGCGAATAGAGGAATGGAAGGGGGAAAGGCAGAGAGAGAGATGCCATACCCATCAACCGATCAAGCCTTAGAAGAGCGCACCTAAGAGTCAGAGCGAGAGCAGAGAGACCGGAAGATTCTCACGAAGAAGGAGTTGGAATCACACCTAACTGAGAATCCTTCGAATTGATCGAATTAAGCAAGTAATTCGAGGAGATCCACACCTAGTAGGCACCCTTCGCTGCACGTTCAGTCTGATCCCTCACATGCATGAAGTAACTCATCATCATTCCCGTTAATGGAAAGGCCTATGAACCTCTTCAGTCAAGTTCTTAGGCACCACGGATTCTTTTAAAGTATAAGATAGATCATCACTCTTTCCCGAAGCTCAAGCACTGAGCCACGTCGCTATAATGATCGCTCGTCCCTTTCTTGCTAGTGGATAATGCTTCCGAACACAGATCTAAGACTCATATAAGGATAGTGGGGTGTGTGAGGCGAAGCAAGCGGCGAATAGCACTTCAGATGTGCACTGGATGTGAGAAATCTATAATGGAGTGCATATATCCTTTATAAAGGAAGAAAAAAGAAAGAGGCTAGGATTCCTCTGTTACGAAAACAGAAAGACTTTCTATAGGCATTGCCTGCTACTGTTGTCCCTTAGACTCAGAATCTTTCCTACTTATTTCAAGAGTCGTGGTCCCAGATACTTAGGGGAGCTTAGTAAATCACTTTCAGTTCCGAATCAAACTCTCCTTCTAGAGATGGCGGGCAGCTAGTTCTGGAGAGGCGCTCTATGGTGCGAAGAATTGAGTGAGGCCTCACCTATTCAGTGTTCGGGTAAGATATCTAAGGAGTAGTTTTTAAACTAGTCCTGAGTCGAGAATCAGCATATGATCGAGGTAGTGATCTACCAGTAGGAAAGAGATCTGCTACACCCGGGAAGCGACATACTTTCACGCGTCACTGTCGTTCGCTCCTGGCGCAACTCGAATAGAAGGGATTAGGAAATCCGACCTAAGCAAGGCTTATAAGTTTGAAGGGCAAAATCCACCGTCTCCTTTGAGTACTAGTTCGAGGAAGGCCAACTATTAAGTAAGTGCTAAAGGGGAAGGAAAGAGTCATAGGCGCAGTCTCTGTCTTATAAGATTCTAGATCTACCAAGCGCACTCGGAAACACATTAAGTGCACTTCGGAAGGGGCCGGTGAGAGGAATGATTCTCTTCTCAACAATCAGGCCTAGCTTCCTTCCCTTGTCCGCTGAGTGGCGAGGACCTATCCGAAAAAAAGAGCTAGAGTGGAATTGGCTGCTCTAAGAAAACATCCCTTGAAGAGGCCGGTTCGGAAGAAGAGGATAGAGAAGCGAGTAGTTCTTTTTTAAATGAAAGAAGAGTCAAAGGGTCCGCAATCGCTGGGATCTCTTGAAGGATAGACTGTGAGTATGAAACGTCGAACTTCTTCTTCTCCAACTCCTTCAACTCAAGCTGAACCAAGGGCATGTAATAAAGAATCATTCGGAGGTAGGCACTTCTAAGCTCTAAAGCAATGCAGCCAGTTCGGAGTGGGCTCATGGGTGCTAATAAGGGGTAGCGGGGTCGGGCATATGGATGGATTTGACTTCTTGCGAGCAGATAAAGACAGAGGCGTGCGATCTGCTCTATTCAAGCGCGACTCAGAAGGGAGGACTCCTATAGCGGCATCGGTGCTGACCACGAACTGCTTGGACTCTTTGGACAGCTATCGGCGCTCTGCGTCACTCTCATTCGCTCCGACTTCGCTTCTTCATCCCTCTACCAGGGACTAAGGCAGAAGGCTTCCTTGGCTTGGACTGGGATCGGTCCTTGTTCACAGATCGGTCCTATGGGCTCTGGTCTTGTCACAGATCGGTCCTACTCTGGTCGTCCGGTCGGGCCGGGCTCGGATCCCTTTTACTGTTCGGGTCCTAACACAAGGTGCGAAGATATGACGCGGAGTGCTAGTCTGATTCAAGGGAGGGCAAAGTTTACAAGTGAGAGAAGCAGTAGGCGAAAGATAAGATAAGATAAGAGAAGCTAGGAAGAGAGGTGAGCCCTTTTTTCTACAGGAATGTAGAGGTAGTTCAGTTGAATAAAGTTTGAAAGTAGTTAAGCGTTACGTTCTTTCGCACCTATTCTTGAGGTTGGAGGGGAGCCTCTATGTACCGAAGATGGACGATTACATAGATGGGGAGCTATGTGGCAAAGGTGGGGAAGGACAGCATCTTCGTCGCCGAGTACTGTGTTTTTCCATGCCGAAGACCACAGTTGAGTTCTGCCTGTCAGTCCGAGTAGCAAAGGAGGCTGCCTAGCATGTGATTGCCAAGTGAGTAGAGGTAGGAGCGAAGTTACGTAACCGAGGAAGGCGCAGTTAAGAAGGGGGTGCGGGTTGGAATCAAACCAGTTAAAGCATGGCAGAAGAGGAGCTCAGACCTGCACAAGTAGAGGAGGACCTGAGTACAATTAGAGTTCTGGGCAATGCCCTTCCTGCCAATCCAAAAATTCTGTTCTGTCCTTAGGCCAATCAATTTAGTAGGCGGAGACGGAAAGGTAGAAGCTACTCGGCTGGGGCTCCGTGGGGGAGCTACTCTGCAGGGGTCCCAGTGGGCTTTTTGGGGTTATGGGGGGTGGACTCGGAGGGCAGGAGTGCGGACCCTCAATGGATAAGTGTGGGAGCTCTACGTCAGACGCGTTCGTTCCAATGAAGGAAGTGAGAAGGACTACTATCTCTCTAGTGTTTTCCGGGAGCTATAGAAATAGACGTGACAAGGATGTGAGAGAGATGTTATAGATAGTCGTATGCGTTTCTCATAAGTCTATCTCTCATTGAATTAGTGCCATTGCTCTCTTATTCTTTCTACTCATTCTTTCCACATCTCTTGTTGAGTTGATGTCTTTGGATCTCGATACATTCAGTAGGGTGGTCTAGCGGTCTCACGGAACATGGGCGGATTGGAACGGAACCGATGCTGCAGATCAGAACGGAACCGATGCTATAGACCGCGCAGTAGGACCGAGGGCCAACGATGGGCTTCACTCATTTTTGCCAGGCTGCTTTCTTCTTCGCTTGGTTGACGAAGATTAGGGCTACTATGGAATGGAATCCACTAACTCGGTTTGAACGGAAGGTGTAGCCAAGGTAGAGTTTGGCCCCTTCCATATGGTATGGTATGAGTTCTAAGGCCAACTTCAAATACAAGGGCAGCTCCTGGCTACTCATATAATGAGGACAAAAGTAGGAGAAGTCGGGCCTATGGAGACATCAAATGCTTGGGCTCTTAAGGTTATGGATATGCTACCATATCTGTGCTTTCTGTTGATACCTAAGTCTGGTGATGCATAGGGGGGGTCTAGTCCAAAGCCTCTCACTTCTCTAATGGCATGGATGACCTCGGACCAACCCTACCGCGTAGTGGGTTAATCTAAAGGATAGTTTAATGGAGGATTGGGTCAGGTGAGAAACTGAGGGAGAGGCACCAGCGAGGGAGAATGATTCATGAAACTCATCTGCTAAACGTTCTTGACTTGGGCAGTGACTCAAAACTATGAAAGATTGAGTTCGCTCCTTGTATGGCAGCTAGAGAAAAGTGAGTCTCGCGTCAGCTATCGATTCTACATGAGCAACAATGCCTTCACCCAGCCTATGGACACTGAGTAGGGACTCTCTGAAGTTGGAGCGATCCTTCCTCTTCCATGCCATCTAGAGGTACCAGCATCTAATAAAGTTTAATCAGTGCTTCCCTAATTAAGTAGGATTGACCGTCCCCCCTTTGGATCATCCCTTTTCAGGACCCGGATTTTGGTTTTCTTTCTTCTTTCTATACTGGAGAGTGATTCATAAGCTCAAGTTGAGTACCCGAAGTTAGTCTAGTGTTGTCAAATCTAGAACTATCCGATTCTATGGAGCGCGAGTCACAATTCTTCTTTGTAGTTCACTTCTCTGCATTGAGCGTACGGTTCGTGTACGATAGTCTGGAGATGCACGGCTGGAGACGTAAAAACAGAGGACGGAGACGCAAGGCTAGAGACGCGGAGGACGAAGACACAAGGATGGAGACGTAAGATGGAGACGCAGAGGACGGAGACGAAAGCTAGAGATGAAAAAACGGAGGCACGGTTGGAGACACGAGGATGGAGACGCAAGCTCAAGATGAAAAAAACAAAGGCACAGTAGAAGGTTGGAGACGCATGACTGCTAGGGCTTGGGATTTTTTGGAGTGGTTATTTATTAGCGAGGTTATAATGTTTAAGATTTGTAAAAATTAGAAGTGAGATGGGAAATTAGAAGTCTAATTAATTCCTATCTGGTTCATCTTTTTTACTTCACACAAAAAAAATTATATATATTTTTTAAACATTTTACTTTATCAAAATTAATGTACCGAAGTAAACTATTATTAAAAATTAATAGTGAAGCCCTTGTTTTTTAAATTCTGAAGTAAAAAATAATATTTTACTTCACTAGTATTATTAATGAAGTTAATTGTTATATATTACTTCGTAATTAACAATCGCTGAAGTAAAGAGTGGTGAATAGGGTGAGCATTCGGTTAATTCGGTCCATAAATTAACTGAATTAACCGAAAACTGATTTAGTGTTGGCTAACCGAATCAAATCAAAATTTTACTAAAACTGAATTAATTGAATTAGTTATTTCAATTAACACTGAATTAACTAAATTTGTTTAAAATAACAATAAAAAGAATTTATACAAAATTAATATCAAATAACCGAATTAACCGAATGCTCACCCCTAGTGGTGAAGTAAAAAGTCAAAATGCTACTAGTGAAATACCACAAATAGGGTCATAGCGACCCTAATTAGTAGTGTAGTTCCCTAGCCCAGAGCTATTTTACCATATTCAGAATTCAGTAGTTTCAATAAATTTCCAATATTAGTTCGTCTTCGCCCAGATATAGAACTATCCTCAATGGCTTGTGTAGTCATAAATCCTATTTATTTAATCATTGGTTGAGATTTGTTGACTTTGTATGTCGTTTTGTTGTAGTTGTAAATAAATGATCTTATTATAGATCCATTGTATTGTGATCTTGAAATTGTCTAAAAATGGAAATAACAACCCTAATCGCCATCTTTATATCTGGTTTACTAGTAAATTTTACTGGGAATGCCTTATATGCCGCTTTTGGGCAACCCTCTCAATAACTAAGAGATTCATTTGAAGAACACGAGGACTAGTTGAAGTAATGAGTCTTCCAAGGACTAGTTGAAGTAATGAATCTTCCATAATGAAAAATTATTCTACTTTTTTAGTTGGAACCTTAGGCGGTTCTCGAAAAAAGATGGCGAAAAAATTATCCCTAAAGTAGAGACTAAAAGGAATGTACAAACCAATGCTTACATAGATTCGATTGTTATTTACAATTATAGCTTTCACACCTATTCATTTGGCATCATTTACCATATAGTATAAAATATAAATATAAAGAAAAGGAAAAGAAAAGATAGTGATTCAAGTCAAGATTTCTTAAGTACTCTAACCCTATGTCAAATAAAAAAAAGAGGCGAAAGATACTAGAGCAATCTTGTATCAAACTACTTGTCTCCTCATAGTTGGATTTAGGGATGTAAATGAATGTAACCAAGTATTTGTGAACAAACTTGGTGTTCGGCTTGGTAAGAGCTTGTTTATATTCATTCAATATACACAAAATCAATTAAACAAATAAGCTTGAATAACTCATTAAACTAAACAAACAAGGTTGAACACATATGTGTTCAGCTCGTTAACGTTCGTGAACAATGTTCGTGGATAACATTTATGAACAATATTCATGAACTATATTCATTAATAAAACTCTTATCACTATGTTAAATAAATAATAAAATAAAATAAACAAATAAGTTTGAATTATCAAGCTCAATAACCAATCAAACAACTAAAAATTTCAAACAAGTTTGAATTGAGAGCTCGATAATATCTAAACGAATCAAGCTTGAACCAAGCTCATGTCAAGCTTGAATTAAGAGATCGATAACAACTAAACGAACCAAGCTCAAACCAAACTTCAAACAAGCTCAAGCTCATAAAAAAACAAACCAAGCCAAGCCTATACAATCATTTTAAAGGCTTGGTTCATTTTAAGCTTGGCTCGCTTAGCACGGTTACCTTATCAAACAAGCTTGAACACCTCAAATCTCGGCTCAGCTCGACTCGTTTACAACCCTAGTTGGATCTCCTTTTTTTTGGGAATTCTCTAAATTCCACTTGAGCATCCAAATTTGGATCAATACTAGCAAAAACATCTCTGAACAAGGTTCTAGTGTCATACCAAATGTGTCTGAAAAAGAAGAGCAAAGCAAACATAGCATGACCAAAAGTTAACTAACCCCTTAGATTGCTATGAAAAATGCCATCAGATTTTAAAGTAGCCCAATCTAATTCAAAATTTTCACCTAATTGGGCTCGTCTAGCATATTTTTTAACAGTCAAAGGATCACTATAACTGACTCCATTGAGTTCGCCACAATAGAACTCAACAGTTACACAGATTTGTTCAACAATATACTTTGATTCTGCTCTCCTAAAAGGAACATAGGCTCTCACAATTCGTCTCCATCCATCAAAACTACTAGAAATGTTTCAAAGAAAGTAGGCATATAACGTACAAAAAGCTCGTGCCCTTCTTTATCTCTAAAGACAGGGTGCCCTAACCATCCAACAACTATTCCACCCCTGTTATCCATTGACCCTAGTCTAAATAATCCCCCCTTTGCTGAATTATTACCAATGTAATCATAAAAAGCTAATTTTTCAAGAATTTTAGACCAAGCTTCTGATAAACTTAGATTTTCATCTAGTTCGGTGCTAACTCTCCGGTATATTTCTTGTTGAAAGTATCCTTGATCCCACTGATAATGAGTGGGACCAAATAATTCGATTGAAGTTGTCACTGAACCATACCACATAGTTCCAACAACAACGAAAGCTACAAAAGAAAAAAAAACAGCAATGATACTATTAGAAAGTACAGTTTCAATATTGCCCATACATAATCCTTTGTATAGACGTTGATGCGGATGGACACTAAGATGGAATAAGCCTGCTAACATGCCCAATGTACCTGCTACAATATGATGAGAGGCAATTCCTCCGAGAACAAAAGGATCACAGCCTTCCGCACCCCATGCAGGACTTACAGGTTGTACTTTTTAAGTTAGTCCATAAGGATCGGACACCCATATTCTAGGACTATACAAACGTATTACATGAAATGTGCCAAAACCAAAGCAAGCTAATCCTGAGAGAAATAAATAAATTATAAAGATCTTAGGTAAATCCAAAGAGGGTTTGCCAGTACATTCATCGCAGAATATTTCTAGATCCCAATACACCCAATGTCAGATAGCTGCCAAGAAGCACAAACCAGAAAACATAATATGTGGTCCTACCACACCCTCATAACTCTAAAAATACATAGATCCATAATAATTCCCCTTGAAATACTCCAACCACCCCCCATGAATTGGTTATTCCTAAACGAGTCATGAAGGGTATAACGAACATACCTTATTTCACATTGGATCGAGAGTGGGGTCAGAGGGATCAAAAACTGTTAATTCGTATAAAGTCGTCAAACTGGCCCAACCAGCAACTAGGGCTATATGCATTATATGGACCGAATGAGGTCGCAAGGTCGATCCTCAGGGCAGCTGGTTGACCCCGCGGGTCATCCGAGTTAGTATGTGGCGGGTGTTGCCACAATGAGGTCGCAGGGTCTATCCTCGGGGTAGCTTGGGAATAAATCCCCTATCCCCGTATTACACCCTGTCCGTCACATGCTCGTTCGGATGCTGCGATTTACCTCCCTCGTGATGGCCTTGGATCGGGTACGGCGAGAGCGCTGGGGGCGAGCGTTCGCCTTTTTGCCACAATTATATGGACCGAAAGAAATCGACCAGGATCATTTAATACGATAGTATGAGAACGATACCAAAGCAAATCCATGGAAATATCTCTTTATCAAAAAAAAAACTAGAAACTATGTCACTTTATTTTATCGCATTGGAATTGGAAAAGACTATACTATGTGCCAAGGGTAGATCCAGGATTTTAAATTTAGGGGGGTGCATATTAAATGATAAAAATAATTATGATAAAGATATATTCACTCTCAAATAGCTTCCGAATTCTCTATTTATGATTGGAATCGAGCTCAAAACTTCCTAGAAAATCACCATCCCAAGTTGTATGGTGGTCGATGAGACGACAACGGCGAACAAGTTTGTGTGTAACTTTGACATGAAACAAGGGCCAATAGCTCGTCTCAAGGTCACTATATTATTTTAAAATTTTGGGTATCAAACTAATAACAAAAAACTTAGATTGTGGGCTTTCCCTAAAATAGTCTATAACCTCTACTTCCAACATTTGCTTAGTCACTGTTCTGTAAAAAGGTCTTATCCTTGCCCTCTAGAATTGCATGTTATTTCTCAAGAAATAGTGAGAGTGTGCCAAGGATCGGCCCTGGCCATCATGACATTATTTGGTCTCTTGTCCAAGAAGAATTGTATGTTGGAATGGACTATGTTGCATGATAATCTTCATGCTGAGTTGGCTAACAATCCGAAGCTCGAAATTATCATGAGAATTTCTTGCTGAGTTATAATGATTTGCCTCACCCCCTCAAATCATGCTTCTTGTACTTCAACATTTTCCCAAAGGAGTATTCAATTAGACGGATCACTCTGCTTTGGCTGTAGATGGGTGAAGGATTCATTGAAAGTGATAATAATGAAAGCATGAAAAAATGACAGAAGAATAACTCTAAGGGAGGATTTATGCATGGACTTGGGTTGGGGGGAGGGGGCCATGGCCCCCCTAGTCTCCATGTAAATCCACCTCTGCTATGTACCTAATTTTTTAGTAGATTTAGTATGAGAAAAGGTCAATATTTATTCTGTTATTTTCGTTAAAAATAAGGTAAAAATTCTGTTCATAAAAGCAAAGAGAAGTGGATCTATCCTATATCCAATAAGTACCAATACGCAATGGGAGGATTACTTCTACTTTGGGGAAACGAATACATAGATACTTGTTTATCATTCCAACGATTGATACGTTAGTTAAATTTTCTCTTTATTCATTCTATCTTACTCTATAAATCTTTCAATCTATGTATAAAATACAATAAGAGAAAAAGAGAGAAAGATAATAAAGTCATTGTTACGTTTCTATTTTAACGTGGAGTATAGTACTCAATTTTATCTTTAAATTAATGTCTGTTGGTGTTCCAAAAGTACTTGTTCGAAATCCCAGAGAGGAAGATGCAACTTGGGTTGAGTTATAGTGCGACTTGTCAGACATATTGAGTCATATGAAATTTACCCATTTTCTTCCCCGATCAAGATATCCTCTGTTTCGCCCAAGAAATATTGTATTGAGGGAAGCATCATTCATTCGGAGCATGAAGTATAATTAGATCAATTTATTTATATTTGCATTTTGAGATCTATATTATTAATTAGGAGGATTTATGGTTCACTTGGAAAAACAAAACTAAAGTATTGAGATTATAAAATAGTTGAGTTGGGAAAAGGCATGAAACAAATTTAAAAAAATGGTATTAAGATTATTTACCCTTAAAGAAAAAAGAAATAAAACAAGAATAGATATATATTGATTCTATTTTTTTCCATTTCATTTTGATTTTGAACCGTATGCATCCAAAGGTACGTGTATGACTCCTAGAGGACTAAAGGACAGGATTTTGTTCTAATCAACCGACTTTATCAAAAAAGATTACTTTTTTTAGGACAAGAGGTCAAGGAGGAGATTTTGAATACTATTATTGGTCACATGGTATAATTCAATATAGAAGATCAGACTAGGAATCTTTATTTATTTATTTATAAACTCTCCCAATGGATGGGTAATATCAAAAACCGTTATTTTTGATACTATACAAGTTGTGATACCCGATGAACATACAATATGTTTGCAATCGTGCGATGGTTTAAAGTATACATAAGCTCGCCGATCTTAATTGCCTCAATCAATATTATTTGTATAGTAAATCTTTGATAATTGAACTCAACAACCCAATCTAAATTCAACCAATCGAACCAATATGATGAGAGGCAATTTCTCCGGGAACAAAAGGATCAAAGCCTTCCGCGCCCCATGCAGGACTTACAGGTTGTACTTTTCCGGTTAGTCCATAAGGATCGGACACCCATATTCCAGGACCATACAAACCTGTTACATGAAATGCGCCAAAACCAAAGCAAGCCAATCTTGAGAGAAATAAATGAATTCCAAAGATCTTAGGCAAATCCAAAGAGGGTTTGCCCGTACGTTCATCGCAGAATATTTCTAGGTCCCAATACACCCAATGCCAGATAGCTGCCAAGAAGCACAAACCAGAAAACACAATATGTGCCCCCGAACGTAACTAATCAAGAATAGGATTAACCAATCAATTGATCTAATTTAAAATTTTAATTTGTTTAATTTAAATTTTTGTTTTTTTATTTATTTGATTTGATTTTAAAATTTAAAAATCAGTTTAACTAATTAAATTGAAATAATATCCATCAACATTCAAATATTTAATGTCAATCAATTAATGATGTCATTAGTTGACTAATGGTGTTATCAATCGAGATTATTTAATTCTATAATCAACTGAGTTAATCGATTTTATTCGATTTGGTTAGTTAAATTTTGATAATAAAGCTCGGCCAATTTGATTTGCCTAAAAAAATCAGTTTAACCATTTTTGATTTGTTCGGTTTGATTTTAAAACGATGGTTTATCCTTATAAAAGAATAATGTAAACAATAAATAAATATCAGGGACAGAGATTAAATCAATAATTTTTTAAAAATAATATTAAGAATAAAAGAATAAAATAATATTTAAAACATCGGGGCAAAAGATTTAACTTATCATATTTTTTTCTAAAAGCAAATATAATATTTTTATTATGTGACGGTATAACTTTTTAATTTTAATAATTTAATAATTTGTATGTTTCCATATTTATATATTATGGAATACATCAATCTTCATATATTCTTATATATAATTATAATCACTATAAATGATTTACACAAGATAAAATTAAGAGAAAAAAAATAATCTAAGTACAAAGATAAAATTATCAAAAAGTCAATCTGCTAGATCAACATCTATCTATATACACGTTGTATCCCTTTATTTATACCACAACAATTCTATTTCAATTACTTCACATCTCTTCTTCTTCTTCTTCTTCTTCTTCTTCTTCTTCTTCTTCTTCTTCTTCTTCTTCTTCTTCTTCTTCTTCTTCTTCTTCTTCTTCTTCTTCATGGCTTCTAGTTGCTGCTGCCTCCAATGGCTCCTCTTCGTCCAAGCTCTTCTCGTTGTAGCCGCCTCCTCTGATTCTTGCCACTTCCCGGCCATCTTCAATTTCGGCGACTCTAACTCTGACACTGGTGGGCTGTCGGCCGCCTTTGGGGCAGCCCCGCCACCCCACGGTGAGTCCTTCTTTGGCAAGCCGGCAGGCCGGTACTGCGATGGTCGCCTCCTCATCGATTTTATCGGTATGTTATTCGTTTATATCAATCTCAATAATAACAATTGATAGTCTTCCACCATCTCACCTGCAAAACCATAATATTATTGCAGCGAGCAGCCTAGGCCTCCCGTTCCTCAGCGCTTACCTCAACTCTATTGGCACCAACTTCTCTCACGGTGCGAACTTTGCCACGGCCGGGTCGACGATCAGGCAACCTTACGCCACACTGACCCAATCCGGCTTCAGCCCCATCTCCATGGACGTCCAGACCTGGGAGTTCTCCCAGTTTAAGTCTCGCTCCCAAGCACTTATCCAGCAAGGTACACAACAATACTAAAAACTTTTTATTTATTGGTTAATACAAAACTTAATCACTTGTTCATTAACTCCATAATACAATTCATATATTGTATTTAACCTGTTTTTTATATAAAATTGACGCATTCTCTTGCATTGCAGATCTAGAATCAACTCACTAATACATGAATTCATAATACAAAAATTAAATTACCGTTTGTGTGTAGGATTGTTCAAGGATCAACTGCCGAAGGAAGAGTACTTCTCTCAAGCCCTATACACGATCGACATCGGCCAAAATGATCTCACAGAGGGTTACTTCAGAAATTGGACCACCGACGAAGTCAAATCGGCCATTCCTGATATCTTGGACAAGTTTGTTCTCGCCATTCAGGTGAATTTAATTTCTCGATCTTTTGTAATTCGTTCGTTTTCAAGATATCAATTCTAATACTAAGGAGTGTTTTGTTTTGTCTATTTTTGTTTGGGTGTTTGTAGAGCATTTACTGGGAGGGAGGGAGGTACTTTTGGATTCACAACACCGGGCCTTTTGGCTGCCTCCCTTATGTTTTGGACCGGCTCACCCTTAAAGCGCCAGAGGTGGACCGATTTGGCTGTGGGGCTCCCTTCAACCATGTGGCCCAACTCTTTAACCAAAAGCTAAATCAAACTTTGAGTCAATTGAGGAAGGATCTCCCGCTTGGCGTCTTCACCTATGTAGATATTTACTCGGTCAAGCGCGAGCTCCTAAGCCATGCGCACCAGCATGGTATGTAAGAATTACATTTAAATCCTAAATTTTAAACTCTTATAAATATGATTTTTGTAGGGTTTGAGTTGCCACTCGTAGCGTGTTGTGGGCATGGAGGAAAGTACAATTACAATATAAATATCGGATGTGGATCGACAGTGACAAGAAATGGAAAAGAGGTGATGATTGGGAAGGCATGTCAGAATCCATCGAAGAGGATCATTTGGGACGGTGTTCACTACACTGACGCCGCCAATAAATGGATTTTTCAACAAATTATGGATGGAAAATTTTCGGATCCACCTGTTCCTCTACGGTTGGCTTGCAAAGTGAAGGCATAATGAACCGCTTATGCATTAGGTTTTAACTTATTGGTTTTGAATTTTAATCGATCTTGTTAGGGAGTTTGATAATTAATAAATTGCCAATTACATTTATTTTTATTAGAAGTGAAGTTTGATTCCTGTAACTTTAGTATAAACATTCTTCAGATCTTGTGATGGTTTAAAGCATACATAATCTCGCCTAATCTTAATTGTCTAATCAATTTTTACTATTAAAATCAAATAAATAAAATAGATAAAAAATTAATTAATTTAATCGGTAATCAAATTAATTGATTTTTAAAAATAAAAATTTTATAGTTTTTTTATAAAAACTTAATCAGTTTAATAAAAAATTTAAAAAATCTTAATATTTTTATTTTTATTATTTAATTAAAAAATAGTTTAATTGATTTTAAAATTTAAAATCATAGAATAGATTTAATCAAAATAATTGATATTAAAAATAAATTGAATCAAATTTTTTGAATTATTCATTGAGTCATTTATTCATTGATATTAAAATTTTGTTTATTTCTAATAAAGACAAGTGCTAAATAAATGTAAGTTAGTTAAAATAATTAATGAACTGCTTATCATAATTGAAAATGATAAATTTTGACACCGAAAATAAATCGTAAACTTTGACACTCTTTTGCACTTTCTAAAGAAATTTCAACTGATGGGTAAATTGAATTTGAACTTTAGCAAGTAAGTAATTCTTATTTTATAATTTGATGATGACTTTTCCTCTGGAGGCACGATACAATGCTAAGAGATATGCTAATTTATCCATTAATTCTCAGACAAACTTACACACTCGAACTATTGGGATGTCATGTAGAGTTGTTGTGTTTCTGAATTTATCAAATGGACGAGTAGGAAAAGGCTACTCACCTAGACCATATCTGATTTTATTTTAAAAAAAAACAAAGGTGATGGCTTTTTTATTATAATTGACAAATCACTTTCTAATTTTTTCCTCCAAAATAAAGAATTTTTAATATCACTTTAATAGAATTCCAAATTATCAAAATTATAGCTAAAACTGTATTTATCATATATTCTATCTATTTTCTAAATTATATATTTATAAAATTATTTTTTTAAAATTTAGAAAATAAATTTTATTCCTTAAACATTATAAAAAAAGAGAAAAAATAAAAAAGTTGATATATAATATATTAAAAAATAGATATCTAAATTTAATATAATAAATTTGTTATACTAAATTATGTATTTTAGATAGAAAAATTGATATGAATACTCAAAGTAAATTAAAAATCTGTCAACCGGACCGATCTAATAAAATGAGATAGATTGAGTTTTATATGTGAAATTAGTAAATTGAATATAAAAATTTTAAAAATTACAAAAGAACCGATATACAATAAATTTGATAGAGAAAACTATTTTATAATAAGTAAAAAAAATTCTTCCGACTGGACTAGAGTTCAAGATAATCTTGAAGCAGA
The DNA here is from genome assembly GCF_018446385.1 of Zingiber officinale. NCBI lineage: Eukaryota > Viridiplantae > Streptophyta > Magnoliopsida > Zingiberales > Zingiberaceae > Zingiber > Zingiber officinale. Next base: position 58,559,187 of record NC_055987.1, on the reverse strand, counting down.
TCCATCCTGATAACCTATTCCCTAAGCAATCTTTAATACATTAGAAAATGATATTCGTAGTGGGAATACTTAAAATTGAAGGACAAGTTTGAAACTAATATAATTAAACTCCATTCGAGAAATCATGTCTTCTTCTAAAATGCTTCAAGTGGGGTTTGTGTAGTGAACTCAAATTGTTCTTCACCTAATCTATACGACAATTTATGATATGTCTTGCTCATCTACTCGTAATTTGTATATAATTTCTAAAATACTTGATACATTATGTTTATGGAAGATTTTAAGAATTTTATAAAAAGACTTATATCAATTAAAGCTCAAACGAACAAGTTGTTGGGATCTCAAACAAAGTGAATGTCCTATCTATCTTAAACATTCTTAAGCCTAACCGAGTAAATAGCTTCTCGGTCGCGACAAAAAGACCTTTGATATAATAAATATTTACTAATATTAATTAATCACAACTAACAATTACTTGCATAGTGATAAATATTTAATCATAGTAATTAAATAATTGACAATAGATTTGTGACTATTTTATGAGGATGTCGGTGACATGATTAGCTTCGTAATCAAATTCGACACAAGAATACCTCTTAGTTCCATATATATCTAACTCACTCATCGTTACTGATACTTACATGATTCTAAGGGTTGTAAACCAGACAAGTTTCTTTTAGAATCACTTTGACCATAACATAAAGTTTAGATCAATTCTCCAATAAGTCGGCTGCGTTAACTCCTTACTGGACATATCAAACACATCTTAGTCATATTTTTTAAAAAAAGAAAATAAAAATAGAAAACCTTAAAAACTTGAACCCATCTATTAATAATATTATCTAATAAAAATGAGCTATTTTATCTTTAATTAACTAACTAAATATAAGAAACTTATGATCGCTATAAATGATGTGCATAAGATAAAATTAAGAGGAAAAAAATAATCAAGCTATTTCCAAAGATAAATTATGAAAAAGTCAATCTTATCAACATCTATCTATATAATATAGAAGTTTTCCTCTATTTATACTACAACAATTCCATTCCAATTATCTTAACATCTCCATGGCTTCTAGATGCTGCTTCCAATGGCTCCTACTCGCCCAAGCTGCTCTTACCGTAGCCGCCTCCTCTGATTCTTGTCACTTCCCAGCCGTTTTCAACTTCGGTGACTCCAACTCTGACACTGGTGGGTTATCGACCGCCTTTGGGGCGGCCCGCCATCCTACGATGAGTCCTTCTTTTGGCAAGCTGGTCGGTCGGAACTGCGATGGCCGTCTCCTCGTCGATTTCATCGGTACGTTCATTTGTTTATATCAATCTCAATTATAGCAATTGATAGTCTTCCACCATCTCACCTGCAAAACCATAATATTAATGCAGCGAGCAGCCTAGACCTCCCATTCCTCAGCACCTACCTCAACTCTATCGGCACCAACTTCTCTCACGGTGCGAACTTTGCCACGGCCGGGTCGACGATCAGGCAACCTTACGCCACACTGACCCAGTCTGGCTTCAGCCCCATCTCCATGGACGTCCAGACTTAGGAGTTCTCCCAGTTTAAATCTCGCTCCCAAGCATTTATCCAAAAAGGTACACAACAATACTAAAAATTCTTTATTTATTGGTTAATACAAAACTTAATCACTTGTTCATTAACTCCATGATACAATTCATATATTGTATTTAACCTTTTTTTTTTTATGAAATTGATGCATTCTTTTGCATTGCAGATCTAGAATCAACACACTATTAATACATGAATTCATAATACATAAATTAAATTACCGTTTGTGTGTAGGATTATTCAAGGATCAACTGCCGAAGGAAGAGTACTTCTCTCAAGCCCTATACACGATCAACATCGACCAAAATGATCTCACAGGGGGTTAGTTCAGAAACTAGACCACTAACGAAGTCAAATCAGCCATTCTGATATCTTGGACAAGTTTGTTCTTGCCATTCAGGTGGATTTAATTTCTTGATCTTTTGTAGTTAGTTCGTTTTCAAAATGTCAAATCTAATGCTAAAAAGAGTATTTTGTTTTGTCTGTATTTTTTATTGTGTTTGCAGAGCATTTACTAGGAGGGTGGAAGGTACTTTTGGATCCCCAACACTGGGGCTTTTGGCTGCCTCCCTTATGTTTTGGACCGGCTCACACTTAAAGCGCCGGAGGTGGATCGCTTTCGCTGTGGGCCACCCTTCGACAATGTGGCCCAGCTTTTCAACCGAAAGTTAAATCAGACTCTAGTTGACTGAGGAAGGATCTTCCGCTCGTCATCTTTACTTATGTAAATATTTACTCGGTCAAGCGCGAGCTCCTAAGCCATGCACACCAGCATGGTATGTAAGAATTACATTTAAATCCAAAATTCTAAACCTTAAACTCTTATAAATACGATTTTTGTAGGATTTGAGTTGTCACTCTTAGCGTGTTGTGGGCATGGTGGAAAGTACAACTACAATATAAATATCGGATGTGGATCGACAGTAGCAAAAAATGGAAAAGAGATAATGGTTGGGAAGGCATGTCAGATTCCATCGAAGAGGATCATTTGGGACGGAGTTCACTACACTGGCGCTGCCAACAAATAGATCTTTCAACAAATTATGGATGGAAAATTCTCGGATCCACTAGTTCCTTTACGGTTGGCTTGCAAAGCAAAGGCATAACGAACCGCTGATGCATTAGGTTTTAGCTTATTGATTTTAAATTTGAGTCAATCTTATTAGGAAGCTTAATAATTAAAAAATTGCCAATTATATTTATTTTTATTAGAATTGAAGTTTGATTTCTTTTACTGTAACTCTTTAGTATAAACATTTTTTGGAAATAAGTTATTGCGTAAATTCAACAAATTGTGGATGGAAAATTCTCGGATCCACCGGTTCCTTTACTGTTGGCTTGCAAAGCGAAGGCATAATGAACCGCTGATGCATTAGGTTTTAGTTTATTGATTTTAAATTTTATTTCATCTTGTTAGGAAGCTTGATAATTAATAAATTGTCAATTATATTTATTTTTATTAGAAGTGAAGTTTGATTTCTTTTACTGTAATTTTTTAATATAAACATTTTTCAAAAATAAGTTATTACGTATATTCAACAAATTATGGATGGAAAATTCTTGGATTAACCGATTCCTCTACGATTGGTTTGCAAACCGAAGACAATGAACTGCTGATGCATTAGGATTTAACTTATTGATTTTAAATTTTAGTCCATCTAACATAGGAAGCTTGATAATTAATAAATTGTCAATTATATTTATTTTTATTAGAAGTAAAGTTTGATTTCTTTTACGGTAACATTTTAGTATAAACATTTTTCAGAAATAAGTTATTATGTATATTCAACAAATTGTGGATAGAAAATTCTCAGATCCACCGCTTCCTCTACGGTTGGCTTGCAAAGCGAAGGCATAATGAACCGTGATGCATTAGGTTTTGACTTATTGATTTTAAATTTTAGTCGATGTTGTTAGGAAGCTTGATAATTAATAAATTCCCAATTATATTTATTTTTATTAGAAGTGAAGTTTGATTCCTTATAACATATATTTGTTATTGTGATAGTTTAAAGTATACATGATCTCGCCAGATCATAATTATCTCAATAAATATTATTTGTATGGTAAATCTTTGATAATTGAACTCTAAGCACCAATTTGAAATTTCAACCAATTGAACTAATCAATTTTTACTATTAAAATCAAATTAACTAAAAATACGATCGATAAAGAATTAATTAATTTAGTGGGTAACCAAATTAACTAATTTTTTAAAAAATAAAAATATTATAGTTTTTTAATAAAAATTTAATGGGTTTAATAAAAAAATAAAAATAACTTAATATTTAAGAAATTTCAACGTTTATGGTAAATCAAATTTGAATTTTAGTAAGTCGGTATTTTTTAATTTATAATTTGATGACTCATCCTCTAAAGCCACAATACAATAGAAAGAGACATGGTAATTTATCCGTGCACAATTAAATTCTCGGACAAACTTACACTGATAGTACTTGAACTATTGGGATAATTGGGATATCGTGTCAAGAGTCGTTGCATTCCTAAATTTATTATGGGCGTTGCATTTCTAAATTTATCATATGGACGATTAATTGGACTCGAGACCATATTGATGTTTTTTTTTAAAAAAAAAAACATAGGGTGATGGTCTTTTTACTATAATTGACAAATCATTTTATAATTTTTTACTCCAAAATAAAAAACTCATCAAATTTAAACCTATCTCTATGGTCACGTGTATTACATGCATACTCAATTATGTATATTAAGAAACAAAGAATTACAAGAGAAATAATGTCATTGTTAATGTGTTTTTTTGAAACTTTGAATCACTAGGTGACACTAACACATAAGGTTAAAGAATCCATAACCACTAGGGACCAGAAAATGACGTAGATTGGATTTTAGATGTGAAATGAGTAAATTAAATATAAAAAATTAAAAAATTATAAAAGAACCGATATGTATTAAATTTAATAGAGAAAATCATTTTATAATAAGTAATAAAAAAATTTCTTTGGACTGGACTACTAGAGTTCAAGACAATCCTTAAGCAGATCCGTCCTGACAACCACTTAGATATATTCCCTAAACAATCTTAAATACTCTAGAAAATGATATTCCTAGATAATATTTAAAATTGAAAGACAAGTTTGAAACCAATTAAACTCCATTAGAGAAATCATGAGTCCTCTTCTAAAATGCTTCAAGGGGCTTTGTGTAGTGAACTCAAATCGGTCTTCACCTAATCTACTCGTAATTTGTATAAAATTTCTAAAACACTTAATACATTATGTTTATGGAAGATTTAAGAATTTTATAAAAGACTTATATCAATTAAATTTCAAAAGAACAAGTTGCTACGATCTCAAACAAAGTGCATGTCCTATCTATCTTAAACATTCTCGAGCCTAATCAAGTAAATAACTTCTTGGTCGCAACAAAAAGAGGCCTTCAATACGATAAATATTTAATAATATTAATTAATCATAACTAACAATTACTTGCACAGTGATATTTAATCATAGTAATTAAATAATTGACAATAGATTTGTCAACAATTTTATGAGGATGTCGGCAACATGTTTAGCTTCATAATCAAATTCGACACAAGAACACCTCTTAGTTTCATATATATCTAATTAACTCATCGTTACTGATACCTGCACGATTCTAAGGGTTACAAACCAAACAAATTTATTTTAGAGTCACTTTGGCCATAACATAAAAGTTAAAATCAGCTCTCCAATAATCAAATTATTCCAAAGATAAATTATGAAAAAGTCAATCTTATCAACATTAAGAGAAAAAATAATCAAACTATTCCAAAGATAATTATGAAAAAGTCAATCTTATCAACATTTTTCTATATACAGGTTGAATGTTTTCCTCTATTTATACCACAACAATTCCATTCCAATTATCTCACTTCTCTTCTCCTTCTTCTCCATGGCTTCTAGCTACTGCCTCCAATGGCTCCTCCTCGCCCAAGCCCTTCTCATCGTAGCTGCCTCCTCTGATTCCTGCCACTTCCCGGCCATCTTCAACTTTGGCGACTCTAACTCTGACACTGGCGGGTTGTCGGCCGCCTTTGGGGCGACCCCGCCGCCCTATGGCGAGTCTTTCTTCGGCGAGCCGGTCGGTCGGTATTCTGATGGTCGCCTCCTCATCGATTTCATCGGTACATTTATTCATTTATCTCAATCTCAATTACGGCAATTGATAGTCTTCCACCATCTCACTCGCAAAATCATAATATTATTGCAGCGAGTAGTCTGGGCCTCCCGTTCCTCAGCGCCTACCTCAACTCTGTCGGCACCAACTTCTCTCACGGTGCGAACTTCGCCACGTCCGGGTCAACGATCAGGCAGCCTTACGCCACATTGAGCCAGTCTGGCTTCAGCCCCATCTCCATGGACGTCCAGACTTGGGAGTTCTCCCAATTTAAGTCTCGCTCCCAAGCACTCATCCAGCAAGATACATAATAATACTAAAATTAATACATAACAATTCATATATTGTACTTAACTTCTTTTTTTTTTTATGAAATTGATGACTTCTCTTGCATTGTAGATCTAGAATCAACTGACTAATACATGAATTCATAATACAGATATTAAATTACCCTTTGTGTGTAGGATTGTTCAAGGATCAACTGCCAAAGGAAGAATACTTCTCTCAAGCTCTATATACGATTGACATCGGCCAAAACGACCTCACGGAGAGTTACTTCATAAATTGGACTACTAAAGAAGTTAAATCGGCTATTCCTGATATCTTAGACAAGTTTGTTCTCGCCATTCAGGTGGATTTAATATCTTGATCTTTTGTAGTTTGTTCATTTTCAAGATATCAATGCTAATGCTAAGAAGAGTATTTTGTTTTATGTATTTTTTTTTTATTTTGGGTGTTTATAGAGCATTTACTGGGAAGGAGGAAGATACTTTTGGATTCACAACACTGGGCCTTTTGGCTGCCTCCCTTATGTTTTGGACCGGCTCACCCTTAAAGCGCCAGAGGTGGATCGCTTTGGCTGTGGGGCTCCCTTCAACGAAGTGGCCCAACTTTTTAACCGAAAGCTAAATCAGACTTTGAGTCGACTGAGGAAGGATCTCCCGCTCGGTGTCTTCACTTATGTGGATATTTACTCAATCAAGCGCGAGCTTCTAAGCCATGCGCACCAGCATGGTATGTAAGAATTGTATTTAAACCCTAAATTTAAATCTTAAATTCTTATAAATATGATTTTTGTAGGATTTGAGTTGCCACTCGTAGCGTGTTGCGGACATGGAGGAAAGTACAACTACAATATAAATATCGGATGTGGATCAACAGTGACAAGAAATGGAAAAGAGGTGATGGTTGGAAAGTCATGTCAGAATCCATCGAAGAGAATCATTTGGGACAGAGTTCACTACACTGACGCCGCCAACAAATGGATCTTTCAACAAATTGTGGATGGAAAATTCTCGGATCCACAGGTTCCTCTAACGTTGGCGTGCAAAGCGAAGATATAATGAGCCATTGATGCGTTAGGTTTTAGCTTATTGATTTTGAATTGTAGCCGATCTAGTTAGGAAGCTTGATAATTAATAAATTGCAATTATATTTATCTTTATTAGAAGTTAAGTTTGATTCCACTTTTTAGTATAATCTTTGGAAATAAGTTATTGCGTATATACATGTTTGCAATCTAAACCAATTTAAATATTCAAACAATTGAACTAATTATTTTTTATTATTAAAATCAAATAAATCATATTAAAGCAAATCAATTAATTTGGTCGGTAATCAAATTAATTGATTTTCTTTACAAAAAATATTTTATTTTTTAATAAAAACTTAATCAGTTTAATAAAATAATTAAAAAATCTTAATATTTTTATTTTTATTATTTAACTAAAAAATAGCTTAAGTGATTTTTAAAATTCAAAATATTTAATCAGAATAATTGATATTTAGAAAATCGAATAAATTGATTCAAAACGAAGAAAAGATCTGATCTTATCGGTCGAGCTATTACAGCAACAGTCGAATATCTGAATGGTCTTGCAAAAGATATTATACTCGTGGATTTCACGTTTTCAAAAAATACACGCATAAAGAGTAAGTGAAGTGGAGTAAAGAAAAAGATAAAAAGACAATGCTAACATAACCAAGTTTTACTTGGTTCGGAGCCTCCAGCGACTCCTACTCCAAGGCTATGTAAGAGTACTTTCGTTGGGCAATCACTAATGAATCAAAAGATTACAAGAGTGATTATAATTTGAGTATAAGTAACTTGAATAATAAAAGTAATACTAATGACTTGGAGAACTAGATCTTCAGTGTAGTCATCGTCATAGTAGCTTTCGGGCATTGTAGAGATCTCTTTGAAGTAGCTCACAAGAGCGAAAGATGTTTGAAATGATGTATTTAAGCTGCTAGTCAAAGCCTCCTTTTATAGCACCATCCCAGGTGCCCAGACTATGCTGACATGGTGAGCTCTCATCAAAACTTCATCCTCGAAATTTATCCACGTCGAAGACCCCAAACCCCCTCTGAATGTCCGGACTGTTGATGTGGGTCGGCCAGTCATCGTGCTCCAGCTCAGCATGTCGATGAGTTTTTAGTTATCCAGGCATTGGATCTACTCCAGGTGCTTGGACCACCCAAGTGCCTAGCCAGGAACGGGAGCTCCCTTTGTGAAGCTTGTCGGGGCGCTTGGAGCAACTCTAGGTGCCTAGAGTCCAAGCACTTGGAGTTCAGGCGCCCAGACAAACTTCTTACAAATCCTTCTTTCTACAAAATATAGTTGGTCCAAGCAACAAATATATAAAGAATAATAAGTTTTGACAGTCTCTAGACTGTCCAGTCTTGACTTTCAGACTGGACAGTCTAGAGACGGTCAAAACTTATTATAGTTGGTCCAACAAATATATAGTTGGTCAAGACTGGACAGTCTAGAGACTTTCAGTTTCACAAAAACTCTAGGTCAGACAGATGCCTACTATTCCCTCTTCGGGGAATGCTTCCTCACCTACTCCTCTCAGGAAAGATTATCTTTTTCCAGACCGATCTTCCAGACCATCTAGACTTTTGCTCAACATCTGAGACATCAGGACTTCTTACTAGATATTCGATCCCTGACCCATCCAGTCTTCTACCTAGTGTCTGCGACCCCCAGGACTTCACCTAGAATCCTTGGCCTTAAGATTTCACCCAACATCCTCGACCCACCAAGATTTTGCCCAGTCCCCTGGATTAGGACTTTGTTACCTAATCATAGATAGGACTTTCTACCTATCTAGCTTTAATTAGGATTTTTTTTGCACACTTAGTTCAACTTGTTAGAATAACAAGAAACCATAACTTTGAATTCTTTGCTATAATCAAAACTTAGGTTTGATCATCTGGTACTTCCTGCACTAACAATCTCCCCCTTTTAATTATGACAACATAATTCAAAGTTAAGTAAAACATAACAACAATTAATGTAACATAAGTAAGGAAATAAAATAATTTGATAACAAAGTAAAGATGCTCCCTCTTAATTTAACACTCAGAAAAAATTTATTTATTATGTTATGTTTGACTTAACTTTTAACTTTTCTTTCTCCTTTTGACATATATCAAAAATAATACTACGTAAAAAAAAGTTGTTAACATGTAAAGATAGTACTTAATTTTGAAAAAAAAACTAACTTTTAATCTTTTTTCAAAAATTTAACTTTAAGCTCCCCTGAAATCATCACTTTCACTTTCTTTTTAAAATACTTAGTTTTAAAAAAAGTTTCTTTACTAAACATTTAGCTAATTACTTAAAAAGAATTTTATTAAAAAAATAATTTTGCTAAATACTTAGATTTAAAATGAGGTTTCTTGGAAAAATACTTACTTAGCTTTGGAAAGGATTTCTTACTTAGCTTTTAAAAAATAATTTTCTTGTAAAAACACTTAGCTAAATACATAGCTTTTGAAAAGAATTTTTTTTTTAAAAAAAAAACTTAGATAAATACCTAGCTTCAGAAAGGATTTCTTTAAAATTATGAAGAATTAGTTGATTTTGACAAAGCTTAACTTATAAACCTTCTTTTTAAAAAGAAAAACTTAACTTTTGAAAATATTTAATTTTTAAAAATATTTAATTTTTGAAAATATTTAATTTTAAAAATATTTCTCTCCTTAAACAATTTTGAAGTTATTTTAGGGGATAGTGAGCTTAAGTGATTTAATTAAAGCCTTGATTAATGACTATAATCCTAGAGTCCAAGAATGAAAAATATAAGTTTAAAAATATAAAAGTAATTATTGATTTTCTAGAATTTTCATCTCATCTTTTCTAAGTTATCAAATATGTTAAGCTTATTTGTTTGTGTGAGATAGAGTTAATCTTAATTTTAAAGTTAATTTTGAGTTTGAAAATATTATCTCTGAATTTAAAAATTATTTTACTTTTAATAAAAAATATTTAAGTTTGAATTAAAAAAATATATTTAAGCTTTGGTTTCAAAATATTTAAGTTTTAAGATATTTAAGTTTCAAAAATATTTAAGTTTGAATTTTAGAAAATATTTAAGTTTAAATTTTGAAAAAATTTTAAGTTTAAATTTTGAAAAATATTTAAGCTTGAATTTTAAAAAATATTTAAGTTTAAGTTTTTTGAATATTTAAGTTTGAATTTTGAAAAATATTTAAGTTTGAATTTTAAAAAATATTTAAATTTAAATTTTAAAAATATTTAAGTTTGAATTTTCTGAATATTTAATTTTGAATTTTAAAACATATTTAAGTTTAAGTTTTTTGAATATTTAAGTTTGAATTTTGAAAAATATTTAAGTTTGAATTTTAAAAAATATTTAAATTTAAAATTTTAAAAATATTTAAGTTTGAATTTTGAAAAATATTTAAGTTTGAGTTTTTTGAATATTTAAGTTTGATTAATTTGAATTAGATTTACTTTTATTTAAAGATTAAGTTTGATTAGGTTTAAGTTAACTAATTTAAGTTTGATTTACTTTCATTTCACCCTTTTTCTAGATTGTCAATCAGGGAACCTTATCTATTTTTCCCTTGCCTTTGGCTTGGGACTTACCCTTACCTTTGGACTTCCATTTACCTTTGTCTTTTTGCACTATCAAAATGGTACTAGATTTTGCCTTCTTAAGATTGAATTTGCAGTTCTCAACATGCTCAACATCTCAAGCAACGGTTTGTCAATTTCATTCATGTTGTAGTTCATGAAAAATTAATTGTAGCTCTTAGGCAACGACTGCAGAATAAGGTCAGTGGCTAATTCTTAGCCCAATGGAAATCTCAATTGTTATAGGTTTTCTAAATACCCAATCATTTTGAGCGCATATGGTCCTATGGGACTTCCTTCTTGTATCTTGCATTGAAATAGAGCCTTAGAGATCTCAAATCTCTCATGTCTTACTTGTCCATGATATAGTTGTCTAAGATGTTCAACCATATCATAAGCATCCATATTCTCATGTTGCTTCTGAAGCTCAGAGTTCATGGTGGTAAGCATAAGGCATGATACATCTAATGCATCATCTTGATATTTCTTATAAGCATCCTTATCAGCTCTAGTGGCAGTAGTGGGGGTTGTTTTAGGAATGGGCTACTCTAGGATTATAGTTTGTTGGAGCAATCTCGATGGTTCATGTGACCATGTGTTTTAATGTTTGGGCAAATGATTTAAGTTAGGTTTACCCTTGTATTTGATATGTGTATGTGAGTGTGCAAGTTTGCAGGATACACATATGACTTAACTTGATGGCTTTGGGTCCGGTGAAGGATGGAGCATCCGAGAGACCGTGGATAAGGCAGTAAGGACAAGAGCCGAGGGAAGTACACTTCGAGGCATACGCGAAGGATGGCATTGGAACAAGAAGTTGGCTTAAATGTATTCGAGGGACGAGAGCCAAAGGAAGAAGGCTTAAAGGCAAGAGGTTAAGGTTGTAAGGAAGGGTCAAGTGAGTCATGAGGGTACGAGTGCATGAGAGATTGTGCTCACGGTAAAATCTTAGAGGTTACTGTAGCAATCAATGGGGGTAATGTAGTAGTCAACGAATATTGTAGTAGTCAATGGTAGTGTAGTAGTCGATTGGTGTACTATAGCAGTTGATTGGTGCACTGTAGCAGTCGACTGGTAAAGAGTCATTAGCAAAATCACAAATTCTATGAAGTACCATTGGGTTGGCACCAGTCGACTGGAGCAAAGACCAATCAACTGGTAATAGTAAAATAGCAAGGTTGTTTCTTCCCAAGCTATATAAAATGGAGCTTGGGATGACTGACCAAGGTAATAAAATTAGTAGTGGTTGTTAGAGTGTATACTAAAAGTCTAGCTTTTTGTAAACATTTATTTTGAAATAAAGAATCACATTGGTCAAATGTCTACATTTATATGCTAAGTGTAGTTATTCAATTAATTTATATTGTAGATAACATGATGTGTGGTGTCACATACAGAAGATCATGTTATCAATTCCTTATAAATTATAAACAGTAGCTCATGACTAAGATGGAAAGGAACAAACCATTGGAATAATCATAGTGTAATTTGATATTAGTTTATCTTAAGTATAAAATTACACTAGTATACTCTGAGTATATTGAACAGGACCATTTAAGGTAAGTTCTTTTTATACTGGCTGCATAAAAGAACAAGACCTTTGTTATTATGGAAGTGTGTGTTGGTTGATACTCGGAATATCATATCGGTTACCCTGTACAAAAATTTTGTACAAGTCCTGAACCATTCCTAACAACCTATTGTGTTCTTTAGAAATTAAATTAGGAATCGCAAGCGGAACTTAACATTATTGATTCCAAATTTAACTTATCTGTTCTTAAAGGTTTAGACTTGGATCGCAAATGATACTTAACATTATTGATCCAAATTCACCCATGTTACAAATTCAATTAAATATTAATTTCAGAGATTGGCTTCTAGGTTAAATATGGTGAGGTACTAGGCCTTCTTGGGTATGGGAGCATCCACCACTTCCTAGACAAAGCCTTTCAACGAAATTTAATATTTAATTTCCTTATAGTGACTTTAGGTTTAACCAAAAGGAACAATCGAATCACAAGATCGAAAAAAAAACAAAAGAACACAAACTCGAATCACAAATTCGAAACCTAGAATCATATGCCTCTTGTGTTTGGTATTTCAAAATCTATACAAAGAAAACTAGTATGATGCGGAATAGAATTACTAGTTATACCTTTCTTTGTAAGCAACAACCTCTTGATCTTCTATCATATTCCTCTTCTTATCTTGGACGTTGTGTGGGTGACGATCTACCAAGACAAGAACCACCACCACCTTCCTCTTTGCAAGTTTCGGCCACCAACCTTCAAGCTCTAAGGGATGCTAGAACAAAGGCTCCTTTCTCTCCTTCTTCTCCAACCAAAATCCGGCCACCACAAGAGCTCCAAGAGAGGGTGCCACTGGCCACTAAAGAAGAAGAGAAAAGGAAGACTAGGGGCCGACCACACCAAGGAAGAGAAGAGAGGGAATAATAGATGTTAGGTTATGAGGTGAGGCACCTCTACCCTCTCTTTTATATTCCTTGGTCTTGGCATATAAGGAACGTTTTAATAAAAACTTCCTTATTCTCCTTGCCAACAAAAGGAAAATTTAAATAACAATTTCCTTTTAAACTTCAATGGTCGGCCACCATCTTGAGCTCCAAAAAAGGAAAGTTTTAAAAATAAAATTAAAACTTCCTAATTTGTTTTCAGAAATTTTTAAAATAAAATTTCTCTTTTAAAAATTCCCGTCATGGTTGGTTATAAAAGGAAACTTTTATAAATTAAAATCTCTCTATTAAAACATGTGGATGATTACAAAAAGGAAAGTTTTCTCCAAAATTAAAATCTTTCTTTCAATCTACAAATAAGGAAAGATATCAAATCTTTCTCTTAATCTTTTGTAGAAAGCTATAAAAGGAAAGATTTATAATTTTTAAAACTCTCTTTTAAATCATGAGCATGGTTAAAAAAGGAAAGTTTTATCAAAAATTAAAATCTTCCTTTTAACTACAAATAAGGAAAGATATCAAACATTTCTCTTAATCATTTGTAGAAAACTATAAAAGGAAATATTTAAATTTTAAACTCTCTTTTAAAACATGTTTCCACATAAAAAAAGATTTTAAAAATAAAATCCTTTTATTTTTTATTGTGGTCGGCCACCACCTTAGCTTGGGTTCAAGCTAGGGTCGGCCACCTAAGCAAACTAATTCACCTTGGTTTGTCTGGCCCTAAGCTTGGGCTCTAAGCTAGGCTTGTCCGGCCACCTTAAGGTGGGTAAGAAGGTGGGTATATGTGGGTATAATACTTTATAAATAAGAGGCTACGATAGAGACCGAGAGGAGGAATTGGTTTTGGTCTCCCGATGAAATTAAGCTTCCCGTGTTCGCCTTGAACACCCAACTTAATTTCATCAATAATAATTCATACCACTAAAGAATTATTATTGAACTACCGCACCAATCCCAAATTACATTTTGGGCTCCTTCTTATCATGAGTGTGTTAGTCTCCCTGTGTTTAAGATATAGAATGCCCACTAATTAAATGAGTTACTGACAACTCACTTAATTAATATCTTAGTCCAAGAGTAGTACCACTCAACCTTATCATCATGACGGACTAAGTCCACTTGCAGGGTTTACATGGCAATTCTTATGAGCTCCTCTTGGGGACATTATCAACCTAGATTACTAGGACACAGTTTCCTTCTATAATCAACAACACATACTATAAATAATATCATTTCCCAACTTATCGGCCTCTTGATTTATCGAGCTAAATCTCACCCTTTGATAAGTCAAAGAAATAAATACTAAGTACACAAGCTTGTTACTATATCTGGATTAAGAGCACACACTTCCATAATATCAAAGGTCTAGTTTTTTTTTATTAAGTCAGTATAAAAAGAACTTTCCTTAAATGAACCAGCTCAATACACTCAGAGTGTACTAGTGTAATTTTATAGTTATGATAAATTAATACCAAATTACACTACGACTATTCCAATGGTTTATTCCTTTCCATCTTAGCCGTGAGCTACTGTTTATAATTTATAAGGAATTGATAACATGATCTTCTGTGTGTGACACCACACACCATGTTATCTATAATATAAATTAATTGAACGACTACACTTAGCATATAAATGTAGACATTTGACCAATGTGATTCTTTATTTCAAAATAGATGTTTACAAACAGTTAGGCTTTTAGTATACACTCTAACAGTGTGTGCTCTTAATTATGATATAATAACAAGCACATATACTCAATATTCATTTCTTTAATTTATCAAAGGGTGTGATTTAGTTTGATAAATCAATAGGCCCGATAAGTTGGGAAATGGTATTATTTATATGGTGTGTTGTTGATTATAGAATGAAACTGTGTTCTTGTAATCTAGGTTGATGATGTCCCCAAGAGGAGCTCATAAGAATTGCCATGTAAACCCTACAGGTGGACTTAGTCCGACATGACGATAAGGTTGAATGGTACTACTCTTGGAGCTAGATATTAATTAAATGAGTTGTCAGTAACTCATTTAATTAGTGGGCATTCTATATCTTAAACACAGGGAGATTAACACACTCATGATAAGAAGGAGCCCATATATTAATATGGGATTGGTGCGGTAGTTCAATAATAACTCTTTAGTGGTATGAGTTATAATTGATGAACTCGAGTTGAGTGTTTGGGGCGAACACGGGAAGCTCAAGTTCATCAAGATACCAAAACTAATTCCTCCTCTCGGTCCCTGTCGTAGCCTCTTATTTATAAAGTCTTATACCCACCCATACCCACCTTAAGGTGGCCAGCCAAGCCTAGCTAGGAGCCCAAGTTAGGGCTGGCCAAACCAAGGTGAGTTGGTGGTCGACCCTAGCTTGAACCGAAGCTTAGGTGGTCAGCCAAAACAAAATAAATTAAAAAGATTATATTTTTAAAATCTTTTCTTATGTGGAAGCCATGGTTTTAAAAGAGAGTTTAAAATTTAAATCTTTCCTTTTATAGATTTTTACAAAAAATTAAGAGAAAGGTTTGATATCTTTCCTTATTTATTGTTAAAAAGAAGATTATAATTTTTTGATAAAACTTTCCTTTTTTAAACATCCTCATGATTTTGAAAGAGAGTTTTAAAATTTAAATATTTCCTTTTATAGTTTCTACAAAATATTAAGAAAAGATTTGATATCTTTCCTTATTTGTAGATTCAAAGAAAGATTTTAATTTTAGAGAAAACTTTTCTTTTTGTAAATCATCCGCATGTTTTAATAGAGAGATTTTAATTTATAAAAGTTTCCTTTTATGACCAACCATGAAGGGAATTTTTAAAAGAGAAATTTTTATTAGGAAGTTTTAATTTTGTGTTTAAAACTTTCCTTCCTTGGAGGATTAGATATGGTCGGCCATATTAATAGAGAAAAGGATTTTTAATTAGTTAAATTTTCCTTTTCAATGGCAAAGAAAATAAGGAAGTTTTTATTAAAACTTTCCTTATTTGCCAAGACCAAGGAATATAAAAGATAGGGTAGAGGTGCCTCACCTCACAACAATAATATACATCTAGTATTCCTCTCTTCTCTTCCTTGTGGTGGTCGGCCCTCATCTTCTTCCTCTCCTCCTTTTCTTCTTCATTGGTGGCCGGCGGCATCAACCCTCAAGGAGCTTGTTGGTGGCCAGATTTTGCTTGGAGAAGAAGTAGAGAAAGGAGTCTTTGTTTCTTTGCATCCCTTGGAGCTTGGTTGGTAGCCGAAGACCTTCATCTCTAGGAGATTGTTGTTGGCCGAAACTTGAAAGGAGAAGAAGGAGGCTTGGGTGGATTCTCGTCTTGGTAGATCATCACCCACACGACGTCCGAGATAAGAAGAGGAATATGGCAGAAGATCGTGAGGTCTATAAGCTATAAAAAGTATAACTAGTTATTAGTTTCCGCATCATAACTAGTTCATCCTTTTATTTAGATCTTGAAATACCAAACACAAGAGGCTAATGAATCTAGGTAATCAAATTTATGTTTTCGATTTTGTATTTCTTTTGTTTTTCGAACTTGTGATTCGATTATTCTTTTTGGTTAAACCAAGGGTTACTATAAGGAAATTAAATATTAAATTTCATTGAAAGACTTTGTCTAGGAAGTGGGGATGCTCCCATACCCAAGAAGGTCTAGTGTCTCGCCATGTTTAACTTAGAAGTCGATCTCTGAAATTAATATTTAATTGAATTTGTAACATGGGTGGATTTGGATCAATAATGTTAAACATCGTTTGCGATCCAAGTCTAAACCACTAAGAACAGATAGATTGAATTTGGAATCAATAATGTTAAGTTCCGTTTGTGATTCCAAATTTAATTTCTAAAGAACACAATAGGTTGTTAGGAATGGTTCAGGACTTGTACAAAATTTTTGTACAGGGGAACCGGTACGATATTCCGAGTAGCAACCAACAATTGGTATCAGAACTAGGGTTTACCTCTGCGTGTTTGGTTTTTAGTTTAATTATGCACATATTATACATAATTTAGGCAGGATAATAGTAGGATATGCTAACTCTGTGGTTGCAGGCTCCAACTATTATGGTTTATAGAGATTGTGTGTGATTTGACCCTTGGACATGTCAAGGATATTTTATTTGTGTGCATGATTATATGTATTAAATACAATAGGAGTTGTATTAGTTTTAGGATTTTACATTTTTGTTTCGATCTAGATTACATGTACATTCCTTTGTAGAATATAGGATCGATATATGTAAAATTCTATTTTTATCGCAGATCGTATCCTTGCGAGGCGTGGTACTATTTGTGGACCAAAGGCGTGGCGAAAAAAGAAGCAAGATAGATGCGGGGACTAGACCCGATTGCGGTGGTTAAAGATGGCAGTAACTAGGGTTGACAGCACACGGAGGGCAATAATGGAAGAAGCCATAATAGTTGGAAAATTAATTTCCATATTTATTGCTTTTATTTACTGTGATGTGTGCTTGCATGGTTAAAATTCCTCACCTTAAATAATTAAGTGGGAGAGGGATTAGTAAATAAATTCCACGGTCTCCATTACTGGTTTGTAAGTGATGCAACAAACTTGCGTGTTGGCTCTGAGTGCCTCCCTCCACAACGGATGAGTTTATTTACAGATCACTAGGTCAAACTTCTTTTATGGATGATTTTTAGGAAATTATTTAGGAGTGTGTGATCTTCGCCAACTGAAGGGGCACAATCCTATTTAATGGACTAAGTATCAAGTAATGATATACACTTAGACACATTTAATAGTATCCTCCCCAACGGAGTCACTGCTATTATTTGTGTGACCAAAGGGATACCAACTATTAATTTTATTTGTCATAAAGTTAGGATGACAAGATAATAAAATTAATGGGTAAAACCTCCTCTTACAAATGTTGAATTTGTATACGTCCACACGAACGTGACATGCAAAATTCACGGTGTTTTGAGGTGTTGATAAATTTAAATTGTATTGTTTGAGGAATCAATATTATTCTAAATTTAGAGTCTTGACCAAAAGTTTATTTTGTGATTCTTAGGATGACTTTCAACCCACTGGCTATTATACTGAAAGAGAACAAACTTAATGGTCCCAACTACATAGATTGGAAATTAAAGAAACCTGGACATTGTCCTAATTGCTGAAGGCTATAAGTTTGTACTGTTAGAGACCTACCCTGATGCACCTAATAGTGATTCTAGTGAAGAGGAGATTGAGTATCATAAGAAATGGGTACAAGCGATGAGATGACACGGTGTTACATTTTGGCTTCAATGTCAAATGTGCTGCAACATCAGCATCAGAACTTACCAACTGCTTATGATATGATGAACAATCTCAAAGAACTCTTCGGACATCAGAATCGGGTTGCTAGGCAAGAGGCAATGAGAAAATTAATAACAGCCACCATGTCAGAGGGGACACCCGTAAGGGATCATATCCTAAAGATGATGACTTATTTGAACGAAATACAGATCCTTGGAGCTGAAATCGATGGGGAAACCCAGATCAATATTATTCTCCAAACGCTATCCAGAAGTTTTGAGCAGTTCCGCCTGAACTATAACATGAACAAAAGGGCTTATATGTTGGCAAAACTTCTGACAGAACTTCAGGCAGCAGAAGGTATATTTCGTCATAGTTCTTAGATTCACTTTACTGAAAATGTTTCTACTTCTAAGTCGAATGGCAAGAAGAAGAAGAAACAGGTTGGCTTAGCAAAGAAGGTGAAAAGATCTCTAGGTATTGGACCTAAAGCTGGAGTGAAGAAGCCAAAGGGAAAGTGCTTCATCTGCAAGAAGTTAAGACATTGGAAGGCGGACTGCCCTTGTAGGAATCAGAACAATAGAGCTATATCTTATTCTCTTGTAGTTGAAACATGTTTAGCGGTGTTATCTACCAGTACCTGGTGTGTAGATACAGGAGCCACTGATCATGGCTGTAATACATTGCAGGGGTTCCAGGAAACCTGACGACTATATGAGGGAGAGATAACGGTCTACATGGGCAATGCTACGAAAGTGGCAGCTGTTGTAGTGGGAGACGTCTACTTATCATTTGATAGGAATAGAAGTTTGGTTTTAAGAAATTGTCATTATGTACCAACTTTTAGAAAGAATTTAATTTTAGTTTCTAAATTGTTTGTGGATGGATATTCTGTTTCTTTTGATGATAAAGTAGTTATCAAGAAGAATAGGGTTATTATCTATTCTGGTACATTAGTAGGCAATTTGTATACTTTAAATCTAATTTCTCCCACAAAGCAACAAATGGAAATTAATAATACATCTTCTAATTCTAATAAGAGAAAGGAACCTTCGGAAATGAACCAAACATATCTTTGACATCTAAGGCTTGGTCATATTAACTTGAGTAGGATTCAAAGGCTTATAGCCGATGGACTCTTGGATTCATTAGTGTTGGAAAACTTTTCAACTTGTAAATCTTGCTTGGAAGGTAAAATGACCAAGAGACCTTTTAAGGCCAAGGCGTATAGAGATAAAGATGTGTTAGAATTGGTTCATTCTGATTTGTGTGGTCCTATGTCTATCCAGGCAAGAGGTGGTTTCAAATATTTTGTATCTTTTATAGATGATTATTCGAGATATGGGTACATTTACTTGATGCGCCGCAAGTCTGAATGCTTTAATAAGTTCAAAGAGTACAAGGCTGATGTGGAGAAATGTCATGGTAAAAGTATCAAGCCACTACGGTCTGATCATGGTGGCGAATACCTCTTTGGAGAGTTTTGGAATTACTTATTAGAGGCTGGGATTTAATCCCAATTGTCTGCACCTGGTACACCCCAACAGAATGGTGTGGTAGAACGAAGGAATATGACTCTTATGGAAATGGTTAGATCGATGATGAGTTATTTAGAATTACCAGATTCATTTCGGGGATATGCTCTGGAAACAACAGTGTACATTCTGAATATGGTACCTTCTAAATCAGTACCCTCTACTCCCATGGAATTATGGAATGGGCATAAGCCTAGTCTGAGTCATATTCGGATATGGGGTAGTCCAGCACATGTGCTGAAGGGAGATACTGACAAGTTGGAATCACGTACAGAAGTTTATCTGTTTGTAGGATATCCTAAGGCAACGAAAGGTGGTTTGTTTTATAATTCTAAAAATCAGAAGATCATTGTTAGCACCAATGCTCAATTTTTAGAGGAAGATTATCTAATAAACCATAAGCCCATGAGTGAAATTATTCTAGAAGAAATACGAGAGGACACGCCTACTTTAGTACCAACAGTGTAAGATGAAATATCACAAGAAACTGCAACATGTATCACAAATGATACACAACAACAGACAGTGTCTCGTCGTAGTGGGAGGGTTGTTAGGCAACCTGAAAGATTCATGTTTTTGGGAGAGTCGTCAGACTTGATCCCAGGTAAACATGAACCTGATCCTCGAACATATGACGAAGCACTCTAAGATATAGATGCAACATCTTGGCAAAGAGCAATGAATTTTGAAATAGAATCTATGTATTCTAATAAGGTTTGGGAGCTTATAGAACCACCAAATGGTGTAAAAGCCGTTAGATGTAAGTGGATCTACAAAAGGAAAAGAGGGACAGATGAGAAGGTGGAAACCTTCAAAGCAAGGCTTGTTGCGAAAGGGTACACTCAGAAAGAGGGAATCGATTATGAGGAAACTTTTTCGCCAGTGGCCATCCTTAAGTCTATCCGGATACTCTTATCCATTGTCGCTCATATGGATTATGAGGTTTAGCAAATGGATGTCAAGACAGCTTTCCTTAACAGAAGTCTTGAAGAAAACATCCATATGAAGCAACCAGAGGGATTTATTGCCGCTCATATGGATTATGAGGTTTAGCAAATGGATGTCAAGACAGCTTTCCTTAACAAAAGTCTTGAAGAAAACATCCACATGAAGCAACCAGAGGGATTTATTGAAAAAGACAAAGAGCATCTAGTGTGCAAGTTAAATCGGTCTATTTATGGACTGAAGCAAGCTTCAAGATCTTGGAACATCTGATTTAATGAAGGAATCTAGTCGTATGGTTTTATTCAGTGTCCGGATGAGTCTTGTGTATACAAGAAGTGTGATGAAAACGTGGTGGTATTTCTTGTACTATACGTAGATAACATTTTGTTAGTTGGAAATAATATCAAAGTGTTGTCGGAAGTAAGGGTATGGTTATCCAAGCAATTTGATATGAAGGGCTTAGGAGAATGCGCACATATTCTTGGGATCAAAGAAATAAGGGATCGTAAGAAAAAGATGTTGTGCTTATCCCAAGCTTCATATATCGAAATAATCCATGCTCGTTTTAGAATGCAAGACTCCAAGAAAGGTTTTCTACCTTTTAGGCATGGAGTACCTTTATCTAAAGAGATGTCTCCGAATACATCAAAGGAGATAGAGGACATGAAGGCAGTTCCTTATGCTTCGGCTGTCGAAAGCCTAATGTATGCTATGTTGTGCATGAGACCGGATATCTGTTTTGTCGTGGGCATGGTTAGCAGATATCAAAGTAACCCTGGACAAGGACATTGGACTGCTGTAAAGCATATATTAAAGTACCTGAGAAGGACTAGAGATTATATACTAGTTTACCAAGCAGATGATTTGCTCCCTGTGGGATACACAGATTTTGACTTTCAATCAGATAGGGACAATAGTAAATTTACATCAGGCTATGTGTTTACTTTAGGAGGTGGAGTCATTGAATGGAGGAGTGTTAAGCAGAAATATGTTTTAGACTCAACCATAGAAGCTGAGTATGTGGCAGCCTCTGAGGCAGCCAAAGAAGTCGTATGGCTTAGGAACTTCCTAATGGACTTAGATGTGATTCCTGGTTTGCCCAAAATCATCACAATTTATTGTGATAATAGTGGTGCAGTAGCAAACTCAAAGGAACCACGAGCCCATAAGGCGAGTAAACACATAGAGCGCAAGTACCACCTGATATGAGACATCGTAAAGCGAGGAGAAGTTATTGTCTCTAAGATTGCATCAACAGATAACCTGGCAGATCCTTTCACTAAGGCCCTTCCGGCGAAATCTTTTGATCGACATGTTGAAGGAATGGGAATCAGATGTATGGCAGCATTTATGACAGCATAGTCTTTTAGTATAAGTGGGAGATTGTTAGAGTGTATACTAAAAGCCTAGCTTTTTGTAAATATTTTATTTGAAATAAAGAATCACATTGGTCAAATATTTACATTTATATGCGTAACGACCCGCCTTCTACTGACTAGGCTGTAAGGCCGGACCGTCACATTATGCTGTGCTAAACTATATCCATGACCATCACTAAGTCTAGGTGCGGAAGCTGTACTAATTAAAATTTTGCTAAACTATTAACATTTCTTGATTCTATATGTGCTAAGGGGTGTAATCTAAACTATTCATAACATATACTACATCCCCCAATGGCCAAGGAACTTAACTAAGAATTTCTTACTGAAATCAGGCCTCCCAATCGATCCACGGATCGATTGGAATGTCTTGATCGATCCATTGATCAATCCAGGTGGCTACTGTATGCGGAACTCAGGTTGGATCGATCCAGTGATCGATTCAGCACGCTACTGTGCTCGGGGCAATATTCTGGATCGATCGGCAGATCGATCCAGACTGGCCAATCGATCCAGTGATCGATCCCAGGGCTTTCTGTTCGCGACAGAAAGCATCCGGATCGATCGGCTGATCGATTCAGGAGCTTACTGTTCGCGGTATGAACTTCTCAATCGATCGGCTGATCGATTGAGAAGCCTCCAATCGATCGGTCGATCTATTGGGGTTTCTGATTTCGTACAGAAGTCTGATTTCAGCACTGTTTCATGCCAAAATCACTTATATCAATTCTAAACTAATAGAGATGCCTCCTAACATCAATTATCTAGCATTTTAACATGACATGGTGCATAATCCACTAATTCATGATATTTAAGCAAACTGAACTGCATAAACTAAAAGTAACAAAGTTCTAATGGTTAAACTTGCTAAATCCCTAAGATCTTCATCCCAAACTCCAGCTCACACACATCTTCATCGTTGCATTGACCTCCAGCCTCCACTAGTCCATCTTCCATTTACCTTTATCTGTAGTATAAGGAAAATAGTATCTGTAAGCTTGAGAGCTTAGTAAGAAACCATCTACCTCACTAAAACATGCATTCGATGCAATATGCTTTTGAAAGAATGCTATTAAAATCATATGTTGAACTTGAGAAACATGTTATACTGAAACCACTACACATGAATACTAAAACAAGGCATACAGGTTCATAAGATAAGGAAGTCAAAACTAAACAGAGCATGGACTGAACTAAGCTGATGCTAAACCATTGCTAGAGTTATACTACTTTCACATAGCTATTTTGTGAGGTTCTGAAAACTAATTACATAATAAGTGAAAATACATAATCATGCTGCTGTTTGGGCCCGACAACTGTACTTTGCTGTGCGCGCATCCCTAATTAGACCCGGGTTTGCAAGTTCCGAATTTAGTAGGGTTACTAGGTTAGCTGAACCTAGGGACGACTATGGGAGCCCAACCCAATAGATATCTAATCCAGTACAGTGCCACTGAGAAAGTAAAATACTGAACATAAGGTAATAATACTTGTCTTGCTTTTACTAGGTTGTCTAAACCCAGAACTAGGTTATCTGAACCTAGAGGCGACTGTGGGAGCCCACCCATTGGACATCTAGTCCCATAAAAGCTGTAGCAAGACTAAATAAGCTGTAAAAATGCTTCTATTGCATTTATCTAAGCTAATAAAATGCCTAAGTTGCATTTTAACTGTGCTAATAATTTAATCGAACACTTGGTATGCGCTAGTTCGCATCCTTTGTGCCAAAAGTCTACATACTACTAAACTGAAGCATAAAATTCATACGGAAGCTACTTATACTGCAGGTAAGGGGTTTCTTACCTCCTGTTCGGATTTTCTTACGATTATAATCGCTAGATTTCCGGTGGAGACGATCTTCTCGACGGTTCCCTCGCGTCTACGTGTTCCTCTCGCGAAGGGAAGCGTCCTCGTGTCGGAGTCGTCGCCGGAAATTGCCCTTGGGGACGGAACCCTAGCCTTGCTTGTGGTTGGCGCCGAGAGAAGGAGGAGGGAAAGTGGGCGGCGGGATTAGGGTGAGGAGAAGAGAAGTTGCGTTAAAAAAAAACCCCACTTAATAATTCCCTATTTATATCAAGTGGTTAAATTCACCCAACTCAAATATAAATATAATTGTTTCCCTTTCCTCTCAGCACGACCCTGCTGGGTTCACTTGGTTTACTAAAGCTATCTATAAGTCATAGGGTTCGCTAGGTCTCGGGTTCAATTCCCGCGTAGGCTGTTTTCATTTTCTATTTATTTTTGCTACTTCCGCTAATCTAAAAATTCTGTAAAAATATCCTAAAATTCCAGAAAAATACTAGGATATTTCTAATAATTATTTTGAGAATTTTCGGGCGTTACATGCTAAGTGTAGTTGTTTAATTAATTTATATTGTAGATAACATGGTGTGGTGTCACATACAGAAGATCATATTATCAATTCCTTATAAATTATAAACAGTAGCTCGCGACTAAGATAAAAAGAAACAAACCATTGGAATAGTCGTAGTGTAATTTGGTATTAGTTTATCTTAACTATAAAATTACACTAGTACACACTGAGTGTAATGAGCAGGATCATTTAAGGTAAGTTATTTTTATACTGATTGCATAAAAGAACAAGACCTTTGTTATTATGGAAGTGTGTGCTCTTAATCATGATATAATAACAAACACATATACTCAATATTCATTTCTTTAATTTATCAAAGGGTGTGATTTAGTTCGATAAATCAATAGGCCTGATGAGTTGAGAAATGATATTATTTATATGGTGTGTTGTTGATTATAGAATGAAACTGTGTCTTAGTAATCTAGGTTGATGATGTCCCCAAGAGGAGCTCATAGGATTGTCATGTAAACCCTACAGGTGGACTTAGTCCGACATGACGATAAGGTTGAGTGGTATTATTCTTAGAGCTAGATATTAATTAAGTGAGTTGTTAGTAACTCATTTAATTAGTGGACATTCTATATCTCAAACACAGGAAAATTAACACACTCATGATAAGAAGGAGCCCATATAGTAATATCAGATTGGTGCGGTAGTTCAATAATAACTCTTTAGTGGTATGAGTTATTATTGATGAACTCGAGTTGGGTGTTCGGGGCGAACACGGGAAGCTCAAGTTCATCGAGAGACCAAAACCAATTTCTTCTCTCGGTCCCTATCGTAGCCTCTTATTTATAAAGTCTTATACCCACCCATACCCACCTTCTTACCCACCTTAAGGTGGTCGGCCAAACCTAGCTTGGAGCCCAAGCTAGGGTCGGCCAAACCAAGGTGAGTTGGTGGCTGGCCCTAGCTTGAACCCAAGCTTAGGTGGTCGGCCAAAACAAAATAAATTAAAAAGAATTTATTTTTAAAATATTTTCTTATGTGGAAGCCATGGTTTTAAAAGAGAGTTTAAAATTTAAATATTTCCTTTTATAGTTTTCTACAAAAGATTAAGAGAAAGGTTTGATATCTTTCCTTATTTGTAGTTAAAAGGAAGATTTTAATTTTTTGATAAAGCTTTCCCGTTTTAACCATCCTCATGATTTTAAAAGAGAGTTTTAAAATTTAAATCTTTCCTTTTATAGTTTCTACAAAAGATTAAGAAAAGATTTGATATCTTTCCTTATTTGTAGATTCAAAGAAAGATTTTAATTTTAGAGAAAACTTTCCTTTTTGTAAATCATCCGCATGTTTTAATAGAGAGATTTTAATTTATAAAAGTTTCCTTTTATGACCAACCATGAAGGGAATTTTTAAAAGAGAAATTTTTATTAGGATGTTTTAATTTTGTGTTTAAAACTTTCCTTCCTTGGAGGATTAGATATGACCGGCCACATTAATAGAGAAAAGGATTTTTAATTAGTTAAATTTTCCTTTTCAATGGCAAAGAAAATAAGGAAGTTTTTATTAAAACTTTCCTTATTTGCCAAGACCAAGGAATATAAAAGAGAGGGTAGAGGTGCCTCACCTCACAACAATAATATACATCTAGTATTCCTCTCTTCTCTTCCTTGTGGTGGTCGGCGGCATCAACTCTCAAGGAGCTTGTTGGTGGTCGGATTTTGCTTGGAGAAGAAGTAGAGAAAGGAGTCTTTGTTTCTTTGCATCCCTTGGAGTTTGGTTGGTGGTCGAAGACCTTCATCTCTAGGAGATTGTTGTTGGCCGAAACTTGAAAGGAGAAGAAGGAGGCTTAGGTGGATTCTCGTCTCGGTAGATCATCGCCCACACGATGTTCGAGATAAGAAGAGGAATACGACAGAAGATCGTGAGGTCTATAAGCTATAAAAGGTATAACTAGTTATTAGTTTCCGCATCATAACTAGTTCATCCTTTTATTTAGATCTTGAAATACCAAACACAAGAGGCTAATGAATCTAGGTAATCGAATTTATGTTTTCGATTTTGTGTTTCTTTTACTTTTCAAACTTGTGATTCGATTATTCTTTTTGGTTAAACCAAGGGTTACTATAAGGAAATTAAATATTAAATTTCATTGAAAGGCTTTGTCTATGAAGTGGTGGATGCTCCCATACCCAAGAAGGTCTAGTGTCTCGCCATGTTTAACTTAGAAGTCGATCTCTGAAATTAATATTTAATTGAATTTGTAACATGGGCGGACTTGGTGTTGGTGCAGTGAGCACCAGATGATCGAACCTGAGTTTTGATTATGGCAAAGGGCTCAAAGTTAAGTGGTGGTGTTATCTAACAAAGTTCATGGAGCTTGCAGGAAAGTCCTAAGTGATACTTAGGCAAAAGTCCTAGCTGCGGTTAGGCAGGTAAAAACCCTAGGGGGTGGTAACCCTAGGTCATAGGGGGTGGTAACCCTATGCGGGAAGTCTTGGCAGGTCGATGGCTTCAGGCAAAAGTCCTATGGGGTGGTAACCCTAGGTGAAAAGTCCTGGTGTCGCGAACCAGGTGAAAGTCTGGACTAGCCGGGAAGCGGATGTCCAGCAGAAAGTCCGGAAGCGTCAAATGCCGAGCAAAAGTCCAGTCGATCTGGAGGATCGTACTGGAAACAGGTAAATCTCCTGAGTGGAGTAGGTGAGGACGCGTTACCCGTAGAGGGAACAGTAGGCGTCGGGTCGACCTAGGGTTTCTGGTTGGAAACCTGAAGTCAGACTCGGACAGTCCGGAGACTGTTAATACTTCATTTATAATATCTATTCTATTATGTGCTAACTTTGTGTTGCAGGGTAGTGTTTGGGACTAACGTATCTTGCAGGTGCAAAGGAGCAACTTAAAGCCTCGGATGAACAGTGTCCAAGGCGCCTCCATGGAGCTTGGAGGCGCCTCGGATCTGCGAGAAGCTGCTCAAGGCGCCTTGATGAACAGTGGAAGGCGCCTTGAACAGCTGAAGGCGCCTGGTGAACAGTGGAAGGCGCCTGGTGAACAGTGGAAGGCGCCTTGAGTCTGTGATAAGATTCGACCAGTTCGCTCCTCATCTCCCCGGCTGACTCGGCTGTTCAAGGCGCTTTGGTGAACAGTAAAAGGCGCCTTGAACACCCTTTATAAGGGGTTTCGACCAGCAGCTCCTTACAACAACTTCCAAGCAATCTTTCTGCTACAAGCTGCTCACGAGACGATCCCGAAGTGCTGCTACGAGACACCGACGACCCGGAGCTCCGAAATCTTCAGATTATGATATTGTCGTCGGTATAACTGTACTTTTTCATTATACTTAACTGTAATACTTGTACTCTTGTCGAACTTATAGTTGTTGCCCACGGAAAGCGATCAAGGATCGCGGGCCTTCGAGTAGGAGTCGTCACAGGCTCTGAACGAAGTAAATTCTCTTGTCTTTCTGTGTGGTTGTTTACTTTCCGCTGCGTTACTTCTCCGATAGTTGTTACGATTCCGATAATAGAACGATTTTAGCCACGAGCGCTATTCACCCCCCCTCTAGCGCGTCTCGATCCAACAATTGGTATCAGAGCGGGGTCACTTTGAACTGGTGCAACCACCATTCTAGCATTTTTCGTGGCTTTGTCGTGTGTATAGGGTAAAAATAAAACCTTACGCCTTTCGTTTTTTTTTCCCTCCAAAATTATTTTCGAAAAATTCATTATCATCCTTTTCACGGCTTATTAGTATTGATAAAATATTGAATTTGGCAAAATTTGAAATAATATCTTTTAAAATATTTTTTTAATAATATTTTATTATTTTTTTTTAAAACTGGTGAACTTCTATTTCTATCCTTCCATACCGCACTGCTAATCCAGGATCAAGTCCTGGTACATTTTTTTTGCTATTTTTTTTGTGGGCAAGGTTCTTTTAAATGGCCCTCCAAGAAGGCTTTAGCACTTTTCGCCCCCCGCTCTTCTCCGGCGAAAACTTTACCTATTGGAAGAACCGGATGATCTACCATCTCAAGACGCATGTCGAGATGTGGATCATCATCCAGACCGGTCTCGAGCTACCACTTGACGGCGCTGGAGAACTCGTTTCATGTACTAACTGGGATACCAGCATAAGAAAGAAGGTTGAAGCTGATGCCAAAGCAACCTGTATGCTGCAATGCGGGTTGACAAAAGAAGAACTGAATAGAGTCGGACCATTTTCAAGTGCGAAGGAGCTGTGGAACAAACTAATCGAGCTGCACGAGGGCACGTCAGACGCTAAAGTAAGTAAGCGTGATTTAATTTTAAATAAATTATATAATATTAAAATGCAGGAAGGTGAGACGGCGAACCAGCTTCACGCACGCATCCGGGACCTACTCAACGGGCTTCATGCGATCGGCCAAAAGGTGGAAAACCGCGACGTAATAAGGTACGCGCTAAGTGCTTTTCCGAGGAACACTTTGTGGGCATCCATGGTTGATGCTTACAAAGTTTCCAAGGATTTATCCTCAATAAAACTAGATGAATTGTTTTCTGAATTAGAATTGCATGAGCAGACTAATGCACGCCTGGTCGAGAAAGATGTTGCTTTGGTTGCAGGTACTAGCAAAACACGTGAACCGACGTCAAGGCGCAAATCTAAAATATCAGAGGACGAAGACGATGAATCAGACGCAGAAGACGAAGACGAAGTTATTTCCAAGTTGATAAAACTCGTACGGAAGATGTGCAAGTCGAAGAAGGCAACTCAAATGAACACAAAGGACAGATCAGATGTCACCTGCTACGGCTGTAACCAAAAAAGTCACTACAAGCCAGATTGCCTAAACAAGAAGAAAAGAAGAAAGGCATTGAAAGCAACCTGGTCCGAGTCGTCAGACGAATCCGAGACTGACAAGGAAGAAGAACCAACGAGCTTTCTCGCATTACCGGCGCAGGCTAACATAATTGACAAAATCGAGTCCGAACTCGAGTCCGAAGCCGAGAACGAGTCAGAAACAGAGTCCGAGCGAAGCCACGGATCCACATCCATTTCCGAAGGCCCGATCCCCACTGTAAGTTCTTTTCTCGCCGAAACTCAAATAGATGACTTAAGAAATTTAGTTCCTTATTTGCTTAAAAAATTGGCTAAATCCAACATCCGGGTTAGGTCGCTCCAAAAGGAAGTAATAGCCCTTAAGGAAGCGACTGACTCGAGTTCTTTAACTGAGTCAGTTCAAGTTGGAAATTCAACTCAAGTCCAACAACTTGAGGAAGAAAATTCCAATTTGAAAACTCAAATTAAAGAACTCAAGGATACGTTAGAACGCTTTACGTTGGGTTCCAAAAATTTGGATCTGATTCTTGGAAAACAGCGTGCCGTTTACAACAAATCCGGACTTGGATTCAAGCCCAAAACTAAATATAGATCATATCTGTCGTTGGTAAATAGAAATAAACGGAACATAATTCAAGCATGGGTCCCCAAGTCCAACCTAGTTAATCAAATTGGACTTGGACAATATTGGGTCCCCAAGGATCAGGTCCACTACCTCGATAGACCATATCGAGGCTATGATCCAGGGGGAGCAAGAAGGAAAACAATTTTAATAAATTAAATTCAAAATTCATAAATCTAAAATTCACAATTAAATTAAAATTCAAAAATTAAAATTTGAAATTTAATTAAAATTCAAAAATTCAAAATTCAAATTACAAATTCAAAATTCGAATTCAAAATTAAATTCAAAATTTGAAATTTAAAATTCAATAGAAGGAGGATCCAGAATAGCTGGCACTTCCAACTAAATTACCCGACTGGGTAACCGAACTTAATCTACCCGAAATGGGTAAACAAGAGTAGACTACCCGGCAGGGTAATTAAGGTTAGATAAAGTAGGCTAGATTTAACTTTACTAACAGTACTGGTGAATTTTTTGGATGATAGTACGTTAGGGAAGCTTGGGCATCGCATGTCTAGGAAGATATGGCTTCGACCTGGTGCATTTGGCCAAGTGGAACTGACCGAAGCTACCCTTAAATGGATCCTAACTAGTTAGACCAAGTTTTAGTATTAAGTTCAATGGGTAAGACTATTTGGAAAACTTCAAAGGCATGGTTACTTTAATGAGTTCCGTGTGACTCACCATAGCCCAGAAGTTTATCCAAAGAATGCTTACTTGTTGAACCCAAAGCTAAACCTGAATCTAACACAAAGTTAAACCAACACCTTAAACTGAACCACAATTCATCTCACCACAATTATAGGATTACCTGATTGAAAATTTAGATCGGGTGAGATGACTAAGAAATTAAAACTAAAATTAACTTAAATCAAGTTAATTCAAAATTAATTTCAAAATCTTTTAAAACTTAATTTCAAAATCATTTCAAAAATCTTTTGAAAATCAATTCCAAAATTATTTAAAAATTATTTCAAAAATCTTTTGAAAATCAAAATTATTTAAAAATCATTTCAAAAATCTTTTAAAACTTAATTTCAAAATCATTTCAAAAATCTTTTGAAAATCAATTTCAAAATTATTTAAAAATCATTTCAAAAATCTTTTGAAAATCAAAATTATTTAAAAAACATTTCAAAAATCTTTTAAAACTTAATTTCAAAATCATTTCAAAAATCTTTTGAAAATCAATTTCAAAATTATTCAAAATCATTTCAAAAATCTTTTGAAAATCAATTTCAAAATTATTTAAAAATCATTTCAAAAATCTTTTGAAAATCAAAATTATTTAAAAATCATTTCAAAATCTTTTAAAACTTAATTTCAAAATCATTTCAAAAATCTTTTGAAAATCAATTTCAAAATTATTTAAAAATCATTTCAAAAATCTTTTGAAAATCAAAATTATTTAAAAATCATTTCAAAAATCTTTTAAAACTTAATTTCAAAATCATTTCAAAAATCTTTTGAAAATCAATTTCAAAATTATTTAAAAATCATTTCAAAAATCTTTTGAAAATCAAAATTATTTAAAAAACATTTCAAAAATCTTTTAAAACTTAATTTCAAAATCATTTCAAAAATCTTTTGAAAATCAATTTCAAAATTATTTAAAAATCATTTCAAAAATCTTTTGAAAATCAATTTCAAAATTATTTAAAAATCATTTCAAAAATCTTTGAAAAACTTATAAAAATGCTTTGAAAAATATTTTGAAAAACTTATTTAAATCCTTTGAAAATTCATTTCAAAAATCTTTTGAAAATTCTTT
Organism: Zingiber officinale; assembly: GCF_018446385.1. Classification (NCBI taxonomy): domain Eukaryota; kingdom Viridiplantae; phylum Streptophyta; class Magnoliopsida; order Zingiberales; family Zingiberaceae; genus Zingiber; species Zingiber officinale. The sequence goes on along the minus strand of NC_055987.1, from coordinate 58,527,465 downwards.
TCAAAATCTTTTAAAATTAATTCAATTACTGTCAAAATATTAATTTAAAAGGATTTAAAAATATTTAATTATCAAATTCTGATTGCTAAAGTTAACTCTAATTAATTTTCAATAAATTCTCAAAAGTTTAGCATTTTCTCATTTGGAACTTAAATTTTCAATATTTTCAAATAATCTCATCTCAAACTCATTCATAAGCTGCACATGTTTGATAATCTAGAATGGATGAGCTGGAATTAGGATAATATAAAGTTCTTCTTATGCTTGTACTCTAGGACCCTAAGAATTTAATTTGGCATTAATTAAGGGGGAATAAACAGAGTCATGCTAGTACTTTAAGGCTAAACAAATTCCTTTAGGTCTCTGATACCCAATCAAGTTAAATAATTTAATTTGATTCATGCTTGGACACCTAAACTCAAAGAAGTTATTAAGGCATTAACTTAAAATTTAAATTATCTATGCAACAATTCTTTTCAAACACCTTATGAATTGAGCTAAGTACTTCACCTAAATTTTTTTAAGTCTGAGTACTTAACTATGCTACCATTTAGGGGGAGCTTAAATTAACTAGACTATTTCTCTCTTCTTAATTCTTTTTGATTTATGTCAAAGGGGGAGAGAAAAGTCAAAGTTAAGAAATCAAGAATGAAAGGGGGAGCATAAACTTTAAATTTTATTTATGCATTGATGCTTCTGGTTAACTTTCATTATTTATTCCTTTATTTAAAAGTTATGTTTTACTTAACTTTGAACCAAGATTGCCATAATAAAAAAGGGGGAGATTGTTGGTGCAGTGAGCACCAGATGATCGAACCTGAGTTTTGATTATGGCAAAGGGCTCAAAGTTAAGTGGTGGTGTTATCTAACAAAGTTCATGGAGCTTGCAGGAAAGTCCTAAGTGATACTTAGGCAAAAGTCCTAGCTGCGGTTAGGCGGTAAAACCCTAGGGGTGGTAACCCTAGGTCATAGGGGTGGTAACCCTATGCGGAAGTCTTGGCGGGTCGATGTTCAGGCAAAAGTCCTAGGGGTGGTAACCCTAGGTGAAAGGTCCCGTGTCGCGAACCGGTGAAAGTCCGACTAGCCGAGGCGGATGTCCAGCGAGAAGTCGCCAAATGCCGAGCAAAGTCCAACGATCCGGAGGATCGATCGGCAATGTAAATCTCCGAGTGGAGTAGGTGAGGACGCTGTCCCGAGGGAACAGGAGGCGTCGGGTCGACCTAGGGTTTCGGTTGGAAACCTGAAGTCTGGAGACTGTTAATACTTCATTTATAATATCTATTGTATTATGTGCTAACTTTGTAGGGTAGTGTTTGAGACTAACGTATCTTGCAGTGCAAAGGAGCAACTTAAAGCCTCGGATGAACAGTATCAGGCGCCTCCATGGAGCTTGAGGCGCCTCGGATGCTTGATCGAGAGCCCACAGCAAGGCGCGAGGGCGCCTTGGACATGGCGCGAGGGCGCCCTGAACAGTGGAAGGCGCCTTGAGTCTGTGATAAGATTCGACCGTTCGCTCCTCATCTCCCGGCTGACTCGGCTGTTCAAGGCGCCTTGAACACCCTTTATAAGGGGTTTCGACCAGCAGCTCCTTACAACAACTTCCAAGCAATCTTTCTGCTACAAGCTGCTCACGAGACGATCCCGAAGTGCTGCTACGAGACACCGACGACCCGGAGCTCCGAAATCTTCAGATTACGATATTGTCGTCGGTATAACTGTACTTTTTCATTATACTTAACTGTAATACTTGTACTCTTGTCAAACTTATAGTTGTTGCCCACGGAAAGCGATCAAGGATCGCGGGACTTCGATTAGGAGTCGTCACAGGCTCCGAACGAAGTAAATTCTCTTGTCTTTCTGTGTGGTTGTTTACTTTCCGCTGCGTTACTTCTCCGATAGTTGTTACGATTCCGATAATAGAACGATTTTAGCCACGAGCGCTATTCACCCCCCCCTCTAGCGCGTCTCGATCCAACACTTGGATCAATAATGTTAAACATCGTTTGCGATCCAAGTCTCCGATAGGTCTATTTATGGACTAAAGCAAGCTTCTCGGAGCTGGAATCTTCGATTCGATGATGCGATCAAACAGTTTGGTTTCATCAAGAACGAAGATGAGCCTTGTGTCTACAAGAAGGTTGTAGGGGACATAGTTGTCTTCCTCATACTGTATGTGGATGACATACTACTCATTGGGAAGGACATCCCTATGCTTCAGTCTGTCAAGACATGGCTAGGGAGTTGCTTCTCAATGAAGGACTTAGGTGAGGCATCTCGTATTCTTGGGATACAGATCTATAGAGATAGATCTAAGAGATTGCTTGGCCTAAGTCAGAGTACATATATTGACAAGGTACTCCTTCGGTTTGCCATGCAGAATTCCAAGAAGGGATTTCTGCCGATGTCACATGGCGTGAGTATTTCGAAGACTCAAGGTCCCTCTTCTAGAGAGGAGAGAGACCGCATGGATCAGATCCCTTATGCCTCAGCCATAGGATCGATCATGTACACCATGCTGTGTACTCGACCTGATGTCTCGTATGCTTTGAGCATGACGAGCAGATACAATCGATCCAGGTGAAAGTCATCGATAGCGGTCAAGAATATTCTTAAGTACTACGAAGGACTAAAGAATATTTCTTGATATATGGAGGCAATGATGAGCTAAGCGTAAAGGGTTACGGTGATGCGCTTCGACCGATCGGGATGATTACCGATCGCAATCGGGGTTCGTATTTTGCATTAATGGTGGTGCCACCGAAGAGTTCGGGATACAGATGGCGATTCTACAATGAGTATATTCGCATCGAGGCAAGAAAGGAGGTTTGGATCCGCAAGTTCATCATCGAACTTGGGGTGGTTCCTAGCATCGCTGACCCGTTGAGCTCTATTGTGACAACAATGGAGCTATAGCACGGGCGAAGGTCACACCACCGGACCAAGCACATACTACGGCGCTTCCATCTCATTCGAGAGATTATCGATAGAGGAGATGTGAAGATTTGAAGTACCCACAGAGGCTAACATCGCAGATCCCTTGACCAAGGCTTTGGCACAAAGGAAGCATGATGGTCACACTAGGTCTTTAGGCCTTAGAGCCTATACTGATTGGCACTAGTGCTAGTGGGAGATTGTTAGTTAGAGCCCTAGAGCCAATCATTTGATGATTGTACGGACTCATGTATATCATATTCTTGTATATTAATAAAGGCATTTGTTTGGTTATTATACTTATTTATATTAGTGCCAAATAGACTAAGTATAATAGCGTCCTTGAGTAGAAGGTTCATACCTATATCAATCGATTAGTTGAATCGATAGTGAGATGATATAGGGAACACTACTCTAAATCATTCCTAGTCGAGTATTAGCATTCAGGGACAATGTTAATACAATAAGACTAGCATGTAGGTCAGCTCGATGACTTGATCTCACAAGTCATGGATATAGAGATATCAAGCTGACACATGGGTATGCATTAGAGAATGTATACTGAATGACCCGCCATGAGAAAGTATCATGGATCGTTATATGAGTGTCATATACTTTCTCATGTGGCTATTAGTATGACTATTAGTCCTTTGACCTGAAGTCACCATGGATCCCTACATAAGGAGTTATGTACTTTAGTTTCGTCAAACGTCACCCGTAACAGGGTGGACTATAAAGGTGATTACTGGGTATGTAACAAATTATACAGAGGGATGTGAGTGATGTAGATGGGATCTATCCCTCCCATATAACGGGAGCGACATCAATATTCTTGATAGAGTTAGACCACGAAGTGCATGACCATGCCCAAATGAGTCAACATGAGATGTTGAGCTTATTTGATCGAGTGAGTCTACTTGGAGTTCAAGATTTAGATTGATTAGAGGATGACACGGTCTATGCCTCATATTGATCAATCTAGATGTTTAGGATAGAAGGACACTTGTCATTATTTTGTGAGTAGTCACAATTGGTAGTCACAAGGTGATGTCGGATCTCGACATTCTTGTAACTTGGGTAGTAATGATGTGTTGCTAGATACCGCTCATTACTTATGCTCCTAAATGGGTTTAGGGCATTGCCAACGTTACAAGAACCTATAGGGTCACACACTTAGGACAATTAGGTGGAGATTAGGTTCATATGATGAACCAAGAGGATTAGATTCATTTGATGAATCAAATTGGATTAAGAGTAATCCTAATTGGGCTAACTTGAGTTCGACTCAAGTTGATTCATGTGTTAAATGAGTCTAATTTAGATTTTGACTCATTGAATCAATTTAATTTAATGAATTAGATTCATTATATTAAGTTGGCTCGAATCAAATGGTTGGATTAGATCCACCATGGTAGAGATTGAGTCAAGTTTGACTTGACTTGAGAAGGAAGACCAAAGGTCAATTTTGACTTGACCTTTTTGCCACCTCATTGGTGAGTTGGCATTAGGTGGACCAATAATGATGTTCCACATCATCATGGGTGCCACCTCATGGAAGTAACAAAGCACTCTCTTAATGGTTTCATATTAATTGCAATTAATGCAATTAATGTGATTTTATGGTTTCATATTAATTGCAATTAATGCAATTAATGTGAATTTTTAAATGTGGCCGGCCACTTGGTTTTTGGGTGAAAAAAAATTCATTTTTCATTCACTGGTGTGCATCTTCCTCCTTCTCCCTCTCAAGCTCTCCCTCTCCCTCTCCTCCCTTGGCCGAACCACATAGGTGCTAGCACACCTTGGTTTTTGGTCATCTCCATCTAGTGTGTCCGTGTGTATACTTCTAGAGGACCGGCGCTTGACGGTCTTGAGATCCGGCATCATTTGGACGAGCGGGAACGCGAAGGGCATCGCATCAAGGGTAAACACTTTTTCCTCATAGATCTAAGTAGTAGATCAGTTTTTGAACTCGTACAAGAAATAGTTTTTCGAATTTTTTATACGAATCTTTGCACGAATCTAAGGCTTTGGGTCCTTCGGGGTTTCCGCGACGCGAAAAAGCGGTATCGAGCCACGTGCAAAGACTTGTACGAGTTAGTTTTGGTTTTGGAAAACAAAAGCTTCTGTGATTTTCTGTAAAAATTCAATTTTTATGTTTTATGGGTAATTTTTCCTTATAGGCGAAGCACAAGTGTCTCGGCACCTGTAGGCTTCGGCTATCGGGAAGAATTTTTCCAAACGGCTTCGTTTCGACCCAAAATCTTTTGGGACAGCGGACTCGGGTGCCTTTAGATCGCAACGGAGCAACTCACGATGGTTAGATCGTGGGTAGGGGCGCTGCCCCTAACCCCGCAAGTGGATTTGCTCCGCGATCGCACCCGAAATCGCTAAAAACGAACCCGTCGGGAAGATTTTTCCGAAACGGCAATGTCTCGGCCCAAATCGTTTTGGGACAGCGGGTTTAGGTGCTGTTGAATCGCAAAGGAACCCTCGCGATGGTTAGATCGCGGGTAGGGGCGCTTCCCCTGGGCCCCGCAAGGGGATCCGTTCCGCGATTGCGCCCGAAACCGCTAAAGGGGACCGCCGGGAAATTTTACTCGTAAAAATTGTAAAAATTAATTTTAAAATTATAGAAAATTATGAAAATATATAATTTTGAATTATATATATTAATTTGTGATAGTCATGGCCCAAAGCCCAATATGATTGGTTGTGTTGTAATTCATAATACGGCCTGCGTGCCGTGATGTGTTTTCGCGTGCTGTATTTTTTTTATTATTCGCGACCTGCGCGTCGTGCCTCGTCTTTTATTCTTGTTGTAAATTAGATTTAGACTCGAATGTAACTCGAGTTTCAAATTGTAATGTATAAATTGGAGCGTTGGAGGGTCCACACGAGACGGAGTTCCGAGGCGGGCACGAGCAACACAAGGTGGTCAAAGGGAGGCGCTTGGAGAAGCTGTTGACCCTAGGTTGACCAATCGATCTTCTCATTGGCTTGAGAAGATCGTAGTAGGGCCATGACTAAATCACAAATAGATTAATTAATTAATTATTATGTATTTGATGCATGCTTAATAATTAATTAATTAATTAGTGCCTTAACGATTAGATTAGATCTAAGTCGTGCACATGATGCACCCTTGCGATTAGATTAGATCTAAGTCGTGCACAAGATGCATTCTTCTCGATTAGATTAGATCTAGATCGAACCAACTCTAAAATGCCTAACCGTGTCGTGATACCTATCACTACCTCGATCACGTGTATTGTTGAATCTGCCAAAGCAGAGCAATACATATTATCTTGGTAGGGTACGGAGGGACAATCTTGGTCCCGTCTATCAACGCATGGGTGAATAAAAAACTCAATTAGATTGAGTCTTCATAGTTACTCGGTTGGATCGAGTCAACTATAGGCATTATTCCAACGGTTGGAAAAGATAGGTCAAAATCACATCTATATTGACTCTCGGGCGTATTAGCCAAAGCTAACTCGAGTTTTAATATAAATACGGATATTGATTCTATAAACAAGAGTTGCATAGAGATGTAATTGGTAATCGTTACCTACCGATCATACTAAGCCTTGGGCGTATTAGCCAAAGCTAACTCAAGGGTTAGTATGATGTGGATCTTGTCCCACAAGAATTATAGAATTCAGTGGGAGCATCATTTAATTAAAGGCCTAATTAAATGATTTTAAAGAATATGATACTTATTTCTGCATTTATTTTTGTTGTAGAATTGCCATGACGTCGAATACGAACATTTTCTCCCTGCGATCCATCCTTAAGAAGGACAAGCTCAGCGGAGCAAATTTCCTGGACTGGAACCCGAGAATAGTTCTCACTCGGGAACGTAAACTGTACGTTCTCGAGCAGCCCATGCCCCATGAGCTGACAAAGATGCTTACAAGAAGCATCAAGATGACGCATTAGATGTGTCATGTCTAATGCTCGCGACCATGAACTCTGAGCTTCAGAAGCAACATGAGTTAATGGGTGCTTACGATATGGTTGCACATCTTTGTCAACTATATCAAGGACAAGCAGGGCACTGGAAGAGGAACTTCACAGGATACCTGGAAGATCTTAACAAGAAGAGAAATAAGATTTCTACTTCAGGTATAAATGTTATAGATGTCAACCTCTCTATTTCTTCGTCATGGGTATTAGATACCGGATGTGCTTCGCACATTTGTACTAGTGTACAAGCACTGAGAAATAGCAGAGCATTGACAAAGGGCGAGATAGACCTACGAGTAGGCAATGGAGCACGGGTTGCTGCTGTTGCTGTAGGGACTTATTTTCTATCTCTGCCCTCTGGGCTTATACTAAAGTTAGACGATTGTTGTTATGTGCCTGCCTTGACAAAGAACATAATATCAGTTTCTTGTTTGGACAAGAGAGGATACTCGTTTATAATAAAGAACAAATGTTGTTCCGTCTTTTTAAACGATATGTTCTATTGTAGTGCACCTCTGATAAACGGACTCTACATTCTAGACCTAGAGAGCCCTGTCTATAACATAAATACCAAGAGGATCAAGTCGAATGACTTGAACCAAACTTACCTCTGGCACTGTCGCTTAGGTCATATAAATGACAAGCGCTTATCCCAGCTCCATAAGGATGGTTTGCTGGACTCATTTGATTTTGAATCATATGAGATATGCGAGTCATGCCTACGAGGCAAGATGACCAAGACGCCCTTTAGTGGGCATAGCGAGAGAGCAACTGATATGTTAGGACTCATACATAGTGATGTATGTGGCCCTTTCAATGTTGCTGCTAGAGGCGGTTATAGGTACTTCATCACATTTACTGATGATTTCAGTAGATACGGTTATGTGTACTTGATGACACATAAGTCTGAATCCTTTGAAAAGTTCAAAGAATTCAAGAATGAAGTACAGAACCAAGAGTATTAAGGTACTTCGATCAGATCGAGGTGGTGAATACTTAAGCCATGAGTTTCGTGACTACTTAGCTGAGTGTGGGATTTTATCTCAACTCACTCCTCCTGGAACACCACAATGGAATGGTGTGTCCGAAAGGAGGAATCGTACCTTATTAGATATGGTACGATCTATGATGAGTCACACAGATCTTCCAACATATCTATGGGGATATGCTCTAGACACGGCAGCTTTCATACTCAACCGAGTTCCATCAAAGGCCGTGATAAAGACACCATATAGGATATGGACTGGGAGAGATGCCCAGGTGTCTTTCATGAGGATTTAGGGTTGTGAGGATTATATACGACGTCAAGTCTCAGACAAATTAGGACCCAAATCCGACAAGTGCTATTTCATCGGATATCCCAAGAAAACTAAGGGATATTACTTCTACATTCCCAGTCAGCACAAGGTAGTTGTGGCAAAGACTGGGGTCTTTCTAGAAAGGGACTTTGTTTCTAGAAAGACTAGTGGAGCGGCTCGATCTTGAAGAAGTTCAAGATGCGAACAATAGCACTGATGCCTCGATGGAAATTGAACTGGAACCACAAAGTGTTGTGGATGATGTTGTTCCACATGGAGTTGAGGAACAATAACCAGTTCAAGTAGACATACCTCTTCGCAGGTCTGATAGGGTACGTCGTCAGCCTGAGAGATACTCATTTCTCTTGTCTGACCATGATGACATTGTGCTCATAGAGGATGAGCCTACCACCTATCAAGAAGCTGTGATGAGACCAGATTCTGAGAAATGGCTAGAAGCCATGAGATCCGAGATAGAATCCATGTACACCAACCAAGTATGGACTTTGGTTGATCCACCTGAAGGGGTAAAACCCATTGGGTGCAAGTGGGTCTTTAAGAGAAAGACTGACATGGATGGACTTATCTATAAGGGTCGCTTGGTAGCTAAAGGTTTCAAGCAGATTCATGGTATTGACTATGATGAAACCTTTTCTCCAGTGACGATGTTTAAGTCCATTCGGATCATGCTTGCTATTGCAGCCTACCATGACTATGAGATATGGCAGATGGATGTCAAAACCGCGTTTCTGAATGAAAACCTGGGTGTACATCGTTAGTGTAACCGCACCAACACATACTAGTAGAGTATGCAAGCTGCATAGGTCCATTTATGGACTAAAGCAAGCTTCTCGGAGCTGGAATCTTCGATTCGATGATGCGATCAAACAGTTTGGTTTCATCAAGAACGAAGATGAGCCTTGTGTCTACAAGAAGGTTGTAGGGGACATAGTTGTCTTCCTCATACTGTATGTGGATGACATACTACTCATTGGGAAGGACATCCCTATGCTTCAGTCTGTCAAGACATGGCTAGGGAGTTGCTTCTCAATGAAGGACTTAGGTGAGGCATCTCGTATTCTTGGGATACAGATCTATAGAGATAGATCTAAGAGATTGCTTGGCCTAAGTCAGAGTACATATATTGACAAGGTACTCCTTCGGTTTGCCATGCAGAATTCCAAGAAGGGATTTCTGCCGATGTCACATGGCGTGAGTCTTTCGAAGACTCAAGGTCCCTCTTCTAGAGAGGAGAGACCGCATGGATCAGATCCCTTATGCCTCAGCCATAGGATCGATCATGTACGCCATGCTGTGTACTCGACCTGATGTCTCGTATGCTTTGAGCATGACGAGCAGATACCAGTCAGATCCAGGTGAAAGTCACTGGATAGCGGTCAAGAATATTCTTAAGTACTTACGAAGGACTAAAGAATATTTCTTGATATATGGAGGCAATGATGAGCTAACTGTAAAGGGTTACAGTAATGACTTCCAGACCGATCGGGATGATTACCGATCGCGATCGTGGTTCGTATTTTGCATTAATGGTGGTCTGTCACCGGTGGAAGAGTTCAAGCGAGATACGATGGTGATTCTACAACGAGTATATTCGCATCGAGGCGCAAAGGAGGTTTTGGATCCACAAGTTCATCATCGAACTTGGGGTGGTTCCTAGCATCGACCAGTTGAGCTCTATTGTGACAACAATGGAGCAATTGCGCAGACTAAGGAACCTCGCTCACACCAGTGGACCAAACACATACTACGGCGCTTCCATCTCATTCGAGAGATTATCGATAGAGGAGAGGTGAAGATTTGCAGAGTACCCACAGAGGCTAATATCGCAGATCCCTTGACCAAGGCTTTGGCACAGAGAAAACATGATGGTCACACTAGGTTATTAGGCCTTAGAGCCTACACTGATTGACACTAGTGCTAGTGGGAGATTGTTAGTTAGAGCCCTAGAGCCAATCATTTGATGATTGTTGTATGGACTCATTGTATCATATTCTTGTATATAAATAAAGGCATTTGTTTGGTTATTATACTTATTTATATTAGTGCCAAATAGACTAAGTATAATAGCGTCCTTGAGTAGAAGGTTCATACCTATATCAATCGATTAGTTGAATCGATAGTGAGATGATATAGGGAACACTACTCTAAATCATTCCTAGTCGAGTATTAGCATTCAGGGACAATGTTAATACAATAAGACTAGCATGTAGGTCAACTCGATGACTTGATCTCACAAGTCATGGATATAGAGATATCAAGCTGACACATGGGTATGCATTAGAGAATGTATACTGAATGACCCGCCATGAGAAAGTATCATGGATCGTTATATGAGTGTCATATACTTTCTCATGTGGCTATTAGTATGACTATTAGTCCTTTGACCTGAAGTCACCATGGATCCCTACATAAGGAGTTATGTACTTTAGTTTCGTCAAACGTCACCCGTAACAGGGTGGACTATAAAGGCGATTACTGGGTATGTAACAAATTATACAGAGGGATGTGAGTGATGTAGATGGGATCTATCCCTCCCATATGACGGGAGCGACATCAATATTCTTGATAGAGTTAGACCACGAAGTGCATGACCATGCCCAAATGAGTCAACATGAGATGTTGAGCTTATTTGATCGAGTGAGTCTACTTGGAGTTCAAGATTTAGATTGATTAGAGGATGACACGGTCTATGCCTCATATTGATCAATCTAGATGTCTAGGATAGAAGGACACTTGTCATTATTTTGTGAGTAGTCACAATTGGTAGTCACAAGGTGATGTCGGATCTCGACATTCTTGTAACTTGGGTAGTAATGATGTGTTGCTAGATACCGCTCATTACTTATGCTCCTAAATGGGTTTAGGGCATTGCCAACGTTACAAGAACCTATAGGGTCACACACTTAGGACAATTAGGTGGAGATTAGGTTCATATGATGAACCAAGAGGATTAGATTCATTTGATGAATCAAATTGGATTAAGAGTAATCCTAATTGGGCTAACTTGAGTTCGACTCAAGTTGATTCATGTGTTAAATGAGTCTAATTTAGATTTTGACTCATTGAATCAATTTAATTTAATGAATTAGATTCATTATATTAAGTTGGCTCGAATCAAATGGTTGGATTAGATCCACCATGGTAGAGATTGAGTCAAGTTTGACTTGACTTGAGAAGGAAGACCAAAGGTTAATTTTGACTTGACCTTTTTGCCACCTCATTGGTGAGTTGGCATTAGGTGGACCAATAATGATGTTCCACATCATCATGGGTGTCACCTCATGGAAGTAACAAAGCCACTCTCTTAATGGCTTCATATTAATTGCAATTAATGCAATTAATGTGATTTTATGGTTTCATATTAATTGCAATTAATGCAATTAATGTGAATTTTGAAATGTGGCCGCCCACTTGGTTTTTGGGTGGAAAAATTTATTTTTCATTCACTTGTGTGCATCTTCCTCCTTCTCTCTCTCAAGCTCTCCCTCTCCCTCTCCTCCCTTGGCCAAACCACATAGGTGCTAGCACACCTTGGTTTTTGGTCATCTCCATCTAGTGTGTCCGTGTGGATACTTCTAGAGGACCGGCGCTTGACGGTCTTGAGATCCGGGATTCGCGAAGGGCATCGCATCAAGGGTAAACACTTTTTCCTCATAGATCTAAGTAGTAGATCAATTTTTGAACTCGTACAAGAAATAGTTTTTCGAATTTTTATACGAATCTTTGCACGGATCTACGGCTTTGGGTCCTTCGGGGTTTCCGCGACGCGAAAAAGCGGTTTTCGCGGCTCGAAGAACCCAACACCAACAATGATAGATCGGGTTTGGGACACCGATCTAATATCTCCAAGGCTAAGGGAAAGTCTTATGCTAGAGTTACATATAACTATAGTAAGGAGAAGTCAAGAAATGGCAAGGGAAATTCATTTAAAGATAAGGATAAATTAACCAAGGACAAGATGTCTAAAGTTAAAAATGTTAAGTTTATAGGCCAAGTGTCACCTAATGTGCACTGATGTGGCCTAGTAATTGTGGATGAGTCACCTAGGGAGGTGGCTAAGGCTAAAATTCTTAAGGTTAGGAAGAGCCTTTGAGACCCATGGTAGATGGTTTATCAAATGTACCAAGTAGTTAGGAGACAAATTTGAGTCTCTAACCTAGGGAGTTGGCACATTTGAGATGTGTTTTATGCATGAAAATATGAATTGGGTTCATATTGCATGAAAATTAGTTTTTGATGTATAGATATCATATAAACTAATGCTAGAGATGCATTGAGGTTTAGTATGGGCAAATATATCAAGAAGAAGCCAAAACTAGGACTTTAGGTCAATGTTCAATTGAACTATTTAACTAGTTTTGGTTTTTTTTGCCAATCTTGTGATTTGTGATAAATATATTTTTATATATTTTTTCCCAAGTATACATTGATAAAATAGATCTCTCTATAAAATTTGAGAATTTTTGGAGGTCTATAAAATTTCTGGTGTATTTTTGAAAGTGAGTCAGAAATATTAATTTTTATTGAAAAGTGTAGCAGTCGACTAATACAGTTACCAGTCAACTAGTAATACTGTTCATGATATAGAATGTCTATGTAAGTTAGTTTTGATGATGGCAGTCGACTGGAATTGAAGCATGTTGACTAATACAAGCCTAAAACTATTTTTCAACACTGATTTTAACCGGATCAACTCATATAGGTGTATGAGATCCTTGGGGAATAAGTACATGAGTTTAGTGTTAGCAATTCGAGCCACAAAAACCACTTTTTGCGTTGCGGAAACCCCAAAGCTAGCTACGGATCCGTGCGAAGATAAATAAAAATCCATGTACATGTTTGTCTACACTAGATCTACCTTAGATCTACATGAAAGAAGTGTTACCCTTGTAGCGATGCCCTTCGTTTATCCAGCTCGTCCAAATGGTTACCAGATCTCGTAGAGTGTCAAGTGTACACTCCTCTACACGTATCCACACAGAAAAAAGGTGGAGAAAAAACACTTAGAGTGTGCTAGCACCCTTGAGAGGTTTCAGCAATGGAGGAGAGGGAGAGAAGAAGAAGAGAGGAAGAAGATGAAGCCTTGAATTCACATCCCTTGAATTCACTTAATGTGGTCGGCCACTCTTGAGAGGCTTTAAACCTCCATGTAATACCAAGAGTCATGCCTCTTGGTCTCCCTCATGAGGTGGCACACATTGATGTAGCCTTGATGATGTGGAGCATCATCATTAGCCGACCCATGCCAAGTCACAATGAGGTGGCATTTGGTTAAGTCAAACTTGACCCTTCATCTTCCCTCTCAAGTCAAGTCAAACTTGACCTCTTATCTCTCATGGTTGATCAAATCTAACCTTTGACTCAAATCAATTTAATTTAATGAATCTCTATTCATTGATTTAAATTGATTCAATGAATCATAGTCTAAATTAGACTCATTCGACACATGAATCAAATTGAGTCCAACTCAATTAGTCTAATCTGGATTACTCTTAATCCAATTTGGTTCATCACATGAACCTAATCCTCTTGGTCCATCATATGAACCTAATCTTCATCTAACTGCCCTTTGTGTGTGACCTTATAGGTTCTTGTAACGTTGGCAATGCTCCTAAACCCATTTAGAAACATAAGTAATGAGTGGTATCTAGCAACACATCATTACTACCCAAGTTATAAGAATCTTGAGATCCAACATCACCATTGTGACTACTAATTATGACTCTCACAATATGTGACAATGTCCTTCTATCCTTGACATCTAAATTGATCAATTGAGGCATAGACCGTGTCATCCTCTAATCAATTTATGTATTGAACTCCAAGTAGACTCACTCTAATCAAATGAGCTCAATATCTCATATTGACCTATTTGGGCATGGCCATGCACTCAGTGGTCTCACTCTATTAAGAATCATGATGTCACTCTCGTCATATAGGAGGGATAGATCCCATCTACATCACTCACATCCCTCCGCATAATTTGTTACATACCCAGTAGTCGCCTTTATAGTCCACCCATTTACGGGTGACGTTTGACGAAGCCAAAGTATGCAACTCCTTATGTAGGGAATCATGGTGACTTCAGGTCCAAGGACTGATAGTCATACTAATAGTCACATGAGAAAGTATATGACACTCATATAATGATCCATGATACTTTCTCATGGCGGGTCATTCAGTATACATTCTCCAATGCATACCCATGTGTCAACTTGATATCTAATATCCATGACTTGTGAGATCAAGTCATCGAGTTGACCTACATGCTAGTCTCATCGCATTAACATTGTCCCTGAATGTTAATACTTGACTAGGAATGATTTATAGTAGTGTTCTCTATATCATTTCATTATCAATTCAACCAATCGATTGATATAGATAAAAACATTCTACTCAAGGACGCTATTATACTTAGTTATTTGGCACCAATACAAGTAAGTATAATAACCATAAAGAAATGCCTTTATAAATGTATATAGGAATATAATACATCGAGTCCATACAATAATCATCACATGATCGGCTCTAGGGCTCTCACTAACAATCTCCCACTAGCACTATTGTCAATCAGGGTAGGCTCTAACACCCAATGACCTAGTGTGACCATCATGCTTTCTCTATGCCAAAGCCTTGGTCAAGAGATCAGTGACGTTAGCCTCTGTCTATCGATGATCTCTCGAATGAGATGGAAGCGCCGTAGTATATGTTTGGTCGGCTGGTGTGAGCGAGGTTCCTTAGCTTGCGCAATTGCTCCATTATTATCACAATAGAGCTCTATAGGATCGGCTATGCTAGGAACCACCCCAAGCTCAATAATGTGTTAGGATCAACGGTCGAGGCTAGAGAGGGGGGGGGTGTGAATAGCCGACCCCAAATTCGCGTTTCTTCCTACAATTTTAGTTAGCGCAGCGGAAATACAATGTAGAAATGAAACAAAGAATAGCAAACCTTAAACTCGACGATGTAACGAGGTTCAGAGAGAAACTCCTACTCCTCGGCGTGTCCGTAAGGTGGACGAAGCCTATCAATCCGTCGGTGGATGAGACCCCGGATAACCGGCTAATATGAACTCTTTCTGGGTGGAGAAACCTCGCCACAATCCCTTTTGCAACAGCAATAAAGGAGTACAAGAAATAAAACAAGAAACAATGGATAATATGAATGTAACTACACTCTACCAAGTTTGCTTGCCTTCTTCTCGTCGACTGGAGTCCGTTGATGAAGCAGCAACTTCACGGATGATGCCAGCAGCAGCTGATCAACTAGTTGAGGGAAGCTCACATGAAGCTTCAGCAAAGAGGAGCTCAGCAAAGCTCAAATCGCAGTAGTGAAGAACAAGTAGTTGAAGTACTGTAGAGGCCCTCGATCACGAGATATATCTGCACCTGCGAAGAAGAAGACAACACAGAACTCTAGCCGTTGTGTCTCAACGGCTAGGCCTGGACCGATCAGGCTATGGCCTGATCGGTCCAGGACATCCCTGATCGGTCTGGGGACCGATCAGGCCCTAGGCTGATCGGTCCCCAGACCGATCCTAACTCTCACAGAGAGTTGGTTTAGGGCCCTGATCGGTCTGTGGACCGATCAGGATACAGGTGGATCGGTCCTCAGACCGATCCCCCCTTCTCTGAATCCCCTCGCTTCCTCAGATAACATCGCTTCCTGATCGGTCTACAGACCGATCAGATAACCCACAGTACGCTTCTGTTTGGTTGCTGATCGGTCACCAGACCGATCAGATAAACCAAAGTATCACTGGATTGGTCAACAGATCGATCCAATGCCTATGTAGGTTTTAGAGCTTCCCAGCCCTAAACCCTAAGGCGTTCCTGGTCTTGAGAACGAGCTACCGAGCCCTCTCTGACCTAGTATGGAGAACGAGCTACCGAGCCCTCTCCGACTCCCTCATCCGGTCCAGAGAACGAGCTACTGAGCCCTCTCTGACCTAGTCCGGACAACGAGCTACCGAGCCCTCTCCGACTTCGTCTGGTCCAGAGAACGAGCTCCCGAGCCCTCTCTGACCTAGTCCGGAGAACGAGCTACCGAGCCCTCTCCGACTTCCACGTCCGGTCCAGAGAACGAGCTCCCGAGCCCTCTCTGACCTAGGCCAGAGAACGAGCTACCGAGCCCTCTCCGACTTCGTCCGGTCCAGAGAACGAGCTCCCAAGCCCTCTCCGACTTCGTCCGGAGAACGAGCTACCGAGCCCTCTCCGACTTCCTCATGCCAAGCTTCCATACTTGGACTTCTCCCGTGCCAAGC
Source organism: Zingiber officinale (assembly GCF_018446385.1). Classification (NCBI taxonomy): domain Eukaryota; kingdom Viridiplantae; phylum Streptophyta; class Magnoliopsida; order Zingiberales; family Zingiberaceae; genus Zingiber; species Zingiber officinale. The sequence continues at coordinate 58,510,983 of NC_055987.1, read as the reverse complement.
TCCCTGCTTGGACTTTTCCGTGCCAAGTCTCCATACTTGGACTTTTCCCGTGCCAAGCTCCCTGCTTGGACTTTTCCGTGCCAAGTCTCCATACTTGGACTTTTCCCCGTGCCAAGCTCCCTGCTTGGACTTTTCCGTGCCAAGTCTCCATACTTGGACTTTTCCCGTGCCAAGTCTCCATACTTGGACTTTACCGAATCAAGTCAACTCAAGTCGGGTCAACCAGGTCAACCTTGACCGAAGGTTGCACCCACAATCTCCCAAGTTTGTATTCTTGTCAAACATCAAGATACAACTTTTCTATTCTCGTCAAACATCAAAATACAACTCGAGTCAGGTCAACTCGAGTCGGGTCAACCAGGTCAACCTTGACCTAAGGTTGCACCAACAATCTCCCCCTTTTTGATGTCTGACAAAAACCATAATCAAGTTAGGTTAACCCGATAACCTAACTTAGGTTTTCCAATAGTTCTCCAATCAATGTTCTTCCTTGAACATTCTCCCCAAACTCCAATGTTCTTCCTTGAACATTATCTAGACATTCTCCCCCTTTTTGACACACATCAAAAAGAGTGAATCAAGGTCAAGAGTTTCTTCCTAATGAAAGTCTCATACCTTTCATTGAAACCCTTAATTTCCCCCTTGATACTAAACACAACAATCAACATAGTGATAACCCCATATCACTCATCCTCAGAAATCGAGTAAAAACTCCCCCTAAAAGTCAACTCCCGCTTGACCAATAGGTAAAACTCCCCCTAAAGGTCAACTCCCCCTTGACCATTGCACCAACAATGTCTTGGAGAGTTTTAACCCTTTAGAAATCACCAATCTAATCAGCTGAAATTTCAGAAATTTCAGACAGCAAATTTCAGAAATTTCAGACAGAATTTGGCACGCCCGATCGGTCACCAGACCGATCAGGATCTCCCTGGATCGGTCTAGTGACCGATCCAGCATCCCCTGGACCGATCAGGGAACCTCCTGATCGGTCACACATGTCTGATTTCTGATTTCTGAATTTCTTCCTCCCGAAATTCAGAAACCCCTACAAAATTACAGAAAATTCCAAAAATTATAAAATTTTGAGGATACATTCCTCATAACATATATTATCATGGAAAAATAGTTTTCTATGAAAATAACTTCCATTTTCAAATCTTGATACAAAGTTTAAAAACTTTGAAATAGTTCAAGTTTACCTCAACTTTGTATCAACTTGCTTAATGATGAATGATATCACTAGAAAAGCTTCATCAAGGTTTTTCAAATCAATTTTGAAATGATTTTAAACCATTCAATTTAGGACCACAATCTTAGGGCTAAATGTACATGACTTGTACACAAACTTTCCCTATGATCCTCAATTTTGAATTAAGCTCATCTAGGTACAAGAGCTATGCACCTTGATCCTAACTCATGATCCTAATATCTCACACACATCTAAGATGTATCAAACACATCCAAGTCAATTTTGATGTGAGATATGGTTTAGGTCATCTTAATCTAAGTTCTCATGCATTTTCTAAACAACAATTTGATTTCCATATCAAATTGAGTTTTTGTCCTTAAATCAAATTAATTGATTATAAATGCAAAAGATGATGACATGGCATATAATGATATCATAAGTAAAAACATGTGCCAATGTCATGATGTCATGGCATAAAGTATGAAACTTAAATAAGGCATGACATATAACTAACCTAAGCATTATCATGACATTTCAAATGATAGTAAATTAGATATGATGTCATGACATGGAATATGGCAAACAATATATGGCAAATAACATATAAAGGTATAGAAAATACCTAATTCTAGCCTTAGTTGCCATTTTTGATAATTTTGATCATTTTTCCATAAATTCTATATTCCTAAGTGTAATAGACCTAAAATCATATACTAAAGATTTTTAGATCACTATGTGCCAATTAGATTGACCCTAGAGAATTCCTCGAATATGGTTGGCACATGCTAATCACCTTAGGAATAATTTCTTAATCTCATTTTCAAGGCTTTATTACACCTTGAACATTCCTAAAGTGCCACCTTTTCCATGATTAGGTTAACTACCTATTCAATTAAGGTGGGCACACCCTAAACCATCTAGCATGATGGAATCACGCTCCTAGGAACCCAAAACCTATTTGAGCTCATTGGGTTCACTAAATATTCACTAGGGATGACTTCCCTAGCAACCCTCCTAATGACCCTTCTAGGCTTTAAAGCCTTCGTCATTTGGGACTCATCAAGATCAACTCTAGGGGTGACTCCCCTTGTGACCTTGGTGATGGTCTTCCTAGCCCTAGGTCTTGTTCCATAATCGAATGGAACATCATGATAAGTGGGCTTGACCACTTGAGACTTAGGTTTGTGACTCAAACCTCTCATGTCCTTGGGCTTTTCCTTTTGACCCTTAGACCCTAGAGTTGACTTCTCCAAATTCTTAAGGGTCTTTTCTAAGGTGTCAAATCTTGACCTCAAGACTTGATTTTCCTTCTCTAATACCTCAAGTTTTAATTTGTCATTTTTCTTTGAGATATTCCTAGGCATATGTCTAGTTGTTTTGAGATTTCTACCTAGGTTCTCCTTAGCCTTAGATGAGTTAATTCTAGGATTAGCATTTCTAGAATTGTCCTTACCTAGGCTAACATGTTTGGCACCTAAGCACATGTATTGATTTCTATTGTTATCATGCCTATCTTTATTGACAATTGCAACAAAACTACTATTAACATGTGTCTTATTCAAATTGCAAGAATGTGCCTTAAAGGTTACCTTAGGTTTTGCCTTAGCTCCCCCTATCGATGTGCTCGGTCTCTTGTCCTTGTGAGGTTGCCTCCCCCTCGGACACTGGCTCCTATAGTGTCCCCTTTGCTTGCATTGGAAACACACCACGTGCTCCTTGCCCTTGCGTATCGGGACTCCGGCTTCCTTGACCTTTAGCGCCGGTGGAGTCTTCCTAATCCTCTTTGGACATTTACTCTTGTAATGCCCAAATTCCCTACACTCAAAGCACATTATATGTAATTTACTTGAAAGTAAATTGCTTGAGTTACCTAGGGTTGAGGATGGTTGTATGCTTTCTTCTTCATCCCTTCCGGAAGTAGAGGCTTCTTCTTCTTGCTCTAATCTTGAAGAAGAACTCTCCTCCTCCTCTTCCTTAGATGTTGAGTAGCCCTCAACTTCTAATTCCTTTCCTCCATGATGTGAGCTACTTGGCTCACTTGACTCCTCTTCATGACTTGAAGTGGAGCTCTCCTCATGGAACTTAGCCAAGTTGTTCCATAATTCCTTGGCATTGTTGTATCCACCTATCTTGCACAACATATCATTAGGTAATGAAAATTCAAGAATTTTCGTTACCTCATCATTGATCATGGATTGGTGAATTTGTCCCTTCGTCCACTTCTTCTTCTCGAGAGATTCTCCTTCTCTATCCACCGGAGGAGTAAAACCTACTTGGACACAATTCCAATTAACTAGATTAGTCATAAGAAAATACTTCATTCTTACCTTCCAATATGCGAAGTCGTCGCGATCGTAGAAGGGTGGAATCGTGATGTCTTCTCCAAGTTGATCCATCCTCTAGCTTGTGCTCCCTCGGGTGTTAATCCGACGAAGAGCAACCTTCGCTCTGATACCACTTGTTAGGATCGACGGTCGAGGCTAGAGAGGGGGGGGTATGAATAGCCGACCCCAAATTCGCGTTTCTTCCTACAATTTTAGTTAGCGCAGCGGAAATACAATGTAGAAATGAAACAAAGAATAGAAAACCTTAAACTCGACGATGTAACGAGGTTCGGAGATGAAACTCCTACTCCTCGGTGTGTCCGTAAGGTGGACGAAACCTATCAATCCATCGGTGGATGAGACCCCGGATAACCGGCTAATATGAACTCCTTCTGGGTGGAGAAACCTCGCCACAATCCCTTTTGCAACAGCAATAAAGGAGTACAAGAAATAAAACAAGAAACAATGGATAATATGAATGTAACTACACTCTACCAAGTTTGCTTGCCTTCTTCTCGTCGACTGGAGTCCGTTGATGAAGCAGCAACTTCACGGATGATGCCAGCAGCAGCTGATCAACCAGTCGAGGGAAGCTCACACGAAGCTTCAGCAAAGAGGAGCTCAGCAAAGCTCAAATCGCAGTAGTGAAGAACAAGTAGTTGAAGTACTGTAGACGCCCTCGATCACGAGATATATCTGCACCTGCGAAGAAGAAGACAACACAGAAATCTAGTCGTTGTGTCTCAACGGCTAGGCCTGGACCGATCAGGCTATAGCCTGATCGGTCCAGGATGATTGGTCCGGGACCGATCAGGCTGATCGGTCCCGGACGATCCTAACTCTCAGAGAGTTGGTTTAGGGCCGATCGGTGCGTGGACCGATCAGCTCTGATCGATGCGTGGTGATCGGGATCAGTGGATCGGTCCTCGGACCGATCCCCCTCTCTGAATCCTCGCTTCCTCGGATAACGCCGCTTCGATCGGTCTGCACCGATCAGATAACCCACGATGCGCTTTTGTTTGGTTGCGATGGGTCACGGACCGATCGGATAAACAAAGTATCCGATCGGTCAGCGGACCGATCCATACTATGTAGGTTTTAGAGCTTGACCCTAAACCTAAGGCCTTCTGGTCTTGAGCGAGCACCGAGCCCTCTCGACCTGAGTGCGGAGAAGGGCTTCACGAGATAATCGTCCGCCCCGAGTTCCAGCCCGATGATGCGGTCGATATCCTCCTTCAGCGCGGTCAGGAGAATGATGGCGAGGTCGGGCGTGCGGTCCTTCACCTCGCGGCCCTCTCTGACCTAGTCCGGAGAACGAGCTACCGAGCCCTCTCCGACTTCCACGTCCGGTCCAGAGAACGAGCTCCCGAGCCCTCTCTGACCTAGTCCAGAGAACGAGCTACCGAGCCCTCTCCGACTTCGTCCAGTCCAGAGAACGAGCTCCCGAGCCCTCTCCGACTTCGTCCGGAGAACGAGCTACCGAGCCCTCTCCGACTTCCTCATGCCAAGCTTCCATATTTGGACTTCTCCCGTGCCAAGCTCCCTGCTTGGACTTTTCCGTGCCAAGTCTCCATACTTGGACTTTTCCCGTGCCAAGCTCCCTGCTTGGACTTTTCCATGCCAAGTCTCCATACTTGGACTTTTCCCCGTGCCAAGCTCCCTGCTTGGACTTTTCCGTGCCAAGTCTCCATACTTGGACTTTACCGAATCAAGTCAACTCAAGTCGGGTCAACCAGGTCAACCTTGACCGAAGGTTGCACCCACAATCTCCCAAGTTTGTATTCTTGTCAAACATCAAGATACAACTTTTCTATTCTCGTCAAACATCAAAATACAACTCGAGTCAGGTCAACTCGAGTCGGGTCAACTAGGTCAACCTTAACCTAAGGTTGTACCAACATAATGAACTTGCGGATCCAAACTGCCTCCTTTGTTGTTTCTGATACAACAATATACTTGACCTCTGTTGTAGAATGAGCAACTATGTCCTGCTTCAAACACTTCCAGCTCACAGCACCACCATTCAAGCAAAACATGAACCCAGACTGCGATCTATAATCGTCCTGGTCAGTTTGAAAACTGGCATCACTGTAACCCTTTATGGCTAGCTCGCCATCACCTCCATATATCAAGAAATATTCTTTAGTCATTCTCAAGTACTAAAGAATATTCTTGACCGCTATCCAGTGACGTTCACCTGGATCTGACTGTTATCTGTTCGTCATGCTCAAAGCATACGATACATTAGGACGAGTACATAGCATGACATACATGATAGATCCTATGGCTGAAGCATAAGGGATCATATCCATGCGGTCTCTCTCCTCTCTAGAAGAGGGACTTTGAGTCTTCGAAAGACTCACACCATGTGACATCGGCAGAAATCCTTTCTTGAAATTCTTCATGGCAAACCGTAGTAATACCGTGTCAATATATGTACTTTGACTTAGCCCAAGAAATCTCTTAGATCTATCTCTATAGATCTTTATGCCTAGAATATAGGCTGCTTCACCTAAGTCCTTCATTAAGAAACAATTCCCCATCCAAGTCTTTACAGACTGCAGCAAAGGGATGTCATATCCAATGAGTAGTATGTTATCCACATACAATACAAGGAAGACAACTGTGTTCCCAACAACCTTCTTGTAGACACATGGTTCATCTTCATTCTTGATGAAACCAAACTGTTTGATTGCATCATCGAATCGATGATTCCAGATCTGAGAAGCTTGCTTTAGTCCATAAATGGACTTATGCAGCTTGCATACTCTGCCAGTATGCAGTGGATCTACAAAACCTTCAGATTGTGTCATGTACACATCCTCGAGCAAGTTTCTATTCATAAACGCAGTTTTGGCATCCATCTGCCAGATCTCATAATCGTGGTATGCTGCAATAGCAAGCATGATCCGAATGGACTTAAACATCGCTACTAGAGAATAGTTTCATCATAGTCAATACCATGAATTTGCTTGAAACCTTTAACTACCAAACGACCCTTATAGGTAATAAGTCCATCCATGGCAGTCTTTCTCTTAAAGACCCACTTACACCCAATGAGTTTGACACCTTCAGGTGGATCAACCAAAGTTCATACTTGGTCGGTGTACATGGATTCCATCTCGGATCTCATGGCCTCTAGCCATTTCTAAGAATCTGGTCTCATCACAACTTCCTGATAGGAGGTAGTCTCATTCTCAACGAGCATAACGTCATCATGGTTAGACAAGAGAAAAGAGTATCTCTCAGGCTGACGACATATCCTATCAGACCTATGAAGAGGTAGGTCTACTTGAACTGGTTGTTGTTCCTCAACTCCTTGTGCAACAATCTCAACATCCACAACATTTTGTGGTTCCAGTTCAACTTCCATCAAGGCTTCAGTGCTATGGTCCATATCTTGAACTTCTTCAAGATCGAACGTACTTCCACTAGTTTTTCTAGAAACAAAGTCCTTTTCTAGAAATACCCTAGTCTTAGCCACAAACACTTTGTGGTGACTGGGAATGTAGAAGTAATATCCTTTCGTTTCCTTGGGATATCCTATGAAATAACACTTATCAGATTTGGGTCCCAGTTTGTCCGAGACTTGACGTCGAACGTAAGCCTCACAACCCCAAATCCTCATAAAAGATATATGGGCATCTCTCCCAGTCTATATCCTATATGGTGTCTTTATCACAACTTTGGATGGAACACGGTTAAGTGTGAAGGCTGCTGTTTCTAGAGCATATCCCCAAAAGGATATTGGAAGATCTATGTAACTCATCATAGATCACACCATATCTAATAGGGTACGATTACTCCTTTCAGATACACTATTCCACTGTGGTGTTCCAGGAGGAGTGAGTTGGGGTAGAATCCCACACTCAGCTAAATAGTCACGAAACTCATGGCTAAGGTATTCACCACCTCGATCTGATCGAAGTATCTTAATACTCTTGCCAAGCTGATTTTATACTTCATTCTTGAATTCTTTGAACTTTTCAAAGGATTGCGACTTATGTGTCATCAGATACATATAACCATATCTACTGAAGTCATCAGTAAATGTAATGAAGTACCTATAACCACCTCTGGCAGTGGCATTGAAAGGGCCACATACATCACTATGTATAAGTCCTAACAAATCAGTTGCCCTTTCACTGTGTCCACTAAAGGGAGTCTTGGTCATCTTGCCTAGTAGGCAAGACTCGCATGTCTCATATGACTCAAAATCAAATGAGTCCAGCAAACCATCTTTATGGAGCTGGGATAAGCGATTCTCATTTATATGACCAAAGCGACAATGCCAGAGATAGGTTCGGTTCATTTCATTTGACTTGAACCTTTTAGTACTTATGTTATAGATGGGGTTCTCTAAGTCTAGAATGTAGAGTCCATTTATCAGAGGCGCACTATAATAAGTTCCTACAGCAATAGCAGCAACCCATGCTCCATTACCTACTCGTAGGTCCACCTCGCCCTTCATTAATGCCCTGCTATTTCTTAGCACCTGCACATTAGTACAAATGTGAGAAGTACATCCGGTATCTAATACCCACGATGAAGAAATAGAAAGATTGACTTCTATAACATATATACCTAAAGTAGAAATCTCATTTCTCTTATTCTTAAGATCTTCCAGGTATCCTTTGCAGTTCCTCTTCCAGTGCCCGGTCTGACCGCAGTGGAAGTAGGTAGATCCTTGGCAACACCTCCTTTAGGTTTCATTACCTTGTCTTTGCCCTTGTCTTGAGACTTTCCCTTACTTTTAGGCTTCCTTTGCCTTTATGCTTTTGCACCATCAAAATAGAGTTGGGATTTACCTTCTTAAGGTTGAGCTCAGTAGTTCGTAACATACTTAGCAGCTCAGGCAGTAGCTTATCAATTTCGTTCATGTTATAATTCATGACAAATTGACTATAACTTTCTGGCAAGGATTGCAAGATCAAGTCAGTGGTCAGTTCTTGGCTAAGTGGGAATCCCAACCTCTGTAGGTTCTCTATGTATCCAATCATCTTGAGTACATATGGACCTACGGGAGTCCCATCTTGCATCTTGCACTGAAACAGTGCCTTAGAGATCTTGAATCTCTCGTGCCTTGCTTGTCCTTGATATAGTTGATGAAGATACTCAACCATATCATAAGCAGTCATCAACTCGTGTTGCTTCTGAAGCTCAAAATTCATGGTTGCGAGCATGAGGCATGACACATCTAATGCATCATCTTGATGCTTCTTATAAGCATCTCGGTCGGCTCACGTGGCAGTGGCAGGAGGTGCCTCCGGAATGGGCTGCTCCAGGACGTACAGTTTTCTTTCTTGTGTGAGAACGATTCTCAGATTCCTATACCAGTCCAGGAAATTAGCTCCATTGAGCTTGTCCTTGTCAAGGATAGAACGCAGGGAGAAAGTATTTGTGTTTGTCAACATGGCAATCTATAACATAAATAAAGAAGAAAGTAAATATCATATTCCACTGATCATTTAATTAGGCCTTTAACTAAATGATGCTCCAACTGAATTATAGGATTTTTGTAGAATCAAGTCATGGATGTGGTCAAACCACACTACTAGATTTATACCAATTAGCTATAATTCTCGCGGGACAAGATCCACATCATACTACGCCTTGAGTTAGCTTTGGCTAAATCGCCCCAGACTTAGTATGATCGGTAGATAACTAATTACCAATTGCATCTTTATGCAACTCTTGTTTATCCAACCATTGGAAAATGCCTATAGTTTTATTCGATCCAATTGAGTTAACTAGTTATACTCAATCTAATTGAGTTTGTCTTCACCCAAGCTTTGATAGGCGGGACCAAGATTATCCCTCCGCATCCTACCAAGATAATATGTGTTGCTCTGCTTTGGAAGATTCAACAACAACAAATAATCGAGGTAGTGATGGGTATCAAAACATGGTAGGCATTTCAAGTCGACGTGATTAAGATCTAATCTAATCGTGAATGTGTATCATATACGCATTAAGACACTAATTACCCTACATTAGCATGCATCACATACACACAAGCAAATTAAATTGTGATGAGATCATAGCCCTACTACGATCTTCTCAAGCCAATGAGAAGATCGGACGGTCAACCTAGGGATAACGACTTCTTCAAGCGCCTCCTTTGACCACCATGTGTTGACAGCATCCTGCTCGTAACTCCTTCTTGAGTGGACCTTCCACCGCTTCATTTTGTACATTACAAATATGAAACTCGAGTTACATTCAAGTCTAAAGTCTATTTACAACAGGAACATAAATAAAGGAGGCACGACACGCAGGTCGCATATCATATACAACACGCACAACATTAAAATGGCGCGCAGGCCATATTATGAATTACAACACAATTTTAAACCAATCATATTGGGGTTTTGGGCCATGACCATCACAATATCATACATAATTCTAAATTATGTATTTTACGTAAATTTCTATAATTTTACTACTATTTTTATCAATTTTATGAGTCACAACTCCGCGGTGGTCCCGTTTAGCGATTTTCGGGCGCGATCGCGAGACAATGCCCCTTGCGGGGTTAAGGGCAGCGCCCCTTCTTGCGAAATGAATATCGTGAGTGTCCCATCTTGATCTAATAGCACCTTAAGTCGCTGTCCCAAAACAAAAAAATTTTGTTTGGGCGAGACCTTGCCGTTTCGGAAGGTTTTTCTCGATATTTGAAGCCTACAAGTGTCCAAGCACTTGTTGCTTCGCCTCTATGAAAAAAATACTCACAAAATCCATAAAAATATAAAAATTATAGAAACTTACAGATCTAAATCCTTTTTCATAAAAATAAATACAAACATATACATGCTTCACACGTGGCTCTGATACCACTGTTAGCAATTCGAGCCGCAAAACCCACTTTTTGCGTTGCGAAACGTATCCACACGTCTACACTAGATCTACCTTAGATCTATATGAAAGAAGTGTTACCCTTGTAGCGATGCCCTTCGCTTATCCCGCTCGTCCAAATGGTTGTCGGATCTCGTAGAGTATCAAGTGTACACTCCTCTACACGTATCCACACGGACAAAAGGTGGAGAAAACCACTTAGAGTGTGCTAGCACCCTTGAGAGGTTTCGGCAATGGAGGAGAGGGAGAGAAGAAGAAGAGAGGAAGAAGATGAAGCCTTGAATTCACTTAATGTGGTCGGCCACTCTTGAGAGGTTTTAAACCTCCATGTAATACCAAGAGTCATGGCTCTTGGTCTCCCTCATGAGGTGGCACACATTGATGTAGCCTTGATGATGTGGAACATCATCATTGGCCGACCCATGCCAAGTCACAATGAGGTGGCATTTGGTCAAGTCAAACTTGACCCTTCATCTTCCCTCTCAAGTCAAGTCAAACTTGACCTCTTATCTCCCATGGTTGATCAAATCTAACCTTTGACTCAAATCAATTTAATTTAATAAATCTCTATTCATTGGTTTAAATTGATTCAATGAATCATAGTCTAAATTAGACTCATTCGACACATGAATCAAATTGAGTCCAACTCAATTAGTCTAATCTGGATTACTCTTAATCCAATTTGGTTCATCACATGAACCTAATCCTCTTGGTCCATCATATGAACCTAATCTCCATCTAACTGCCCTTTGTGTGTGGCGTTATAGGTTCTTGTAACGTTGGCAATGCTCCTAAACCCATTTAGAAACATAAGTAATGAGCGGTATCTAGCAACACATCATTACTACCCAAGTTATAAGAATCTTGAGATCCAACATCACCATTGTGACTACTAATTATGACTCTCACAATATGTGACAATGTCCTTCTATCCTTGACATCTAAATTGATCAATTGAGGCATAGACCGTGTCATCATCTAATCAATTTATGTATTGAACTCCAAGTAGACTCACTCTAATCAAATGAGCTCAATATCTCATATTGACCTATTTGGGCATGGCCATGCACTCAGTGGTCTCACTCTATTAAGAATCATGATGTCACTCTCGTCATATAGGAGGGATAGATCCTATCTACATCACTCACATCCCTCCGCATAATTTGTTACATACCCAGTAGTCGCCTTTATAGTCCACCCATTTACGGGTGACGTTTGACGAAGCCAAAGTATGCAACTCCTTATGTAGGGAACCATGATGACTTCAGGTCCAAGGACTGATAGTCATACTAATAGTCACATGAGAAAGTATATGACACTCATATAATGATCCATGATACTTTCTCATGGCGGGTCATTCAGTATACATTCTCCAATGCATACCCATGTGTCAACTTGATATCTAATATCCATGACTTGTGAGATCAAGTCATCGAGTTGACCTACATGCTAGTCTCATCGCATTAACATTGTCCCTGAATGTTAATACTTGACTAGGAATGATTTATAGTAGTGTTCTCTATATCATCTCATTATCAATTCAACCAATCGATTGATATAGATAAAAACATTCTACTCAAGGACTCTATTATACTCAGTTATTTGGCACCAATACAAGTAAGTATAATAATAATAACGAAATGCCTTTATAAATATATATAGGAATATGATACATCGAGTCTATACAACAATCATCACATGATCGGCTCTAGGGCTCTCACTAACATTTAGGATCAATTTAGATGATAAGTTTCAAAAATTGAGATATTGTTGGAAGCTTTTTAATGTTAGTCAAAGGGGGAGAAGTAAGGTTTTAGTTAGGAAAACCTTAAATGCCTTTGCGTATAGGAAGAATCTTATGATAGGTTCTTAAATATCCCTGTGGTAAAAGTCCTAGCTCATTGGGGAGTTTAGGTGTAGAGGGAGCCTTGTGAAATGTTCTAATGCATGTTGCATATTGAATTAGCGGTATAAGTCCAACTGTGTAGCCTTGGCAGCGTAAGTCTAAAATTATTATTAGCATATTATTTTGCTATTATGTTTTCCCTAACTTAAACATATTGCCAAACATAAAAAAAGGGGAAATTGTTGAAGCAATCTCGATGGTTCGTGTGACCATGTATTTTGATGTTTGAACAAATGGTTTAAGTTAGGTTTACCCTTATATTTGATATGTGTATGTGAGTGTGTAGGTTTGTAGGATACACGTATGACTCAGCTTGATGGCTTTGGGTCCGATGAAGGATGGAGCATCCAAGGGACCGTAGACAAGTTAGCAAGGATAAGAGCCGAGGGAAGCACACTTCGAGGCATACACGAAGAATGGCATTGGGACAAGCTACGAGCTTAAATGCATCCAAGGGATGAGAGCCAAAGGAAGAAGGCTTAAAGGCAAGAGGTCAAGGTTGTAAAGAAGGGTCAAGTGAGCCATGAGAGTATGAGTGCATGAGAGATTGTACTTAAGGTAAAACCCCAAGGAACCTATAGTAGTCAACTGATACCGTAGCAATCAATGATACTATAGCAGTCGACTAGTGCACTGTAACAGTCGATTGGTAAAGAGTCATTGGCAGAATCACAAATTTTGTGGAGTACCGTTGGGCTGACACTAGTCGACTAGAACAAGGATCAATCAACTGGTAATGGTAAAAGAGCAATTTTATTTCTTCCCAAGTTCTATAGAATGGAGCTTGGGATGGTTGGCCAAGATGATGAAATTAATGGTGGTTAACCCTAATTGGTAGTCACTAAGTGCTCAAGGTTTTCTTTATGTCCAAGAGGTCTTTGTTAAAGTTGTGGTGAAGTTTCTCCACCCACAAGGAGACTTGAGATAACCGGAGTTTGTTGGAGGTTGATCCACTGAAGGATTGAGGGATCATCTACCTTATAGGCAATCGTGGAGTAGGAGCCCTAATCTTTGAACCACGTTAAAGGAAATGTGTTAGCGGTTTGCATCCTTTGTTGTCTTACATTTATCTTTCATTATAGTAGTTTATATTTTTGTTGCACAAACTAACCTTGTAGAGAGGAAAGAGATTTTGGGGCATCGTATATCCAACCCCCCTTCTAGCCTGCCATACGATGTCCAATATAGTTTTCTTTCTTGCTTGAGAATGATTCTCAAGTTTCTGTACCAGTCTAGAAAATTAGCTCCATTAAACTTGTGCTTATCAAGGATAGTTCGTAGAGAGAGTGTATTCAATGCATTTGACGATATGGTGATCTACAACAATAAAATATAGAAATATGTATCATATTTATATCATGTAATTAGGTCTTTAATTAAATGATTCTCCCACTGAATTGTAAAGCTTGGTAAGAGCAAGTCATGGATATGATTTTACCCACACTACTAGTTCCAAATCTAATCATGATGACATTCATATGGGATAAGATCCATATGATACCTCATCTTGAGTTAACTTTAGCTAATCACCCAAGACTCGTATAATATAGGTAGGTAACTTGTACCAATTAAATCAAATGTAACTCTTGTATAGCTAGATGAATAATACTATTTGTTCATTTGCCCAACATGTGGAATATGCCTCTAAGTTTTCAATTTAATTGAGGTAACCTAGTTAAGTCACACTCAAAGTTTAATAGTTGGACATCACAATTGTCCTATCACAATCTATCATGATAAATTAAGTCATTTTGCTTTGGCAAACATGTCTAGAATTGATGTAAGTAAAAGTGAGTACCAAACTATGATAGGCATATTAAAAGGACCTAATTATGATTAAACTACATATGCATCATATACAATCATTGTATATCATGGCATACATCAACATATATACTAAATAAAATGTGGCATGGTTATGACCCCATCTACTATGATCTTCTCAAGCCAACCAGAAGATTGAAAGGGCAACTTAGGTTAAAGCATCTTCTCCAAGTGCTTCCTTGGTCGTCGTGTGTCATTATCCTTCTCCCTTTTCACTATCGTCTAGTAGACTAATTCCTTTCTAATTTGTACATTACAAAATCTAAGAAACCTCGAGTTACATTCGAGGGTAGTCTAAATTTATAATAATATTGAAAAAGATGAAGGTACAACACGTAGGCCGTATTATGAATTATAACATGCACGTACACACAATCATCCAATTATAGTAGGGTAGGGACCATAACCATGCACCATGGCATATTAAATACATGTTCTTCTATATCACATATAAAACAAAACTAAAATAATGTATACACATTTGCAAGTGGCTGTGATACCACTGTAGGAATCTGATGCATAAAACAACACATAATGCAGCGAAAAAAGGATTCCTCTAGAGATCCTTGCGAATGTTATATATTACGTTTTTCTATTCTATCAGATAGAATAGTTATCTTTATTTCATGAACCGGTACTTCCAACAATAACTTTGATTTAGATGCAGATCTCAATGCGATCAGCACGTCCACACCTCTACGGTATCCACATGAATATATTCTCTGTCCGTCTCATGAACTCACGACTTGGAGAAGAAACAACCTTTATTGTCCTAGCAACTACACATGGTTGTTTTTGGCCAAGAGAAGAAGAGGAAAAAAAGCAAAAACTAAGAAGATCACCCTCACCTAAAAGGTTACTTCACCTATAAAAGTTGACTTCACCAAAGGGTTACTTTACCAAAAAGTTTACTTCACCTAAAGGTTACTTTACCAAAAAGGTTACTTCACCTAAAGGTTAATTTTACAAATGGTTTTTGTACTCATCCAATGAATATAAAAAGTTTTTGTCTCTTGATCTTCTTTTTAATTAATGATGTATTACTCTCTATTAATATTCATTAATCTTAATGGGTTAGATTTAGTATATTAGATTAACTATTAACCCAATAAACCAATGAGTCTAACTCATTACTCAATGAGTCTAATCTGAATTCATTCGAGTCTAACTCAATGTGTATAATTCGGATTAGACTTAACCCTATAATCTATCTACAAATCAACATATTCTTTGTGTGTGATCCAATAAGCTCTAGTAACATTGGCAATGTGTCTAAAATCATTTCAGATTCATAATCAATGAGTGACATCTAGCAATACATTATTGTTACCCAAGTGACAAGAATATCGAGATCTGACCTAACTTTTCCGTGTCTATTATCTTTTATGATTCAATCATTCTATCTTTGATATCTAGATTGATAATGAGGCATAGACCATGTCATCCTCTTATCAATCTTTATATTTCTTGATTTTTAAGTAGACATACTCAATCAAATAAACTCAATATCGCATATTGACTCATTTGAGCATGACCATACATTCTTATGTCATACTAATTGAAGGGTCCATAGATATCACTTTTTGTCATATGGAAGGGTTATATCCCATCTACATCACTCATATCGCTCCACATAATTTATTGTATATCTAGTGATCGACTTTATAGTCCACCTTATTATAGGTGACGTTTGTCAATACCAAAGTACACAACTCCTTATATAAGGAACCGTAGTGACTTCAAGTCTAAGGATTATTCATACTAATAATCACTATGAGAATGTTTATGACACTCATATAACGATCCATGAAACATTCTCATAGTGAGTCATTCAGTACATATTCTCTAATATATACCCATGTGTCAACCTGATATCTCATATCCATGACTTGTGAGATTAAGTCATCCGTCGACCTACAAGCTATTCTTAATGCATTAATACTAACTTTGTATATTAATGCTTGACTAGGAATGTTAGTTAGAGCCCTAGAGCCAATCATTTGATGATTGTTGTATGGACTTGTTGTATCATATTCTTATATATATAAAGACATTTGTTTATGGTTATTATGCTTACTTGTATTGGTGCCAAATAACTAAGTATAATAGCGTCCTTGAATAGAAGGTTCTTACCTATATATCAATCGGTTAGTTGAATCGATAGTGAGATGATATAGGGAACACTACTCTTAATCATTCCTAGTCAAGTATTAGCATTCATGGATAATGTTAATGCGACGAGATTAGCATGTAGGTCAACTCGATGACTTGATCTCACAAGTCATGGATATAGAGATATCAAGTTGACACATGGGTATGCATTGGAGAATGTATACTGAATGACCCGCCATGAGAAAGTATCATGGATCGTTATATGAGTGTCATATACTTTCTCATGTGGCTATTAGTATGACTATTAATCCTTGGACCTGAAGTCACCATGGTTCCCTAGATAAGGAGTTACATACTTTGGCTTCATCAAACGTCACCCGTAACTGGGTGGACTATAAAGGCGATTACTGGGTATGTAACAAATTATGCGGAGGGATGTGAGTGATGTAGATGGGATCTATCCCTCCTATATGACGGGAGAGACATCGATATTCTTGATTGAGTGAGACCACTAAGTGCATGGCCATGCCCAAATGAGTCAATATGAGATGTTGAGCTCATTTGATTAAGTGAGTCTACTTGGGATTCAAGATTTAGATTGATTAGAGGATGACACGGTCTATGCCTCACATTGATCAATCTAGATGTCAAGGATAGAAGGGCACTTGTCATGTATTGTGAAGAGTCACAATTAGTAGTCACAAGGTGATGTTGGATCTCAACATTCTTATAACTTGGGTAGTAATGATGTGTTGCTAGATACCACTCATTACTTATGCTTCTAAATGGGTTTAGGAGCATTGCCAATGTTATAAGAACCTATAGGGTCACACACAAAGGGCAATTAGATGGAGATTAGGTTCATTTGATGAACCTAAAGGATTAGGTCCATTTGATGGACCAAATTGGATTAAGAGTAATCCAAATTAGACTAATTGAGTTGGACTCAATTTGGTTCATATGTTAGATGAGTCTAATTTGGACTTAGACTCATTGAGTCAATTTAATTCAATGAATAGAGATTCATTAAATTAAAATTGACTTGAACTAATGGTTAGATTTGATCAACCATGGGAGAGAAGTGGTCAAGTTTGACTTGACTTGAGAGGAAGATGAAGAGTCAAGTTTGACTTGACCATTTGCCACCTCATTGGTGAGTTGGCAAAGAGTGGACCAATGATGATGCTCCACATCATCATGGTTGCTTAAGTGGGATGTCACCTCATGGGAGTTACCAAGAGTTGTGACTTTTGGTATTCCATGGAGGTTATTAACCTCTTAATGTGGCCGACCACAATTATTCAAGAGAGGAGTTTTTCATTTTGTGTGTAACTCTCATCTTCTTCCTCAAGCTCTCTTCTCTCCCTCTCTTCCTCCATTGCCGAGAGCCACAAAGGGTGCTACCACACTCTAGTGTCTTTTCTCCATCTCCTTGTTCGTGTGGATACACATAGAGGAGCGTCTACTTTGACATTCTCGAGATCCGATATCATTTGGACGAGCGGGATTAAGCGAAGGGCATCGCTTCAAAGGTATACCTTCTGATCTTGTAGATCTAATGTAGATCTAGGAGTAGATAAACTCGTACATGAATTTTAAACTTCGCACGGATCTGGTGGCATGAGATTCGGGGTTTCCGCAACGCAAAAAGGCGATTTTTGCGGCCCGAAAATCCCTACAGTGGTATCAGAGCCACGTGCGAAGCGCGTACGTGTTTATTTTGTGTTTTTATGAAAAATTGAGTCCAACTCAATTCTCGAACTTTAGGTCTATTGGCTCATAATGTGGTAAAAAGGTGATTCGCTCGCCCCCAGCCATCAATTCGTCCCTAGGCCAACACGGAGAAGGTAAATCACGGGTGACTACTAGCCATTAGTGCAAATGGCCAAGACATGGGGGAGGTTATGCTCAGTCATGCCTAGTTTCGACCCCAGTACCTCATGTGGTAACATCCCATGTCTTAACCATCGCACCGTCCCGAGAGGACAAACTCAAAGAACTAGTTAGAGGGACTCATAAGAACTAGTTAGAGGGAGTAAATAGATAGTTAAAAAAAATCTCACACAAACTCAAATCAATTAATTCGCAATCAATGCATTACCAATGCAATGGAATAAATAATAATAATAATAATAAATTTAATATGACTTAAGATATTACAATGTCGAGTCCAGTGGAATAAAATTGGTTGAGTAAATGTTTTCTTATAAATCTTAGCATTTTTTGAGTAAATGATAAACTTTCTCAAAAAGTTCCGTAATATCTATATAAATCAACCTCAACTTAAGTTCGAATCGGAATCAACTTTAAAAAAAATCAATCTAAACTTAAACAATTAATTAATTGTAAACTTGACTCAATTCAATTAACTTAAACAAGAGTTTAGTTAGTCTTCTACAGTGTGGAGAAGAGTCAGAAATAAAATAAACTGATCATTTTATGATTTTCTTCGGAATTTTTTAATTTTTTTTCTAAATTGCTTAAAACATTTTCTCAAAACCCTTTCAAGATCAAAGTATCACAAAAACAAAAAAACTCCATTTAATGTCTCGGATCTAAGTTTGGTAATTTTTCACATCCCAACCGGGAAAATAATTCGATAAGCAATTCCGTAAAAGATAAGGGGGTTGCTGCAAGTTTTGATCATCTCCTCACTGCATTTTGGGAGCAAAGCGAGAAGGTCGAAACAGAACGGCGAGCTAGCGAATTGATCATGCGAGAGAGTCTTGATCATCCCTGAACCAGAAGAGGCGACAATCTCACTTCGGGTATCGGATAGAAAGAGGGATTTCTAAAAGCTGAGAGATACACGTACACAGAGATAAAGGGTGGAGAATAGGCAAGTTGAGTCATTACTCAACAAAACCCTAATCGCCTCCCAGGCCCCAGCACTATAATTCTTCGACTAGGAGCTGAATCTCGCTGCAGTAATCGTTTCTCGGACTCACAGTCATTCCAGGTTGCGCCTTGGGAGATACCTGTTCACTCCAAAAGACCACAATTTGCGGGGCCATTCTTGTCCTCTGTTCGATAGGTATGCTAGAAAGGGTAATTTTTCCTCGAATTGCTGCAGTTAGTTGGTTTCCCTGTGTATTTTGTGGCTTTATCGCTCGAAGGTGAAGGTTTTATGATTTGGGATTTGCGTACATTGTATTTCCATTTCGAATGTTTTATTCATTTGTTCGGCATGACGTTTTCCAGTCAAAGTGATGGTTGTTGATGCCATTGGTGGTCTCTGGATTTCTTGAAGAAAGTGTTTATCTTACACCACAATTGTTTAGCTGGACGGGATTTATTTGTCTTCTAACTGATGGATAATGGTCGTACATGTTGTATCTTTTGGGGTGTACATTAAAAGCAGCATATATATATATATATATATATATATATATATATATATATATATATATATATATATATATATATATATATATATATATATATATATATATATATATCCAATTCTTTCAAGCTGATGCTATCTCAACTGGTAAAGTGTAGGTCGAAGCACCAATGTGACCCCAAAAATATGTAAGTTGAGTAGCAAGGATTACATGATTTGGCGATCTGTTTCTGGTCCATTGTTAGATTCTAAACACACCATAAGCTATTTCCAATATTATTTTTACTTCTAAATCCTTTTTATATTTCAGGTTGAATTTGGTCTACTTGCTCAAACTAAGATATTGCTAATGCCAGTTGATGGTTGTATCAAATAAGTTATGAATGATAGCGAAGAAGATGATGATGCACCTATTATTTTTAGGAGGCCAAACTCTTTGTTAAAACAAGGTCACTCAACCTCTTCTTTGAAGAAAACAACTGCTCAAAAGGATTCCAGCTCTATTTTTCATCAATTTGTGCAAAATGATAGCAGCTCACATAAGCAAAATGCAACATCACTCCCTAAGGCATCTAGTGAGAAGCCTATGGCAGGATCAAATATTGGATCTTTGCTACCTGCCCAGTCAACTAATTCATCTCATGATAAATTAACAACAAATGATAGGAGGCCAAAGCATGAGGATGAGCTATCTGATTCAGATGATGATAAACCATTAAGTCATAGACATAATTCTGTTTCAGCAATAGTTCAGAGAAAATGTTCTGTGGACTCAGAGAAAACACATATACATTCTTCACATCTTATTGTTGAAGGTAGGAGCACTGAAAAGATGGACTTGGTGGACAATCCAACCATAAAGAGTGAGAATTCTGATGATGACAAACCATTGAGTTTCAAATATTCAGGAGTAATCAACAGAAGTGCCTTTTCACATGCTGCAGAGGCTCCTCAAAAATCAAAGCCTTCTTCACTTAAATCCATGAAGTTGACTTCCAATACCAGTGAAGAAACAGATGATTCAGAAGATGAAAAACCACTTCTCAGTCTAATGTTATTGGTGTTTCTTCCGCGAAAGTCTCCAATGGACCTGAGAAGCCTTTGTCTTCTAAATTGAAGTTAAATGGCTCTAACAAGAAGGGCATAAGCAGTAAGACAACTGCTCCCAAAGGTGGAGAAAAGCGACCTCTTAGTGATGCCAATCCTGCAGAATCTTCATTAAGTAAGAAAGCAAAGCTAACAGGTACCTCTGTTTCTGCCAAAGTTAAACAGGAGGTTTCTGTTAGTAAAGAAAGTAAAGAAGATGATAATGATCACACACCAATTGCACAACAAATGAAGAAGTCACCGTCTTCTAATAGTGCATCAATCAACCAGAATACATTGCTGAAAACTGCTAGTTCATCATTCAAGAAAAGTAATCTTACAATGAATAAAAAGAGGGATTCTAAATTCTCAAAGTCATTGAAGGCCCCTGTTGGATCTGGTGGGGAGCAGAAATGGACTACCTTGCAACACAATGGTGTTATATTTCCCCCTCTATACAAGCCTCATGGGATTAAAATGCTTTATAAGGGACAACCAGTTGATTTGACTCCTGAACAAGAAGAGGTTAGCTTTAAAGATTTTCTGAACTTGTCTTATTATTATGATGTTGTTTCTCTGGTATTCTTTTACTTCTTACAGCAATTGTATTTGTTTGTTAAAAAGTGCAATAGTTTGTTGTCCAACTACATCGAGTTTTGGTTAATTACAATTGTGAACTCTAGTTTTGGTTAATTACAATTGTGAACTCTAGTTTTGGTTAATTACAATTGTGAACTCAACTTTTAAAAATTCCTGGCGCTACAGGTGGTGACAATGTTTGCTGTCATGAAAGACACAGATTATGCCCTGAAAAAACAATTTATCAAAAACTTTATGGATGATTGGCGACTAATACTTGGTAAAAATCACATCATTAAGAAGTTTGAGGACTGTGATTTTACCCCAATATATGAATGGCATCTAAAGGAGAAGGAGAAGAAGAAGCAGATGACTTCTGAGGTAAATTATGCTCCATTTATCCAGAAGTAGGATGATGACTCAATTATGTCATAGGAGATAGACACTTTTGTTGTAGTGTGCTCTGCATTTTGACTCTGGCATTATCTTATAACAAGAATAGGTTTTTGCTATTTCTTCAAAGTCATACTTATAGTATTGTTCATAAAGTTTATGGAACTAGTGCTAATACAAAAAAAATTCAGATGTCACCACACATTTCTATATGGCCCTTTGTCCCCTTATTGTCAGTTGACCAGTGAAATGATTTTCTCGAATTACAAAAACCTCTTTTTATCTCTCTATTTTCATATTATAATTTGTATTAATTCATGATTTAGCTTCTTGTTTATCTGTTTCACAAAGGGTTTTATCAGACCTACAACCTTCATGAACTTTCATCTGTATGTCTTGTTAAAGATGACGGTAGATTTACATTTATGTTAGGAATATTATTTTTAGAAGCTACCAATGATATGGTGACTAATGGTTATTTACCATCCTGGTTTAGTTTATGATTAGAAATTATCTTGGAATAAATTCATTTTTTTCTTTTAGTATAGTTTATGAAAATTATATTTTGGGACCAATCACTTGAATTATACTTTGTTTGGCCACTTGCATGCTTTTTGCTATTTCCAGAATTAATTATTATTTTTATTGGAAAGTAGACATTGTGTCTATACTTCTTATGTAGGAAAAGAAGGCTGCAAAGGAAGAAAAATTGAAGCAAGAAGAGAAGTATATGTGGGCTATTGTTGATGGTGTGAAAGAGAAGGTTTCCTCTAATGATAATTTTGCTACGTTTTTGTTTTATATATGATATGAAGCTATAGATAAATTGCTTTATGCTGCATTTGGCACAACTGAATTGACAGCAAAAACTTGAACTTGATTTAAGCTAATAGCTTTTGAGTTTGAATTAAGATTTTATGATCTGAGCACTGTTGAGGATTGTGAATTTATTATTTATGTGTTTTTTGGGTGGAAAATAATTCTTCGGAGCATGTTTTATGTAGCATGAAGCTTCCCATGCAACATATGGTTGATACTCTACCATGAACTTCTAAGTCATTGACTCATTGTGACCAACAGCGAGAGAAACAACAACGAGCCATGAAATCCTTATAGATTTGTGACTTGGTTTTACAATGGCTGTTTGAGCCTAATGTGATTCCAACTTGCTTTTTTTCATCCAGGCTTGCACCCAACGCTGGCAGTTTTCAATCCTTCCTATATGTTTCTTAAAGCAATTCCAACTTGATTTCTTAGGATTAATTATAGTAGGAAATTGTTTACTCATGAATGCATGATATCTTTGTTATTATTCCAATGCCTCCTGATGCTTCCTTCAAGTGTTGTACGTCAATATTAGTGATGCGTATAAACTCTCCTATGTTATTTTTATGCTGACTACTAGTGAATTGGTCTATTTTAGGTTGGAAACTTTAGAGTAGAACCACCAGGGTTATTTCGTGGTCGAGGAGAGCATCCAAAGGTCATATTTCCTTGTCACTATATCTACTTTAGTTGTTTCTGGTTGACTTTGTCAAATTCAATTCCACGATTTCTGTTTATTTTTCCACTAAATTACTGTTGGTTTGCTGTGATTATAGATGGGAAAGTTGAAAAAGAGAATTAGGCCAACAGATATTACCATCAATATAGGAAAAGATGTACCAATTCCCAAATGTCCAATACCTGGTGAAAGGTAATGTTATTAACAGAGCAAAACTTGAGCTAAGCAGGTACCAGATGGATCAAACTTGTTGGTAAAACTTCTGACAATCAAATTACATTTACAAATGGTCAATCTTATATTTTTCAGATGGAAAGAAGTAAAACATGATAATACTGTCACGTGGTTGGCATTCTGGAATGATCCCATAAATCCAAAAGAGTTCAAATATGTCTTTCTGGCAGCAAGTAGTTCATTGAAAGGGCAAAGTGACAAAGAGAAGTATGAGAAATCCAGGTTGTTGAAGGTATACAGTTTGTTTCTCTCTCTCTCTCTCTCTCTCTTTTCCCCTTGAATGGCCAATTTAAGTGAATTTTGAAGGTTTCAATTTCAAAAGATAAATGTCACTTTTACTTGCCTTCTCTTTTCACTAATAAATATCAATCTTTATTCAGTCTTCTCTCTGAAAACTTCTCCTTAACCCCCCTTATCTCTCCAAGGAATATTGAACTATATTTAAATTGAGGAGAGTTAAGCAAGATGGTATTTTTTTAAGTAATCTTTTGTAACACAGACCGAGTTTTCATCAGTCCCACTTAAGTATTAGCTCAAAGTTTGACAGGGAAGGGGAGCTTAATTTCAACCTGCTTACTAGTATCTTCAAAATAATGAGTATCTTAGTTTTTTTTCAGTGTCATTTTTCTATCTGTAGGACTCTTTTGATTTTTTGTGGCAAACATTGTATCAATTGGTATTATGCTTCAACTCAAGGGGAGTATTAATATTAATAGTTTAGTCCCACATTGGTTATTATTTCATTAGGTATTATGTTTAATCTATAGGGTGTAATTGCTTACTTTGCTATTGAATAATACAGTTTTGTTCCTCTCAGTTATGCTATTTGTATTGCAGGATTATATACAAGATATTCGGGCAAACTATACAAGAGATTTTAATAGTAAAGATCCAACAAAGAGGCAAATATCAGTGGCAACCTACCTTATTGATAAGCTGGCACTCAGGGCTGGCAATGAAAAGGTATAAATCCTGTGGCAAGGTGTAATAGGTTCTTTGTTTTTCTATATTGTGATCCTTGATTGTTTTTGTGTTTTTCCCTTCCATTTCTAAATTATCTGGGTAGCTCATGTTGTGTTTCTTAATATTAGACCACACTGATCCACCTGTTTTATCATTCCAATGAGATTAGCTGAATTCTGCTTTTTTACTTCTGAAGATATTGGCAATTACACAATTAGATTGTATATATCCATACTGATATGCTAGGTATAGTTCCAAAGTTGCAATCATATACCTGTATAGCCATTTGCTTGTTTTCATGATGTATATTTTCTTTCAAGAGAAAGGGAGTCTTGGCGCAATGGTAAAGTTGTTGTCATGTGATCAAAAAGGTCACCGGTTCGAATTCTGGAAACAGTCTCTTGCAAAAAGCAGGGTAAGACTGCGTACAATGGACCCTTCCCCGGAATCCCGCATAGCGGGAGCTTCGTGCACTGAGCTGTCCTTTTTTTTATATATATTTTCTTTCAAGAGCAATTAATTATAATATACATCATATGGCTAAGTCTAAGTTCATCCTTTTTCATATAAATTTGTACAGGATGATGATGAGGCTGATATTGTTGGTTGCTGCACTTTAAAGGTCGAGAACGTTGAGTTAGTTCCTCCAAATAAATTGAAGGTAGTATAACACACTTCTATGTTTCTCAACATATTTTATGAATTAACATTTTGTTTTCTTTAGTTTGACTTCTTAGGTAAAGATTCTATTAGATACTTAAACACAGTGGAGGTTGAACCACCTGTTTATACAGCAATTGGTGATTTTCGAACTGGTGAGTTGACTTCAAAATTTTTCCTTAGTTCAGATTCTTATCAACAGGGTGTTGGGACATTATTAATATTGTTTTTTTTGTTAGCCAAAAAGAGCAACGGAAGTAAGAAAGACAAGGTTGATGATCTCTTTGACTTGCTGGATACAAGTAAACTCAATGCACACCTGAAGGAACTCATGCCTGGACTCACTGCAAAAGTGTTTCGTACATACAATGCTTCTATTACCTTGGATGTTATAGTAAGACACTGACTTCAAATGTTTGTATATGCTTTTCCCCTTGTATGCCCAAGGTTTCAAAAGCTCCGTCAACTCATTCATTCTCTTACCAATTATTGAAGGTTGATGACGTGGGAAGGATTGCTTGAAAAAAATATCAATTCTTACCACTCTTAAATAAAAAATCTGTTTTTGTGCATTCACAACTTGAAGAATTTTGTAGGACTGTTACATCTTTATGAATTTAGATAGTGCACTTATTAAATCAATCCATTTCTTGTTCTGTACAGTAGTATGAATCCAAATACACACTTGTTTTTTTTTTTTATACTTTGTTTTTCATTTCCATCTGTATTCCTAGATTAGTATGGATCACTTGTTTATGTTGATTTTGCAATAATGACAGTTGAATAAGGAAACCAGGGATGGCTCTGTGCCTGAGAAGGTGGCAGTCTATCAACATGCAAACAAAGAGGTAGTTAATATTCTTGTTTTGCCTATTTAGTCGTTGGCTATGAATTGTGGTTATGATTCATCGTTTGTTTTCCAATACAGGTTGCAATTATCTGTAATCACCAACGCAGTGTATCAAAGTCTCATGAAACTCAGATGTCTAAGTTGAATGAAAAGATAAATGATTTAAAGGTTTTAAGTTTTTCCACTTCAGTAAATTACAGCCAATTTATATGCTCCCTTTGATTTTTCTCACTCAGTCTGTATTGCAAACAGACCCAAAGAGAGGAATTGACAACAGATTTGAGTAGGGCTAAGTTACGGAAGCCTCCACTTGAAGATAAAGACGTGAAGCCAAAGAAGAACTTGGCCCCTCAAGCGTAATGAACTTAGTGAATTCTTTGACTTGCACATTTATTTTTCCCCTAAATAACTCTGATCTGATGTGTCTCAACTTGCAGGATCGAGAATAAAATTGCTCAGCTTGATGCCAAGATAGAAAAAATGGAAATGGATAAACAAATAAAAGAGGATCTGAAAACAGTTGCCCTTGGAACATCAAAAATTAATTACCTTGACCCGAGAATATCAGTCGCATGGTGCAAGAGGCATGAAGTGCCAATCGAGAAGGTACCTGATCCCTCTATTTTCCTCTTGCAGCTTATTTTTGCAAGATGTCTCTGTCAAAATTGTCTATTTGAGTACATCAGTAATCCCGCCGCTGTGGCTTCCATTTCTTATCCTTGGTTTTTTCAGATATTCAACAAATCACTACTTGCAAAATTTGCATGGGCAATGGATGTTGATCCCAACTTCAGATTCTAGAACATATTTACCCCGATTGATTCTTACACCGGATAGAGAAGTTTTCAGCCATTCAACTCCATTTCAAGTAAATTTCAACAATGCTTCAAGTCGTTTACACATGCAATGGCAGATGTCGCACAACACTCGAATATACATGTACTTTGATTCACAATCATTAGCGCATTCGAGTTCGTTTCCATGATTAAATTAAATGTCCAAAATTGGATTTCCTTCATTAGTTTCCTCCGGATGAACTTCCCATATGAGTTTCAGTCATTCTAGACCCAGAAATGTAGCTCATTATAGCGAGGATGTTATCTGACTTTGGAACGTAACTTGAATGAAAACTTTCATCATCTTCCTTCTTTTTCAAAGCCGACGCCATATCTTCCTTTTGACTACTACTCAAATTAAATGATCAGTTAGAATCAAATTTATAATGATTGTATGTTTGGTGCAGCTTCTTGCAGCATCAGCACCATACAATTCAAAATGAAATGTTAGTGTAACTTCAAATCATACAATAAAAGAACGTTTTTTTAATTGATATCAGTTATTCTATTTTTTTTTTAATCGATTAATCTTAAGGATGATTGAAAATTTTTATTGATCATTAGAATGAATAAATTGAGAGGCGTTTGGTCTCTCCAGATGACTCACTTTCTCATCCTCCTATTTATTGGAGAAAAAATTTCGTATAATTTATATACTTTTTCAAGCCCTCTATTCATTAGAGAGACCCTAAAATTCTTGGGATGGTCTAACTATTGTATCATAGATTATATCCTTGATCGAGGGCTTAGAT
The DNA here is from genome assembly GCF_018446385.1 of Zingiber officinale. Taxonomy (NCBI): domain Eukaryota; kingdom Viridiplantae; phylum Streptophyta; class Magnoliopsida; order Zingiberales; family Zingiberaceae; genus Zingiber; species Zingiber officinale. Next base: position 58,483,570 of record NC_055987.1, on the reverse strand, counting down.
ATAAATCGATTATAAATGAACAAGATCAATAGTTTGATAAAATTTATTTATGTCACAAATAAATGTATATTTTGTATCCAAACTACAAAGTCTAAATTAACTTGATAGGAAAGTCATTATATAATTAAACTATTAATAAAAACAACAACAATCAAATCTATCTCACTAGATGGAATCAATTATATAGATCCTTATATGTCATTGAGCTATATTCTCTACTATATCATTACCTATATTTAAATAAATTTTATTTTATTTTATTATTGTTAATGTAATCGTTTTTGGTCTTTTTCTTTCTCAGTCGATATTCATATTTGTCATAATTTCACATAACTTAACTAGAGCATTAATTGATCATCTAAGTACATATTTGTATTATCTTAAACATGTTTCTTAAAGTTTTTCTTAAAAAGAACGGGTAAGGACGAGTTCTCATATGGGGGCAGCCTTAGGTGATGATCCAACTAAGGGTTTCACACAGAATTTGGAGTTGAGATCAAACAGTTAGGTAACTGACAAACTTACATTGTGCTTAATATATCATATTTATATGCTAACTCTATTTTACAGGAATCGATATACCGATCAGCCCGATTAATACACCGAATGTTTTGGTAGACTGAAAGGCTAGTTCGACCAACCGAGCACTAAGGTGTCAGTTGAGTTGACCGAGCACTACGGTGTCGGTTGAGTTGTTATGTGTGTTGACATGGCATCCAACGTGGACAGGCCTAGGCCTCAAATTTCATAAGTGACAAGGGATAAAGACAATCTTGTTGACATCGAGCGAGGATAAGCTTTGACTACCTGACGTGGTAGAGGGTGCGGTTAAGGATAAGGACCGCAGTGTTGACATGGTGGAAGGAGATTAAATAAAGGTCGGATCTATAGACCGATTAACTAGATCTAGATTTAATTTTTGAGGCGATCGATAGACTTATCATGTTGATCGGTAAACTCATCCAGGTATATAAAAGAAGGCCTCAAACAGAGGCTCAAACATCAATTACTCAAGTGCTTCTACTCTCGCCTAAACTCTAAAAATATCAAGGCTATGCAAACTGCTACTCTGACAACCGTGCTTAACTCTAAATCCATATTTATCGATATACTTGCTTTATTTCATTGTCTTTTGTGATTAAGTTATAAAGGAATGGTAAACGTGTTTCCATTCCTTAGCTTTTGTAAAAAGATGTATCTCTTTCTCTTTTGAGAAGGAGATAGCTAGTGAATTGTCTATCAATGATCACATACCTTGGAGTAGTAGGAGAGGTTGTGAACCAAGTAAAAAAAATAAACGTGTTCTTTGTGTTGAGTGTTTTTTATTTTAATTTCCACTAGCTTAATTTTAAAAAAATAAAAGAAGCTTTAAATGAGAAAAAGTGACCCGTTGTTACGAAGCCACAAGTATACGACTACATCGTTAATAATAAAAATATCGATCCTATAGGGACTGTTGATTAAACACTAGTTGATTTTGCACAACGAATTCCCTAGACAAACAAAAGATTGGTTGGAAAAGAGAGAGTAAGAGAAAGATTAAGGAGAAGAAAGAAGGAATAAGAGATGATCTTGGAAGGGGATGGATGATAAATGCTAGAATTTTAGTTTCGTTACGATGCTAGTTAATGACCCTATAAGGAATCCCTATCACTAGGACCCCCCAATCATACGTTCCTAAATTGTACAGTCACTTCCTAACGGTAACATTGAAGTATCCACTTCAATTAGAATATCCTAACAGTGATTAGTCTCTATATTAAGATCTTTTCACTCTAGAAAGTGGATAAGTATCAATGCCCTCTGTCACTAAGGGTATAATATGTCCGATTGAATGACTATCCTCTGTCACTAAGGATCCCCTGATTATCCAATCTAGTAGCAATCTTAACATAGAGGCAAACCTCTCACGTCTACATATTTACACCATTCATACATTTCGTCAAACACATAAAAGACATAACACATAGAACAAGTAGTAAACACATCATTGCATAGGAAAATATCTAAATATAAGTTCATACATCAACATCACAATATAACTACTTCTTATATCCTAGATCTAGAAATCTACTCTATTACAAGGGAGATACAACCAAGAAACGATAAATATAACATCTACAACTCAACACATGGATTGAGAGAGAAGAGAATGTTTATCCTTGAAGCACGACATCCTTGGAGGCATCTCCTTGCTCCAAAGGTGGACGGATAGGTGAAGATCGACGAGGATGAAGCCTAGGACTCCTCCAAGGGGGAGAACCCTTACCCAAGATCCAAGATTATGGAAAAGGAGGAGAAATCCCCTTTTATAGTAAGGGGGCATGACCCCCTCATGTAGTCTACCATAGTTGTACCTTTTGGCACGACCTAGGTATTGTTGGACACGGCCACAAAGGCACGGCTGTGCAAAAGGCATGGCCAGATCTCTATTGGCTTTTGGAATCTTGGTACGGTTGTGTGATTCCACACGACCTGAGCTGGATTGAGCTCCGCTTAGAGGACACGACCATATAATGAAATAGGATTCAATAAATATAGATTATACTCATGAAATATAAGTAAATATGCGTCAAAATATAAATAAATGTGTATATAATTTACGTACATCACCCACGCTATCCCTCCCCCCAGTCTTCTCTGATCCTACGTTAGAACTCAGTTCCAACATATTTCTCTGATCCTTTGAAACAATAACATTACGATGGTTACACTCGATATACTGGGAAAAAAACTTGAAACTTGTTTTAAAAAAAAACATGACCAACTACACAGTTTAAATCAAGTTACCTAAATCTTAGAGAAGCCAAACAAAAAAAATATATATGATTCCTCATAATCCTCCAATAAGAAGCTACCCAAATGTACTTTGTAAACCTGTTGATTGGAATAACAACCCAAACAATTGGTGCAGCATCATAGGCATTGTATTCAAGTATAATAGTCAAATCATACATTGGCTCTTTCTGAATAAGATATTCTATGGAGTTGAAGGTAAAACATAATCAGTAAATTTCCAAATGACATATGCACGCTAAATCCCACTAGAAGTTTTTTCGCTTCACAAATTGAATCAGAAATTTTTTTTAAAAACCTTATAGAAGTAGCTAAGGAAAAGCAATCTCAATTTTTGGAAAACTTCCCTTATTGCCAAATAAAAGAAGATTTTGTAGACATTTTCCTTAGGTACGTGGTTGACGGTGGTGGGTCCTGCAGTTAACTCTGCATTAGTAATCTTGCCGCCGCTCAGTGAAAAACCATATGACAGGATTAATGTTTGTGCTCATAGGATTCCTATCCTGCATAAAATTCAACTCAGATGAATAATACATTTTCAACCCCATGTGACTTTCTAAGTGTTTAATAGGGGCTTTATCAGACGGATCGACACACTTTGTTTGCTGATACTGCAAGTACATAACTTGGTGGCCTTCCTCATTTCAGTAAGAATAGAAAAGGCGATGAAGGACAAAAATTATCTCAGGCTCCTGTAAGAAACTTTAGACTAAAACAATACCACTTACATATAGTACAAGAAATAGAGATCTAGTGACAATAGTTACCATTTCAGCATGGTTTGTTTTTCAACTCCGATGGCTTCTGATAAAAGAACAGGCTTTCATCGTGGAGTGCGGCAAAGTCTTGCAGCTAGAGCTGGGCATGTTAATTGAATTCATTGATAACTGATGGAGAACTGCAGGACTCAAAATGTCAGATGGGGCGCAAATGGCTCTGACTGGCATGTCTGGAAGTTCATGCTCAGTCGCGGGGAAGCTTTTTGAAGCAACTTGCTCTGATGCTATCTTATAAGCCCTCACTAGCAAGGTATCAATGTACTTTTGATATGCGTCCATTCGTATCTGGACATGTTTCTGAACCTATGGAATAGCCAAAAGAGCAGTTTTAGTATATAATCTACAATGTAATTTGAACTTTGAGGTGAACCCAATGATTAAGTTTCACAAGTAGCTCCATTAATACGAGTTCTCATCAAAACAGTACTTATTGGTCAAACAATAATGTAGACTTATATTTGCTTGTGTTGAATCCATAATTGCACATAAACCAATATGCCAAAGCAGAACAGAATAGATAGATGGGAACTGAAAACAGAAACAAGCAGTAATTGGTACCTCCACTTGCTCAAACAGTCTTCTTTGCACTTCCATTTGTGCTCTTAAAGCCTCCTTGACTTCTTGACCCCTAAAAGCAGGGGGGCCAACCTTGTTCATGTTTCTTAACCATGTGCCCTACAATATTTCTACATTACAATTATATGTCACTTACTCGTTGACGTCAGGAGTAGGCACTCTCGGAGACAAAGCACTGCTGCTCGGATTCTCTGAAAGGTAGGAGACTGAAATACAAGACAAAATATTTTTAAAAAGCAATAAAAAAAAATAAACGATAGTAACAGCATAGGGTATTCTTATATCAACAAAGGTTATTTTGTGCAGATTGCTCCTACCAACTGTCAAAAGAAATGGTCCACATCAAAATACTTGTTACATTTTCACCCACTTTCTCATGTACTGGAAATGTGAATGGAAAAGGAGATGAAAAGAAAGGAGATTCCATTGTGTGTGGGAGTCTAGTCACATTGGGAGTTTTATGACATTATAGTTGATTTATATTGAATCGCAACCAATGAAATTGTGAACATACGTATGGGGGGTCCAAATTCAGAATCCGAATTGCACTAAACCAAATTGACTCATATATGAGTACGACCCGCGCGCGTTGAATGCTAGACCGATCAGGAAAAATTTGCCCAAGCGAATCAATCAACATTTTGCCACCTGAGATGCATTAACACGTCTGATCTTGTCCAAAAGTGTGAAGCTGGAAAGCTGGGGATGTAGCGGCCTCGCTGATCAGCTGGAGACCTCGCTCCACTCTACAAAACAAGTAACGTCAATGCCGATCCAGGGAAGGGTCCCCGGCGTTGGCCCTCCAACGCTCAAGTCAGTCACCGGAATATGGAGAAAAGTGAAGCAACTATAGAACTATGCGTAAACAACAAGGTTAGACTACGACAATACCTAACTTAACTCACTTGTCATTCATTAAAACCTGGGTCTACCGTTAGTGCAAATTGCACCAATACTAACCTTTTGGTGAAGTAACCTTTTGAGTGATAGTCATCCTTTTAGGTTTTTGCTCTTCTTCCTCTTCTTCACTTGGCCAAAACAACCTTATGTAGTTGCTAGCACGATGAAGGTTGTTCTTCTCCGAAGATTGAGTTCGTGAGACGAACGAAGGACATGTTCATGTGGATACCGAAGAGGCACGACCATTCTGATCCTGCTGAGATTTACCGAAGTAAAGTTGCTACCAGAATTGTTCCATTCATGCAACAAAGGTAACAACTCGATCAAACTTTATATACTATATTCGCATCAATCTCTAGAGGGATCGATTTTTCCACTACATATATTTATTGTTTTTCGCAAAATGATCACTACCATTTGTGTTGTAATAAAGTAGTTTATTATTATTTTTATTTCTCCTGTGCATATTTACAAAATATGTTTTAGCACGCACCTGCATCGGACTCTACGACACAACCATCAGGAACTAAAGAAAATGGTAAAGGAAGCAGTGTTCACCTCAGCTCGGAACATTCCACTTCCAATCTGGATTTTACTTTTAAACTATCTTCACCTGCACAGCAGAACTTTCAAGGAGACAATAATGGAGGGAGCGACATTTGACAATCACATGAAGGCTCTCTGCTCGTATCATTCCACTCCCATCTTAGCTTCTATTTCTAAATCGTCTTCAATCATCAAAAATAAAGGGGAGTTTGTTCCTTTCCTTTCGTTTTCTTGCTTTTTGTTTGCTTTCATATATTGTTTTCTTGCTTTGAACTTTGTTTAGTCTTGTATATATTTTGTCTAGTTTTGTTGCATAACTCCTTGTGTTCCTTGGTAGCATTTTGAGAATCATAAAAGTTTATTAAGTTTGACCGTCTAGTTTTGGACTCTTTGGCATGAATGAATATTTTGCTTGCATGTTGTCGATTAGTGTGGTGATGGACTCTACCTTGATAGATTGAGTTTGATGGTTTTTATTTATCTAGTAAGGATCTTAACCACGTTTATTCTTGATTGTCTTGTATGTGAGTTGCACTCATAATATTTGACATTCTAAAACTTGCTTTAATTCTTTTTGATATTATAGTAACATAAGCTTGCATGAATGTGATGAAAGCAATCTCTTGTTTATCTCTTGGTTTCTCCCCTTCACTATTATTACTGGTGAGCATCCCACCTAAAGCTTTCATAGTTTATTGTATTTTCTTTGTCATATATCTTCATTGTCAGTATATTTTCACTATCGTATCTTTATTGGTTTATCCCTTTTCCCTTTCCAGATCATATGATAAGAGTATGGATTGATAACATGATGAGTTACATTGTCCGAAATAGACAAGTTTGGGGAGAGGGGGATATGTGTGGAAAGAAGAACAAATTTTTTTTTAAAAAAAAAAAATCTGGTGAAATAAAAGAAAGTGAAATGAAGTAAAGAAAGGAGAAAAGAGAGGTAAAGAGAAGAAAAAAATTCAAGCGTTGTAGCCTTTTGATGTTGTGATTGATAAACACAAAGAAATATTTATGTGGATGTCTCTAGGAGTTGCCTATATTAGCAGTGACAAAGTTTTTGAAAAAAAAAACATGATGTATATTCATTTGGCATTGTCATTGGGAGACTATCACAAATCAAGAAGAATGTACTAAAGAAATTGAGTATTGGAAGTGTGGGTGAGTTTTTGTGCATATTATTTGATTGAATGCATCATGTTAACCATTCTAATGTTCTCATTGTTTTCTCTTCTTGTACATATCCTTCTTGTTTCTTTGGCCTCATTACAACACTGAATAAGTCCTAATTTATGCATGTATATGTTTACCGTAGTAAAGTAGAAAATAAGCAAACATTGCACTCATGAGAGCAAGGGCATAACTACTTACTTGTGAGGCTCTTTCTTAATTTATTCAAGTTGACTGAAATTACCATCCTTGTTGACTTGTGTAGGAATTGGATTTATGAATATCTTGATCCTTATAAACTTAATCTTAAGTAATTAACTTTTATAATCTTATTAGTGTTGATTAGGGATTGATAGAGAGATGAGTTTTGATTTTCTTCTAATTTTGTTTACTTGCCCGAGACATGTAAGAATAAGTGTGGGGAATTAATAACTAGCATTTTGACACGTTATTTTAACTCTTATACTTAACATTTTTATCCTCGTATGATTAATTGTTGATTTATATCATATTTTACGAGTAGGATCTATTTTGAGCTTATGATGATATTTCCCTACATTTATGGCATTAATTCTTAAAATGTGAACTCGATTTTGTAGGGAATCAAGATGAATCTTCAACAGACTCGGATTGAACCAATTGAACATGAGGTTAGGGTTACGGAGAAGCTGATTTATCTTGGCGCGGTTCAATTTGGGGCTTTGGTTCATATTGAAGTTGGCTTAATTGGTGATTGGTTCAATTCAATGGGGTTTATCATGCTTGGTTCAACTTGAGTTTGGTTCGCACTTGGAGAAGGGGTTCATCCAACCCAATCAAAGGGGTTTACCTCCAAATGGATCCAATTCGGATCCACGAAAGAAGATCCTCAATCCGGATCCACATGAGAAGCTAGGAGAGCCCCCTCCCAATTTGACGATATGTTCTCCCTCAATCGCACGCCTACTCCAATCTCACCATTGATGCCAACCATCGAGATGTAAAGGGGTTTCCCTTCCTCCGGCCACATCTCCTCCACCGATCGATCCCAACTTTCTTCCTCCCGACGCCGACTCCTTTGCCGCAAGCCACCATTGGAGAGAGACGGGAATTCCCTCCTTCAACCAGACCACAACATCATCATATACATCTGGCCACTCATCATCCATCCCGACCAGATCTGGACAGAACCGAGCTTGGGGTTTCCCTTCATCGGAACGCAACCATCTCCTCCGATTAGCCTTCAACCACACCCATTTCAAGATCCGGACAGCAGCTCAATCGTCAATGCCTTCATCCGCAAGCTTGATTTAACCTTTATGATGTGTTGATTTGTTCTTAGTTAATCTTCATGTCTGATTGATTGTAATACACTTTAGTTCTATGTTTACGAATTCATGCATTTGGTTTGAATTGTTTGACGCTTGTCATGTGTTTGATGAAATTCCCCTTGCGTTTTCATTGTCTTGGCTAATGATAGGAACCCGGGGGCCTATCACGTGAAAAAATCGAAAGAGAAAGGGAAAAGGGGATAGGGTGATCGCTTCGAGGGGATCGGCCTCCAATAATCAAATGAAATTGATTAATTAAAAGGGAAATTACTTATCTTCCAAAGTTACATAACGTCTCTTTAAATAGAGACCTAAACTACCTTTTCAAAAAGAAAAGGTCTAAAAGAAAAATAAAATAAAACTACCTTTTCAAAAGAAAAGGTGTAAAAGAAAAATAAAATAAAAATACATTTTCATGAGAAAATGTCAGATTAAAACTTATCTAAAATAAAAAAGAAAAAGTCTAAAACTTATTTTAAAAAGGAAATAAAGTTAATGGATTTATTTGAAAAGATCCATTAAAGGATCTTATCATTCCACCGCCCTTCAAAACAACCTTGTCCTCAAGGTTGTTTAGCAATAAACTCTGGAACATTTTCTTGAATGGTATCATATAATTCATAAGTACTGCTCCGATTCTAACTTCGGATGCATCAGGTTCAATAACAAATTGCTTATTAGGTAGTGCAAGAACTAGTGTTGTCATCATAACCTCCTTTAAATTCTGGAATATCTTTTTTGCTTCAAGACACCATCTAAATGCATCTGTGAGACCCAGAACATCACGTAATGCCTTGATACTCTTTGAAACTAGCACCTTTGAGGGATCAGTAGCTACTCCGTTTTGGCTTACAATATGGCCAAGGTATTCCACATCAGTTGTCCCAAAGCTGCACTTAGCTCTGAAGATATCATTCAGCAAACTTTGGAATGTAGAAGGTGCATTAATTAAACCGAAAGGCATGACTAAAAATTCATAATGACCATCATGAGTCTGAAAGGTTGTTTTTGAAATGTTTGACTGATGGATTCTTATCTGATGGAAGCCTGAGCGAAGATTCAACTTTGAGAATAATGAGGAACCTCCTAATTCATCAAGTAGTTCATCAATGATGGGGATGGGGTACTTGTCTTTCATTATAATTTTATTAAGTGTCGAGTAATCTATACATATTCGCCAATTTTTGTCTTTCTTTTGTACAAGCAGTACTAGAGAAGAATATGGAATTATACTTGGGCAAACGATACCAGCCTGAAGCATCTCTTGTACAATCTTCTCAATTTCCTCCTGTATGTAAGGGTAGCGATAAGGCCTAACATTTGCTTTAGGATCTTTTTTGATAGAGAGTTGCATGAGAAAAATAGAGCAATCTTTCTTTAATAACTGCTCTGCCTGATAACTACTGATTGGTGTGATAGTATCTTGTTTCTTGCCTCTAATGCAAACTTCTTTTCCTTGATCTTGGAAGCGCATTGTTAGTTGAGAGAAATTCCATATTATATCTCCTAATGTTTTCAACCATTGTGCTCCAAGTACAACATCACATCCATCTAGGGGAAGAAGAAAGAGATCTGTTATTAATTCATAATTGGGTAAGAAAATTTTAATACTATTGCACTTTCCTGGACTTGTAAGTGATCTTCCATCCGCCACCTTAACATCAAATGTAGATGCTTGCTCTATTTTTTGTTTAAGCTTGCTTGCCAAGGTTGAGTCTAGAAAATTGTTGGTGCTTCCTGAATCTATAAGTATCATTACTGGTTGTTTTTTAATGAATCCTTTTACCTTCATCGTTTGCGGAGTTTGTAGTCCTTCTAAGGCATGAACCGATATTGCCATAGAATCATACTGTACTTCGTTGATATTATCTTGTGTTTCATCTTCATGGAAATCATCTTCTTCCTCAGAGTTCTCTATTGGTTCAATCATCAGTATCCTTTTTTGCTTGCATTGATGACCACCGTGCCACTTTTCATTGCAATGCCAACATAATCCCTTTGCCATCCTTTCCTTGATCTCTTCTTTTGTCAATCTACGAGGTGTTGAATAATATGATGGGTTTTCACGAATTACCTTGTTATTTCTTCTTCCTTCTTCATTGATCTTCTCTTCTTGTAGTCGTGCAAAGGATAAGGCAGCTTTCATGGTGCGGGGTTGATTCATTTTTACTTCTTGTCGTATATCAAGGCGAAGTCCTTCAATAAAAGTGCCCAATAGTTGCTTTTCTGACCAATCACGAGTTTGATTAGAGAGTCTCTCGAATCGTCCTTGGTACTCTAGTACGGTTGAAGTTTGTCGAATTTTGGCCAATTCTCCATCAACATTCTCATAACCGGAGGGACCAAATCGATTGATGAGTTCTTCTTTGAATTCCTCCCATTTTGAAGGTCCATGGCATGCTTCAAGCCAGTCATACCATTGGATGGCATCACCTTCGAGGTTTATAGATGCTAGTTCTACCTTTGCATTGTCCGATGTGCTGTGGAAGCGAAAATATTTTTCAGCCCTTGAAATCCATCCAATCGGATCGTTGTTCTCCCAGCGAGGAAATTCCACCTTCATACGTGGATAGTTGTGCTCTCGATCTTCATTTGAGTTTGCACCTTGGTCATATTGTTGTTGTCGAGACTGCTGATTTTTTCCCCTTTTGATTAGTATGCTTGAGCTGGAATCTACTTCTAAACGATCCTTCAATTCTTGCACTATCATGACCAACGATGCCATAGTTTTTTCGAGTTTATCCATCCTTGTCTCGTGCTTAGCTTCAAATTCCAAAGCCCATTTGGCGTCAGGATGAGATCCTCCGGTCTCATGTTGAATTTTCTTCTCTTGAAGTCGGGTTAAGACCATGCGCTTGTTGAAGTTGCTGCAAGATACTATAAGGCGAAGATGAAGTGAACTGCTCTGATACCAAGTTGATAGGAACCCGGGGGCCTATCACGTGAAAAAATCGAAAGAGAAAGGGAAAAGGGGATAGGGTGATCGCTTCGAGGGGATCGGCCTCCAATAATCAAATGAAATTGATTAATTAAAAGGGAAATTACTTATCTTCCAAAGTTACATAACGTCTCTTTAAATAGAGACCTAAACTACCTTTTCAAAAAGAAAAGGTCTAAAAGAAAAATAAAATAAAACTACCTTTTCAAAAGAAAAGGTGTAAAAGAAAAATAAAATAAAAATACATTTTCATGAGAAAATGTCAGATTAAAACTTATCTAAAATAAAAAAGAAAAAGTCTAAAACTTATTTTAAAAAGGAAATAAAGTTAATGGATTTATTTGAAAAGATCCATTAAAGGATCTTATCAGCTAATGCAATTTGCAATGTTTAATTTCTGCATAGTTAGTTAGCATTTAATTAGTTGTTATATTGCTATTCCGTTAGAACATTAGACGGATAGGTTTCATGTCTTGCTTAATTTGATTAGATTGATTATTCTTTTTTAATTCATTACAAATGTAGTTTAGGTTAGATTAGGATGTTTTTTAATTATTAGTCTTAGAATTGAATCAAAACTCAAACCTCATTTCCAAATAAATTGTTCCTAAGAATTATCATCATTGGCTACATTCCTTGTGGTAGACAACTCGAATTACCTTATATTAGTTAGTGGGCTCAATATTAATTTGAATTGTCATCCGTAGAACAACATACAAGTATTATCAAGTAGCATTCGAGTACTCACTCGGTTCACCACGAACAATTAGTAATTGGTTGTGTACGTGGTTTTCCCCATTGTATGTTGGAAAACATACGTCTAATGTGATCTCGAAACACAACCGGAGGGGATGAAATTGTTTTCAAAAAAATATATCAAAGGCAAGTCTCGATGTTGTTTCTCTTCCTACTCGGGTCTCAACCTCTAGCTGGGCAGCTCGGCTCGGCAGCTCGATAGACTCAGCGGCTCGGTAGCTCGACCGACTTGACAACTCGGTCGACTCCGTAGGTCGGCAACTCGGCACTCAACCAACTGAGCCGCTCAGGAGCTCGGTCGACTCTGCAACTTGACCGACTCTAAAGCTTGGTCATACAAGGCAACACAGTCTTTCAGGTAGCTTAGTCAACCCAAGCAAGTCATCCTTCCCTACTTGGCAGCTTGATCAGCTCAAGCCATCTCCAACAACAATTTGGGTGTATCAAAAGCAACTTTAAATACGGCACAAGAAACTCAGCTAAAAAATTGTGTTTTATATTACTTTGTCATGAATTTCTAATCAGAGACAATGGGTGGTAACTAACAAGAAACATCTTCGGAGAAACACAACTGATTGCATGGTAGTTTGGAAGTAAAGAAGTATAAGAAAAGATCTTGAAGACCCATGATCTGACTAAAAGAGTACAGCTAAGAAAGTTGAATTGAAACAAAATTATGAAACAAGCTTAAGACAGTTTCTGAACATTATAAAAGGAAAATATATCATAGCTACAATTATGCATTTTTGGATGTTTTTTGAGAGTCATATAAAATGTATTAGAAAGACCAAAGATAGCAGAAAGGGAGTTATTCTTGCGAACTCACCATCTTTTGATTGCTCAGTTAGCTCTTTGCCTGATTGCTTTCCTAGTCTATATTTCTGGAAAAGAAGATAACAGGAAAAAAAACTAGAATACTGGTGAGCAGTCAAGTTAAGCACTTGTAAGGTGACAATGTTTAACATGTACCTGGAGATGACTCTTTAGGTGAAAAAGAGTAAGTCCCTTAACACCCATTGTCCTCATGATAGCCTTTGGTGTTGCCTCTACAATATTCAGCATGTCACTACATTTAATAGTTAGAAATAATGATTTTCACATCGAAAAGTAATACTTGTGGGACTTTGATTTTTTTGGCAGATGTTGTTCCCTACATTACTTATTTCTAGAATCATTTGTAAGCAATGATGGAAAAGAAAGAGGAGCATGTGTTCCATGGAGATGACAATCATTGAAATTGATGCCCAAAAATGGTTAAAGAAAAATCATATATTATAGAATAAGTAAAGAATGGATCGTCATCAAGTGAAACCAACAGCATAGTCAATCAATCTCAATAATCACTGAACCATGAAAGAAAAGGAAGATACATAGCTCAACATAAGAGAAGTAGCATTGCCTGGGAACAAGTACCTACATGTCAAAACATATATTAGGTAATGTATAATGCATCACACACCAAACTAGACTTAAAATCATTAAGTTGTTTCAGCAAGTGAAAAAAAACAGGAACAGCAAGAACTGTAAAGCACAATAAATCAAGCTGGGTTAACTGATCTTGCTGTAGTATAATTAAATTGTTCTTTTCTTTTCTCAAAGCTAAAAGAACATTAATCTTGAAAGATGAAAATAACTTCATTCATAACTCCATATTATGAGCTCGAATTAATATCTGTGTATGGGTGCAAAAAGGATTCACACAATTGAGAAACAGCATGAGGAAAGCTGAATAATTCTAGGATTTTAAGCCAAAAGCATGTTTTCCCTTCACATGAACATTATTAAGGCATAGCCGTAGATTTTAATATGTCTATCTATGGCAAACATCAAACATTTTGGTACATTAGGTTGAAGTTGTCTAAACAGGATGGCAAAAGGCGAATACGCTCGCCCCCAGCGCCCCCGCCAACCCGTCCCAGGGCCAACACGGAGGAGGAGTTGTCTAAACAGGGAACCTTGGTAAAAATGTTAAAAGTATTACAAATGCAACTTTGGTGATCAGGTTGGGGGTTAGAGCCACATTAATTAACTGGTTTGCTATGCAAGTTTAAGCTCCCATAGAGAGCTCAATACAGATTTTTTGGCAGAATCTATCTATGATTCTTCATAATTTTTTCCCTGGAACAGGAAATATTAATTTCCCCTAAAGAACAGAATGGCCAAGTAGTGCACAACTTTTAAGGTGCGCAACCTTATCAGGGTTAATGGTATTGAGGTTGATTGTATAAGAAATTTAATCATCCAATTTTCAGATATAATGTCCATTTGTCTTTATATGCAGTATCATACTACATCTAGCTTATGAATTATAATCACATTTAATATGTGGTGACAAATACTATGCAAACTTTCATTGTTGTTGCTTAAAGGATATATAAGAGCCTATTTTCTACCAGTATTTGGATTAAAAATGCATTTCCATTATATGAACGGCCAAAGAGGAGCAAAGTAATTATTCCCTTGAATTGGAAATGGAAATAACTGCAGCATTTTTGTTTAAAATTGACTTATGAACTACCATACATGTATATATGTGAAACAGGAGCACATAACATAGCACCAATTCTCATTTGATCACGCTATCACTCACCAATGCTTAGGTTACCAGAGCAAGATTAGATTCATGATCATCTACAAGCTCTGCATTGAGCTAAGACCTTGGAGGACACACAATGACATTAAAAAATAGTATAGAGGAAGTTGGTATTAGCAGTCAAGATTCAGTAGAGATCTAGAGATCAAAGGCATTTTTAAATGATTTTCAGTGTGTGTTAGTAAGCTATGGTTACATAATCCTGAAAACTACTATTAAGGAATTTGAGTACGAGTAAGACTAAGAGTCTAATGGACAATGTACGCAAGTTACTTTTGATCGTAAGATCGGTTAAATTTGACTAAATCAAAGCTCGCAATATCATAACCAAAAGATTGCACAGTTGAGGAACTCTTCGAACGACACGATCTCTTGAACGAGGAGAAGTAAATAGGACTTAAAAAGCATGACACTTGATGGAAATTGGGGAGATCAAAAAGGACTACCAAATGGATCGTGAAGTAAACCTAGAGTCAACCAGCAAGACCAGGATACGTCCACAAGAGAGTACCCACACTCTAGCGACTAGAAGGAACTAAAGCAAAAGTCCTTAAAGAACAAACCGCAAAGCTCTTGAAATCTCAGAAAACGACGCGGAAATCCGTTCGCAAGACGTCACCTTTTCTGTCATTCGTAATAAGAAGGACCAACGAGCGCTTGCAAATCTGCTACTCAAGGCAAAAAAAAAAAAAAAAAAAAAAAAACAGTTACTTTCAGGTCCGCCGAGCTGGGCGACGGAATCGACGAAGCGCTCGTGGAGGTCCGCCGTCCATCGGAGACGCGGCTTGGGGTCCGCCGTCAGTACCAGGCTAGGGCCGTGTGCCTCCTCAGGTGGAATCGAAGCTTCCGGTCTGTGGATCAAGCCCGAAAACATCCTCCTTTCGAGTGGAAAAGCGATCCTCGAAAGGCGAAAAGAAAGGCAAACAGATCACAAGGTTTAAAAATACAGTTGGAAGCAGGGAAAAGGTGAGGGAGAAGGGGAAAGGTCGAAAGCTTTTTGGCTCCTAGCTCAAGCTCAACCATACTCTTTCTCAGTGCGTGTTTGGATTTGGCCCTTTTGAGCAAATTATAGAACTAGATCTGTTTCCTTTTTCTTTACAATCCTCTGTCTCGCAATTTTTCTAGTGAATTATAAAGTTTTGGATGGAGACGTGCGATCATTTGTGTAAATTTTTATGCATTAACCACTGAATCATGTCCTGAGAACAGGAGACGTGTGATCAAAGAGAATAGGAAGAAGGATTAGGAGAAAAGGATTGAACAATATTGGTCTTGATAGCCATGTGCGAGAGGTACCAAGCATTGGGTTGGCAAGTCAATGAATGGATCATTAACATGACATCCTTTAATCTATTTTGCATTGACTTTCATTTTACTTTTGTTGTTAAATAAGAAACCAAGAGAAGGAAGGAATTGATGGTGCTTGCGCATCTAGAATTATTATGTCATTCTCTTTGCTTTGCGAGACATGATAGATAAGAAGCCAGAAAAGATTTCAAATTTTGTGATGATAATGATGATTGTTATTATTTAGAGAAACCAAGATAAAATGATATTGGTTCCAATGTTTTGTATCATATATTTGGTAATTGATATGAGTTATGATAGGTTGACCTGTCGAATGAAGAAAGAGTCAAGATTGAGAAAGATAGAAGAGGTCTATAGTCGGATGAATGTATAAGATAATGAACGACCAAATAAAAGGTTTTTTTGTACGCGCTCGGTCAAGCAAAGTCCGACCGAGCGTAAAGGTACGTAGCCTTATAAAAGCTTTTAGTATATTACCGACCGAGTGAAAGCCGATTAAGCACCAATGTGCTTTCGCTCGCTCGGTCAGGAAAAACCCGACCGAGCATAAAGGTACTTAGCCTTATAGAAGCTTTTAGTATATTATCGCCCGAGTGAAGGCCGGGCAAGCACAAATGTGCCTTCTCTCACTCGCTCGATCAGGTAAAGTCCTACCGAGCGTAAAGGTATTTAGATTTTTAGAAGCTTTTAGTATATTACTAGCCGATGAAGGTCGAGTGAGCACCAGTGTACCTTCACGCGCTCGGTCAGGAAAAGCCCGACCGAGCATAAAGGCACTTAGCCTTATAGAAGCTTTTAGTATTTTACCGGCCGAATGAAGGCCAAGTAAGCACCAATGTACCTTCGCTCGCTCGGTCTAGCAAAGTCCGACCGAGCGTAAAGGTACTTAGCCTTATAGAAACTTTAAGTATATTACCGACCGAGTGAAGGTCTGCTTACACGTGTTTGGTCAAGCAAAGTCCGATCAAGTGTAAAAGTACTTAGCCTTATATATAGTTTTCAATATGTTACTAGTCGAATGAAGGCCGAGCGAGCGCCAGTATGTGTATATGCGCTCGGCCAGACAAAGTCTAACCGAGCGTAAAGGCATTAAGCCTTATACAACTTGCAGTTATTACCGTCCGAGTGAAAGTCGAGTGAATGTCAATATGTGTATATGCACTCGGCCGGACAAAGTCTAATCGAGCGTAAAGACACTTAGCCTTATATATAGTTTCCAGTATGTTACTGGCCGAATGAAGGCCGAGAGAGTGCTAATATGTGTATATGCGCTTGGCCGGACAAAGTCTGACCGAGCATAAAGGCATTAAGCCTTATACAGCTTGTAGTATATTACTAACCGAGTAAAGGTCGAGTGAGTATCAATATATGTATATGCACTCGGGCGGACCAAGTCTGATCGAGAGTAAGGGCACTTAACCTTATATATAGTTTTTAGTACGTTCCCGGCCAAGTGAAGGCCAAGCGAGCACCCATGTGCTTACACGTGCTCGGTTAAGTAAAGTCTGACCGAGGATAAAGGCATTTAGCCTTATAGAATCTTTTAGTATATTATTGACCGATTGAAGGCCAAACAAGCACCGGTGTGCGTATATGTGCTAGGCCGGCAGAGCCCGACCAAGCGTAAGGGCATTCAGCCTTATAAAGCTCATAGATATTCTCGGTCGAAACATGTTTAGTAGAAGGTATTCTCAATATATACACGATCGGCTAGAACGATCGGTCGAGACATGAATAACAGAAGTATATAAGTATGACAGCCTGGTAAATTTGGCAGGAAATGTCTTCTAGAAACTTCTTCAGTTATAATGACGTATTCATATGCATACTTCATCATAAATATGAGTCACAAACGATAAAAGAGGTACATCTAGAGTACAAAAAGGATTTCTTAAAAGATTATTGCACGAAGCTTAGAAGATGACTTCATATCCTAACAAACTCTAACAAACTGGGGACCACTTCATGACTACGGAGGTTACATGAGGTAATATAAAAAGGAGAATCCTCTCCATTGGAAAAATAAGTAGGTTCTAGTATCTAAACTCTGTTTCTAAGTACTTCAGTTACTGTACTTCTTCTTCTTCTTCCACCTTTTGAGAGAGAAACTGACTTGAGCGTCGAAGGGCTTAGCCAAGGATTCCCACCTCGGTCTTAGGTCACTAACGCTATGTTGGCTCGTCTCATTGTGCGTAGGATTGTGGAGGAGCTCTTCCAGATTTTCACGAGTTCATCTTCATCAAAAACTGTCGTTCGTCGAAGCTAGTGCACCACCTCACAAATTTCAGACAGGATCAAATTTGACCCCGTTTGTAGAAACTATTCACCTGAATCTGAAGCTTCGAAGATGGAGGAAACTGGAACACTCAACACTATTACTATATCTCAGGAGGATCTAGATCTACTCATCTAGGCCAAAGCATAAAAGCTTTTTCAACAACATCAAGCCAATATTGGAGGTACGATGTCTGCAACTCCAAATCCCTCTATATCAACCACCACTCATCCAAGGGAAAGAGGGGCGGAAGAAGCTGATCCGGTTCATATATTCCCTACTCCTCTCTCCTCAACTCGATGCCCTAGGGAATTCTTCCGTATCCCTCTTGAATAAGGAGGTCAAAAGGAGTTTCCCTAGGAATCTTCTGGAGAAGCGCTAATGCGTGATAAGTGCAAAGGGAAGATAGTGGCTAGTGACAGTTCTCCGGAGTGAATCGTCACTCCATTCTCTCAGTGAGTGCTGGATGATCCGCTTCCAAAGCATTACCAAAATCTAAATATCAAAGAATATTCGGGGGCAACTGATCTTAAGGATCATCTATTGAAATTTGAAAATGCTGCTCTGCTTCAATAATTCTCTGATGGCGTTAAGTGTCGAATGTTTCTTACTACGTTTAGAGGAGCGGCTCAAAAATGGTTCAAGCGATTATCGGATAATTCTATTCGGCGCTTTAAGAACTTTCGTAAGGTGTTTCTACATCATTTTTCTAGCAATCAGAGGTATCATAAAACTTTTCAATCAAGCAAGGACCTAAAGAATCTATTAGAGCTTATATTAAAAGGTTCAACCAAGTGGCCATCGATGTCCCTTTGGCCACCACGGAGATCTTGGTAAGTGTCTTTTCCTAAGGGCTTAATGATAACGATTTCTTTAAAGATTTGATCAGGAATCCTCCCACCAATTTTGATATATTGATTGAGTGAATTACGGAGTTCATCAATGTGGAGGAGGCTCAAGTCGCCCGGAGGAAGGATACTACCACTTCTATGTCAGTTCCTACTGTAGCGCGTCCAGTGGGACGTGCCCAGCCTCCTAAAGGACCTCGAGCATATTCGTATTATCGTCACCCAGAGCCTAGGAGAATACTCACAACATGGAAAATTATTTCTCTGAAAAATCAGTAGGCCGGTAACACTCATTATCATCGGCATTCCCCAATTCCAAACTACCGACGATATCCACGATAGAATAATCCTCTCAAAATTGAATATCAGCCAAGCGAATCACAAGTAGGAACTTTACCCCTCCCAGCGGTACAAACTCAAGTGCCGGATCAAATACAAGAAGAACAACCATCAACTTGGAAAGAAGAAAATCGCAACAATGTTGCTCGGGACAGTATAAATATGATAGCAGGAGGCTCTACTGATGGTGATTCTAACCGGACAAGAAAGTCGCACGCTCGGCAATTAGTAATTCATGCCATTTGATGCAGTGCCGAGAAGGTAGTGGGGCCAAAAATCAGTTTTTAACCCAGAAATTTAGTAGGGTTAGAAATGTCCCATGCTGATGCATTGATAATCAAGGCTGTTATAGCCAATTATAACATTTCTCGTACTTTTATTGATACCGGTAGCTCTCTTAATATTATATTTAAACAAGCTTTTGATCAGCTGCAGATAGACCCAAGTGAGTTTCAGCCTATGGTTACTCCATTATATGGGTTTACAGGCAATGAAGTACAACCACTGGGTCAAATAAAATTGGCTATATCTTTAGGGGAGGAGCTCCTTATGCGGACACGCCAATTGTCCTTCATGGTGGTTGATGCTCCATCAGCTTATAATGTTGTCTTGGGTCAGCCGACCTTGAATGAGTTCAAGGCGATCGTTTCTACTTTCTGTCAAAAGATTAAATTCTCTATTGATGACCAAGTGGATGAGGTCAAGGGAGATCAAGTAATTGCATGCAAATGTTATGTGGAGGTGGTTAGGATGGAGGCTAATGCTACTCGGAAGGTACAAAGGATGGAGATTAATGTCGTCCATGAAAAGCCGCATGTCCTTGTATATGAGGAAAAAGAGAAGGTACAAATACAAATTGGTTGACTGGAAGCTATTACTCACATTGTGTCTAATCTCGCTCCTGAACTCAAAGAGGACCTGGTAAAATGTCTGATGAAGAATAGCGATGTGTTCGCATGGACACCCAAGGAGGAAAAAGGAGTGGTGCCAAAAGTTATGGAGCACGTTCTTCATGTGCATCCAGACACTCGGCCAGTCAAACAAAAGAAAAGAGACTTCGAAGCTGATCAGAATAAAATTATCAAAGAAGAAGTGGACAAACTATTAGATGTTGGATATATTTGGGAAGTACAATTCCTGAGCTGGCAAGCTAATGTCGTCTTGGTTTTCAAGCCAGGGAACAAGTGGAGAGTTTGCATTGATTTTCGGGATCTCAACAAAGCTTGCCCAAAAGATTATTATCCTTTGCCTCGTATAGATCAAGTAGAGGATTCCACTGCTGAGTATGAATTTGTCAGTATGCTAGACGCTTATCAGGGATATCATCAGGTCCCGCTCGCCAAAGAAGACCAGGAAAAGGTTAGCTTTATAACTGTCGAAGGTACTTATTGTTATAATGTTATGCCTTTTAGTCTAAAGAATGCAGGAGCTACTTATCAGTGACTTATGAACAAGGTTTTTCATAAACAGATTGGTAGAAACATGGAAGTTTGTGTGGATGATATCCTTATTAAATCTATACGGACTTCTAGTTTATGTGTTGATATCGAAGAAACTTGTAGGACTCTGAGGAGGCCTGGACTCAAACTCAATCCCAGCAAATATTTATTTAGGACCAAGAGTGGAAAGTTCTTAGGATACATGGTGACCGAGTGGAAAATAGAAGTCAATCCCAGCAAAGTAAAAGCATTGCAAGACATGGATGTAGGAGATCGATGGCAGGTTAAAAGGGGGGTTGGATAGCTAGGTCACCCCCAATTCCCTTTCTTCTCTACACGGTTAGTTTGCGGAAGCGGAAATTTAACTAAAACAATGAAAGCAATAAATAAGAACATAAACACTAACATGATTCATTTACGTAGTTCGGAGATTGCTTGCTCCTACTCCATGACATGTTCTTTAGGTGGACGAAGCCTTGGTCCTTTTGTGGATCAGTCTCCGGTAATCTCCGGCTAGAGCTTACTCCTTCTCGATGGAGTACAACCTCTCACAAAGCACTCTTCTTTTACAAGATAAAGATTAAGAGTAGGAAGAAGAGTATGGCTTGGAAGCTTTGGACAATAACAAAGGAGTGATTCAACAATAATCAGTAACCTCCTTCATGCCCCAAAGCCTCCTATAAATAAAAGGAGAGAGTTGACCATCATATCAACTCATCTCGGCACCAGTCGATTGGAACTTTCATCAGTCAACTGGTGCTACCGTTGGAGGTAACCAATGGCTACTTCGAAGTGCCAACGATTACTTACCAATCGATTGGTAAAAGTACCAGTCAACTGGTCGTTGCTGGCTAAGTGAACAGAATATTTCTGTTCACTCCTAGTTGATTGCATAGTCGACTGGACTAGTCGACTGCAACTTTCATCAGTCGACTGGTTTCTGTTGGTGCAATCATGCCCTGAAAGTTTCAATGTGTTGACAATTATTTAAGTTTAGGTTAATACGTTGGATCTAACATACAACGTGAGTTTGCAGGAGAAGTTCTTGCAGGTCGGAAGACCGGATGCAAGGCAAGAGAAGTCCAAGAAGGTCGAGAACCGGATTCTTGGTAAAAGAATCCTTGTAGGTCAGAAGACCGGATGCAAGGCAAGAGAAGTCCAAGAAGGTCGAGGACCGGACTCTTGGCAAGAGAAGTTCCTGCAGGTCATAAAGCTGGATGCATGATCCCTCACGTATCAGAAATCGATTGGAAAATCGATTTAGACACGGCTGTGAGGCAGAATGCCTCTGGATCGATCAGTCGATCGATTGGAAGGAAGCCAATCGATAGGGCGATCGATTGGGAAGGTTCTGCGCGAAGCACAGAGTGCTTCTGGATCGATCAGCCGATCGATTTGGAAAAACCAATCGATCGAGCGATCGATCCAGGAAGCTTCTGTGCGAAGCACAGAATGCTTCTGGATCGATCAGCCGATCGATTGGGGCAATCCAATCGATCGAACGATCGATCCAGGAAGCTTCTGTGCGAAGCACAGAATGCTTCTGGATCGATCAGCCAATCGATTGGGGCAATCCAATCGATCGAGCGATCGATCCAGGAAGCCTCTGTGTGAAGCACATATTTCCCCTGGATCGATCAACCGATCGATTGAGGTTACTCAAGCTGCGATTTCACGAGCAGAGATCTGAATCGATTCAAGAACTGCACCGATCAATTCAAACTCAAGTGAAGCAATCTAAGCCGTTGATCGTAACACGATGGTTTCCAATGGATACTTATGAATCAATCCAAATATGACTCCGATCGATTCACAGCGACGGTTACGTGAGAAATGGCTAGTTTTCTCAACGCTTAAAGGCATGGAAGAAAAAGAAAAGACACAAGAAAAGAAAGAGATACTGTTCCATTGCTCTCCAAGGTCTCAACTCTCTCAAGTGCTCAAGATCTTCAAAAGTGCTCAAGTTCAAGATCTTCATCTCGCTACTTTCTCAAATCTCACTCTGCGAAGAAGAAGCATT
Organism: Zingiber officinale; assembly: GCF_018446385.1. Lineage (NCBI taxonomy): Eukaryota > Viridiplantae > Streptophyta > Magnoliopsida > Zingiberales > Zingiberaceae > Zingiber > Zingiber officinale. Next base: position 58,460,971 of record NC_055987.1, on the reverse strand, counting down.
TTTAAAGCCTGTAATCTTTATTTTCTTCTTCATTGTGGTGAGTGTGATCCTTTACTTTAGAGAGGGAGAGTTGTAACCTTGTAAGGTTTCTCCACCTTCGGTGTGATTCCGAGAAGGAGGGTTTTGATAGTGGAACTTGGACTAGTCACCTCCTTGGGGAGGTGGATACCAAGTAAATATCAGAGTTAGCATTGCCTTCGAGTCTCCGCTGCGCAAAATCAAGTTGATCAAGAAAACGAAGTGAGCCATTCATTCCCCCTAGCTCAACCGATCCTAACAAGTGGTATCAGAGCCCGTGATTTGCTTTTGAGGTTTCATCGCCAAGAAAGCACAAGTTAAAGAGCTACAGGATGTCTTTGAAGGAGGGACATAGTACTTCACGACCACCATTCTATGAAGGTAGTAATTTCGCGTATTGGAAGAGTCGTATGGAACACTATCTTATGACCGAGATTAACATGTGGTTCTCAATCACGGAGGGATTCACGGCGCCAACCGAAAATGGAAGAATGCTTGAATCATCAAGGTGGGCTGTTGAACAAAAAATGAAGGCTCAAGTAAATGCAAAGGCGATTGTGACTCTTCAATGTGGATTAAGCTCGGAACAACTCAACAAGGTTGGACCTTTCAAGAGTGCCAAGGATTTATGGGACAAGCTCATTGAGCTAAATGAAGGCACCAAGGATTCAAGAATTGCAAAGAGAGATCTCTTGATAAACCAACTCCAAAATTTCACAATGAAGGAGGGAGAAACGGTAAGTTCACTACATGGGAGGTTCAAGGAACTCCTAAACGGTCTTCATTCAGTTGGAGAGAGTGTAGAGAACCGAGACCTCATAAGGTATGCTTTAAAATCCTTCCTAAGAAACTCATTATGGTCATCCATGGTGGATGCCTATAAGGTATCAAGGGATTTGTCAATAGTAAAGTTGGATGAATTATTTTGTGAACTTGAATTACATGAGCAAGCTAACACAAGCCACAAAGAGAAAGGTATAGCTTTGGTTGCAGGTGAAAAGAGCAAAAAGAATCACAAGGAAAAGAAAAAGGAGAAGAAGGAGTCATCTTCGGAATCTGAACAAGATAGTGATAGTGATGAAGAGCTATCATCTAGTGAAATGGCAAACTTTGTTCGAAGAATGATGAGACATTCAAGGAAGTTTGACAAAAAGGATGTCAAGAAGATTTTCAATGATGAAAAGAGAAAAGGTAAATCTCTTGTGGATTTAAAGACTAAGACTGATGTTATTTGCTATGAATGCAAGAAAAAGGGGCACTACAAAACGGAGTGTCCAAAGTTGAAGAAGAAAGAGGAAAAGATCAAGAAAAAAAAGAAGACTTTGAAAGCCACATGGGATGACTCATCGTCAAGCTCATCGGAAAAAGATGAAAGGAAGAGCTCAAAGCATATGACTCTCATGGCCTTAAGCCATGTTGAAGATAGTGAAGATGAAGATAGTCATGGAGAGGATGTGGAGTCTTCAAGTGAGTCATCATCTAGTGATGACGAGATAATTTCTCCCAAGCTTGATAAGATGTATGCCACCATTACATGCTTAACCAACGCACTAGCTAAAACAAAAGGAAAGGTTAAGAAATTGCAAAATGACTTGAAATCACTTAAAAATGAGATTGTGTCATGTGAAACTTGCATGCTTCATGAAAATGACAAAAATGATTTTGATGATCTTAAAAAGGAAAATGTATCGTTGAAATTACAAGTTGATGATCTTAGATGTGCTCTAGAAAAATTTACTTCAAGCTCAAAATATTTAGACATGATTCTAGGAGCTCAAAGGGGTGTGTACAACAAAGCGGGACTAGGTTTTAAATCACAAGATAAGGAAGTTAAATTCATGTCTCTAATTAGTAGAAATCATACTTCAAGAGTTAAGTTTGTTCAAGCTTGGGTACCCAAGCAATTTGTTATTGATGCTACCGGACCCAAAGTATGGGTACCAAAACATTTGGTTCATCATGTTTAAACAGGTATGCGCAAAGGGGGAGCATTCAACAACATGGTTTGTAGATAGTGGATGCTCTAAGCATATGACGGGGGACTCATCAAAATTTTCATCATTTAGACACAAAAGTAAAGGTACCATTTCTTTTGGTAATAGTGGTGAGTTAAAAGTTATAGGAATAGGAGATATTAGAATTTTCAAAAAATTTGTTATAAAAAATGTGCTATTAGTGAAAGACATGGTCTTTAATCTTTTAAGTGGTAGTCAACTATGTGATTCGGATTATGGAGTTGAGTTCAACTCATCTCAATGCCTAATCAAGCATAGTGAACTAAACACCAATATTCTCATAGGCCATAGAAGAGAGAATATTTATCAAGTTGAACTATTTGATGCTACTAATGTGTTTGCTAAGTGTCTCATGTCCAAAGAAGAGGAGACGTGGCTTTAGCACCGAAGACTTGCTCACACCAACATGAAGAATATCAAAAACCTTTCAAAGAAGGAGTTGGTGCAAGGATTGCCAAAGTTGAAGTTTCAAAAGGACAAAATATGTAATGCATGTCAAATGGGTAAGCAAACCAAAGCTACTCATAAAGGTAAAAAAACGTTGTAAGTACCTCAAATTCTTTGGAGCTCATTCACATGGACTTATTTGATAATAGTAGATATATTTCTCTAAATGGTAGTAGATATTGCTTTGTGATTGTGGATGATTACACTAGATATACATGAGTGTTTTTCTTGAAACATAAGGATCAAACTCTAGATACCTTGATTACTTTTTGTAATAGAATAGAAAATGAAAAGGCTCATAAGATAAACAAGATAAGAGGTGATCATGGAGGTGAGTTTAAAAATGAAAGATTCACAAATTTTTGTATAGAAAAAGGCTATAAACATGAATTTTCCACCCCTAGGACTCCTCAACAAAACGGAGTTGTTGAGAGGAAAGGCAAACTGATTTTTTCCTTTTATCCTGCAGTTGAAGTCATGATGCAAGCGTTTATGGCTGGAAAGGAGAAGCTTTCGAACAGCGTGATCGAGGCATCAGCTACCGAAGAACTGGCGAGCCAAGGTCTGCAGTCAGTCGGCTCCCACGAATATCCGCTCGGGTTGAGAGAGGAGGCGCTCGTGGAAGTGGGCGATGGCGGAGCCAGCCATGCGCCGAGCGGAGGGGCCACCCTGGGCTCACAACCTTAGATGGAGTGGCGCCCCATCATTCCCGTCGAAGAACCCTCGAGCTCGGCTTCCTCCGACGTGTCACTGACCTAGTGCAAGAGGCGCCTAGCGGAGCCATCTTCACGTTCCGCTACCTCGAGTGTGCAATCGGTCGAGAGGGTCAAAACTTTGACTCTAGCTCCACTCCCCAAAACTGTGGTGTCGCAGGGGGTCATCGTCGCATCGCCCGTGGCCTTCATGCCACCACCACCCTAAACCCCAGAAGGTTAAGTGGTCTGCCATCCTACCAACCTCCGGTCGGGAGGCCTCAGCTCACTCGACCCCGAGCGACCGACACTCTATCACAGTGATCCTTCATCTACCAATGGTGGACTACAGCAAGCCCAATGCCCAGTCTCGGACCCCCGAGCACTAGATCCTCATCTGGGGGTCGCTCGCTGAAGTCTGGGAGGATGCACGAGCTGGTGCGACGATACTACCTCCAGGTGGCCTGGCCAACAGTCACACCCAAATGGCCATTGGAGTAAGTTTTTTTTAATATAAACTCATGGCTTACCTCCGTTCGGCTATAACCTTTTCCTGTTTACTAGCAGTACTGGGTGGAGAGCTTGCCCATGTGCCACAGACTCGGTCATCACCAATGCAACACCTCAATCCATCATAAATAGCTCTAGTACAATGATCCATCTAACACCTATATCTATAGGTATGAGTAGATCCAATAAATGTCTACAAAATAATAAATACAATAAGTAGCAACACCAGACACGTACAAACCACACACGTACACACCCTATAACATATGAATAATCAACATGATACCTCTAATATCACACCAGACACATAATCACCAATATAGGTATTATTGACATAATATCCCCAATAGTCAGACACATGTACATGCAATATAAATACAATCAACATGGTTCCTCCTGTAGGACCGTTGCGACCGTCTAGAAGGGGGGTTGGATAGCCTGTAAAATGAAAACGAACAACCCTTCTCGAACTCTTAAGCTAACACTTGCATAAAGTAAATTAGCAGTAAAATAAAAAACAGAAAGAAGAGGCTCAAAACTTGACTTGGTTACAACCAAGGAGGTTGTTAATCCAAGGAATGAATGTGCACTAAAATATCTTCTTCAGGCGAAGAAGCCTGTTACAGCAGTGAAAGCACAAAAGATAGAAGCTAAATTAGAACAGAATCACACAAGTGTTTGGAATGTAAATCTCTAAGTTGATTCAAAGCTTCTGGACCAAGGCTATATTTATAGCCTTGGTCGGGGCGCCTGGAAGGGTTCTGGGCGCCCTGGGGGGGATAAATTTTATCCCCCAACGTTCAGATCGAGTCAAAGATCGATCTGGTCAAAATTCAGGTTTCGGGCGCCCGGAAGGGTTCCAGGTGCCCCGGGCTGCTCAGGGCGCGTCGGACTACTCCGGGCGCCCTAGGCTGGTCCGGGCGCCCCGGACAGTTCCGGGCACCCCGGATGCTGAGTCAACTCTGGTTGACTTTCGTCCAGGTCCTCTGCTCCAGATCCGCTTGATTGGGTGATCTCTGCCATCCGAAAAAGGGCTCACCCGAACCCAACTTTCGGTCTTCTCGAGCGGGCTTCCCTCCGACTTCTCGTCCCTCGGAATCGTCGCGTGTTCCCTTCTCGTCCGCCGGCGTACTCATCCATAGTCTTCGTCCCTCGAACGCACAGCGTGCCATCCTTCTCGCTAGCTGCGTCTCTTGCTCCCCGAGCAATCTTCCGCTCCGGCTTTCGTCCCTCGGGACCACTACACGCTTCCTTCTCGTCCGCCAGTGTACTCTTCCGCAGCACCTCGTCCCTCGGACTGCCGTCCTTCTCGCTAGCTGCGTCTTCCGCTCGGCTACTGATAGCCATGATTTCATTGCATTATTTTGATTCATATATGCATGGTTTGATGTTGATTTTATAGGTTTAAATCATGATTACATCATGTTTTGTGCATTGTATCTATTTTGGACCTAATTAAAAATTATTATATTTTTGTGTTATTTGATGCTAATATTTGATTCTTATTTTGTAGGCATCAAAGGATCTTGGATTTGGATCTATTTGGACCGAAATTGGGCTCGAATCGGAGTTCAAACGAGAAGATCAAGCTTTAAAGCATTATGGGTCGTTTATCAAGAATAGGAGAGATCTGAACCATCCGTTGAAGATCTGGCCGATCCAACCTAATGGGGAGCCGATCTGAGACATTGATAAAGATCTAGAAGTTTTGATCCAGATCTGAGTTCATCTAGCCATTGATCCAGCCCGAATTAATCTGGACCGTTCATTGAAGACAGGGCAGATCTGGTCCATCCAGTGATGATCTGGTCGATTCGACTTAAGGGAGAGTAGATCCAGACACTAGATCAAGATTAGTACCTTCGGATCAGATTTTGGATGACTTTTCATCGTTGATCAAGAGCCAAATCAATCACAGCCGTCCGTTCAGAACTAGAACAGATTCAAAACACAAAAGCTACAGTGATTTCCAGTGTCGATCCTCCAACGCGCAGCTTCGTCCCATGGCGCGGCATCTTCCGGATTTCGGCCCCTTTCTCTTCTCCAATCAATCTCTCGAGCTTCAATCTCGGTGGAAAACTACTCGGCGGTATCATCCCGATCTTCTGGAGCCATTGGAGTGTCACGCTCCGGGGAAGTCCCTGTCCGAAGAAATTTCGGCAGCAACTCCCCTGTATGAGTGACAATCTGAAGCATTTCTATAGGCATAATATACATCAGCCACAGACGGCTGGAATATACACACAACCACGCAGTTATATATATATCATCAGCCCACACGGCTGGAACAAAACCAACACAACGAAAAATGACAGAAACCCAATACAAACCAAAGCACAGAAACTGCTAGCCGGCTAGGCTTACACAACCAACAACCAATACAAAATACCACATAACAACATCAACACTTCAAAAACAAAACAAAATCGGAGTATAGAGCTAAACAAACTGATACATAAACAAACAAAACATAAGTGAAACCGATAAGTCTTCTGATGTGACATGGGGACCAGCAAACAGGATACTCCAAGCGACACCATAAACAACCTGGTACCTGAAAAATATAATGTCCACAGGGTGAGTTCAACAACTCAGCAGATACCTAGATGACACGTATAGTAAACTATAATAAATAGTAGTAACTATGGAGTACAGTCTCCTGAACAAAAGAAGGTAATGCATAATAGAAAAGGCTGAAGAGTACTGTACTCACCAGGACCACCTATCAGAATAATCAGGTCGTCAGACCGGAAGTGTCATAAATCCTGTATGCATGTCAAACATATGCATTCATCCAAATGCAGCATATAAGTGCAGCAACCACAAGCAGTAAATGCATAAATGCGTATGATGCCAATGATGCGTCCTGGTCACCCCTGACGCCAGTCAGTCATCTCACACACAATGGTGAGACCGAGTGGGTAGGGCTGTGACAACCGTGCACTCTACCATCACTACACCTGATGAGTGACTGAGTGGACGGGATGCTGTCGGAGTACTCCTGTCCTCTGACCCCAAATCATAAATGGGGGAGCTCAATGCTCTCATCTCCCGGTACACGATGACGGGGAGGTATCTCTGTCGGCTACCACGCTGAGTCACCTGACCAACGGAGCCAAACAGAGTCCACCGTCTGTCGGCTACCACGCTGCTACACTAAATGCCAGCGGAGCCAAACAGAGCGGAACTGTCTGCCGGCTACCACGCTGAGTCACCTGACCAACGGAGCCAAACAGCAGAACCGCCACACACCTGCCTGATATACCACTAATCCATGAGTGGTGGTGTGTGCAGTACATGTAACTGGCGATGTGCTCAACCATAGTGGAGCCGACAATCGCGCAGCATGCAATCATGATGCATGACACTAAGCATAGCAATAAACTGATCAGCATAACCATATCCATATATATAAAATGAGTACCGTAATATCGATGCTCAAATACGAAGATCTAAAGTACACAGGTCATATAGGAAATCAAAAACCTAGGTCCTGAACATAACAAGCATGGTATGTCACTACCTCTCTGAGCATATATATATAATCATGTGGGTACTAGCATAAAATGCATATCAGGTGAGCAAACAAGCATGTAACAGGTATCCGGTAGTGACGTACTGAAACAAGAACGAACATAATTATTACTAAAGGCTATAACCTACTAGACATATCAACATGACATATCAAAAAGATAAGTCAAGATACCCGCCTCTGATAAGAGGATCGTATCCGGTCCAATCCGATGTCAAGATGCTCGTCTCGCGTCAAAGTCCTGTGTCACATGGTATACAGATTTAGCTAATTACATATAAATAAATTAGCTAAATCAAATCATCGAGAAGCTAACATAAATCCAGATCCAATTATAAACCCTAATTGGATCATCTAGCTCCTCAATCGTTTCTTAACTAATTCCTTCCAATTAGGATTTGCAATAAACATAATTAACCACAACGACTTAATCCAAACCAATACTAAAGGTGATAAATCCATAGCACAACTTACCCAAATCTAAGTATTTTCCTGCCAACTTACAACCACAGATCTTGCTGTTGAACTTGTGGCCGAAGCTATGGATCATCCTCAACCAGTGATGCTTGGATCCACAGTGGAGTCGTTGCCTAACAGGTCAACCCTTCCACATCAGCACCTAGAACAAACCAAATGTCAAATTCACAGTGAGTACATCCTCAACTATGCAAGACCAAATTAAAGCTCACCTTGTTGTCTGATCACCATACTAACTGCCGGCAACTTCACACCAGACCGAGACTGAGATCCAGCACTGGTCTTGAAGCTAGATTGGCTACTTCTTTCGCTTGGCCACATATCAGCCCGTGAAGGGAATAGTAGCACAGAGACAGTGGCAGATTTGATGGCCGGCACAGAGGTGGCTACCAAAAACACAGTGGCAAGCTCGCTCGGCAGTGGCAGCAAGAGGAAGCACTATGCTTGGATTCCACACTAGGGCACACTCAAGAGGAGTGTGCTGGATTTGTGTCAGCACTAGGGCACGGATCGGGCCGGCTGTGAACAACCCCATTTTCTGCATCGACTGCTCGCGAGGATGAACGACGACGGCAGCGGTGATAGGGGTTGGTCGTGGGGACTAGAGGCGACACAGGAAGCGGTGAAGCATCGCACAAGGAGGGCGGCCGGCTGGCTTGCTAGGGTACAATGGTCGACCTTGGCGCACAGATCAGGGGAGAGGAAGGCTCGGGTGCAAACTAGGGCAGAGAAATCGCGGCGACGCTGCTCCCTTCGACCTCACGTGGTGGCGCCGTCCAGTGCGGCTTGGAAAAGAAGAAGAGAGGGAGAGGCCGGCGCTAGGGCTCGGACGCCGGCGGATCGGGGGTGAGGGCGTGCACACGAGGGAGAAGAAGGGATGCTCAGCCGTCGGTTCTCTGTTCCATGGCGTCGTCGGCGTCGACTTCGGCAGAGAAGAGGGTGGCAGCGGGGTTTGCGACGTCGGTTAGGAAGGGTGGTTAGGGCTCGACATCGGGGAAAGCTCGGGAGAGGAGACACGGGAGTAAAGGAAACGGCGAAAAGTAAAATAAGAAAAGAAAAACAAAAAGGAAAAGAAATCAAACTTTTCCTCGCTTAAATGGGGTAGCCTAAACAGGCTTTCTCCGGGCCCCGTTTTTATCCTCGTAAACTCGTCCATACGAGCTCTGAAAAATTCCCAAAAAATTTCTAAAAATTTTTAAAAAATTCTCTTATTATTATTCACCATTTTTCGGTATTTTACATGGAGAGTGTTCTCTCCGGTGGAATTTGGCTCGCGACATCTTCTCTGTTCACCTCAGATTTGGAGGTGTTCCTCCAAATCTGAGCTCCGATTCCGATCAGCAACATTTGGAGGTGGTCTTCCGGTGTTCCTGAGCTCCACTCGACGTTCATCCGCGTTCCACAGCTTCCCATCAGATCCAGAGACCAGATTTTCAGATTTTGACCATTCTTGGGGTTTTGGGATGTTCTAGCTCGTCGGGGGTGGTCCGTCAGCGTTTTTGAGCATACTTGGAGCTGAGACGCAGCTGAGGTTCTTCATTAAGGTCCAGAGTTGGGTGGTCTTGACATTGGCACTCTTGTGTGACGGCAAGAGTGTGTTGCTTATTAGATTGGTTGAGAGATTGGATCGGTTAGGGTTAATTTCATTTTATTCCTGTTTTGTAGCTTGATATAGATTTATTTTTATGTTTGTTATGTTTTTAGCAAGTCATTTAGTATTTCATTACCTTGTTGTAGTTTAATTTGAGTTTAATTTGTTCTTGGTTAATTGTTAGGTTGTTAAGTTTAAGCTAGGGTTTTAATTGGTGTTGTAGATCAGATTTAATTGCATTTCATAATTTCATATTTAGTTTAAGTGTGTTGATGGTTTAATTATAATGTAGGGTGACAATGCATTATGGTTTGATCATTGCCATATAGTTAGGTTTCATTTATGCTTTAGATAATTTCGTATTCGCTATGCTTTTCATTTATTCAGTTTAGATTCAAAGCATCAACCCCGCATTTTCATATTAAAAACCCCAAAAATAGGAATAAAATACGATCCTAAAATTACATCCTACCGTTAGTTCCTCGAGAGATCGATCATGGGCTCGTTACTACAACATTATTGCGATATTAAGGGGTTCAGTGGAAATACATTTGTTAATTTGATTTACGAGTGTGACAGACAATGTTTAGTAATTTTAGGATTGTTTTTATTTTGGAAAACATAGAAATTTTATTGTTTTGATTGCTTTCATGCTTATATATCTATGTGTTTGATTTTATTTGTTCCTGAGTCTTCTGATTTTATTTGCTAATGTTTCAGTGTAAGAACAAGATATTTATGTGACCATGGATCCATATTATCAGTATTTTGGAGATTGGAGTCAGAGTTATTATTATCAGCCTCAGACTGGGATTTATGCGCCTGAATATCAGTATGAGGATATACAAGAACAATTTGAAGAATCAATGTGGAAATTCAATGAAGTTATGCAACAAGTGAGAGAGCATCAAGAGCAACAATTTTCAAGGATACAGAATATTCAGAGTCAGTTAGACCAGATTGCGTCATGTACTAATCAGTTACAAATGCAAAACTCCAGTGAGGAGATGGATTGTGGAGCGTTTGACAGGTCTGACCCTACTTCCATTTCTTCGCAAGATTTTTCTAGAATTATTTGTGATGATGATGTAGTTGTTCAAATTTTTGATTCTACTAATGATGTTGCTCTAGATGTTGTGAATGATGCAGGTATTATTGCAGAAGATGATATAAGTGTAGGGGAATGCTTACTGGAAGCATTGCCTCAAGAATCACCAAGATTAGAGGATGTGAGTGTAGGGACTTGTGCTATGGAGCCAAGCACCCAAGAATTACTACATGAAGATGTATATTCACCAGAACTAGAGTCTGAGCATTTACTTGATGGAAAGGAGGTAATAATCACCACTCCATGTACCTTTCAACACGATAAGGTAAGTATTGTTTGTGATACATCAGAAAATTTCATAGAGGTACCATTTATTGATTTTATTAGATGTGAATCATTTCTTGAAATATCTTTTACCCACACTAATTTTCTCCTATTTTCTTTTTACCCCACATGTGTGTGGGAGGTGTTTTCTTTTATTGATGTTGTAGGAGAACCTAAGCTTCCGGAGTGGATGCTTACACTGAACCGCCTTAGACCTCCAGAGAGAATTTTGAAAGGAAAAATGATTAATAAGAAGAATTTGAGTAGAACTATGATTACTCCACTTCCGGGGTGGCTTCTTTTGTTAGATCTTCTTCAACCACCGGGAATGAAAGGGGAGTTGGTTTCAATTTTGTTTTCTCTTGCATTTTAATTCATGCTTTGTGTTTAGTTTTTCTCTAATAAATTAGTTATACATTTCTTTGGTTCTATACTTTGCATTTGCACTTTGTTTTTACATTTTGCATTTTATTTCCACATTTGCTTTCATACTTTGCATTTTGTTTAGTTACATAGCATTTCATGTGAATAAAATTTTCCATGGGAATTTTCTAAGTAATATTTTTAAGATGGTAAAAGCCTCTTAAATTTGATCATCAATTTTAGGTCACTTGGCATGATTGGATGTTTTTCTTACATGATATTGGTTAAAATGGTAGTGGATTCCAATTTTGATCGATTGAGCTTGTTTGCATGAAAATACCTAGTGAGGCCCACTTTTAGCCTATACTTCATTATTTTCTTTTGTGTGGCATGCACTTACAACAATTGAACTCTAAAACTTACTTAATTTCTTTTCAAAGTCACAATAACATTTGCGTGCATGGAAATGAAGGATATTTTTCATTCTTGTTCCCTTATTTCCCAATTTTTTCTCCATAATTTTCTTGAAACATTCTCATCTAGCATTCTAATTCTTAATTACCTTTGCTCGCTCTATTTCATTGAGAGTTATGGTTGACTATCTTAATGAGTTAGATTGTTCGATGATGGGCAAAGATTGAAGTGTGGGGGAGGTGTATGAATTCTGTACAATCCGGAAATGGATCAAGGTTTGGAAATTGTTTGAGCAAGGGCTAATTTTAGGAGGTGTTTATGGTGTAAAATTCTGAAAATTTGGTTGTGAATGAATGGCTCTAAATGTTTTAAGCTAAATGAATTCATTTCTTGAGTATTATCATGTCAAGAGCAAGACAATTGATTTGGATTTTGAGATTTAATACTATTATGATACATTCAAACTCTATGAGACGCATGTTGGAAGAATATGTTGATGTGATTAATTCTGCAGAGATGAGAATGAAGCTGAAATTTGCATGTGCTGCATTGCTTTTAGTAGTTATTTTAGAAGTAAAATGTGGAATGCTAAAGTTATTTCAGGACACTTGAAATTCTGTAACAATTCTGTAGTTGATTAATTCTGGACAGTGCTTCTAGGTGAACTAATGGACATAGCTGCTGATTGGATTTTGGACTCTATACATGATAGAAATTCAGAATGAGTTGCAGTGATCATTGCACAAAAATCTGCAGAAACAGTGTAGTGCAGAGCTGGAATATGGAGGTGTGTTTTGTATCAATTTTGTATCAAGATTTAGAATGCAATATTCGAAGGAGTGGAAGCTTAATTGAAATTTAAGGATATGCTGAAACAAATGGTATGCTTACCTTTCCTGGCATCATTATTTCTAAGAAGTGAAGAGAATTGCAACAACTAGAAACTCAGAACAGAAAAGAATGTTGAAGCTGAAATTGTCTCTGTGCAGAAATTGTATTAGCATCCTTTCTTCTGATTAGAAAGGAATTAAAGACAAGCTAATTTGAGCGAATGTTGATTAAAGAGATCTATTGAGATTAAGGCTTCAAGGTTGATGTGCAGAAATTACATAGAAGTCAAAGAATTGAAATGGACCACTCAAATACAGGAACACATTTGAAATTGCAGAGCACAACTAGCTGCAAATCTGGAATGGAGCTAATCTCTGCAATTCATGAAGGGATAAGTCAAATTCAGAAATCAGTCCAAAATTTGGTTCATTGAGCTCCTGACCCCAGTGATATTCAGCTTAACAATAATCTCATTGGGCACTTGAAATCAAGAGAGCAAATCCCTCTTGTTGCTGTCCAAAGACACACACCAGATTTGATGCAGATGTAGGTGATCAATGAAGCTAATATTCATGAATGTAGAGTAAGAGAAGTTAAAGTCTGACACATGTGATTTTGAAACTTAGTCCAGAAAGTTACTGAGTTAAATTACTGAAGTGAGACTAATCTACAGTTAAGAAAATCTGAGCTATGAAATAGCAGAAATTCCAGTAATTTGGGATGTTGCAGAGAAATGCAGAGAGGAAATTAGAGATCTGTAGAAATGAAAACTGTAAGTTATGTATCAATTTCAGCAATGTTGTGCCAAACTCCTAATGTCAGCTTCTTATTAGTAAAAATCTGAAAGAATACTCAATATTGTAATGTCTTTTGGTGGGTTATTTCCTCCAAGTTCCTTGTGATTCATCATCTGTGAATTCAGAACTATCATTTTTTTTTTGAAACTGCAATTACATTTCTGAAACTAAGTATTAAAGCAGCAGCAACTTACATTTGGAATCAGAATTTTTTTTCAAGTTTTTCAAGAAGGAAATGAAGAAATGCTGAAATATGCAGTTTGCTGAAATCTGAAAATTCATGGGCAGAAATTTAAAAGCAAAGGCCAAATACTGCCCGTTCATTGAATCTGACTTCTTCAATGGATACAGGTGTTGTGTGAATGACATGTGATGAGTGCTGTTGAATGGAAGGTATTATAGTTACAAATCAGAATGTAAATAAGAAGACAAATGCTGAAAGTGAATTCTGTGCTGAATTTTGCAAAATTGAAGGAATGGGCATAATGATCTTTTCAATTGGAAGGAATTAAAGGACAGACTAACTGTGATTGGATGATAAAGAAAATAGTCTTTTGAAGGTTAAAGTTCAATGTTTGTCCTGAAATTCAAAGAAGATCTGAAAAGAAAGAGTTCCAGAATTTTTGCTAATGAATTTCTGTGCCATTTTGGAATAGGAGTTATGACAAGTTGGAGTTGCTTAAACCGGGAAATCTGTAGAGAACGAATTGATAGGGATCTTAAGAGGCTAAGTGAAAAGTAATTGAAATTCTTGATGGCGAAATGATGATTAGTTGACACGAAGTCAGGAAGGTGCGCAGATAATCAGAATCTGTACTTAACTGTGGTATTTGGAGGTTATAGGTATCTGTTCAATAAAAAAATTTGAAAGCTAGTTGTTTGTAGAGTCTTGTTAAATGCTGATCTTGATTCTCAATGGTTTACAAGATCTAAGACTGAAAATTTAATACAAAACAGTGGCACAAGCTGAAAACTATAATCTGAAAACATGAAGTTGAAACTGAAAATTGGGTCTGTCCATTCTGTAGTTTGGTTAGAATTTTGAATATGCAGTTATTGAAGGTATAATTCGAGTTGAATATAGTCAGGTCTTGTTGTGGATTAAATGAAATAAAAAAAAAAAAAGAGAAAGCTACAGAAATGGAGGAGATAAAAATGATGAAAGAGGAGCTGAAACTCATCAACTCAGGAATTGGATTTTGATTTTCTGAAGAAAGATTTGGGTTGAGTTTACTTGCTATTTCTGATTTGAAATGAATGAAATTCAAAGTCCTCGCGATTCAATATCAAGTGAACCATCTTCTAGAGCTCAACTTGCTTGTAATTTTGTAGGAATGACCTGGTATCAGAATTTGGAAACTTAAGTACAGATTCAAAATTTAAATTGCAGACCTATATTAAAATTCTGTTTGGGCCGGATTTTGATGAGTATTTGGCTGTTAATTCATTCCATTGGCTGTTTAACTTTTGGAGCAATGTGCCAGCTCAAAGTTCTGGTTAAAACAAGGAGAATTTCTGATTTATCTTTGCTCTGTAAAGTTGAATCTGAATCTTGAAATGCAGAAATTTAAGAAATCTGATATTGCATGATGTTAGGGAGCTTAAGTGATGATAATTCAAATATGTAGAAGATAGGGATATGAAAACAAAGTTGCAGAGTGGTTGAAATTGTGCCTTCTTATTTGAACTAGATTGCCTTATTCAAAATTTCTGGAACTGAATTTCTCAAAGTTGCTGATTTAAGATATTGCTAGAAATTGAAAAGAGAATTTGAAGTTGTGAAATTTTGGTGACTACCCTCTGTTTACTTGGAGAACTTGAGGAGAAAAATACTTTTGAGTTTGGTGGAAGGTTGTTTGAAATAGATACCATCTGGTAAAAGTGCAGTTTTGGCATGCTGAAAAGATATGTTGTGATCAAAATTGCTGTAAGAGTTCAATGAGGCTTGATTTGATTTTCCACTAATCCAATTGAGATGCACAACTTCAGGGGCAGTACAACATTTGCAAAGCTCAATGAAATACTAGAAGATTATGGAAGTGTAGATGGCAAATCACTTAAGCCATTTTGTTGAAATCTGTTCACTTACAGAATCTGTGCCACTCTTTTGAATTGATCTCTGATCCAAATAAATTAAATTCAAGTTATTATTGATTGAGTGTTAAATGAGATAATCTGTAATGATTAAATGTTGAAGCTTGGTCAGGAATAAAGAGATCGGAATGTGGATTGATGTTCAGAATTTCAGGATTCCAGAATTTGATGAGTTTCAAATCACAAATGGAATCCTTGATCTCTGAGTTTAATTGGAAGTAGAAGGGATACATGTTCATGAGTTACTGACCCAAAGAAACAATAGTAGAAGAAGTTGGAAGAAAAGAATTGTGTTTGAGTTGAGATTTGCATATGAGATAAAGCTGAAATCTGTTACTTTACAAAATTCTGTTTAACTAGTTCTAAATCAACAGGAAGTGAGTTCGAGCTTCATTTGATTGAGTGTTAAATGCAAATCAGAACACTTTCCCGTTTGTAATTCTGAAACATTAAACCTGAAAAAAAAACCAGAATGCAGAATCAGCCTTAATGCTAGAAATTTCTAGAAGTTGAATCCCTTGAACCTGGGTTAAGATAGAAACTTTGCTTCTAATGAAGAATACTTGATAAGCAAAGGAACTATGAGATTTGAAGGGTGTTCTAATTTTCCAGCAATGGACTGCAGGAAATTAATCAGTAATGACATAGCAAGGGAGCATGATGTGTTTTTTATTGTCCGAGACGACCAATGTTTTTAAGTGTGGGGGAGGGAGTTCTTCTCCATAAGTTGATGTGAGATTATTTTAGTTTCAAAATGCTGAAATTGAGGTGCAAAACAGTGAAGAAGAAAAAAAAACAGTGGCAAGAAAAAAAAAAGTATTAAATGTGGGGAGATAGAGTATCAAGATTCTTTGTTTGCCATCAAATTGAAGGAGAGGTTTGCTTGATATTTTGAATTGGTAACAAAAAAAAATGGTATTCATCTTTTACACATCAAAATTGGTCAACTCATCAAGTATATTCCTCCAATACTCTCATTCTCTCATTTTCTTCATTAATGTTTTTTTTTGCTACTACATTCATTTCAATTGTTCTTCTTACTTCCATTTCAATTATTGTTGATAAAATCCTTTTGGTTCATGTATGCTATGTTTTATAGTGGTGGAGAAGTAGAAAATAAGCAAGCATATGGTAGTGAAATGTTGTGAGTTGCATTGAGTGAGCTCCACTTATACACATGTTTGAGTGTGAGAGATAGAATAGGCAAATTCCTTGTGAGCTTGCAACTTGCTTAATTTTTCAATTGGATTGAAACTACCATACCTACTGATTATTGTTTGGATTGTATTCATGATTGTTTGTGATCTTTAGATGGTCTTAGTTAAATTCCTTTTACTATCTTCTAGGTATTGCTAGGGAATTTTTTGTGGAGATTATTTTTAGTTTTCTTTACTTTCACGGGACATTCAAGACTAAGTGTGGGGGATTTGATAACCATGATTTCATTTGTAATGAACACCCTTCTTACTACTACTACTACTCTCTAAGAGTGACCGTTACTTAACTACTAACTCTACTTAACTGGTATAATTAAAAACCACGAGGAATCCCTACCAAAAAAATTTCGGCAGAATCTCCCCTGTACCGGTGACCAAATCAATAATACAAACAAACTATACTCAGCCACAGGCGGCTGGAACATATATTTTCACAACCACGCAGTATAATATCACAAACAAAAGAAGGAAACTACTCTAACAATAGCAAACAACAATATCACTCCATCAATATAACCCAACTACAAATGCGGAATAAACTTAATTACAATCTTAACTCATAATAACATTTAAAGAAAACTAAAAGAACTCTAAACAGAAAAGTTTTAACAATTCCTTAGCAAACTCTTGATCTCCCCATAGTCCAGCCATCACACACCTTCATCACCACCACCTTGTCGCCTTCCTTGCTAAATCTTTTCCTTTCCTTTATCTGCAGTAGGAGGAAGTGCAGTCTATAAGCATAAAGCTTAGTGAGCGCTATCTACTCACAAAAACTCGATATGCATGTATATAAATAAAAACATGCTAAAACTAAATGCTAACATATAAAACTACTCATGCTCATATATAGCAAAGGAATTATACTAACCGAAATACTAAACATGTATAGCTAACCATGCTCATAAAAATAAAACTATAACTGCATGCTGAAAGCAAATAAAGCTAAACATGCTGAATAATCTAATAGCAAGAAACAAATAAAACTACTACTGCATGCTTCAAATAACAAGAAACTAAACTTTCTAATTCTAAACATATTTGAAGCTTGATTCATTTGTTTCAAAACTTATACTTTAATACTTCAAAATAATAATAAACTTCTTTTAGGCCCGGCATTGTACCAATTTGCGCGCATCCTTAATAAGAGTCGAGGTAGCTAATCCCGAAACTACTAAGGTAATTCTAGGCGATCTTGTGCCTAGGGGCGATCTAGGAGCCCACCCAATGGACCTTGTGTCCTGGACCTCGTGTCCGGTACATGCCATTAAAAGTAAAATACTTTCTTTTTAACTATAACTTCCTTATAGTTGCTATTCTTTAATTCTCTTATAATAAAATGCCTTGGCATTTCTTTGAGCACTTGATATGCCACTGATCTCAATTCTTAAAATTAGGGATCCTATTAAGACCTTGGTCTCTCTTTCTTATAACTTCTTATAAATCCCTAAAGGATTTATTAAAACTCTTATTCTTCCCACCTACAGGTAGATCCTAGAGTTTTTATAGAGCAACATGTTTCTTAAAGCATGTATCAACAGAATCAAGCAAAAGAAAACAAATCAAACTTCTTTAAACATGCTACAATTAACATAAATCAAAAGAAAGCAAACTGAGCTCTCTAAGCATGCTACAACAGATATGAATCAAGAAAAACTGAATTTGATTTCTTTAAGCCTACTCTAAAATAAAACTGCTCATGTTAAACTGATCATGCTTAATTATTAGCAAATGGATAATTGCTCATGCTTTACTATCAGCAAACGAAAACTAAACAGTAAGAGAATAATCTAAACAGCATAGGAAAAATCTAAACAACATGCTAAACCCATTCAAATTCCTTCTCCTCTTCTTTAACAAACTCATGACAGCAAAGGTAGATTAACCAAGCTAGGACAGCAAAAAGGAAATTAACCAACAAAAGAGAATTATCATTGATAACCTAGATTTGAATCTGTTCTTCATGCTTTCTATCTACCATGGAAAAAACCAAATATTCAGAAACTTCAAAGAATAAAGCTTCGGAATTAAACCTTCTCCAATCAATCTTTACAGTAACAATGAACTAAAAGGAACCATATTCCTAACAGCCAACTTCTAACAGTATGTTTTGGAAATCAAGAAAAAAAATCTAAATCCTTGGACAATTCCAAAATTTCCTCACGGCAGTAATTGTTGGTTGCAACTCGGAAAACCTAGAGGTTCCACTGTACAAAAATTTTGTACAAAGGTCTGAACATTTTCCTAGCTACCATGTGTTCTTTTAAATTAAATTTTGGATCGCCTGCGGAACTTAACACGTTTGATCCAAAACTTAATCTATTTGTTCTTTTAGATTTTGACTTGGATCTCCTGCGGAACTTAACACGTTCGACCCAAGTCACCTTAAGTTATTAATTCCATTAAATATTAATTTCCATAATTGGTTCCCAATACTGACGTGGCGAGGCACATGGCCTTCTTGGATATGGGAGCAACCACCACCGACTAGACAAAACCTTTTATAGAAATCTAATATTTAATTTCCTAAAATAACTTTAGGTTAACCAAAAAGAACAATCAAATCACAAGGGAAAAAAAAACAAAAGAACAAAACTTCGAAAATCATATTCGAAATACTAGAATGTAAGCCTCTTGTATTTGGTATTATTTCCATAAATAACTAGCATGATGCAGAAAAGAAAAATTACTAGTTATACCTTCTAGAAAGACCTCTTGATCTTCTACCATATTCCTCTTCTAACCTCGGACGTTGTGTGGGCAACGATCTTCCGAGATGAGAAGCCACCAACCACCTTCTTCTCCTCCTAGCTAGGTTCGGCCAACAATAAGGAAGCTTCACCAAGGAAGAAGATCAAAACACCAACCAAGCTCCAAGAGATGCTAGCTTTCTCTCCTTCTTCTTCTTCTTCTCCAAGTAGTATCCGGCCACCACAAGAGCTCCAAGGGTAGAGAGAGGTTCGGCCACCACAAGAGGAAGAGAGGGAGAGGATGATGGCCGGCCACACCAAGGAACAAAAGAGGGAGAGAAATAATAGAGGTTGTGTCTCATGAAGGCACTCTCACCCCTTCTTTTATATTCCTTGGCCTAAGCAAATTAGGAAATTTAATTACAATAAAATTTCCTTAATTTCCTTGACATGATTTAATTGAGAAAAATAAAATTTCCCCAATTAAATTCTAATGGCCGGCCACATCATGAAATCAAATTAGACAAGTTTCAATCAACAATTAAAACTTCCTAATTTGTTTCCGGAAATTTTAAAATTAAAATTTCTCTTCAAAATCTCTTCATGGTTGATAAAAAGAAATTTCCATAATTTTAATTTTACAACATGTGAATAATTTTTAAAGAGAAAATAAAATATCTCACCAATCTACAAATAAGGAAAGAGATCTAATCTCTTTCTTTAATCTTTTGTAGATCTTTTACAAGAGAGATAATTTAATTTTAATTCTCTTTAATAAATTATATCTTCCACATAATAAAAATTAAAATTAAAATTCTCTCTAGCTTGGGTTCAAGCTAGGGCCGGCCACCCATAAACCAAGCTTAGGCCGGCCCTAGCTTGATTCCCAAGCTAGCTTGGCCGACCCCCTTTAGGTGGGTATAGAAGGTGGGTATAGGTGGGTATAGTACTCTATAAATAAGAGGCTACGATAGGGACCGAGAGGAGGAATTGGTTTTGGTCTCCCGATAAAATTAAGCATCCCGTGTTCGCCCCGAACACACAACTTAATTTTATCAATAATAATTCATTCCACTAGAGAACTATTATTGAACTACCGCACCAATCCCAAATTACATTTTTGGGCTCCTTCTTATTATGAGTGTGTTAGTCTCCCTGTGTTTAAGATATCGAATGTCCACTAATTAAGTGAGTTACTGACAACTCATTTAATTAATATCTTAGTCCAAGAGTAGTACCACTCAACCTTATCATCATGTCGGACTAGGTCCACCTGCAGGGTTTAACATGACAATCCTTATAAGCTCCTCTTGAGGACATTATCAACCTAGTATCTCTAGGACACAGTTTTCTTCTATAATCAACAACACACACTATAAGTGATGTCATTTCCCAACTTATCGGGCTTATTGATTCATCGAACTAAATCTCACCCATTGATAAATTAAAGAAATAAATATCAAATATATGTGCTTGTTATTATATTAGGATTAAGAGCACACACTTCCATAATAACCGAGGTCTTTGTTTCTTTATAAAGTTAGTATAAAAGAAACAACCTCAAATGGTCCTACTCAATACACTCTAAGTGTACTAGTGTAATTATACAGTCAAGATAAACTGATACCTAATTACACTACGACCTTCTAATGGTTTGTTCCTTTCCATTTTGGTCGTGAGCTACTGTTTATAATTTATAAGGTACTGATAACATCATCTTCTGCATGTGGCACCACATACTATGTTATCTACAGTATAAATTAATTGAACAACTACATTTATCACAAATGTAGACATTTGACCAATATGATTCTTATTTCTAGATAAATGTTTTATACCAAAAGCTAGGCTTTTAGTATACATTCTAACAATCTCCCACTTATACTAAAAGACTAAGCTGCCATATCTGCTGCCATACATCTGATTCCCATGCCTTTCAAAAAGCTCTTGCCTTAAGGACCTTAGGTTATCATCTGATACAATCTAGGCGGCAACAACTTCTCCTCATTATACAATTTCTCGTATTGGGTAGTACTTGCGCTCTATTGTGTTTACTTGCCTTATAGACTCATGGTTTCTTTGAGTTTGTTACTGCACCATTATTATTACAATAAATTGTAATAATCTTTGGACAAACTAGAAATCATATCTAAGTCTATCTTGAGGTTATTAAGTCATTCAGCTTTTATGGCTACCTCAGAGGCTTGCCATATACTCAGCTTCTATGGTGGAGTCCAGAAAAACACCTATGCTTATCACTCTTCCATAGTTATGACTTTTCCTCCTAAAGTAAACACAAAACCCTGAGGTTGACTTATTATTGTTCCTATCCGATTGGAAGTCAAAATCCATGCAACCCACAAAAACCAAATTAACTGCCTTGTGAGCTAGCATATAATCTCTAGTGCCTCTAAGGTACTTCAATATATGCTTTACTGCAGTCCACTGTCCTTGTCCAGGGTTACTTTGATATCTGCTAACTATGCCCTTGGCAAAACAGATTTCTGATCTCGTGCATAGCATACATTAGGCTTCCGAAGCATAAAGAACTGCCTTTATTTCCTTTATCTCCTTTGATGTCTACAGAGACATATCTTTAGATAAAGTTACTCCATCCTGAAAAGGTAAGAAACCTTTCTTGGAGTTTTGCATGCTTAAAACGAGCAATGATTTTTCCGATGTATGAAGCTTGGGATAAGTAAAATATTCTTTTTTTGCGAGCCCTTATTACTTTGATCTCAAGAATATATACATTCTCCCAAGTCCTTTATATCGAATTATTTGGACAACCATACCCCTACTTCTGACAACATTTTGATATTATTTCCAACTACCAAAAATGCTATCTATGTATAGTACAAGAAATACCACCACGTTTCCATCACACCTTTTGTATACACAAGACTTATCCGTTTACTCAATAAATCCATAGGTCTGGATTACTTTGATAAACCGGATATTGAAGCTTTGCCTCAGTCCATAGACTGACTGAGCTTGCACACAAGATGCTCTTAGCCCTTTGCAATGAACCCTTCGGGTTGCTTTATATGGATGCTTTCATCAAGACTTCCATTAAGGAATGTTGTCTTAACATCCACTTGCCAAATAGATAAAAGAATCCGGATAGACTTAAGCATGGCTACCAGTGAAAAAGTTTCCTTTTTCATCAAGCCTTGCTTTGAAAGTTACTACCTTCCTTTCTATCCCTCTTTTCCTATTATAGACCTTTTAACACCCAAAGGCTTTTACACCATTTGGTGGTTCTACAAGCTTCCAGATTTTATTAGAATACATATATTCTAATTCTGTTATTCATTACTCTTTGCCAAGATGTTGCATCTTTATCTTGGAGTGTTTCGTCATATGTCCGGAGATCAGGTTCATGTCCTCCAGGGATCGAGTCCAAAAACTCTCCCAAAACATGAATCTTTTTAGGTTGCCTAACAACTCTTCCACTACGACAAGGCACTTTCTGCAATTGTGTATCATTTGTGATATATGTTACAATTTCCTTGTGGTATCTCATCTTGTACAGTTGGTACTAGATTAGACATGTCTTTTATTATTTCCTTAAGAACAAATTTTCTTATGGGCACATGGTTTATTACATAGTCCTTTTCTAAAAATCGGTCATTGATGCTAACAATGACCTTCTGATTTTTAAGACTATAAACCTACTTTCATTTCTCTAGGATAACCCACAAACAAGTGAATTCCTGTCCAACTTATCATTGTCTCTCTTCTACATATGTGCTGGACTACCCGAATCCGAATATGCTTCGAAATAGGCTTACGCCTATTTAGCAATTCTATATGAGTAGAGAGTTCTGTCTTTGGAAGGTACTATATTCATTTCCGTTTCCAGAGTATATCCTTAAAATGATTTTGGTAATATTCTAAATAACTCATCAATCTACTTATTTCCATAAGAGTCCTATACCTTCCTTTTTCTACACCATTTTGTTGGGGTATACCAGGTACAGTTAGTTGGGATTGAATCCCTACTTCTGATAAGTGACTCCTAAATTCTCCCAAGAGGTACTTGCCACTACGATCTTACCATAGTGACTTTTACTTTAACATTTCTCCGCATCAGCCTTGTACTCTTTGAACTAATCAAAGTACTTAGTCTTGCGGTACATTAAGTAAATTTATTTGTATCTTAAATAGTTGTCTATAAAATAGATGAAATATTCAATACTACCTCTTGTCTGGATAGTCATAGGATCACACAAATCAGAATGAACCAATTTCAACATATCTTTGACTCCATACCCCTTAGACTTAAAAGCTTCTTGGTTATTTTTCCTTCCAAGTAAGACTCGTAGGTTGGAAAGATTTCCACTACTAATGAACCCAAAAGTTCATCAGCTACCAATGAATCCTACTCAAGTTAATATAACCTAGCCTTAGAAGCCAAAGATATAATTGGTTCATTTTCGAAGGTTACTTTCTCTTAAAGTTAGAAGATGTGTTACTAATTACATTTGTTGCATCGTGAGAGTTATTGGATTTATAAATTGCCAACCAACGTACCAGAACAGATAACTTCCCTCTTTTTCTTAATAACAACTTTGTTATTAAAAGAGGCAGAATATCAAGTTCTTTGAATAGTTTAGAAACTAAAAACTAGTTCTTTCTAAACTTGGTGCGTAAAGACAATTATTCAAAAATCCATGTTTTATTCTTATCAAAAGATAAACATCTCCCACTGCAACAACTACCATTTTTACAGTAGTGCCCATGTAGACAGTGTTTTAATTTTCATTTAGTTGTCGGGTTTCCTGGAACCTTGCAATAAATTGCGGACATGATTAATGGCATCTGTATCTACACTCCAGGTTCTGGTAGATAACACCACTAAACATGTTTCAACTAATGAATTAAATATACCTATATTGTTCTTAGTTCTAAGAAGACAGTTTACCTTAATGTCCAAGTCCTATTTCCAATCATTACAATTGGGATTACTAAGTCTTTCTTATAGTATGACTACTAGGGGATTGACAAACATTTTAAATCCTAAGAATCACAAAAATACTTGGTCAAGATCAACTCCTTAAAAATCCCCATGAATTTTGTATGCCACGATAGTGTGGACGTATACAAAATCGAAGAGAAGATTTTATTCATTAATTTTATTATCTCGTCAACTTTACTTTATGACGAATAAAATTAATAGTTGATCTGTCTTTGATCAAATATTTGGTCAAAAACTTTTGAATTTAAAAAATATTGATTCCTCAAACAATATTATTTAAATTCACCAACACCTCAAACACCATGAATTTTGTATGCCACGTTAGTGTGGACGTATACAAATTCAACATTTGTAAAAGGAGGGTTTTAACCCATTAATTTTATTATCTTGTCAACCTAACTTTTTGACAAATAAAATTAATAGTTGGTATCATTTGGTCACACAAATAATAGCAGTGACTCCGATGGGGAGGATACTATTAGATGTGTCTAAGTGTATACCATTACTTGACACTCCATTAATAAGATTATGCCCCTTCCGTTGGGGAAGATCACATGCTCTTAATTAACTTCCTATAGTCATCCAAAAATGGAAGTCTGTTCTAGTGATCCACAAACAAGCTCATCCGTTATGGAGGAAGGCACTCAGAGCCAACGCGCAAGCTTGTTTGCATCACTTACAAACCAGTAATGGAGACCATGGGATTTACTTAAAAATCCCTCTCCCACTTAGTTATTTATAAATGAGGAATTTTAACTATGCTAGCCTACTAAATATGTAAACTAACATGCACACAGATATAAAAGCAATAAATAGAAAATCTAATTTTCAACTATTATGGCTTTTATCTCTTGTTGTCCTCCGTGTGTTGTCATCCCAAGCTTTGGCCATTGCCACCGGGTCTAGCTGTCGCATCCATCTTGCTCCTAGTTCCACTGCGCCTCTGGTCCTTAGAAGGTTCCACGCTTTGCAAGATTCGATCCGCGACATAAATAGAATTTTACATTTTGATTCTATATTCCTCGAAGGAATGTACATGTAAACTAGATCGAACATAAAATAAAATTTACATCCATCGATCCTATATTCCATAAAAGGAATGTACATATAACTAGATCAAAAATAAAATCCTAATAAAACTAATGTAACGACCCACCTTCTACTAACTAGGCTGTGAGGCCGATCGTTACATTAATCTGTGCTAACTAATCCATGACCATCATTAAATACTAAGTGCGGAAGCTGTACTAATCAAATTTTTGCTAAACTATTGTCACTTCTTTATTCTACATGTGCTAAGGGGTGTAATCTAAGCTATTCATGACATATATTACATTCCCCAATGATCAAGGAACCTAACTAAGGGTTTCTAGCTAATATCAGGCCTCCCAATCGATCCACGGATCGATTGGAATGGTCGGATCGATCCAGTGATCGACCCAGCACGCTACTGTGCTCGGGCAATATTCTGGATCGATCGGCTGATCGATCCAGCCTGGTCAATCGATCCAATGATCGATCCCAGAGCCTTCTGTTCGCGACGGAATTGGCTGGATCAATCGACCGATCGATCCAGAGGCCTACTGTGCGCGAAACCAGATGCCCAGTCGATCCTTCGATCGATTGGAAACTCTCGAATCGATCAGCTGATCGATTCGAGTTTCTGATTTCGTGCCAAAGGTCTGATTTCAACACTTGCTCGTGCCAAGACTACTTATAACATTTCTAAACTAATTGCCAAACATTCTAACATCACAAAATAGTGTTCTGAGCATGATAGGATGCATGATTAACTAATTCATAACACTTAACATATGCAGGTGCAAAATAACAAAATGCTATAAGGTTCTAATGCTTAAAAACAAGCTTGCTGTAATTCCCTAGGATCTCTACTCCAAGTTCCTGCCCACACACATCTTCGTAGCATTGCCCTCCAGCCTCCGCTAGTCCATCTTTCCTTTACCTTTATCTGCAGTATAAGGAAAAGAAAGTATCTATAAGCTTTCGCTTAGTAAGAAACCATCTACCTCACTAAAACATGCATTCGATGCAATATGCTTTTGAAAGAATGCTATTAAAATCATATGCTAAACTTGAGAAACATGGCATACTGAAATCACTACACGTGAATACTAAAACATGGCATACAGGTTCATAAGATATGGAAATCAAAACTGATCATAAGACTATCACATGCCTCTATAAGAAAACTAAACAGAGCATGGACTGAACTAAGCTGATGCTAAACTAATGCTAGAGTTGTACTACTTTCACATAGCTATTTTGTGAGGTTCTGAAAACTAATTACATAGTAAGTGAAAATACATAATCATGCTGTTGTTTGGGTCCGGCAACTGTACTTTCTATGTGCGCATCCTTAGCTAGACCCGGGGTTGCAAATCCCGAATTTAGTAAGGTTTACTAGGTTATCTAAACCTAGGGACCGACTATGGGAGCCCAACCCAATGGTTATCTAATCCTGTACAGTGCCCCTACTGAAAATAAAATACTGAATCATAGCTAACTAATTTATCTTGCTTTTACTAGGTTATCTGAACCTAGAGGCGACTGTGGGTGCCCACCCATTGGACCGTAGTCCCATATAAGCTGTAGCAAGACTAACTAAACCATTTAAATGCTTCTTTTGCATTTACTGAGCTACTAAAAATTGCCTACTGTAGCATTTTACTGAGCTAAGCATTTTATCGAACACCTAGTGTGCTCCAACTCTCCTCTCTATTAGGGAGACCACCTCTAGGCACCCGACAACGTCTAGAATCTCCAACTGAAAGGAGGAAACGTGTCTGGCCCATCTAGAGGTGCTCAACTAAATCCCTAAACCTGCGAGAATGGTCAAATACACCCTATGCGTCGAAAAGTCTGCATATAACTAATTTAAAAACATAGAATCGTATGAAAAGCTACTTATACTGCAGGTGAGGGGTTTCTTACCTCTTACGTGAAGTTCCTTACAATTCTAAACGCTAGGTTTCCGGTGGAGAAGATCCTTTCGACAATCTTCTCACGTCTACACGTTCCTCTCGCGGAGGGGAGCGTCCTTGAGTTGAAGTTGTCGCCGGAAAGTCCTCCTATGGCCCTAGGGACGAAATCCCTAGGTGTGCTTGTGGTTGGCACCGAGAGAAGAAGAGGAGAAGGGGGCGGCGTCGGTGAGGGTTTGAGGAAAAGAAATCCCGATCAAAAATAAAACCCCACTTAATAATTTCCTATTTATATTAAGTGGTAATTCGACCCAACTCTAATATAAATTTAATTGCCTCCCTTTCCTTTCAGCACGGCCCTGCTGGGTTCAACTGGTTACTAGAATTATCCGTAAACCATAGGTCTCGGGTTCAATTCCCGCTTAGGCCGTTTTCGTTTTCTATTTGTTTTTGCTACTTCCGCTACTCTAAAAAATTCCATAAAAATATTCTAAAATTCCAGAAAAATAATAGAATATTTCTAAAAATAGTTTTGAGAATTTTCGGGCGTTACAATCCCCCATACCTTATAAAAAGTTCATCCTCGAACTTAGAATAACTCTGGGTACTTCTGTCTCATACTAGCTTCTGTCTCCCAAGTTGCCTCTTCTGCTGTGTGACTGTGCCAAATGACCTTGACTAATGGTACTTCCTTATTCCGTAATTTCGTAACTGCTCGGTCTATTATCTGAATAGGCCGACTGTCATAGCTGAGGTCTTCGCGGATCTGTATCGACTGAGGCTCAATCACCTGGGTGGCATCTGGGGTATACTTCTTCAGCATAGAGACATGAAATACATTATGGACAGCTGACATTTCCTGGGGTAGCTCTAGCTCATATGCTACCTTGCCCACTCTTCTGCTAATGAGGTATGGTCCCACATATCTGGGACTTAGATTGCCCTTCTTCCCAAAACGCATTACTCCCTTCATGGGAGCTACTCTGAGGAACACTGAATCCCCAACTGAAAACTCTAAAGGTCTGCGCCGTGTATTAGCATAGCTTTTCTGGTGGCTCTGAGCTGTCTCTATCCTCTGGCGGATCTGCTGTATAGCTGCTGTGGTATCTGCCACTAGATCTGTCTGAAGTTCTAGTTCTTTCTGTTCACCACTCTCATACCAGCAGATTGGAGATCTACACCTCCGCCCATAGAGAGCCTCATAAGGTGCCATACCGATAGTGGCCTGATAGCTGTTGTTGTATGCAAATTCTGCTAGACTCAGATATTTGCACCAACTTCCTTTGAAATCTAGGGCACATGCTCGGAGCATATCTTCGAGTACCTGATTTACTCGCTCTGTCTGTCCATCTGTCTGAGGATGGAAGGCTGTGCTGAACTTTAACTTCGTGCCCAACGCTGACTGTACACACTCCCAGAAGTGTGATGTGAATCTGTTATCTCCGTCTAATATAATGGTTCGTGGGACTCCATGTAGTCTAACGATCTCCTTGAGATACAACTGTGTTAGCTGTTCCATGGAGTAGGAGATCCTGATAGCTAAGAAGTGGGCTGATTTAGTCAATTTGTCGACTATTACCCAGATGGTATCAAAACCATTCATGGTTCTGTGTAATCCCACTATGAAATCCATGGAAATGTCTTCCCACTTCCATTCTGGGATCTGAATAGGCTGCAAAACTCCTCCTGGTCTCTGATGTTCTGCCTTGACCCTCTGACAGGTCAGATAGGTGCTAACATATCTAACGATGTCTCTTTTCATCCCAGACCACCAAAAACGTTTCTTCAAGTCCTGATACATTTTGGTGGAGCCAGGATGCATCGCATAGGGAGTCTTGTGAGCCTCCTCTAAAATCTTGCTTCGTAGTTCCTCCTGATCTGGAACGCATAATCTATCACCAAAGTATAATACCCCGCTATCTGATATTCTGAACTCTCCACCTTCTGATTCTGCTATCCCTTGCTTGATTTTCTGAATTTCAGGATCCTGTTCCTGAGCTGTCTGAATGTCACCAAGCAAGGTAGACTCTAATGTCATAGTAGAGAGCTGTCCGACTACGAGTTCAAGACCGAAATCTGTGATCTCTTTCTGTAGGGGTGGTGACATGACTGCTAGAGATAATAGGGCAGCACTGGACTTTCTGCTAAGTGCATCTGCTACCCTATTTGCTTTTCCTGGGTGGTAGAGGATGTCTATATCGTAGTCCTTGACCAGCTCTAGCCATCTGCGCTGTCGCATATTCAGATCCTTCTGAGTGAAGAAGTATTTCAGACTCTGATGATCTGTATATACTCTGCACTGGGCTCCATACAAGTAATGTCTCCAAATCTTGAGAGCGAACACTACTGCTGCCAGCTCAAGGTCATGAGTAGGATAATTCCTCTCATAATCCTTGAGTTGTCTGGAGGCGTAGGCGATTACCTTACCATCTTGCATCAGCACTGCTCCTAGTCCCAACTTAGAGGCATCACTATATATATCAAAGCTGTCTGTGTTTTCTAGTAGAGTCAGAATATGTGCACTGGTCAATCTCCTTTTTAGCTCGCTGAAGCTATTCTCACAGTCTTCTGTCCACTGAAATTTTCTGTTCTTCCTGGTGAGAGCTATCAGTGGGAAGGCTATCCTGGAGAAATCCACTACGAATCTTCTGTAATAACCTGCTAATCCCAAAAAGCTTCTGATTTCACTGGCGTTCTTAGGTCTTTTCCAATTACTCATAGCTTCTATCTTACTGGGGTCTACCATAATACCATCCTTTGAGATGATATGGCCCAGGAAGGACACCTGATCTAACCAAAATTCACATTTCGTGAACTTGGCGTACAGCTGGTTCTGCTGAAGGGTCTGCAATACTATTTTCAGGTGCTCTGCGTGCTCTTCCTGAGTTCCTGAATAGATAAAAATGTCATCGATAAACACAATAACAAATTTATCTAGGTAATCCCTGAATACCCTGTTCATGAGGTCCATGAAAGTAGCTGGAGCATTTGTCACGCCAAAGGGCATGACTACGAACTCGTAGTGTCCGTATCTAGTCCTGAATGCTGTCTTGGGTATGTCTCCTTCTTTGACCTTCACCTGATGATAACCTGATCTGAGGTCTATCTTAGAGAACACTGCTGCTCCCTTTAGCTGATTGAACAGGTCATCTATTCTGGGAAGAGGATACCTGTTCTTGATGGTGACTTGGTTCAGTGCCCTGTAGTCTATGCATAAGCGCATGCTCCCGTCCTTCTTCTTCATGAACAATACAGGCACTCCCCATGGTGAGTGACTAGGACGTATGAAGCCTTTGTCAAGCAGCTCCTGTAGTTGCTCATGAAGTTCCTTCAGTTCTGCTGGAGCCATGCGGTACGGTGCTTTGGAGATAGGATTTGTACCGGGAATGAGTTCTATCTCGAATTCAATCTCCCTGTCTGGTGCTAAGCCTGGTAACTCTTCAGGAAAGTTAGACATAATTATAGGAGCTCAAAGGGGTGTGTACAACAAAGCGGGACTAGGTTTTAAATCACAAGATAAGGAAGTTAAATTCATGTCTCTAATTAGTAGAAATCATACTTCAAGAGTTAAGTTTGTTCAAGCTTGGGTACCCAAGCAATTTGTTATTGATGCTACCGGACCCAAAGTATGGGTAGCAAAACATTTGGTTCATTATGTTTAAATAGGTATGCGCAAAGGGGGAGCATTCAACAACATGGTTTGTAGATAGTGGATGCTCTAAGCATATGACGGGGGACTCATCAAAATTTTCATCATTTAGACACAAAAGTAAAGGTACCATTTCTTTTGGTAATAGTGGTGAGTTAAAAGTTATAGGAATAGGAGATATTAGAATTTTCAAAAAATTTGTTATAAAAAATGTGCTATTAGTGAAAGACATGGTCTTTAATCTTTTAAGTGGTAGTCAACTATGTGATTCGGATTATGGAGTTGAGTTCAACTCATCTCAATGCCTAATCAAGCATAGTGAACTAAACACCAATATTCTCATAGGCCATAGAAGAGAGAATATTTATCAAGTTGAACTATTTGATGCTACTAATGTGTTTGCTAAGTGTCTCATGTCCAAAGAAGAGGAGACGTGGCTTTAGCACCGAAGACTTGCTCACACCAACATGAAGAATATCAAAAACCTTTCAAAGAAGGAGTTGGTGCAAGGATTGCCAAAGTTGAAGTTTCAAAAGGACAAAATATGTAATGCATGTCAAATGGGTAAGCAAACCAAAGCTACTCATAAAGGTAAAAAAACGTTGTAAGTACCTCAAATTCTTTGGAGCTCATTCACATGGACTTATTTGATAGTAGTAGATATATTTCTCTAAATGGTAGTAGATATTGCTTTGTGATTGTGGATGATTACACTAGATATACATGAGTGTTTTTCTTGAAACATAAGGATCAAAGTCTAGATACCTTGATTACTTTTTGTAATAGAATAGAAAATGAAAAGGCTCATAAGATAAACAAGATAAGAGGTGATCATGGAGGTGAGTTTAAAAATGATAGATTCACAAATTTTTGTATAGAAAAAGGCTATAAACATGAATTTTTCACCCCTAGGACTCCTCAACAAAATGGAGTTGTTGAGAGGAAAGGCAAACTGATTTTTTCCTTTTATCATGCAGTTGAAGTCATGATGCAAGCGTTTATGGCTGGAAAGGCAAAGCTTTCAAACAGCGTGATCGAGGCGTCAGCTACCGAAGAACTGGCGAGCCAAGGTCTGCAGTCGGTCGGCTCCCACGAATATCCGCTCGGGTTGAGAGAGGAGGCGCTCGTGGAAGTGGGCGATGGCGGAGCCAGCCATGCGCCGAGCGGAGGGGCCACCCCGGGCTCACAACCTTAGATGGAGTGGCGCCCCATCATTCCCGTCGAAGAACCCTCGAGCTCGGCTTCCTCCGACGTGCCACTGACCTAGTGCAAGAGGCGCCTAGCGGAGCCATCTTCACGTTCCGCTACCTCGAGTGTGCAATCGGTCGAGAGGGTCAAAACTTTGACTCTAGCTCCACTCCCCAAAACTGTGGTGTCGCAGGGGGCCATCGTCGCATCGCCCGTGGCCTTCATGCCACCACCACCCTAAACCCCAGAAGGTTAAGTGGTCTGCCATCCTACCAACCTCCGGTTGGGAGGCCTCAGCTCACTCGACCCCGAGCGACCGACACTCTATCACAGTGATCCTTCATCTACCAACGGTGGACTACAGCAAGCCCAATGCCCAGTCTCGGACCCCCGAGCACTAGATCCTCATCTGGGGGTCGCTCGCTGAAGTCTGGGAGGATGCACGAGCCGGTGCGACGATACTACCTCCAGGTGGCCTGGCCAACAGTCACACCCAAATGGCCATTGGAGTAAGTTTTTTTTAATATAAACTCATGGCTTACCTCCGATAATGGGCATGTTGTAAATAATCATGATACAGACTCGGTCATCACCAATGCAACACCTCAATCCATCATAAATACCTCTTGTACAATGATCCATCTAACACCTATATCTATAGGTATGAGTAGATCCAATAAATGTCTACAAAATAATAAATACAATAAGTAGCAACACCAGACACGTACAAACCACACACGTACACACCCTATAACATATGAATAATCAACATGATACCTCTAATATCACACCAGACACATAATCACCAATATAGGTATTATTGACATAATATCCCCAATAGTCAGACACATGTACATGCAATATAAATACAATCAACATGGTTCCTCCTGTAGGACCGTTGCGGCCGTCTAGAAGGGGGGTTGGATAGCCTGTAAAATCAAAACGAACAACCCTTCTCGAACTCTTAAACTAACACTTGCATAAAGTAAATTAGCAGTAAAATAAAAAACAGAAAGAAGAGGCTCAAAACTTGACTTGGTTACAACCAAGAAGGTTGTTAATCCAAGGAATGAATGTGCACTAAAATATCTCCTTCAGGCGGAGAAGCCTCTTACAGCAGTGAAAGCACAAAAGACAGAAGCTAAACTAGAACAGAATCACACAAGTGTTTGGAATGTAAATCTCTGAGTTGATTCAAAGCTTCTGGACCAAGGTTATATTTATAGCCTTGGTCGGGGCGCCTGGAAGGGTTCTGGGCGCCCTGGGGGGATAAATTTTATCCCCCAACGTTCAGATCGAGTCAAAGATCGATCTGGTCAAAATTCAGGTTCCGGGCGCCCGGAAGGGTTCCAGGTGCCCCGGGCTGCTCAGGGCGCGTCGGACTACTCCGGGCGCCCTGGGCTGGCCCGGGCGCCCTGGACAGTTCCGAGCACCCCGGATGCTGAGTCAACTCTGGTTGACTTTCGTCCGGGTCCTCTGCTCCAGATCCGCTTGATTGGGTGATCTCTGCCATCCGGAAAATGGCTCACCCGAACCCAACTTTCGGTCTTCTCGAGCGGGCTTCCCTCAGACTTCTCGTTCCTCGGAATCGTCGCGTGTTCCCTTCTCGTCCGCAGGCGTACTCATCCGTAGTCTTCGTCCCTCGAACGCACAGCATGCCATCCTTCTCGCTAGCTGCGTCTCTTGCTCCCCGAGCAATCTTCCGCTCGTGGCCTCGTGGACTACACTGCTTCTTGCTTCTATATTCTAAACTTTACATATGATCTTATTTTGCTACATAATGTTGCTGGCTGATACTTATTGCTCGTTACTGATAACCATGATTTCATTGCATTATTTTGATTCATATATGCATGGTTTGATGTTGATTTTATAGGTTTAAATCATGATTACATCATGTTTTGTGCATTGTATCTATTTTGGACCTAATTAAAAATTATTATATTTTTGTGTTATTTGATGCTAATATTTGATTCTTATTTTGTAGGCATCAAAGGATCTTGGATTTGGATCTATTTGGACCGAAATTGGGATCGAATTGGAGTTCAAACGAGAAGATCAAGCTTTAAAGCATTATGGGTCGTTTATCAAGAATAGGAGAGATCTGAACCATCCGTTGAAGATCTGGCCGATCCAACCTAATGGGGAGCCGATCTGAGACATTGATAAAGATCTAGAAGTTTTGATCCAGATCTGAGTTCATCTAGCCATTGATCCAGCCCGAATTAATCTGGACCGTTCATTGAAGACAGGGCAGATCTGGTCCATCCAGTGATGATCTGGTCGATCCGACTTAAGGGAAGGTAGATCCAGACACTAGATCAAGATTAGTACCTTCGGATCAGATTTTGGATGACTTTTCATCGTTGATCAAGAGCCAAATCAATCACAGCCGTCCGTTAAGAACTAGAACAGATTCAAAACACAAAAGCTACAGTGATTTCCAGTGTCGATCCTCCAACGCGCAGCTTCGTCCCATGGCGCGGCATCTTCCGGATTTCGGCCCCTTTCTCTTCTCCAATCAATCTCTCGAGCTTCAATCTCGGTGGAAAACTACTCGGCGGTATCATCCCGATCTTCTTGAGCCATTGGAGTGTCACGCTCCGGGGAAGTCCCTGTCCGAAGAAATTTCGGCAGCAACTCCCCTGTATGAGTGACAATCTGAAGCATTTCTATAGGCATAATATACATCAGCCACAGACGGCTGGAATATACACACAACCACGCAGTTATATATATATCATCAGCCCACACGGCTGGAACAAAACCAACACAACGGAAAATGACAGAAACCCAATACAAACCAAAGCACAGAAACTGCTAGCCGGCTAGGCTTACACAACCAACAACCAATACAAAATACCACATAACAACATCAACACTTCAAAAACAAAACAAAATCGGAGTACAGAGCTAAACAAACTGATACATAAACAAACAAAACATAAGTGAAACCGATAAGTCTTCTAATGTGACGTGGGGACCAGCAGACAGGATACTCCAAGCGACACCATAAACAACCTGGTACCTGAAAAATATAATGTCCATAGGGTGAGTTCAACAACTCAGCAGATACCTAGATGACATGTATAGTAAACTATAATAAATAGTAGTAACTATGGAGTACAGCCTCCTGAACAAAAGAAGGTAATGCATAATAGAAAAGGCTGAAGAGTATTGTACTCACTAGGACCACCTATCAGAATAATCAGGTCGTCAGACCGGAAGTGTCATAAATCCTGTATGCATGTCAAACATATGCATTCATCCAAATGCAGCATATAAGTGCAGCAACCACAAGCAGTAAATGCATAAATGCGTATGATGCCAATGATGCGTCCTGGTCACCCCTAACGCCAGTCAGTCATCTCACACACAATGGTGAGACCGAGTGGGTAGGGCTGTGACAACCGTGCACTCTACCATCACTACACCTGATGAGTGACTGAGTGGACGGGATGCTGTCGGAGTACTCCTGTCCTCTGACCCCAAATCATAAATGGGGGAGCTCAATGCTCTCATCTCCCAGTACACGATGACGGGGAGGTATCTCTATCGGCTACCACGCTGAGTCACCTGACCAACGGAGCCAAACAGAGTCCACCGTCTGTCGGCTACCACGCTGCTACACTAAATGCCAGCGGAGCCAAACAGAGCGGAACTGTCTACCGGCTACCACACTGAGTCACCTGACCAACGGAGCCAAATAGCAGAACCGCCACACACCTGCCTGATATACCACTAATCCATGAGTGGTGGTCTGTGCAGTGCATGTAACTGGCGATGTGCTCAACCATAGTGGAGCCGACAATCGCGCAGCATGCAATCATGATGCATGACACTAAGCATAGCAATAAACTGATCAGCATAACCATATCCATATATATAAAATGAGTACCGTAATATCGATGGTCAAATACGAAGATCTAAAGTACACAGGTCATATAGGAAATCAAAAACCTAGGTCCTGAACATAACAAGCATGGTATGTCACTACCTCTCTGAGCATATATATATAATCATGTGGGTACTAGCATAAAATGCATATCAAGTGAGCAAACAAGCATGTAACAGGTATCCGGTAGTGACGTACCGAAACAAGAACGAACATAATTATTACTAAAGGCTATAACCTACTAGACATATCAACATGACATATCAAAAAGATAAGTCAAGATACCCGCCTCTGATAAGAGGATCGTATCCGGTCCAATCCGATGTCAAGATGCTCGTCTCGCGTCAAAGTCCTGTGTCACATGGTATCCAGATTTAGCTAATTACATATAAATAAATTAGCTAAATCAAATCATCGAGAAGCTAACATAAATCCAGATCCAATTATAAACCCTAATTGGATCATCTAGCTCCTCAATCGTTTCTTAACTAATTCCTTCCAATTAGGATTTGCAATAAACATAATTAACCACAACAACTTAATCCAAACCAATACTAAAGGTGACAAATCCATAGCACAACTTACCCAAATCTAAGTATTTTCCTGCCAACTTACAACCACAGATCTTGCTGTTGAACTTGTGGCCGAAGCTATGGATCATCCTCAACCAGTGATGCTTGGATCCACAGTGGAGTCGTTGCCTAACAGGTCAACCCTTCCACATCAGCACCTAGAACAAACCAAATGTCAAATTCACAGTGAGTACATCCTCAACTATGCAAGACCAAATTAAAGCTCACCTTGTTGTCTAATCACCATACTAACTGCCGGCAACTTCACACCAGACCGAGACTGAGATCCAGCACTGGTCTTGAAGCTAGATTGGCGACTTCTTTCGCTTGGCCACAGATCAGCCCGTGAAGGGAATAGTAGCACAGAGACAGTGGCAGATTTGATGGCCGGCACAGAGGTGGCTACCAAAAACACAGTGGCAAGCTCGCTCGGCAGTGGCAGCAAGAGGAAGCACTATGCTTGGATTCCACACTAGGGCACACTCAAGAGGAGTGTGCTGGATTTGTGTCAGCACTAGGGCACGGATAGGGCCGGCTGTGAACAACCCCATTTTCTGCATCGACTGCTCGCGAGGATGAACGACGACGGCAGCGGTGATTGGGGTTGGTCGTGGGGACTAGAGGCGACACAGGAAGCGGCGAAGCATCGCACAAGGAGGGCGGCCGGCTGGCTTGCTAGGGTACAATGGTCGACCTTGGCGCACATATTAGGGGAGAGGAAGGCTCGGGTGCAAACTAGGGCAGAGAAATCGCGGCGACGCTGCTCCCTTCGGCCTCACGTGGTGGCGCCGTCCAGTGCGGCTTGGAAAAGAAGAAGAGAGGGAGAGGCCGGCGCTAGGGCTCGGGCGCCGGCGGATCAGGGGTGAGGGCGTGCACACGAGGGAGAAGAAGGGATGCTCAGCCGCCGGTTCTCTGTTCCATGGCGTCGTCGGCGTCGGCTTCGGCAGAGAAGAGGGTGGCAGCGGGGTTTGCGGTGTCGGTTAGGAAGGGTGGTTAGGGCTCAACATCGGGGAAAGCTCGGGAGAGGAGACACGGGAGTAAAGGAAACGGCGAAAAGTAAAATAAGAAAAGAAAAACAAAAAGGAAAAGAAATCAAACTTTTCCTCGCTTAAATGGGGTAGCCTAAACAGGCTTTCTCCGGGCTCCGTTTTTATCCTCGTAAACTCGTCCATACGAGCTCTGAAAAATTACCAAAAAATTTCTAAAAATTTTCGAAAAATTCTCTTATTATTATTCACCATTTTTTGGTATTTTACATTCTCCCCCACTAATAAAAATTTGGTCCCCAAATTTCGTTATCTACCATCAGCAAGTACTAACAACAGGTAAAGAGTATAAATGCTGAACGGTAAATTAAATCACATACCTCAGGTGAAAAGATGGGGGTATCGAATTCGGCTAGTATCCTCGAGCTCCCAAGAAGCCTTTTCATCCTAATAATGCTGTGATCCGACTTTATCCAGCCGGATAGTCTTGTTCCTCAACTGACGCTCTTTCCGGTCCAGAATCCATACCGGAATCTCCTCATAAGTAACGTCAGGCTGAAGGTCAAAAGGGATATCTGTCAACACATGTATCAGTCAGGTATAAACCTCCTCGGCATAAACACATGGAATACGTCATGCACGCCTGACAGGGACGGTGGTAGTGTCAGATAGTAAGCAACCATTCCAATCCTCTCCAAGATCTGGAAAGGTCCAACATATCGCAGAGCTAGCTTGTATCTGAGGTCAAATCTCTTCACCCCTTTCGTGGGTGAAACTTGCAGAAATACATGGTCGCCAATAGAGAATGCTAGGGGTTTGCGTCTCCGATCAGCATAACTCTTTTGGCGGTCCTGCGCCTCTGACATCCTCCGTCTGATAGTACGGACCAACTCTACGTCATACTGAGCTCTATGAGGTCCCAACAACTAGGCCTCCCCAACCTCATCCCAGAGGGTGGGTGTCCGACAAGACCTACCATACAACGGTTCAAACGGTATCATCTGGATAGCCGAATGCAAGTTGTTGTTGTAGACAAACTCTACCAATGGTAGATGGTCCTCCCAACTGCCTCCGAAATCCAATACACACGATCTCAGCAAATCCTCTAAAGTCTGAATGGTCCGCGCTGACTGTTCATCTATCTATGGATGGAAAGCTGTACTGAAACGGAGCTGAGTGCCCAAGGCCTGCTGCAGACTCTGCCAGTAATGAGATGTGAACTCGGGGTATTTTATACTTCCGAAATAATACTCATAGGAACACTATGTAATCTGATGATCTCTCGGCAAATGCAGATCTGCCAATCGATCCAGATAATCAGTCTTCCGGATCGCTAAGAAGTGCGCAGATTTGATTAATCGATCGACGATTACCCAAATCGCGTAATGGTCTCGTCATGTCCTCGGCAAACCCACCACAAAGTCCATAGTAATATGTTCCCATTTCCACTCGGGAATAGAAATCCACCAAAGTAAGCCGGCAGGTCTCTGGTGTTCAGCCTTCGTCTACTGACAAACAAGACATCTAGCTACTAAATCCGCGATGTCTTCCTTCATGTCGTTCCACCAATAGAAACACCTCAAATCTTGGTACTTACGGGTACCGCCTGGGTGAACAGCAAATCATGAGCGATGAGCCTCCGGAGGTAACTCCTATAAGACCGGATGAGACTGAAGTACGCATAATCTGTCTCGGAAGTGTATAACACCCTCCTCGTCTCATGTGAACTCGGTCTGCTTCCCGGAAGCTATCTGGTTGCAAATAAACTGCAAATGCTGATCACCAGTCTGAGCCTCTCAGATCCTCGTCCTGATTGACGATTGAGCAACCATGGTAACCCGATACCCTGCTCTGTCTGTCCCTGCTCCTCAAGGTCTAACTCGGAGAAACCCTGAACCAAGTCTGTAACTGAAATCCGGTGGCAAGCCAAAGTCCCTCTAGACTTTCGGCTAAGTGCATCGACAACCACATTAGCTTTTCCCCAAATGATAGTTAATGGTACAATCATAATCCTTCAGAAATTCCATCCATCTCCTCAGTCGGAGATTAAGTTTCTTCCTAAGTGAACAGATATTTGAGACTCTTATGGTCAGTGAGAATCTCAAATGTAACGCCATATAAATAATGTCGCCAAATCTTCATGGCAAAAATAATGGCGACTAGCTCCAGATCATGTACAGGGTAGTTCTTCTCATGCTTCTTCAACCGACGAGAAGCATAGAAGACTACTCTATCATGTTGCATCAGAACAGTGCTCAAACCCTGAATAGATGCGTCGGTATAGAGCACGAATCCGTCCTCTCCAGAAGGTAAAACTCAAAACTAGAGCTGACACTAATCTCCGCTTCAGCTCCTGGAAGCTAGTCTCGTAGTCCTCGAACCACGTAAACTTCACGTCTTTCCTGGTCAGGCGTGTCAGTGGCATAGCAACGCATGGAAAAACCCCCAACGAGTCTCTGGTAATCATTAGCTCGGCAAAGGGAGTTGCGAGTCTCATGTATAGACTATGGTAACTCCCAACTGGTAACAACCCTTATCTCCTGTGGATTCACGGTATACCCCTACTGGTGACCATGTGTCTCAATCAACCCACAGAAGAAAATCAAAATACGTACAATTGATCTTCACATATAGACGTTTCCGTCGAAACATCTCTAAAACTATGCGAAGATGGTGTACGTGATACACCTCAGATCAGGAATAAAACACCACATCGTCAATAACGATAACGAATTCTGATCCAATATCCTAGGGATACCCAAATTATCAAGTCCACGAAAACATCTAAGGCTCTGCAAGCCCTAATGGTAACACCAAGACACATAATGTCTGTATCACAGACATTCCTAACCATAAGATCCCCGACAACAAGTCAGGAATCTGATCATCAACGATATAAATCATCTAAGAATAGATCCTCCAGTGTGAGAGCAACGCTCCATCACACGAAATACCACATATGTGAGAGCAACGCTCTACCACAAGAAATCCTCAATATGTAGGAGTAACACTCCACTACAAATAATCCGTAACATATATCTGCAACAAATATGGAAGCAATGCTCCGCTACAAGCAATCCGCAATATGTGGGAGCAACTCTCCACCACAAACAATCCATAACACGTGTGGGAGCAACGCTCCACCACAAATAATACATAAGTGCCCAAGGCACCTAACTATCCAACTAGAGGCTGCACGAGATCACTCAACCACATATCACTGTGGCAACCAAAGGTATAACAATCCCGCAATCAAATCAAACTCATCGTCAATTCTAACAACATCGTAGTGAGTCGCCCACTGATAAGAAAATGGGTTGACAGGGTAATCCAACAAATGACATAATGCAGACACTCCACATTCTGCATTCAATATACGTAGAATCATCATGCTGCTACCAACAATACACCTGGCACACGTGCACACACAACATATGTATGATCGACATAATCCTCCAATTAGTACACACCAAACATACCCACAACATAGGTATAAATCATCGTGATACCTCCAATAATGCATACCGAACCCGTGTGCATATAACAACATGGGTATAATCAACAATACACCTCAAACAACACTCACATGACATATATACACCTATGCCAAGAGTATAATCACATAATACTTCCAACAAGGCATACTAAACCCAGGTGCACTCACAACTCACACATAATCAACAAGATACCTCAGATACCACACCAAACACATATGTATATATCACAACACCGATGTAGTCGACAAGATACTTCCAATATAACACTCAAACACATGTACACATTTCACAACATAGATTTAATCAACAAAATACCTCCAATAAACCAATCAGACCACTCGGGTATACTCTATCAGAAACCCACAACAATTATAACTGGAAAAATATACACTCACTACATGCAATTTGACCGTCCATCAAAACACTCCTACCACACATAACAATCATATGTACATGCAACAAAGATAGACAAAATCAGCATATTTTACCCAATCAACCTGGCATTCTGAAACTGCAGGGTCACCTTCTAAGTTATCCAACTAGGTACATACAGTCAAAAATTAAAGTCCACATGGAATAGGATACATCGGTCCACTATAGACTGACCCAAATCGACAATGGTATACCGTCAATTCAGTCTTTTCCACGTCAGTACAAAACATGTACTCAAATGTGCTCTTGATACCAGACTAAGCACAATTAACCCAAAGATTCGAACCTCTAAAAATAGAGTATGACTGTCCTCTACTGATCAAACCAACAAAACTAAATCAGTCATCTACTAACTAATCAAGAATACCTTAATCCTCCACAAGCAAATAAGGTATATAAATATACGACTACCCAAATCAACAAGTATAAATCAGACTCCTACTGACCGATCTAACAAGAGTAAACTAATATTTACTGATGAAATTAACTAAAATAACATGGTATACTACTGGCTAGGTCAACATAAATAGGTAGATACTATCCACTACATAGCTAATAATAACAGAGGCTGGTATGTGCCTCGATCTTCTAACCAACTAATCGTAACAGAAGCTAAAACTACTGGGGTATGACATGTAAAATCACCAAAGCCTATAATCCTTAATCTCTAATAAGGTCTACCATAATCAGTGATTTACCTAACACATAATATATATGCTATCTCAACTCGACAAGTACTAATAAAGAATACTAATACATGTCATAAACTATATTAGTCAATAGTGCATATACTAACCAAAAAGATAGGATAACACATACCAACATACCTCTTATAGCTTGGAGATATCCTGTCGCTGTCAGGTCCCAAAATCTGAAAAGTCACACCGAGAAAACCAAATCACGAAATCCGAAACACCGGAAATAAGACTCGTAATCTGAGCTCTGATACCAAATAAATTGGTATCAGATAAATCTCAAAATGCAGAACACATAGCAAGTATCGTAAACCTGCTCTGATACCACTAAATTATCACGCACCGGGGAAGTCCCTGTCCGAAGAAATTTCGACAGCAACTCCCCTGTACGAGTGACAATCTGAAGCATTTCTACAGGCATAATATACATCAACCACAGGCGACTGGAATATACACACAACCACGCAGTTATATATATATCATCAGCCCATACGGCTGGAACAAAACCAACACAACGGAAAATGACAGAAACCCAATACAAACCAAAGTACAGAAACTGCTAGCCGGCTAGGCTTACACAACCAACAACCAATACAAAATACCATATAACAACATCAACACTTCAAAAAAAAACAAAACCGGAGTACAGAGCTAACAAACTGATACATAAACAAATAAAACATAAGTGAAACCGATAAGTCTTCTGATGTGACGTGGGGACCAGTAGACAGGATACTCCAAGCGACACCATAAACAACTTGGTACCTGAAAAATATAATGTCCACGGGGGTGAGTTCAACAACTCAACAGATACCTAGTTGACATGTATAGTAAACTATAACAAATAGTAATAACTATGGAGTACAGTCTCCTGAACAAAAGAAGGTAATGCATAATAGAAAAGGCTGAAGAGTACTGTATTCACCAGGACCACCTATCAGAATAATCAGGTCGTCAGACCGGAAGTGTCATAAATCCTGTATGCATGTCAAACATATGCATCCATCCAAATGCAGCATATAAGTGCAACAACCACAAGCAGCAAATGCATAAATGCGTATGATGTCAATGATGCGTCCTGGTCACCCCTAACGCCAGTCAGTCATCTCACACACAATGGTGAGACCGAGTGAGTAGGGCTGTGACAACCGTGCACTCTACTATCACTACACCTGATGAGTGACTGAGTGGACGGGATGCTGTCGGAGTACTCCTGTCCTCTGACCCCAAATCATAAATGGGGGAGCTCAATGCTCTCATCTCCCGGTACACGATGACGGGGAGGTATCTCTGCCGACTACCACGCTGAGTCACCTGACCAACGGAGCCAAACAGAGTCCACCGTCTATCGGCTACCACGCTGCTACACTAAATGCCAGCGGAGCCAAACAGAGCGGAACTGTCTGCCGGCTACCACATTGAGTCACCTGACCAACGGAGCCAAACAGCAGAACCGCCACACACCTGCCTGATATACCACTAATCCATGAGTGGTGGTGTGCAGTACATGTAACTGGCGATGTGCTCAACCATAGTGGAGCCGACAATCGCGCAGCATGCAATCATGATGCATGACACTAAGCATAGCAATAAACTGATCAGCATAACCATATCCATATATATAAAATGAGTACCATAATATCGATGGTCAAATACGAAGATCTAAAGTACACAGGTCATATAGGAAATCAAAAACCTGGGTCCTGAACATAACAAGCATGGTATGTCACTACCTCTCTAGGCATATATATATATAATCATGTGGGTACTAGCATAAAATGCATATCAGGTGAGCAAACAAGCATGTAACAGGTATCCGGTAGTGACGTACCGAAACAAGGACGAACATAATTATTACTAAAGGCTATAACCTACTAGACATATCAACATGACATATCAAAAAGATAAGTCAAGGTACCCGCCTCTGATAAGAGGATCGTATCCGGTCCAATCCGATGTCAAGATGCTCGTCTCGCGTCAAAGTCCTGTGTC
This sequence comes from Zingiber officinale, assembly GCF_018446385.1. Lineage (NCBI taxonomy): Eukaryota > Viridiplantae > Streptophyta > Magnoliopsida > Zingiberales > Zingiberaceae > Zingiber > Zingiber officinale. Next base: position 58,417,085 of record NC_055987.1, on the reverse strand, counting down.
ACATGGTATCCAGATTTAGCTAATTACATATAAATAAATTAGCTAAATCAAATCATTGAGAAGCTAACATAAATCCAGATCCAATTATAAACCCTAATTGGATCATCTAGCTCCTCAATCGTTTCTTAACTAATTCCTTCCAATTAGGATTTGCAATAAACATAATTAACCACAACAACTTAATCCAAACCAATACTAAAGGTGATAAATCCATAGCACAACTTACCCAAATCTAAGTATTTTCCTTCCAACTTACAACCACAGATCTTGCTGTTGAACTTGTGGCCGAAGCTATGGATCATTCTCAACCAGTGATGCTTGGATCCACAGTGGAGTCGTTGCCTAACAGGTCAACCCTTCCACATCAGCACCTAGAACAAACCAAATGTCAAATTCACAATGAGTTCATCCTCAACTATGCAAGACCAAATTAAAGCTCACCTTGTTGTCTGATCACCATACTAACTGCCGGCAACTTCACACTAGACCGAGACTGAGATCCAGCACTGGTCTTGAAGCTAGATTGGCGACTTCTTTCGCTTGGCCACAGATCAGCCCGTGAAGGGAATAGTAGCACAGAGACAGTGGCAGATATGATGGCTGGCACAGAGGTGGCTACCAAAAACACAGTGGCAAGCTCGCTCGGCAGTGGCAGCAAGAGGAAGCACTAGGCTTGGATTCCACACTAGGGCACACTCAAGAGGAGTGTGCTGGATTTGTGTCAGCACTAGGGCACGGATAGGGTCGGCTGTGAACAACCCCATTTTCTGCATCGACTGCTCGCGAGGATGAACGGCGACGGCAGCGGTGATTGGGGTTGGTCGTGGGGACCAGAGGCGACACAGGAAGCGGTGAAGCGTCGCACAAGGAGGGCGACCGGCTGGCTTGCTAGGGCACAGTGGTCGACCTCGGCGCACAGATCAGGGGAGAGGAAGGCTCGGGTGCAAACTAGGGCAGAGAAATCGCGGCGACGCTGCTCCCTTCGGCCTCACGTGGTGGCGCCGTCCAGTGCGGCTCGGAAAAGAAGAAGAGAGGGAGAGGCCGGCGCTAGGGCTCGGACGCCGACGGATCAGGGGTGAGGGCGTGCACACGAGGGAGAAGAAGGGATGCTCAGCTGCCGGTTCTCTGTTCCATGGCGTCGTCGGCGTCAGCTTCGGCAGAGAAGAGGGTGGTAGCGGGGTTTGCGGCACCGGTTAGGAAGGGTGGTTAGGACTCGGCGTCGGGGAAAGCTCGGGAGAGGAGACGCGTGAGTAAAGAAAACGGCGAAAAGTAAAATAAGAAAAGAAAAACAAAAAAGGAAAAGAAATCAAACTTTTCCTCGCTTAAATGGGGTAGCCTGAATAGGCTTTCTCCGGGCCCCGTTTTTATCCCCGTAAACTCGTCTATACGAGCTCCGAAAAATTCCCAAAAAATTTCTAAAAATTCTCTTATTATTATTCACCATTTTTCGGTATTTTACATGGAGAGTGTTCTCTCCGGTGGAATTTGGCTCGCGACATCTTCTCTGTTCACCTCAGATTTGGAGGTGTTCCTCCAAATCTGAGCTCCGATTCCGATCAGCAACATTTCGAGGTGGTCTTCCGGTGTTCCTGAGCTCCACTCGACGTTCATCCGCATTCCACAGCTTCCCATCAGATCCAGAGACCAGATTTTCAGATTTCGACCATTCTTGGGGTTTTGGGATGTTATAGCTCATCGGGGGTGGTCCGTCAGCGTTTTTGAGCATACTTGGAGCTGAGACGCAGCTGAGGTTCTTCATTAAGGTCCAGAGTTGGGTGGTCTTGACTTTGGCACTCTTGTGTGACGGCAAGAGTGTGTTTCTTATTAGATTGGTTGAGAGATTGGATCGGTTAGGGTTAATTTCATTTTATTCCTGTTTTGTAGCTTGATATAGATTTATTTTTATGTTTGTTATGTTTTTAGCATGTCATTTAGTATTTCATTACCTTGTTGTAGTTTAATTTGAGTTTAATTTGTTCTTAGTTAATTGTTAGGTTGTTAAGTTTAAGCTAGGGTTTTAATTGGTGTTGTAGATCAGATTTAATTGCATTTCATAATTTCATATTTAGTTTAAGTGTGTTGATGGTTTAATTATAATGTAGGGTGACAATGCATTATGGTTTGATCATTGCCATATAGTTAGGTTTCATTTATGCTTTAGATAATTTCGTATTCGCTATGCTTTTCATTTATTCAGTTTAGATTCAAAGCATCAACCCCGCATTTTCATATTAAAAACCCCAAAAATAGGAATAAAATACAATCCTAAAATTACATCCTACCGTTAGTTCCTTGAGAGATCGATCATGGGCTCGTTACTACAACATTATTGCGATATTAAGGGGTTCAGTGGAAATATATTTGTTAATTTGATTTACGAGTGTGACAGACAATGTTTGGTAATTTTAGGATTGTTTTTATTTTGGAAAACATAGAAATTTTATTGTTTTGATTGCTTTCATGCTTATATATCTATGTGTTTGATTTTATTTGTTTCTGAGTCTTCTGATTTTATTTGCTAGTGTTTCAGTGTAAGAACAGAATATTTATGTGACCATGGATCCATATTATCAGTATTTTGGAGATTGGAGTCAGAGTTATTATTATCAGCCTCAGACTGGGATTTATGCGCCTGAATATCAGTATGAGGATGTACAAGAACAATTTGAAGAATCAATGTGGAAATTCAATGAAGTTATGCAACAAGTGAGAGAGCATCAAGAGCAACAATTTTCAAGGATACAGAATATTCAGAGTCAGTTATGTAGGTCCCTTTGGAGGCCGGCAAGAGGGGAGGGGTGAATTGCCCTACAAATTAAAACATGAACCTTTCTCGGATTTCAACTATATAATGAACACTTGTAATAAATAAATAAAAGAGACTAAGTAAAGAAAAACAGACACCAGAGTTTTACTTGGTTTGCAATCAGGGGATTGCTAATCCAAGGAATGTAAGCGCACTATCTGATTCTCCTCTGGGCGGAGTAGCCTCTTACAGCGTTGAACGTACAAGAAGAAAAGTAAAGCACACAGAAGTTGATTACAAGTTCGTCGTTCTAATTGATTAGCTTACGACCAAGGCTATATTTATAGCCTTGGCCCAAGGGGTTCCGGGCGCCCGGAGGATAAAACTTTATCCCCAACGTTCAGATCGAGTTTGACTCGATCCGTCAAAACATCATTCCGGCGCCGGATGGTTCCGGCGCCGACCCCAAAAGTCAACTCGTTGACTTTTTCCGTCTGTCGCCTCCGCTCGGTTCAGCCTCTCGGTCCGGGTCTTCCGGCCCACTAGCTTGGGTGATCTCGCCATCCGAATAGGGCTCACCGAACCCATGTTCCGCCTTCTCCTCGAGCAGCCTTCCTTCCGGTTTCTCGAACGCCGCACGCGTTCTTCTCGCCCACCGTGTACTCTTCCGCGGACACCTCGTCCCTCGGACGCACCGAGCCCGTCGGCTCTCTCCCGTGCCGTCCTTCTCGCTAGCCGCGTCTTCCGCTCGACTTCCTGTGTTCCTAAGTTCCTGCACACTTAGACACAAGGGTTAAACAACGCAGGACCTAACTTAACTTGTTTGATCACATCAAAACACCTCGGGGTTCCAACAAGTTAGACCAGATTGCGTCATGTACTAATCAGTTACAAATGCAAAACTCCAGTGAGGAGATGGATTGTGGAGCGTTTGACAGGTCTGACCCTACTTCCATTTCTTCGCAAGATTTTTCTAGAATTATTTGTGATGATGATGTAGTTGTTCAAATTTTTGATTCTACTAATGATGTTGCTCTAGATGTTGTGAATGATGCAGGTATTATTGCAGAAGATTATATAAGTGTAGGGGAATGCTTACTGGAAGCATTGCCTCAAGAATCACCAAGATTAGAGGATGTGAGTGTAGGGACTTGTGCTATGGAGCCAAGCACCCAAGAATCACTACATGAAGATGTACATTCACCAGAACTAGAGTCTGAGCATTTACTTGATGGAAAGGAGGTAATAATCACCACTCCAGGTACCTTTCAACACGATAAGGTAAGTATTGTTTGTGATACATCAGAAAATTTCATAGAGGTACCATTTATTGATTTTATTAGATGTGAATCATTTCTTGAAATATCTTTTACCCACACTAATTTTCTCCTATTTTCTTTTTACCCCACATGTGTGTGGGAGGTGTTTTCTTTTATTGATGTTGTAGGAGAACCTAAGCTTCCGGAGTGGATGCTTACACTGAACTGCCTTAGACCTCCAGAGAGAAGTTTGAAAGGAAAAATGATTAATAAGAAGAATTTGAGTAGAACCATGATTACTCTACTTCCGGGGTGGCTTCTTTTGTTAGATCTTCTTCAACCACCGGGAATGAAAGGGGAGTTGGTTTCAATTTTGTTTTCTCTTGCATTTTAATTCATGCTTTATGTTTAGTTTTTCTCTAATAAATTAGTTATACATTTCTTTGGTTCTATACTTTGCATTTGCACTTTGTTTTTACATTTTGCATTTTATTTCCACATTTGCTTTCATACTTTGCATTTTGTTTAGTTACATAGCATTTCATGTGAATAAAATTTTCCATGGGAATTTTCTAAGTAATATTTTTAAGATGGTAAAGGCCTCTTAAATTTGATCATCAATTTTAGGTCACTTGGCATGATTGGATGTTTTTCTTACATGATATTGGTTAAAATGGTAGTGGATTCCAATTTTGATCGATTGAGCTTGTTTGCATGAAAATACCTAGTGAGGCCCACTTTTAGCCTATACTTCATTATTTTCTTTTGTGTGGCATGCACTTACAACAATTGAACTCTAAAACTTACTTAATTTCTTTTCAAAGTCACAATAACATTTGCGTGCATGGAAATGAAGGATATTTTTCATTCTTGTTCCCTTATTTCCCAATTTTTTCTCCATAATTTTCTTGAAACATTCTCATCTAGCATTCTAATTCTTAATTACCTTTGCTCGCTCTATTTCATTGAGAGTTATGGTTGACTATCTTAATGAGTTAGATTGTTCGATGATGGGCAAAGATTGAAGTGTGGGGGAGGTGTATGAATTCTGTACAATCCGAAATGGATCAAGGTTTGGAAATTGTTTGAGCAAGGGCTAATTTTAGGAGGTGTTTATGGTGTAAAATTCTGAAAATTTGGTTGTGAATGAATGGCTCTAAATGTTTTAAGCTAAATGAATTCATTTCTTGAGTATTATCATGTCAAGAGCAAGACAATTGATTTGGATTTTGAGATTTAATACTATTATGATACATTCAAACTCTATGAGACGCATGTTGGAAGAATATGTTGATGTGATTAATTCTGCAGAGATGAGAATGAAGCTGAAATTTGCATGTGCTGCATTGCTTTTAGTAGTTATTTTAGAAGTAAAATGTGGAATGCTAAAGTTATTTCAGGACACTTGAAATTCTGTAACAATTCTGTAGTTGATTAATTCTGGACAGTGCTTCTAGGTGAACTAATGGACATAGCTGCTGATTGGATTTTGGACTCTATACATGATAGAAATTCAGAATGAGTTGCAGTGATCATTGCACAAAAATCTGCAGAAACAGTGTAGTGCAGAGCTGGAATATGGAGGTGTGTTTTGTATCAATTTTGTATCAAGATTTAGAATGCAATATTCGAAGGAGTGGAAGCTTAATTGAAATTTAAGGATATGTTGAAACAAATGGTATGCTTACCTTTCCTGGCATCATTATTTCTAAGAAGTGAAGAGAATTGCAACAACTAGAAACTCAGAACAGAAAAGAATGTTGAAGCTGAAATTGTCTCTGTGCAGAAATTGTATTAGCATCCTTTCTTCTGATTAGAAAGGAATTAAAGACAAGCTAATTTGAGCGAATGTTGATTAAAGAGATCTATTGAGATTAAGGCTTCAAGGTTGATATGCAGAAATTACATAGAAGTCAAAGAATTGAAATGGACCACTCAAATACAGGAACACATTTGAAATTGCAGAGCACAACTAGCTGCAAATCTGGAATGGAGCTAATCTCTGCAATTCATGAAGGGATAAGTCAAATTCAGAAATCAGTCCAAAATTTGGTTCATTGAGCTCCTGACCCCAGTGATATTCAGCTTAACAATAATCTCATTGGGCACTTGAAATCAAGAGAGCAAATCCCTCTTGTTGCTGTCCAAAGACACACACCAGATTTGATGCAGATGTAGGTGATCAATGAAGCTAATATTCATGAATGTAGAGTAAGAGAAGTTAAAGTCTGACACATGTGATTTTGAAACTTAGTCCAGAAAGTTACTGAGTTAAATTACTGAAGTGAGACTAATCTACAGTTAAGAAAATCTGAGCTATGAAATAGCAGAAATTCCAGTAATTTGGGATGTTGCAGAGAAATGCAGAGAGGAAATTAGAGATCTGTAGAAATGAAAACTGTAAGTTATGTATCAATTTCAGCAATGTTGTGCCAAACTCCTAATGTCAGCTTCTTATTAGTAAAAATCTGAAAGAATACTCAATATTGTAATGTCTTTTGGTGGGTTATTTCCTCCAAGTTCCTTGTGATTCATCATCTGTGAATTCAGAACTATCATTTTTTTTTTGAAACTGCAATTACATTTCTGAAACTAAGTATTAAAGCAGTAGCAACTTACATTTGGAATCAAAATTTTTTTTCAAGTTTTTCAAGAAGGAAATGAAGAAATGCTGAAATATGCAGTTTGCTGAAATCTGAAAATTCATGGGCAGAAATTTAAAAGCAAAGGCCAAATACTGCCCGTTCATTGAATCTGACTTCTTCAATGGATACAGGTGTTGTGTGAATGACATGTGATGAGTGCTGTTGAATGGAAGGTATTATAGTTACAAATCAGAATGTAAATAAGAAGACAAATGCTGAAAGTGAATTCTGTGCTGAATTTTGCAAAATTGAAGGAATGGGCATAATGATCTTTTCAATTGGAAGGAATTAAAGGACAGACTAACTGTGATTGGATGATAAAGAAAATAGTCTTTTGAAGGTTAAAGTTCAATGTTTGTCCTGAAATTCAAAGAAGATCTGAAAAGAAAGAGTTCCAGAATTTTTGCTAATGAATTTCTGTGCCATTTTGGAATAGGAGTTATGACAAGTTGGAGTTGCTTAAACCGGGAAATCTGTAGAGAACGAATTGATAGGGATCTTAAGAGGCTAAGTGAAAAGTAATTGAAATTCTTGATGGCGAAATGATGATTAGTTGACACGAAGTCAGGAAGGTGCGCAGATAATCAGAATCTGTACTTAACTGTGGTATTTGGAGGTTATAGGTATCTGTTCAATAAAAAAATTTGAAAGCTAGTTGTTTGTAGAGTCTTGTTAAATGCTGATCTTGCTTCTCAATGGTTTACAAGATCTAAGACTGAAAATTTAATACAAAACAGTGGCACAAGCTGAAAACTATAATCTGAAAACATGAAGTTGAAACTGAAAATTGGGTATGTCCATTCTGTAGTTTGGTTAGAATTTTGAATATGCAGTTATTGAAGGTATAATTCGAGCTGAATATAGTCAGGTCTTGTTGTGGATTAAATGAAATAAAAAAAAAAGAGAAAGCTACAGAAATGGAGGAGATAAAAATGATGAAAGAGGAGCTGAAACTCATCAACTCAGGAATTGGATTTTGATTTTCTGAAGAAAGATTTGGGTTGAGTTTACTTGCTATTTCTGATTTGAAATGAATGAAATTCAAAGTCCTCGCGATTCAATATCAAGTGAACCATCTTCTAGAGCTCAACTTGCTTGTAATTTTGTAGGAATGACCTGGTATCAGAATTTGGAAACTTAAGTACAGATTCAAAATTTAAATTGCAGACCTATATTAAAATTCTGTTTGGGCCGGATTTTGATGAGTATTTGGCTGTTAATTCAATCCATTGGTTGTTTAACTTTTGGAGCAATGTGCCAGCTCAAATTTCTGGTTAAAACAAGGAGAATTTCTGATTTATCATTGCTCTGTAAAGTTGAATCTGAATCCTAAAATGCAGAAATTTAAGAAATCTGATATTGCATGATGTTAGGGAGCTTAAGTGATGATAATTCAAATATGTAGAAGTTAGGGATATGAAAACAAAGTTGCAGAGTGGCTGAAATTGTGCCTTCTTATTTGAACTAGATTGCCTTATTCAAAATTTCTGGAACTGAATTTCTCAAAGTTGCTGATTTAAGATATTGCTAGAAATTGAAAAGAGAATTTGAAGTTGTGAAATTTTGGTGACTACCCTCTGTTTACTTGGAGAACTTGAGGAGACAAATACTTTTGAGTTTGGTGGAAGGTTGTTTGAAATAGATACCATCTGGTAAAAGTGCAGTTTTGGCATGCTGAAAAGATATGTTGTGATCAAAATTGCTATAAGAGTTCAATGAGGCTTGATTTGATTTTCCACTAATCCAATTGAGATGCACAACTTCAGGGGCAGTACAACATTTGCAAAGCTCAATGAAATACTAGAAGATTATGGAAGTGTAGATGGCAAATCACTTAAGCCATTTTGTTGAAATCTGTTCACTTACAGAATCTGTGCCACTCTTTTGAATTGATCTCTGATCCAAATAAATTAAATTCAAGTTATTATTGATTGAGTGTTAAATGAGATAATCTGTAATGATTAAATGTTGAAGCTTGGTCAGGAATAAAGAGGTCGGAATGTGAATTGATGTTCAGAATTTCAGGATTCCAGAATTTGATGAGTTTCAAATCACAAATGGAATCCTTGATCTCTGAGTTTAATTGGAAGTAGAAGGGATACATGTTCATCAGTTACTGACCCAAAGAAACAATAGTAGAAGAAGTTGGAAGAAAAGAATTGTGTTTGAGTTGAGATTTGCATATGAGATAAAGCTGAAATCTGTTACTTTACAAAATTCTGTTTAACTAGTTCTAAATCAACAGGAAGTGAGTTCGAGCTTCATTTGATTGAGTGTTAAATGCAAATCAGAACACTTTCCCGTTTGCAATTCTGAAACATTAAACCTGAAAAAAAAACCAGAATGCAGAATCAGCCTTAATGCTAGAAATTTCTAGAAGTTGAATCCCTTGAACCTGGGTTAAGATAGAAACTTTGCTTCTAATGAAGAATACTTGATAAGCAAAGGAACTATGAGATTTGAAGGGTGTTCTAATTTTCCAGCAATGGACTGCAGGAAATTAATCAGTAATGACATAGCAAGGGAGCATGATGTGTTTTTATTGTCCGAGACGACCAATGTTTTTAAGTGTGGGGGAGGGAGTTCTTCTCCATAAGTTGATGTGAGATTATTTTAGTTTCAAAATGCTGAAATTGAAGTGCAAAACAATGAAGAAGAAAAAAAAATAGTGGCAAGAAAAAAAAAGTATTAAATATGGGGAGATAGAGTATCAAGATTCTTTGTTTGCCATCAAATTGAAGGAGAGGTTTGCTTGATATTTTGAATTGGTAACAAAAAAAAATGGTATTCATCTTTTACACATCAAAATTGGTCAACTCATCAAGTATATTCCTCCAATACTCTCATTCTCTCATTTTCTTCATTAATATTTTTTTTTTTGCTACTACATTCATTTCAATTGTTCTTCTTACTTCCATTTCAATTATTATTGATAAAATCCTTTTGGTTCATGTATGCTATGTTTTATAGTGGTGGAGAAGTAGAAAATAAGCAAGCATATGGTAGTGAAATGTTGTGAGTTGCATTGAGTGAGCTCCACTTATACACATGTTTGAGTGTGAGAGATAGAATAGGCAAATTCCTTGTGAGCTTGCAACTTGCTTAATTTTTCAATTGGATTGAAACTACCATACCTACTGATTATTGTTTGGATTGTATTCATGATTGTTTGTGATCTTTAGATGGTCTTAGTTAAATTCCTTTTACTATCTTCTAGGTATTGCTAGGGAATTTTTTGTGGAGATTATTTTTAGTTTTCTTTACTTTCACGGGACATTCAAGACTAAGTGTGGGGGATTTGATAACCATGATTTCATTTGTAATGAACACCCTTCTTACTACTACTACTACTCTCTAAGAGTGACCGTTACTTAACTACTAACTCTACTTAACTGGTATAATTAAAAACCACGAGGAATCCCTACCGAAAAAATTTCGGCAGAATCTCCCCTGTACCGGTGACCAAATCAACAATACAAACAAACTATACTCAGCCACAGGCGGCTGGAACATATATTTTCACAACCACGCAGTATAATATCACAAACAAAAGAAGGAAACTACTCTAACAATAGCAAACAACAATATCACTCCATCAATATAACCCAACTACAAATGCGGAATAAACTTAATTACAATCTTAACTCATAATAACATTTAAAGAAAACTAAAAGGACTCTAAACAGAAAAGTTTTAACAATTCCTTAGCAAACTCTTGATCTCCCCATAGTCCAGCCATCACACACCTTCATCACCACCACCTTGTCGCCTTCCTTGCTAAATCTTTTCCTTTCCTTTATCTGCAGTAGGAGGAAGTGCAGTCTATAAGCATAAAGCTTAGTGAGCGCTATCTACTCACAAAAACTCGATATGCATGTATATAAATAAAAACATGCTAAAACTAAATGCTAACATATAAAACTACTCATGCTCATATATAGCAAAGGAATTATACTAACCAAAATACTAAACATGTATAGCTAACCATGCTCATAAAAATAAAACTATAACTGCATGCTGAAAGCAAATAAAGCTAAACATGCTGAATAATCTAATAGAAAGAAACAAATAAAACTACTACTGCATGCTTCAAATAACAAGAAACTAAACTTTCTAATTCTAAACATATTTGAAGCTTGATTCATTTGTTTCAAAACTTATACTTTAATACTTCAAAATAATAATAAACTTCTTTTGGGCCCGGCATTGTACCAATTTGCGCGCATCCTTAATAAGAGTCGAGGTAGCTAATCCCGAAACTACTAAGGTAATTCTAGACGATCTTGTGCCTAGGGGCGATCTAGGAGCCCACCCAATGGACCTTGTGTCCTGGACCTCGTGTCCGGTACATGCCATTAAAAGTAAAATACTTTCTTTTTAACTATAACTTCCTTATAGTTGCTATTCTTTAATTCTCTTATAATAAAATGCCTTGGCATTTCTTTGAGCACTTGATATGCCACTGATCTCAATTCTTAAAATTAGGGATCCTATTAAGACCTTGGTCTCTCTTTCTTATAACTTCTTATAAATCCCTAAAGGATTTATTAAAACTCTTATTCTTCCCACCTACAGGTAGATCCTAGAGTTTTTATAGAGCAACATGTTTCTTAAAGCATGTATCAACAGAATCAAGCAAAAGAAAATAAATCAAACTTCTTTAAACATGCTACAATTAACATAAATCAAAAGAAAGCAAATTGAGCTCTCTAAGCATGCTACAACAGATATGAATCAAGAAAAACTGAATTTGATTTCTTTAAGCCTACTCTAAAATAAAACTGCTCATGTTAAACTGATCATGCTTAATTATTAGCAAATGGATAATTGCTCATGCTTTACTATCAGCAAACGAAAACTAAACAGCAAGAGAATAATCTAAACAGCATAGGAAAAATCTAAACAACATGCTAAACCCATTCAAATTCCTTCTCCTCTTCTTTAACAAACTCATGACAGCAAAGGTAGATTAACCAAGCTAGGACAGCAAAAAGGAAATTAACCAACAAAAGAGAATTATCATTGATAACCTAGATTTGAATATGTTCTTCATGCTTTCTATCTACCATGGAAAAAACCAAATATTCAGCAAACTTCAAAGAATAAAGCTTCGGAATTAAACCTTCTCCAATCAATCTTTACAGTAACAATGAACTAAAAGGAACCATATTCCTAACAGCCAACTTCTAACAGTATGTTTTGGAAATCAAGAAAAAAAATCTAAATCCTTGGACAATTCCAAAATTTCCTCACGGCAGTAATTGTTGGTTGCAACTCGGAAAACCTAGAGGTTCCACTGTACAAAAATTTTGTACAAAGGTCTGAACATTTTCCTAGCTACCATGTGTTCTTTTAAATTAAATTTTGGATCGCCTGCGGAACTTAACACGTTTGATCCAAAACTTAATCTATTTGTTCTTTTAGATTTTGACTTGGATCTCCTGCGGAACTTAACACGTTCGACCCAAGTCACCTTAAGTTATTAATTCCATTAAATATTAATTTCCATAATTGGTTCCCAGTACTGACGTGGCGAGGCACATGGCCTTCTTGGATATGGGAGCAACCACCACCGACTAGACAAAACCTTTTATAGAAATCTAATATTTAATTTCCTAAAATAACTTTAGGTTAACCAAAAAGAACAATCAAATCACAAGGGAAAAAAAAACAAAAGAACAAAACTTCGAAAATCATATTCGAAATACTAGAATGTAAGCCTCTTGTATTTGGTATTATTTCCATAAATAACTAGCATGATGCAGAAAAGAAAAATTACTAGTTATACCTTCTAGAAAGACCTCTTGATCTTCTACCATATTCCTCTTCTAACCTCGGACGTTGTGTGGGCAACGATCTTCCGAGATGAGAAACCACCAACCACCTTCTTCTCCTCCTAGCTAGGTTCGGCCAACAATAAGGAAGCTTCACCAAGGAAGAAGATCAAAACACCAACCAAGCTCCAAGAGATGCTAGCTTTCTCTCCTTCTTCTTCTTCTCCAAGTAGTATCCGGCCACCACAAGAGCTCCAAGTGGAGAGAGAGGTTCGGCCACCACAAGAGGAAGAGAGGGAAAGGATGATGATGGCCGGCCACACCAAGGAACAAAAGAGGGAGAGAAATAATAGAGGTTCTATCTCATGAAGGCACCCTCACCCCTTCTTTTATATTCCTTGGCCTAAGCAAATTAGGAAATTTAATTACAATAAAATTTCCTTAATTTACTTGACATTATATAATTCAGAAAAATAAAATTTCCCAATTAAATTCTAATGGCCGGCCACATCATGAAATCAAATTAGACAAGTTTCAATCAACAATTAAAACTTCCTAATTTGTTTCCGGAAATTTTAAAATTAAAATTTCTCTTCAAAATCTCTTCATGGTTGATAAAAAGAAATTTTCATAATTTTAATTTTACAACATGTGAATAATTTTTAAAGAGAAAATAAAATATCTCACCAATCTACAAATAAGGAAAGAGATCTAATCTCTTTCTTTAATCTTTTGTAGATCTTTTACAAGAGAGATAATTTAATTTTAATTCTCTTTAATAAATTATATCTTCCACATAATAAAAATTAAAATTAAAATTCTTTTTTAATTTAATTTGGCCGGCCCCTCTAGCTTGGGTTCAAGCTAGGGCCGACCACCCCAATTTATACCTAGGCCGGCCCTAGCTTGGTTCCCAAGCTAGCTTGGCCGGCCCCCTTTAGGTGGGTATAGAAGGTGGGTACAGGTGGGTATAGTACTCTATAAATAAGAGGCTACGATAGGGACCGAGAGGAGGAATTGGTTTTGGTCTCCCGATAAAATTAAGCATCCCGTGTTCGCCCCGAACACACAACTTAATTTTATCAATAATAATTCATTCCACTAGAGAACTATTATTTAACTACCGCACCAATCCCAAATTACATTTTTGGCCTCTTTCTTATTATGAGTGTGTTAGTCTCCCTGTGTTTAAGATATCGAATGTCCACTAATTAAGTGAGTTACTGACAACTCATTTAATTAATATCTTAGTCCAAGAGTAGTACCACTCAACCTTATCATCATGTCGGACTAGGTCCAGGGTTTAACATGACAATCCTTATAAGCTCCTCTTGAGGACATTATCAACCTAGTATCTCTAGGACACAGTTTCCTTCTATAATCAACAACACACACTATAAGTGATGTCATTTCCCAACTTATCGGGCTTATTGATTCATCGAACTAAATCTCACCCATTGATAAATTAAAGAAATAAATATCAAATATATGTGCTTGTTATTATATTAGGATTAAGAGCACACACTTCCATAATAACCGAGGTCTTTGTTTCTTTATAAAGTTAGTATAAAAGAAACAACCTCAAATGGTCCTACTCAATACACTCTAAGTGTACTAGTGTAATTATACAGTCAAGATAAACTGATACCTAATTACAATACGACCTTCTAATGGTTTGTTCCTTTCCATTTTGATTGTGAGCTACTGTTTATAATTTATAAGGTACTGATAACATCATCTTCTGCATGTGGCACCACATACTATGTTATCTACAGTATAAATTAATTGAACAACTACATTTATCACAAATGTAGACATTTGACCAATATGATTCTTATTTCTAGATAAATGTTTTATACCAAAAGCTAGGCTTTTAGTATACATTCTAACAATCTCCCACTTATACTAAAAGACTAAGCTGCCATATCTGCTGCCATACATCTGATTCCCATGCCTTTCAAAAAGCTCTTGCCTTAAGGACCTTAGGTTATCATCTGATACAATCTAGGCGGCAACAACTTCTCCTCATTATACAATTTCTCGTATTGGGTAGTACTTGCGCTCTATTGTGTTTACTTGCCTTATAGACTCATGGTTTCTTTGAGTTTGCTACTGCACCATTATTATTACAATAAATTGTAATAATCTTTGGACAAACTAGAAATCATATCTAAGTCTATCTTGAGGTTATTAAGTCATTCAGCTTTTATGGCTACCTCAGAGGCTTGCCATATACTCAGCTTCTATGGTGGAGTCCAGAAAAACACCTATGCTTATCACTCTTCCATAGTTATGACTTTTCCTCCTAAAGTAAACACAAAACCCCGAGGTTGACTTATTATTGTTCCTATCCGATTGGAAGTCAAAATCCATGCAACCCACAAGAACCAAATTAACTGCCTTGTGAGCTAGCATATAATCTCTAGTGCCTCTAAGGTACTTCAATATATGCTTTACTGCAGTCCACTGTCCTTGTCCAGGGTTACTTTGATATCTGCTAACTATGCCCTTGGCAAAACAGATTTCTGATCTCGTGCATAGCATACATTAAGCTTCCGACAGCCGAAGCATAAATAACTGCCTTTATTTCCTTTATCTCCTTTGATGTCTACAGAGACATATCTTTAGATAAAGTTACTCCATCCTGAAAAGGTAAGAAACCTTTCTTGGAGTTTTACATGCTTAAAACGAGCAAGGATTTTTCCGATGTATGAAGCTTGGGATAAGTAAAATATTCTTTTCTTGCGATCCTTTATTACTTTGATCTCAAGAATATATACATTCTCCCAAGTCCTTTATATCGAATTATTTGGACAACCATACCCCTACTTCTGACAACATTTTGATATTGTTTCCAACTACTAAAAATGTTATCTACGTATAGTACAAGAAATACCACCACGTTTCCATCACACCTTTTGTATACACAAGACTTATCCGTTTACTCAATAAATCCATAGGTCTGGATTACTTTGATAAACCGGATATTCCAAGACCTTGAAGCTTTGCCTCAGTCCATAGACTGACTGAGCTTGCACACAAGATGCTCTTAGCCCTTTGCAATGAACCCTTCGGGTTGCTTTATATGGATGCTTTCATCAAGACTTCCATTAAGGAATGTTGTCTTAACATCCACTTGCCAAATAGATAAAAGAATCCGGATAGACTTAAGCATGGCTACCAGTGAAAAAGTTTCCTTTTTCATCAAGCCTTGCTTTGAAAGTTACTACCTTCCTTTCTATCCCTCTTTTCCTATTATAGACCTTTTAACACCCAAAGGCTTTTACACCATTTGGTGGTTCTACAAGCTTCCAGATTTTATTAGAATACATATATTCTAATTCTGTTATTCATTACTCTTTGCCAAGATGTTGCATCTTTATCTTGGAGTGTTTCGTCATATGTCCGGAGATCAGGTTCATGTCCTCCAGGGATCGAGTCCAAAAACTCTCCCAAAACATGAATCTTTTTAGGTTGCCTAACAACCCTCCCACTACGACAAGGCACTTTCTGCAATTGTGTATCATTTGTGATATGTGTTGCAATTTCCTTGTGTTTTCTCATCTTGTACAGTTGGTACTAGATTAGACATGTCTTTTATTATTTCCTTAAGAACAAATTTTCTTATGGGCACATGGTTTATTACATAGTCCTTTTCTAAAAATCGGTCATTAATGCTAACAATGACCTTCTGATTTTTAAGACTATAAACCTACTTTCATTTCTCTAGGATAACCCACAAACAAGTGAATTCCTGTCCAACTTATCATTGTCTCTCTTCTACATATGTGCTGGACTACCCGAATCCGAATATGCTTCGAAATAGGCTTACGCCTATTCAGCAATTCTATATGAGTAGAGAGTTCTGTCTTTGGAAGGTACTATATTCATTTCCGTTTCCAGAGTATATCCTTAAAATGATTTTGGTAATATTCTAAATAACTCATCAATCTACTTATTTCCATAAGAGTCCTATACCTTCCCTTTTGCTACACCATTTTGTTGGGGTATACCAGGTGCAGTTAGTTGGGATTGAATCCCTACTTCTGATAAGTGACTCCTAAATTCTCCCAAGAGGTACTTGCCACTACGATCTTACCATAGTGACTTTTACTTTAACATTTCTCCGCATCAGCCTTGTACTCTTTGAACTAATCAAAGTACTTAGTCTTGCGGTACATTAAGTAAATTTATTTGTATCTTAAATAGTTGTCTATAAAATAGATGAAATATTCAATACTACCTCTTGTCTGGATAGTCATAGGATCACACAAATCAGAATGAACCAATTTCAACATATCTTTGACTCCATACCCCTTAGACTTAAAAGCTTCTTGGTTATTTTTCCTTCCAAGTAAGACTCGTAGGTTGGAAAGATTTCCACTACTAATAAACCCAAAAGTTCATCAGCTACCAATGAATCCTACTCAAATTAATATAACCTAGCCTTAGAAGCCAAAGATATAATTGGTTCATTTTCGAAGGTTACTTTCTCTTAAAGTTAGAAGATGTGTTACTAATTACATTTGTTGCATTGTGAGAGTTATTGGATTTATAAATTGCCAACCAACGTACCAGAACAGATAACTTCCCTCTTTTTCTTAATAACAACTTTGTTATTAAAAGAGGCAGAATATCAAGTTCTTTGAATAGTTTAGAAACTAAAAACTAGTTCTTTCTAAACTTGGTGCGTAAAGACAATTACTAAAAAATCCATGTTTTATTCTTATCAAAAGATAAACATCTCCCACTGCAACAACTACCATTTTTACAGTAGTGCCCATGTAGACAGTGTTTTAATTTTCATTTAGTTGCCGGGTTTCCTGGAACCTTGCAATGAATTACGGACATGATTAATGGCATCTGTATCTACACTCCAGGTTCTGGTATATAACACCACTAAACATGTTTCAACTAATGAATTAAATATACCTATATTGTTCTTAGTTCTAAGAAGACAGTTTACCTTAATGTCCAAGTCCTATTTCCAATCATTACAATTGGGATTACTAAGTCTTTTATAGTATGACTACTAGGGGATTGACAAACATTTTAAATCCTAAGAATCACAAAAATACTTGGTCAAGATCAACTCCTTAAAAATCCCCATGAATTTTGTATGCCACGATAGTGTGGACGTATACAAAATCGAAGAGAAGATTTTATTCATTAATTTTATTATCTCGTCAACTTTACTTTATGACGAATAAAATTAATAGTTGATCTGTCTTTGATCAAATATTTGGTCAAAAACTTTTGAATTTAAAAAATATTGATTCCTCAAACAATATTATTTAAATTCACCAACACCTCAAACACCGTGAATTTTGTATGCCACGTTAGTGTGGACGTATACAAATTCAACATTTGTAAAAGGAGGGTTTTAACTCATTAATTTTATTATCTTGTCAACCTAACTTTTTGACAAATAAAATTAATAGTTGGTATCATTTGGTCACACAAATAATAGCAGTGACTTCGATGGGGAGGATATTATTAGATGTGTCTAAGTGTATACCATTACTTGACACTCCATTAATAAGATTATGCCCCTTCCGTTGGGGAAGATCACATGCTCTTAATTAACTTCCTATAGTCATCCAAAAATGGAAGTCTGTTCTAGTGATCCACAAACAAGCTCATCCGTTATGGAGGAAGGCACTCAGAGCCAACGCGCAAGCTTGTTTGCATCACTTACAAACCAGTAATGGAGACCATGGGATTTACTTAAAAATCCGTCTCCCACTTAGTTATTTATAAATGAGGAATTTTAACTATGCTAGCCTACTAAATATGTAAACTAACATGCACACACAGCACAATATAAAAGCAATAAATAGAAAATCTAATTTTCAACTATTATGGCTTTTATCTCTTGTTGTCCTCCGTGTGTTGTCATCCCAAGCTGCTGCCATATTTGGCCACTGCCACCGGGTCTAGCTGTCGCATCCATCTTGCTCCTAGTTCCACTGCGCCTCTGGTCCTTAGAAGGTTCCACGCTTTGCAAGATTCGATCCGCGACATAAATAGAATTTTACATTTTGATCCTATATTCCTCGAAGGAATGTACATGTAAACTAGATCGAACATAAAATAAAATTTACATCCATCGATCCTATATTCCATAAAAGGAATGTACATATAACTAGATCAAAAATAAAATCCTAATAAAACTAATGTAATGACCCACCTTCTACTAACTAGGCTGTGAGGCCGATCGTTACATTAATCTGTGCTAACTAATCCATGACCATCATTAAATACTAAGTGTGGAAGCTGTACTAATCAAATTTTTGCTAAACTATTGTCACTTCTTTATTCTATATGTGCTAAGGGGTGTAATCTAAGCTATTCATGACATATATTACATTCCCCAATGATCAAGGAACCTAACTAAGGGTTTCTATCTAATATCAGGCCTCCCAATCGATCCACGGATCGATTGGAATGGTCGGATCGATCCAGTGATCGACCCAGCACGCTACTGTGCTCGGGCAATATTCTGGATCGATCGGCTGATCGATCCAGCCTGGTCAATCGATCCAATGATCGATCCCAGAGCCTTCTGTTCGCGACGGAATTGGTTGGATCGATCGACCGATCGATCCGGAGGCCTACTGTTCGCGAAACCAGATGCCCAGTCGATCCTTCGATCGATTGGAAACTCTCGAATCGATCAGCTGATCGATTCGAGTTTCTGATTTCGTGCCAAAGGTCTGATTTCAACACTTGCTCGTGCCAAGACTACTTATAACATTTCTAAACTAATTGCCAAACATTCTAACATCACAAAATAGTGTTCTGAGCATGATAGGATGCATGATTAACTAATTCATAACACTTAACATATGCAGGTGCAAAATAACAAAATGCTAAAAGGTTCTAATGCTTAAAAACAAGCTTGCTGTAATTCCCTAGGATCTCTACTCCAAGTTCCTACCCACACACATCTTCGTAGCATTGCCCTCCAGCCTCCGCTAGTCCATCTTTCCTTTACCTTTATCTGCAGTATAAGGAAAAGAAAGTATCTATAAGCTTTCGCTTAGTAAGAAACCATCTACCTCACTAAAACATGCATTCGATGCAATATGCTTTTGAAAGAATGCTATTAAAATCATATGCTAAACTTGAGAAACATGGCATACTGAAATCACTACACGTGAATACTAAAACATGGCATACAGGTTCATAAGATATGGAAATCAAAACTGATCATAAGACTATCACATGCCTCTATAAGAAAACTAAACAGAGCATGGACTGAACTAAGCTGATGCTAAACTAATGCTAGAGTTGTACTACTTTCACATAGCTATTTTGTGAGGTTCTGAAAACTAATTACATAGTAAGTGAAAATACATAATCATGCTGTTGTTTGGGTCCGGCAACTGTACTTTCTATGCGCGCATCCTTAGCTAGACCCGGGGTTGCAAATCCCGAATTTAGTAAGGTTTACTAGGTTATCTAAACCTAGGGACCGACTATGGGAGCCCAACCCAATGGATATCTAATCCTGTACAGTGCCCTACTGAAAATAAAATACTGAATCATAGCTAACTAATTTATCTTGCTTTTACTAGGTTATCTGAACCTAGAGGCGACTGTGGGTGCCCACCCATTGGACCGTAGTCCCATATAAGCTGTAGCAAGACTAACTAAACCATTTAAATGCATCTTTTGCATTTACTGAACTACTAAAAATTGCCTACTGTAGCATTTTACTGAGTTAAGCATTTTATCGAACACCTAGTGTGCTCCAACTCTCCTCTCTATTAGGGAGACCACCTCTAGGCACCCGACAACGTCTAGAATCTCCAACTGAAAGGAGGAAACGTGTCTGGCCCATCTAGAGGTGCTCAACTAAATCCCTAAACCTGCGAGAATGGTCAAATACACCCTATGCGTCGAAAAGTCTGCATATAACTAATTTAAAAACATAGAATCGTATGAAAAGCTACTTATACTGCAGGTGAGGGGTTTCTTACCTCTTACGTGAAGTTCCTTACAATTCTAAACGCTAGGTTTCCGGTGGAGAAGCTCCTTTCGACGATCTTCTCACGTCTACACGTTCCTCTCGCGGAGGGGAGCGTCCTTGAGTCGAAGTCGTCGCCGGAAAGTCCTCCTATGGCCCTAGGGACGAAATCCCTAGGTGTGCTTGTGGTTGGCGCCGAGAGAAGAAGAGGAGAAGGGGGCGGCGTCGGTGAGGGTTTGAGGAAAAGAAATCCCGATCAAAAATAAAACCCCACTTAATAATTTCCTATTTATATTAAGTGGTAATTCGACCCAACTCTAATATAAATTTAATTACCTCCCTTTCCTTTCAGCACGGCCCTGCTGGGTTCAACTGGTTACTAGAATTATCCGTAAACCATAGGTCTTGGGTTCAATTCCCGCTTAGGCCGTTTTCATTTTCTATTTGTTTTTGCTACTTCCGCTACTCTAAAAAATTCCATAAAAATATTCTAAAATTCCAGAAAAATCATAGAATATTTCTAAAAATAGTTTTGAGAATTTTCGGGCGTTACAATCCCCCATACCTTATAAAAAGTTCGTCCTCGAACTTAGAATAACTCTGGGTACTTCTGTAGCTTCTTTCTCCCAAGTTGCCTCTTCTGTGGTGTGTGCCAAATGACCTTGACTAATGGTACTTCCTTATTCCGCAATTTCTTAACTGCTCGGTCTATTATCTGAATAGGCCGACTGTCATAGCTGAGGTCTTCGCGGATCTGTACCGACTGAGGCTCAATCACCTGGGTGGCATCTGGGGTATGCTTCTTCAGCATAGAGACATGAAATACATTGTGGACAGCTGACATTTCCTGGGGTAGCTCTAGCTCATATGCTACCTTGCCCACTCTTCTGCTGATGAGGTATGGTCCCACATATCTGGGACTTAGCTTGCCCTTCTTCCCAAAACGCATTACTCCCTTCATGGGAGCTACTCTGAGGAACACTGAATCCCCAACTGAAAACTCTAAAGGTCTGCGCCGTGTATCAGCATAGCTTTTCTGGCGGCTCTGAGCTGTCTCTATCCTCTGGCGGATCTGCTGTATAGCTGCTGTGGTATCTGCCACTAGATCTGTCTGAAGTTCTAGTTCTTTCTGTTTTTTTT